>NC_086175.1:88744739-90030239 GCF_023053635.1 Elgaria multicarinata webbii | reverse complement strand
TGAGGAGCTTGATTTTTAAAATCAAAGATGAAAGCTGGTCAGAGTTATAAAGGAGCTAGTAACATGTGGCCAACAGAAAGTCATGAAGACTTGTGACGGGTGAGATTGTGCAAAAGCTATTTGCGCTTGGTTCATAGAATTGCTTTGATAATTTAAAAAAATTGGAATGCTGAAGCACTGTGCAAACTGCAAAACATTTTCTTGAAGAAATCTATATAGTGAGTGAGCATCATTTCTGTGTTGACTTTGCTTCAGTTCTCTGAACAATTTCAGATATGTAAGAGACTGAAACCTGTTGCAACAAGAAGTTCATGCTGCAAACATACAGCCTGTCAAACACTTCTGCATTTGCTGAAACGATCAGTGGCCTCCTAGTGGTGCAGCAAGGTCATTTTAGACCCTGGACTTAATGGTCTTATAGGGGACCCCCTTTGAGACAGCGATGTGGACTTTTTCAGTTGTGAAGAACACAGCTAACATTAATCTTTTCTCAGCCCGCCCCCACACCCTGCCGTTCCATGCTTTACAACTGCTCCTATGTTTCTTACATGTTAGGGAAAACCAAACATGCAAACCTTTTGCCAATCCTGATAAATGAAAGAAATACTCTTCCACACCTGTAGTTTTACATTTTAAACTCCCATAAATCATGGCATCATTATGACGACAGGAATAAAATTGAGTCTGTCTGCTACCCTGATACTAAACACAATGACTAGGGAATAAGGACCATTTTGTTGTAGAAAAGGGTAATACATTTCAAAGGTAAAAATCATAAAATGAGCATCCATCCCCTGACTATCATTTTTTTTTAACAGAAGAAGAAAGGATGGTGTAGAGAGTGCAGTGGGCCCCAAGCTTGCCCATTCTGCTCCAGGTGCTAATGCTGGGTCCATTTGCCACTGCCGTATCACTGCCAGACTGTGGGTGGTCATTTGGGGGTCCCCTGGGCTGTGGTGCCCTGAACCTCTGCCAGAGGTCCAGCCCTAATTCTATCACTAGTGCCCACAAACTAATATCAGTAACAACATACTGGACAAAGATCATATGAATCTTTAGAAGAGCCTTGCTAGATTAGATATGGATCTTGTAGCTGCACATTCCAGAAATTAATTCCAGAAATTTAATTAGGGTTGCATCAGGACTGAATTTGGGGGGGCATGTGTTATGTGCCTGAAAATAATTCAAGTTCCTGCTCTTATTATGCCCGTCTTATAAGGAGCTGCCATAGAATTGGTTGTTCTGAAGATAATTGAAGGAGAAGTCACAAAGAAATGTGGTTTATCTGAAGTGTTGAAGGGTGTGTTTCTATTCAAAGTGAAATAGTGTTTTGCAGATGCCCACTTAATTTGTGTAGGAAAAAAAGATGAGCCCACATGTTTTAAGGGTTTTTTTAGTGAGGTTGTTATCGGCGAGCCAGTCAATAGCTGATGTGATTCCTTGAAATGTAAAGCTTACGTTACAACGCTGGATTATTACTTTGATGTTCATCTTGTTGACATTTTGAAAGAAATAGATGTGTTCACCCACCAAAGTATTATTTAAAGGAACAAGCAGACAAATACAAAGTGTTCTAGTCCGTGCTAGTGACATCCACAAGCTGTGTGAAAACTAAGGTTTGGATTCTCATGAAGTGGCATCTAACACATTGCAGGATTTGTACTTGCATATGGAGAAAGGCTCTCCTTACCAAGAGGAAAGAAGCATATTAACCCTACCTGGATGGGAAAATGAAATTGAACTTGAAAATACAATGAATCAAGGTATCAAAAATAAGAGAAGTTATAGAAAGCTGATTGGTTTCATAAAGCTTTCCCAGCTGATAACAGAGATCTAATTTCATGGCTTGGCTCTTTTATGTGCAAAATATTGATAACTCTCACCATTACAGGACATTCAACAGAGCATACATTGAGCAAATTGAATAATTAAGAACAGACTGACTATTTCATGTCTTCCATGATTTATTTAGGAAAGATATTGCAACTGCAATATCTACCCTAGATAAAATAAAAATGAGGATATAATTGACCAGGTTGTTCTTTCATCAAACATGGGGTGGGGTGGGGTGGGGTGGGGGGAAATATTCCTTTGAAAAATAACCGTCTCACATCAGCGTTGTAGGGCCAGGTAATGACACTGATGAAACTTAGTTCAGTGTGTTTTCATGCAACCTATAGACATAGCTTGCTTAATAAATAAAAATACATGGTTTATTTCTTTAAATATTAAAGATCCTTTGATTTTAAAGCATTATATAGCAAATCATTGTAAATAATCTCATATAACTAAAAAACATATTGCATTTTTCCATAAATATTTAATTTCCAGTAAGCAACTAGGTTACCAAGATTAGAGATTTGAATTGCTAGGATGTGAGTGGACTCGAAGACACTTGTAGGGATTTGCACCCTTGGTAAGAATTAATTTTCATCCTTGGTTGAAGTTGTGGTTCAATATTGGCTTTAAAAGAATACTACTCCTTCTTGCATCTTGGTGGTAGTTGAAGACCTTCCTGTTAACACGCTCAAGCTGTTTATGTATGGATCTAGAATAATCTGGTGCTGATGCTAAGCTTGACTCTTACTTTCCTTTGGGTTAGCGAGGCAGGGAGTGGTGTTTATGCGTTACTGTGCAACAAACTTGTAGAAATTCCATAGAGAGATGTTGCTAAAAGCATCTGAATGGTATTGATGTAATGGATTTGAGCTTTGGAAATCAATTTGGAGGGAAGTGTAAACCAGAACGCTGCTTTTGATTTCCAAATACTAAATAATTTCTGAAGCACCTAAAGAAAAGAAAAGAACAAAGTGCTATACAATGTGAAACAGACTTTATTAAAAAAAAAAACCTGCCTGGAGGCTTACACTTGAATGGGTCTTTTCACATGCTTGCACTGACCTGTATTTTCTATTTGTGTTGGCAGGTCCATGTTTTGTAGATAATATGGCCAATGCAAATATACGCTTCTATACGAGTCCTCTAAACTGTTTCTGGAAGATGTGCACCTATTAATCTCTGCATGGACAGTTCATGGTAGGGGCCAATGAATTTGGTCTGCATGGCCAACATTTCATGGCTTGACAGACCAAAAGGAAAACTTAACTTGAATGGGTATAGAATGGATTTTCGGTGTCTACTTCTATTAAGGAGAAGAGTCCTGGGAGGAGAAAGTGGATACAGTTTGTTGGGTAGCGTGGAAGCAGTACAGATATGCTAGGTGAAGGGAGAGTTAACATGGTATTAGTCAGTTCTGTATATGTGGCAATGCCACATATTGCTATTACAGTGGCACATTACCATTACAGTGATAATGTGAAGGGGAAAGGCTTATGCTTTCCAGAAAATGAGCTATAAACCTCAAATGTGTTCACTATCCATCAGCAAAGAGAGGGCTACCAGGCAGCTATGAGGTGTCTCAGAAATCTGTAAATAAATCTACCCATCTTCTAAGTAATTCAGGTGTTCTATCCACATGATTAATGATTGTGCAAGGGGGAGAGGGGGGCACACCCACTGGCTCTGCCCCCATGCATTAGGCAAGCACATTTGTAGAGGGGACCCTGCCCTTCATATGTAGGTTCCTTCCAAGATGTGGAATCCTGATTGTGTGAGGGTGCACGTCAGAAGGAGAGCTTACAAACAGAGCAGGAGTGCCTCCCCAATGTGGGGACAACATGGGGTGGCATATTTACTTTTTGTGTGCATAAGCTGTCCTTCTACACACATGCCTCCCTAGTGTGTGGACAGCAGGGAATGGAACCAGTGTGCACAGCTCCGACCTCCCCCTCACACCATAGCTAATCTTGTAATGAGAGCACACCTGAACATGGCTAGCAACTGCCTGACTACAATGCTGAATTACCTCCTTTCCCTGGTTCTTTGTGGGGATAGAAAAGGATAGTCACAGAGTAAATGTTACATGCCCTTACTTCCCAAGAGTAGGGTTGAACACAAGCCTGGGGTTGCATCAGGCTTCCAGGCCTGTGAAAAATAGAACGTAGCAGTATAATAAATGGTAGACCAATAGCTCTTGGTGGTCTTCATAAAGAGCAAGAGTTCTTTGTGGATTGCCACAAACTTCCAAATAAAAGAGAAGGGCATGCTGGTACCTGCATCCATGTTATCTTTAGATTTATTTTTAGATTTTAAGCTTCCTCACAGAAGCCTGTTATGAGGTGAGTAGTGTCATTTTTAAAATGTCACAAGTTTTAACCTTTTCAGATTTTAAGGATGGGGTGTTTCAGGAAAGAGCCAGTGTAGTGTAGTGGCTAAAATGTTGGCCTGAGAGTCGGGAGATCCGGGTTTTAGTCCCCACTCGTTCATGGAAACCCCTGGGTGACTTTGGGCCAGTCCCAGACTTTCAGCCCAACCCACCTCACGTTGTTGTGAGGATAAAATGGAGAGGAGGATTGGAGGGGGGAAAAGCAGGATATAAATGTAATATATTTAAAACAAGGTTTAAGTCTTCACTCATAGTCTGTTTCTATTTAATAACTATGTGAGCCCAAAGCCTTTTGGGAAAGAAATCTTTGAAATGATCATTGCTTGAAAAGCACAACTGAAATTGTTCATGTCTTAGGAATAACAAGCAGAAATAATAGGGTGCAGAAAAGAATGGTTGGTACTTGTAGCTCCCAGTGGTTTAGCACTGAAGGCTATCCAGTTGAAATGCAAACAATAATACTAACTTTAGTAGATTGCCCTTATAACCTGAAATTGAATATCTGTCGTTAAACACATTTTTATATGGTAGTGAATTTTGAAATGTTCAATTTTGTTGTGAATTTTTTGTTATATTTTATATATTATTTTAATGCTATAGTACTGATATCCGGTATAGCAGCTCTTTCCGGATTTCTTATTTTTCTTTGGCTTGAATTGGTCAGGAAAATCATTTCTTCTTTTTGACCTTGGTCACTGTTAAATGAGTAGGTCCAATGGATTCTTTATTAGGTTTCCTTCATTAGAAAATCAATAATGGACAAGTTTGACTGAAAGTTGGCTTTTTCTACCCTGGTTGCCCTTCCTCTGCACATATCAGATGTGTTCTAGAGCCTGTACTTGGGTACCAGCTGTGTGATAGAATATGCCCTGGGATACTCTAGTAGTTTCCCCCAATCTTGTTCTCCAGATGTTTTGAACTGCAACACCCATAATCTCTGACCATAGGTTGAGTTCTCTGAGTTGATGGGAGCTGTGGCTGCCGCAGTGTGCAAGGGGTTCTGTGGCAGATGTCCATGACTATCCTTGACAGGTGAATTGATGAAAATGTTCTTTGAAGGTATAACACTTGAAAACAATTGCCTCTCATAGAAGGTATTGTATTGGCAACTTACAAGCATTTTGAAATTAAAAAAAAGGAGGAAGATAGGTTCCCTTGTCATCTGGAATTTTCTGAAATAGACATGGCTACATAAGGGGATGCAATCAGTGTGTTTTATTTTATTTATTCCATTTCTATATTGCCCGATACCTGAAGCTCTCTAGGCAGTTCCCCAAGCAAAATTTAAAATCATAGAATATAAAAACATAAAAGTTTAAAACATAATAAGTTTTAAAAAGTTTAAAACCAAAGAAAAATAAAAGCCAGCAGCAGTGCAAAAATCTAAAAATACACTAATATACTTTTTTAAATCTGAAGGACTACAAAGCCTGGGAGAGAATCAAGAGGACTTAGCTGGTGCTGAAAGTACTACAACATAGGTGCCAGGCAAGCCTCACTGGGGCGGGCATTCCACCACCAGAGTGCTACCATTTAGTGTAAAGTCTGTGGGCGCAGAAGAAGTTTTTACAAAGAAGAAGCTTTCTGCCTTGAATCATCCAAGCCTTTTTATTTGTTAATGAATCCCTTTTGAGTCTGAAATCTTGGATACACTAAAATGAGATAAACAAAAATTCCCACTCCTTGTTAGGTATGTAAGCCTTGCCTCCAGTTTCAAATCAGATAGGACCAAATATGTAAAGCAACAGATGAAGATCAATGCTTCTGTGTTCTTGATCTAACTAGGGGATTTAGTCTGGAACAGTCATTCTCTTGTTGTGGATATTTCCCCCCCCTTCTATGTGTTTGTTTTCGTAAACAATTAAAAGCTCACATCCTTGCTGTCAAGTGTATACTCAATCAGTATTTAAAAAAATGTTCAGTAAGCTTAGCCTTGAGGGATACATCTGAAATATTGCCAAGGATTGGAACCAGCCCCTGAAGTTAACATAAAACTCTGCTTTATGTTAATTGGAGTAATTCAGAAATTATCATTGAGCCATAGAGAGTAGCTGCTAGAGGCTCAGTGTTCAAGTACTCCAGAGGTCATACCTTGCACATACAATGCATAATTTGTACGTGCAATGCCATAGAACAGGTTTCTCAGCTGTTTATCTCCAAGATCGATACTATCCTTTTCAGTCTTCACTGATGACCTAAAGAATCCTTTGCTGCTATAAGCTAAAAGCAGAAAACCTGTTTTGTCCTATTATTATTAATAATATTATTCCGCCTTTTCCCCAGTACTGAGATTCAAGGTGGTTTAAGATTAAAACACATAAATACAAATTTACAAAAGTTAAAATAGAATTAAACCCACAGTAAAATTAAAAGCATTTAAAAAAATTAAAAAACAGTAACAAATAATATATATCGGGTCCGTAGTTTGGGGGTGCTCTTGGATCCAGAACTGTCACTTGAAGCACAGGTGAACTCAGTGGCAAAGAGCACCTTTTATCAGCTTAGGTTGATATACCAACTACGCCCTTATCTGGACAGAGATAGCCTAGCTACAGTTATCCATGCTCTGATAACCTCTTGCTTGGATTACTGCAATGCGTTATACGTGCCAGTCCAGGTCCGGGCCCGATTCAAAGTGCTGGTATTGACATTTAAAGCCCTAAACGGTTTGGGGCCAGGTTATTTGGAGGAATGCCGCCTCCCATATGTACCTGCCCGGACCTTAAGATCATCTACAGGAGCCCTTCTCTGTGAGCCCCTGCCAAAGGAAGTGAGGCAGGTGGATACTAGAAGGAGGGCTTTCTCCGCTGTGGCACCCGGGTTGTGGAATGAGCTCCCCAGAGAGGTCCGCCTGGCACCTACACTGTACTGCTTTCGTCGCTAGCTGAAGACCTTTTTATTCTCTCAGTATTTTAACACTTAATTTTAACTTAAATTTTACTGTTCTAACTCTGTATTTTAATCTTATATCAATTTTGTTGTGTGGTTTTATCCTGGTTGTGCTTTTTATACTGTATTTTGTAATTGTGCTTTTAACATGTTGGTTGTTTTATTATGGTTTTAAATTTTGTGAACCGCCCAGAGAGCTTCAGCTATTGGGCGGTATAGAAATGTAATAAATAATATATTACATTATTATATTCTCATTAGCAGAAAGGAAAAATATGGCCATATATGAAAATCACATCCAAAGCATAAGATGAACAACAGAAAGAGAAGAATAAATAATTTTAATAAGGGCCTGTGCTGTCAGGAAAAAAACCATGATGTATATAGTAGTACTTAAAGATTCTACATTTAGCAAAATGTTATTTGTGTTGATATAGTAATGGAAAGATTTGACACGTTATTAATAACATAGCATGTTATTAGAAATTGTAGGAGGAGGAGCTGGGTTTGGAGTCATACTTTACATTTTAGACTGTAAGCCTTTTGAGATGGGAAATTGTCCATTTGTTTTCCTCTCTTTAAAGCTCTAGGCATGCTGATAATTATCTCTATAATTATTATAATAATACCTAAGCCATGAATGAGCTAAACAGGACCATATCCAGTTAAATATCAGACATTGTCCTTTCCAAGTGGCAAATGGGTGTTGAATTGTACTAGCCACTTTAAATTTAGTGTATATGTGAAATCTGGTTGGTTTCCTCCTATTCTTGTTAAAATTTGCCATCGAGCATTTTTGACAGTGCAACACATGTGGGCTATGGAGAGCCATTTCTGGATTAATAATATCCTTCTTCACAGATTAAATAGCACAACTCCTTTTGGTTCTGATAACGTGCAAACCAGCCCTGACCTTTTTTTCAAAAATAAAAATCTGTTTGTTTGCTTTGGCAGAATAACTTGAAAGTGGGACTGGGAGCTGGGATGAAGATAAGGGCATGTCACGTTGTGTAGCAGCTGTGCCAACGAAAGACATTTATGCAAATCATTTTCAATAGCTGAGACTTTGCCATTCATTGGGAAATCAAATCATTGTAAAACTCCTGCAATTGTGGCTCTAGCCCTAGAGATGGTGTCAAACCTTAAGCTGCAGTGTACAATGGTCGGTTTGTGCAAACAGAGATTGTGTTTTGAAAAATTCAAAAGCAGTGTTACTCTGATCTTTCTGTAAAAGATTTTATTCAGGAGAGCTACTGTCCGCTTGATACACACAACCAAACATGAAGACTACAAAAACTCTGTGCTGCATTCCCGTCTCCCCCCCCCCCCCGCCGACCATATCACAGCAGGAAAAACAGAGGCTACAGAGCAGTAAAATGGTCAAATGTAGCTTGAGAACAAGCTACCTTATATTTGACCCTTTTAATGCTCCATAGCAATTCGCAGCTGAAATTCAGTAGCAAACTGCCAATGTTTTTGTCTCTGATGCTAAATTTGATGGCATGGCAGGAGTGTGGCCTTTGGGAAGGTGTAAAAATGTCCCCCAGACCTCCCAAAGTTGTCCTGCTATAGATTCTGGAAAGGTCTCTCCTATCTAACAGCTCAAACATTTCAGTCTGATTTATGGCAAATGGATTGACATGGCTGGCTTGACTCTCCCCCCCCCCCCCCCGCTGCTACTTAACAAGTGTTCCACTGTGCTCTGGTGAGCTTGAGAAGCCAGCCCTTCCTCCCAAATTTGAAGTGCAGAGTTAGACAGTTATCGTCCCAACAGCTTGCTTGGCTACAATACGTTTGAGTGCCTTTGCCAGGCAGCTATGCCTACATGTTCCTTGCCTGCCTTTCCTGCTGGAAAGGTTGGTGGTAGAAAGACTTCCTTGGTGATGACTGGGCAGACATGTTTGTCTCCACCAAGCAGCTGCCAAGCCAGGATTGGGGCAGGAACTTGGCAACCAGGTTTTGGCTTGGTTAATAAGGCTATCAAAAATTGTAGGCCCATGGGACTGATGTCTTTTCAGTAAAACTGGAATTGGTTGCTACATGATCTTTTGGTAGATCTTGAAGTGGGACATCAGATAATGTTGAACTTGGACCAGAAAGATTTGGGTTCAAATCCCTGTTCAGCCTTAAAGCACTGGCCATGTCGTGCCATCTTAGTTCAGAGTAGTGTGACTGGAATTATCCCATTTTATCCTTGCTGTAAGGATAAAATGGACTAACCTCATGTACGTTTCTCTGAATTTCTTGGACAAAGAGAGGGATACAAATATAATACACTGTCTTACGTAGAGCTGTGCAATTTATTGAGGAAGACAGTGGAAGAAAATGCTCAGTTTTCAGGATTGGGGTTTTTTACATGGAAAAAAGCCTTGTGGCAGCTCCAACCCCACCACAACACTCTCAGCATTCTCCTTGCCATGTTTCTGGGTCCATAATGTGTGTGGAAACAATGCTTTATGATGGGACCCAGAAATATGACAGGGAGGATGCAGAAAGGTTGGTCGGTTGGAGCTGCCATGAGAATTTTTTTTAAGTGTAAAAAGGACACTATATCTAAGGTAAGGCACCCCCCAAACATCTCTCAGAAATTTCTCCCTCTCCCCACAAGCAGCCAAAAACCCCTCCTTTTCAAGGGGGATGAGTGGTCCCACAAAAGTGGGTGATGATCCTTAATCTGCTTATTATTCCTTTTACCTCTTCAATGGAAATTTGAGTGTGACAGTGGTTGCATGGAAACCAGTAAAAGCAGTTACTTATATAGGCACTCCACACTGCTGGTGTAAGGTTGAAGATGCTCTTAGCAAGTACACTTGCACATATATATGCAGTGTTCACATGGTGGCAATATAGAACTCAGATAGAAGCTGTGCTGCAGCTGTGTAAAGGTGACATGCCTGTAGGCCAGTCCACAGGCTAAAGTAGTCTTATGTGTGAATAGACTACTTGCTTTTTAAAAAAGTTTAATCCAGAATTACAAGGTGACAGAATTTATTATTGCCATAAAGTGAACTTCCATATGGTTTTCATTTACTTTTCAGTTTCTAGGGTAGCTTTTTTGTTTTTAAAGACCAGATATGCAAGTCTGCTCCTCTTCTCTCATGCCCAAATCCATTACAATACTGCTTGGCAGCCTTTTCCATGGTTACAGCAGTCCTGGTATTGTTGCTATATTGTTCAAAGGTTTGCCATTGGATGCCAGCTGTGTCGCTGACATATTAGCCAGATGCCACCCCTAATTGTAACCCAGCCTTTTCAAAATCACTCACTCTGTGAGTGCTCCCCTCCCCTTTCCAGTGGAGATTAAAAGCATCTGCTTAAAACAGGCCTTGTTTAAAGGAACATGCATGCACACAAAAAACAAACCTCCAAACAGTAAAACTAGGAATTTATTTGATTTGGAAAATGTCTTGATTCTCTATCCCTAATTGTATAGTTGGTTCAGTGAGATGAATTTTCTGCTTGTGAAACATACTATTTGTATGTTTCCCTGTTGCTGAATACCCACATCAAACTTTCTCTGTAGTGACCTATTTATAAAGCGCTATTAATCCTGAGTGCAAAGATCCTAATTCAGTGTGCATTAAATTGGCTGTATTTCTTGTAAATGGGGACTTGGAGTATTAGCCAATCTAGCATAATAGGCAGCAAAGTAGCCTTTTAGTCTCCCTTTCTAGTACCCATTAGCTAAAAATTTATTAACTTTTTCCCCTTGTCTTCCTCTTAAACCGCATTCTTTTATAATGAGGGGAAATATAATTTGGAGCAGCAGTGTGTTCTACCCAGTCTAATAGTTTGAATTGCACTCCATCTGTTCAGCTGCATGGTCTGATGGATCTGCTGAGCAATTTTTCACCATTTATTTTAGAGCTGGTAAGAACACTCTCCTGGACCTATTCCAAGGCTTCTGGTGGGAAAACTTCATATTTGGAATCTGTTGGCCAGCAAGACAATTCAACTGAGTTAATAATTCACGGATGGCAAACCTACCTCTTCCTTACTTTCAGTAGTTTAATTTTGTTATTTTTTAAAAAATAAAAGATTTAATTCCTTATTGGAATTATGAAAAACACCACATACATTTATAACTTTTGCCTCATTATTCTGCATGATCTATTTTTCAGGATTCCGCATATATTTTCAAGAGTACTGAATGTCCATTTGTGCCAATTTCAAGGCTTTTTTTTTTAAGCTTAATTACTAGGGGTGGATGGATGGGTGTGATTTTGGGGGGGAAGAGGCAGATCACAGCTGAAGAGGAAAGGGTTAATCTTCCCCTCCCTATTTGTTGCAAACACCTCCCTTCCTTATTTGACAATGAAATTTAAGAAAAAACATTTAAATTGGTGCCATTGGAAGATTTGTTCTAAATTTGATTGCCGGGGATTTCCAGGGAGGATTGCGGTTTGGCAGGAAAGTGTTAACCTTCCCCTGCACTGTGGAACACCCCCCCCCAAATTACCTCCTACACATGGCAGATAACTTTGGGGGGGGTAGTGTATTTGCAGTGGATGGGGAATTGATTGGCTGACTTTGCCTGTGAAATTTAAATAAATCCTAGTTGATATTTCTAAATTTGCATGTATAGATATAAATTAGCATATGCAAATTTTATATAGAGTTATATCCTATGGGCCTAGGCCCCTAATCTTTTGAGTGCCTAGTAACACTCCTGTGTAAATGGCTTATTTAATGTTATAACCACAAGCAACAAGAGCCAGGTAGATCAGCTTCACCAGGATCATATATTGCAGCTACTGAGGACAGAGGCTTATGAGTTGCAAATCCCAGGGGCTCTGTTGTAGCAACAAATAAGGTAGATTGCTGCAAGTTGCTGGCTTCACTGTCAGTGTGGCATGAACTACAGGCAAGACACAATTGCTATACAATGAAGCAGATAGGAGCTGTCTTACTCATTTGCCTCTCTCCTTGTTTGCCACTGGTGCAGCTTGCTTATAATCTCAAGTCCCAGGGAAGAATGCAGACAGCAATGTATGATGGAGCTCAATGTCCTTTAATTGATTTGGTTCTGCTTTTGTTATTGCTTGAGCCTGCTGTTTCAGTAACTTTCAGATTGATTAAACCCACCATACTGACTGAGGGGGCTAAATACTTTTGGGGAAGAGTTTAAACAAATAAATAATGGGTTGAATCTATACTTAGAGTAGACCTACTGAAATTAATGGAATATTTGAATACATCCTCTCTCTAAGTGTGACTAAATCTGGATCTGACACAGTAAATTTAACTTTGCAAAATGGGTTAAATTCTTTGCTTTAAAAAAGAGTTACTTTTGTAGAAGTTTGTTTGTGATTGGAAGAACTTATCAAGACAGTGTAGCTAGAGTCTCTCAGTGTTCTGCTTCACATTGAGAAAATGCAGGAACCAGAGTGGGAAGGAAAACCAAAGATACAGACATTAATCTATAACCTTGTACTGTTGCCTTTGCTATCTCCCTTTTATGTAGCCAAGCACAGAACACATAGGATTTTATAAACCAAGAAAGCTTTATTAATTACATTAAATAAACAAGTAACTCTGAAATGTCCCTATCAATATATGTTCTCTCAACCACCATACCTGAAATCAATCTCTCAATCAGCACAGACCTTCACTGAATCTTGGTCTCACATCAAATCCCCTCCCCTCTCTCTCTGATCTAAAACGTTTCTCATCCCTGTCTGACTCATACAAGCACAGCTCCCAGCTTTTATAGCACACTAGCTGATATGCCCAGTGTTGCTTGGGTCCATGGATAATGTTTATAACGTTTATTAATGTTTATAACATTAATTTCTATGCAACTTACTCATCTTTAGGTTGGTTTTTTTTTTAGTTTGGTTGAGTAAGTAAATTCCTTTGTTAGAATAAATGGAAAATTGTGTTAATAAGATACAAACCTAAAAATATGTTTTCAAAATATACCCAGCATTGCACAGATACCTGAATAACATATTGTAGGAAAGCAGATCCACCACCTTATCGTGCTGATGGCATTATGCCACTGCTATGGAGCCACATAGACGATAAAGCAATTTTCAATAACTCCAGCAGAAGAAATTGTATTTATGGAATGTCCTGAAGGAATAATAGCAATTTGTATGAGTACATTGAAGAATTGATTTGAGAATAAAAATAAAGATTTAAAGCACCAGAGCTTTGCTCTCCACTTTTTTCCTTGGTTTGGTGGTGCTTCTTTCCCTTGCTTTTGTACTGGTACATTGTACTGCCAGACCTATCAGCATGCCAGATTTCAAGTTTCTACCCAGCATTGCTCGCCACCCCACCCTCCCGCAATGTCTGCGAGATAATCATCTTAAAGTAGCAGGCCAGTGCTAGGCCTGTGAGTTATTATTATTATTTATTTATTTATTTATATAGCACCATCAATGTACATGGTGCTGTACAGAGTAAAACAGTAAATAGCAAGACCCTGCCTCATAGGCTTACATTCTAATAAAATCATAATAAAACAATAAGGAGGGGAAGAGAATGCACCAAACAGGCACAGGGTAGGGTTAACCTAGGGTGACCAACTGTCAGGATTTCCCCAGATTTGTCCTGGTTTTTGTTCTTTCCATGGTGTCAGGGGGGATTTTCTATAATTTTCAATAATGTCCTGGAATGACACACCTTCCCCTTTAAGGCTGCCATTAGCATGGCAGGAGGGAATGACGTGCTTTCTTGAGGCACATCATTCCCCCACCCCGAGCTCCAATTGAGGTCTTAAAGGGGAAAGTGGGTCATTCGTGGACATTATAGAAAAGGCCCCAATTGGAGTGGATGGTGGTGGTGCAGAATGAAATCCTTTCCCCTCCTCCACTCCAATCGGGTTCTTTAAGGTGGCGGGGGAATAACGTACTTTCTGCAGGACTCAGAAAGCTGCTTCCCCACACACACACTAGGTGTCCTCTTTTTTGGTTTCCCAAATATGGTCACCCTAGTTAACCTCTAAACAAATTCAATTCAATCCCCCCCCTCTTATCTTCACGACAACCCTGCAAGGTAGGCCTGTCCTAGGCCTGTGAGGTGATTTTAAAACAAATTAAATTAGTTTCTTTTCTCTCTCTCTCCCTCCCTCAACGCCTCTCTCACCTTCAATGCCTTGAAGCTATTGTCATGATTTCACAGAAAATAAAAACTATAACTCCCAGCATGCCTTTTGCCCAGAGCTGCGACCTCTTTCCCTTCTGCTCCCAATGGAGCCTAGTAACTGAGGCAGACAACCCAGGCGCTCTCCCATGAGGCCCAGGATGGGGAGCCACTACCAGATAAAGGCTTCCAAAGCCTGATAAATCTTCCCTCCCACCCAAGGCATGCTGGGAGTTGTAGGCATAAGCCTAGGTCCTGAATAATGTATTAACTCTTTGAACACCGTCTGAGGTGTGGTGGAAGACAACTGTAGAGCAGGCCATCTTAGTTGTGGCACCCTGCTTAGGGATTTCTTTTTCCCAGGCAGGCTTGCCTAGTGACTTCGTTAGTGACTTTTAAGTGCCAAGTTAATTTTTTAAAAAAAATATTTTCCAAAGCCTTTTAACTTGAGGTTTTTTTTATGTTGGTTCCCCCCACCCTGTTATAACTAAACCACAACATTCCAAGAAAAGATGCAAGACTTACTGAATAAAGTTTATTAATTTTATGTAAAAGCCTGACTTTACTATTGAAACGGAAGAGTGAATGGATGAATAACTGACAGCTGAGGCTAGAATGGAATGTTGGACGGAGTTAGTGGCAGTTGGTTTGTGGGGGCTGAGTTAGGACTGAGAGATAGTGATGGCAGTACTACACCTCCCAGCATGCCTTTGGTGGCCCTCAGGTGCCCATGTCTTCTGAGAGGTGCTTTCCTCCTCTTGTGGCTGATGCTGCTCCTTGACACAGCATCGAGGAGTAGCATCGCTAAGGAGGGGAGGTAAGCAGCTGTCAGTGGATATGCACAACTCCAGCCAAGTCCTGCTGGGACTGCCTCAGCCCACACTTCTCACCTACAAAGTGCTCCATCAGGAGCCTGTACTGAAGGGCCAAGACTGGGCTGGGTACTTCATCAAGTCTGTTTCTGGGTATGCGCAGAGTGCTTCCCTTCCCTCTTAAGGATGAAGGCTGCGTGTGTGCTTCCCTCAGTTTCTGAGAAAACTGATATCAGGATGGGGTGCCTTTGAGCATGTCCAGAGTTCAGCCTCTCAAAGACATGCTGTTGTATCTAGTTATGATTTTAAAACCACACATGGCAGGTAGGAGGTGGCACCGCAAATGGATGCAGCCCATTTATGTGGGTTGTTTCCTTTTATGTGGAATTGGGGTGACTGACTTTAGGAATCACAATGACCGCCAAAGGCCAGTAAGTCTGGCCTCCTACCCAAGGCATGCTGGGAGTTGTAGGCGTAAACCTAGTTTTTAATTAAATTCTTTATAAAATACTTTAAACCCCAAAATTCATGTTTTTAGATTTTTTTCTGATCCATGTACACAAAGTCCTGTCTGGGTGAACAACATTAAGGCAGTACCATATGTGGAAGTGGGTAAACATTTAGGGACAAATATGACACACATACTTTCCGCTTTATAGGTAGACATACACTTCACCCTCTTTCACTCACTTAGCCAATCACCACACCTATGCAAATCCACCATTCCTCCAGCCAATCATTTCCCTCTCGCCGTAGAGATATTCAACATAAAATCAGAGATATAACAGGAATACATAATTATAACTATAAACTCTAACATCACATGGACACACACACGATGAAATTGCCACAACATGGCCATAGCTGTCTGACTAGATCAAAGGTAGTGAACCTGTGACCCTCCAGAAGTTGTTAGGCTAGAACTCCCATAATTTTGGATCATTGGTCATGTTGGTTGAAGCTGATGGGAGTTGGAGTCCAACAACATCTAGAAGGCCGCGGGTTCCCAACTGTGATATAGACAAACTTTTAGGCTATGCAAACTGAGCTCTTTAATGTGGTTATAGAGCCATCTTTTGGAACCTCTTCCACTATGTATGTCCATTTCAACTCTTTTTTTTTTTTTTTAGCGAATTGTTGCTTTCTGTGTTCCATACTCCAATCACAGTATTCCTCTTGCAAGTCCAGACTGCCTTTTTTTTTAACCATGTGAATAAGATTGCATGTCTGCCAAGAATCAGGACTGCCCTATACTACAGAAAAACTGGGAGTGGCTGTTTGGATAAAAAGACTAGATGTTCATCTGCTTGATTAGCTGAACTTTCATATGTAATCATCACAACTATTCACTCTTGCATAGTTTTGCAAGCATCCTAAGGAGATTAATTGCTGCTTAACAGATCTATTAGAAATGAAACTGACATGCCTGCCTTCTTGTATGTTCTCATAGCCTTGGGGAATATTCTTGGAGTTGAGGCAATGGCATGTGTGAATTTCTATTAACACTTAATGTGATTCCTCTGTATAATACCACTTCTGTAGTGTAGGAGCTTAATGCAAAGATGTTTCACTTCCAGCTGTGTATTGCATGTGGAAATTGTAAGCAAATGTAAGTTTGCATGTTATCTTGGAGACATGCTTTAGTGCAGAAGCCAGATAGAATTGGCATGTCCCACTGAAGCTTTATTACAGGCTTTCAGCCTGTTCACTTGAGGGCTAAAACTGAGGAAGGGGTGTGTGTGTGCCTGCAAGCCTTGCACCCAACATTCCGGTCCACTCACATTCCCATTTTGAGGGAGAAGGTCTGAAGGGGGCTTCTGCTTATGTTTGTTTGAATGTGAGTAGAAGCCTCTGTGAAATCAGGAGCACTTGATAAATAAGGGTTCCCAGTAGCATAGAGGGTTCTACTTACGTTCAGTGTGGGAAAGTTGAATATTGAGGGGATGGGACATTGGGGGCAGTGTTTGCATGCACACCCACATCCCCTCCCCATTTTTGGTACTCATGTCACCAGAGTGCAAAGATATCAAAACTATTCTCTATATTTTTGGTTTTTTCCTATTTTGATGAGAATTCTAGGCCTGCTCTCCAAGGCTAAGTTGCGAAATATGCTCTCATTCTCATTCCATATGAAGGAATCCATGGACAAAGAACATGCTGGCTTGCACTAAGAGGAAAATATTGGTGCTAACGTTATTTGTTATCCCTCAAAAAGCATCTAATCGTACCTGGTAATTTAAATTAAGGAGTCATGTTGAAACTTTCATTTATGTGTTAAGTAGGTGAATATAGCTGAGGGAAAACTTATTAGGCATAGTGAGGAGGGTCCTCTATTTTGTAGGATTTTATTATGTGGCATTTTTGCTTCACTAGAAATGAAATTGCAAGTATGCATTTGAGTCACTCTTGCAGCCTGATCAAGTCGTATTTACTTGGAAGCCCTACTTAATTCATTGGACTTGCTCTGAAGCAAGTGTGTCTACAATTGCTGCATTAGCTGAGCAAGGCTTTGCCTATGAGAGACTGTGGAAGATACTTCAGAATAGTTCTTGGTATTCTGTAACTCTCTTTCTTCAGTTGATGTAATGCATCTGTGTGGGTTTCTCCCCCCATCCACCCACCCTCATAGAGTGGTTTTCAAGTCAGCTGTAACATCTTCTGACACTAACAATGTCATCTGAGAGCTTGTAGAAACTAAGGATTAGAGTGGCAATGGAAGTAACTGCTTAGAATTTGCAAGCTAATGAGCTGTAATAAATATGCTTTAATTTACAGTTCTTCTAACTGTTAGAAGAAATGTATCTTAAATATTCTTGGGAAAAGACGTGTGTTTTGTATGTGTGTGTTTTCTCCCAAGGCCTGTTTTTATTAGTGAAAGTGTTCCTAGCTCTTGTACCATGTTCCCACAGTTATTCGTTAAAATATGTACAGTTATCAGTAGTTTGACAGGAAGAAAATTGATGAACCTAGGCAAAAGTGTTGCTTCCAGACAACACTTTTATTGACCAGTTCACACCTAATGGTGGCAAACCATGGATTAATTAACCCACAATTTATCATGGTGTATGCCGGTCAAGTTCCACGGCCATTTTGAATATTCAGCCCCTGATTAGGCAAATCAGGGGTTGCTACGTGATGTCTGAATCCAAAAATTATAGGTTAATTGTAGGTTAAACAACCCACAGTTAATCTAACTACTAATTGTAGGCTATTTAACCCACTATTAATCTATAGTGTCTGGGTTTGGACATCATGTAGTAATCCCCAATCAGGAGTTGTGGAATGCGTCCTATACATCCTGTGGCAAATCATGTGTTAATTAACCCACAATTTGCTGCAGTTACATGCAAACAGACCCTTTGTGTAATTGCCCTGCCTCGTTCACATAATTTTACTGGGGGTCCAGATGTTGACCTCCCTTTCAACCCTCCCACCACTACATCTGTCTTCTTCTTTTTTGGCACAAAACTAAGGAAAGAAAGATGGAATAGCTGCACAATGACTTGTCATTGGTAGTTCTAGGAGCTATTAATTTGGAAGCACTCCAAGTCTCCTACTTGGGAGTTATTTTGCTTGTTAAATTTACATGAGCTTTTCACTCTGAAATTAAAAATTGTACATATATTAATTAATCCATGGGGTTTTCTCCTTGGAGAGAGTGTGAGAGTCCATTATGCCTGAATATTCTTTTAATGTTTGTTTCTGCATAAGGATATGCTTTGTTGGGAAACAGCATTGCTGAATGACTGAGGTAGAAATAGAAGTATAAACATTCTGTGTTCGATCACAGAGCTGCTTATGGTCTTGAATAAGCAACAATAAAGCAACTTTCTTTCTTTAAGTAGACATAACTTCACCTGTTTCTATAGAGCATTAAGTTCCTTGCTGAGAAAACTTGAGGGACGTGCAATCAAAGACACGACTTGGGAATTAAATACGAACATATTGGAATTTATTTTTGTTAATAAACTGGCTATATCTAAACTCCTCTTTTCTTTCTTTCTTTCTTTCTCAGGATTGGCATTTGCACAACGTCAAGTCACTGTTCAAGACAGCCCTCTATACCGTACTGAAAATTCCCACATCACTATTTGGTGCAAAGTCAGTGGTTACCAAGGACCATCGGAACAGAATTTTCAATGGTCCATTTATCTCCCATCTGCTCCAGAAAGGGAGGTACAAATTGTCAGCACCATGGACCCATCCTTCCCTTATGCTATCTACACCCAGCGTGTCAGGAGTGGAGAAATCTATGTAGAGAGAGTCCAGGGAGATTCTGCTCTACTGCACATCACAGAACTCCAAGACAGGGATGCTGGCGAGTATGAATGTCACACACCCACCACTGATGAAAGATACTTTGGGAGCTACAGTGCCAAGATGAAGCTAGTGGGTAAGATGTTTTATTTTCTAGATCTTTGTTACCTTGAATCCTCTTGTTTAAAGCAGGACAGTAAGTAGTGTATAATGGCTGTAAATTATGAGGAGAGTGGTAAGGTGGATACATTTTGTGTGAAATTAAATCAAGAAGAATCAGGGAGATAGCAGGAGCTGCTGCTGAAGCTGTGGTGTTGGATAGGAGAAAACAACCTCCCAAATAAGACAAAAGTTTTGTGAGTCGAAAAACCGGGTGCAGGTGTAAAACCAGTCCTGGATGGGATTTCACTCCCCTTGAAGGACTGGGTATACAACTTGGGTGTTTTGCTGTCTTGAGAAACTTAAGCAGTGGCACGGAATGCATAATACCACCTCAGGCTTGTTCACCATCTGCAAACCCTATTTGGAGTAGCCAGAAATACATTAGCTACCTCCAAAAGGACTATAGTAATACACTTTACATGGGGCTATCTTTGGAGATGGTTCAAGATTTTCAGTTGGTGCAGATATCTGGCTACCCAGATGCTAACAGGGGCCAGAAAATCTGAATAGGTTATACTATTTTTGCACCATTTGCTTTCCAGTATGTTTCTGGATCCAATTCAAAGTGTTGGTATTAACCTTTAAATCCCTAAATGGCTTAAGACTAGGCTACTTTAAGGGACCCATATGGTCCTGCCTGAACACTCAGAGCTGATTCATAGGCCTTGCTTTTGTGCCCATCAGTAAAATTGGTTAGGTTGGCATGCATGAGAGACAGAGCCTTCTCTAGCGTGGCTCTATGGTTTTGGAGCCGTCTTCTGGCTGACTTATGCTTTGCCCCTTCAAGATGGCCTTAAAACCCCATCTTTTCACTACAGCTTTTCCTTAACAATGTGAATGGCTTGTGTAGTTTTCCTCCTAATAACTACACCTGTTTGATGTGCCTAATTGTATCCTGGAAGATTTGTCAATGTATGTTGCCTTGTGAGGGCTTAGCCCTAAAAAGCAGCTCATATAATAGTATGAATGAATGAATCAATAAATAAAAATGAAAATGCAATGTCAAATATGTGTTAGGGAGCAATCCTATGGGTGCTGTAGGATGGTGTGGATCTCCTCCGTGCCTATAGACAGAGCTAGGAACATGGAGAAGGAAAACTGTTTGTGGAACTTTCCTCCTAACTGAGACCTCATAAGAGAAGTCGGAGAAGGAGAAAAGGGGATATGCTGGTGGGTGGGGAAGGGAGAAGAGAAGCTGGGATACACAGTATCTATGACCCAGTCCTCACCCACTGAAAGGTTAATCAAGTAGATGGTCTCAGTGACCTATCTAGGTGCTTCTTGTATTTTAAAGGGCTGAAAAGCTAATATTTAAATCCAAAAAAATAATAATCAGTGAATTTGTTGGAAAACCTTGGGAAAATTTAAAGCAGTTCTATGATTTGTATCACTGCTTCAGTGTGCTGAACTATCCTTGTCATTTTTTGAAAGGGGTATGAATTTATTTATTTAAATAAATGTAATGAAGTCCAGAACTCAGATGCAAGGAATGGAAGGGGGGAAGTCAAGTCAGGGATTTGGCTTTTTAAATTGTTGAGGGGGGAATTTACAGACCTGATAGTCCCCAAACTTTTTGGCACCAGGGACAGGTTTCGTGGAAGACAATTTTTCACAGACGGGGGTTGGGGGTGGGGGTTGAGTGGATGGTTTTGGGATGATTCATGCACATTACGTTTATTGTGCACTTTATTTCTATTATTATTACATTGTAATATATAATGAAATAATTATACAACTCACCATAATGCAGAATCAGTGGGAGCCCTAAGCTTGTTTTCCTGCAACTAGGTGGGTTAGGCTGAGAGTCTGTGACTGGCCCAAAGTCACCCAGCAGATTTCAATGGCCAAGTGGGGACTAGAACCCGGATCTGGCAAGCCCCAGTCCAACACTCAAACCACTATGCCACACTGGATTAGACAATGGCAGGGCCTGTCCCCATAGAAAATGAATGGAGAACCTCCAGCCGACAGGCTGGATGCAGCCCCTGGGGGTTTCTATCCCTGTGCAAGCAAGCTTCTTTTGCTGTTAACTCTGATCACTGATTGGGGATAAGAGGATATTTAAAAGCGTTTAACCTTTAAATATCCTGCAAAGTATGGGATAGTTACAAAGATTTTGAGCAGTGCCTTTTGCAGGCAAGAGAGCTGCTGCACAGAATTAAGATGTGCATTTTACAGACCAGAGACCTGCTTACTTGTGAGTAGACATGCAGAGACTTTGAATTTGGGATGCTCTTTAAAAGTGTTGCGGAGTAATTCATTCAGAAGTCTTGTCCTGCTTGCTTCTGAGTAGGGCTAGACACACAGAGAGAGGCGCGGGCAGGCAGCGCTGCTTGCACCTGCCCGGCGGCCAGGTAGAGCGTGCTCGCCCAGAGCCCCCTTCCTCCTCCCTCAACAGCAGGAAAGGAAGCGCCGCCCTGCCCGCTACACTTGCGTACACGAGGAGGAGCAAGAGAAAGAAAGCAGGGGCAGCCGTAGCTCAGTTTCCCCGCAGTCGAGCTGGTTGCAGCCACCTTTGGCCCGCATTTTACACACACACATACACACACACACACACACTGCAACGGGAAGTTTCCCGGGCTTGAAAGTCAGCGGTTATCTTGTCCCTTCTCAGTTGATGGCCCTGGGAGAGAGGCTTACCCAAACATGTTTAAAGAGTGGGCGGGGCTTAGCAGCAGATTAGGGGGTTCAATTGAACCTGTTGAACCTGTTGCCTGCACGCCAATGCAGCCAGATGAGGAGAAGAGGGCTAGATTTCTTACAGCTATTCCCTCTTCTGGTTCTTCCCCAACCTCATGGTTCCTGGCAGCCTTACCAGCTTGCCCTCGGGTTTGGTGCTACTGCTGCTGAATGCCAGGTCAGTTCAAAACAAAATCTCCCTCATCCTTGATCTGATTGTGGATGAGGAGGCTGACCTGGTTTGTATCGCTGAGACCTGGGCGGGTGAACACAGGGATTACTCTCACCCAACTTTTCCATGATCTATAGAAATACGATCTCCCTCTCTAGGCTTCCCTGAGGGCAGGACTTGAGTGTCTCTACTTTGTGTTGGGTACCTGAGACAGATTAGGGATTCTGCTGGTATACTGTCCACCCTGCTGCCCATCAGTCTCCCTGTCTGAGCTGATGGAGGTTGTTTGGGATTTGGTGTTGAGGACCCCCAGGATGGTGGTTCTGGGGAATCTCAATTTCCATGCCAAGGCTGCTGTATCCAGAGCGGCTCAGGAGTTCATGGCTGCCATGACAATCATGGAGCTGTCTCACATGTCATCGACCCAACATATGCAAAAAGACACGCACTTGATCTGGTTTTCTTGACTGGGCACGAGGATGGTGATCTGAAAGTGGGGGATTTAACATCTATCCCCTTGGCTTGGTCAGATCACTTTCTATTGAGGTTTAGACTCTTGGCAGCCTCTCCTCTCTGCAAGGGGTGGGGGGCTATTAAAATAGTCTGCCCCTGGAAACTAATGAACTCCAATAGATTCCAGAGGGCTCTAGGGGATTTTCCTGCTGGTATGGCTGGTGCTCCTGTCAGAACTCAGGTTGCTCTGTGGAATGCAGAGATCTCAGGTTGTTGGACACCACATTTAATGCAGCTCCACTAGCGCTGTCTAGTCCAGTTTTATTGGATGAGTTTCAGTTATTGAGGCTTGGCCCTTGCCCTTCATGGCTCATTACATCAATTAAATGGGATTGCCAGCTGTGTCCAGGTTGTAAATTCCTCCCTGAGAGAGGAAGTGGTGCCAGTCTCTTTAAAAGAGGCGGTAATCAGACCACTCCTGAAGACGCCTAACCTGGACCTGGAGGATGTTAACAGGCTGGTGGCTAATATCCCCTTCCTGAGCAAGGTGCTTGAGCAGGTTGTTGTAGGACAACTCCGGGCACTCTTGAATGAAACAGATTATCTAGATCCATTTCAATCAGGCTGCAGGTCTGGTTTTGGAATGGAAACTGCTTTGGTTGCCCTGTGGGATGACCTTTGCCAGGAGAGGGGGAGTGCGACCCTGTTGTTTCTCTTGGACCTCTCAGCAGCTTTCAATACCATCAGCCATGGTATCCTTATGGATAGTTTGTCTGGGTTGGGAGTTGGAGGCACTGCGTTGCAATGGTTCTGCTCCTACTTGGATGGCTGATTCCAGAAGGTGTGCTGGGGGATTATTGCTCTGTGCCATGGTGCCTAGGCCATGGGGTTCTATGGGGCTCTGTTTTATCCCCTATGCTGTTCAACATCTACATGAAACGGCTGGGAGAGGTTATCCAGAGATGTTGGCTGAGTTGTCATCAATATGCGGATGACATCCAGCTCTACCTTTCCTTTACCTAAAACCCAGGTGAGGCAGCAGCTGTTCTGAATCAGTGCCTTGGCACAGTAATGGGCTGGATGAAGGCCAACAAACTGAGACTCAATCCAGACAAGATAGAGGTACTGTTAACGGGTGATTTCTCTGTCCGGCTAGTTGATATTCAACCTGTTCTGGAGTGGGTTGCCCTCCCCCTAAAGGATCGGGTTCTTAGTTTGGGGGTGCTCTTGGATCCAGAACTGTCACTTGAGGAGCAGGTGGATTCAGTGGTGAGGAACACCTTTTATCAACTTAGGCTGATATACCAACTGCTCCCTTAGCTAGACAGAGATAACCTAGCTACAGTTATCCATGCTCTGATAAGCTCTTGTCTGGATTACTGCAATGCATTATATGTGGGGCTGCCTTCAAAAATGATCCGGAAACTGCAGCTGGTACAAAACAGGGCAGCACATTTGTTAACAGGAACTGGCCAATGAAACCGCATTATGCCAGTCCTTTTCCAGCATCACTGGCTGCCAGTCCAAGTCCAGGCCCAATTCAAAGTGCTGGTATTAACATTCAAAGCCCTAAGCAACTTGGGGCCAGATTATCTGAAAGAATGCCTTCCCCCATACGTACCCGCCCAGACCCTAAGATCATCTTCAGGGGTCCTTCTCTGTGAGCACCTGCCAAAGAAAGTGAGGCAGGTGGCTACCAAGAGGAGGGCCTTCTCTGCTCTGGCACCCTGGCTGTGGAATGAGCTTCCCATTATATTATTTTTAATGCCAGGTGAAGACCTTTTTATTTTCCCAGTATTTTAACAGTTTATCATTTTAGTCTTTTAACTTTTCTGTTTTAAATCTGTATTTTAAAACTGTATAAATCTCTGTGTTGCTGCTCGGTTTTATCCTGAATGTGCTTTTATATTGTACTTTTATATTGTGTTTTTATACTGTTGTTTGTTTTGTACTTTCAATTGTACTTCATGGTTTTAATTTTTGTAAACCATCCAGAAACCTTCAGCTATTGGGCAGTATAGAAATGCAATAAATAATTCCCATACCTGCTTAACAAGCAGATGATGCTATTGAAACTTACCAAGCAGATGATGCTATGGAAACTTACCAAGCAGATGATGCTATGCAGAGGCTCTTCCCAGCTGATCATCCACGCTAGTGACAAGACTTAAAAGAGTCAGCACCTCAGGAGATTGTTACATGCTTGGTAGGGGTTTGATGCAGGCAAGAAGCCAACAAGAAAAGTTTTTCTATACTACATTTTGATAGAGCCCAGGGGCTGAAAATTAAGTCCCCCCTTTAACAAAAAAAGATTCTTTGTATAATTGAGAAAGGTGCTGTTTGCTTTGATGGCGATTTCTAGTGATGGGACTCCCTGAGCTTGATTTGGTCATCATGAGCTTTGTCAGTGTTCAGAAAAAATAAACCTTACCTGTTTTCTGAGAATTCTCTCCCAGCGTAGAATGATGGTGCATGCAGACAGGTAAGTACCACATGCATCACACCTGGGAATTGTAGCCATGGCAGGAAGCTGCTAAAGAATTCAACCTCCCTCCAATGCACACACAGAATAAAACCAGATGGGAACAAAGAGTTTTAGATATGGTTGGGGGTGACAGCACAACCACATAAAACATTTGCAAGAAACCCATCAATAGAATTGACCCAAATAGAGAATATACTTACAAAATAAAGGGCTGCTTAGTCCAGTGGTGTCATATTATAAGTCACAGAGGTTCAGTGAAAGAAAAAGATTTAACATTTAAAGAACTTTCTGGGTACAAACTTTCCAAAGTAGGGGTCTTTGGATACCTAGCCTGCTGAACCTTGTCTATCCAAGCTCAGAATCTCATTTAACATTCTACGCTGGCAAAGGATATTTGGGGGGAAATGCCACTTGATATGTAATATATCTGAGCATTATGGAGTGGACAAATTCATATTCTTAACCTGGTAGTCATGAACTTTGTCAACATCCTTATCATCTCAGTTTGTAGTAAGCTTTGGATATCTCTTTCCCTCTAGCATATGTGAATAACTAGAAATACTCACTTGAGAAGCATTTTTGAACTATGAGTTACTGAAGTTCATTTTTCTCAGAAGTAGAAACGAACTTTCTTCTTTCATCAAGTTATGAATTTTTAATTCCCTCATTAGGTTCAGCAGCTTTTATTTGGCAGCAGATTGGCCCAAGGGATGGTGGGGGAGATGGGATTTTTAGATTCTCTGAGTGCTATGAAGTGTATGGGGGAAGGGTGGGTAAAGTGGATTTTTAAACTGCATTTGCTGGTTCATTGTGCCACTTAGTGCTCTGGTAGTTTGTGGTAAACATTAATTGATCATTTTGTCTTTGTTTGTTGTTATTTAAAGATGTGATTCTGAGGGATAATTCCAACCTTAAAGCTACAGGAAGGCGAAAGTAAAGGCTGGTCTAATTGCCATGAAAAAGCTGCTTGAAACAACGTGCTACTTTCAGCAAATCCCAGTGAAACTGTTCATACAATGGGAGTTACTTGTTGTGGCTGCTGCATTGAGTAGATTCCAGGCAGGGTTGTTTTAAGTGGTTTCCTTATAGTGATTGTAACAGGTAAACCATCCTTTAGATGGGTAGGGAATTGGTAGTTAATGACCAAAGGTGCACATCTTTAATGACAGAACAGTCAAATAAGCCTGGTGAACAACGGGTAGTCAGGTTTGATGAGCTTTGTCAGTTTCCATTTTCTTTCTTCTTCTGTGAAACTGTCTTAAAGACACAAGTAGGAAAAATTATGTTTCAATTGGCCATGATAGTACCTTTGCTTGATGACCGAGATACCTTTCAGGAAGGATCTGGTGTAATTTATCTCTGTCTGAGATAATTTTTCACACACCCAGCCTCTCAATTACTTTTAACTATCTAAACTATTGCTTCAAGCTATGCTTTTGGCCACCATGGAACAAAATATTAACAAGAATGGATTTACATGATGAATTATGCAGATCTGTTATGAAATTGACTATGGCGCAGGTAGAGTTCGACAGCTGCTTTAATAGTATACATTGGCATATTTAAAATTAGACATGTTTCTACAAACAGCGAGTCAAAAACCAGAAGATATAGTAGTGAATCCCAACCTGCCTCCCAAGGACTTCACTTATTATTTGTCCATATGAGATTATTATTGCATATGACAGGTGTTTAGCAGCAACCACATCTGAAGCATTGCTTATTGAACTGATCATTCCTGAGGTTATTATGTGGGCCATTTGACCAAAGAACCATATGAGAACCATTGTAGTGGATTTGATGCAAGCTTGTTTGAGAAATGTGAATTGAAGTCTTGCAGAAGCCAGTTGTCTACCAGCTTCCTGGACTGATGCATGACAAAAACAACAGAAGGAATGCAGTGGCAGCCAGCAGGGTTCAAGTTTGTTGACAAGGTTCCTTTATAATCAAATATGTAATTTCCTTCCTGTGTTAGCAAGTTTAGAAGAGGTTTTCACAGGGGGGAAAAACCCTGTTTCTTTGGCCCAGTAAACAGAGGTGATAAAAAGAGAGTGAGGATAAGTTGCATTTAGATTGGGACTGTTCACTAGATCTCCTACAGCTTTCTCCTCTTCCTGTTTTGAAGATTTTCCGTGGGTCCATTCTACTTGGCAGCCACTTAGAGCAGAAGGAATAAATCATGCTGCATTGTGCTCCTTGGCTTTATAATATCTCTTAGTTTCTCATTAACATCCTACTGCCTTCTGGACCTGAACTATGTTTTAATGGGGCCTGTGGCCATGAATAGCTCTTATTTTATTCGGCTTGTCAGCTGGGGCACAGGTGGCTTCACTCAGTGGAAAATTAGTGGGAAGATTATACTATAATTCACAGGAATTGCAGAGTATCATTTTGGATAGTAATGGTTCTTGAAATGTCCCATTCCTGGTGGAAAAGAAGCTGCTTGTTACTATGAAGGCAGCCACTGGCATTCTTATATGATGGTGGTTACTGTCAGCCAGGGGGAAGCAACATACTACGTTAAATATGTGCTCCCCCCAGTGTGCTGCATAGCAATAGGAATTTTTAAAACTCCCATGGGCACCAATGGGAACTTTTTATTGTTGTTATTTGTCATAGAGAGTTGTTTAGAGGGGATTGTGGCAGGGGAGGAATGGGTTGAACCTTCCCCCTGTGGTCCCAGTCTGGATCCACACTTGCTTTAAGTAAACAAAAAGTTCATATGGAGCTTCACATTATACATTTAACATAATGGCTGAGTTTGCACAGTACTCAGTAGCTTATAAACCAACATGGCTTATTGTGTCATCTGTGAGCAGTTATCCCCAACCACTGTGGTTTATTTAGCCAAACTAAGCCACCCTGATAAGCCATGGTCTGCAGCGTGGTTTATTTAAACCATCATGGCTTATCATGTTGTCTGGTGCGCCACAGTAGCGTAAAGAATAGTTTAAAGATAGCCTAACAGAGTCCCTAGGCAAGAGTGGTCAAAACTGCTGCTGTGCTCCAAGTGGCAGATCTCTGTTTCTGAGATCTGCCTAGCTGCCAGTCACAGATAGCCAATGGGAAAAACAAATGACATAGTGCACATGAAAAAGAAAGAGCAGCATCAGATAGCATGAATTGCCCTATATGTGAAGTGGTGAATGAATGAAGCAGCAGTATTTCGCAATAGCATTACTGCGCAACTGCGAATTAGTGCAAATTAAAAAGGAAAGAGCAACATCAAAAGGAATGTGGGGAGGAGAAGAAAATACAGAGTTTTGAAGGAGCATTGGGTTCCTTCCTACTAGGTGAAGTGTGTATCAAATTTTGTTCTGATCCTGCAAACTTCCAAGGGTTTATTTGTGCTACCCCCTTTTTGGTTTTCAGTCCTTGGATTGTAACTGCACTTACTAGGGGAAGCTTTGTATGACTGGAGAGAAGAATATGACGCAGCTGCAGCTCAAGGGTCAGTGGGGAATGGTATTCAGCACAAAGGAAGCTAGGATACCATCCCAGACAAGTGGGAGGACAACAGAGGGAGGTGGGGCGAAGACAGGGAAAATAAGCTATGCACAGAAGCTTATTTCCCCGATTGTGTGGGGTGTGTGGATACAGTAGCTTTCAAATGACTGTGAGTAGCTTATAAGCCACCATGGCATAAAGTGATGTGTAAACCCAGCCAATGTGTAGTTTGACCCTAAAAGAATAGAATATCAGTGACCATTGTGATAGGAGAGTTAACAGATCAGGAACTAAAACTTCATAGTTATGTTGTGCACATTAGCTCTTGCTTTACTACCTGTTGTTAAATTGATTTTATTATTTTAATGGAACTGTTGATACAGAGACATAAATCATGGCACCGTGAGACATCAAGCAGGTAAGTAGGAGCGTTGTCTCTCTTCCCTTACACATCTACCTCTTTGTATATCTTTGTTGAAGTCCTTGCATTGTCAATGCTTCTCAGTAACAGGCAAACTGGGCATCAGGGGCAGCCTGGATAATAGTTCTTTGCAGAGGTTGCGTGCCTCTGCCTTTTTCTCTTGTTTGCTAGTTTTAAAGACAGGAGAAAGCGGAAACCTATGTGGCTGCACTGCTGTTTACCTGGCCACAAAGAATTGAGGGTGGGTAGCAGTGCAGGTGTATTGAGACTATCTCTGAATTTCCTGTCTTGAAGAAACCAGGGTAGACCCTTCTCTTCACTACATTGTTCTGCTGAGCTATTTTTGTGTCTATGCTGACTACTTTCCTAGCTCTATTTCTGTTGAATATACACCTAGCACATGTCAGACACTATTTCATTTCGTCTTTCATTCAGTGTTTTAGAAAAAGCGAGAGAGGTACGTATTAAATCTTGTCAACTTACTCCAGCCATGGGAGTCATCCTACCATGGAGAGGAAATACTGTCATGAGGAGTCTTTGCTTTCAGATTTGTAGGCACAGCCCTGTAAGTTACTGTTGGTTAAAAAAGAAGAGTGTATCGTTCTTGTTATTTTCTTCATTGCAAATGGGATATAACCCTTTGCCATCATAAATTTTGCAAATATTTTGCAATAACAGTGAAAGCTCTAAGAACAGTGTGCAGCTGCCACAGCTAAATGGAGGCCTATGAAATGGAGATTTACTTCATCTAACCCCCCTTGCTTTGTTTCTTGCTTTCTTGAGAGTGTGTATAGCACTTAAGTACACCAGGCATTCTGCTGGGAGTACAGGGATTGGCCACAGCAGCTTTAAGCAGCGATCCATCTAGCTTAGCATTTTAGCTGACGTTGGTTGATACTGAATGCTCCAAGCAGAAGTGCATGAAATTGCCTCACAACAGAGGAAGTGTCTTTTACATTCTCATCAGTTAGAGATTATGCTATGCCTTGGAACTAGCGTGTTTTGTGACCCTGCCAAACTTGTGTGTCTGTTTCTAAATTCTGCTCTTCCCTTGATTTGTCATGTAACAGTGAATTTGCAGGCTAATGGTACATTATGTAGAAGATGACTGCAAGGGTGGAGAGTTGTTGTTCCTGCTTAAATGATATACTAGTTCAATTAAGATGCTTTGCTGCTGCTCTATGAAGGAAGAGTGTGACCTCAGGCTGCGTTCTCTCTTCCGCTTGTTAGTTTGCATACCTTATCCCATCACTTGTTGCTCAGCTGTTCTAAACAAAACAGGCTCAGTTATTCACCTTTTGATAAAGAATGCCATCTGGTGCTTTGTCAGATTTGCAATTATATGCTTGATTTTGCACTGTATATTCTGGCAATCTTCTTCCACGCCCCCTCCCACTCCTCCTCCTTTAAACAAGCTGCCATGAGAAGCAAACCACTTAGTGCTACTTGCGGAGGAAGTACTGGTGACACGGCACCTTCTCTTAATGGGAATCTCGGTTGTTTAAGTAGTCTTCCTTTCTCATCCACTGACTCCTTATTGTTTCCAGCTTTATTGACAATGACCCAATCAAAAGCACATTTTTGACCCCCCTCCTCTTCCCTATATCTGGATACAGGGAGTATCTAAAACATGGATGAGTATATTGTAGGTCTGAAGTCCCCCAAACTAACTATTGGAGCTTAAAAAGTACCTTGATGCAAGGAGCTGGCTGCACAAGCAGCAGAATTTGGGCTGTACCCCAATCACTAGCAGGGCTGGCTCCAGCTTTGAGGGGCCTCTGAGCAACCTGCCCTCCAGTGGGTCTTTCTACCTGGCGGTGGGCAGTGATAGCATAGTATTGCTCAGGAGCATTGTGGAAAATTAAAATGGCAGATATCATCACCAATAAAGCCTGCAGCCAATGGACTGTGGAAAGGTCAGCAAAGCATTCATCTCTGATACATCTTCCTTCTCCTTCTCGGCAAGTGGCTGCCATGGTTTGGCAGCCCTCTGGTACGTGAGTGGCTTGGGGACCTCTTTCAACTTGCTGGCAGGTCCTGTTGCAATTTCTGGCAGTAGGAATAATGGGCTGTCTGGGCGAGAAGAGAGGGCAGGTTTCTCTGCCTCTGTGCCTCAGAACAGTCTCTCAGCATTAAGTGGGGAAAGTGATAACTGTAAATGCAGCTGGTAACATATGGCACCCATCCCTGCCTTAGCAATTGCTCAGTGAACTCTGAAAGCAGAATGTGGTCCCTGTAGCTTCAGCCAGATGCAGCTCTGTGAAACCCTATAATGGAAAGAGGCCATTATTCTATTACCAATGAAAATTTCCCATTTCACATCTTTGCAATTCTCCTGCTGTTTCTCTGAGGAGACTTTAGTATACTTTGCTTCTCTCATCGCTATTCCCCCACTCCACACTCTCCTCTAAATTCATTTTCCCTGTGGGACTGGCGCTCTTGCTCTTGCTCTGCCGGCAGCATTTGAGGACAGGGGGCAGCTGATGCTCGAGGTTTATTATGACAACTGTGATGTACTGATTGAGTGTTCTCCTACTCCCAAAGGGGTTGCAGGCAGGAACAAAGGTCTAGCCGTATAAGTACATATAACTGTTTTCTGTTTTGGAGACCATTGATGCATTTAGCCTAGTAGCATGGATCTGGACCTGAAATGTCACGAACTGGAGATGTCTGGGATTGGACCTGGGACCTTCTGCATGCAAACTGTGTGCTGTAAAAGATGGCTTCTTACAGGAGGCAATGGACAATTCCTATTAAAAAACCACCTGATTGCTTCTGTTCTTGGTCTTCAGAAGCTTTCCTTTATGACTTTTGCTAATACATTTAGTTAGAAACAATTTTAGAACACATTTAGAATCTTTTTTGCTGCGTTTGTAACCTGTTCACAACCCCATTAGGAACGTAATAGCTTGTGGGGAGGGGCCATTAGAACACCCTCCAGGTTTATTCACTTCAAGCTGTCTGATGTGCATCTGTTAGCATGAAAGTCCAGGTTATGTGCTGCAAACAAGCGAAAAGCCAATTTTTTTCAGTGGTATGCCAAGCCCCAATCCTGCTCATTGCAAGGTGATAAGTTGTACATGGTTTTCCTGCAACCTCCAGAGGTCTAGCCTTGTAAAGACAAATCTATGGTAGCCCGCCTTCCTTTACATACTTATATTAGTTGGATAACCTTTGCATATTTTCAACTATACAAGAAGTGTTTACACATTATGGGCTCCCACAATTCTGCGGGGGGGGGGACTGTTTAATCCAAATGTGTTGCCAGGGACTGAGCACGTAGGTCTTGGCTATAAAAGTGTCCCTCTAGGATGGGTGGGTGGGTGTATGAGAGAGAGAGAGAGAGAGAGAGAGAGAATGAGAATGAAAACTAAGACACATGCACACACCCATTTGCTTGGGTTATTTAAATATTATGAGCTCCTTCACACCAGCGAATTATTGCACACTCGCCATGCTTGGTATGCAGTTTTTCAGCCCAGTACTTCTATGAGGTCGTCCGCGTCCTGCACTCATTTTGCCTCTTACCCTCCAGGTTTGGTTTCTTTTTAGAGCGGGGAAAGTCTAGATTATTTTCCCTCCCTGCAAAATAAATGTGCTCCTCCCTCCGTGTATTGCTGTTGTTGCGTTCTATCCCACCATCCCATTCTTTGTTGGGTGTGTGTGTGTCTCAGGGCGGTCTCACTAACAAAAGAGGAGGGCGGGGCATTTCTCCACTCAACTGTGAAGGGGGAGGGAGAGAGGTCGCATTTAACTCTGTGTTCTTACTCCTGAGTAGGCATTTTCACCTTAAAAGAAATGTGGAAAATGCACCCGCCTTACCTGCAGCTCCCTCATTTTTAAAGATAAAGAGATCAAAATTGGCACAGTGATAGCTCTTAAGGAGGGCTTTAGCCACCCCAAGTTTGAATCAGATTGGATCATCCTTTGATTTTAAGGAATTTTTAAAATGCAAATTTAAAAAATGCTTACATCTGTGTAAGATTTAAAGATAACTAGATCAAAATTGGCACAGTGATAGCACTTAAGGGGGGCTTTCAGCATGCCAAGGTTGAATCATATTTGTCCATCCCTTGATTTTTTATGATTTTTTTACTCCCCCCCCCTTAAACACATTTTCTTGGTAGTCCACAAATGCGAAGGATAGATCTTCCATTCCTTTGATGATGCGAAGCTGTGCATCTGCAAGTTCATAAACTACAGATCTTCTGGTTCCCTTACTCAAGAGTAAATCCAATTGATTCCAACTGCATTTACATCAAAGTCATACTAAAATCTGATGCATGCTTCCATTTGAGTAAACTGCATTGAACAGAGAGACTTCTGAATAAACACATATAGAACTGACTTTTAATAGTGTGGTCACTCAGAAGCTTTTTTTTAAAGTCTAAAACAGCAATCCGGAAAGAAGTGCTCTGCAACCCTACGCTTACTAATGAGGTCTTCTTTTTACTCAAAATAAAGTCTCTCTCTGTTCAATGGGGTTTTGGTTACCTTGGAGCAAAGGAGGGGACCTGACCACCTTTACAAAAGAAATTTAAATGATTGTTCATCTTCCCACCCCTTGAAATGAGCAGAACAAACTTTTGCTCCTCCTCCCCTGTAAACCCAAGGGGCGGGACTTGAGAGTTCATCAGCATAGTAGAGCTCCAGGTGAAAAGATATATGAGCTGAAAGAGTGCAACAATGCACAGACATGAAATTATTATTATTATTATTATTATTATTATTATTTATTTATTTATTTATTTATTTATATAGCACCATCAATGTACATGGTGCTGTACAGATAACAAAGTGTCCCAGTGCTCAACTCGCTAGGTAAATGGAGGGGGAAACTGTGGATAAAAAAGTAGGTGTGATGGAGCCCTCTGTCAGTACCTGAGAACCCACTTGTAGGTCAACACATTGCAGAATGCGTCCTGAAAGAAAGAAAGAAAGAAAGAAAGAAAGAAAGAAAGAAAGACTTTTTACAATGTACAAAAGCTTCCCTAACTTAAGATGAATTTTACTCCCCACAGGCCAGTAGATTACTGGCTGGTTACAAGCCTATGTTATCTCCCTCTCTCCTTGCTACTTATCATGGACAGCAAAATATGCAGGGATTACATGTACATTTTTTGTTGGTAGTTCAGAGCTTTCTACCCCACACAGAGGATTTACATATTGCAGAAGAAAGCCTAATGACTTGGAGGTGTGATAAAATGGTACTTGTTCAGTATTCATTAAGGATCCCTGTGGTGTTCTAATTCTAGCCTTGAGGACATCCAAATGAGTGGCAAGTAATTTTAAGTGTGGAGGCATGTGATATAAAGTAGAAAGACTGAAAGCATATAGATTAAGCAAGGAGGCTACAAGCTAAACCTTTCTCAGTGTGCTACTGAATTGTTAGGACCTTTCGTAAGGTGACATACTTTCTCCTCCACCCCTCTTGTTTAGATAGGAGAATCTGCCAATGTTATGTCTTTTTAGATAGTTTTGCCTTTCCTCACTGTCTTCATTAAAAAGCCTGCCACTCTAAAACCATAGAACTGAAAAGGCCACAAAGGCAGCCACCTTGTCCTGCTTTCAGCCTCAGGCAGGCCCCTCTGTCCACCACTAAATGGCTGCTCTCCAGTCCAAAACAAACCATGTAATCCAGTCTGCACTGTGCCACAAGCAGAGAACAAGTGCACTGCACAAAGAGTCCTTATGGAGGCAAATAGCTCTAGATGAGTTGCATAACTGGCCCTATAGATCCTTCCGTATTAAATGCTGGAGCAAATCCTTTTGGTTTGGTTGTGCCACTTTGGATGATGTTCAGAAGCCATGACCTGAATTATTAGCAGTGAACTGCCCTTTGGTGTTGAGAAGCACCAGAAGATGTTTTCCATCTTGCTGTAGCTGCCCAGTGAGCTTAGGTTGATAACAGTTTTACAATCTTTATCTGATACAGATTTAAGAGGATTTATCAGGGCTATGGGGAATTACTATAAATCAACAAGCAGCCTCCAGCTGATAATATTCCTTCAGAGATTATTTATTTTTAAGTGGGCTGGTGGGCTTAACTGTATTTAATTTTTCTTTGGCATTGGTTGTCATTAAATTGTCTATTGGGAGTCCAGTGTAATGTCTGCTTTGTTGGATGGGCAAGGCATTACTGAGGATAATAGAAACACATATAGGGAGGTAAGAGATCCCTGTGGTATCTTCCTTCTTTGGCAGCTATTGCCAAACTTTTAACTTGGCAGCTGTTGTCTAACTTTTAACCTCTGTTAGGGGCAACCTCTTTTGATGTACTAGAAAGCTGCATAGCATGGCTCGCTTACGTGTTGTAGTACCTCCAACAGCTAAGAAAGGTGATGTAAATATTTTTGATCTCTCTTGAAGACTTGAAGACTTCTACTTGCCTTTTCTTTTTTAAAAAAATAAGTTTATAGTTGTAAAGAAAAATAAAAAAAACCAGGAAGATAGTGTCTGGGAAATGTTCAAATCCTGATATGCATTCTTAGCACAACAGCTCTTGTTCCATCATTTTTACATTACCATGTAAATGCTGTTTTGGGTACTTAATCTCTTCTGTTTGGTGGGGTGGGGAAGTTACATGTGAAACAGGTTTTGGAAGCCAAATGGAATCTGGTTGCCACTTGCAGTGGACCAGGATATTTTTCTTCTGGTTGTTCACATTAACTGCCACTGGGCCCAACCTTTTTCTTGTTGTGGCCCTGATTAAAAGTCTGCAATAACACCCCAACACTGCAAGCAGAGTGAAATACCACAAATCAGCTAAATGTATATTCTATTTACTTATTGCATCCAGTTGCAGTAAATGTGGTTTTCGTGTTCCAGATCTGGATTTCTTTAGTGCAGGCTATGCCTGACTTCAAAACACTGAAAAAGAGCTGACAATTTCATAATGACAGATCAGATTTCTGATGACTTCTTGTACAAATGCTACGGAGGCATTACAGTTTTAAACTTCTTATTGAAGTTCAGTTGAATTCTATTCATATAATTTGGCTCCTGCTCTAGAAGAAGTTCATTACACATTGTATTTGAAGTTTTTACCAAAATAATAATAATAATAATAATAATAATAATAATAATAATGTGTAACATACTTGTGATACTTACCTGGTTCTGATAATATTCTGATAATAAAACCACCCAGAGAGCTTTGGCTATTGGACGGTATAGAAATGCAATAAATAAATAAATAAATAAATGTTTTCTTCTTGGAATACATGGCTTCTTAAGGCATCTGCTGCTATAGGGTTCTAAATCTGATTTTAACAGAAGACTTGAACTCTCCTAGTTAACTACTGTATTTAAAGAGAAATTGCATGTGTTCTTGATATTTAAGCCTGCAGGCTTTATTGCAGTTGTAATTTTAAAAAGGAAAACCTTTCAAAGAAAAGATTACAAACCTGTCTTGCCTGAAACTTTATTTGTGGAATTGTACCATTTGGGGCTGTAAAGAAAATCTTTATGTATGTATTTTATGGGTCAACCTATAGACGAAGCTCACAGGGCAACATACATGATAAAACACTACAGTAAATCTATAAACATCATTTTTAGTTTTATTACAAATTAGCATTTGTGATGTTTTCCTTGTAACATTCAAAATACACTGCATTTAGAAAGTGGTTGGAAGAACAGACATGTATCTTAAAACCCTGCAAGAGGGTGTCTTAGCTGAAAACCTCATCAAATGGGGCTAGCTAAAATGATTGCGATCAGAGAGTAAGCCCTTTGAACTTAGTGGGACTTTCCTCTGAGCAATTATTCATGGGATCAAAGTGTACCAGTGTAAAAACCAAGCGGTGGATGATTCAGAGACAATGCAATAATTATGAAGGTACATGAATTTTCAGCATTCTATCATGATAAAGCCTAAAAAAAATCTATAAATCATAAATACTAGTAGAAAATTTAGACAATATAATTCAACCAACTTTCAGAAAATTCTTATGAAGAATGCCTGAGTTCTTGCGATCTGTTTGCATTGAAGGGCAGACTTCCCCTGTTTTGCAACCTGTTTCGTGCCTGCTCATAATACTTCACTTACAACTTAAGACTCCATGCACCCATACTTTTTCCTTGGTCCTTCATCCCCAATCCTCCTCTTCTGCAAGTTGGGGGAACACTAAAACACAGGACATTGTGCCCCTCTGTTTTCTTTATATGTTTTCATTTTGATTAGGGGTGATGTCATGCACTACGGTGATGGTATAGCAGGAAATAAGAATGCAGAGAGGGTCACAAGACTGGTGATAGATCACATTGAGACATGTGTCTGTTTCAACATGAGCTGACACATATGTCATAAAAGATAGGAAGTAGGTTCTGCATTTATGACTAATCATCCATAAGATCGGCCTTTTAAACAAGTTTGCTCTGTTTTAGAATGAATGAATTAAATAAATTTTACAAGCAGGACAGAGCCAGTCTGATGTTCTGATAAGCGCCAGTAGTTTGGTGGTTTTACTTTTAGTTTAACATGCTCAGGTTTGTACCCTGCATTTTAAGAGATGCTATGCAAGAGGTTGTCTATCAGAAATATGAATTTAGAATGTAAAAGCATATATTTTATTAAAGTTTGGCACAATACTGACCCCAGCTTCAGTGTTTCTTCAACTTTCAGAATAAGAAGATTGGGGAGGTATGGTTGCATAGAGGCTACTTTATTTTTATTTTATTTATTTATTCATTACATTTTTATACAGCCCATTAGCTGAGGCTCTCTGGGCAGTGCACAATTAAAACCATAAAATACAACAAGTATAAAATAAATTTAAATTGTTAAAAGTGTAAAAGAAAGGCAATATAAAACCAACTAAGTAAAAATCCAGGGAAAACCTTTGGGGAAAGGTATGTTTTCAGGAGGCATTTAAAAGATGTAATGTTTTCCAACTCCTGAACTGCATGAGGGAGTGTTTTCCAGAGGGTGGGTGCCACTACAGAGAAGGCCCGCCACCGAGGTTCTTCATGACGACATTCCATTCATTTTGGAATGGCCAGCAGGACCTCCTCTGAAGAACGTAACTGTCATCTGGGTGTATATAAGGGAAGGTGGTCTGCTAGGTATGCTGGTCTCAAGTTGTTTAGAGTTTTGTAGGTTAACAACATAACTTTGTGTGTGGTTCAGTAGCTAACAGTATGCACAATACTGAAAACAATCGAATGTGTTTACAGCTTACAGGGCATGAAAATTAAGGCATAGGACTTAATTTATACTTCCCATCCTTTTTGTTATATAGGTAAATTTGTAAATACTTTAATGCTTCTGTTAAACTGAAGCACTTTTGAACCTAGAATCGGTATTAAGGATCCAAAGAAACCTCAACAGGTTAAATTAGTTGCCATAGGACACCAGCTGTCTGACTCTGATATATTGCTCCTGTTTGTTTCCTAGGCAGATTGAAGGAAACTCTGTTTTATAAATCCTATCATATGAACTAACAAAAAACTGGTCTTGTTCATAGCAAACCGCTATTTTAAAGGTCAGTTTGGTTGTTGTTTTTGTTCCTGAAAATACTTTTCTTGTTTTTCCTCTACTTAGCAAATCAAGCAGTTTTGCTTATGTTTGCTATACAGAACAATGTCTTTTTAAAAGCTGTTTATAATTGGGGCGAAATGCTGAAGTCTTACATTAAACAAGTTTCAAAGACCCTCCAGTCTTAATCCCATGATAAAGGTAATATAAATACAATTATACAGAAAATGATTGGGTCAAGTGGTTAATGACAGGCTTGTTTCTGTCTGTGAACAGAAGAGCACTTTGCAAAGTTCTGTGCCATTCATACTGGTGACTGTTAAAGGTCAGTGGCTTGTATAGAAATGCAAGGATCATGAGATGGCAAACCGCTCATATAGGATCATATATCTACTAGTGAGAAATTGATGAAAATGCTTTCATTTGTATATATTAGCTTACTACTGATTCAACTGCCAGAGTGAAGGAGAAAGAGTGTAGTTAAATAGTGCTTAATACTGAAACTTTCCCTCAGTGAGCAAAAGCAAACACGACTCTTGAATGCTTGAGAGAGGAATGGGTGCTCCCTGCAAAACATTGTGGGTTCCCTGTTTTCAGCAGAAGCACACAAAAAGAAAGCACTTCTATTTTAACAGCTTCACTGTAAAGTAACAAGGACTGTAGTCTCCAAATGTCCAGTTTTGGCACCTTTGCTCATAGGTTTCCAATATTAGCTATTAACACTTTTTGTGATATGGTTCTCTATGCAGTGAAAACATGACCAGGAGAATCTAGTTTCATAAACCTCTTGGTATGGCAGGGTGGGGTGGGAGGGGAGGATTGCTTTACACCTAAATTGAATCAATGCTTCAATAAATTTTCATAAGCCATTCACTTTTGCATGATTTGTTGCAAAAATGGTCATGGTTATTGAGGGGGCATTCAAGAAAGGAGCCACTTATCTCACTTTCTAGAATAGATTGATAGTGTATCTTTAGGAAAGCCCAGAATGCAGTTCTTGAGCTAAAAGTTTATCAGATCCTACAGGATAGCAGCCTAAAGCAGTACAGCTGAAGGCCTTTTCACTGGAGGCCTTCCCCACTATAACTATAGTATTAATAACGGGTTTGGCATTGTGTACACTGTTGGTAAGATCCATTTGTCTGTTGGAGATCAGGTTTTTTCTGTCTCTGAATAAGAGAGGGAGGAACCTGGTTAGGTCAGTAGAGTACAAAACGATTAGGATGCATCCATTCTCCCCTCATGTTCACAGAGTTGGTGGTGTGCTTTGTGTGTGCAAACAAGGAAGTGCCAGGTTGTAACTGTGCTGGTTATCAGCATGCTTGGCTAAAGAGCATTAAAAAAACAACTTATTCTTATCTCTTGCCTCTTCCTCCTTGTTAGCCAATATTAGGACAATATAGTACGTCTGTTTATACACTTGGATATTTTTCGTGGGTTATAATGTCTCCCACTTCACCTGAAGGGTTTCAATTGGATATCATCCCTTTGCATTATTGCTGGGGGTTCCCCTTCCCCCCCAGTCATCTAATGGCAGAGGGTGAGAGAGTGAGATTATTTTTTATAGGGCCCTATAAGCAATTTGCTTTGTTTCTACGAACATGCCCATGGCTTCCTTACTAGATTTGAAAAATTATAAGGCAGCCTAAAAGAAGGGGCGTGGACCCCAGAGCAGTCACTATTACCTCACCTTGACACATGAACAAATGGATACCTGCACAGTCCCCTCTTATTCTTACCTCTTATTCCAGTTATGGTTGGTATCATTTCTTTTATAATTAAAAATCAGGATCTTTTTCTGGCTCAGTCATTATTTTTCAGCTTGTTTTGACATTTTGCATAATGTTTCTTCACAATAAACCTCACTCCTAGAGTTCAAATATAAGGTACAATGAGATCTTAACGGAAGAATATTGTGCAAATGGGAGGGATTCTCTGTCTACCCAACTCAAACTTTGGTGGTTTTTCAGTTGAAATCTGTTTAGGTCCTCCATGGAGTTGCTAAATTTGGTCATGACAAGTGAAGAGGAGGAAATGGAGCCAAACTGTTTAGCCAGATATAGATCACTAGAAAGGCACTTAATTATGGTGCAAATTTATCTTTCCTTTTGATGTTTGACCTGCCAGAAGTCGCTGATAACTATGAATAGGCAGGCCGTAAATATCCCACTGCTTAGCTCAGTATTTTTCAATCTGAAGTTGGTTTGGTGACTGTGCTTTCTGTCATGGGCATTAAAGCATACAAATAAGCATATTGGGAACATAGGCCTTCGTTAGACGTAAGGCAAATGCAGGCAAATGGAGGGGTCGTCTCCGCCTGCTCCCGGGATCCCCTGTGTGTCATTTGGATGCACAGGGATGATCCCAGGACAATCCCGGGATATAGGCCTGGTCTAGCCATGGCCATAGAAATCTCAGCTGAATTTGTATTGTGAAAACTGATTGCCTTTTCAATGAATTTGAAAGAATGCTCATGGAAAAACCTGCTTCATGAAAGTGATTTTTTTTTAAAAAAAAAAAAAAGAAGAAGAAATTTATCTCCTGCTTTCTCTGGATAACCTACCCCAGAACACACATGTTTGTGTGTGCACATGTGTACACACACACCCCCACACACACACCTACCTCCTTGCCTCCCTCGTGGTTCTCCATTGCCCAATTTGCACTTTTTTCCACCCTTCCCTCATGGGCCTCATTCATTCCATTTCCCATCCCTCCTTGCCTATCATTCCTTCTTCTACCAAGCAAGAAGTCTGGCTCATCCTAGTCAATGTTTTTCATATCTCATTTCTTCAGACCGCTGCCAAGCAATCCAAAAGACTCAGGAAAAAATATTATACACTACACAGTGTATTATACACTACACAGTGTTATTGTTGTTGAAGATGATGATGTCAACACCCAGATGTCAGTCATGATTCCTTCAAGGCTATTGAAGGTTGTTGTTGTTGTCATTTCTATACTGCCCAATAGCCGAAGCTGTCTGGGCGATTTACAACAAGACTAATTTCATATGCCCAATACATATGAATATATTATTGAGGCACTCTCTAGTGCAAATGAAGATAATCATTGCTTTTCAGTTGCAATGCATTTAACTAGAAATGTGTTTATGTGAAAAAACTAAGTGTTTCCATGAATTAGACAAGCACACTGGTTTATTTTTCAAGTTCTGCTGGGGTTATAGTTGGTGCATCTCAGTGTAACATTTTCTCCGCAATGCAGGGCCCATATTCAGGTGGTAATCCTCTTTTGTGGATCCCTCTTTTAATTGGCCACCTTTCTATCCTCTGATAAGGAGGCCAGGTGTGTGTGTGTGTGTGTGTGTGTGTGTGTGTGTGTGTGTGTGTGTATGTGTATATAAATCAATCAACCATTCTACATTGGAGTTCCAAGAATGTTCAGTTCTATGAACTTAAGAGAAATAACTCGTGAGAAGCAATACAAGTAAGATGAGTGCTCTTCAGACAGGTTCAGAACCATACAATTATATACAGAATTTGGCAAAATATCTTAATTGTGCTGATTCCCCTCCCCCCTCCCCTGTTGGGGAAAGAAAGCATGTTCCTGCTACTCTGTTTCATTGTGGTCTGTATCTGTCACGCTGGTACAATGTTGCATACAGATCTGTCTTTGATTTTCAGCAGAGTTTCAGTGTGTACTTACTGTGCTGCAGGTTACCTTAAATGGATCAAATTTATTCTACCGTGTTTATCTGCTGGTATGAAAGCTATGTGAATGTTAAACTTGCCTTCAGCTGTATTAATATAAGTAAATTGTAAATTGGCACAGCTTTACAATGTTTGGGTATAATAGATTAAGAAAACAGCTTTTAATGGTTCCCCACAAACCATAGGTCATCTCAGTTGAGAGTATTGCAGTGTTGTGTATTCTGAAGGGTGGGGATAGATTTGTATCTCTTAAAATGAAGGCATTTGGAAGAAAGGTCTTTGCTGACTTCTAACTCTTCCCCCTTTAAATATAGTAATTTTTATTAGCATAGCAATGAGGCTTTGCGTTATTATATTTGTATAAGGATGAGTGAAAGATAAAACATTACCTTGTTCACAAGAGTATAGGACATGTGCTAAATCTATGTCAATGTAATAGTTGTTGTGGAGACGGCATATTGAAAGAATGCAACCCCACCAAGTTACCAACCACCACTGGGAAGGAAAAGGAAAAATAAAGGATGAATGTGAGCAAAGTTATCCATACACTTAAACTTCATTTTAATCAGGAGTGGGTCCTAACGGATATAGCTAGTGTAGCTACTGAAAGTCTGAACTGTGAACCAGGAAGGACATAACAGAGTTGAGATTCAAAACAGGAAGTCACTAGGTGGCTGTAGGCAACCATTGTTGACTTACATTACAGGATTGTTGTAACATTTACAACAAGTTAATGTGTATGAAACACTATATAAATGATAAAGCATTAATACCAATTATTCTTATTTTTATTATTATCATTAAATCCAAAGGTGTCATGGAAAAAGTGGGAGTATGAATGGAGAGGAGGAAAGTGGCAACACGTTAGGAATTTGGAACATTCTGGGTGAACCAATATTCGTTGGCCGTCGTGTGGATTGAGTAGTTTTTGAGCTGGTTGCTTTGTGTGTGCATAGTAAGGTGTTAAGACTTTTGGAGTGCCACATGCTTCCCATGCGTTCTAATTAATCTTCCTAAGTTATTTGTTAATGTTATATCTTTAGAAGTCTGGCATTCTCTGGTTTCTTTAATGAGATAATCACACGGCTTCTTTCATTAATCACAAAACTGACAGTGTTTCTTTTGTTTGGGCTTCTTGTTTTCTTGACTGACTCTTTGAATTAAATGGCCACAGTATGATTTCCCCCAAACAGTCAGTAGTCCCTAATCAAGAGTGATTGAGTGGGTGAGAGAACGACACCCATTAGGCATGCTAATGCTTGGCACATGGCCTGGTCTGACTCGTGACTGAAGTCTATAGGGCAGCAGATGGGAGTCAGGCTTCAGGTGCTACAGCAGCAGAAGAGGAGAGCAGATTGCAAGTGCTAAGGCTGTGTTATCTAGGAACCAGGCCAGCAAAGCAGACTGCAAGCAGGTGCCAACTTAGATGGGGTGGGAGGCAGCTACAGGTATTTTGAGATATTTTGCTGAACAGATCTCTGGGTGCTTTCCTAATTGGAAGGGCACTATTTTATGCCCAAGAAGAAGGGGGAGGGGTTTTCAGTGGTGGTACCCCAGTTATAGAAGGCCTTCCCAAACAGCTGCACCTGACCCATACATTGCAATCCTTTTGATCCCAGGCTAAGATATTTTTATTTCCCCTGGCTTTTAGCTGATGCATCATTTTATTTTAGTTTTGCTAATGTTGTGGTTTTCTTGCATAGAAACATAGGAAGCTGCCTTATACTGAGTCAGACCACTGGTCCATCTAGCCCAGTATTGTTGATAAAGCCTGGCAGCAGCTATTCAGGGTTTCAAGCAGGCTTCCTTTTCTCACTCTACCTGGAGAAACCAGGGATCGAACGTGGGACCTTCTGCATGTGCTATAACCCACTGAGCTATGGCTCCTCCATTCAAATAATGCTAAAAAGTTGGTTTCCTAATTTTTCATCCCCTTATACTTCTAAAAGTTCCTCTTTAGAAATTGTAGTCTTCTCATAAAGTATGAAATGTGTTGATGCCGGGTTAGTTCCATTTTACAGAGGGATCCAAAACTATTGTGTATAACCCACCAAATCTGTAATAAAGCTGGGAGAAAGTTTAGGATACTGAATCCACAACGGGCCCCTCCAGTTTTAACATTTCCATCAGGTAACATAAATCAGATCACCTAAAATCCAGCTTGAAAGTATGGTCTTGTTTTCACGTATACATGTGCATGAGAGGCTCAAAACCTTATTGACTGCACTTCTTAAGGTAATTTCTGCTTGCACAATAGACTTTTTGGATGTATGCTTTGGTTAGTAAATGTCTGAAATGTGATGAACATGTGGGTGGAGGGGGTACAAAAGACACAACAGATGAAGCTCATCAGGGTAGGGGTGGGAATCTGACATTTCTTGGACTACCATACTAGGTTGTGTTAGATTGCATTACCTTTTATGGAAGGAACTATAGAAATTCCAATCAAATGAATAGCTGTGTGAATATTCCCCCAGCCACATGTTTTGCATCAGATTGAAGTAGCTGGTGGAAAGATTGTATAAAACAAAGGCCTACTGTGTTTTTCCCAAGAGCATGGGATTTCATTAACATACACACAGGGAAAATGGGAAGGGTTGAAATTCTATGTGTTGAATTCTGGAAGGTTGGCAAATTATATTTTAACAACTTATTGTCATATAAGTTCAAGTCAAACACCAGCATTTGTAGTGCTCAGTATCCACAAAAGCTTATGCCAGAATAAATATGTTAGTCTTTAAGCTACCACTTTGTTTATTTTTATTCTACAAAGGGTAAATTTGTACTTTAATAATTGATTTTCATAGAATCATAGAATAGTAGAGTTTGAAGGGGCCTATAAGGCTATCGAGTCCAAACCCCCTGCTCAATGCAGAAATCCACCTTAAAGCATCCCTGACAGATGGTGGTCCAGCTGCCTCTTGAATGCCTCTAGTGTGGGAGAGCCCACAACCTCGCTAGGAAATTGGTTCCATTATCGTACTGCTCTAACAGTCAGGAAGTTTTTTTCTGATGTCCAGCTGGAATCTGGTTTCCTGTAACTTGAGCCCATTATTCCATGTCCTGCACTCTGGGATGATCAAGAAGAGATCCTGGCCCTCCTCTGTGTGACAACCTTTCAAGTATTTGAAGAGTGTTATCATGCCCAGATAAGAGTCAGGATGGCTGATATGGAATGAGAGGTGTATTGTGGGGAGGGAGAGTTGTAACTCTCCTACAGTGTTGTTCTCCTGTCACAATTGTTTATATTTTCATTCCCACAGAAAATCAAGAAACATGTGGATGCAAGTGGCATTTCCAGGTGCCATCCCTGGGAAAATGTCAGCCAGAGACAGTGTATACCTACATAGTGGACTATTAATCTGATGCTTTATAGAGCATTTCCTTCGATCAGGCGTGGTCAACTTGTGGCCTTCCAGATGTTTTGGCCTACAAATCCCATCATTTTGTTAATTAATTTTGCAGAATTTATATGCTGCTATGTATCTAACAAAATTCCCAAGCACTGAACAATAATAATAATTAATTAATAAACTTTAAGATATGCTACAACGGCGTATGTTACGCCGGGTACAGCTAGTAGTACCAAAAAAGAACACTAGAAAAAAATTAAACCAACAGAATTTAAACAGAACTTAAAACATCAAATAAAACAGCTTCCAATATAATTAAAATACTTAAAGGCCATTAAAGATGTAGCAAGGTGTATTGTGCTTGGGAATGTTCCAAAGACTACAATTCCGCTGCTAAAATCATTCCTATTTCATCATACAGACTCATTTTGGTCCTCTCCAAATTCCCTTCTCCTTTTGTATGTCCAAAACAAACTCTGCCTTACCTTTTAAAAGTTCTGTGGCCTCACACCTACCTGTGATCTTGAATCTTTCCAATGTCAGTTGCCTCTGCCTCCTGTTATGACTCCACCCATTTTTATCTTTATTACAAAACTGCCTCCCAAAACACCTGTATGCTGCCACCTCTACTACTTCAAACCCTCATCAAAACTGACTTCTTCCATATAGCCATTTGTTTAATCTCTTTATTCCCACTTGGAATAAAACCTACATTTATTTGCAGTTGCCCATACTCAAAGCCTTGCTTCTCACATTCCTCTCTCCCTCGGCTCTGCTTCGTTCTATATTTTGATTACACACTTGTTATGGCAGTAACAATAATAATATTAATAAAAATAATGTTCCACAGTTACTCACTGAGGAGGAGGAGGAGGAGGAGGAGAATGATGAATGATCTAATCAGTATAGAAAAATATTTTCTGAGCTGCCAAAATTAGCAACAAGCATGAAGAAAGAAATGTCCAAGCATTGAATTTGTGAGTCAGAATACTGTAATTGGGAAAACATATGTTCATATCATTATATGGTGCAATAAAATCTTCAAGGTTTAAACAAAATTATTAACAACTAAAATATTTTTCCAAGTTTACATTAAATATGTACCTTTTCAGCATTTTCCCAGGACTCTCAGCATAATTTCCCCTTCATCTTCTTTTCCTTTTTTGCATACAAACTGGAATTCAAAGATACACACCTTCAGTATGAAATAGTGCTGGTTAGTTGGTCATCTTTCTTAATAGAAGCTGCCATCAATGCCTCATTTGCAGTTATGTTGCATCTTTTGACTTGTACTGCCACACATTAATCTTTTCTGCAGTTTCTTTTATTGAAGACTTGAACTGTTGTGACCAATATAATAAACATACACCAGACACTTAATGAATATATTGGTTAGATTAATTGGCTTTAAAGCTTCTAATCAATTTACAGAATTCCCTGATTGATCAAGCAGCTGATTTTAGAACAAGTGAGGCGACGACAGAGAGAAGGAGAGAGGTGTGTTTTTTTCTACACCAAACCTCCTTTCTCTTGAGAAGACACTTTTCTGCCCTCCCCTAGGAACTATAGCTTACCTGGCAAAGGCGAGTCCTCCAAGAGAGACTATATAGTAGTATTACAAGTATTAATAAAAACTGCAGATAATAAGCACCATCTTAAGAGAGGCATTCCTTCTTTCTGTCACATACAGAAGGGGATACTTTGTTATTTTTAGATCATGCACATCTTCATGCTAGGCCTCAGAAAAAAGTGAGGGCTTTTTTTGGTTTCAAAACTATTTTTGTTGTATGCAAATTTAATTAACTCATTGATTAATCAACTAACATTCATGCAATCCATCAGCTAATACTTAGTTCCAGTAGTGACCCTATTTAGGATGAAGCAATAGCTTTGGGAAAGCATAGGCTTTGATAACCGTCTTCCCAGCATGTCTTACTGCTGCCCATGTCAGAAAGCAGAAAAGAGCCGTGAACAACTTCTCATCGACAGGATGATAGGAAATCTTAGGCCCAAGTATGATTATAGACTTGACAGATGGCATTTGATCTTAATGTGTCTTGAGTTAAAGACATTGATGGGGGTGTCGATGGGGGAGTAGGGGAAATAACATAATCTCCTAGGCGTGGAAAATCTAACTGTATAAACAACACACTACACAGGAAACCAAGCCATATGTACTTCCATCATATAACTGCCTCATTTTAAACATGAACTGATGCATTGTAAGGAATCCTCTCCCTATTTTTATTTCCTAGTTGAGACATTTCTATTTGTGTATCAAGGTAGGTATTGGGAGAAGAGCCAGAATTTGAGCTGTGTGCATTTATTTTCTCATTAAACATGCTTAGCTGGAGCCCTTGGGCTCTTGACAGGTTGCCACTGTGATCGGTAAGTATCCGCATCAGAGATAATAGTCCCTGCTCCAGAGGAGGTGTTGCTAGCCTACGATGTAGTTAGGCAGATGCATGCTGTTCATGGATACCGTAGAGATTGTAAATGCGAGCTGTAAATTTTTCTTCTAAACAACAAGCACGTCTCTACCTTAAAGGATGAAGTGGCCCTTTGCTAAGACCATGCTCTTTTCCTGTTCACCTTAAATAATTTTGTGAAGAAATTGCAAATCTAATGACAAACATCATGACTTATCGCTGATGGTGTGAATGCCAAACGAACTGTGCTCTTTCGTGATGTTGCTTACTGCGTTGTTTGTAGCCTTGACTTCCCGTCTCCATATAGCTTCTGAGTGAAACTGCCTTTACTTGGAGAGAGGCATTCCCTGATGCTTTATGCCAGTTTGGTGAGAGCAGGCGTTTGCTTGGTGAATCCTGCATGTCTACCCCAGTCTTTCAGCCGATGCAGATCCTCCCCCTGGTGCTTATGATGCTGCTGCCCTAAGCTTCCTCCAGCAAGGGTCCTGCACTGTTTCGGGCCCACTCTGAACACCTGCTATATTTCAGTGCTCTGGTATTATTTTTAGCAGGGTTATATTATAATGCAGTCTTGCAAATGCTGAATACAGTTAGTTTAATTGTCTTAAATGAGCATATGGATCAGGTACAGTGCATGACTAACGGATTGTAACGTCATGTGAGAGAGAGCTAAGGCCTTGAGTCAGGAGGTTGACCTAATTTCCTATTTGAAAAGAAATGTTCAGTAAATTACCCATCCCCCTTTTCCTCAACTATTTGACCACATCCAGTTGCCTTGACAGATGCATTTCTTTCAACCTAATCATTTGACACAATCAGTAAAGGACAAACAAGGATGCTATTGTAATTGGAGGACTTATCGGCAGTATTACTGTGCAGCCGCCGCCAGTGGAGTCTGGTTTTTATCCCAGCTGGAAATGTAGTAAACAAAGGCTCATCTTGCTATTATGTGCAAGGACAAACAAAAGTTGTAATAAACGGTAAATTTCGGTTTGCAAAATATTGTGAGCTGTAACTCTGTTGATAAAGGCACAGGACTGAAGGTGGGCTGAGGGCCCTTTTTCAGTAACTAAAATTGTTGCTCCTGCTCTTTAAGATACACATTAAATATTTGTGCTATAAAATCTGTTCAGTAATTCAGAAGAGTAACTTAACATTTTTTGGCCTTCTTTAAAAGAAGCCCACATTTTGTTGTTGATGTTCTTTCATCTTACACATGGTTTGGTTTAAGTGCTTAGTCTTTTTTTTTTTTTTTAATGAGAAGAGGTCTTAATAGCTAAAAAAAAAATTGTCAAGATGTCATCAAAGGCAGGGTGGGTGGGAGAAGAGAAACCTGATTCTTAAACGTGTTCAATATTAGTGCCATTTTGTCGTTTTTGTGGCATTTCTAGGAATTTAAGAACCTAGTTATCCTACTGTGGATTTATAAGCTAGTTCTCTATGCAGCAGTCCTAGAGATAGGTGGTGGTGTGTCTGCTCAAATTAGATGCCATCCATTTGTTTAAATCCAGCTCTGCTCTGGTCATATATAAAGCAGAGTGCTGTGTATGTTGATTTAAAGAACAAAAGGGTGCAAGGAAGAGAGAGCTTCTCTCCCACCCTCCCTTGATGCGTCTCCCTACCTCCTGACACCTTCTCATCCAGTAATGGAGCCCAGCTGGTGGGGGGAAAAGAGTTTGAGTGCTGGATTGCGAGGAAGTTAGCCACAGGAAGGGGAAGGGTTCAGCACCCTTCACCTATGTTCTTTTTTTTTTCCTTTTAAAAATTGGTAGCCCCACTCACACCCTTCATTTGTAATTGACACAGACCTAGGTTAACCATATGGGGACCCTATGATTGCAGGAAGTTGATTGCAGGAACTCCAATTGGAGTTCTGCACCACTTTGCAGTGCAGTCTTTTCCCCCTATAGTGTACAGTCTAGAAACATGAAAAGGGAGTTGATAATCTCCACTTCTTGAAGGACAAGACTACTTTTGCATTAACTTTCAAAGCACATCGCGGAACCTTTATACATTGTTCATATAGCATATTAATTTACCTGTATCAATCTAATTTCAATTCCCTAGGAGATATATAGATATAAACATACTTCCTCAAAGAGCACTATGGGGGTTTGTTTTTTGAGAATCATAAGAAATTTCTCTTAAGGATTTTAGTCTGCTCGTAGAACTACAGTTCTCGTGCTTTCTTGGAAGAACCCCCCAACAGTAAACATGTCGGTAGAGAAGGGAAATCTCCACTGGGAATTATATATAGCATAATTACAGGATTACCAGGTTTTTTTTTTTAAAAAAGCATTCATCACTGAAGGAATAAAACAAGCTGAAGCAGCATACATTAATTATTTCTCCCCCCCCCCAAATACTCTTACCTCTCATTGACTCTTTAGGCATGCTTAATTGTCTAGTATAAAAATTCATTAGTCATCTATATGTTGAAAGTATTCATAGGTGTATTTTATTGTAGCTAAAATACAGAATGAACAATCATATCACTTATAATTCACTGCAGCACCAAGAATGTAAGGTTAATGAGAATATGTGTTAATTACGTTTAACGAGTTACTCTTTCCTAATGCTCAGTGGCTCTTTAGTAAATTCATTTAATCCATTCTATGGGCAGAAGCATTAACACAGCTGCAGCTCCTTGTGTTTCCCAGGTGAGTGCTCATACTGGAATATGACCACCCCTGTTCACTGTTAGGTAACTTTTAGGCAGTTTAAAAACTGTAGCAAAGATCTATGGGAATCATCATGAGTCCAGCAAGGCACAATAATTAGTCTGCCTTTTTTTTCAACCCACTTTTTAGATCTGACAAGAAAAGTAGTTTTCTGAGTTTCTGTACCTTGGCAACTATAGAATGGGACATGTTCTAGGACTGCATGCAGATTTTGTGTGTATGTCCTTTTTTAAAAGGCCTTTTTCTAGGAGAGTATACAGTGGTTAACTGTATTCAACAAGCCATTTTGCTCAATTTTGTTATTTCCTTACAATTTTGCTGCTTAAAGTTACATCACGATGTTTAGTTACAGTCCTTCCTACCTTGACTCCACCTAGTGGTAACTTCTAGTATTGCAGAAGTTGTCAAACATCCTTAATGTGGAATCTGGATTTAATAGAACAGCATGTCCCATCTCCCACCCCTTCCCTTGTCTACACAAAACTACTAATCCTTCTTTCACCTAATCAGACTGAAAATAGCAGCAGCATCTGTATTTTCAGCTTTCCTTAATATGCCAAGTGTTAAAGTGTTGTCTGGTTTAGCTTTTTTGAAGCTCCTGGTTAAAGGGGACTACCAATCTGTGCTGCTCTCCTTTTTCTGTCTCTTTTCCCATGGAAGGCTTGTTTACTGCCAAGGGCCTTCCTTCTGTTGTAGTTCACAAGCTCAATCAACTGGGAGTGTCTCCAGTTATGTAAGAGCCATTCTTCAATGGGACTTCTGGATGTGAGTGGTGCTTTGTTCTACAATGATTTGCTGGTGTACAGTTTTTCTGCTCATTTTGTGGATACCATATGACGTTTTCTCCCTCCCTGTGCTCCTTTTGTTCCTTAATATTCCCTCCTGTTTTGTATGTAGCTTTTGAGCCATATCTACCCAAATTAGGTGATTAGTATTTAATACATAATTTGTTGGTCTGGGAAAGGATTTGAGATGTTAGTAGGAAGGTTTTATTAAAAAGAAAGTCAGATCTTCCATAAATGCTGTCAAACATAAATAATTACAAATGGGATCTCCAACCAAATGTTGCAGTCTATCCTCCATCCCAAGAGGAGTGCTCTGTTCAGGGGGTCCAAGCAGTAATTCACTTCAAGCAGGGCATTCCACTCTCCCACCCCCTGCCCCATTTTTCCGTTTGTCTTTTCCAAGTGACAATCAGCAATCCTCACTGGGCTCTTTTCTTCCACTTGTAGCTTTTTTGTTCTCCCAATATCAGGGTTTCCCTATGCAGGCTGTTACTCACCGCCCAGAAAGAGTGATATTTGTTCTGGGGAGCTGGTTTCCATCGAGTTTGACTTAGCATAATTTTACAGGACACACTTTTCTTATAGTGTGTCCTGAAAAGTGTGTCTTGACAGTGTTCTCTGTCATTACGCTAAATGTTGAATCCAATATTGTCATTCTGCCAGCAGTTCAGGATTTTCCCATCTTCTTCATGGGCTCTGTACATCACACATATGGGCTGTGCACCTGCATGGAATCTCAGTTCAGGAACATTCTATAGCTGAGGAATTTCGGCAGGCACCCCTCCCCCACCGTCCCAATGCACATGTCTGCAGGGGTTCCTGTCGATTCCCTCAGTTCTTCGACCGCCATTGTGCGAGCTTTGTTGGGAGCATAGCCTGTCGGACTACACTCATTGTTTTTTCTAAGAGAAGTTTAGCTGAGGTTTTTAATTCTCCCTTTCTTTCCTACTATAATCTTCTTTCTGTTATTTTTGTATTTTCATTTTATTTGTTAGCGATTTCTTCACGATTGCGGGATTGCTAGTAGTGCATGGCCTCAAAATGCTCTTCGCAGATGCATTAAGTGCGGGGGCAAATTTCCTCACACTGACAGCCATTCCCTCTGCCTACTGTGTTTGGGTGAGGAACACCTACATTGTGGAAACCTGCCCCCATTGCTAATCTTTCACCAAGCAGGCAATTGTTGAAATGGGCACTGGAGGCTGTGGACAAGCCTAAAGATAAAATGGTGTAGATCCACCATCCAATCTGCAGCTCCACACACACACACACGCGGCCTCAAAATCTGCTCTGGGGGATCCCCTAACCTAACCTTCCAGAGCATATAGAATCATAGAATAACAGAGTTGGAAGGGGCCTACAAGGCCATCGAGTCCAACCCCCTGCTCAATGCAGGAATCCACCCTGCATTGAGGTTCTTCGGAGGAGGGGTTGGGGAGGTTGGGGAAGTCCCATTCCTTCAGCTATATCTGCTCCATTGGTGGAATGATGATGTTGGATCCAAGCCCAAATCTCATACATACCTTTTTAATCATCATCATCATCTAGTAGGTTTTCTAACTGTCTGCATGTGAACAAGACCCAGAAGGAATCTAGAAACCCATTCATGGCTCTGTCCAGAAAACATTAGTTCCTACATAATGTTTCCACTCCCTTCACAAACTCAAAGCAAATGATTGTGCCTAAAGTAGTTCTCTCCTTAAGCCCAGAAGTGTCTCTTGGGTGTGTAGAGCCACATGTGGCTCTATTTTACAAAGCCATTTTCTGTCCTTATATGATATCATTTGAGAGACCACTAAAGTAACGCCATATGCTCTTGTACAGATTTTGCATCAGACTTGATTGATTAATATTTTTCTCCTTTAAGTTGGAAGAGGGTGCCATGGCTTCCGGGCATAAAAAATCTAATCTGCTTTTGAAGTTATTCATAATTGGTTTTAAATTGGAATGTTTAATAAATATATAAATCATAGGTAAAGCATTGAATTGCTGCTTGTTGCATTTTTAAATAACATGGAGTGGGGCAATTGGTGCATTGGCATATTTCTCAAAATTAAGTGAATACCAAATTATATTCTGTTCGACATATGCATATAAATATATTTTCACACACTGCTGATGTTGCTGTACAGTATACTGAATGAATACAAAAGCCAGTGTTGATTTTGATTGTGTGGGAGCACCCCCAGGCCATATATTTTCTGGGATCAGGAGAACTGTTTTTGCTACTTCTGATCCACTCTTATTGCTCTGGTCTACACAATAGAAATGGCTCATGGTTCGGTTGCATAGTCTCTAGGACTGGGTTTTGTACTGAATGAATGGGTGTCTTAAATGACAGTTACTTCATGTTTCTTGGGAGAGAACATTGTTAATTTTTGTTGCTGTGATCGTTGTAAGTAGCTATGGCAAAAGAAAGTTAAATGTTTGAGGAGCACAGTGTAAATCCTTCCCATTAATGGACATCTCTCTTAATATAGACCTTTTCTTTCCTAATATCTTGACCAATGAGCCTGGAAAATTTTCTGCTCTTTCTCTCCAAACTTCCAAAGCCTACCATGTAGAATGTATAAAAATAATGTATGTTGTGGCAATTGTTCTATTAAAAGTTGCACATTTTCACATTTTAGAGAGCTGTTGTTGGGTCTGCAATTTATCCATTGCAGAAACCCTTTTTTTCTTTAAAACTAGCTTGGAAAGTTCCTTAGATGGTGTATATGTTTCCCAGGAGAGCTAAAAACAGTTTTGAATTTGTAAAGAGAAGAAAAAAAGCATTTCTTGGAGTTACTAGCAGAATTAGTCTTGGGGCCTTAGGGTTTGCTTTAGAGCTCTGCTTCTTTAGAACTAAGCACAGTTGCTTACTCATTACTTGTTCAACCTATATATGTATAAATAAATGACTACCACTGTATGGGCCAAAGTACATGTTGCACTCCAATCAGAGGTGGTGTTTGGATTCAACTGACAAAGTAAAAATAAATTGTAATCAGCTGCATTCTGTGATTTCAAGGCACTGCACTTGATCATATTATTATTATTATTATTATTATTATTATTATTATTATTATTATTATTAACATTTATATACTGCCCCATAGCCGAAGCTCTCTGGGCAGTTTACAAAAGTTAAAAACAGTAAACATTTAAAAGTATACAAAATTTAAAAACCATCAGAAGCATAAAAACAACAGTATAAAAACAACCTAACTGCTATGAGAATGAAGGAGATGGTCTAGGAAGGCCATGATGTTAACTCAACTATAATTCCATCCTCTTGCATGTAGAAGTAGTTTTGGTTTTAGAATCAGTACTGGAAAATTATGCTGCAGGAGAGCTTCCTAAATTTGGAAGTATTTTAAAGAACTAAATCTGTCGCTCAATGTGTCATATGAGATTTACAGCACAATCCTATGCAGGTTTAGACTGAAAGTAGACTTACAACTCCCCACATTCCCCATACCCAAACCTGCATAGGATAGTACCCTTAATCTACTTAATTGAATAGTAGGTATAAAAATTTCTGCAAGGATGGTGCTTGCCAGTTTGCAGTTTGTATACATACATGTATTAATTTTTTTTTTTTTTTTTAAGTTAAAAATTGTTGCTCAACTAATTTGGGGCACTTTTTTATTTGAATCAAAATGTGATTGGTTCGGGGTGGGGTGTATACGGCCCACAAGTTGCCCACCCCTGGACTAAAAGTTAAAGCTCTAAATAATCATCAGTCTGTTCAACGCCTCCCACTTAGAACATCGTTGAACTCCATATTGTGCTGCATGAGATGAACAAGGGCTGCCATGGGTCCTATTTGAAGGGGGGAAGGAATATCAAAGTAGGCCTCTACTAGAAGGGCTGTCCACTTTCAAGTGCAGTTTAAAGATATAAAAATGTAAGAAAGGTGAGCAGCAGGGACCTTGAGGTTGCCCATCAACAGTTAGCACCTGGAGAACAGACTGAGCAGGCATACAGGTTAGATGGTCACAGTTTTGCCCACTGCAGTGAGATGAATTGTATTTCTACTTAGATTATAATGAATGTTTGTTTATTTCGGTCATAGACCAGCACAACAGAAAACATCATCACAATAATATTAAAAAAAACCAATATACAATAAAATACATACATAAAATCCATAAAACGCGGCAGCCTAAGTCTAAGGTGCAATAAAATTCTTCAACATCAATTTCCGTCGGCTTATGGCAGCCGCACAAAAACTGGCCACTTTTAGAGTAACCTGAGGATTCTGATCCGATAGAAGATGTTTTATGTAATATTCATCTGATCTTCCAGGAGTTTAGATTATAATAACACTTTCTACATTTGCACTTATACATATAAATTAGCATATTTAAATTGTATGCAAATCTTTGTTGTCTTTTTGGGAAATGCTTAAGTGACCCATCCTACTATGAGCAGTGTTACTGCTTAATATGCTGAAGTACCACTGATTGAAAAGCAGTGTACATAATAAATATTGTTTTATTTATTAAGATTTTATGTGCCATCATTTTTGTAAAATTTTGAGTTTTTCAAAATATATTCAGATCGGATTTAGCGTGTTTATTTGTTTATTTATCAGTAAGTCTGTAGTTTGGGGTACTCTTAGATCCATCGCTGTCGCTAGTGGTCATAGCAGCTCAGAGCGTTTTTCACCAGCTTCGCCTGGTTCTCCAGCTACACCTCTCCTGGACAGTGATGTAACCTCATGGCTGAATTACTACAATGCATTCTATGTGTGGCTGCTCTTAAAGCTGCTCCAGAAACTGGAGCTAGTGCAGAATGCAGCAGCTCGACTGTTGTTGGGAGCTGCCCCTTTTCAGCATGCAACCCCTTTGCTGCCTATTCACTACTGGGCCAGGTTTAAGGTTCTGGTACTAGTGTACAAAGCCCTAAAGAACTTGGGACCAGCATACTTGAGAGAATGCCTTCTCCTTTACTAACTTGCCCAGTCACTGAGGTCATCTGAGGGCATGTTCCTAATGGTTCCACATGGAGCCTTCAGTGTGGTGGCCCCCTTCCTATGGAATTCTCTGCCTTTGGAGGTCAGGCAGGTGCCAATGTTGTATTGTTTTCAGCGCCTTCTGAAAATGTTGTTGTTCCAGGAAGCTTTCCGGGAATGACCAGCTGCAGCTTTGTCTCAAACTTGTTCTTTTAAAAATGCAATTTTAATGGAGTTTTTATACTGCTTTTATTCTTATATACTATTTGTTCACCACTCCGAAATCTTCAGATAGGGAGCAGTTTATAAATATTGTAAATAAATAAACAAAACAAAACAGTTAACACCATGTTAATTTTACATGCTGATAAACATCTCAGATATTTTTCCAATAGTTAAAGGTAGTTCAAGGACTGAAATACTTTGATGAAAAATATTAAGTAAAGTTACTGTGGTTTAAATGTTATATTCAAACGTATTCAAATATATTACTTGCAAATTATTTAGACTGAATATTTGAAAAAATTGCTCTGTAATTCAATAACATGCACAACTTATATTACTTAAAGTTTAAGTGGGCATGGGAGGAATTGGAAGCAATGAAAGCTGTTAACATACTTTTAGCATACCCAAAGAACTGTGCATTACATAGACAGACATTTCCTGGGTATAAATCTTCTTATGTTCCTTCCATGCATTCCATCAATTCATGGCAGAAAATAAGATTGTGTGTTCTGGCTTTGCCGCCAACCTTTGTGCATTCAACAGAAGGTGATAATAGGCTCTACATACATACTACTAGCTGCACCAAGGTTGCTGATTGCAAGTACAGATGCTTTGTACATGCAGCCTGTTCTCTACTGAACACATGGCGGTTGTGGGGACAGTGTCAGCTGAGGCATGGTGGTCGGAGACAGGACTTACAGACACAGTCCTGCTCCCTGCCCTATGTTAGTGGAACACAAGAAGGCTTATTTATACCTGGGGAAAGTTTTTTACAGCTCTGAAACTGCCCAATTTGTATTTATTCATTAAGTTACAAATTAATTTTATGAAACCATGTATTTATAACAGAAAATATTCTTTCCCATATCCCTGATCACTGCACTTGCCAGGGGAATGGTCATAGTTTTCCCACAAGCCGTTCAGCAGTTTGAAAGCTGGAAAATGGAGATTTCCGCAGTAATAGAAGCATTTGCTGTGGGGTGTCAACTGGATTGTGCACAAAGGATTAGTGAGGGCTGTGAAGTCCCTACGCACAAACCTCAGCATCTGGAAAGGTGCTTACATGTTGCTTGTACAGCCAGTTGCTTAAGTTGCAGGAATATCCATTTGATTCTTTAGTTGCTGCCCTTTCAATAAAAAGTTTTCCTATGAGCGTAACCGTAATTTTGCTTACAGGCATTGTTAAATTATGAAGGGATGTAAGCAAAGAAGAGAGAAGTTCAATCTCATGTCTTTTGGGGAGAAAGATTAAAGGAACAACAACAATGACAAACCTAGCTAGTTAGGGCAGTGTAAATGCCAAACAAAAAAACCTAGAAGGAATTGCTTTGGAAGGTGTGAACAGATAAGACCAGGAATAGGAATGAAAAAGAAGAAAGTTATATGACATAAAATAAATCTCTTAAGAGTAAGTGGGTTCTCTTAAGTTGCACAGTAGCAATGATGCAGGATAGGTCTGGTGTAGTATCAGGTTCTGAGATCACAAGCTAACCACGTGCTACCACCTAGATGTATCCAGTAGTCTTTATTGGCTAACAACTTTGGAGAAGCTCATTTGAGGCTTAAATGTGGCTTAATTCAAGAAGTTGCTTTACCTTGAATCAGACCAACCATTTGCCTAGTCTGTGGCAACTCTGGCCCTCAGGTCCCTTGCCAAAGGCTTTTGCCATGCTTATATGACAGATTCCTATAATTCAAATGTTGGGTGTGGAAGCTAGAACTTTCAGCTATGATAATAATGGGCTCCCCACCAAAACTTTCCCTCTTTAGTTCTAAAAGTAAGAATTTATTCACTTTGCTTCTAACGTTTAGATTTAATTTGTTCTATTCAAGATATTATCTATAACAGCATATGCACCAATAGTTACACTTTTTTCTTTCCTTCATCTCTCTCTGGCAGTTATTCCTGACTCCCTGCGGGTGACCTCAGAAGCACAGACTCTAAACAAAGTGCAGCACGATTCTCTGGAGCTGAAGTGTGAAATATCCAAGAGTACTGCACAGCACAGTCACATTTCCATTGCCTGGTACCGACAGAAAGCCAATGAGCCGGCCGTGGAGGTGATCTCCCTCAGTCGTGATTTCGTATTGCATGCAGGAAGTGATTACGCCCAACGGCATGCAAGTGGAGACATCCGCCTGGATAAAGTCGGCGAGACTCAGTCCAAGCTTACGATCTATAACTTACAATCTTCTGATGAGGGTGAATTTTACTGTGAGGCAGCCGAGTGGATCCAGGACCCTGATGGCTCTTGGTATGCAATGACCCGCAAGCGCTCAGAGGGCACCCTGGTCTATGTGGAAGGAACTGGTTAGTGTGTTTTTTCCCTTCCCATAACCTTTAATATTATCTGTGGCTTTGGGGGTTTTTGGAGGGAGTGGAGAGGGAGATAAAGGCTGTGTTCAGACAACACAATAGTCAATGGTGGGTTAATAGTCAACTCCACGGTTGATTATCGAGAGTGTACTTCCCACACAACATGATCATAATCAACCATGGTGAGGATTAAGGCCAGGATCGAGTTGACTATTAGTCAACAGAGTGTTTGACATATCCCCCGCCCTCTCCCCCCACCCCTCAGTCCTCCCGCTGGTATCCCATTAACCATTGCAAGTTCTGCCAGATGGACTAGAGCGGCAGCTGGCACTTTGTTTGTTCTTGCCAGGGGACTCTGTAGTCATTGAAAATAACCAACTGTGTGTGACAAAATAGTCAATGGTGCCCAACACACGACATGATAACAACCATTGTTCAAATAATCAACTCTGCACAGCGTTGGTTATTTCAACAGAATAACCAACCATGGTGTGAAAAAGTCCTGACAGACAATGCAATAATCAAACATTAATCCACTTTTGGTTATCGTGTTGTCCGAACACAGTCAAAGTGTGCTAATAAAGGTAACTAGCAAAGGGATCTGTGGGAAAGGTTAATTTACAAAGAAGTTTCTCATAGGCTAGAACATAAATTTACTTTCTGCCTTCAAATACTTGAGTGTGTGATTATTGGACTGAATAATTTCTTCAGGAAATCTGAGTCCTGGTTGGGGAAAACTGGTCATTTTTAGTGAAAGATATCTCCATTTGGATGTTCTCCCCCTCATTCCATATGAAGATATGAGCAGAGCTGTTAATGAGTGAAAGAGTACGAGAGAGAGGGGTGGGGGAATAACGGCCATCCCACCTGCTGGTTCTCTACTCACAATTGCAGATATGGGATTGCATCCTCTGCTTTCCCCTACGCATATTTAGCTAGAATGAAAAATGTCCACTGTTACTGCTTTTTAGCCACCCAGAATATACCAGGATGGTTAAATTGTATTAAAGGAGTAACTAACCCACATTTAGTTAGAGAGCTTGGGCTAATGAAAGGCATAGAAATGTAATAAATAAATAAAAATTCAAGTGATTTTTAGCTTGAATTATTTCAGGGATCAAAGTACTGCCTCAAGCACTCCCATTCCCCACAACCCCTGTCCTTACAAATTCCCTTTCTCCCCCACCCCCCCATTCTTTGCCTTGTTATTTCTTCCTTTCCCCTCATTCTTCTGCTTCTACTTGTCTTCTCATTCTTTCTGTATCTGGCCTGCCACTGTCTCCCTCTCTTCTCCCATCATCTCTGAACTCAATCTCCTTTCTGATGCTGCTTTTGAAAAGGAATTCATAATGAGACATTCCACTTGTACATTATTGCTGCCGCTCCATCTGGCTAGAAGCCCTTCAGTAATGTTTGTAGACCTATTATGGAGTGTTACTGTCAGCAATAAAGATGTGGCTTTACATTTTTGATGTACCTACTTAGTTAATGATACATTGGCTGGATATGACCTAGATGTTTCAGGTGTGTGTTATTGAAGGCTGTTTTTTTAAAAACAACAACAACGATAAAGGTAACCATGCTCAAAGCAGGAAAAGTTAACCTGTGTACAGCCACAGGTGTATTCAGAGTAGGCATTTACTAATTATTTCTTTACTTGAAGTATTGTAATGCTTTTCCTCAGCCAAAAAGGCTTACAATCTAAAAAGACACGACGCACAAGGAAATGGGAATTGGGGGTAGAGGGGGAAATTTATTCTTTTTGCAGGTTTGGTAGAATAGTTCAGCTCCCAGTCTCATCTCTCCCAGCTCACCCTTCTGGAATGGCTGCTGGTGGTGACAGTGACATGTGCGCCGCCCTGCGATCTTAATGATATATGGCTGGATACAAATGTTTAAATAAATAAATGTGTTGCAACAGATGGAATAATCTTATATTCAAAAAGTGAATCAATATTGTATGTTTTTAGTACGTTGTATGTTTTTATTTTACGTTATTTAAAATAAGTACAGATTAAGTACAAAATAAGTAAGCCTTTTTACAAAAATAAAAAACCCTAAATGTTTGGAAGGGATGTATTGTATACTTTATATGGATGGTGTTGTTGTTTTTCCTGTATAGCAATTCATGGCTTTTGTGTAATGGTGATGGGAGAGGAATTTTACAGTAAATGAAGCATTTATTTAATGTCTTTCTGCCCAATTAATATTGATGTATATTGAACATTTAATGCCCTGTTTTTCCTTAATATAAAATCAAGGTTGCAGCCGGGGGTTTTTTGTGTGTGTATCTAACTAAGCAGTATTTCACCTTGTGTTGTTGTTGTCCTATGTTGTGCTCTTTTTTGAACGGTGATGTCCTTTTTTTGACCTATTAGTCAGCGCTCACTCTACTTTTGGTAGGATATGCTGATTTAAACAAAAATTCAAACACAACATGTCTTTCCTGTCTCTTTGATGCTTTCAATTGGGTGAAATCAGATTGGATACTTTACTCATGTGCCAAGCTAAGGCCTCTGGATAAGAATTCAGTGGCTCATAAAAACTCAGTTAACTTTAAACACATTTCAGCCTTTGAAGCAAAATATATAAGTTAAAATAGACTACTCTCTCAACGTGGCAGAGTGTAACTAGCATAGAAACACTATGCCTGGCTTTTCCTCTTTTTTTCAATGTCAAATTAACTTGCACCAAGCACTGTTTCTACCTAAATGAGATAGACAGAAGCCTAGCATTTGGAGAGGTGGATAGAATCTAAGGAGAGGGGGAATTTCTGATATATAGCTTTAAGGTGACTGTTAAAGTTCTCAGTGTCCAAGTCCTTGTTAGGTTTTTCCTATGTGTTCAGTGCTGTGACAAAGTTTTCCTCTTGTGTGTGTGTGCTGTGTGTGTGCGTGCATGTTCTTTTCCTTTTTAGATATGGATATCAACGTCCGGCTAGAAACGGAGAAGCGGACATACACCGTGGGTGAGCCAGTGGAGTTCAGGTGCATTCTAGAAGTACAGAATGTTGCAAAGAGATACTTTTCCATCTCGTGGGCCTTCAATAGTTCCCTGATTGCCAGCTTTGGGGCTAATGCTGTGCCGGTCCTTAACAATGAGTTTGCCCAGCGAGAAGCTTTGGGACAACTGAAAGTAGCCAAAGAGAGCGACAGCGTCTATATCCTAAAAATCTACCGGCTCCGCCTGGAGGACAGCGGGAAATACAATTGTCGAGTGACAGAGCGCTTGAAGACGACGACTGGTGAATTTATTGATGGAGAGAGCAAACGACCAAAGAACACACCCATCACAGTCTTGCCCCTTAGTAAGCAGAGATCTTTCCCGTTCTTATCAGTTGTGTGACTTTGTTAGCAGAACTGAGGTGGGGCATGGCAAAGAGTTCATGGGGCTGACTTCTCCTTGGCTGTTCTGAACGTAACCTGCAGAGGAAGTTCAGATTTATTTGACTAATTAAATTTCTGTGCCAATTTACTCCAAATGCTCAGAGTGCTTTACACTAGAAAAATGCATAGGTGTAATAAAAAATGAATACATCGTTCTACCAAAAGAAAAACCACTTTTCATATAGATCAGCAATATAGTGCTCAGGGTATCAGAAAAGGACTTCTGAAGGCATTATCTCTGGTCACTGCCCATCTCAACAATGAAGGAAGGGTCATCAAGAGAAGGGTCTCAGACGATGAACTCAACATAGAATCAGATCCATGCGGGAGTAAGCGGTCCTTCAGATACTTGGCAATGATGTATTTTTTCCGGAAAATTTAGAGTCGGAAAATTTCCTGCTGCCCTAAATCAATGAAGATCTGATTTATCATATTTGCTTGACTTTTAAAATTTTGTTTGCTAAATGTAAAAAGAAAAAAGAAATCTTTGGGAAAATATAGTAGTGGATGCCTGGGTCCCAACTGCATAGGGCTTTAAAGGCATGCAGTCACCAACATTTCGACTTAGTTTGCATGTAACGAGAAGCCGCAGTGGGTGGATTTCCCTGTGACATTGCAGTGTTGGCCACCATTTTGAATATTTTAGCTGCTGTGGCAGCATATCATAGCTTGTCAGCAGCATGGCTAACACACATTCTGGTGTCAACCATCTTAAGAGCCCACCCTTGCTAGGTTTCTATATAACAACAAACTACTGCACAGCATATTCAAAATGGCAGTCACTGCCTCAACAAAAATCCCCATGAGGAAATCCACCCACGGTGGCTTCTCATTACATGCAAAACAAGCCTTTGAATTGTGCCCTGCAGCAAGTGAAGTTGTTTAAGAGATGGTTAAAAATGTGCCCTGCAGCTAGTTCTCATCAATCTAGAAGACATAAAATTGGCTCATACATTTATCACACTAGCCATTTTGTTCCACGTTGTGCTCCTGACCATTCCCAAATGCATAATCCTGGAACAAAACATAATGTGTTATCCAAGGACACACAGGTACACTTGATAAGCTGTTTCTGCCATTGCACTGGCATTTTTGGAGCTGGCACAATCATAAAAATCATTGACTGAACATAACCGTTTACTGCTGGATCATATGTCTTATTTCTCCATGTGGCCTAAAGCATAAACATGTTTGGGGATTGTTGTGTGAAGACGAGAGACCAGGAGGATGCATTACATGCATTTGGCTCAGACAGCCCTAACTATAATCACATATTCTTTCCTCTATTCCAGAGACCAATATTTCAGTGGAGGTGTCCAACAATTCCACCAGTGTTCTAGAAGGGGAGAGCCTGCGATTTGGCTGCAGTGTCCGCACAGGGTTTAGACCCCAAAACCGACTCTCTGTCACCTGGCAACTTGTAGACAAGCAGAACCGTCGCAGTGATGTTGTGCAGCTTGACCGAGATGGTACCCTTCATCCTGGCCCCTCTTACGTCGAGCGCAGTAGCTATGGTGGGATCCAGATGGAGCAGATACGGCCTGGATCCTTCACACTCGAAATCTTCAACAGCCTCAAGGCAGATGAAGGCCATTATGAGTGCCGCATCACAGAGTGGACTAGAAGGCTGGACGGGGAGTGGCAGATGATTGGGGAGCGACATAATGGCTCCTCTGTATCCATCACTGCACTTGGTGAGTATAAAATCTGTTATTAAATTTATGTAATAAATTTAGAGATGCAGAACCTCAAGCCCACAGCCAAATTCTAGCCCTCTGGGTTCCCCACGCACCCACATCTGTCCCCCAACTACTAGTTTGCTGGGCTTTTGTGCAGTTTTCCTCCCATTCTAGAAGGTTGAAATGCCTCTCCTAATATCTAATTGCTGACAGTCAGACCTTTATCTTGGAATATGCTGTTATTTTTGTTTTTTTGACCCCACTTCTTTTGCCTTTGGCTCTGCCCATCACTGGATTGTGCCCCCCGAGAGTTTCTCTGAAATGGAATTTGGCCTTTGGTATACAGCACACATGTTCGCCATCTTCTGCGAGCCTTTAATTTCATTGCTGTCATCACTCTTGGCTTGGTAGGATATAAAATTAAATGTATTTCAATAGTTGCTGGCTACTGAGGATGTAAAAGCCTACTGCCTTCTTCACAGCTTTATTCGCAGTCCTTTCCTCAGACCTGCTCATATTACCCTGGAAACACACAGAAGGAATTTGTCTATAAGGAAAGTAGGACTGCTGCTGCTGCTGCTGCCTTCCCTGGTAAAGTGTGGCAGTGGGGAATCACAGCACAATAACATTACAGCACATATTGGGGCTGTTCACATCACACAACAGCCCTCTGTTGGTTATTTAACCCATAGTGAGACTGTGGCGCATGCAGCCGCCATTTTGAATATGCAACCTCCACAGGCAGTTGTTGTGTCATGCAAACCCAATGAGCGGGGGTTATACAAGGGTTAAATAACCCTCACATAAACCCATGGGTTATTTTAGAGTTATTGTTTAACTCTCGCATATCCCATGCTCGAAGGGTTCGCATGAGACGACAGTCCATGAGCAGGGGTTCCATATTTAACTTCGCCCTTCAGGTGGAGAGCCACAGCATGTTGTCTGAACCAGGTCATTATTCAGGGAGGGGGTGTAGCTCAGTGGCAGATCACATTCTCTGCTTGCAAAAGGTCTCAGGTTCAATCCCAGAAGTCTCCGGTTAAAAGGATCTCAAATAGCAACTACTGAGAAACTTGCTACTTTGCATTCCTTTCACAGAGTGGCCCTTGTGGTTCTTCTAGCACTGCTGTCTTCCAGTTTAAACACTGTAGTGGATTCACAACTGTGCTCTTCCTTTCATTCTTTTGCCTACCTCAATTCTTCTCCTACTTATTCCTGCATCCCTATTGTTGCCTTCTCCTTACCATTGCCTTAGGCTTGGATTCTGTGGTTACTCATGACTCAACCTATATCCACCTATGATTTGTCAGGAAGGTATGTGGTTGCCTTACAATACTCAGACTGCCTATGCCCTCCTTAGCTTTATATCCTAGGAGAAGTGCAGGAATGTGGAAATTCAGAAGAGCACAGCCTGTTCAGCCATCTGATTTTAAGCTGAGAAGCACAGCTTGTTGGAAGTTGAAGACCCCATGACTTGTCAGTGTGTTCTCTTCCCCTGTAGATTCTGATTGTGCCTTTGCTCTTCAGAATGTCACATGTTTCCCAAACCCTCTGAGTCATGAATTAAACGAAGTTGGATGTTTATTTTAATGATTCGTTATCTCTAAATTAGCAAGCTACAATCATTTTTAAGTGATTGATACATTGGCTATGATATCACGATTACCATTGCATAGCTGCTCATGGAAATCCAGAGAGGTCACCTATTTGATACATTCAGAAATTAGTAACTGGCCATTGTCCAGATTATTCTTTTAAGGAAAATAATTGCAAATTAAGGTTTCAGTATTTTGAACTTGAGTCACCCTCTTTAAACTTTGGAATTTCCCTAAGTGACACAAACTGGGTTTGTGGGTTTGCTCAACCTTCAGTGCGTCTCAACACATAAACAACCAGAAATAGAGATGAAAGGTGTTTTCTTCCATTCTCTTGATGTCCATCATAATTCTCATCACGTAATATCTTTATCTGTTCTGCTTCACACTTAGTGTATTGTAAGAATAGCTGTAGTATCTGCTCCACGTAGAGTTCTGGTGAATAGCTGTTTCTCTTTTTGCATGAGCTGTTTCATTTTCTGAAGAAAAACAGCTTTCTCTGACACCCAGAAGGACAGACATGTCAAATCTTAGTTCAGTACTCATCTTGACAAAAGCCCATCTCTCTTTCACTTTATGGCAAAAGCAATGCACAAATTGTAGCATAGGTCTCCTCTACACCAAGCAGGATATTCCACTATGAAAGCTGTATGAAAGCAGTATATAAAAAGCTGGATCTACACTACTGCTTTATAGCTTTATTGAAGTGCACTGACAACTGTTGGGGCCCATAACACATACCATATACCGCTTTCACAGTGCTATATCCTGCTTAGTGTAGATGTGTCATGGGCCCCAACAGTTGTCAGTGCATTTCAGTGCCACTATAAAATAGTAGTGTAGATTCTGCAGTGCACTTCAATACCGCTATAAAGCAGTAGTATGGCTCCTGCCTTTTATATACTGCTTTCATACCCCTTTCATAGTGCAATATCCTGCTTGGGGTAGATGAGCCCATAATCATCCCTAAAATGGCTGAACTAGGTGCCTCAGCCAACAGGCTCTAAGACAAGGTGTTGCAACTCCTGATTCTTCTGAGCATATGTGCTGCTATCCCTTGCCAACCTGCTTGGAAGAAGGGGGCACAGACATATTTGCTCCAGAAAATGGGAAATTTGCACCCCTTCCAGTCATTGTTACAGGTTCATCACATTCCTTTCTGTCCTGTAGACTGGGATGTTGAAGCTTTTTCAGCCCAAGGGTCTGAATTCCACTTCAGAGAAGCTTTCCGGGGTTGCATTCCAGTGGTGGGTGGGGCCAAGTGGGCCCAAAACATAAAAAATGCTAGCAAGTTATAAGCTTAAAGCTCTTGCTGCTGATAACTAAACTTTTCGAGATGCATTTCAACCTTTTAGCCTATCTCTAGAAAGCAAATGTCTCAGAAATTATTTGGATGGTGTTTACTTTATTAAAATAGTGGGCTGGATCCAACCCAAGTTAGATGCACCTAGGTTCCATTGAAATCAATTGTTCATATTCACTAACCGTTCATTTCGATTTGAATGGGACTTGAGGATGTCTAACTTAGGTTGGATATGATGCACTGTCTTTCTTTCTTGCAAAACAAAGTACATATTCTTGGGCAGGCCTCCGTTTCCAGTTGATGTTTCTCCATGCATGTGAAGGTGGCACAGTTCCCAATTCCAAGCTTCCCTTGTAACTCTCATACAGGGATGGAGGAGGCATTGCAGGTGTGACTTGATAGGTGGAAGAAGTGCTTAATCCTTCCCCCACTTTCCGTTTTTCCTTGCACATATGCCCTGGGCTTCAAGGCTGTGTTTAATTCATTTCCTTCAGCTGGACTCTGAAACTGGCTGAGAGAAACAGCCTGTGAACTATTTCCAGGAGAGAATTGTTGAGTTTGACAAGGGTTAAACTCTCCTCTCAACCTGCTTCCTACCCCACCCCAAAGATCCTTCTTTGCATGTGCTTGGGCCTGTTCCTGCGTGTCTGTTACCTCTGCAAATGTGGGCTTGCAAACACATTTTTGCTGAGAAGAACAATGATCAACAAATATGGTCACCAACAGCAGGCATATTTTTTACTCTCGAGGGCGCATTTCTGGTGCCTACCACAACCAGTCCACCCAATGTGAGATACAGCTGGGAAAGATAATGTCCCTGACTGTGCACTGGGGATGGAACTACTTGGAAGCAGCAAGCAATCTCAGTGCTTCAGAGTGGCTCCAGAACTCAGCCTGTCATCTGAGACAAGACCCTTCCCCTTCCCCAAAACATGGGAGCTGCAGAGTCATGGTGACAGCAGATTACAACTTCTGAGGCCAGTCAAAATGTGTGAACCCCTTGAAGTAGCATCTCATTCAGCCCAAGTGGAGAATAACTTTCATATTTTGTGAAACTTGCATAATTGAGAATTGGCGGATCTGTAGACTACAATGGGGCTACAATGAGTGGAGGAAGGCAGTATGACACAGAATTAAGGAATCTCTTGCAAACTTGGGTTGAAGGAACGCAATGGAGGGTGGGATTTAATTATTTGCTTGTTGTAGTGTTAGGTTGAAAAAAGTTGAGCCCTGCAATTTCTGGGGAAGCCGAGAAAGAGGTTTTGTTCACTCTGCATCTAGCTCTAGTTCAAATGCATGGGGACATCATAAGGTAGGGAATGGTCTGAAGGTACATTATGCAGTTAAAACACTGATTCTAAGCAGGTCTGGTTCTATAAGCTGCTTGTATGGAAGATTACCTGGAATCTGTATGTAAGCGTTGAATCCTATGCATGTTTTGACAGAAGGAAGTGCTGGCTGGGAAATGTTTGGAGTTTTAGGATTTCTCTCTCTCTGTTGAAACATGCATAGGATTGCACCCTAAGTCTTTCGGAACCCCTTAGAAAGATACCTCTATAATAATAAAGGACAATGTCTGTCCATCTGTCTGTCAGCACCATAGCTTCAAGATTGTGAAACCTAGACATCTGAAACTTCTTATATGTATTGAGGAGACCTTAGGAGTGTGCGCGTTAGAATAATCGTGTTTTTAAAATGCATTAATTAAATTTAATTTATTTAAATGTGTCTGTGTATTTGAAGCCTGCATTACCAGTGTCAATCACTAGGTGGCAGACTTCCCTAACCAGCGCATAGCATTACAGTCAATACTAGGGATATCTGAGAATTTTGGAGTTGCTTGCAAAAGATGCGAGCATGCCCTGTTCAAAGCCCTGAATGCAAGTATGATCACACGTCCACTGAAAATATTCGTAAAGTTGTGCAAAACTTTCACGTTCAATCACAGCTCGATTTGCACAATTTTCCCATCCGCACAGAGCGAGTCGTGATAGAGAACGGGAATCAGGCACAAGACAAGCTGCGAAATGATGTTCAGTGAATCCTGGCAGTCTCAGACATCACTCGCTTGCCCATCCCTGTCAATACACTTTGAAGTCAGAAGAGAGTAGTCCAAAGGACAGAGTTAGATGCCTGCTCCTGCCGTGAGGTGCCTCCCTCCCTTCAGGAGAATGGAGTCGACAGACTTTTCCCTCAGGGAGTTATAGGACCGCACCATGGCAGAGACTATACCTAGGGATGCCAGAGGGTATGGCTTCACTCAGACAGGGTGCAATGTGTCCAATTCTGAAAGCTCCGTAACTTTGGTTGAAGGTTCGACTGTTATGAAATGAAGGGCTATTCCAACCTGTGCAAAGCTGGTAAGGAATAAAACAAAATAAATTACGAGCTTCAAACACTGGTCCATTCTTGCCAGATATTCCCCAGGAAGACCGACAAGTGTCAAAACTGTAGAGTGAGATGCTGGAATGTTTCTAACAGGATTGTAAGAGTAGCTCAGTGAGAAGAGCTGCCACTTTAGCCATCTTTTAGCAGGAAGCCTTTTCCTAGAGATCTGTCAGGTAGCCACAGTTCACTCCTCTGAAGCAGTATAAAACTGACTCGCAATGCTCTGCTAGGGCAGAGTATATGCAGACAATTCTTCAGACAGTAACCTAGGCATGAGGTTTTCAAATTCCAGGCTGCCTGAGGGGATGTGTGTCTGCATGCTACAGTACAAAAACACCCACATTCCAGTCCCCAGGAGCTGTGTCTGAAATCTCTGACCAAGACTTTGCCTGATGGCCTGTTTCCTAGGCAGGTAGGGCAGTGGCCACCTGTGCATGGATTCCACTCACAGTGTAGTGATGGAGGGAGGATGCTTACTCTTCACCCTCCCCTAGTCTCTTCCTCGTCTCCTGGATAATCATTAAACACATTTCCAAAAGGCTTTAATCCCAAAGATTGACCTGTTTTTGCTGTAATTGCATGGGCCGGATCTCTGCCGTAGTGACGTCCTTTGATGATTAGAATCCCTGAGCCCCTTGCTATAAGTGTGCAGAGATCTCTGCAGCAGCTCTGGGGCAAGGCTGGCAGGCGAAAATTAATCTGCTTGTTGCAATTAATGTCTCAGCTGCCCGGCATTGTTAATTAATATCTCCAAGCCTTTAGGTCAGGAGGTACAGTCTTCCTGAGCAGCACAGATCCAGAGGCTACTACCTTACACTGTTTCGCATGGTCAAACAAATGGAGCCGACATTGGGCTTGCTAGCACATAGGGAAGGTAGCACGTGAAATTATTTTGAGCAACTTTATAGTGTGTATTCTGGCTGGGAGAACATATTATTTTTATGGCATGTGTATGCTTATCCATAATCCTGACAGCTGCATTAACGGTTTCATAGAATCCACATGCATGTGTTGCATTGTGCATAACAGCTAACTAGCGGCAACGTTTGTTGCTTGCCTGTGGTGCAAATATTTCTGATATTACAAGGCATTTTTTTAAGTATCAAGGCAAAAAAGTTCCCTTTGGAATTGACATTTCAAATAACTAAAGCTTTTGGGAGCAAAATATACCAAACATCATAATTAGCAGCTTATCTGAAAATAGCTTCGGCTATTGGGCGGTATAAAAATGTAATAAATAAATAAATAAAAGTACAGGATAAATAGTTTCCTTATTTCTTTTGCCAATGAGTTCTGGTTTCTGAGAAGGATCTGCCTTCCAGGAGCATGTGTAAACTGTTCATCCTAATCTCTATCGTTGCCATTATAATTATTTGTATGCCGTGTTTCCAAATTATGCTTAAAACGCTCACAAGAAGTAAGCATATCAATTTATGGGTCAGCCTTCTCCAACCAGATGTCCTCCAGATGTGTTGGACTACAACTCCCATCATTCTCAGCCAGCATTGGCAATGTTTTCTGGGAATAACGGGTGCTGTAGTCCCATCACATCTGGAGGGCACCAGATTGGAAAAGGCTGTTATATCCCCATTAGCAAGCTAACAAACATATTCAGTTCAAATTTCCCTAAATATGCAAACACATTCAATATAAATTTCTCTTAATATATACACACTTTTTTTGTAAATAAGTTATCAAAAGATATCTACGTATGGCTAACAACTCCCTCACTAATCAATCCAAGTCATGAGCATATCAATAGCAAATACATCTGTAACAACATATAATTCTTTAAACCAATTAGATTCAAAGTTGCATCAAAGTAGCAACATTTCAGAGGCAGCAGCAAATGGCAGAACATTCATTTTAATCAGCCTAAGAAAAAATGTTCACATGCAGCAGAAAAGGTGTACACATTATCAGACCCTTCAAACACCTACGATATCCATGTCAAGGAGGTTAAGAACATAAGAAGAGCCATGCTGGATCAGACTAAGGCTCCATCTAGACCAGCATTCTGTTCACACAGTGGCTAACCAGCTGATAACCAGGAACCCACAAGTTCATCGATACTTGCAAATAATGGCTAGACAGTCCATCTCCTAATTGGCCCCCCTTGCCCCCTAAGTCTCATCAAGGCCATCCTCTTACATGGGATCCACATATTATCTCACAAAGGGCTTCAAAACACCATCCCAATTTATCCCCTAATATCAAGTGGAGTAGTGCTCTAGACCAGTGGTCTTCTACTGATCCAAATCCAAGGCTCACCTCAAACTCCCAGCCTGCAACAAGGGACCCACTTTCACAATTATCTCCATGCTCAACATGGCAGCAACAGCTTTGCTGCAACCCATATGGACTGATCTCACGACCCACTTTGGGGTCATAACTCACCTGTTGAAGACCACTGCTCTAGACAACTTCAACATCAAGAGCAGCATTTGTAGCTGGAGTCATTCAGGGCCCCACCCTCCCAGACCAGCTGGGAATAAGCCACAGAGAAGGCTGGATTTTGTAGTAAGGCAGAATTGCTGTGTGTTGTGATTGTTGCTGGAATCCTATTGTATGTGTCCATTTAATGTGAACTCCCTGTAGCAGTGGCATGCAATGGCACAGGCTCTGTCCAGTCGATTAAAATCTTGTTCTAGATGTGTTCTGTCTCCTAACCCATCATCCTTCCTGGAGCATGAAATATGGTGACCATGCGAAAGTTAGTATGTGTGTGGCAAATGAAACATTGCTTCCCTGTGCTACACAAATTACTCATGTTTGAGTGATAAACAAAAAAGCAGGATAGCTCAAAGGAAGTTTTAAAAGTATGCTTTCCATCTGAACTGTCCAAACTGAAATTTATTTATTTATTTATTTATATAGCACCATCATGGTGCTAAATAAATAAATAAATAAATTTTAGTTTGGACAGTTCGTGTACATTAATGGTGATAAATAAATAAATAAATAAATCTATTGAGGACCTTGAGGTTGTTGCAGTTTTGATGTCACCAGCTGAATTTCTGCCCTCAAATTTCAGGTACGGGGTTATTTTGTGGAATTCCAGGAGTTAGTTTTGCCCATTTCTGTTTTAATATATGTGTTTAATTACTGAGAAAAAATAGTTCACCGGACCCATTTTGGGTGTGCTGCAGTTAGGAAACCACCTTCTTAGTTGTATGGATTAATTTTGTTTGTTTTTAAAATCTTCACTTTGTGTCTCTCTTGTCTCTCTTTTTGGTTTTCGGTAGATGCTGGTTTTGCAGTTACAGCTATCTCCCGCACCCCTGGAGTCACCTATAACGAGTCGTTTGATTTACAATGCATCATCAAACCACATTACCCATCTTGGGTTCCTGTGTCTGTGACATGGCGTTTTCAACCAGCAGGCAGCACTGAGTTTCATGATTTGGTCACCTTTACTCGCGATGGAGGAGTTCAGTGGGGAGATAGGTACATTGGATTCCGTACCCGAACAGCCATCGAGAAATCAGCATCCAGCAACAATGTGCGCCTGAGCATCAGCAGGGCCAGTGACACAGAGGCGGGCAAGTACCAATGTGTGGCGGAGCTCTGGCGGAAGAACTACAACAGTAGCTGGACACGACTGGCAGACAGAACCTCTAACCTGTTGGAGATCAGGGTCTTGCGGCCTGGTGAGTATCTTATTGGCAGAACAGCAGGGGGTTTTGGCCATTCCATTGGCATTGGATAATGATTGAAAAACCTGTCTGCCCATTACTTAAGTATTTAAGAAAGCTTCCAAAATACAGTTCATAATACTTATGAAATGTTTGCTGCCAACCCGGTTTAACTAGCAGTTTTTAAGATTATTAAGTCTACATCTTCAGAAATCAAGCAACATGGTATAGCCCTATTCAGAGTGCACTACTTCAAAATATGTTCAGAAACAAAGCAACATGGTACAGCCCTGCTTGGAATGTACCACTTTAAAATATGCATGCATGATCACATGTGCAAGCTTTCTCCCCATGTAAAACAAAAGGCTTCCTGCACATAGAGAATTTGCATGTTGGAGGGAAGGCAAGACTAGATCTAGCTTTTCACAGACAGAGTTTATTCAGATATCAATCAAATAATCCTAGATCTGCATCCTGAAGAAGCGCTATTATCATAGGTCCATATTTTTTTTCATTGTGTGTAGAGTGATCATTAGGTTTGCTTGAGTAATCACAAAAGATTGAGCAAGAAAGGGGCACATTAAGCAGGGGCTTTCTCTCGAAGCATCTAGTCTGAAATCACTACTCCAGTCAGCATTTAGGAAGAATCTGCAGGATTGTTCTGCAGGATTTTTCTATTATGATCAAATAAGATCGTAAGGCAAAATTCTAGTTGATTTGGTCAGTAAGGATTCAAGGGAATGTTATTGTATGGTATATTTTTATTGATTACATTTCTATACCACCCATTAGATGGCATTAGTCACAATTCTGTAACTAAGTTCCAACATCAATACATAATTCTATTTTTCTAACTCATTCCATCTAATTTCAGTTGGGTACTATTTTTGTATTTTGCATTTTATACTTGTCTCATTCCAGTCAGACAGGTATGTGATTCTAGGACATGTTGTTATTCCCCTTTAGTTGCATTCATGGATTTATTTATCCCAATGCTTTCCTTTTGCGTTTGTTGAATACGGAATCCCTTGATGCTTCCTGTCTTTGAATTAGATTCCACTTTTCAGTCTGGTATTGAAGCTTCTGTAAAGTCTTGGATGTAAAAGTCACTATACAAGTAACTGTATAAAAGGGATCTGATATTAAGGGCTATTAAAAGGTAGGTAGAAATTCCTTCCTCACTTCTGAGGTGTCATTGTGCTAATGCCATATCTTGCCCAGGACCAAACCAGTGCAGAACAGAGATAACACCACCATAACATTTTTAGCGTCCTGACTTCTGAGACATTTTAAGTCCTGTATTGAACACTGATGTCTGTTGAATTGTGCAACAAGCAGTAGTAGAAGTAGTAATAGTAGTGCAGTAGAATCCCAAGGGCCACCAACCTCAGCTGGATGCAAAATAGTGGCTTTTGGGAAGGAGGGAGATATATATTAAAGATATATATTAAAGAACAGGTGCCTCGGCATGTATCCTGAGCCCAAGAATTTGTTTTCAGTGCCACAACAAAGCTCATTGTCCTTTCATACAAAATACCACTCCTGGTTCCCCCCTCCAAGCATTTTTGTTTTGGCAACCTAACTTAGTTAGGGAAGAAGTAGAAAAAAACATTTTTGTTACTGCTATTGTTGACTAGCTGGAAGTCAGACACTGTTGCTGACCTTTTGCAACTACCCAGAGATCTGCCAATAGCTCTGGTATAACAAACAATGAGGAATATCCTCTACAGAATCAGAATCACAGAGACTTTATGTAACATTTAACTGTGGTTTAGTGTTACATGCATGAACCTCAGGCTAATGTGCTCCCTCTCCTTCTCGTGTGTATCCTCAAAGAGATCGAAAGCGTTCACTTCCATTTTCAATTAACCATGATTTATTGTTACATCTGAACCTGGACAAGCTATGATTCGTCTTAACTGTGGTTTAGGGAAACAAGCAAACTTCATAAACAATGGTCTGAAATTGGATTGTTTCTCCAAACTAGCTTTTCCAGCCTGGTACCCTCCAGACATTTTGGACTATAACTCCCATCATTCTTGCTGGATGGGGCTGATGGGAATTGTCCAAATTTTCTGGAGAGCACTAAATTGAAGACAGCTGCTCTAAACCATTGTTAAGACTAACTACAGTTTGTGTGAGTTCAGACAGTGATAAACTATAGTTAATTAAAAACAGTATCTCCTTATGGCCATGCCAGAGGAGGAAGCTGATGTGGCCCATGTTCAGTCTTATATTTGAACAAGAGTACTGTCTCCAAGCAAAAGGAAACAAAGAAAATTAAACCTTTATGCATTCAAGTTTGGACTGTCTTGTTTCCAGGCTCACCTGATACTCCGAGATGAAATTTGTCCATTTCATTATGGGAGGTAGTCATGTTAAAACTGGCCATCTCAAAAGTATTCCCCTATGTGGCCACAATGACTAAATAGATTTGAAGGAGCCAAAGATAAGAACGGATAATTTCTGGTAGATGGTATAGATTTGGAATAGGAGTCAGGTTAAGCAAAACTTTGGTAAAAGCCATAGGAAAATGCTCTACCATTCTTACTTGCACTCTGATGATTACCTCAGCCTTCTGCAAGACATTTCAGGATGTGATCAGTGCCCCATGCTGAAGCAAACACATCTGAGGGGCTCAGACAAGGACAGCAGACTCACTTCAGGAACTGAGCGCATGACAGATGGCTATGCTGTAGACTATTGAATTGAGATGTTTACGTATGACCCCTGGCAAGGAAATTTGTCAGATGATTTGTGCCTGTATCAAATTGCTGCAGACCTCATCTGCGTTAGTGCACTTAAGTTTTCAGACAAGAGCTGCGTTAAGGCTTGGAAAAGGCTAAGTCTGGAAGCATACTAGATATACATGCAAATCAAGAATGTCCCCATTTAGAACAGGCAGTAACCTCTATTGCCCTTGTTGCATACTTGAATAATTAAGGCAAAGATTCATTAAAGTGCAGCTAATGTTTTGCCTTATCTGAAAATGTTGCTGTTTCTCTTTTCTATAAACGGAGGAGAACCACAAGGCTACTTCAAACTTATGAATTTCTGACACAGAGAATATTTTACATAGGAGAAAATATGAAACCCCATATAGTTTGCTGCATACAACCATTCCCACATAGCTGAGTAGAGGAAAGTCCTACATTACACAGCATTCCCCAGCCATCAGGGAGGATGCAGGGAGTTGTAGGATTTCCCCCCCCCCCTATCTACACACGCATAGCATGCCACGTGAACCATTCCTAACCATGATGGCTACATATCCACAGTTTAAACACGCCCACTAACCATTTGCTGCAAAAGGGTTAGCAGCCTAACCATGGCTTGGCATATTGGCTGAACAGGGCTCTGTTGTTATATTGGAAGTGAAGACTGAGGGGAGGTGGCATTTGTCCTCCAAACGTTGAGACACTTCTGGTTCTCCCAACAAATCTCTTCTGTTCTGAGGTATCTTATCCTAATGCCTGATACTTAAACACAGGGCTGGATTAACTAATCCTGAAGCAGGCAGACTAAAGGTGCAATCCCATGCATGTTTAGACAGGGGGGTGGAAATCTACAGCTCCCAGCATTCTCACTGATAGCTGGGTATTGAAAGACTTTTTTCTGTCTAAACATTAAGGGAAACTGCAATTGCTTTTGTGAATTGTAGAAACTACTGCATAGTGCTTAAATTTTCAACAGGAATATTGGAGGCAAAGAGGCTGAGGGAAAGGAAGTTGCCTCCTGGAGTTCCAGACTCCTTTCAAATGCTTGACCTTGGCAGGTAGGTCAATCTGAGAGTCTCCAAGCACACAAGATAGTCTTTTTCATGAAATAATTAATTAGGAAACAGTGTCTGGAGGGTCTGTTCAAGTTAAACCACCCTTGGCAGAAGGGGGAGCATGCTTGGTTGACTTAAAGAACTGAATGTTGCCCCATTGAGATAAACAGGAAGGTCTAGGGTAGCAACTGAATGCATTAGTACTGCCATTTTGTCACTACTTGACAAGGCACCCTATCATCCAAGTATCTCAAGACGGCTTACTAACACAATGACACGTTGTCTCATCCTTGGAAGTAGGAAAGGATAAACAGTGATTTTGTAGATTACGAAACTGGCCCAGAGCAATACCCAGTATTGCGCTATGTTTGAGCACAGAGCTGGGAATGGAATACTGGGGGATCCTGTTTCTTCACGCCTTTCACTCTAGCATTACTTATACCCCCTCCTTTTGCTTCAAACCATAAAGTTTAAGTGCTTCTGGAATTACTTTAACAAAAATGCCACCGAGCCCTGTTGGTATAAAAATTTAAGGATCAATATAGATGTGACACAACTTCTGATTGGACCAACACCTGCTGGTTAAACTCTATAAGCTTTTGAGGTTTAGGGATGAGGAGGGGAAATGAAGGTATCGGGGCGGGGGGAAGCAAGTATAATTGAAAAACAGCTAATAGTGGTATTTAACCTATCACTAAAACCAACCTCTGTGCCAGGGATGTGGGTTGTCGTTAATGTAAAGACAGTTTAGTCTATAGAAGTGGGTCTGAAAACTATAGGCCAGTGAACAGGCAAATTTATTGGAACTGCAGTAAAGAGGAGAACAGTTAGATGCTATCAGCTAGGGAAGGTTAGCAGCTCTGTGGTGGTCTATATATTAGAACTTCTGCCTCAAAGAACAATTTTATTTTCCTAGCTCACTCAATTCTTGGGCCAGTTAATTTGAGAACCCTTGTGGACCAGATTCTAGGAACTATATTACCTGAAGGCATTTAAGCCAGCATCTTGTCATAGTACATTACTTATTGCCACGGATGTTAAGTTGGTATAACTGCTCAAAATAAATAGAAAAACATAAAGTAAATTGGTCAATAAAAGATGATTAACTACAGCGGTGGGGCCTCCAACCTCTTTTTCAAGATGCTGCTTGCACCTTGAATTGACAGTGATAGGAGTGGCTGATAGGAACCAAATCACTTTCCTTATCCCCTGTAGACCCAAGACGGGTTGTTTTGTATGAAGTAATTTCAAGACTGCATTCCAGGTAAGGGCAACCAAATGAAGATCTCTCCCTGGGAATAGTACTGAGTGCAGTGTTGTTCAGACACTGACTTGGTTTGTCAGCCAGTTTCATGAAAGAAAACAGAATGGATACAATTCTATGGCATAGCATTTATAGTTTGTTTATTACATCAAACTAGAGCTTCTCAACAGGATTTCTCATAAAGACATCTTGCTTACTACCACAAGTACGACCTACAAGCATTGGAGATATTATCTGTTCTTCTTTATGGTACCTACAATGGCTCTGAATTTGGGCTCACTCTTGGGTTGGACGGTGTTGTGACAGAGCCAGAGGAGACCATAGAAAGACCAGCTTCAGTCTGAAGCATAGCAAGAGAGTTAGCCATGAGGAGACCAGCGAAAAGAGCCAGGGGGCTCAACTACACTATGAAAGCAGTATATAAAAGGCAGGAGCCACACCACTGCTTTATAGCAGTATTGAAGTGCACTGACAACTGATGGGGCCCATGACACACACCACATACCGCTTTCATAACACTTTCATAGTGTTATATCCTGCTCGGTGTAGATGTGTCATGGGCCCTATAAAGCAGTAGTGTACATCCTGCAGTGCACTTCAGTACCGCTGTAAAGCAGTAGTGTGGCACCTGCCTTTTATATACCACTTTCATAATGGAATATCCTGCTTGGTGTAGATGAGCCCAGGGTGGAAGACAGGCATGATTGTTGAGCTGCTGTGGAGGCCTTAGCTACAGCATCTGTTTCTCCCCCAATATCGCATGAAGCCTGGACGATTGATTTCTTTGTGCTTACTTAGTGAAACCATGGCAAGCCTTTACAATATGACACACACACCCGCCCCAAGACACAACAGACACAAGGGTATAGCTGTCCATTTGAGTTTCCCTCAGGAAGACAGTTGAGAACCTTTGTGCTTTAAATTTTTATAGTGTTTATCTTTCCTCACATATGTCTTTAATACAGACATATATAAAAACATCTATCTTCTATATTTCCAGGATGCTCAGGGCAGCCCACATTTAAAAAAACAACAACCACCACCCTACAGGTAGGGCTACAGCTATTTCCTGAAAGATTTTTTCCTCTATTTCTTCAGAGGGAAACTTGTGCATGGCTAGTGGGAAATGCAGCAGCTGTCTCCCTGTACAGCAGTCAAGGAGGTAAATGTGCTTTGTGCATAAGCTCAGCCATGTCCAGCCACATTTCCTCGCTAGCCCAGTGCATATTCATTCTGCTAATTCTCCCTCCTTCCACAGCCCTGCCCAACCTGCTGATGTCCTTCTATGACGTGTTGTTGCCCTAGAGCATTTGTCCTGCTCATAAGTACAGGGTCAAATTCTTCTGTAATGATATGCATAAGTGTTCTTGCTTTACTCACTAAAGGACCAGCACATCAAAGCGGAGGAAAACCATTAAACAAGGAATGCTTACTGCTTGAGAAATGCTCTATTTTGTATACTTGTGTGACTTAGAATTGTTGTGGCCGGAGGGGCTCTTGGCAGGGTCCTTTTAGTCCTTGCCCTGTTTTTGCAAGAAATCCATCTCATCTCTGAAAAAGGATTTAAAAGGGTTTGGTCAGTGGCTGTTCATCAAAAGGCAGCTTTGAGGGGGCAGAAACATGATTTTAATAGTGTCTTTTAATAGGATTGTAGAGTTGGGTGGAACCAAAAGGCTTCATACTTGAATCCTGTGGCACAAGCAAGGACTGTCCATCCACCCACTCCTGTGCCCTTTGGATAACCACAAGCCATGACAATTGTGAGATATCTGAAGACCACTAGTTCCATATGTATCAAATCAACTGAATGACAAGGATTCTTCTGGTGATGGGAATGCAGGAGGACCCTTCTCACTCTTTGGTCTATGCCTCCCATGGAGCTCAGTATAACGAATGAAGCTCCTCTGTTTCAATAAGACACACAGAGTGCCTCGAGCTTCCATAATTTGCACAAATTATGGCAAAATCTGTGAATGTGAGCAAATTATGCACATTCAGCCATGGTTTGCTTAAATTCGGCTATAATTTGTGCAGATTGCTCAGCAATTTGTGGAAATTGCAAGACCTTCCATATACATGCCCCCAAATCTGCAAAACTGGTCCAACTTGCTGCAGACTGAGACAGGCGCTGCAGTGGAAACTGGAACAAAGTCCAGGAGTGGGGGTTGAACCTAGGAAAACCCATCAAACTGCACCCCTAAAATATATTTGGCCAACATCCCTAAGTTGTTGCTCAATATTGGCTACACACTGACTGGCAGCAGCTCTCCAGGTTCTCGGATAGGAGTTTTCCCAACCTGGAGATGCTATGGATTGAACCTGGGACCTTTTGCATGCAAAGCATGTGCTCCACCATTGAGCTTGCTTACCCACCATGGTTTTCGAATTGACAGGCTCAGTTTCATTGAGTAGTTTCGAAGTCTTTCAGTGGAGACACAGACACATGGAGTTTCCAAAAGTGAATGCTTAGGATGGGATCCGGGGCTTAGTGAAAGCGATTCACTGTTAGTCTGATTCATGTGTGTTTCACTCCTGCCAATCTTACTGGAAGCACTTGAGCATCTTGGAAAGCGTCCCTCTACTTCATTAGCTTGAAACTTTATAGCTAGATGTAGACAATGCAGTAGAGGTCTCCAACCTTTTTGGACCTGTAGGCACAGTTGGGAATTTGAGAAACTGCTCTGGGGACCTCCCACAGTGGATGTGCTAGTCAGATAATGGCTGCTGTAGGGGCCTGGCTGGTCAAGAGGTATGAGGGAGGGGAGAAATAGTGAGGCTAGAGGCTGGGAGGGGAAATGGAAAGACTTGCTTCCTGACCGGCCCAGTCATCTTCTGTCCACACACCTTTCCCCTTTGTGCTCTCTCGCTCTCAGCCGCTAACCTTGCTATTTCTTTCCCCAATCCCTTTCCTCTTTCCTTGTTATTTCTCTTCCTTCCCCCTCCCCTTGCCTTCTTCTTTCTCTCCTTAGCCTTGCTGTTTCTCTCCCACTCACCCCCTTTATCTTGCTCTTTCTTTCCACTGCCAGCCTCTAGCCTCACTATTCCCCCCCCCCATCTCTTTACCTTGCTGTTTCTCCCCCTTCTTGGTTTCCATCCTTTCTCTTTCGCTCCCATCTATGTCTTTCTCTTGCTTTTTTTTCCTGCCTGCTGAACAGCTGATCAGGACAGGTTCAGGAAAGAGATGGAGAACCTGGCGCCTGAACTTTTTTTCAATTTTTTATTAAACTATTTTTTAAGAGGGCAGGGAATGAAGAGATGCGCCAGAACCATTGAAGATGACCGTGGGCGCATGTTGGAGATCCCTGCAATCTAGGGATTGCTTTAAAACTTCAATTCTGAATTTTCAGACAGATAATTTTGAAGAGTTTAGAGTAAATAAGTGTATTTCTTTATAGGATGACTCTTTGAATAGAGTTTAACTTTTTTTCATCAGCACCATTTATTTTGAAGGCTTTATGATGAGCCAGTGATGAAGTAGCTCAGTTTGTGATTTTGCCCTCTGAATCTGATCCTTGATGTAAATTTTATTTTCCATTTTTCACATCTCCATATTCTGATTCACCAGTGATCAGTGAGGCGTACATGTTTTCTGACGGCAGATGCATCTTGCACTGTAATTCTTCTCCCATAGCCTTTTTATTTATATGTGCTTCAAATTTTGACATGTTGTGAAGGTTTCCATTTTTAACCTGTGTTTTTTAAAGTAAAAGTTGTGGGTGTTCTTTTTCATCTTGCAGTTTAGCATTCTATGTAGTCAGACTTTTTGTTTTCAGAATTGGAGTCCACACTAAATCAGCTTGATTGCTTTAAAACATGAAATGCAGGCAAGATTTGAACTTAAGACATGAGGTCATCTCACTGCCTTATGTGACTTGGGGCTTCCTAGCCATTACGTGCATCAGGGTGTGCCTCCACTAGCCACATGGAACAGATACTGATGCATCAGTATATTATGATGAGATAGGGTTATAAACAGTAGAACTGAACTGATACTTTAGTACTCACAAAGCACTGCTCTTCTGTTGAAGGACCATTGCTAGCTCCATTCAATGTAGTCAACAGCAACATCCCTTAAACCCCAGGGGTAGGGAACTACTTATAGCTGAATCTAGGTCCAAATTAAATTTTAGATAAGCTCTCGGGGGACGTATTCCAGTGGTGGCCAACGGGGAAAGGGACAAAAGCAAAACAGATAGAGAAAAAAATACACCACCACCACCCAAAATCGGCGTATATTATCTTAAAGCTCTTAACGAAGCCTTGGGAGAGGCATTTCAACATTTTAGAATGGGGAAAACTGCATAAAAGCCAGAAAACCACCCAACAATTGGTCATTGGGGGAATCATACGCAAGCAAGGTATCCCTCATGTTTAGGGATAAGGTCACAGATACAATGGAAAGGAAAAGTGTGTGAAACCCTTTGGGTTGTCACACATTTCCAGCCTAAAATGTTATTAGATCTTAATCTAACCCCATAATCCTAAATAAAGAAAAATAGATAACCTGATTTAACAAATGACACACAAATATGATGCTTTTGCAATATTTATTTATCCACAACTGATTCTGTCCTGTTTCAACAATTGGGATGAGGTACTTCTGTTCAAACTCAGTGTTTGTGTTTCATCAAACATAATGTTTCTCACTGAGGCCAAATAGTTCTGCCTTTGACTAGTCTGTCCAGAGAGCATTGTTCTAGAAGTCTTGGGGATCATCTAAGAGAACTTTTGCAGTATACTTTTTAGAGAGCAGCATTTTCCTCCTGGCTATCCTTCCATGAACAACATTCTTGTTCAGTCTTTTTCTGATCATTGAGTCATGAACACTCACATTAGCCAAATCAAGAGTTGCCTGCAGATCCTTGGATGTTACTCTGGGGTACTTTTCAACTTCCTGGATGATGTACCAATTTGTTCTTGGAGACATTTTGGTAGGACGACCACTCCTGGGTGGAGTGACTGTGGTCTTGAACCTTCTCCATTTATAGACTTTCTGTGTGACAGTGGGTTGGTTGTGCCCAAAATCCTTAGAAATGGTTTTAGAACACTTTCTAGACTGATGAGCAGCAATAATAGCTTTTCTGAGGTCCTCAGAGATGTCTTTTGATTGTGGCATCACATGTTTCCACACAACCATATGGTGAAGACCAAACTCACAAAGTTTCTGATCCTTTTATAGGGTGAGCCTCCCAAACTCACCCCTGAAGGACTTAAGCACCTGGTTCTAATTATTCCCTTTAATTGAGCTGATGCAACCAGGAGTTCACTTACTTTTGCATATACCCTGACTCTTTAAGTATTCATTGTTTACCTAATTTAGACATCATTTTATTCATAAGACACAGAACTGGTTAATATAAGCCCTTTTGGATATTTAGAAAAGGACTGATTTTGATTCCTGGGGGTTATCATGGGTAAAACTATGGAATTTACATAATTATCATTAGGGTTCACAAACTTTTCCTCGTCACTGTAGGTATATGATAAAGCATGGAACCTGAGCAAAAATTGATTGATAGTATTTAGAAATACCTACTTCAAATTAACTGGTTGCCATATGATCTCCCAAGGCAATTTACACTGGCCATATGAATTTACACACAAAATTTACACACAAAAAATCCATACAGTAAAACCAGCAACAATTATAAAATAAACAAGCAACAGTAAAACATCTATCATAGATAGTAAAAAGATAAAATAAATCTAAAACACAATTGCAGCTAAAACCCCAGAACTGTCCAATAAATCATAATAAGGATGAAGCTAGAGAAAACAAGTGAGTCTTCAGGGCCTTCCTAAAAGCCTGAAATGATGTGACCACATGTGAACAGATGCAATCTTTAAAAATGTTCATCAGTGGTGCCCAAATGTCTGGGCTTTCTCCACTACCCTAGGGCCATAATTTCTCCTACACTTAAAAGAGAGAGTTTTTCATTTCTTTATTAAAACATTTTTATAACACTTTTCCACCAGTTCAAACACACACACACAAATTGCAATCGCAGCATGTATAAAACAGAACAGCCTCAGAAATTTTTAATCCCCACTTAAAGTCTTGATGAAATAAGTTTTTATACCCTTTTCAAAAAAGCAAGCAATATTGAAGTGTTCTTTACCTCTTCTGGGAAGAGATTCCAAAGTTTGGGGAGTATTGCTGAAAAAACCTGACAATCAGACACTGCCTTCTAAACGGAAAGAATGGATAGCAAGGCCAACCAACTACCTCAGTTGGCAAGTTTCTGATATCAGCACTTGAAAAGGTGCAATGCGTCTTGATGTGATGTCATTGCAGAAGTGCAGCAAATTTAAGAAGCAGATGAAGTGTCTGTAATGGGAATTTTAATTACTATTTTTAATAGCTGTTCCATGGTCCACAGACACTTAATTTTGCTTGAAGTGGGTTAAGGAATCTGTTACCTACCACTCAGTGTGAGAGGGGTGCACATGTCATTGTTGGCGATTTAGTCTTGCTGGACAAAATCCCTCATAGCAGGTTAGCAGAAAACAGCAAAGGCGTGAGCGTTGAATCTTTTAATGACTTTATTAAGAGAAGTTCCAGAAAACAAAACTAGGCTGGTAGCTGGTAGCATCAAGTAAAATAACAGTATAGTAATTGTCTTACCCTAATCACAAAGATAAGAACAATAGCAGTACGGCTCTTTGTAAAGTTTCCTCCCTTACTGGTATCATTCCATACAAATACTCCCCCAAGGATGAGTGAGCGTTTATTCTTATATACGCCCATGATTTATGGGTCTCAGCGTTCTTGGGTTATTGCACCCAATTACCAACAGGTGCTCTCAATTTACAAGTAGTCTTTCCCATACCTGTTGTCTTAATTACTGTTGAAGTCTATACGAAACATGACAGTCATACTACATTAATGCAGAAATAGGGCTCATGAGAACATTACTTCAATAGGGTAAATTGGAAGGGTTTTATCCTAAAAAGTGAGATAAAATATGTTAAGTAAACAGGATAAATTGGGTCCAAGACTGCGACTAGCCAGTGATTGGGTTCAGATGATCACAGGGATAAAAGACAGTGTGGCTTCTGCCTTATCCTCATGTGTGTTGCATGCTCAACCACAGTTTGCATAATTACCTGCAACACAGCACGGATTACCATGTTGTCCAACCCCAGCACAGTGCACGGCAGGGGTGATTTCTTCTCCACACCACAACCCATGGCTTGTAGTAGGGGTTGTAGGGTGAGTAAAAAGTCATCCCTGCCGCACATCACATCAGGATCGGACAACACAGCAACTCGTGTGCAGTCACACTTGTGGGGGCAGAAGGAGAAGCCACGACTTCTTTTACCCCTGTGATTGTTGAACTCCCCCAGTGTGTACTGGGGTGCAGCAATGTTTTGCTGAGCTAAGCATCTTAGTTAACTCAGATGCTGCTATTTACAAGACAATGGAAAGATTGGGAAATAACCTCGTCTCCTTTTAAGAATCTGCTCTGATGGTTTTCTGTAGTTTGTTTGTGCTTTACTGGGGAAGGGGTGTTTGGAAGGGGAAGAAGCAGGGAGTTGTTGTTGTGAGATCCTCAGGAAAGAGTTAATGTTGTCATATTTACCAAGAGGCTGTGCTCCCCTCCCCTCCCCAGTAATTCAATCATTTTGGCTTGCTTTCAGGCAATAATTCATTGTTACTGAAACACTACCGTGAAGTGACAAGTTAATAACAGCACTAATAATAGTAGCAGATCGTAATGTTGTTTCCCGTGCTCATACTCTCATTGCACCATCTAGCCCCCCGTGTTGCCTAATGCAATTTCCAGTATTGTTAATCCAGTTTGAGTAAGAATTTTGTTCTGCTGTGCACGAGAAGAACGCATGCAGGAGCCAGGCTACCATGTACCTTAGGGAGCTAGCCACATTATTTGTGTCCCTGTCCTTCATTGTAATTACATTATTTTTTATTTGTCCTTGATTCTCCAAGAGAGTAAATTAACTTCCTTGTGAACTATTCCTCCCTCCTTGTTCTTTTCTGTAGTCCTTTTGTAGGAAGGATTGCCCCCAATATGACTTCTGCTTGCTTTCCTATTTAATTATTTCCAAGAGCACCTTCCTTGCCAACTACATCTGCCAACTTCCTTTTTTAAAAAAACACGAAACCAAAACACCCTCATGACAGTACATAAACTGCCATCACCAAACGGGTTGCATTTTGGGGGATGAACTCTTAGATTACTTGGATATGACTGTGGAAACTCTCCAACACTGACTGTGGAAACTCTCCAACACCTTCTTAATCTTTACCTGTCTTATGGGGAATAGAGCTCCAGGCAGAGAAGCTATAATAATCATTTCCTTTGATGTGAAGACTAGCTTAGAAACTTCTTTGTCAGTCTTTTGGCAGCAGATCTTGTGGGAATACCAGTCCCAATATGCTTCCCAAAGGGTTGAGCATTGCAAAGCATAAGTTTGTCTGTAAGGAACTTCATGCATTAGAGCAGAACACGGGACCGGGCATGTAATTTTCTGTTTGGAGAGGCATTCATATCTCTGAAAGCATGCGCTAAAAGCTCCTGGAAACCTCAACCATATTTTATTGCATATTTTCAAATGGTCTTCAGATGTTACAGATCTGTGGTGGAAACCTATGGTCTCTCTCAGTCTTGCAGTTTCACATCAAGATTAATCGGACTAACCTACTGTGCGTGTGTGGCACTTAGACACAATTATCCTGCAATTCACAAGAGCCTCTCTCTACTTTTTGTTGTTGCTTATCTTATTTCCTGTCCTTCTCTTACATCAAAAGGCCAAATTCTGTCAGAGGCTCTAAAAACTAGGGCATGCACTGGGAAACTTCGTAATATTTCATAAGTTCTCTCCAGGAGTAGGCTGTCTTTGAAGATTACTAGCCTCTGGGGAAGAGTGCCTTCAAAGTGGGACAAAGCCGCCTTTGACTCTCCTCCCCTCCCCTCCCCTCCCTGCGCAGATGAGTAGTGTCCCATGGGACACTGCTGGATTTTGGCACTGTTCTCTCTGTACTTCAGCATTCTCTCTTCCCTTTCTCCCATCCCAGCTCCCCTTTACTTGTTCAACAATTCCTTCTTCTTTATTTTATGGAACATTTTGCCAAGGGGGCCTTGAGCTGGATTAATTTTCTTGATTTGATGAATTATGGGAGAACAGCCTGCACTCTGTATCTGGAGTTTATCTCCAATGGAGAGCTCATGGTAGTTGATTTTTTTTCTTTCATATTTTAAGATACCCTTCCCCAGCCTCATGCCCTCCAGATGTTTTGGATTTCAACTGCTATCCATCCCAGATGGTATGGCCAATCATCAGAAATGCTGGGGGTTGTAGTCCTAAACATCTGAAGACCAACAGGTTGGGCAAGGCTGTTAAGATAACATTGAAGAACTTTAAAAAAAGAAAAAGGAAAGGAAAATCTTAGATAAACTGCTCTATGTGTGACACTTCTGCCTTTAAGATCTAAGTGGGTTAGCATCTATCCCCATTTTGAAGGGGAGGTAGCTGAGGGCACATCTACATCATATTTATTTTAGGAATGTATTGCCCCATGGGCAACGTATCCAGTCACTGCTGCCCTTTGAATGCTGGGTTGCTGTGGGTTCCTTGCCTGTCTACATGGTTGATGGAGACAATACAGTGCCCAGCAAAGGCTGTGTAAACACATTATTGAAATTCTAGTGCTCATGTGGGAGTGTTCCAGGATAAAGAGGTGTGACCTTTCCTAATGCATGTACGCAGGCATTTTTTACTTTGGAAATTCAAATTCCAGTATAGGAGGAAGTAAGGCTATATACCCCAGTTGCTGGGGAACATAGGCGGGAGAGTGTGGTTGCACCAGGACTTGCTTGTGGGTCCCTGTTTGACAGCTTATTGGCCACTATATGAACAGAGTGCTGGACTAGATGGGCTTTAGTCTGATCCAGAATGGCTCTTTTATCTTCTTAAATTTCTTTAAACATAGTGCTCTTATTGTCTACTTAGCTAAAGTTTTGAAGATGTGTTCTCAGATAGAGAATGGAGAGGAAAGGACAGAGATGACTTGCTGTGAAGAAATGCCATATGTACAAATGATGTTGTTCTGTAATGTTTATTTTGTGTGGCCTCTGTAAGGCTGTAATGTATCTGTATAGGCCTGAGGCCTAGTGTTGTTGCTGTTAGGGACAGAGAGAGGGACTATTGCTTTCAATATTTTTGGATGGGGGCTAGATCATGTAAATTCAATTTTGATTGATGTGGGAAACATCAGACTCTGTTTGGCTGGGTGTTTTTGCTAGGTTAGACAATTAGGGATTCATGGTGGGTGGCCAGTCAGGGAGGGAGAAGGTTTGCTGTGTGGTGTTTTTTTATTATTGCATTTATGGTATATCCTGCCTTTTTTCCTCCAAGGAACCCAAGACTGCATTCATAAACCTCCTCTCTGTTTTATCCTCACAACAACAACCCTGTGAGGTGGGTTGGGCTGAGAGTTTGTGACTGGCCCAAAGTCACCCAGTGGGTTTCCATGGCTGCGTGGGGAGTAGAACCCGGTTCTCCCGACTCCCAGTCCAACAGTTCAGCCACCACACCACACTGGTTCTGGAAGATCTAGGAGAAAGTGAATAGCTAAGAGCTAGTGAAGATCAAGAGTAGGGAGCAGGGAGATGTGTTATGCTAGGAGGGTGCCTTAAGATCTTGCCAGAAGAATGTTACATAAGCTAGCATTAATTACATAAATGGTTCAAGGAGACAGAAATACAACTTTGGGAGTCAAAGGAAGACTGTACCCAAGATCTGGACCTGGTTGTAAATATATATGGCCGGGATGAAAGTTTAGGGAAGTGGCCTGAAGTCAAATGAGATATTAAGAAGCATGTAGCAGCAACAATGACTCTTGAGTCCTTAAGAATTGTCAGTAAGCTTTCTTTTTGTGAACTGTCCAGGGAGCTTCGGCTATTGGGTGATATAAAAATGCAATAAATAAATAAATAAATTTTGGAAAAACCCCAAATATTCCCTTATGTGCAAAATAACCTTTTAATAAACCAACTTGTTTTTTAGTTCAAACTAATTCTGTTGGTGTTGGTGCCCATATCATGCCTAAGTCTCTTATGGCAAGCTACTAGAAGGTTTTAAAGTATTCTGAGAGTATTTGTGGCTGTGGAAAAGGGTTGGGTTATGGAGCTCTGAGTTATAGTGTCAGGGAGTCCCTTAGGCCCTGACATATAAGCAATTTGCTAGAAAAATAGAAGCCCCATAGGTAGGATTGCCCAGTAAAGGAACAAATTCCCCCATACTTGACACCCCAAATTATCCATTGAGGAAGTAAAATAGGATGATGTTTTAGTAGATTGGATGATTGCCTTGTATTTAGGTGTCCCTTGGGCAAATCATGAAATTCCTCATCTGTGTAAAAACAGGAATAGTGGCCACACATTAAAAAAGGAGGAGGAGGAGATCTACAAAGACCACACAGAATCCTTTCATAACATTTAGTGATTACTCTAATAGTGTAACCACAAATTCCTATTGACTTTCAATACGCTCATTGCCAGCTGCAAAACTTTTCAAAGAAATCTAAAACGTATGTTAACCACGTATGTTGGTGATTAAAGTTCCTCCCTGGTATTTCTGCAAGAGCAGGGAAGTGGCCTGGGTAACATTTTGCAGCCATTTTGAATATTCAGCCTCCATTTATTTTGAATATTCAACCCCTATGTGACATCCAAACCTGGACGCTATAGTTATCTGGATTAAACCACCCACAGTTAATGTACAATTACTAGTTGGGTTAACTGTGGGTTGTATATCCCACGAATAACCTGAAGTGTGGGGTTCAGATGTCACATAGGACAGGCTGATCGGGTGGTGAATGTTCAAAAAGGTTGCAGAACACACCCAGCGCATGCTGCAACAAATTGTGGGTTAATTAACTCACAATTTGCCATCAGTACAGCCCCTGTATGTAAGTGGGGAGTTTGAAACCACACAGACAAATTCCAGTCCATAATTGCATTTCTCCTTGCCAAATTCCCTCAGTAGCTTCTTTTACTCTTCACTTTTTGTCCCTAGATGGGTTTGCTGTTTTCGTGTGCTGAGGGACAGCAATTGCATTTTGCTCTAGGGCTAAGGGAACAATGGCTGGTAGAATACCAGTGCTGGAGGCTAATTTTAAATCCCAGATGTAACCAGCCTGGGCTTGTTATGCCTTGTCAGAATTAAGCAACCTTGCTGCTTAGCCTAGATATAGTTAAAATACTGGCATATCAGGTGGCGCTGGTATGCTAGTGATGTGCTCTCCAACTCTGACCGGTGCTGTACCATACCTTTAACTCTTTGCTTATCTTTATGTTATCCAAGCAGTCATGTAGCGAATGGGAATAGAAACAAGCAGGCATGATCATGGTTTTCCTAAGATGCCTATTTCCCTAGTATTCATTGGGTAGGTGTCGCAGAGGAGCTTTGGTTTCTTGACACCTTGCCAGCAATCAGGAGTTAACTGTGTTGCTCCACACCATCACTCTATAGGAGAGACAGCAGCTGACTGATTCTCTTTCATGACTACAAGCTGAGCCACCTAAAACAGGGTAGCAGCCATGGCTTTTGGTATGCATGTTGTATGGGTACCTTTCCAATGCATATGTATCTGCACAAAGCAGATTGTGCAGCAAGCTGCTCTACCTTTTGCGTCCCTCCCCCATGTCTTTTTCTTACAGCTTGAATTGCATTGAACCCAGTCTGTTTCTGTCTACCCTGGGCCTTAGATGCGGACTGGCATTAGAGCATGATTCCATCATAGGCTTCAATGATATGGGCAAGAATAGAAAGTCAAATTTGTCGTTGATGCCTATCATTGTATAACTCAGCATCCTCATTTGCTCCATGCCTGGAAGGAGTAATAGTTTCACCCCCTAGCAAGTGCTTAAGTGGCACATTGCATCTGTCCTGCAGAATACGCTCTCTCTTTCTAACACACACCATAATGCTGTGGTGTGTGTTAACACAGTGCTGTGGCAGGATGTGTGCTTCAAGCCTGTGCACTGCCTTTAACATGAGTCGGAACCTGTAGCTGTGTGTGTGGTGTAGGGGTCTCTAGCATTATAGAGCTATTCACCCTTCTAAAACCTGATTCTTTCCAGATGTTGTGACCTCCCATACTCTTGCCATTGGCCATGGTGTTTGGGACTGATAGAAGTTGTCATTCAAAACATCTGGGAGGTGATAGGTTGGAGTAGGCTGTTGATGAAGCTAGAAAAGAGAGAAACAGAGCTGCTAAGCAGTAGCATGGTGGCTGAGAGGTGAAAGCAGCCTTACAGGTGAACTGGGCAGGTAACAAGAGATCATCCTGAAATTAGGACCAGCTCCAAAATTTTAGTCGCCCTCACAACAAGGTGCTAACAGTGAACCTCCTGAAGGTGGAGGCGGTGAGACATGTCTGATCTGCCACCCATTGGAGCCAACTCTGCTTTAAATATTTATTTGCAAGGTTGTTTTTATTAATGCTGTGCCGAAAATTTTAACCCTTACATTTTCGGCATTTTGTGAGGGGGGAAATGAAAACTTAGGTGAGAGAGGTGAGAATTTCAGAGGATTTTCTCCTTGAGGAGGAGGACAGGTTTTCCACATACCTTTTTAAATGTAACCAGTTGTTGAGGGGTTTTCTTTCTTTCTTTTTTAAAACAAACCCCCCCCCCCCATTTTCAGGAGCCCAGGAGTGCTTACTGAATGCTTATTGGAGAGGGAGAGGTCAAATGGTCTCCAATAGGCATTTAGGAAGAACTGCTGGGCTCATCCAAATGCTGGAGGCTGTGTGTGTGTGTTTGAAAAACTAAAAAATTGGAAGAATGGCCCTCAACAAAGGGTATGTGGAAACCCTTTCCCACTCCCGAAGGAGAAAATTCTCCAAATTCAATGCCTCTTTTGTGGGGAGAGAGAAAGGTCCTAAAAATAGGGGGCAGTTTTCGGCCCAGCACTAGTTTTTATAGCTTCTTCTCTATAATTCAAAACAAATTTCCTCTAGGCTTTGCAGTGCAGGGCCACATGGTGGTGCAAAGCCAATTGTTTAACCCATCACAACTTGGTGCAAATTATAGAATTGCAGGTTCTGTTTCCAGCCAGCACACGTGTGCACGTGCACACCCATGTGCATGCATGCTCAACAAGAGACTGCCAAGACAAACTGGCGACTACAAACCGTCCTCCCATTTTCCCAACTTATAACATAGAGCTTAAGCAAATAAAACTCAAGTGAGGGGAGGGAACCTTAAACACTCTTTTGTGCTACAAGGTGCAGTTGCCACATATTCCCAGTGCAAGAGGGACAAATAACATGCTCAGTGTGCCCATGGGTGAACAGGCATAACGCCTGTGCTGTGTATGTGGTACTTTATTAACAGATATAGGCTGCCCATTTAGCATATACAGTTACTATAGCAACTGAGGTTTCCTTAGCAACAGTGCCAGAAAATAATCCGGTACCAATTAAAAATAAACTGTTAGCCAAGGGAGGAGGGCAGTGGTGGGAAGAGTAGAATTTCTGTGAATTGGTCCTTTTCCCTTATGGCTTTTTCATCGCAAGGACTCCAAGCACTGGTGGAGACATGAAATAACCTTTTCCTTCTTGGAACCAGCCAGGAAGGTGCACCAGGTCATGTTTCCTCCTCTTGGTGGTTGAGGTTATTCTCCTAAAATTAATAAGGTGGAAAGTATCTACTCAGCAGTATGAGCCTAAGCCTCCCCATTAAAAAAAGCTCCCTAGAGAGAAGAGATGAGGGCTCCTTTCCTCTTATATGTCATGTCATTGCATAGCACAGCTATCTAGTCTTTATTAGCATACTGATTAAAGCCAGCAGCAATATAGGCTCCAGGGGAACTTCTTAATGTGTTGCCAGGATGCATAAACCCTGCAAGATGTATTAGACTGGTAAAGTCCTATTGTCATGAGAACTCCTTCTTTTCTTTCAGAATGTTTTGTGCATACCCATCTTTCTATTCACTCCAAAGCAGCCTGACAGGCAGGGGTTAACAGAATGGGGCTTTCAAGACTCAAAAACATGCGGGACACACATTCCATTGTATTGAAAATAAACAGGATTACATTTATGGCAGATGGGGGGGGGGTTGTGAGAGAGGGGGGGAGGGGGGCGAGAGAACAAACCACATTATAGTAAAGTTTTGCCTTGAGTTACAACATCATGAAATTCCAGGACTACAATTCTATGGCGCTATGTCACTCTAAAGAAAATTGTGATTTCATTTTTTACAGTATCTCTTGCTCTAAACAGCACTTTAGGAATAGGCACAAGTCAGACATTCTTTGGAAGGAGAAGAGTTTATACAATTGATTGGTATATTCTAGGTCAGCCTTCCCAATCTGGATCACTCCAGATGTTTGGGTGACAACTTCTATTATCTCTGTCCATTGACCATGCTGGATGAGGCTGATGGGGGCTGTAGTCCAAAACATTAGTGAGGCACCAAGTTTGGGAAGAGTGTTCTAGATATTTGCTAGGGTGGGAGTTATATAGGGGTCTCTAATTTTCTTCATTATCCTCTGAAATGCAAATGTCACTTTGAAGTTTGTTTACATTATCATTTATCCTGGAATAATGACACAAATAATTCCAGATTCTATTTGAATAACCCCCTGAATGTGTAAGCAAAGGCCAAAACAAGCTGAAAGGAAGGAAAAGAGCTCTGGTAAAACAGTATCTAATTACTCACCTTTTGTCTTAAGAAAGAAATTCAACATATATATATATATATATATATATATATATATATATATATATATATTGTTGTCTTCTATATGATCAGATTTCTTGACCATAAGACAGTCTAATGGGAAAAGCTCAGGTGTGTAACTCTAAAGAGGGCTGGACACCAAAATGTATAGAGAAACAAGACCTAACAGACCCATGGCACAAGTAAATGGGCTAAATGTGCCAGGCAGTTCTTGGTTACCAGTTGACAATGTGGGTGTTAGAGGACTGGAGTAAATCTGAGGAATCACACAAATGAGCAAGATGCAGAAACAAAGCAAAAGTGATGCTCAAGGATTCCACACTCAGGAGACTTCATTACAGGTAGGGCTTCATGTCAGTCTTTAGGTGACTGACATAAGGAAAAAGAGTCACTATAGGCAGGAAGATATGTATAAATAAATATGGATACCATAAAATATTCCCAGGCTGGTTGGTTGTGCTAACACAATTTTGAAGCAAAGGTACTCTGCACATGTGTAAAGGCATTCCATAGATAGGATAAAATGAACAAGGAAATAAATAAAAACTAAGTATTTGCTTCCTGTGTTAAAGAAATGTAAGTTTTTGTTGTCACTTTAACTGGTCCTTCTTTTTCTCTCCTTTCTCTCTCTCCCCCACCCCCCACCCCCGTTTCCCCTGCAGTGACAAAGCTGCAGGTTAGCAAATCAAAGCGGAGCATCACCCTTCTGGAGAACAGGCCCATCCCCCTGAACTGCTCTGTGAAGTCTCAGACTAGCCCAGACTCGCATTTTGCTGTTCTGTGGTATGTCCACAAGCCCTCTGACACAGATGGGAAGCTCATCCTCAAGACCACCCACAGCTCTGTGTTTGAGTATGGCACCTATGCGGATGAGGAGGGCCTGAAGGGGAGGCTGCAGTTTGAGAGGTCATTGTCCGGAGGGCTCTTTAGCCTCACGGTCCAGAGGGCCCAGGTCAGCGACAGTGGCAGCTATTACTGCCACGTGGAGGAGTGGCTGCTCAACCCCAACCACGCCTGGTATAAGCTGGCTGAGGAAGTTTCAGGTCGGACTGAAGTCACTGTCAAGTTGCCAGGTAACATGTCGCTAGGGCTGTGCAGGCCTGGGACAACCCAGGGAGCCATGGTGGTGTCTGTGTTTTGAAGGGCTGTATCTCACCATAGCCTACGTTTGCTCTGGAATCGAATCAGTTTTTTCGAGGGTGCATTTCATGTCCAACGTTGTGCCCTGCATCTAATGCCCTGCTTCTGAGCTACTACCAGCTACAAAGTCCTGCCTGCACACTATAGCCCGGTTTGCACATTGCAAACGAAGCAAAAGTGAGGGAGCATGCTGACTCCCAGTTGCCCACCCACTCCCAATGAGCTAAACTCACTCTGTACGTGGGTTGTTGTCCATGATGTCCGAACCCGGAACTGTTGAGGGAGGAACAATGCACACTTGTAACACATGGTTTGTTCTTGGGTTACAAGTGTCGATTGTTTTCCCTCAGCAACCCACAACTTTGGTTTCAGATGTCATGGACAACAACCCAGGGTCAACATGCCTGCGAGTTGTTTAGCTCAACGGGAGTAGCCATCTAGGATCCAGCATGCACACCTGCTCTTGCTCATTCATTGCTATGCAGGGTATTTTAAACCCTGCATAGCCATACCAAAGAAGCCAGATTACTGTCTCTTCTTCAGCCTGTCAAATGAAAGTTAAGCTTCTGTTCTCATCCTATTCATATAACCTAGCCTACTGGATGCTTGCTCTATAGACACATCCATATAGGAGCTTCATTGCAGCCCCATTTCCATTCTTCAGTAACCACTGGAAATCCAGGAGAGTGGATTTGGGGGAAACGAAGGACGCGATGTTTCTGGCAGCTGTCATATTCGCATCACATTTATTTCCTGCATGTTTGGACTGTAGCAGCCAGTCCACAGTCCAGAATTTCCTCTTTCTGCCACACACACAAGTGTTTCAGGTCACAGCAAGGCAGTTTGTGGAGAATCCCTATGAACCTTTCTGTAGAAGGGTCATGGGAATGCTTCTGTTTGTAATTGCAGGAGTCTAGACCAACCTTCCTCACCTGGTGGCTGGCTGGGGATAGTTGGAGTCTAACATATCTGGAGGCCACCAGGTTGTTGAAGGCTGGTTTAGATTTTCATGGCCCAAAGTTCCCTTGAAAGCTGTTTTTGAGTGCTTTTATCAAGTAACTGTTGAACAAGGCTGGTTGAACATGGAAAGGTGTCCCTTGCATGTGTGCTCAAAGAGGCTTTGACAGAAGGGAGACTGTCCCTTATAATGCCTCTGAGATGGTATCTCATGGTTTAGTGATTTGATGACAAGCTATGTGTTTGCTTGGGGGAGCTCTATGCCAAATTCCTCTCCCCACCCACCCCCACTCCCAGTGGAGCACTGGTTTCTGTTCTTGTTTGCTGAGCCCTGTAATGAAGAGGAAAGCTGGCCGCTGAGGGGCAATCGTTTCCTTGACAGGAATAGAAAGTGGAAGAAGTAAGGAAGTGTTGAATAAATCATTGAACTGACAGTCAACAAATAAAGAAGCAGAAGAAAGGTGAAGTCTATTACCTGGGAGAGTTGGCGATTTCCACCAACTATGCACTGCTCCAAAAAGTTTGTGAACGTATAAACGTGCTGTCCTTGAAGGACAACTTTTTCCCCCCTACCAGTTCCAGCACAGTTGGGAATTAACTGGGGCCCACAAGTTTGACAATAGGAAGAGGGCTGCTTGCTTCCTCAACTTTGAGATATAATCGCCACCCTTATTATTACTGAAGTACGGGGGAAAGTATTCCAGAAGTCAGACTAAGAGGTGAAGGTCTAGGCTATATAGTCCCTGGGTTTCTGTGTGTGCCATTCAGCTCCAGAAGATAACAGTAAGACTTGGCTAGTCACTAGTACCAGGTGTCGAAGGTGCTGTGTTGAGAGCTTCAGGCAATATTTGCTGTCAAGTAAGCCATGTCGTTTTCCATTTCAGTCCTTGCATTTAACTTGGAAAGTCCTTTCAACCTCAGCGATACAGAAACAGGCTATATCCAGTATTCAGTAAAAGTCAGGACCATGCTATCCCCGGCAGGCATGGGTAGGCATGGCTGGGCACTTGTCAAGGGTGTGCATCCCACCAGGGGCCCACGCCTCTTCACCGTTACTACCTGCTAGTTCGTCTGCCTCTCATTGGCCCCGTTCAGACAACACGCTAAATCATGCTGCGTAACCATTTTGTGGTTACGCAGCATGATTTAGCGTGTTGTCTGAATGGGGCCATTGTGAGCCAGACAACAGTGGTGGTGAGGAGGAGGAGCAGTACATGCCACTGCCTATTTGCTCACTGGCTCTCTACCAGTCAAGCAAACAAGTGGTAGCAGTGACAAGAAAAACAATGAGGATCAATAGCAGCTGCTGGTGACAATGGTGGTACGAAGGCGGACCCACTGAGGGTGTTGTTCAAGGGTCCTCCAAAATCCGGAGCAAGCAGTGTATCCAAAACATCCCACTGGCATCTGGTTAACACTGTAGAGCAAATTGCACTAAATCAATATGAACTTTTATTTAAACTAGAATATCTACCTTGCTTTCCCCCTCCAATGGAGGCACTCCAAACAGCAAGCAAAATCCAAAAAACTTACATAATAAACCACATAATGAACATTGTGAAATAAATAACATGATATTAAAGTAACAGAGCTCCAGGAAGCCACTCTGGAGGAAGTTCTGTCCTGTTAACACCAGCTGTAAGGAAAGTTCTTAATCACTAGTCGTGCTCCAGATAGTCTGGTTGGTACATTTGCAATCTCTAAATCTTATTAGTGGATGTTGCGTCTGCAACACACGCACCCCCCTGCACTCACTGTGTGAGCGCCCACATTGCCTGTCTTTCCCACTGCATACATGGAAGGAAATCCCAGAAACAAGCTAAATCGCGTGCAAAACACAAAGTAAACCAGTGACCCTCAGCTGGAGTGACTTTTTTTTTTTAAAGAAAAAAATCTTAGGTAACACCATGAAAACAGATACCGAAACTAGAAAAGGAAGAGTGCTGTTTTTGTCCTGTTGTGGTGCCAGTTGATTATTATTTTCTTGTCTTTTTCCTAGATAACCTCTTGGAAGTGAACCAGACCCAGAGGAACCTAACAATTCTAGAGAATGAATGGGTGACATTAGAGTGTCTGGTCACCAACCGGAGCAGCCATGCTTCCCAGTTGTCTGTGGAATGGTATGTGTGGAAATCTGGCCACCCTGAGAAAGAAGCCGTTCTGAAACTGACCCGCCAAGACACCCTGTTGTATGGAGAGCCGGCAGCGCGGAATGACCTGAAGAGGCGGCTGCGCTTAGAAAGCCCCTCTCCAGGCCTGTATCTGCTCACCATCCAGAACATGACTGTGCAGGACAGCGGGGCCTACGATTGTCGGGTGGAGGAGTGGCTACTGAATCCCACAACTACCTGGTACAAACGGGCAGAAGACCTGTCTGGGCTGACGACAATTACGGTGAAGCAGCCAGGTAAAGTGATTATGAACCTGAGGCTTTGGGCCACCAGTGGAGAGAGCGAGACAGAGAAGCTCAATTACTGCTCACTGCAACTTAGCCCTGTGAGATAAATTGCTGTAGGATTGCCACCTAAAGTATACACACCACTCAGTGATGATATTATTATTATTATTATTATTATTATTATTATTATTATTATTATTATTATTATTATATCCCGCCTTTTTTCCTCCAAGGAACCCAAGGCGGCATTCATAATCCTCCTCCTCTCCGTGTCATCCTCACAACAACAACCCTGTGAGGTAGGTTGGGCTGAGAGTCTGTGGCTGGCCCAAAGTCACCCAGTGGGTTTCCATGGCCGAGTGGGGACTAGAAACCAGATCTCCCGACTCCCAGTCCAACACCTTAGCCACTGCACCACACTGGCTCTTAAGAGTTACCTGGCTATCTAATCAGCTGCTAGGTTGAGCAAATAAGTGTTTCCCCTAGTTTGGAATACAGGGCCAGCAGTTGCTCATTCTAGATTCTGTTAAATGGGAGAAGCCAAGGAAGGGCATTAAAGTCTCAACAAGCAAGGGTCTGCCTGCAACAAAACGTGGCTGGCTGGGAGGAGCCTTTGAAGGCCCACATTGGGCCAGCTGTCAGCCAGCCTAGTCCTCTTAGACATGGAGGCTTTTCCAGTGTGGGAAAGCTCTCCTGAGGAGGGGTGGCGGTGCCTGTAATCTTTCCCTCCTCCTTTCCATTTGTTTCGGGTGATTACACATTTTTCCTACTTTGGGTATTCCCCCTCCCCTTTAAAATTATATGTACTTCTACAAATTTCAGAATTTCCGCGATCATGCTGGTACCTCCCTCGTACATTGGTGGTGCCGTTTTAGCTTCATATGTATTGGCGCTCATCCCTGAAGTTGCCAAGTAGAGGGAATGATATTTGGCAATATCTTGCCTTTGTATTTTTAGCTTCATTTCCTCACACCAAGCTATGTGCAGTTAAGCTCCTGGGATGGAGTTGGTAGTAGCAATAACTTGGCTACCTTCTCGGGGACTTTCTGTAACTTTTTTTTTTAATGTGGAGGGAAAGGTACAGTAGTCTTCCAGACACAGAGATTCTCTATTATGATTCTGGAATTTGTTATCTTTTCCCCAGTACTGAGGAAGGGTCTGTCAACTTTTCCACCAAGATTTCTGTGTCCCTGACCCCAGAGGTTGGCCAAGGGCAAATGAAGTTTAGGTGTGTTTTGAAAATAAGGTCAACTTGTTTTGATTTAATGTATTTAAATGACTTGGATGTGTGCTTCTAAAATAGCTTTCTATTTACAAACTCACATTGATTTGTTGTGATCTTCTGGATATACTTAATGGGAGATAATTTTAGGGTTTAGAAGCTTTCTTGGGTGTTCAGGTTAAAGATTTAATCTCAGAGTTCGTAAGAAGTGCAAACCAGGGAAAGAATGCAGCCCTAAAAGAGATAAATGACTGGAGAGGCCTCGGTGTGGAAAGTCTGACAGTAAACTATTGACAACGCCACTTTCCACAATGGAAATACTTTAAATTAAGTGAATGAAAGTACAAAAGATATTTTCAACAACTAGGGAAATATGTAGCTTTGAGTACTGAAATTAAGGCTGCACATTTTCAACTAGTAGGAATGAAAGGGTGCGATTTGGTGTGTGAAATACCCTTCAAGTCAGCACATCTGTGCTTAGGTACTTCACACAGAGCCTATGTGCTTCAGCAGGATTTTTGCCTATGACATGTCCATACTATAGTTTGCAAATATCAGCAGACTGAATAGGGTTTAGCAGGACTATAATCCTTGTGGGCAGGATTTGCACTCTGAAGAACAAGCCATTTCCTGGGAGCATATGAAAATCTTATCCATGACATCTTTGCTAGAGAAACTTTCCCCCCACTGTTCCAGGTATAGAAGAAAGCTCTAAGTTCTCTGGGGGAAGAATGCCTCCAGGCAATAATCATTATGAAGTCTGCACGCATTAGAGCTAAGCTTCCAGATTCTCCTTTTGGGCTGAAAGTTCTCAGATGGCCTGTTAACAGCCTCAAGATAGACGAAACAAACTGATCTGAGGTGAAAACCTTACAGCTACTCTTGTGCAGAATGGAAAGTGGCCGAGGGGGGGAAGGGGGGGAGGGAATCAGCAGTTTAGGTCTGAAAACCCCCACAAGCTTGTTGACTCACTAACAAGATTAAAAAATAATGAATGTCGCCATACTTCAGCAAATCCTATGTCCTGTTCATTTATTTCTGTGAATTCTTCCCTTCTTCCAAAAACACCCTTTGGGACTGATGATTAAACTTACCAACCTTGAGGCCAGTGAAATGGGGGCCATGCCTGAAGAGGGAGAAGACTGAACGAGGCTTTTAATATACAGTTGGTTGCATTCTTAATTATGCAGCAAAGTGCTTTTGTTCTCCATAAGCACAATATGAATGGATAAGTATTACCATGAGGTTACTAAGAACATCCTTATATCTTTTCCCCTTGTGTCTTGGAACAAATAATACCAATGCACTATTTTCCTCTCTCTTGCTGTGCTGGTTACTATATGCTAGGCAGGACCCGGCATGTGACTGGTCACACTCAGAACATGCTAGCCAAGAAAATGCTTTGGCTGTATTTTTGTGCCAGTTCTTATGTCACAGGCATGACATCACTACTGGGTCCATTCCACACTGCTCCAGTAATGGTGAAGTTGCATAGGCTGGGTTGTATGGGAAATACCCACATTGTCTGCCCCTTAGTCAGGATCCCCTTCATTTGAACATTAATATTTATATACTGTTCCCCATTCAAGAATTTTAGAGAGGTGGGCAAATAGAATAAAAGAATAAAAACAGAATATAAATACATTAGAAATACATTTTTAAAGAAACAAAGTGCAAATAAAACCGTGATCATTAAGGGAAGGCTTCCTGGAACAACATTTTAAGGAGGTGCCAGAAGTAATACAAAGTTTTACTGACCTCCAGAGGCAGGGAATTCCATACAAAGCGGGCCACTACACTGAAGGCTCTTCTCCTGATGGAGACTCTTCTCAGGGGAGAAGGCGCTCTCTCAGGTATCCTGGTCCCAAGTTGTTTAAGGCTTTGTACACTAGTACTAGAACCTTAAACCTGGCCCGGTAGTGAATAGGCAGCCAGTTCCCTCAGCATGGAGTTGCATGCTGGAAAGGGGCAGTTCCCACCAACAGCTGAACTGCTGCATTCTGCATTAGCTCCAGTTTCTGGAGCAGCTTTAAGGGCAGCCCCACATAGAGTACATTGCAGTAATCCAGTCTTGAGATTACTAATGCCTGTACCACCATGGCTAAGCTGTCCCTGTCCAGGAAAGGCCATAGCTGGCAAACCAGTTTAAGCTGGTAAAAGGCACTCCGAGTTGCCATGGCCACTTGTACCTCCAGCGACAGAGATGGATCTAAGAGTACTTTCAAACTACCTGATCTTTCAGAGGGAGTGCAACCCCATCCAGAACAGGCAATGAGCCTATCTCCCGGACTCAGGAAACTTACCCACAGGGCTTTCATATTGCCAGAATTCAGTTTCAGTTGATTGGCCTTCATCCAGCCCATTACTAAGTCTAGGCACTGGTCCAGGACCTGCATAGCCTCACCTGATTCAGATGTCACAAGGAGATAGAGCTGCAGATCATCAGCATATTGATGGAATTTAGCTCCAAATTCCCTAATGACTGCTCCCAGTGGCTTCGTATAGATGTTAAACAACATTGGGGACAAGATGGTGCCCTGTGGAATCCCATAGTTCAATTGCCGAGGAATTCACGCAGTGTTACTCTCTGAAAACAGCTCCATAAGTAGGAACAGAACTACTGTAGCACAGTGCCTCCGATGTCCATCCCATGGAATCAATTGAGGAAGATACCATGGTTGATGAGAAAGCCGATGATAAATCAAGCAGAATTAACAGGGTTGCACTCTGTCTGTCCCTCTCTCAATAAAGATCATCCATAAGGGTGACCAAGGCTGATTCAGTCCCATAAGAGATCGAAACCCAGACTGGAATGGGTCTAGATAATCAGTCTCTTTCAAGAGTGCCTGTAGTTGCTCTGCCACAACCCTCTCAAGTACCTTCCCTAAAACGGGGGTGTTTGCAACTGGACAGTAGTTGTCTAGTGCCATTGGGTCCAGGGTGGGCTTCCTCAGGAGAGGTTGCACTACTGCCTCCTTAAGGGCAGCAGGGACCACCCCTTCCTGAAGGGAAGCATTTATCTCCACCTGGACCCACCCAGTCACATCCCCTCGGCTTGCTTTTATTAGCCAGGAGGTACAGGATTGAGAGGGCAAGTACCATGTTCACACCCTCTGGCTGCAACAACTGGAAGTGATCTCACAAAAGCAGGCAGATGGTGGCATCAGACACCTCAATTGGAATGCACTAGCAACAGCATCAAGCTTGCTGTGGAGACAAGTGATTTTGTCCTCAAAGTGCGATGCAAGAAGGTCACGGTGGGACCTTGGTGGGGCCAGGGGCCCATTTGCCGGGGAAGGTGATAGCAGCCCCCGGACCGCCCGGAAGAGCTCTGCTGGATGGCTACTCGAGGACGCAATGGAGGTAGCAAAATAAACCTCCTTTGCTGCCTGCACTGCCACGCAATAGGCATGATTATGTGCTCCAGAGCATGCTTGGTCATCTTCGCTTTGAGGCTTACGTCATTTGTGCTCTAGCCGATGACCAGCCTATTTAATTGACCTCAGCTTCCCGGTATAACAAGGAGCAGAGCGGGCTCTACAGGGCTGGAGAGAGCACTCAGGTGCAACAAAGTTGATGGCCTCTGCATCCCACTGTTTACAGTGAGCTTCAGCTGGATCACCAGCTTCCTCCACCGTCCTGGGTTCCTCCATTACTAGAGGGTAGCAACAATGCCCTCCCAATAACGCAAGCGCCAGCCCTTCCAACAGGGATGTCTCCAGAGAATCTCCCAGTTACACAGTCAGCAACTCATTTTAATGGTGGTTCTAGGAGTTCCTGGGAGGCGTGAGCGTCTTCCTATCCTTCTAGGAAGTGTCTTGATTGGGACAGAGGCCAATTTGTCACCAGTTTGTTCCAATCAGTGCAATAAAAAGGGCTGTGCTCTCCACCCTTTGGTTTCCCTGCAGTCTCTGCCTTGACCTAAAAGTCTGCACTGCATCCCTACAGCCTTTCCCCATTTTTCTTTTGATCTCCTAGCCCCCATGGTGTAGACAAGAAAGAGCCCTTGCGGGCAAACTGTTTTGTGCTAGTTACATTTCAGGGAACTCTTTTTCGAAGGGAAACTCCCTAGAGCTACTCCTACTTTGATCATAATCATGCCTTGTGCAAAAGCCACATCTCTTGTGTTTGTGCATATGCGTCTGTGCAATGAAAAGAAGCTAATTGATCTCGGTACTTGTTTCCAAACTCTTCAGATGCTACATTGCAAGTGGATACAACCATGGCCAACCTCACTGTGCCAGAGCAGGGACATTTCCATTTGGATTGCAACATCCTGTCCCTCTCCAGCCAGGATTCCCGCTTTGCTGTAACATGGTTCATTGCGAAGACCAAGGAGAGGGGTGGCAATGCTGGTCGCAAGGACAGTGAAGAGAGAGAGGTCTTGCTACGAGTAGGCCAGGACTTCATCTTCAGCCGAGAAGCCGGCCTCTGGGAAGGCAGGCTGCGTTTTCAAAGGCTCTCGGCCACGTTCTATCGATTGACTGTGTTGCAGGCAGGTGCTACAGATGCTGGCAATTACTCATGTAGGGTGGAAGAGTGGCTTCCTGACCCCAGGGGAGTGTGGTACAAACTGGCTGAAGACGATTCTGGCCCCATAGCAGTTTATGTGCAAGACACAGGTAAGGTGATGGTGAGCATTCTTGGGGGCAGTTGATTGGGACATATGAAGAGTCAGTGGTAATATGTGAGAACGTGCGTGTGTGTGTGTGTGTGTGAGAGAGAGAGAGAGAGAGAGAGAGAGAAATCAGCTGAAGGGGTCCCAGGATATTAGCTAGTGGGGTGGATCATGGAATTTCACATTCGTACGCGAGCCAGAGTGTATAATAACAGTGGTCCCTAAATGCTCTGACGGCACCCACTCTTGTCAACAGTAGTATCCAAAAGGCTAGCACTTAGCTGGATCTTCCTTCTCATTCCTAAAGGACATCTCTGTTTGTACGTTGCTACCATCCTTTGCCTACTCCCACACTACTCCTAGTAACATCTGCAACTTTCCCCCATGTGTTTAGGGTTCATCGCGAATTATGTATGCTAGGCTGTGTGTTGCTAGTATGGAACCATCCTAACCCTATGAACCAGCCTAACTATATGGGTGGAAGTTGCAGACTTTACTGGTTGCAACGTAGGAGCAAGTCACAGGAGAATAGCAGCCATGCCGTTCTGGGTAACCTTGAAACAAGACTTAGATTTTTCCTGAAGCAGTTGGAGGAAATTTGCATTCAAGTGGCACTGAAAGAGAATCTCTGGAGCCACTAGTTTTTGTCTTTAGCCAACATTACACCTGCTACATTCCTAAAACAAAACAGTCAGAAACCTTCAGTCAGATTGCCATGAGGGCCAAGGACTCCTAGAACCTAGTATGACCTCTCCCTTTGTTCTCCAGTCAGTCACACAGTGAGGATCTGATTCCAAGCATGATTATCATGACACTATCCTCCTTCTCCAAAAGCTCTCAGCTTACATTTGTGCCTATGATTTGTGCCTTTGAGCCTGTGCTCAAAGACTGTATTTTTCTTTTAGGGTTTAGTCCTATTCGGACAGTTGTAAGCATCCAACCTCGAAGGCTAACAACTATCCAATGCAGGGCGGATGGCGCATGGAGGGGATCCTCTCCTCTGTGTTCTGTCCACCTTGCCATTTTTGCTAGATGCTCGACTTTGAGCACCTAGCCGGGGAGCTTCAGAGCAGGACCGGAGGAGGCTTGAGACAGAGATCCAAACATTCACTCCTGTTTGGTGTCATTCCATAGGCCACACACAAGGTCAGCCAGAGACCGCTTTAGTGTCTGAGGCATAAGATCCAAGAGGCAACCTTTTGTAAAATTATGAAAATAAATAACATGCAATGTCTTTTGGCTTTAGGCAGCTGCCTCACTGCACGCGCACGGGGCTGGCCCTAGCCACAAGTGGGCTGTTACTGCTTTGCCGGGTGACTGCTAGGCTGCTGTATACCTGAAATAAGTGTTTGTTGCTCCGAATGTTTATTTTTGCCCCTTGCAATTTTTTTAGGTTCCTCTCTGCAGTCTGTCATCTGTTCCAACGACTCCCTCTTCTACTTCGTCTTCTTTTATCCGTTCCCCATCTTCGGCATCCTCATCATCACCATTCTGCTGGTGCGATTCAAAAGCAGAAACTCCAGCAAGAATTCCGAAGGCAAGAACGGGGTCCCCTTGCTGTGGATCAAAGAGCCGCACCTAAACTACTCACCTACTTGTCTGGAGCCTCCTGTTCTCAGCATCCACCCAGGGACTATAGATTAAACAGGAGTGACCAAAAAAGGTGAAGGTGCACCTGGAACCCAAAGGAAGTGTGTTTTGTTGTCTTTTTATTCAGCATCTGTACATTTTGGATCCCAGCTCAGCTCCACTATGGTGTTCCTGTCATTGTTTGGGACTGGAGGAGCTTGAGAACCCCAGAATGCCTGTGAAGACCCAGCCAGTGGCTACGGGGTGGTGGAAGGTCCATGAGTTCACTGTATATAGTGGATTTTCTTTCACCCAATCCATCAATTCTTATTGTTTGTCCTTTGGACTGTAATTCTGTTGCTCAGATATGTTTTGTTCTTGTATTATGCAGAGGACAATCCCCAGAGTGTATTGGTTTTGGTGGGGCTCTGGTTGTGCCAAAGTGGGGCACTTTGTTTTTGAGGAAGCTTGTTTTATCAAATGAGTATAATTTTACAGCCTCTTCGTATTGGAGAGGGCCAGAAAGAACTGGGCTGGCTACTTATTGCTTTGGAGAACATAGAACCAGAACCACCCGCTGCCAAGCAACAGGCAAGTGTTGTTTCTGCCAGGTCACACGGCCTCTGCCACCCTTCAGTCTCTGGATAGTCTTGATTCCTGTTGAGGACTGAAAATGCATAGAGGGTGGCTTTGCCATTTGCTTCACAATAAATTGCTTGTTCCAGTTTGCAGTCCAGCAAAAGCCTGTGTGTGTATCACTGCAACAGAACTTTCTAGCCTTTATGCCCCCATTCCTGCTGCCTATACAATTCTGTTTACTAGAAAGGCACACAGTTGCCCTCTGGGTCTTATTAAACTACACTGCCACAATTTTTGAGACTGCAAGGACAAAAAACCTGGATTCCTGATTCTCGAGACATTGAGACTGACCAAAGTAACGATTAAGGAAGTGGGGAGAAGATGGCTGCCCCTCTGAGCAGGCCTGGCTTTGTCACGGTTTTGGGATATTGAAACCCAGGATGAAGAAAGTGTGGACATGTTGAACAACTTTGATTTCTCGTGTAAGTTTCATTTCCAAATGCACTAACTACACAAAAGAACTTAATGCCAGGCAAGAAAGGATCTGAACAGTCTTCCTTCCCTCTTGTATGTGCGTGTGCCATTTTGTGACTTCAGCTTTATTTCTCCAGGTGCAACACCCTTCACCTCCATTCCCTACAACCCTGCAAAAGCCACAATAAGTGGACTATGAGGAATTGCTGGGTCAAAAACTGCTGTTCTTTCTGTGAAAGACATTGTGTTAGCAAAGTAAATTGGGGCTCAGCACAGGCAGGGCACCTCTTTTCCACCAGAGTAAGCCAACTTCTGCTGTGCTGCATAGGAAATGCCTGCTGTACGTGATGGACTAGCTCTATGGGCTCTCTGGTTCTAGGCTGAGGGACCGGGAAACATGTTTCCCAGAAAATGGCTATTTGCGGTCTTCCTAAACGTCTTCCTGGCACAGCTGGCCACTACCAGCTTCACAAAACAACTGAATCTATGTACAGGCACATGGTGCCCACATGTTCTGCTGCCCTGGCGGGAAGGGGCAGCAGGTGGAGGTAGGGGTGGCAGCAGAGCAAGCTCTCCCTGAAGAGTGAAAAAATGGTCTTGCAAGATTGGCCCCGTTGGAGCACTCTGTGGGAATAATGCATTAACCTTAATTAATGGTGCTTTATAAGTCTGTGCAGCTTTTTGTCAGATGTTCCGCCATGAGAGGAATGTGCATGTCCAACTCACTCGCTCTAGGGGTAAATTCACTGTATTTATCCCCAGCTTTAAAGTTCTGAAAAGCATCTCCTGTCCTTAGAAAGGAGGGGTTTGTAGCATTCCAATAAAGAATCAAGGATGTTCCCTGCTCCAAATCTGCCTCCGCAAACTATTATTCCTCGATAACCCTCCCCCCCGCCCCTCTGTGTGTGTGAGAGTGTGTGTAATTTGAAAGCACATACACCTTCATCCTCCTGTCTGCGCAGCGTATTCAGAAGGGAGGAATCAAAAAGCGAATGGGAATGAAGAGCTAAGCAAAAAAGAGTTCCTAGCTTGTGTCTCTTGTTTTATAAATGTAAAATGTCCTGTACATATACTGCTTTGGGGCAGAAGCTATAACTCAGTTCAGCTCTTAAAAATGAAGCGAGTCAGCAGGACAATTCTCTGCCCCAAAGAACATGGCTCTTTATCTTTGCATTGGAAATCTATTGAACTGACCTAGTAGCACCAGTTTTTTCTCCACGTAACCAACATTCCTTCCCTTCCCCTCCTAGCGCCTTCTGTCTCTGGAAAGCTATCCCACAGCGACCTCCAGTGGCCATCCGTTCCGATCTGCAGCTGTGGACTCTTGGAAAACATGCAGATGTTTATCAAAGCCAGTAGACAAAAGTGGGAGGATTGTCCCTTAAGCAGCATTGATGAGCGCACAAGATCCACCTTCCCAATGACTTGTCCATTGCACTGCCCAGTTTGGGACAGTGTTCCTTTCTAAAAGGTGAACATTGCCTGTAAGAAGAAGCTTTAACAAAGCTTATTGGACAACTCTTTCTTTACCCAGAGGAAAAGGAACAAACTACCTTTGCATGATGTGGGGAAACAGTTTGGGATTTTTTTATTATTATTATTAAAAAGAACTTTGTACCATGTTGCACTAAATGTTTTATACAACACACCCGAGAGCTGTAGTAAACTGTGTTGAAATTGTGACTTAATGTCCTGTGTTGATGGCTTTGAAACTCTGCTACCAAAGCCTTCCCTCTCTCTGTTGATGCAACCCAGCTGTCAAAAGAGGACTTCCTACCAGTGCCTGCGATGTCAAATTGTAAGTTCAGCTGTAGCAAGCCCCCGGGGTTCTTTCTCTAGCCCTGCACTTGGCACAGCTCCTGCACATGGGAGTGATTCCTCTGAAAAGCGTGAATGAACAGCTGTCACAGGCATTGCCAACACTTGGACCAATGCCTGGTCCCAGGCACTGCCAAGTAGCCTAAGATGAGCCACCTGTAGTACGAAAAGATGGACTGCATTGGCCTGTTCCCCTATTGCGTTGAAAGCTAAGGCTGTGGCCATACTGCTTTGCCTGGCATTAGAAGCACTGGCAAGCATTCAGAAGAGCTGCTTCCCCTAAATGAAATAGAACTGTGCTGGGGGAGGAAGGAGGAGGAGGAGACCATGGCCATGTGCACAGCCCATCCCCATGACCATCTCTATGGCCAGCCATCGCTTTAACATTTCCTAATGAGAGGGGGGAAATGCCTTGCTTGAGGAGTACCCTACAAGCTTTTAATGTAGATTTCCTTCCCTGGATTCAGCCCAAGCTATTACTCTCTTCCCACAGAATTCTCTGAGGTACAATGCAGGCAGCACATTTGAATGATTAAAAACTTTATTCACATTTCAAAGGTATTTCAAAGGTATTGATTAAAGGAGAAAGTGAACTTAATACCAAATACCATTCCTACATGTGAATATGAACCCAAACAGGACAAACAAATGAAAGATCTCTCAGCTGATTAGCAACCAGTGAAGCAAAAGAAATGGTTATAATGAAGCAAAACTAGCAAAGAAAAATAACTTCCATCTGCTTAAAATGCAAGTAAGATGGCAATATCTGGGCCAAGGGGGGTCACTAGCATTCTTGCTTTAGATTTTCAAATCCTGTTTCAGACCCTGTATTTAAGGGTCACGCTTAGAAATTAACCTTCATGGGGGGGAGGGAAGGCTAAACGTTCTCAGAAAGCTCACCTCAGGAACAGCTCCTACAAATTCGGTCTCATTTGGCTTTTATTCTCCTAGGCACAAAAAACATTAGGAGGCACACACACACCCCGTATGTGCCCTAAAAAGCCATTCTCACCAAGGTAAAGGTCTGCATCCCTGTCTCTTGGTTATGTTTTTGTTCATTTAAGAGCAGGCCTTGTTGAACTCAGATTTACTCCTGAGTAGACATATATAGCATTGCACTGTTATTCTGAGCAAAGATTTTACAGACATTTTAAGCTGAAGTTAATTCTACAGTGGCTGTGGAGCCTCATCTTTAATAAGATGCTCAGAAGTTGCTTTTACAGTCGTAGATGCTACGACTAAAAACACTCAGATGCTTCAGTCGAGGCAGGCCATCAGTGCAGCTAGTAGTTGGCCAATCAGAGGGGAAAGAGGAAGGCAAACTCAAAAGTGAAAGAGAAGCAGGGCAAGGCAAGATTATCTGAAAGCAAATTCAGTAACAGAGACCTCAGATTATACTACCTGCTACCCAAATCTTTTCTACAATCTAAAAAAAGTCATTTGTAGCCCATAAAGGGTAGGTTTTGACAGTAAAGCATGTCTAGATGCAAAACTCTTTAAGCGTTTCATTTCTAAATACATCAAAGGAGCATGAAAATTATACCAGACATCTGTGTTCATGGCAAATTTTAGAAATACAGCCCACAACTAGTTCCTTTTGTATCCTACAGCCCACATTCCAGCATCAATTCCTAGTTTTTCTACATTTTATTAGCACGTGAAGATAAGACTGGACAGCTTGCCCTATCCTCTCCCCTGGCCATACCTGGGGGGAGGATAACTAATTATCTCCTGCTTGTTGGCATGGCTTCCATCAGTAGAATGGGGAAGTAGGGGGATTCCTCCCCTGCCTCACAAGCTGTCCCAACTAGTGCACTGAAAATGTGCTCAGGAGATTTAGGGGACCCTGCAGAGCAAACCCAGCAATGGGAGTCCTGTTTCACATTATTTATTTATTATATTTTTATACCACCCAATAGCCGAAGCTCTCTGGGCGGTTCACAAAAATTAATCACATGTGTAATTCCACTTGCACAACATTGGATTTTGCTCAGTGTTAACTCAGCTAGCATTTTATTCTGCTATATTTAAATCTCTGCCTTATGGCATTGTGTTTTTGATAAGCTTAAGCAGCAGCAGAGCCTATTAGCAAATTCTTGATCTCTGCAAGTCCCTTCGGTCTCACCATCTCCAAGTGCCACTGAACTATTCTGAAGCCAAGCTAAGGTGATAGAGCTCCTTTGCTACTTTCTCTAATCGGTCTCTGTATTCAATTTCGTTATAGTTACTTGCACTGACCCCTTTGAAGCCATGCATTGCCCCCCACCAGCATGCAGCAATGACTGCGGTTGAGTCACTGTCCCCACCATGGAAGAAACCCCTCTGAGCTAGCTCAGTCCAGTTCTCAGAACCAAGGAAGGCATCGTAAGCAATCATGGGAGCATCATGCCCGCTGCTGCCTCCCCAGCCAGAAAAACTCAAATCCTTATAGAATTGATCTCTCTCTTTCACACCATATACTGCCGGGAAGGAAGGAAGGGATTTGCCATCTGAAATGCCTCTGGTTTTCAGGTACCTCTTCCACTGGTTTTCAAAGTAGTTCCTATGGAATATAAACAGAAATCCAAAGTTTTTCTCAAAATCCTAACTCAACAAAGAGCATGTATAATAATAGAGGAAAGGGTGCAAGCACATATCTATGTAGGATTTTGCATTAAAAAAATCCTGAAATATATCTTACATAAATAGAACAAGTGGACCTAAAATGAATGTAGAAGGTTTTGACATTCTAGATCAGGGACAAACAACAGGATACCCACAGGCATCAATGCACTCCTGGACACTTTTCTTAGCACCCACTAAGGTGCCCTAACCCCTCCCACTTCTTTTTAGTGAACTCTATAGCTCTGATTGCTGTGAAATTGGTTTCTGTTGGCGCTGAAAACTCTGGTTTAAAGGAGTTGTTAAGTGCAACTCAGCCCCTACCCTCTGCCTTGTACTCCATCCTTTAAGCAGGTTACTTGTCCTTTGCTATCCCTTCTATGGTAGCCATTTTGTGGTAGTACCCAGGACAGTTTCTAAAATTGCCCAAGGCTTGAAAAGGTGGCCTGTTCTGACCTAGGTTATGAAGACAGGTTTGGCAATAGCTATAGATCAACAAATGTTCTCTCTGTTGCTGAGACACTATTCTCTGAGGACAACGCTTCAAGGTTTTAGGGTAAAAGGCACTGTCTGTTCCCTCTCCTCTATGCGGAAGTCACCATGTTGGTTTCCAGCATAGGATACATTGCATCATATTTGTACCTATTTAAATTTATCACAGGGGTGAGTGGAAGGTAAATCTGGATCTACTGGTAGAACCCTGGATGGTTTACAACAAATCAGCAAGGATTTCTGATTCCAAATTGTTAAAACAACAGCAGCAACAAAATGACTTCCTCCCTGCCCTAAATTATGCTGCTGAAATGAAGAGAGTTTGGGGGTAAACAGGAATGGATTTTTATATGGAGAGACTAAGCTTTATCCAGTTTTGTTATTCAAAACAAGTTCTTAGGCTCATTTTTTTGTCTTTGCACTAGGATCTGGTTGGCGGATCTCCAGGCTGTAAAAAATAAATAAATAAAGTTGATCCACAAGCCTGATGTCTGCCCACCCCTGATCTATAGGATACCCTTAGGGCCTTCAAGCCGCTATAAACACAACACACAAGCTCACCAGTGCTCCAAATTCTTTTCCACAAAGCAAGCAGACTTCTGGATATGGACTTGTGCCTTTGGCAGCACCTCCATCAATCCTTTCCCCCACTCGTGCGGTGGCTTGTGATTAACGGCGTAAGCAGTGAAGAGGGCAGAAGCCAAGGATCCAAGGTAGCCCGTGGGATGGTGGTGAGTCATGCGTCCGCTCTCTATGCTGACTGCAATCAGGGTTTCCAGCTGTTCTGGATGACAGAATCTCAGTCCAATGCACATGGATCTCATAGCTGCTCCACACCCTCCTGCTGCTTCATTGAAGTTGGGTTTCCAGCTCTCTGGATTTTCTGGATCCAAATCCAGTGCATTTTGCATGCAGGTACCACCTATGAAGGATGGAAAAGGGGGGAACCTTGTACAAGTACCTAAAATGCTCTGTTGCAGCTTAAACTGAGGCCATAGCTAGACCTAAGGTTTAACCCTGGATCATCCAGGGGTCAAACCTGTCCACCTAGGTTCCACACAGGGGATCCAGTGCTCAGGCAGGGGTGAACCCTGGATGATCCCAGGATAAACCTTAGGTCTAGCTGTGGCCTGAGTGTCCTCAACCTGTGTCCCTATGCCCTCAGCCCAACCACACAGCTTACAAGACAATTCCAGTTTATCTATGTGCCCTCAGCATAATCATACACCACTTTGCCAGCCACCTGTCACTTGGCAAGCAATGACTTCCTGAAATTTTATTACGGTATTTATATGCCACCACCTCATGCCAAAGGACCTCAAGGAAGGGAAGGGGGTTTCCACAACCTTGAAGCAAAAGCATTAAATGTGTAACAATGAAACAGTAATAAGAACGCACCCTTAAAACACACAAGCAGCAATAAAATAACGGGGTTCAACCTATACCTGAGAAACAGAACTTAGAACACAGCCCAGAAGCCCCAAATGCCCTCTGAAATAAAATAGTTTTTACGTGCTGCCAAAAGGGAGGACAGACTGCACACACCAAAGGAAGACGTCCCAAATGGCTTGGTGCCACTGTGGAAAAGGCTCTGCTCTGAATACCCTCTTGCAAAATCTTCACAAAGGAAATCCAGAGCAAAGCTTCTGAAGTAGATCTCAATGAATGAGTAGTTGTGGGAGGAAGTGGTCCTTCTGGTTCTCACCTGGGTAGGACACTTTTCCTCCTGTCTATAATCTGGCAGACCCAATGACTGATACAGGTGGAGAAGAAGAAAGTAGGTTCAAACAAACTCATCTGTTAAACTGCTGTCAAGTAAGCAGCTCAGTTCAGACAACACGGTAGTCAACACAGTGTGAAAACTCAACGGTTGAGTTTTTAGGAGGTACTCCCCACACAACATGTTCCAACTCCACCGTTGTGTGACTGTGGGCTACTGTGGAGTTGAGTAAAATCCATTGCGACGTTTGACTAACAGTTCCTCCACCACCTCTCCTCGCCCAATCCTCCCAATGGTATCCCATTAGCCATTGCTGCAAAAAAAAAACCAACCAATCCCCACAGCTCTCGTAGAGCAGCACTCACTCCTTTCACCACTCTTGCCAGGGAACTCTGTAGCCAGTGGGAATAGTCAACTCAATGCCACAGAAAACTTGACAGAGCCCTCCACACAACACAACAGTTGTGCAGGAACTCTCCTCTGCACAGCGTGGATATTCTGTGTGGAGCGTTTTCCACAAAAAAAACCTCCATTGCGTGGATATTTCCTGCCAGACAACACAATTCTCAACAGCGGGGTAAAAATTCCACCGTGGAATTCTAAAACCACCATTGAGAAACGTGTTGTCTGAACTGAGCCAGAATGTCACCGTTTTGCCCTGCTGCTGTGTGGGAATGTGTGTAAGAATGCACTATGAAAATCAGGAAGTGACAAAGTCCATATCAAGGAGGAAGTGCATGCAGGCTGCATGTTACAATTAGAAAACTACCATTGCTGAGATATGTAAAATGTGTGCGGGGCGGGGGTCTATTTCTTTATCTGCTCGCATTCATGGAATGGAATCCTTGTGTGTCCCAGAAACTATTCTTCCTTAAGCAAATGAATATGGAGAACAAATCTCTTTTAAAAAATTCTACTTATCCCAGCTACCTGAGCGCTTTTTCAATAGCAAACAGCAGGGCAGGTATTGTGAAGCACATCTCTTGATTCTGCCAATATTAACAAACTGACACACTTAAGATCATAGCTCCCATTGATCAGGAGAATGAAACCCTAGCACTATTTGCTTCTGTTGTCTCACAGACCACATGGTTTGTTCAACTCGTAAAACTGAAGAAGATCATGGTATTGGATACTTTTTAAGAAAAATAAAACATGATCCTTTCTATAAAGAATTGATTGGCAATTTGCTCTTGTAACTACTGTGTGGCAATGTATACGAACCCCAGGCACATTATTGCCACAGTTTGAATGCGCAGTGGCTCCTTGCATGCTGCAAACCTTTCATATGAAGCAAGCACCCTGTGCAGAATCTGTAAGTTTCCACACCAATACAATCCCTCCTCAAACCATTTTTCGAAAAGAACAGAGAAATTCATGGAAGATGTTAGGTAAATAGAATCTTTCTGTTGGGATGATATTGGGTGCTAGGGGGAGAAATCAATGGGAGAAGACTATGCTTGTAGCTTGTAGGCTTCCTGGAGAAATCTGGTTGGCTACTGTTGGAAACTGAGTGCTTGACTAGATGGACTTTTAATTTGATTCAACAGAATTCTCCTTACATAACAATCCTATGGTCCCTGGTAGGGCATCACAGGGGCCATAGTATATGGTGGATTCCCTTCGCCAGAAGCCAGAGATGGAGCTATGACCTGGGAGGGGGAGCCAAGTGGGGATCCCCCACCCAACTCCAGCCACGATGGAACATCCACAGCAACTCTTCTTGACTCAGACAAGGACCGGGGAGTGCAGGTGGAAAGTGGACATGCCAGTGACTGGGGAGGGGAATGAAGAGGTGGACATGGATCCACAATGTCCCCCGTCCCCACCCCTGCCCACTGGGTAAGCCAGCTGGAAGGGCTCAGAGGCCCATCTAGCTCTAAATGCTGTTTAAGGAGGGAGGTGAAAATGCCTCCACTGTTCCTTACCCACTGCCTGGATCCTCGCCTGCAGGGCGATGGATAATCAAAGCATCCCATGCAGCTCTGTTGCATTTTTTAATTCCACCACCCAAAAGCTCACAGATACGACAGGCTTAACATTAAAGCAGCCATGGCACAACTGGAGTATCTACTTACTGCTCTCTCATTCACTTAGGATACTCAAGATGCACCATGAGGGAAGTGTTGCAATATGTAAATCTACATAAACTTCAGTCAGAAGAAGCAGTTGCATTCTTCCAGACTTGCCACATACAAACCTTTTGAACTGATAGGATTTCCTACGTTCATTTGTATATTCTGAGTCACAGATCACAAGAAAATATATTCTTGCAATCCTAGATCTCGTTAGAAGGAAATCCCACAATGCTCAAAGGAGCTATATATAGGATTGCAGTTTGATGGCTTAATACAGGAATGGGGAGCCTCGGGCCCTTGGAGGGTCTTCATTTGGCCACCAGGGGCTCCCTCCATAGCCCCGCCTCAAGCCATGAAAGTTAGCAGGGATTAGAAGGGAGGATGGTACACTAAGGGGGATTCTCCACTGTTATTTCTGATCCCTGATAGGAAACAGGAGGGATTCCCTTTAGAGAGCAGTTCATTCTCCCAATTGGGAGGGCAAGTGGTGCACTAAATGGGTTTGCCTGTCCAGCATCCTCCCTAACAGGGGCAAGTGCAGAACAAACAAAGCCATCCAGGAACCAGATGACATCACGGGGAAAGCCCCTGCCCCTGATGTTATCCAGCCCATGGAGGTCTCAGGAGGCAGTGTCATCTGGTCCCCCACCCCAAACACAATTCCCATTGCTGACTTAATATAACAATGATAAACCATCTGATCAATGATTCTGATTGCTTGTAACTTCCCCATTTGGTTGCTCCATCAAACACTGTTAACAAAGTGTATTGTCCATGTTGGACTGAAGCTCAGTGATAGAGCAGATACTTTGCGTGAAAAAGGTCCCAGGTTCCATCCCTGGCATCTCTGGTAGGACTGGGAAAGACTCCTGTCTAAAATCCTGGAAAGCCACTGCCAATCAAGGGAGACCAGCCTTCCCCAACCCAGTGCCTTCATTGGACTGCAACTCTTATCATTGGCTATGTTGGCTGGGGTGACAGGAGTTGTAGCCCAACACACCTGGAGACACCAGGTTGAGGAAGGCTGATAGAGACAATACTGAGTTCTATGGATCAATGGCTGACAATGGTGATGTTCTCACAACAAGTTAGCCCACACTTAGTGGTTGACTGTGGGTTGTCGATGAACTGCGGGTTGTTTGTTGAAACGTGGGTTAGGGTGTTGTCTAAACCCAGGGCATTTTCTGCAGGATGGCTTGTTAACCATGCAATGTGACTTATTTTACTTGAACAAACCATCTTGAGAATCCATGGTTTGTTGTTGGATTGTTCTGCGTAGCTAACAAGCCACCCTGCAAAAAAATATCCTGGGTTCAGACAATACACTAACCTATAGTTGAATAAACAACCCACGGTTCAACAAACAACCCACACTCAACCACTGAGTGTGGGTTAGTGTGTTGTGTGAATAGCCCCAATATAATGCAGCCCCTTATGTAGAGTGACCATATGAAAAGGAGGACAGGGCTCCTGTATCTTTCACAGTTGTACAGAAAAGGGAATTTCAGTAGGTGTCATTTGTATGCATTCAGCACCTGGTGAAATTCCTTCTTCATCCCAACAGTTAAAGCTGCAGGAGCCCTGCCCTCTTTAGAAAGAGTGACCAGGTACAAAAGAGAGCAGGGCTCCTGCAGCTTTGTGATGAAGGGGGAATTTCAGGAAGTGCTGCATGCATACAAATGACACCTAGTGTTAGGCCCTCTGAGGAGTTGCTGGGGATGGACTCAGAGGAGGAGGAAACAGAACCTGTGCAGGCAGAGGCTAGTGTCACGGCTGCTGAACTGGTGCCAGCTGGGAGTGGGGCCAACTCAGAGAATGAAGGGGAAGCAGAGCCAAGTACCAGTGTGCCGGTGATTAAACCAGCAGGGAGCTTGGCCAATTCAGAAGACACAGAGGGAGAAACAACAAACTTACCTGCACAGTTGTTTAGACATCATAGGGCGGAAAAGGAGGCCCGGCGCAGATCTCTGCGTATTTATACTAGACGCCAACTCAATAGGGAACACCTGTAGCTGCCAGGGAGGGGTATTTAGAGAGCTGGGAAGCAACAAGAACTTGCCAGAGATTAACTGAGCATCCTGGCGAAAGCTCTTGCTTCCTGTTTCGGCTTGTGTTGACCTTGTATCCTGATTGAACTTTGGACCGGCTTGGAATTCGTGACCTGCTCCTATCCCTGGACCTCTGGATTGCTTTTTGGACTCTCTCTACCTCTCGTAAGCCCTTGACTTTTGGAACTGAACTGGACTTTGCTTATGTTTAAAACGTTTTATATTAAAGAGTGAACTGTGTTATTTCATAGCACAGATAAAGACAAATTCCAGCGTGTGTTGCTGAGTTTGTGGCTGAATTCTTGGAGTTTGTCTGGGCACGCTGCCCACGTCTGTATCTCCGTTCAATTAGCTGGTCTATTGGCAGCTTTCCCGGACACCTGCTGAAATTCCTTTTTCTATACAACTTTTAAAGATACAGGAGCCCTGTCCTCCTTTTCATATGGTCACTTTACCTCACGTTCAATTTTTAGAGAGCTTCCTAGAGGAATTTTAGGGTATCAGAGCTACTAAGGTAAAGCCACCTGGGGACTGCTCATCCCTACACCAATCCCGTGGGATTCGTAAGTTTCAGCAAAATGATCAGTTGGCAAGGTCTGAGCAACAGACTGTCTTCAGGACACAAAATCCCAGCCAACTTTTTAATTATATGTACATCTGATTCATCATTAAGCCCTCAGTACAGGAGGGCTCATGTCCAGAGTCAAAAGTTCCAAAATATGAAAATGTCATATATGTGCACATGATGGCACCATAAGAACAAACATTTACTTTGGGGAAATCAAAACACTTAGGAAAAGTGCTGCATTTAGCTCAATAATCTTAGTCCAACTGAGTAACAGTGGGAGGCCAGTATTTCTATCATGATAGTCAAGCTGAGGTCAAAAGACAAGGGTTCCAGTGATTATTATTTTTTTAAAGTAAAGGAAACTGAAATCAAAACTGGGGATTCCCCACACAATAGTGGGTTCCTGGCCTTAATCACTATGCTACCCTACCTATATTTTCTGGTTCACAGTCATTTCACTGAAGCAAGTTTCTTCCTTTCTTTCTCTCTAAAAATAAAAACCTTTTTCTCAATTTACAAGTCTCTTGTTCATACACTCTTGTTTTCTGTTCCTTTTGGGTGGATGTATCTATTGCTACATTTGGTGAAATCTCCAAGGAGGAGGTAGCATCACAGGAAAGAAGGACGTAAGCATAGTAACCGGGGCCTTCTCCACTCTAGGGCCTATTAGCACAGTTCAGGCACTGCTGTCCTGCAACTCACTGGAAGTGGTTCTGCATGGCGCATAAATGCAGTGTGATATGATGCCCACAATGCCCATCTCTACAGCAATGGCGGGGGGGACGGGACCCCATGCTGGCTATTGATAAACTGTGGGAGAAGGGAACCATTTTTAGTTAATTTCTTATAAGGTGGTGGTGGTAGTAGTTGTTTTTAAGGAGGTACTTCTACTCCAGAGCACCCACAAAAATTACAAAAGCAAGCAAGGAGAAAGGCAGGTTGTCTTTCCAGGATCAGAAGCTGCTGTGCGATTGGTCAGCTTCAGGCTTCCCCAGAGACACCTAGTCAGCCACTGTGGGAAACCGGATACTGGCGTAGAAAAACTTTTGGTTGGATCCAGAGGGATCTTATTCAGTTTTCCCAGGTCATAGGAGAGTAATTAGAAGTGGCATCTCTGAGGGGGTTTTTTTTGGAGGGGGGGTGACTGGGGGGAGAAGAAGGGTTGGTTCTGTCATAGCTAAAGTTACAGATAGTGAAATGCTTTCAAACAAACAAACAAACAAAAAATCCCAGCACTTTCTTGTTGCACTGAAGTGCAAATACAGTATACAGTAATGAGTTATCTTTTCTTTAAAAAATCATGGGGGGATTCTGAGTTTGGGGGTGCCTTCCAGTGACACCAAGCTGGGGAGAGGCTGATAAAGCAGTGATGTCGGCCTTGATTTGGAAGCCATTTTGGGGGCCAGTGCGGGAGGAGGGGAAGGGATTCCCCCATGCCTCTTTCAAGAGAGTGGGGGGGAAACCCTCACTGGCGTAGAAACTCACGCTACCGAAACAGTATTATTTATTGCATTTTTATACCGCCCAATAGCCAAAGCTCCCTGGGCGGTTCACAAAAATTAAACTATTCAAAGTATAAAACAAACAGTATAAAAACATGATAAAGCACAACCAGGATAAAAGCAGCAGCAGTGCAGAAATACAAATTTAAAATGCAAAGTTAAAATTAAATTTATAGACTGTTAAAATGCTGAGAGAATAAAAAGGTCTTCACCTGGCGTCTGCTAGGATATAGTGTAGATGCCAGGCAAACTCTCCTTAGGGAGACCATTCCACAGCAGAGAATTCCTTCCTCTGCTGTAAGACATCACACTACTTTGCAAGCCTTTACACAGCTTAGTGTGACGGAAAGCCCCCATTTTCAACCAATTTGGAGCTGTCATGAGCACGCCAATGACATTTTTTTGTGCTTCAGCACAACTAGGAAGTTTTTAGGGGAAGGATGGTAGGTCTATAGTAGAGCACCTGTTCTGCATGCAGAAGGTCCCAGCTTCCTAAGTGTGCCAGATTTTTTTTAAAAAAAGAAGCCTAACTCAGGTTCTAAACAGAATAGAGGGAAGGGCATGGAAGGGCAGCAAGCCAAGACAGGTGACACGATACTGCTTTGCAAATCAGAAAAATAATCCCAAACAGGGTCTTCAGTTGTTGTATTTATGGAGGTAAAACAGGAGGGTAACAGGGAATGCAACTCTTTGGCAGCAATGTCGTCAGAATTCTCGGTAATGCCTGAGTGAGCGAAAGGTGGCAAGTCCTCCAAAAACAGAAAGTATGGAAGCAAGCTTCCCCAGTGATCCATAGGGAGCTGACTGGAGTGATTAAATGCTCAATGGGTTGGATCCACATTTGCTCATACATAGACTCATTAATTTCAATGTGTCTACTCTAAGTATGAGTAAATATGGATCCAACCCACTGAGCACTTCATTACTCCAGTCAGGTCAATAGAAATTGTTGGGGAGCCCAATGATTTCAATGTGTCTTAAGTATGAGTAAATGCATCACTTCTAAGAGAGACCATCCACCAAATTCAGCCAATGGAACGCTCTGGATTGTGTTTCAGCGTACTGTGATGAGTTTATCTTCCTTGTGCACCACAATATTCCTTTGCAGAACATATGGTACAACTTTGCATGGAAAGATGCAGCCATCTCACTTCTGAACAGATGTCCCATACAAATCCCATGTTGAGCTGCTTATCATCTTTGGCACACTTGGCCCTTTAAAAGTTAATGCCTTTGTTAATGGTGTGCTGCTTTTAATGATGCACTGGTTTTAAATGTTTGAATTAGTTTTATGTACTTTATGGTGTTTTTAATTGTGTTGTACCCCGCCTCGATCCAGAGGGAGAGGCGGGTAACAAATAAATATATTAGCATTCACAGATCTGCGGGAAAACTACATCCAGATTGTAGCATGTACAAGCAAACAAGCAATCCTTCCCAAATTCCCCATTTCAGTCACTAAAGATGTAATTCAGCCACAGATGTGATCATCAGATAAGGAAGCAAATAGAGAGGGTGGGGAGAAGACATGGCACACAAGGCAGCATCCTTTCCTTAATTTAAAGTGGTTCCTCAATCTTGGGATTGATTTAAAACAAAACAAAAATCCCAGCATGCCCTGCAGCTCTTCTCTCATTCTGAAGCAGTCAGGAGCAAAATACTTTAAAAAGAGAAACACAGACAAAGCCACCTTTCTCTAAACCAGGGTAGTTCCCAACAGCCTTGGCTAGCGGTCAGGATGATGGACATTGTAATCTAAAAATATCTGGAGGGCCACAGCTTTAAATGAAGAAAGTGTCACTTTCTGGCAGCCTTCCCCAACCTGGTGCCCTCCAACTCCCAGGATTCCTGGCCATGGCGCTGGGACTGACAGGAAGTCCCAAAACATCTAGCAGAAACCAGATTGGGGAAGGCAGCTTAAAGGATATATGCAAGTCTTTTCACAACAATAAGGTGACCAGGTGGCCGCACCTTTAGAAGTTGCCATTCAGGGAGCTACCCTGGTTTAGAGAAAGGTGGCTTTGCTGGGATTTTTTAATGTGAGGTTTTATTGAATTGGGAGGTAACCCTGTAATGGAATGGAAATGTCCTCAACTACACTGTATTTTAAACATGGTAATTTCTCTGAGAAGGTTGGAGCCAATGGTTTTTCTAATCTTTCGGGGAAGCATGTCCTACTAAAGAATGGAATGGCTGTACAGTGCCAGAATGGGACGATTCCACACTTCCTGCTGCCTATGGGTGTGGTCAGGTGAATCAGAACATCTCAGCTCAGTACTGAAGGTCATGGAGGAACCCTAGCTTCTCTCAGCCTAACCTACCTCACAGGACGAGCAAAAGCTTAAAAGGAGCTACAACAGCGTACACCACCTTGAACGAGAGCAAGAAAGGAGACAAGGGCCCCATTCAGAAGACACCTTAAACCATGGCTTTAACCACAGTGGTTAAGCCAGAAAGCCAGGCTGCATTCAGAAGACATCTTAAACCACAGCTTTAACCATACTGAATAAAGCAAAAAGCCTGTGGTTAAAGCCATGGTTTGTGTCTTCTGAAAACAGCCTGGTTTGCTGGCTTAACCTAAATGAAGGGAGGCAGTGGTTTCAATAAGAATGTTAAGGATAATTGCTGTTTTCAAATACCATGTAAGTAATGGTTATTCCATATGCTTTTATGTTCTATATAGCATGTCCTGAGGAAGCATTCCCAGCGAAACAGCTCATGTTGCTTTCATCATACGAATGTACTTTATTTTGATTACTACTAACGTATATGTTACACGCCACCAATACATAGGTATACTTTTGAAATAGAATAATTGTCTAAGTATTTTGTTTAAATTTGTGATATGGCATGTGTTTGTATACTAATGTGATTGGTTATGACATATAAGTAATATGTTCACATAGTTTGAAGCAGTATAATGTAACTTGTCAATAAGAATAAGAACAATAATATATCCATATATTAAAAAAAAATAATTGTTTGGTTCATTCCTAATTGTGGTTGGAGGGTGTCCCACCCCAGCTTTTGTCGCATTTCTGGCTTAACCACCGTAGTTAAAGACATGGTTTAAGGTGTCTTCTGAATGGGCCACTGTGAATAAACACTGCTATCACAATACTAGGCTCCTTTGGCTCTTTCTTATCCACTTGGCAGCCTTTCCCAGCTTGGCACCCTCCAAATGTGTGGGACAACCATTCCCACCATCCACATTCCATGCTGGCTGGGGGTGATGGGAGTTGTAGCCCAACAGCCCCTATGCTGTGCTCAGAGGCCAGATTGGAAAAAACAGTTGAATAACGACTCTGTTATCAGGGGGAGGTATAAAGTTTGCCAAGCGTCAAACAGAACTATAAAATGGGGCTTTTATAGCAGTGATACAGGACAGAAGGCCTTTGGGAAAAGTCAGTTTCCAATCCAACACCCCAACAGCATTTCTATTTTCTTCAATGTTAACATTTAGGAAAGATTACCTGGAGCTCGTCCTACCATGTCGTCCATGCAGTCCCTGTAGTTTGTGGCAATGAGTTTATACAAGTGGGTTAAGTCCGGGGTCTTCCCAGCTTCTACCAAGGCTTCAGCAGTTGCCAAGTGCATGACTGTATCATCGCTGACCCTCCAGCCTGCCACGTTGAGTTTGTCCACGCCACCCATTTGGGCCAGCTCATTGTGAATCTTCTCACCACTCCGTTGGAACTCCCATTTTCTATTGTAAAAGCCCAGGGCATCTCCAGCGGCACTCAGCACCATGGCAGCCACATAGTTCTCTAGCAAGCACGAACACATGATCTGTCCCCCTGGCCTCTCCTACCCCCAAAAAAGACAAGATAAAAATTCAATAAAGTCTCTAATTAAAAAAAAGGTTAGAACTGTAATGTGTTTGAATTCCCTGTTCACCTCAAACTAAGATGCACAAATTTCAGTGGTTTTATTAAATATATTTCGGTCTGGTTCTGCCAGTCACTATCAATTGAGTCTCCTCCTTCTTTGGTATGTTTGTGTGTGTTTAACCAAGGTTGCTATAACTTGCAAAAACACAGAAAGATCCTTGTAGGGACCATATAAGTGCTGTTCACATGACCAAACATGTAAGGAAGAGTAGATGGAGGCAGCAAGCCCTCCGTGCAGTCACAAATGCCTCCATTTGCATGACTTTGTACAAATTGCATGCAAAGCTTCATACATATGGCCAGGGATCTTGCAAAAGCACTGTTCTCAACCATGTATGTACATGCATACAGTTTGTACACACTTTGTAGAAGTGAAAAGGAATGCATGCATAGGAGGGATAGAGAAGGTCCAGCCCACGGGGCTTTCCCCATCCAGCAGAGCAGCTTCCTCCCAGGGCCCTGCCCTGCCCTGCCCTGCCCCGCCCCCCTCGGCCAGGGAGGGAAAACTCTTGGATCAACAGGTGCTCATTTTATTATTTTTACTTTAAAAACATACTTTGCTTTTCTACAACAAAATGGTGCTTATTTCCAAGTAAGGGTACAATCCTGTGCATGTTTAGATAGGAAAAAAGTCATACAACTCCCAGCATGCCCCAGGCAGCTATAGTGGCTGGGGCATGCTGGGAGTTGTAGGCCTTTTTTCTGTCTAAACATGCATAGGATTGAACCTTAAATGTATTTGGCATCAGGGCAGCAGACGCAGGGGGCATTTTATTCTGGTTGTCATGATGGTGCTATGAATTAAGAGAACTGAAGCAAATGCAAAGCATGGAATTAAGGTGGAAAGCAAAGGAGAAAGCTACCAACTTTAGACCAACTCTAAAAGTTGTGTGTGTGTGTGTGTGTGTGTGTGTGTGTGTATAAGATCATTAAATCCAGCATCTAAAATCACCTAGCTACCCTACTTGATGTTATAAGCCACCAATGGCAAATAGTAAGTAAAGGCAGGTGTCTGTTACTATTTTTTTATTTGCTGAAAAATTTAACTTGTATTAATGCCTACAGCACAGCAACCTGTCATGTATTTTGCAGCAAAAGCACCAAATATACACTACATGTGGACAAATACATAATTACAATTTTCTGCCCATGCACAACCAATACAAATCATGTTACTATTTGAGTGTAGCATAAGACACGGTGAAACAAGTGTTATATGACCACTAGGTTATAGTATATGAAACAAAACTGTATGACTACAGGTACTTTTAGGGCGCAATCCTATGCATGCTTAGACAGGAGAAAAGTCCTTCAACTCCCAGCATTCTCCAGCCAGCTTAAACTTTTCCACCAGAGCCACAATGGCCAGACTGCTTACTCCAGAGTTTTGGCGTGCCATCAGGAGGGCTTTGTCTGGGACTACTCTGAAATAAGGTTTGCAATCCAATGCTCCAATCCTAGGCATCGCGTTTTTATCTTGGAATTGTAATGACGCGCTGACTTCAACCAGGAAATCTGACTGACAGGAGTTAAAAGTGCAAGTCGATTCCGACTCTATTCCGGGCAGTACAACTCCCCCTAGTAACTGGTCGTCGCCGCCTCTCGGAGTGTAGGAGTGGGGACAAAACTCAAAGGAGTAAGAGGGAGTCGTTTGTTACGAGAGTAATGAAGACAAATCGCAGCCTTGACCCTCTGCTTGGTACTTGACACATTCCTAAAGGCGCAGCGTTGCCAACGCCCCTATTCCAAACATGCCGCCTCCCCACCGCCGAGAGAGCCGCTCCTTGGTTCTTGGCTCCTGTTTCCGGGAGCAAGTGCGGAGGATCCGAAGACGAAAGCGTATTCAACGCGTCTCTCCTCACCACACAGCCCTTCCTTGTCAGCCCGCATTTTCCCATCCGTAACTCTGCCTGCGAAGGGACTTACTTCTGTGTAAACATCCCTGGAATTGTCCTGCAAGGCTACATTCCTAGGGACGCTTTCTTGAGAATAAGCAATTTAGGCCAATGTTATGGACGCTTAGACAAGGAAAAAGACGCCTACGACCCCCACCATTCAAGGCTGGCTGGGGAATGCTGGGAGTTGTAGAGCTTTTTCCTGTCTGAACATGCATAGCATAGCATTGCATTGCGCCCTTCCTTACTCTCGCGTAGGCATGCATACATGCAGCCTTTAACGCAGAAGTACGGACGCAGAGGGGAGGTTCGAGACAAACTGGAGGGTCGCGTATCTTGGGCTTACCCGGACACAGATTGGGCTGTTCAAACTTCGAGACACGGAAAATATGGGGCAGTTTTGCTCTGGAGGCGTTCAGCGCTGGAAGCCGGCATGGAAACCCCCTTCGCCTGAACGAAAAGTGAAACGGGAAGCGGGAGCGGCTTGGCCGCGTACGACAGCAGCCAATCCAGCTCGGGCCCCGGAGGCGTGCGAGGAGCTGCGGCGAACTGACGGGGCGGGGAGTTTGGGGCGGAGGAAGGGGAGGCGGAGCAGCTCCTGATCATGTGAGCGCTCCCGGCGAGGGATACTCGGTTTCCGAGAAGCGTTGCCGAGATTTCCCACGTTGAAGGCGCGATCCTACGGATGTTTACAAAAGTTGCCGGGGAGGGGGGAGGCCTACAACTCCCAGCATGGCTGGGGAATGCTGGGAGTTGCAGGACCTTTTTTCTGTCTAAACGTCCGTAGGGTTGCGCCCTAAAGCTAGTGCCGATGCAATCCTGAATGCGCACTATTTGGACATTTTAAGCGCCCGTGATGGTCTGACTAAACCTGAGCAGGATCGTGCTGCATCACGAAGAGGCTTCTTCATTCGAATCTGATTCGCGTCTGAGCTGCTAGACAGTGCGCAGAGCAAGCTCGTTGGCGCTGCTGAAGTTCATGGGTGCTGCTGAGTCGAATTAAAAACGTTATGGTAAAAGCGACTCTGAAGTAAACGTGAGGGGGGTGGGTACGCCAGATAAGGACCCTAGCGTGGTGAGTGGGGCGGACTATAACCTTTCTACGCCTCTCCTGTGGTCTGGATCGTCTTTCTGTCCCTCCCGCCTGTAATTTTCATTGACAAAAATGTGATCCGTGAAAACTTTGAGCACTTTATGCCAATGAAAATTACAGGCGTGGGAGGGAAAGGATTTTAAAAAACAAAACAAAACTGTCCCCATGCTAGAGGCTTCATGCAGATCGCCCCCCTTATCAATGCGGACTGGCGGCCAAGGGTTCACAGAGACGGAGCAGTCTTTGAAATCCCAACAGCCAGCAACCAATACCACAAAAAGGAAGAACTGAAGCACATGAACTTTAAGACTGAACATGCAAAGGTGGGGAAATCACACAGGCCCACAAAAGCACTCCCTTGGACTCCAGAAAAAACTCCCATTCCACAAAAAATCGTAAGAACATAAGTGCCATACGGGATCAGACCAAGGGTCCAACTAGAATTATAGAATAGTAGAGTTGGAAGGGGCCTATAAGGCCATTGAGTCCAACCTCCTGCTCAATGCAAGAATTAAAGCAACCCAGCTGCCTCTTGAATGCCTCTAGTGTGGGAGAGCCCACAACCTCCCTAGGTAATTGGTTCAATTGTCTTAAGTTTTTCCTGATGTCCAGCCGGAATCTGACTTCTGTAACTTGAGCCCATTATTCCATGTCCTGCACTCTGGGATGATCGAGAAGAAATCCTGGCCCTCCTCTGTGTGACAACCTTTGATTTTTGAGTCCTAATATCATGTTCTCCCCTCAATCTTCCCTTCTCCAGGCTAAACATGCCCAGTTCTTTCAGTCTCTCCTCATAGGGCTTTGTTTCCAGACCCCTGATCATCTGTTGCCCTCCTCCGAACACATTCCAGCTTGTCTGCATCCTTCTTGAAGTGTGGTGCCCAGAACTGGACACAATACTCAAGATGAGTCCTAATCAGTGCCTAATAGAGAGGAACCAGTACCTCATGCAATTTGGAAGCTATACTTCTATTAATGCATCCCAAAATAGCATTTGCTTTTTTTCCAGCCACATCACACTGTTAGCTCATATTTATTTATTTATTTATTGCATTTCTATACAGCCCAATAGCCAAAGCTCTCTGGGCAGTTTACAAAATTAAGACAATTCAAAGTACAGAACAACAGTATAAAACCATAATATAAAATACAATATAAAAGCACAACCAAGATAAAAACAGTAGCAATGAAAAAATACAAATTTAAAATACAAATTTAAAACAGCAAAGTTAAAATTAATTTATAGACTGTTAAAATACTGGGAGAATAAAAATCTACAACAATTCCAAGATCCTTCTCATTGATCTACCACAATTCCAAGGTCCTTCTCGTTTGTAGTATTGCAGAGCCAAGTCTCCCCCATCTTGTAACCGTGCATTTGGTTTCTTTTTCCTAGATGTAGAACTTGCCATTTAGACCTATTAAATTTCATTCCTATCAAGATCACTTTGAAGTTTGTTTCTGTCATCCAGGGTATTAGCGATCCCACCCAATTTTGTGTCATCTGCAAATCTGGTAAGTGTTCCCTACACCTCCTCGTCCAGGTCATTAATAAAAATGTTGAAGAGCACTGGGCCCAGGACTGAGCCCTGTGGTACCCCCACTTGCTACCTCCCCCCAGTTTGAGAATTAACTGTCAACCAGGGACCAACAAAGCAGGACATGGTGCAACAGCATGCTCCCACCCATGTTCCCCAGCAACTGGTGCACACAGGCTTACTGCCTCCGATACTGGAAGTAGCACATAACCCTCAGGGCTAGTAGCCATTGATAGCCTTCTCCTCCAGGAATTTATCCAACCCCCTTTTAAAACCATCCAAATTGGTGGACATCACTACACCTTGTGGTAGTAAATTCCATACTTTAACTATGCACCGTGTGAAGAAGTACTTCCTTTTATTTATCCTGAATCTCTCACCAATCAACTTCATGGGATGACCTCAGGTTCTAGTATTTTAAGGGAGGGATAAAAATGTCTCCCTATCCATGTTCCCCACACCATGCATAATTTTGTACACGTCTATCATGTCTCCCCTTAGCCTCCTTTTTTCCAAGCTAATCAATCCCAGCTGTTGTAACCTTTCTTCATAGAGGAGATGCTTAATCGTCTTAGTTGCCCTTTTCTGCATTTTTTCCTGCTCTATAATATCTTGTTTAGTTGTGGTGACCAGAACTGTACACAGTATTCTAAGTGTGGTTGCACCATAGATTTGTATAAAGGCAGTATGATACTGGCAGTTTTATTCTCAATTCCTTTTCTTATAATGCCTAACATGGAGTTTGCCTTCTTTATAGCGGCCGCACACTGGGTTGACATTTTCATCGAGCTGTCCACCAGAACCCCAAGATCTCTTTCTTGTTTGGTCACCACCAGCTCTGAACCATCAGGTTATACTTGAAGTTGGGCTTTTTTTGCCCCAACGTGCATCACCTTACACTTGCTTACACTGAACCCCATCTGCCATTTAGGTGCCCACTCTCCCAGCTAACCTTAAATAATTTGGTGTCATTGGAAAACTTGGCCACTTCACTGCTCACTCCTAATTCCAGTCATTTATGAACAAATTGAAAAGAATTGGTCCCAATACCTATCCCTGTGGGACCCCAGTATTTACTTCCCTCCATCGGAAGAATTGACCATTTATTCCTACTCTCTGCTTTCTGTTCTTTAACCATTTCCTGATTCATAAGAGGACCTCTCCTCTTATTCCATGACTGCTAAGTTTGTTCAGGAGTCTTTGGGCTCCATCACAGCTACTATTTTTTTTTTCATTTTGCATCCGCAGTTTCCCCCTTCTGTTTCCTTAGCAAGTCAAGCACTGGGCTCTTTTACGACTGTGTGTTGTACGCTCATGTATCTTTTCACCGGTATGAGTACTATGTGAAATCTCTCACCCCACCTGCTACGTTCCCCTTCCCCCTGCAGTAGATATGTATATATATTTCTGCGCAAATACAATAGTACAGCAAACATTGCACAGGGAGATAGATGGTGGGGCTAGAGAATGAGGTTAATTGAAAAAAATGGTAGCAGCTGTTGCTCTTGCTGCTTGCGGAAAGCTGATTGGTTCGGATTCTCTACTGCTGCCTTTGGAGGCAGTCCCAGTGCCAGCGGTGGTGACTGACTGAGCTGCGGGCTCTGTACCGGTGCCAGGGCTCTGGGGAGAGAAGGGAGGGAGGCTGTTGGTAGGAGGCAGGAGGGAGCACATGGGCCCAGACTGTTGCTGCCACTACCTGCTTGGCTTGGGAAAGGTTTACAGGGGAGGAGGAGCGAACGTGCACTGCAGCTTGGGTACCGGTGAGCCCGTGCCTCGCTGCATATATATTTTTAAAAGCCAAGTCTTTAACTGAAAAGCTTCGTAGTTCTAGGGAAGCGCAGGGATGAACCGCCATTTCTTTTAAGGCTAATGGTGATATCCTCAGAATCGCATAGCCCAGGCCAACTCAAAGCCATAATTTATTTATTATTTATTTATTTAAAACATTTGTATCCCGCCCTATATTATTAAGATCTCAGGGCGGCATAATGGGCTCTGGGTCAGCTATCTGTAGTAAGCCTCCTATTCTGCCCCCCCCCCAGTATTGAACTCACACACAACACACACGCACACACACACACACACACACACAGAGAGAGAGAGAGAGTTAACAAGGTACAACAGCAATGGAAAAACATTTTCATTGCATATTTTAGTAGAAATCATCTTCCATGCTTTCCTGGAAGCAAGACTTCTATCGCTTCCATGGTAGAAAACTCAAATGCAAACCCAAGCTTCCCCTTTTACAGAATGCAAGCACAGAAAACAAACACACGTTGATGCCCTTTCTCATATACCCAGGGTTTGTTGCCCTTCTAAGGTTTATCTGGCAGACGATTGAACAACCGATGGTTTGTTTTCTTAATCCCTGGTAGTTTGTTTCTCTCCTCCTTCAACCACTCCTTCTCTGTATTCCAAATGCTTTTGTGGTGCTGTAGTACTAGCACAGAGAGCAGCTGGGTTGTTGTTTTTACTTCTCTTGCCTGCCACCTCAGTGGCCTAGTGAAACAACCCATGAACAACCCCCAGTTCTGAGTTCTCTTCCTAGATTATTCATAGTTAACAACCCATAGTTAGCTATAATACGGAGTTCACATATAACAGCAATCTACCATTCAAAAATAACTCGCAATTCAATGACATCTCAAAGACTGGGTTCCGACAACATGATAACCCACACTCAACTCTAGTTGTTGTTGAACAATAGGTTGTCATTGAAACATGGGTTATTGTGATGTCTGAACCCAGCTGCACTAACAAACCAGTATGGATGGGTTCCAACAACATGATAACCCACATTTCAACAACAACCAGTGTGAGAGCCAGTGTGGCTAGAATATTCGATTGGGATTCAGGAGTTCCCCACTTGGCCATGAAGCTCACTGGGTGACTTTAGGCCAGTCACTAACTCTCAGCCAAACCTACCTCACAGGGTTGTTGTGAGAATAAAATGGAGAGGAAGAGGATCATGTAAGCTGCCTTGGATTCCTTGCAAGAAGAAAAAAGGTAGGACATAAATGCAATAAATAAATAAAACCCACAGTTCAACAACAATCCATATTCAACCCTTGAGTGTGGATTATCATGTTGTCTGAACTCAGCCTACTCTGGGTGGTCATTTCATTTGTCTATCATATTTCATTTGTCTATCTAATCAAGTACCCTCTACTCTGACAGGGAAGAGCAGACAGTATTCTTTTCATAGTCTGCAGGACAGTCTTTCCCATAACTTGTTACCTGATTCTTTTATAACTGGAGATGCCAGTTCTGCATGCAAAGCATGTGCTCTACCACTGAGCAGTAGTCCTCCTACTGCTTCTTTCCTGGCTCACAAGTCTATCTCCTCTTTCTTAAATCCTTCTCAGAATATTATTAACCGATCAGGTTTTTTAAGCTGGAAAACAAACCAATCTCCATATAGAACCAGAGGCCACCAGTCACACAGAAGTTCCATCTTTCCCCCATCAATGGGAACAGCACATTTTGAATCCCCCCCACCCCCACAAAGTTTGACTTTACCCAATCATGTTTCTTTCTCTCTCTCTTTCCATCCCATCTTCCCCCACCATATTTCCCTCTCCAGGTGCTGTTGGCCATCCTGTCTGGGGCTGATGTGAGTCGAAGTCCAAAACATCTGGAAGGCACCAGTTGGGGAAGGTTGCTTTAACACAATAATCAACATTTATCATCTAATACAATCTACCCTATTTTTCTACAGCTATTTATTTTATATCTCCACAGAAGTTGAACACTTAGACTCATTTATTGACATGCAACATAACCTTTTACACCACACACCCATTGAGGGTTTCCTCTTCTTCTTTTTTCCCTTCCTGGCACCGTTCTTTCCCACACCCACATTTTCTCCTTTTTCTTTTGAGACAGAATTTGAGCTAGAGACTTCCTGATTCATAAATTTTACTTTTAGAACACTTATACCAGATGATCTGGGAGATGAGCAAATCTGGTCAATTTATCAATTTTGCTTCATAATAAATTTCTGTTAAAATCACAAGACAAGAATAACTCATGATCAAGGATTAGTTTATTAGAAAGAAGGTTTAAATTGACCTTCCGGAGACTTTGAAGGAATTAGAACAATTAAGTGAGGAATTATACTTGAAAGACACACATTAAGCAGGAAACACACAAGATCTTACCAGACCTGTTGTGTCTGTTTTTGAAAAAAAAGGAACGAGGCCAACAAGAGTAAAACGGGCAGTGAATGAGATGGGTTTGGAGCTTTCAAAACAATATAACAGAGACAAGGAGAGGCTGTGATGCTGACTTCCTTTGAAGACACAGTTGCGGATTTCTAAAAACTTTTACAATGAGCTTTATTAGAGTCAGACATTCCAGCGAGTTTAATCAGAGTGTCCATATGAAAATGTGGACAGGGCTCCTGTATCTTTAACAGTTGTATAGAAAAGAGAATTTCAGCAGGTATCATCTGTATGCATGCAGCACCTGGTGAAATTCCCTCTTCATCACAACAGTTAAAGCTGAAGGAGCTATACTAGTGTGACCAGATACAAAAACGGGAAGGCTCCTGTAGCTTTAGTTTTTGAGATGAAGAGGGAATTTCACCAGGTGATGAATGTATACAAATGAAACCTGCTGAAATTCCCTTCTCTGTACAACTGTTAAAGCTATAGGAGCTCTGTCCTCCTTTTCATATGGTCACCCTAAGTTTTATTGACCCTTATACAAAATATGCAGGCACTGATCCTCCAAATTCAAAAAGCCTTCCCTTGGTTCTCCACTCCACCTCCCTGAGTCCTGTGCTCATTTTAGGGATCTTAGTGAGCCTCTCTCTCCTGTTGGGGGAAGGAACTTGAAGGCCATGTTCTCTCCCCCTGATTGTCTGTTTGGGTGTTGAAGGAGGGAAGAGAGGAAGCACTACTTGTAGAAGCAAACAGAGGAAGCCAAGGCATTCTTAAATCAACTTACAGTATAGCAGGAACTGTGGTGTCTACATGCTACCTCCAGAATCAGAGGCAGTGTCCCCATGTGCAACAGTTCCTGGGAACGTGGGTGGCAGGGTAATGTTGCTTGTGAGTTTCTCATGGGCAGCTGGTTGGCCACCGTGTAAACAGAATGCTGGAGTAGATGGGCCCCTGGTGTGATCCAGCATTATTATTATTATTATTTATATAGCACCATCAATGTACATGGCATAGCTCTTCTTATGTTTTTATGCCATCAGAACAGGACTAGGGGGCAGAAGTCCTGTGGCCCACTCAGCAGAATGGGAAGGTGGGCTCAAAACACACCATGGGCATGTCTGCACGAAGGGTTTGCCCCGGGGTGGCTTTGCAGTAGTGGCACGTCATCTACATGACACAGCCACCATTGCGAAGCCATCTGGGGGCAAACCCTAGAAACTCCACTCTCAAAAAATTGGGCATTTACCCTGACTTTTTTGGCAGTGGAGCCCATGGTGTTCCCTGATTGGTTGCCCCGTGCCTGTAAATATACAAAAAAACAAAAACAAACTGGTAGGAGGAGAGGAATGGGGCCATTCCTCCTCCCTCTTTTTTTGTTTTATTATCTGTAACTCCACAGATACAGATAATAAAAATAAAAAGTAATTGAGATAGGGGGAGGAACAGGCAGTCAGAGGGAGGATGTGAGGAGAGGGGGCAGGGACTCTGGGTGAACCACCTCTCCTCTCCTCTCTCTGGCTGCCTGTTCCTCCCCCATTCCTTTTTATTTTTATTATCCGTATCTGCGCAGTCCCATTCCTCTCCTCCTCCCCCCACCCCATTTTTTGCTTTGTTTTTACTTTTGAAGACTGGGCAAGTTCACACTTGCATTCCTTCCCATGCAGATGTCAGGAAGGAACACAAGTGCAGGTGCAAGGCGCCACGGCACCAAAGTGCTACCATAAAGACGGGGCCCATCTTAATAGGGGAGGGGGGAGCAGCTGTAAAATTATCTAAGGACACAGTCCTCTGCATGTTTAGACAGAAAAATGTCCTAAAATACCCAGCATGGCTGGTTGGCTACTGCTGGGAGTTGTAAGACTTCTTTTCTGCCTAAACATACATAAGATTGGGCCCTAAGAGTACTACTGTGCAGGAAAAGAGGGCTTTTCCTTTATGGCCCCTAATCTATGGAATAGGTTCCCAAGAGAGCACTGTCAGGCTCCCTACTGTTATACGGGCTCTTAAGGCTATTCAGTTTTCTCTCTAAACATGCATAGGATTCCACCTTTAACCACATTTTAAAAGATGTGTGTCTGATACTCTACAATTAATATAATTGTAGCTTTACAAGCCATTGTACCACACAGTTTGATGGGGCTGTATAGATATCACGTAAAGTATTTAAAAATCCCACCCCCTGATTCTAGATTTTCTTCTTCTTCGTTCTCTTTCTGTCTCTTCCCACCACTGAGGTTTTTGCAGGAGGTTGGACATTTTCCATGAACTCGAGGTTCCACTTCGCTTGCAACGACATTACATTTCCTAAAGAACTGGGTATTTCTACCTAGGAAAATGCGATTCTTCTCTGCCAGATCCAGGCTTGTAGCCAGAGGTGTTTCTCTGCCAACCTACATTTTTTAAACAAACAAATAATGAAAAAAAAGTTTACAATTTTGTCTTTAAAAGGCTTGCAAACCAGATGAACTGCCCCCCTTCTCCCCACCCCCATCTCAGAATTTTTAGGCTGGCTACAGGCCTACCCGAATCCCAAGTGTATCCATTGCTTTTGTGATTGCATAACAGGCACCTATTTGGTTACTTTTTCTGGTAACATTCCCTGGTGTGGGGAAAGGGTCAGCATCGATTATGAAATAGCTACTTCATTTTTTATAAATATATTCTATATTCTACATTTTGGAGAATCAGGAAGTGCTGACCCATGTCACAAGAGGAACAGATACAGGTAGGTCATTTTATCAAGAGTTTCACAAAGCTTTAATAACAGGCCCGAACAAGCCAAAGTTGGACACTTCTGAAGTCCTATGGATTTCAATGTGAGTGATTTAAATAAACACCATTTAAGGGCCAAGCTACACATGGTGCATAATGCATCACTTGAAGTCATGTCTTTGATTTGTTTCTAGCAAATACCTGTTCTGCAGGGTTGGGACAGTTTTTGATGGAATAGTGGGAGGGGGGATTAACTCCCACTGCAGTCCCTATGAACATCCCTCAAGAAGAAGCACTCTTTGGCACCAATAAGCACTTGGCTCCTGGGGCTAATAGCAGTCACAGAGAAGCAATTTTAATTCGGACCAGGCAGGAAAAGAAATGGTTGAATTCCCTTTCCTCACATGTATGGTCCCAATAAAAAATATTTATTGGGACCTCAATTAAGTTGGGGTGGGGGATCAAAGCTGCAATTGTATCCAACATTTCAATGAATGTATCCAACATTTCAATGAATGTATCCCATTTCAATAAATGGGACTAGATGAATTAATTGAATTCAATGAATTCAGTTTTCCATTAATTTCCATTCATTTCTAAGTAGGACTAACATTAATACAACACGAAGTAGGTGCTTTGAGTTCCATTTCTCTTGGTAGAAAAGCAGGGTACAAACTGAATAAATAGGTGTTCTACTTTGGACCTCGGTCTCCCAATGAAACCAATGGGACATATGCTTAATTTCGGCTAGATAATACCTCACATTTCAGTGTTTCATGTGATACAATTGAAGCCTTATCCTGAACTGGCAGAAACAACAAGAGGTCCGGATGTTTGCCCACATCTGTTTCCCAATCTTTTCTGTGCTCAAGTGAAACCCTTTTAACACATGGGAAGGTTGAATTCTCAAATGCAACAGGCACAGCCTGTCACTTAATGTTGGTTTGTAGGTTTATTGAAGGGTACAAGTAACACATCATCTCTATGATGCTGGAGCTCTTTCTTTTGTCACTGACACAATGTTCCTGCCTCAATAGCTGGAGAAAGGTTTGTGCTTCTTAACTATGGGAGCAGCATGCGTCACTTCATGTGAGGTTCCATTTTGGGGGCCCTCTCAGATCTGGTCAACAACACACAGCAGAATGAGGTGGTAGAATCCTGAGGTGGTAGAATGAACTATACCACTTCAGATGGCAGGTCAGGGAAAGAACATTTTTGAATGCTCCCTGCTACCATATGCAACCCCCTCCTCAAGGCTTTAATGCAGCCTCTGTGACACCCTGCATGCCACATCCTTCAAGGCTAATTTACTGCTGCTGCTGCCATAAACCAACCAGGCCTTGTTTCTTTTGCCTTGCTGACTTCCATCTGAGAAAATGCTTTATGACTCCTTCCCTTCGAGTGAGAAAGCCAGAGTATCTTCTAGCAAATGCTGTCAGCCACTCATAAAGGGCTCTGACACCTGCCTTGTGAATGCTGGTGAGAGTGACAGGAGCAAGTGTTTTCAACAGTAAGTGGGAAACATTCACTTGCTGTTAACTGAGGAGATGGTCGAAGTGAGGTGTTCGGAGGGGGGAGAGAATGCAAAAATTAAAGGGGGGAAAGTTGTACTGTGTGGAAAATTTCTCCCACATATTTTTCGAGCATGTTCTCATTTAATTTGATAGAAATGAAATTGCCTTTGAAAAGAAATTCAAAGGAGAAGAAAATTCTGGAGAAATTCTCATGGGTTGAGTTCAGGTGAGAAAAATCCAAGAAATTGGAGGATAGATGTTGGCACAGCTCTAGCACCTCTTTCTTGAAACTTTCCACAACATTGTCCCCCTCACACCTACATTGTGGTGGATGTAAAATAGGGGTCAGCCTGTCAAGAGTTGATGCTATTTTCACTTTCAGTGACAGCTCAAAGCCCTTAAGAAAAAAGAAAGAAGCTATGCTACAATCCCTATTTGTGAGAAACTGTTTAGAATTTCTCTTTCCCCTGGTGAAATTCAGTGAAATTGTCCCCCGTTCCCCCCAAATTTCTCTGCCCACAAGTAAAGTGGAGAACTTCAAGAGGCCATTTGTGCACAGTTAAAAAAAAAAAAAGCAAATCAGTCATGCTCTTTTGTTTTTTAAGGGCTGGGGCAGTGTGGATTGGGGTTTATTCTGTGGCTAATGGGGATTACCCTGTGGTATTTCAGAGGATGTTTTAAAATTGAAGGAAAATAAGGAAGGAAATATATTGTATCATTTTTATAGCACCATCAATGCACATGGTGCTGTACATAGAGCTCTATCACACCAGCGTTATAGTCTGCTGTCACCGTGCATTGTATGCTAAGGACTCAGATGATGTCGACCATGTCCTGCTGTGATTGCGGTTCTTCCCCTTCCGCAACATTTTTGGGCACATGGAAAATCCAGTTCTTCCGGTAAAGCAAAAGCACACCGCTCAAACTTCAATGTGTATTTTCATCCATCGTTTTCAATCCAATGTTTTGTGGGCATGTTTTCAAGGGGTGGTATTGCTGACAAAAGTGTGTTCAAGGGGCGGTATTGATGATGAAAGAGAGGGGTGTGCCTTTTCTCCAGCGGATGTTTTTCAATTCCAATTCAACTCCTTTCCTCCTGCTGCTTCTTGGCTGCTGTGTTGAATGAAAGAACGGTCTATTGTACTTTTGTTCCTCCACCTTTGCTTCATGACTTGCTTTGGGGTGGGGGGAAGCAAGAGGGGGATGCATTGGTAACATCGTAGAGGGGGGTGAGGGAGGGTGTTCCTCACCTTCATTCCCTAGCAGGTTGGGAGAGGCTACCTGGCATGCTCTCTGGGCTGGTTTCCCCCCCTCAAGGTGTTAAGCTGGACTGGGCTGGCTGCGTAGCTTCTCTCCCCTCTCCTTTCCCTCTCTCCTTTTCAATAAAAGGGGGACTGCAAGTCATCCTCAATCCAAGGCTCCGATGTGGCTTACTCCCAAGTAAACACATGCAGGATCGCAGCCAGGCTCCCCCTCCTGCAAAGCAAGCCATCCCTCCCTTCCTCCCTTCCCTCAACTTAGTATCCAAAGGCAGAGGGGGGTTTGAGCCCATTGAAATGAACAGTATGCAACTGTGAATAAGTACTCTTTCATGCAATTCGAAGTGCATAATAAGGGAAACACTATGCAACCTCCAGTGGCAGCTGATAGGAGTTTTAGTTGATAAATCAATTAATCTATGGATTAAATTTGCATGTGGGTTATAAGCAGTCCCCCTGGAGCAAAAAGAGGTCCCATAGAACTCTATGTTCTTACTCCTGAGTAGGCATTTTCACATTAAAATAAATGTGGAAAATGCACCCTCCTTGCCAGCAACGCTCTAATTTTTAAAGATAAAGAGATCAAAATTGGCACAATGATAGTTCTTAAGGAGGGCTTTCAGCATGCACAATTTTAACAGATTGGATCATCCCTTGATTTTAAAGGATTTTTAAAATGGAAATTAAACAAATGTTTACATCTGCATAAACGTTAAAGATAAAGAGGTCAAAATTAGCACAGTGATAGCTCTTACGAAGGGCTTTCAGCATACTACATTTGAATCAGATTGAGTCATCCCTTGATTTTTTTAATGATTTATTAAATTTCCCACCCTTAAACCCTTTTTGTCAAAGTCCACCAGTGTGAAGGATCGATCTTCCATTGCTCTGATCATGCGAAGCTGTGCATCTTCAAGTTCATAAACTACAGATCTGCTATTCCCTTACTCAGAAGTAAATCTGATTGATTTCAACTGCTAAAATCACATGCAAGCTTACCTTTTAGTAAACCCCAATGAACCAAAAGAGTCTTACTTCTGAGTAAATACATATAGAACTGATTTTTAATAGTCTGGTCACTCAGAAGATTTCTTTTTAAAGTCTTAAAACAGCAAACTGGAAAGAAGTGCTCTGCAACCACATGCTTACCTCTTAGGTCTTCTGTTTACTGAGAAGTAAGTCTCTCTCTGTTCAATGGGGTTTACTCAAAGGTAAGCCTGCATCTGACTTTAGTATGTTCATGCTCCAAAGCCTCCAGGCAGGGTGAGGGGAACGGGCATAGCCTAGGCAACAGGGAATAACCACATAGGGAGGTTGTGGTGTCCAACTACCACCAACCAATGAACTGTAGGGGGAGGTACAGAGAAGATCTGGGGGGATTGCATCTCAATGGCAGAGCAGCGATACACTGGTGCACACGAGAGGAGAGGTGTAAAGATGAATGAAATGTAAAAGCACAAAGGTGTAAGTTGATCAGGCTTTCACACGCTATAGAAATGTGGGCGGATAATTCGAGGGTAAACCAGGGCAAATGTGCAGGTCTGATGGTGCTCAGATGGTGGCTGTGAATTAATGTTTCAGTGTATGGGAGAAAAAGCAGGGGAAAGTGGTGGGAAAAGGAGGAAGAGAAAAGAGGGATGGAGGAAGAGTGAGAGATTACAATCTTATACCTAGCGTTCCTTTAGGATAGGTCCGAAACATGTCAAAGGGGATGGCAGCAAGGGTCCTCCATGCCAGGGTAAATTCAAAAGAAGGCAGAAAGGTCTTGGAAAGGCTTTACTGGGCTGAACACGGATAGCTGGAAGCGGAAGTGCAGGAACAGTCCCCCAAAACTAGGAGCTCCAAGAATGTGCCAGACTATGGGCTGGAGCAGTGGCAGCAGCCCCTCATTTCCCCTTTGCCCCCTAAGCCAGCCAACCTTGTACGCCCTTGAGCTCTTCTGTTGCCCTCTGGTGTGGTGGAGGACACTGTCCTGTCAACTGCCAACCTGGTCAGATTCTGTACATGGAAGGGGGAAGAGAAACCATCTTGTCCTTCACCTCAGGCAGCAAAATATCTTGAGCCGGCTCTGGCCTGCCAGCAAGATTGCTCTCGTGAAATGCCAGCACCTCAGGCCTCTACCATCCCAACCTGATGCATCTCTCAGCCCCACAAAATCATTAAAAGCTGGTAGAAGATGAACATGGAGAAAAGCCAAAAGCAACAGCCCTGCCATACCTTTCACAGGACCAAAAGAAACGTTGCAGGGCGATGAGCAACATTTTTAAGTTTCCTCAGAACTCTCCTTTGGGCTGGATGTTAAGTGAACAAGTAAAAATGTGGGGAAGGAGAGAGGATGTTGGTGGGTGTGATGCAAAGAACAGGCCCATCTGCAAATTGTAACAGTCTTTAAATGGAACGAAGGAGGGGGTTTTGCAGGCTTAGTAAGGTTAGACTTGTGTCTGGTGCAGGTTGTGTCAAAGCATGTTGGCCGGAGGAGCAATACAATACTCATTAATATAAAAGCTAGCAGATGAACTCAAAACATGCTCAGTACCGTTAGACATTTCAGCATGTCGAATCAAGCCATTCACAGTAACATCCTGCAATACAGTAACATCCTGATCTGCTCTCTCCCCCGCCCCACATCCATTTGGGCTCTGAGAGAAGGACTCTCCCCTTGTGATTTTTTGTAGCTGCAAAGAGGAAGGGAACTTTTGCAGGCAATCATGGAGGGGAGGAGGGGATAATCCACAGCCATCCTGTTCATCAGCTCATTGTGACAGCTGAAGGGAAAGGAAATGATGTTAAGTGTGACCTGCAACAAATTGTTGCAAAGTGGTATGCTCCTATTCTCTTAGGGTGACCCTATGAAAAGGAGGACAGGGCTCCTGTATCTTTAACAGTTGCATAGAAAAGGGAATTTCACCAGGTGTCATTTGTATATATGGAGAACCTGTGGAAATTCCCTCTTCATCACAGCAGTTAAAGCTGCAGGTGCCCTGCCCTCTTCTCAATGATCTACACTATTCATTACACCGTTGTTTAAGTACATTGTTGCGTCCTCCCTTGCTACGTTACAAAATGCAACTTGAGCCCAGTCAATCGAAATACCTTTTCTTCTATCGTTTTACCCCGGCACACTCTTCTTTAGAACGTTCTTCATTATGCTCATACCGGCTCTGAAGTAAACCTCCTTCTTCCGGTGACTCTGAGCTAGACCTGCCGGGATAAGCTGGCAGGGTGACGCGTAGGGACGAGGGAAGCCCTGCAGCGTCTTAAAGGGGCCACGTGCGCCCCTAAAGATAAGCGGTCTTTTTAAAAAATTAAGCCTCTGTCCCCTCTTTCACCACCCTCCCTCCCCTTCCCCCTCCCCCTCGTCATGTTGTGCCAGCTCTCCCTCCCCTAGAAAAGCCCTCACTTGTCCTAATCAGGAAGCAAAGACCATGGTCACGAGACATGACTTTGAAAGACAGCATTGAATACAACGAAAGGTTGGGGCACATTGTTAGTTTTAAAACGATTTTAACAGAAAGTGGAACGGTTTTAAAAGTCAGAAGAAACGTAACAACAACAGCATCACGTGACTGCTGACGTCATCTCTGCCAACTTGTTACGTTTCATCTAGACAAGTGTAGACGGGCTCCTGTGGTCACAGTATAGCTGCAGTATAGCTTTAACTGTTGTGATGAAGAGGAAATTCCACCAGGTTCTCCATATATACAAACAACACCTTCTGAAATTCCCTTTTCTATGCAACTGTTAAAGATACAGGAGCCCTGTCCTCCTTTTCATATGGTCACCCTAAATTATTCTCAGCCAGCCATGCTCTTCTTCAGGATACTCCAATCCATTCCCCTTCAACCCAATTTTCCAAGTCCCCTTTTCCTGCCCTAACAGTCAGCATGCTATGGCCTCTGAGCATGCTCAACCCTCACTGGGTTGTTCTGGGGAGGTTCCCCCTTTAGGGTTTTTTTCCTAAGGGTGGTTGTTTGTGGTTTTTTGGTACTTCTGATAAGGGGTTCTACCAAACCTCCTGGTGCCACCCCTTGTAAGTGGACAGTGCCATTTTTTGCTACATAGGCGACAGAACTAATGGCTAGTCACTAGAAACATTGCAGAGTGGGGCGCTTCCTGTTTACAATTCAAGACAATCTATTCAATTCCCCCTTCTCTCTGGCTTTCCATTCACCTTCCCCCAACAGTCACTAAGCATTCCATGCACATTGAATATGCTCAATCCACATCAGGCTGTTTTGCCAGTCCTGGCCCCCTATCTAGGTATTTTTTTCCTAAAGATTTTTGTGTATTTCTGTAAACCTTGGTGTGTCCCCTGCTCCCAAGCCTACTCCCAAGCTGCCTCTTGTGAATGGATGGTATAATTTTGGCTTCCTAAGGACTCACACTCAAGGAACTAAGATTGATACTAGTACATAGATGAAATTACAGAGGTCAACACTTTCAGAAAGCCTTTGGATAATTTCATTCTGTTTACTACTCAGATTGATCTCTGAACTGTAATGCTGCTGTTTATTGTTGTGTATTACTACTGTGCTTCTTTTCTGTTGGAAAGGGGTTTTATTCTTACATTTTACTTTCCTTTTCCTTGGGGGAATTGCATTTATTAATAGTTGCTTATGTAATCAGTTAGCTTGATTTTTATTGAGTATTATTTAAAGAAGAACCTGGTAAAATAGACATCATTTGAGTAGCTTCCCTACTGGCAATCACATTTCCCAAAAGTTCATACAAGTACTGCCATGGTAGAGGCCTGAGGTGCTGCCTTGGCACATTCCCCATAAATCCTGCAGTTTCACTCCTGTGGGGGTGGCGCTGGATAATCCCCACACCAAGGAGGAAGCATGGGGTTTCTGGCAGTCATCCGGGTACTGGAGCAGCCCCCCACCCATCTCCGTCCTGGCTTCCGGCGACCAGTCGGAGATCGCTTTCAGACAAGGATCGCCTCTGCAATGAGGTCAGACAGCGGAAGTGCCATATTCACCTCCCTTCAGCTGAAAAAGTCGGGGTAAGTTTCTGACTTTTTTATTCACAGCTTTGCAGGAAAGCCCCACAGTGTCTGCAAGGTGGATGTTACATCGTATAACCGACACAGCGCCACTACGCAGCCACCATGGGGCTTTTAAAGCATATAAGCAGCCCCTCCATTCTCCAGAATGATGTGTAATTTTCTGAATAGTTTCTATTTTCCATATTATTATTTTAGGTTTGTTTTTTTGTTTTTTTAAATCCTCTTTAAAGTGTGCCTGGTGTTTTAGCATCTTCCTCTTTTGCTGGGTGAGTGTTCTTAAACTTCATACTTCCCTTTTCAGGCTAAAATAATTTTAACTTGGAAAATATAGTCTTTTCCTGCAAATTTACAACCAATTTCTTTGAACTTTTAGAACAGTTATCCTAGTGGTTCTAATGAGCTTCATTGCCTCTGCTTAGAAACTGCATTCTTTAGGGTTCAACAACATGTACTCTGATTGTCCCTGTGTAACAGGGATGATCTCTTGAAGCCTCTCCCAACCCGATGCTCTCCAGATGTGTTGTACTACAACTCACACCATGCACAGACATATTTTTATCCTGAGTTTCATCAGCATTTTGCTACAATTGTAGGTCCATTAATGTGTTTGGTGGTTCTTATTGAGGGTCCCCCTCCTTCTTGCTTCAGTACTACAATACCCATGCCCAACCATGCTGTTGTAGTGTAACACATCTGGAGGGTGCATGGGGTAGTGTGTCCTAGTATTTGATGGTCCCTGCTCCTTATAAAGCACTGGCCCTAATTGTTCCAATGTTGCCAACTAAGCTGTTGCTATGATGCACACACACACACACACATACATATATATATATATATATATATATATATATATATATATATATATATATATCCTCCTGATGCTTGTTGAGACTACAAGGCAGTGAAACACTTAAATGTTGCCTCCCTTCCCTCCATAATCCCAATGCTGCTTGAAGTTCCTGCAGCTATTTTACACTTCTTTTTTTAAAAAAAAAAAAAAAAAAAAAACATAAAAATGATGCACATCAATTAATGCAAATAACGTTATGTCTCAGTTTGTAAAGTTCTCTGTTTAGGTAGGCAAAATCAGATGCACAAATACAGGATGGGTGAGCGACGCTTGGCTTCACAGAGTGCACATAAAAAGGATCTAGGAGTTTTAGTAGACCACAAACTAAAACTAAGTCAGCAGTGCAATGAGGCAGCTAAAAAAGCTAATGAAATTCTAGGCTGCATCACAAGAACTAATAGGACAACTTCATTCTTCATTCTGTTCAGACATCACCTGGAGTATTGTGTCCAGGGCCAGATCTACACTATTGCTTTAAAGCGCTTTATAACAGTTTTATAGCACTTTAAAGCAGTTAAAGTGCTTTATAACTGTTATAAAGTGTTTTAAAGCAGTAGTGTAGATCCGGCCCAGTTCTAGGCACCACAGTTTAAAAATGATATTGACCACCAGGAAGATGTCCAGAGGAAAGTGACAAAGAGCTTGAGAAGTCTGAAGAACAAGTCCTATGAGGAGAAGTTGAAGCAGTTGAGCATGTGTAGAAGAGATCATTAGGAGGCAATACGATAGCCATCTTCAAATAACTGAAAGGCTTCCACATGGATTGTGGAGCCATGCTGTTTTCTGTTGCACCAGGAGGTTGGACCCAAACCATTGAGTTCAAATTACAAGAAACGAGATTTTGACGGAAAGCTCTGTCCTCCGCAATGCACTGTACCCCAACTGAGGGAACAGCCGGGGAGTCAGGCGGAATAGCCAGGGGCTGTTGCTTCTTTACCGAGCATCTGCTGCTTCACTCTGCCTAACGCTAGGGCTGGCCCTGTGTAGGTGCTACATGGAATCAGAATGTCCACACACTCTGGGGACCTGACTACATGGCACCCCAGTGTGTGAGCAGCTGGTCGCGCATAAGGAAGTTCCTTCTCAGACATTTGCTCTTGGCCAGCTTCATGACTTTGGGATCAGAGCTAGTGTTCCATGTGTGGAGGCCCTTCATGTGTGTAATTTTTGAAGGGGACTCACTGAGTGTACAGATCTTATAATCTCTTGTGAGATTTGTGGGAACCAACCAGAATCAGTGTTAGAACAGAACAAGCACAATTTACTTCCCATTTCTGAGTAAATGAGATGGGCTTCCTGTCTTCATAGTTCTCATTTGTTTGTTTGTTTATTAGATTTATATCCTACTTTTTCCCTGAACGATAACATACAGGAAAAACAATGAAGTCATAATTAAAATATTAAGGCTCATCAATTAAAATGCATCCAATAAATAATACATCCAATAAAACACAAATAAACATAAAAGACAATTAAAACACATCAATAAGGAAGAACAGCACCCCCAGATTAAAAACCCAATTCAGAAGCAAATCAGCTTATATACACAAAACCCAACTAAATAAAAATGTATTGGCTGGCAGAAGGAGAACAGAAGGCCCTGTCTAATGGTTTTTTGATAGTGGTGGGATGGAGAGAGTGAAAATCTGAACCTGAAAACCTGGGCAGTAGAAGCAGCTCTATACTAGACTTGCTGGGGCTGTGACCTCCACCCACTTATGGCAGAGAGATCTCCCCACAATCGGGTTCATTTGTTCCCATGCATAGTATGCACCATCTGAATGCAATGCATGATCTTCTTGTGGTCTCTTTCAGCAACCTCAGAAGAATATCAAGCATCTGCCTGCCCTCCCGCCACAAGCCCAAATGGCCACCAGCCACCACTGCCAGCCAGGCTCATATCGGAGGATGTGATTGCTCAAATAGCTTTGACTCAAACATAAGCAGCACTTTTAATTGTGCCTGGAAATGGACCTGGAGCCAGTGAAGCTTTTGTAACAAGGGAGTTACATGCTCCCTGTAACTGGCCAAGGTCACCAGATTCCAGCAACAAGGAACAGCATCTAAAGAGCATTTAGCATTGTCATATCATTAATATGAATACATGGCATCCTGCCACATCTAGCTACAAATATAAATCAAAGTCAGGAGCTTAAAAATGGCAAACAAAGGGAATTTAAGAAGCTAAAGAACTAATACTCTAAATTTTCAAAACAGAAAAGTTCTTTTTTGTATATTTTCAAAACAAAGGGATCGGGGTGGGTGCGAAGGGTCCCATGTTTCCAATTTCAACTAGGCTTAGAAAAATGATACTCAGACACTACCTAGCCCTTTTTCCCCAGAATGGAAAGACACATAATGAAAAGATTTGCCAGTACAGAGGCAGAGGAAAAAACAAATAAACAGTTCTTAGTTCAAATAATGCCACCTGATCACATTAAACAGAAAAAGGAACCACCCTGCCATAAAAGCTAGCATATCACTTGGGGATTCCCAATAAATAAAAAGGTCAAGTGAACTCTACTGATCTGGCTAAATGTAACTGCACTGGGGGTGGGTAGGGAGGAGGGCAAGACAGACAGAAACATGAAGGCAATGGGATTGTTTACACACTCTAAACCACACTCAGTCAGTGGTTGAGTGTGGGTTATTGTTGAATCGTGGGTTGTTTGTTGAACTGTGGTTGTTTGTTGAACCATGGGTTAGCGTGTTGTCTGAACCCAGGACATATTCCACAGTGTGGCTTCTTAATCAGCCTGAACAACCCAACAACAAACCATAGGTTCTCAAGATGGCTGGTCCAAGAAAAAATAAGCTATACTGCATGGTTAACAAGCCACTCTGTGGAAAATGTCCTAGGTTCAGACAACGCACTAACCCACAGTTCAACAAACAACCTGCAGTTCAACAACAACTTACAGTCAACCACTGAGTCGGTTCATACAATCCCAGGGGTGAAAGAAGTCATTGTGGATTCTTCTCCCACCCCCACATGTGACACATGCATAACCGTGATTTCATGATTACCTGTGATGCAGTGCTACTTGCCATGTCATCTGAACCTCGAGCAGTGCACAGTGGGGTGGCTTCTCACCCATGCCACAACACATGTCTTGTAGTAGGGTTTGTGGCATTGGTAAGAAGCTGTTCCCGCCACGTACCACACTGTTTGGACAACACAGAACCTATGTCGCATCATGGGTTCGGGTGTTACGCTAACCCAGTCATTGCTGTTGTCTCCTCTCCGTATTTTTTTTATTGTAAATCCCCTTGGAGTAGGGTCCTGTCTCTCATTCTTTGTAAAACATCATTTGTATAGGTGGTCCTTAATACATTCGTACATACTTGGAATAATGGCCCCAAAGAAGCACATCCTGACAAAATAATGCCTTTACAATGGTAGTTTAGGGACTTTGAAACTCTTGTTCATGTGAAGTAAGCTTACCTAGTGACATAATGTTGAAAGGAAGAAGTATGGGAAACAGCAAGATTAGTCGGTTGGATTTGTAATATGAGAGATATGTTTAGAAAGCCAGTCCTAAATTTAATAGCCCATATTGTTGTTTAGCCCATTTTAAACACTGCCTTAAGGATCTTGCTACCTTTCAGTGTGCCACTGTAAATTGTCAGCTCCGCCTGCCTCTCTGTTTCTTAAGTGAAATGGAAAGTGTCATGCTAGGAACGGGGATCAAAGTTATAATTTTGCAGACATCGGAAAAGGGAAGTTGTGGGGGTGGTGACGTTTGGCTTGGCTTGAAGTCATGTAACTCATCTCTCTGTACAATCACAGGTTAAGAATGGACTTCTCGGAGCTTTGTGGTGCGTGGGCTGTAGCCCAATGAGGATTAGTATTCATTCTGCTAGCTGAAGGAAGAGACATCAATTTGGAATGCAAGCCATCAATCTCAGGTTTCTGCTTACCGTAAGTTGGACATAAAGGACCCTTCTCTCTTCCTTTTCTTCATTTGCTAGTGTCACTACAAACTGAGTATTTCATTTGTTTCTTATGATATTGGCATATATATGGGGAGTTAAGATCCATTTAATTCATTTTCTCCCCCTGAAGATTTCATCCTGTCTTTTTGTCTTGAGGGAAGGCTAGTATGGCAAGAAATGATATGACAGGCCCGAATAGGGGGCACTCCAAACAGTCCGAGTAAATGCTGAAAGAGGAACCTTGCATTTGTGTCTGCTTTTTCTTTCCTTTTTTGTATTTGCTAGCAGTATTAAGGATACTTTAATGTATTGGATCATTAAACTTGAAAGGGCATCCATAGATCTTTTGGTCCAACCACTTGTCATAAGGCATGGACTCTTGAAAGCCTCTGAGATAGGTGAGTCTATACCAGCTCTTGGCCATGCAGGCTGGATATGATGGGAGTTATAGTTATTATTATTATTATTATTATTATTTATTTATATAGCACCATCAATGTACATGGTGCTGTACAAACATCTGTCCCTACAGCCACAACTCTTTGTAAGTTGTGGACCGTCCAGAGAGCTCTGGCTATTGGGTTGTATAGAAATGTAATAAATGAAATGAAATGAAACTCTTTCTAGGGTGCTTCCAGATGAAAGGCTCCTAAGACATCCAATCAGAAGGCATTGTGCAGCTACTTTTTCTTTTTCTCTTTAATGGATTTTATGAGGTAAGAAAAAAGACAAAAAAGTGATAGGAAAACACATGAGGGTTATGAGTGGAAGATGACGACATCTGGACCTCCTCATACAATTCAATGAGTGAAGCTTTGTCTGGGAACAGCCTTAGTCAGTTGATAACCTCCCCTGGAATATCTCTGTATCTCCAGTCTTACTATTTCCTTGGAATAGTTTCTAGAGTCTTTAATCCAAAGCTCCCATTGTAACATCACTTGTGTCACACACAGCATCACACTCTTCTTTCATATCATTTTTTAATCATCTGTTCCTAACTAAATTCTTTTTGGAAATTTAAACAATGATCTCCCATCTTCTATTGTGTGGATATATGTTAATTTTTTCATCTCTATCTGTAAAACTTTTATTGCTTCCCTTGCCAGGTTTCATATTTACGGGTATCATTCTGGTTCTCCTATTTATTTAGATAATTTTGACTTTTTCAGCCAATACTCCTTGGGACTGCTTCACATATCATGTTTTTAACATGTAAAAGCATAATGGCTGGTTTCACTAAAAACGCTAACCCATCCAATGTGGGTTGTTGTTGAACCATGGGTTATTGCGTTGTCTGGATGCAGCGTGTTTTTCACAGGGTGGGCTATCATGTAGTCTAAAGGCAGTGCATTTTCCTCAGTGTGGGTTAGTGTGTTGTATGAACGCAGTGCATTTTCCATAGGGTTGCTCATTAACCATGTAAGGTGGCTCATTAACCATCCTGAAAAACCCAACAACAAGCCATGGGTTCTCAAGGTGGCTTGTTCATGAAAAATAAACCACACTGCATGATTAACAAGATACCCTTCAGAAAACATGCTGTGTTCAGACAACACAATAACCCACCCTGAGGAAAACACTGCGTTCAGACAACATACTAACCCATGGTCGGTTAGCATGTTGTATGAACCCAGCCAATTTATGCATGTCATAAACACATGCATTATAGAGGTACAAGTGCCAAAATTGGCTTTAGCTTTCAGTAATGAAAACTTATTGTGGCAAATGCATAATTGTCATCACAACTTTTGTAAACTGCTCAGAGAGCTTCAGCTATACATATTAATATGTATATTAAATGTATATACATTTAATAAATAAATAATATATGAACCAATCCTATGTTTTGTATAACTATTCAAGATCAGCTTGGCCCAAAGTGCATTTATATGCCCACTTGTAGCTCACTACCTTGTTCTGGGCATAAAAAATTGATCTCCCTCCTCCTCTTTTATCCCTCCACAACCCTTCCCTTGTTGGTCTTGTCTTTTTAGTCAGTAAGCCTGATAGTAGTGCCTGTCTGTCTCTTTGATTGATGTGAGCCAATTTGGGAGACAATTATTGTCTGAAAAGTGAGATTTTAAAATGCAGTAAATAAATAAATGATTGCCAGTTTGATAGATGTGTTTTTCACCTTTTTATTTAAGAAACTGATGAAAATGTTGAATAAATGTATTCTGGAAACTGTATTTGATACTTCCTTTCATTTAATTATATATTGATTAATCATTGCCCTTCAAGAACAGTTGTGTATTTCCCTATTCTAGACCTTTAAAGCCCATGTTTCACTATTGTAACTAATGGCTCCATCACACCTACATTTTCTATCCAGTTTTCATCCACAGTTTACCCCTCCGTTTCCTTAGTGAATAGAGTGCTGGGCACTTTCACATCTGTGTGTTGTCGCACTCTTTCAGCTCATGTATCTTTTAACCTGGAGCGTTACTATGCCAGTGAACTCTCCCACCCCACCCCTTGGGGAAGGTCTACAGGGGAGGGGGAGTGAAGGTTTGTTTTGCTCATTTCAGAGGGTGGGCAGATGAACAATCATTTTAACTAATTTCTTTGGTAAAAGTGGTCAGGTTCCCTCCTTTGCTCCAAGGTAACCAAAATGCTTACATCTGTGTAAGTTTTAAAGATAAAGCCATCAAACTTGTCATGGTGATAGCTCTTAAGGAGGGCTTTAGCCATGCCAAGTTTGACTCAGATTGGGTCATCCCTTGATTTTAATTATTTTTTAAAATGAGAATTTAAAATGCTTACGTCTGCATACTTCTTAAAGATAAAGAGATCAAAACTGGCACAGTGATAGCTCTTAAGGAGGGATTTTACCATGCCAAATTTGAATTAGATCGGTTCATCTCTTGTTTTTTTAAGATTTTTTTAATTTTCCCCTCTTAAATCCTTTTCCTCATAGTCCACCTGTTTGAAGGGTCACTTTTCCTTTCCTTTGATCATGTGAAGCTGTGTATCTCCAGGTTCATAAACTATAGATCTGCTGGTTCCCTTACCCATTGATTTCAACTGCATTTACACTCAAGTCATACTAAAATCAGATGCATGCTTACCTTTGAGTAAATCCCATTGAACAGAGAGAGAGTTACTTCTGAGTAAACACATATAGAACTGACTTTTAAAAGTGTGGTCACTCAAAAGCTTTTTTTAAAAAAAAGTCTATAACAGCAAACTGGAAAGAAGTGCTCTGCAACCTTATGCTTCATTTTTAGGTCTTCTGTTTAAGAGGGGGAAATTTAAAAAATCCTAAAAAATCAAGGGATGAACCAATCTGATTCAAAATCGGCACACTGAAAGCCCCCCTTAAGAGCTATCACTGTGCCATTTTTGATCACTTTATCTTTAAAATTATGCAGATATAAGCATTTTTAATTTCCCTTTTAAAATTCCTTAAAATCAAGGGATGAACTGATCTGATTCAAACTTGGGGTGGCTAAAGAGGTATCACTGTGCCAATTGTGATCTCTTCATCTTTAAAAATGAGGGAGCTGCAGGCAAGGAGGGTGCATTTTCCACATTTCTTATAATGTGAAAATGCCTACACAGGAGTAAGAACATAGAGTTAAATGGGACCTCTGTCCCTTCCCCTTCATGGTTGAGTGGAGAACCACCTCACCCTCCTCTTTTGTTAGCGAGGACACCCTTAGACACACACGCCCCCAACAAAGAATGGGATGGTCAGATAGAATGCAACAACAGCAATACACAGAAAGGAGGAATGCATTTATTTCTCAGGAGGGAAAATAAACCAGGCTTTCCTTGCTCCAAAAAGAAATGAAACATAGAGGAAAAGAGGTGAAATGAGTGCAGGACATGGACAACATCATGTGAGTATTGGGCTGAAAAATTGCATACCAGGCATGGGGACTGTGCAATCAATCGCTGGTGTGATGGAGTTCTGATGTTCATGGGCAAACTGAATCCATGTACTCATGCCCTGAAATTCATATCAATAAATAAATATGGGTAGCGAGGGAGTTGGGAAACAAGATTGCTAATATTGTCTATACATTCAGCTAAATCTTCACAGAAATCCTACTTTGCTTTCTGTAATTTCTTGCTGTTTTACTACTTCCATCAAGGTAGTCCTGAAGAAATGATGCACACACAGAAGGTGGAACCGATGTTCTCTAAACCTAGTCTCAAGGGGTTTCTCTGGCTTGGCCTCTTTGTGCTTCAGTCTGGTAGTTCAGGTAAGCCCAATAATTCAGTGTTCATTTGTCATTATAGAAAAACATTTATTGACCTCCCTGAAGAAGAGCTGATGTAAAACAGTGGCCAATGTTGCAATTTTCTGCAGTGCACTCAGTGGATGTACTTCCAAATAAACACACTGTGGGCCTTTTCAAAAACACACTAAGCCATGGTTAGGCCACTAACCCTTTTGCAGCAAATGGTTAGTAAGTGTGTGGTTAAACTGTGGTTATGTAGCCACCATGGTTAGGAATGGTTCACATGACACACTAAGTCATGGCTTACATGACATGCTAAGCCATAATGTTTAGCACAAATGTTAACCAACATGACTTAGTGTGTCATCTGAACAAGGTCAATAGGACCTGTTGACAGTCGGGGAGCTCCTGATTGCATCTCAACTTTTCCTTTTTTCTCCTTTTTTTAATTATTTTTTAATTATTTTTTATAGTTCTGGTTACATAAGTCAAATAACACAGCAGCACCTCAACTTTTCCATGAACTGCCTAGTTAACATGACTTATTATTATTATTATTATTATTATTATTATTATTTATTTATTTATTTATATAGCACCATCAATGTACATGGTGCTGTACAGAGTAAAACAGTAAATAGCAAGGCCCTGCCGCATAGGCTTACAATCTAATAAAATCATAGTAAAGCAATAAGGAGGGGAAGAGAATGCCAACAGGCACAGGGTAGGGTAAGCAGGCACAGGGTATGGTAAAACTAATAGTATAAAGTCCGCACAACATCAAGTTTTAAAAGCTTTAGGAAAAAGAAAAGTTTTTAGTTGAGCTTTAAAAGCTGCGATTGAACTTGTAGTTCTCAAATGTTCTGGAAGAGCGTTCCAGGCATAAGGGGCAGCAGAAGAAAATGGACGAAGCTGAGCAAGGGAAGTAGAGGCCCTTGGGCAGGCGAGAAACATGGCATCAGAGGAGCGAAGAGCACGAGCGGGGCAATAGTGTGAGATGAGAGAGGAGAGATAGGAAGGAGCTAGACCGTGAAAAGCTTTGAAGGTTAACAGGAGAAGTTTATATTGGATTCTGAAGTGAATTGGAAGCCAATGAAGAGATTTCAGAAGCGGAGTAACATGGTCAGAGCGGTGAGCCAAGAAGATGATCTTTGCGGCAGAGTGGTGAACAGAAACCAACGGACTGATGTGAGAAGAAGGAAGGCCAGAGAGAAGGTTGCAGTAGTCCAACCGTGAAATAACCAGCGCATGAACAAGCAGTGACTAGGGCCATAAATCAATCATTCTTCCTCAGCCTTCTATTTGCAATATGGATATGGAATGGTCAGAGATCATCTGTCCAAGGCCTTAGCTAGACCTAAGGTTTATCCCGAGATCATCCCTGCCTGCTCCAGGATATCCTGTGTGTCATTTACATGAACAGGGATGACCCCGGGATGATCCCGGGATAAAGCTAAGGTCCAAGAGTTCTTGAAGAACTCAGATGTGAAATGGCTGATCTTCTAACCAAAATATGCAGCTTGTTACCCTCAGTACCAGAGGATTGGGAAAATTGCCAATGTAATGCTGATTTATTGTTGTTTTTCAAAAGGAGATCCAGGAAATTACAGAGCAGTTAGCTTAACATTTTTTTTCTCAGAAAAATTGGTGGAAGCATGATAACCCAAAACATTATCAAGTATACAGAAGATGTAGTCTTGGTGAGGAAGACTCAAAGAGAAGTCCCACCTCACCAACATCTTGGAGGAGTTTTTTTTAAAGCCAACAAACATAAGGATTAAGTAATCTGGTAGGCAGTATATATTTGGACTCCTGTTCACTTCTGACAAAGTCCTTCAGCAAAGGCTCCTGCCTCTGAGTAGACTTAGCAGCCGCAGGATAAGATGGCAGGTCTTCTTGTATATTAGTAGCTGATTAAACAAGAAAACAGCAGGAATGAATGGCCAGTTCTCATAATGGAGGGAAGTAAGAAATTTCTGTATCGAGACCATGCTTTTTAGCATGCTCATAAAAGTTCTGGAGCCAACATTGATCAGTGAAATAGCCACATTTGTAGATGACACCAAGCAGACTGCAAAGAGCTAAAAAACAAAACAAAAAAACCCCACATTATCTCCAAATTTGGTGAATGGACAGCAAAATGGCTGGATGTATAAAGTAATACACATGGGGACAAAAAAGAAAAAGAAAGAAAGCTCTTAGCTAGGCGTGAGGAGGAAAGAAACTTAAAATAAGATTGCAAGTATGATAATGCTCTTATACAAATGGATGGCGCAGCTGCATTTGGAATATTGTGTACAGTTCTCGCTGCCCAATCTCAAAAAGGATATCACAGAACTAGAAAAGGGTCAGAAGAGGATAACCAAAATGATCAAGAAATTGGAGCATTTCTGTACAAGGAAATGCTTAAAACTTTGGGAATTTTTTGTTTAGAAAAATGGTGAGTAAGAGGGGACATAATACAGGTGTACACAATTGTGCAGGGTGTGGAGGAAGTGGAGAGAGGGAGTTTTTCTCCCTCCCTTGTATCACTAGAAGCTAGGTTGAGTCATTAATAGACCATAGGTTCAAGAGAGACAAAGAATGTGCTTCTTCACACAACAAATATAACTTTTTATTACTGAAGTAGTAATATGAACACATTTCTATATCATGAATAAACTTACAATGCCTAATTTGTAGCCACAGGATGTTGTGATGGATGCTATTTTAGGTGGCTTTAAAAGGGCATTAGATCAATCCATGAAGCCTATTGGTCATGATGGCTCTGTGGAACATCCATGTTTTGAGGCAGAATACCATTCAGTTCCAGTTTCTTGGGAGCAACCACAGATGGGTACTATCCTGTCCGAGCACTGCTTGTGGGCTTCCTAGAAATATCTGGTTGGATGATTGTAGGAAACAGGAGGTTGGATTAGGGGTGGGCAACTTGTGTCCCTCCAGCTGTTTTGACCTACAACTCCCATCATGCCTCACCATTATTATGCTGGCTAGGGCAAATGGGCATTGTAATCTAAAACATCTGGAGGGAAACAAGTTGCCCATTCCTGGATTAGATAGATGTTTCTCCTGACTCAGGAGGGCTCTTCTACGGTCCTTATGGTTAATATAGCTAACTAACCTTGTAGAGTTGTAGGGATTACATGACAATGTATGCAAAGCACTTTCAAGTGTTCAAAGTGCTATATAATTGCTAAGTTATAAATGTTATTTTATTTATTTATTACATTTCTATACCGCCCAATAGCGGGACCTCTCTGGGAGGTTCACAAAAATTAAAACCATTCAAAGTATAAAACAACAGTATAAAACCATAATATAAAATACAATATAAAAGCTCAACCAGATAAAAACAGCAGCAATGCAAAATTACAAATTTAATTCATTCAACAAAAGAAGGTAGTAGTGTAAATGATCCAATTTATATAGAGTGCCCAAGGCACACAACTACATAGCACACCTACAGTGATGGACAGTAACAATTAACCATCAACCCCATTTATTTACAAATATATATAAAATATAAAATAAAATAAACTATTTTATATTTTATAAAATATAAAATAAACTAACACTTGCACGGTCATCTGTGGCAAACTAGTTGCCTAATAAACTGTGTGTGAAGAGTTAATACAGCAATTCTTTTTTGTAATTTTTTTCAATGTATAATGTACATAGAACACAATCACAGTTTTTTCGCACAATTTAAACACAATTTTTTTTGACACAGTATAGTGCTGGCTATGACATCAGCATGGAACTTAGACATATATTTATAATGGGAGGTTATATTTATTATTTTCTAGTTCTTATCATGTTTATTATTTTCTAATTCTTGTCAGCATTGTGGATTTTATTTATTGACACGCCTCTGCGTTTTGTTTTCCTGTTTTCGCTAAGAGCTTCGTCGAAACAAACGCCATGATGAGTCAGCTGAAAACTGTAAATTATTGTATGGTCAACATCTTCAAAGATTATTATGGGGTAAACACCTCAGGCTACAAGCAGACCGTCTGTTTCATTTGGAGGTGTTTACCCCATAATAATCTTTGAAGATGTTGACTATACAATAATTTATAGTTTTCAGCTGACTCATCATGGCGTTTGTTCTGACGAAGCTCTTAGCGAAAACAGGAAAACAAAACGCAGAGACGTGTCAATAAATAAAATCTACAATGCTGACAAGAATTAGAAAATAATAAACATGATAAGAACTAGAAAATAATCTTCTGAAAATGCCATTGGCCTCTCAGAAGAGATGCTCCACAAGAGCTTTATCACACCAGCGCTATACTGTGCAATCACTGTGAATTGCATGCAAAGGACTCAGAAGTTTTCCACCTTATAATCTGCTTTGATTGTGAAGTACTCCCATGCATCCTGCCTTAATTGTGCTTCAAAGCAAAAAGATGTGCCCTATTTAGCCCCTACTTTCTGAGCGTATCTTCCCAGCCGCCGCTGGGGCGCAGGAGCAGGATTTTAAAGAAATGCTTACATCTGCGTAAGCTTTAAAGATAAAGACACCAAAATTGGCACTTTAATAGATATTAGGGAGAGCTTTAAGCATACCAAATTTGAATTGAATTGGGTCATCTGTTGATTTTTATGATTTTTTTACATTTCCCCCCTTAAACTCACTTCCTGGTATGCAAAGGATCACTGCCTCCTGGTAGCAAAAACAACAACAACCGCAAAAGCTTAGTGCTACGGGAATAATCCGAGGGAAGCAGGTACGTGGGATGAAGCTATAACTAGAGCAAATCTTTTTGCTTTATTGCACAATTAAGGCAGGATGCACTTCACAATCAAAGCAGATTATAAGCTGGAAAACTTCTGAGTCCTTTGCATGCAATTCACAGTGATTGCACAGTATAACGCTGGTGTGATAAAGCTCTTAGAGTCACAATAACTTTAAAAGAGGGTTTAGCTTGATTTAATTGCTATTGCCTGTTAACTTCAGCATTTCCCCCCTTTTCTTTTGTGAAAAGAAAAGGGGGGAAATTTCCCCCCTTTTCTTTTCCTTTTCTTCCCCCCATTCTTTTAGAATGGTCTTATTTCTGTTTTAAAATGGATGCTCTTATTTGCAGTTGTGAGCCATCTTGAGTGTTTTTCAAAGGAGAAGCAGGATATCTATCTATATAGATCTATATTACAAAATAAAATAAATAAAGCAGAGTATATTTCCCCAGTGCAGGAAAGCAACGAATTATTTTAAAAGGCATTTACAAATAATGTTCTAGTTGTGGGGATTCCACACTTCTCCAAAGCTATTGGATAGTAGTTATTTCCACTCCAAAGATAGATTTGTTATGGGAATGATAGGAACAGAACAAGGCCATCCCAAGACATTTTGCTGCCTCAGGCAAAGGACAAAATGGCACCTGTTCCCCATTCCACCTACCGAAGTTTAACAGGCAGGCATTTGAATCTTACTTCAACACTGCTGATGGGACAGTGTTGCTGGAAGCTCACGTGCTTCAACTGTGTCCTGTAGATAAAGGAGGGATTCAACTCATCCTCCAGCAAACCTCAGGGCAGTAAGCTAGCTTAAGGAGCACAGGCCAGGCCATGTGATACAACTGTTTTATCCTTAAAAACCTTGCCACTGCTTGCTCATTGCTTCACCTTTCACCTGCTTGTAGGCCACCAGCTCACGAGCTGTGCATCACTGAGCACACTGCTTGCATACCCACAATGCCTGCTGAAGTATACAGCCTGCCCCTTTACCCACTTGCTCAGTCAGGTGCCATTATCAGCGGTTTTGTCTGTGAATCATTAGGAGAAGGTGACTAGACAAGGCAACGAGCCAGGCCAGGCCAGTAGCAAGTTGGCATTGCCACCGCCATGGAAATGGCTGGTGTGGGGCTTCAGGAGGAAAGGCTGGGGGTGAGAGACACAGTGGCAACCACCATCTCTGCATCTACCACCTGAGGCAGTCCTATCACTCTACCTAATGACAGGGCCATTGAATCTGTCAGGGAAAGAATAAGTTTCTGTTGTTCCCCTTCCAATACAGGGATTCTCCCACACCATATTCTCTTTCCCCATGGGATTCCCCAGTTTTCTCAAGAAATTCCCCAGTCCACTCATCTTAGTCTAAAGTTACCAAGGGCTCTTAAGAAATTAACCAATATTGAAGATTTACATATCACATTTATGACAAAGTGGTTTGTACCAATTACTTCATTTGTTACTGAATTATCCTCAGATTGCAAAATTGAACCACTTAGGAAAAATTACTACATTACTACAACCACAACATCTCTGTGAGTGAGACATTGTATAGAAAGTCCAGTACGGCCACATTTTTAATTTCAAAAGAGAACATTTGAAAAATAAAAAGTGGGGAATTAATTAAAAAGAGTAATTAGAAAAGCCAATCTGTTCAGGATGGATGGAGATTATTTTATACATTCATAGACTAAGTTTTATAATTGGTGAATTCCTTTGTTATTTAGTGATTTTCATTATGTATGTTATTTTTCTCTTTTTGTTGCCTTTATTTTGTTAACTTTATTTCAAAATGAAATAAAACTTCATGACAAGAAAAGGTCAGATAGAATTTTTGCCACACATTAGGAAAAGAACACAGAAGAGGGTGACCATGTGCTTCCTATGCTAGCAGGGGTACTATTAAAAGCAAGAAAGTGCCTTATAAAAATGGAAGGCTTGCCTAAATGAAAAATCAAAAGGAACAGAAACTCTGACAAAGCAAAAGTAAGCTGACAATAAGGCAAATGCAAAAACAAATGTGAGGAGCAGATGGCTAAAAAAAATAAGATGAGCAATAGAAATTTGTTTAAATAGATCAGAAGCAGGAAACCAGCAAGGGAAGCAGTCAGACTGTTAGATGGCAATGGTGTAAAAAGATCGCTGAAGGAGGTTAGTAGAAAGATTGCAGAGAAACTGAATGGATTCTTCACATCAATCTTCACTGCTGAAGATGTTGGACAGATATTCATGCATGAACTGCTTGCATCAGGAAAAGCATCTGAAGAAATAAGAGTGCAATCCTGTTTGTTTTCAATTTGTCAGTAAGGTCTAGAATCTTATCTGTTGTCACTACTATTTGCCTGAGAGCTCCATCACACCAGTGATTTATCACACACACCCCATGCCTGGTATGCAGTTTTGCAGGCCAGTATTCATATGATGTCGTCCATGTCCTGCACTCATTTCGGCTCTTACCCTCCAGGTTTCATTTCTTTTTAGAGCGCAGAAAGTCTGGATTATTTTCCCTCCCTGGGAAATAAATGCACTCCCTCTCCCATGTGTAGTTGCATTCCATTGACCATCCCGTTCTTTGTTGGGGTGTGTGTGTCTAAGGGCGGTCTCGCTAACAAAAGAGGGCGGAGTGGTTTTCCACTCAACTGTGAAGGGGGAGGGAGAGAGGTCCCATTTAACTCTATGTTCTTACTCCTGAGTAGGCATTTTCACCTTAAAAGAAATGTGGAAAATGCACCCTCCTTGCCCACAGCATCCTCATTTTTAATGATAAAGAGATCACAATTGGCACAGTGATAGCTCTTAAGGAGGGCTTTAGCCACCTCAAGTTTGAATCAGATCTTTTCATTCCTTGATTTTAAGGATTTTTTTTTAAAAAAAAACCCTCCTTAAATCCATTTTCCTGATAGTTCACTAGTGTGAAGAATCAGTCTTCCTTTCCTCTGATCATGCAAAGCTGTGCATCTCAAAGTTCACAAACTACAGATCTGCTGGTTCCTTTACTCAAGAGAAAATCCCATTGATTTCAACTGCATTTACATTCCAGTCATACTAAAATCAGATGCAGGTTTACCTTTGAGTAAACCCCATTGAACAGAGAGAGACTTACTTCTGAGTAAACACATATAGAACTAACTTTTAATAGTGTGGTCACTCAGAAGCTTTTTTTTTAAAATTATAAAACAGCAAACTGGAAAGAAGTGCTCTGCAAGCCCAAGCTTACTTCTGAGGTTTTACTTCTGCAAAGAATTCATTCAGCTGAAGCTTTAGTATCTCTTTAATTCTGGCCATCCAACAGCCCAACCATCTCCCTAGACAGCTTCCTGTTTCTAATATACTTAAAGATTTGTTTTATTGTTGGACTAAGGGCGCAGGGTATGTGGATAGTTGGCAGCCTCTGAACTCGAAGGTTGCCAAGTGATCAGTGCAGGGCGGGAGGAGCGGAGTGGCTCAGTGCCCCATTCCTCCTCCTGCAGTGCCTCAGAGGGGGAGGGAAGGAGGCTGGGGCAGCCTTAGGAAACAAGCTAAAGCAGCCACACATGTCTTTTCCCCATCTCTGCGCTCAGGGCCGGTGCCAGACTATTTTGCGCCCTAGGCAGGCAAGCCTTACTAAAGCCGCCCCTCGCCCCCCAACCCCAGCGCCCGCTCCTGGCTTCGAAGCCAGGATACTGGGGTTAGGGGGAGGGGGGGCGGCTTCAGAATGGTGTGCCCAGCCGCACCGTGCTGAAGCCGCCCCTCGCCCCCCCAACCCCAGCGCCCGCTCCTGGCTTCGAAGCCAGGTTGGGGGGCGGCTTCGGAACAGCACACCTGGAAGTGGCTTCTGGGTGCACCGTTCTGCACCCTCCTTTGCTTAGCACTCTAGGCCGCTGCCTGAGCTGCCCCTATGGCAGTGCCGGCCCTGTCTGCGCTCCATTTCCCCTGTGGGGAAAGGTAGCCACCATGATTCCCTCCTCACCAGCTATGAGGGGGGTGGGGAGTGAGTGGGCAGAACGGCTTCCTGGCTCGAAGCTTGGAGCCCTGGCTCAGAGGGGCCTAGGATTGCTCTCTTAATGTTGTTAGAAGTATGCTCCTCAAATCCTTTCCTTTCTTTCTTTCTTTTTTGCATCCCTTATTGGCTTCTTGCATTTCCTTTTTGCAAGTTTGTGTTCCTTTTCATCCAGATCATTTGGACAAGAATTTCATTCTCTGAAGGAAGGCTTCTTAAACATAATACAAATAATAAGGTGGGGAGCCATTCTGAGACATCTGAACATGTTCACAAAGCTGGGGGTAAACTCTGCCTCTAGACAGGAACTATAGAATGCTCAAGCCTCCTGTAGTCACCTGTTGTTAAGCGACCAGCTCTTTATGCTCCGGCAGCTGGTATGCTCCAGCCAGACTGGAAGAATTTTGGCTAGCTGCCAGTGTGTAGTGTCTACTGATAGAGGAGTAGCTTTCAACTCTCATGATTTTCCTGAAGGGTCCCTGGATGAAATGGCAGCTGGGCCATGTCTTGACAGCATCGCATCTGTGCCCCAAGGCCTTGAACTCCCACATTGGTGCTCCTTCCTGTTATCTGCACGTGTGGGTGTTGTGTGAAGGAGCTGCCGCTGCCCTCCTGTGCCTGAGCACCCAAGCCCATGCGTGCCATGGGACATTGCACAGGCACTCGGGGGGGGGGGAGCCTTTTTTACATCTTTCTTAAAAAAATCTGTAAATGCGAAGCTTCACATTTACAGATAAACAGAAAGAAAAAACAATACGGGGAGGAACAGGGCACATTGGCTCTGCACATCCACCCCCCTCATTTATTTATTTATTATTTTTAAACAATGGTCCACAGAGGTGCGGAGGTATCCCAGAGGCCATTCGGCACACCCCTTCCCCAGTTCCCTTCTCCCCAGTTATTTAATTTTTTACATCATCATTATTATTATTATTATTATTATTATTATTATTATTATTAAAAGCAATGGTCCATGGAGGTGGCCCAGTGGCCATTTAGCTCACCGGCATGCCCCTCCCCTTGTCACAGCTGGACAACCAATTAGGGTAAGACATTGGCCGGGACACGCCTCCGGCACAATGCCAGGGAATGGCGACAGGCGGCAAATGCACCTTGCTGACAGGAAAAAGTGGCGGTAAGTAGCCAACTTTTTAAAAGTAGAGCTTTGGGGCCTTTTGCCTCTGGATGACTTGGTGATGGCAGCTGCATCATACAAATGACCTGCTGCCACTGTGGATCCACCCCGGGGCAAACCCTTTCCCCAAGATGTACCCCTGGAAGTGCTGGCAGAATTCTATATCTGAGCACTCTCCCAAAACTCCAGCCTCAGGGTAGTGTTTGCTAATCCAGTTCAAAACTGTTCTATCTTGGAATTCAATTGTGAACATAGCTCTTTAAAAAAAAATCTCCTTAATGCCTGTCCCCAAATGTGTGTTGTTTTTGCCTAAAAGAAGGTTGTTGCAAATTTCTTTTCAAGTGATATGATATCTGTCGGCTTTTTAATGTTCTTAATATGTTTATTTATTTAAAATATTTGTATACTACCCTTCATTAAAAAGTCCCAGGCCACTGTACAAAACTCATTAAAACCACAAGTAAAATTGAAATTAAAATCCCAATTAAACAAAGGGATCCCACTAAGCTAGACATTAAAATCAGCAAATGCTTGGCTAGGCAAGTAAGTTTTTAACAGTGCTGAAACACCATCAAGGTTGGTTCTAGTGCCGTGGAAGTGGAGAAATCCAAAAGCCAGCTGCCACAACTGAAAAGGCTCTTTCTGTAGTTGCCACCATGTCAGACAGGTAACAGAACAACCAGGAGGCCAAGGTCTGTAGATTTCAGTGATTGGGCAGGTTGCTGTAGGAGAAGGCTACACTCTTGCGTAAACATGGCCAAGGTTGTTTATGGCCTGTTGGGCTCCATCGCATGTAATTTCCCCCCCTGCTTTGTCTTTGCCTTTTTTTTTTTTACCTCTGATGATCTTTAGCTTGTTTGCCCTTCCACTCCACCCTGCCCCTTCTCTTTCTCCCTCCAGTTCATTGGTTGCTCCTCCCCCTCCCTTTAACAAGACAAGTCCTGTCAGATGAGTACTTCAACCAGACCATCTTTCTGCCAGGCAAAAATGGAATAAGCCTTTAATCTGGCTCTTTGGTGGCATCGAGGGAGTACATTGTACAATTTTAAAAAAATGCTTTCAAGCCTAGGATGCAAGATTTGGGTTTTATATTGAGGCTTGGAGCCGGCTGCTGGGAGAGATTGCTTTTCCCTGCCAGAACCTGAAGCAGTTCATTCAAGCCAACAGCAAGGCTCCCGTCACAGCACACACGCCCAACAAAGGAATACACGCTTCGGGAAAATAATCCAGACTTTAGGCTTTCTAGGGAAAGACAGAAAATGCTGGGGAAGAGGCAGGGTGTCAGCAGGTCAGGCACGGCGTCATGTGAGTACTGTGGTGGAAATTCACACACCAGGCATGGCGAGAGTGCACTAAATCCCTGGTGTGATGGAGCTCGTTACGTCAATAACATCACCTTGAACTTGACCTGGTAACATATTGACAGCTAGTGTAGTTTTTTGAGCAAATATGTAAGATGCTTGTGGTATGCTGTGCACTTCTGAGACATATGTTTACTTTAATCCAGGGACAGGCAACATGGTGCTCATGAGCATCAGTGGACCCCTGGATACCTTTCTCAGCACCCACCAAGGTGTTGTAACTTTTCCACTTTATAAAGAAAATCAACACATTTTCTTACCAGGATTGCTGTGAAACTGGTGCTGATGGTGCTGAAAACTATGGGTTCAAAGGGGTTGCTTAGTATGTTGGAGCTCAGACCCCCACCCCCTCTGCCTCAAACTCAGTCTTTTGGGCAGGGCAATTGTCCTTTACCACACCTCCCATGGTAACATTTTTGTGGTGGTGCCCAGAACAGTTTTTCAAATGGCCAAATCTGCCTCTGTCCCCCAAAAGTTGCCTGCCCCTGTCCTAATCATCTTTTAAAAATGGCACCCATGAAGAAGCTTGCAAGCCAAAGTTTTAGAAGGAGATTAAATGCATTCAAAGGAAGCCAGCAATTTTGTTAAACAGGACCTTAAGAGCTTTATCACACCAGCGTTATACTCTGCAATCACTGTGAATTGCGTGCAAAGGACTCCAAACTTTCCCAGTTTATAATCTGCTTTATTGTGAAATACTCCCACGCATCCTGCTTTAATTGCGCTTCTTAACCAAAAGAAGTGCAATATTTTAGTGTGGGGAAAGTCTGGTTCTTCTGGGCATGTGAAAGCACATCGCTCAAACTGCAGCATGTACTTTCATCCCTCATTTTGAATCCAGTGTTCTGTGGGTGTGTTTTCAAGGGGCAGAATTGCTGATGAAAGAAAGGGGTGTGTCTTGTCTCCAGCAGGTGTTTTTAATTGCCAATTCAAATCCTTCCTCCATCTTAACTTGTCCATTTTCACTTTAAAAGAAATGTGGGAAATGCACCCTCCTTGCCAGCAGCACCCTCATTTTTAAAGATGAAGAGATCCAAATTGGCGCAGTAGTAGGTATTAAGAAGAGCTTTCAGCATGCCGAATTTGAACCAGATTGGGTCATCCATTGATTTTTTAATGATGTTTTACATTTCCTCCCTCAAAACCGTTGGAGCTTATAGTCTGTTAGTGCAGAGTAACTTAGATCACATTTCCATGCCTTTGAACATCCAAAGCTGTGCATCTTCAATGGGATTTACTTTACTCAAAAGCAAATACCATTGATTTCAACTGCTAACGTGACCTGCTGCCCCTTGGTCTGTGCTTGGAGGGGAGAAAAGCGGGGCTGGAAAGATTTCCCCTCTTTCTGTGCCCTTTTCCTAAACACAGACCAAAGGGCAGCATGTCATGTTAGCAGTTGAAATCAATGGGATTTGCAACAGCAACCCTCACCCACATATATACAAATCAAGTAGACTGGACAGCGAGGGAGGAAAGGAAGATGGGGGGTGGGAGAGACTCTTTAGATCTGTGTGTGTGTTTTTAACCATTTTCCACTGCAAAGGAACAGGTTTTGTACCATAGGTCTGTCAGAGCAAGTGCTTCAAAGTCTGGTCAGTTTCATCCAAATATCTTGTCAGTTTCAAGTGAAGTCCTTTGGCTGCTTCTGAATGAATCAGTGTGTGTGTGTTTTCCTTTGAGCATGTGAAGCTGAGTGGGGGATGGCAGGAGACACAAACAGGGGGAAGCAGAGATGGAAACTTCTCCATGGGGGAGGGGATCCTGCATCTCCCCACCTTTTTCTTTTCTTTTTTTTTTTAACAATGGGGGTCCAGTTTTTTATTGGGAGCCCCCACATGAGAAAGGATGGCTTAATCCTCTCACTAACTGTGATTTCCCTCTCTATTTCTCTGTCATTGGAGGTCCTGGTGCTGCATTTGAAGTCTCCTCCTCCGTACACTGGGAGTTGAGATGGCCACTTCCTACCTCGCTTCGCTCCCCCACCCCAGCCCCCCAGCCCATTTCCCCCACTTTTTAAAGTTGCAAAAATTAAGACAGCAATCCAAGGGGCTCTAATTTGGAAATGCATTCCATTGAACTCAATAGGATTTATTTACTGAGTAAGCATGCAGAAGAGTTGACTGCAGTCTTATGTAACATTTATGTATTTATTACATTTTTATACCGCCCAATAGCAGAAGCTCTCTGGGTGGTTCACAAAAATTAAAACCATAATAAAACAACCAACAGTAATAAAACAACCAACAGTTCTACTTTGGTGTTCAGTAACAAGAGAAGCAAATCCCAATCCTGTTGTCAGAGGATGAGTTGTCCCCACACTTCAAACAACCAATAAATGGTAGGAGGAGGGGGGTGGGGATAAGAACATGTGTGAGTGAACCTCAATGGATCTCCCTAATGTGCTATAGCAGAGGTGTAAGTTTACAAGTTTTAATATGCTATATAAGCACCATATAAGCGAAATGAGATAATTTGAGGGTACAAAATTGTACGTGGGATGAGGCTTTCAATCTCTGAATTCACTAGAAATGTCAAATCTGGAACAGAATGTTCATTCAAAAACCAACCTTTCGGCTGCAGGCAGGGCTTCCGCTTTCTTCTCTTATGCTTTTAAATATCACCAGTTCACTGCTCTCTCAGGGGATTCCCTGAATGAAAATTAAACATCAACCATGATGAGTAATGACATAATATGGCCTCCCCTGAGAGTACTGCAAGACATGGAGTTTAACAGCCACACACTTTCATTTCCTTTTGTTTGGTAGCAGTATAACATGCTAGGAAGCAAGGAAACATTTTACCCTTCCAGTGGCTCTGTTTTCTGCAATGCAGAAATAAATGAGTCGGCATGTTGAGAACAGTGTGGTCTAGTGGCAAGAGCTGGGGTCTCCAGAATGGTGTCCATAGGTGCCAATGTGCCCACAGACCAGGAAACTGGCTTGCTCTGCCGTCCAGAGACATCTTTATTTGGGCTCAAAAAAAGTGGCTTCATGATTTGGAGCTCAGGCCCCACCCCTGCCTTGTATTCGAGAAAGTTCCTGGGCAAGTCAGAAAGACCAATCAGACCCCGCCTTGTGAGGTGAGGGAATGCAGCCAATGAGGGCCCAGGAATGGAAAAAGGGCAATCTTTTCACCACTCCTGTGCCATCATTGGCCATCCTCTCCAAAGGCAGTGTCTGATTGATTCATATTAGTGCTATTCAAAGAAGAAGTTTTTTTTAAAAAAAGTTTTGTTGTTTTGTTCTTTAATGGAATGGCACAGGCCCTGCAAACTTGCCTGGCCGGCTTTTGTGGCACTTTTTTGCCAGCAGGGCTGTCCAGGGTAGGAGGATGGGGACTGCAATAGGAGGAAGAAGAGGAGATGCCACTGTTGCAATCACGAAAGAAAGGAAGGAAGGAAGGAAGGAAGAAGGGAAGGAAGAAAGGAAAGGAAAGGAAGGGTTGTTGGCTGGCTGGCTGGCAGCGGTGTGTGGGGAGGAGGGTTGGTTCGGATGGTGTGTACATGAGGAGCCATCGGCAGCACTGTGGGAATTCCCACAGTTGCTTGGATGATCCCCACCCAGTTGTGCAGCTTCAAAGCTGGAAGCAAGGCTTGTCACTCTCGCTAGAGGTTTCAGTGAGCAAAATTGTTGAAGTCTGATATGCATGGAGTAGTAGAGAATGTAGACAGAAATGTGCTACTTTTCTCATACTACTAGACATTGGGAGAGTCACCCCTTGAAATTAATTGGCAGCAGACTCAGGCTAGACAAAAGGGAAGTTCTTCTTGATACAGAACGTAATGATTCTGCCCGTCCATTTAAATCTTTGGGGAAGGCTCTGGTCCACTCCTGCACCGTCCGGTGAGTACGTGGGATGAGGTCTTCTTCGTTCTGATGCCAAGACTCTGGAACTCCTTCCCTCAGGAGGCCCATTTAGCTCCTTCCTTCTTAACCTTCAGGAAAAGGGTGAAAAACATCTAATTTCAGTGTAGGGTGGTAATTCCCCTGAGTAGCTAGTATGTCCCATTCTGGGCCTTTGTGCTGCTGATTTGTTTATTGTGATGTTGTTGCTTTAAATTGCTATTCTTTTAAATTTACTGCTTGACTATGAGGATTTCTGGGCCCAAATGCAACATATACATTTTAAAATTAAATGAAAATCAATTGTCAACCAATGAGGGGAAAGTGTTTGCTTTCATGTCCAATTTGTCACTTCCCCCAACCATCTGACATGCCACTTAGAGCTGTGCACAAATGGTCTCTTAAAATTCTTCACCTTATTTGTGGGCAGAGAAATTGGGGGCACAATTTCAATGAATTTCTCCAAGAGGAGGAAAAATTCTTAGCAGTTTCTCATAAGTAGAGCTCACCATTATCAGGAGAGCTAGTGCTGTGCCAAAATCTGTCCTCCAATTTCCTGAAAGTTTTCTTATTTTATTTACTTATTTGACTTTCACCTCGCCTTTCTATGAAAAATTGGCATTCAAGGCGGCTTACAGGCATAGTTTAAAATTGATTAAAAATACAATTTACAAAGTATAAACTAAGGCCCTTTCTACACCTAAGGGTTATCCCAGGAAAATGGAGGGATCGTCCCTGCCTGCTCCCGGGATGCCCTGTATGTCATTTGCATACACAGGGATGATCCCGGGATGATCCAGGGGCAGGGGAGGCAGGTGTAGAAACAGCCTTAGAGCTCTTCATTGGATCTCGAATAGGTTCACATATTCTATGTTTACTATATGGGTTAGGAGGTCTGCCCCAGGGGTCTCACCTTTGTTGTCAATTCAGTTCCACCCAGTTTTCTGAAAGATGCAGACATATGCAGTCTCAAAGGATGGAGGGATAGAGTGCTGAATAAATTGAAATATTTTTATTGAAATAAGATCTCTCTTTCATCAGAAAATAAGCAACAAGTAGCTAACCCTGATATTACATGGTTCCTGGAATATCAACTGCATTCTTTCCTTTCCAACAAGGGTGTAAGGGACCAGGCTGTTTGGTGCCTAATAAGTTTTGAGAAACGAATAGATAACAATACAGGCTGGTGTCCACCACATATAAGATACTTTTGTTGTCTAACAAAAGCAAGAGGAATGGTCTTAAGTGTTGGTGGAAGGTGAATTTAGCTACCTCTATAAATGACGTAGTTTGACTAACATGTGGTTTTATCCTGGTTGTGCTTTTTATACTGTATTTTGTATTTGTGCTTTTAACCTCTTGGTTGTTTTATTATGGTTTTAATTTTTGTGAACCGCCCAGAGAGCTTTGGCTATTGGGCGGTATAAAAATGTAATAAATAAATAAATAAATAAATAAATGTGGATGAAACCACCATCTAACTCTATATCTGTTAATACTAGAGAAACATCTTTGAAGTTATTTCATGGTTGGTATCTGACCCCTAGAAAAATGGCATACATTAAGTCTGGTTCCTCCCCCATGTGTTGGAGGGGATGCCAAGTGGTTGGCAAATACTAGCATATGTGGTAGGAATGTGCTGAGACCCAAAAATTCTGGACTGCAGCATTTTCTAAGATTACCCAGGTTGTAAAAGTTGAAGTACATGTGGTATTGAAATTGCTTCTACTGAATTTAGTTGTTGAAGTGAATATGAATTTGAAGCATAAGGAGCATCTTTTATTTGTTGCTAGAAAAATAATAGTGTTACATTGGAAAGACCTTAAATTTACAGACTTGAATGAATGGTATAAATTGGTGTGGAAGACTGCAATAATGGGGAAATTGTCATATAAATTACAGATCATGAGAGGTCAACGAAAGTGGCTGTTTGGTTACCGTTTATTGAATATACTAATGTATTGGAACAAGGCCTGACTGTTCCTGCAAGTTATAAATCATTATGGTTGTTGTAAAAGATTTCATATTGTTTTATTTTCAAAAGTTAAATATGTTTCCTGAGGAATTCTGTATTTTTGTACTTTGTAACTCAATCTAGGGGTGGGAGAGGAGGGAGGAATTGTACGATTTTATATTTTGCAGAACAAAATAAAATTTAGATTTATCTTTACACACACACACATACACACCTCAATAACATACACTACAATACAACAAAAACAAAACAATTACAGAACAAAAAATAAAAATGGCACCCAACCCAAAAGAGACACTTAGAGCGTCTTTAGACTAGTGTTTTATCCCATGCCCATGACTGGCCACTCACAGATCTTGGCAGGTCATTTTGACAATGCAGAGATCCTCCTGTGTGCCTCCCACTTCTTCTGTTGTTTTTTCTGCTACAAAATACGACCTGGAAAATCCATTTTTCTTGGCTCTGACAATAATTCGTGCCATTTCCTGCTGTGTGTCGGAGAAGAAGCTGTGCTACAAAAACGCCCACTGAATGGGCCACATGGTTGCTACTTGCTTCCTCTTTCTTCCCCGTGTGAAGAAAGAAGCTGCTTGTCCTATTGTGGGACAGAAGCGGGAGGCAAAGTGACGGTAGAGAAACATGATACCCCCCGCTCCAGTCTGAAACGCCTTTACAGGCCAAGGGCCATCTAATAAAGTGGTCCTTGCCAGCCCCATGAAAGAGGCTTCTGTTATGCCTCATATTCAAGGTGTTCTATAACTTATTTTTGTGGTGTTTTTGAGCTTACTTAATTGCTGCAAGGCGGCTGAATGTGTTGCGTGTTTTCTATCACACACCTCTCCATTGCTCTGCAGCCTCCCAGGCTGCCTTTGCTTCCTGATCTGAAAAAGCCACACAGGAGCAATTAGCTCATGATGTTTTTCCCTGGGCCTTAACTGAAGTGCAGGAAGCTACAGGCTGCCAGAGTGGTGATTGTACAATGAAAGACAGGACAAGCACACACTATCAGCCCTTGACCACCTCATAAGGTAAGCACAAGAACCCTGAACCCAACCCATGAGAATTTCTCTGGAGTTTTCTTCTCCATTGAATTTCTTTTTGAAAACAATTTGTTTTCTATCAAATTGAATGAGAACGGTCAGGAAAAAAGTAGGGGAATTTTTCAGCACAGCACTAATGCCATTATTGGAAACAGCATGTGGGACCAACTAGATCAGGGGGTGGAAACCTCTTTCAATTCAAGAGTTGAATTCAGATTTGAAGAAGCTCTCAGGGGCCAATTCCAAGGATGGGCAGCACAAAAGGCAAAAAAGGGTGGGGCCTAAATACAGGAAGTACAAAAACTACCTGCAGATTGTAGCTTAAAGTACTTCCTGACAGTAGCTAGGCCATTTTGGGAGCCTTGGAAGGCTGCCTTAGTAGGGTGACCATATGACAGGAAAACCTGGATTTGTTAGGATTTTTGGTAAAAAAAATAAATAAATAAATCCAGGAAAGGGAGCAGAAAATCCAGATTTTTCCCATCCTTCCTACCCAAAGGGCATCTCTACTTTAACTGGAATTACAGCTCTGCCATTTTTAAAGATAAAGAGATGAAATGTGGCACCATGATAACCTTTAGGTAGAACTTTAGCCAAGCCAGATTTGAAACAGATCTGTTTGTCCTTTGATTTTTAGGAATTTTTTAAAGTTTGAGGTTTAATTTTTGTATAAAAAACACAACTCCATCATTTTTAAAGATAAAGAGATGAAATTTGGCATTATGATAGCGCTTAGGTAGGACTTTAGCCATGACAAATTTGAAACAGATCCATTCATCCTTTGATTTTTAGGAATTGTTTAAAGTTCAAGGTTTTAAAATTATTATTTTTAAAAAATGCTGGAGCCATATCCTTCAAACTCAGGTTGTCAAACCTCCTCTTTGGGGTCTTGCACCTTGAGAAGTTTCAGCCCTTGGCATCAAGGGGATCTCCAGTTTTTAGCTAAGAAGTGCTGGGCAAGCAGGACACCTTTCCTATTGCAAATTTTGTGGGCAGTCGAGCTCCTGGAGCTCAGCAGAGGTGAGGCATCCACAGATCAAAATGTGGGAAGCCCCATTAACAGCAGCAGCAGCAGCTTGCAGCAGAGTGATGATACAGTCAGAAAATAGATTTGAGGGAAGGGGAGAATGTATTACACAGAGTATAACAAAAGCTTCAAAGTACAGCAAAACCTACAAAAGTAGGAGTAAGTGAAGTTAATTTCAGATATGTTGAATGTCTCACTTGTTCTTTATTTCTGTGATTTTAACATGAAGATGTTACGTAGAACAGATTTGTCTTAATTGTGTGCTGTGAAATCAGATATGTGACCAAGGCTATGTTCAGGTGGGCACGCCCCCTTGGTGCTGGACACTCCCCCTGTTGCTGGACATGTTGGTGGGCATGCCCCCCCCCCTTGGGGGACAACCATGTTGTCCTCCTTTTTGGTTTCCAATTGCTTGGGACATCAGAAGTGCTGGATTTGGGCCCCAGATCTGACGGAGCCTTGGTTGGTCTGATTCAGCAGGGCTTATTATGAGAATCAATACAATCTACATCAAAGCTAGCTTGGATTGGGAACGCTAGCTTTTTTCTTTTTCCATTACGAATGGCAGAGTCCAGATTTTTCTACTGTTTTGCTTGTTTTATGCTCTTAATCGTAGAATTCTTTTACAGTAATTAATTTTTTGTGAACCACCCAGAGAGCTTCGGCTCTTGGCTGGTATAGAAATGTAGTAAATAAATAAATAAATAAATACTAATACCCAGAAAAATAGGAAGAATAATGCCCAAGTATTTGTTATCTTATTCTTCTTGAGGTGTCACTTATTAAAATATATTGGGTTGGATTCAGACTAAGGTTTTGGTCCTATACACTCTTGAGTGGGCATACTTAAGAACAAATAAGAAAAACTATCCTGGATCAGACCAAAGGCCTATCTCGTCGAGCATTCTGTTCACACAGTGGCAGCCAGCTGCCTGGGCTCATCCTATACCCAACAGACTGGAGTGAGACTAAGTTTGTTTTACTTAGGTCACATTGAAATCAATGTCCTGCAACAGCACCCTCCCACTCCTCTTCCCCAGCAACTGAGACCTCTGGTTTACAGAGCATAGAGACCTCTGTAAACCAGTTGCTGGGAAAGATGCGCCCACCACTTAGTGGGACTTTTCTGAGCAGACATGCATAGGATTACTTGCAAGTTAGGTGCAGTTAGTTCCCATTTAAATCAATGGGACTTAAGTTAGTTACAACTAGGGGTGTGCACAGACCCCCCGCTCCGCTTCACTTGCAGATCCGCCATTTTCCGGATCGGGCCGCTCCGCCCCGCCCCCGCTCCGCCCACTTCCGCTCCGCTCCGCCCGGAGCTCCGGATCCGGATCCGGAGCTCCATTTCCCCCCCCCATAGGCTTGCATTGAAAGCTAAAAAATTATACAACTTTTTTTCTGTTCAAGTTAGAAACCTCATGTTTGGCACCATGACACCTCATGGGGATATACACACGCACGCCAAGTTTCAAAGCAATCCCATCATCCCCTGATTTTTGGCGAATTTTTGAAAATCGGGCACCCCACACACAACATCCCTGCGAGGTGGGCAGGGGAGGAGGGAGGGAAGGCAGGCAGGCATGCAGCTGGCATTTCTGGGGGCATAAGGAAGTGAGCCAAGGATAAGCCAGTAATGCATATAAAATGGAATAAATCAATCAATAAACAAAGGAGGGGTGGAATTAAAAGCAGCAGTGTTGCTCAATAAACAGCAAGAATAATTTTTTTAAAAAGGCTATATCTGTCTTTTACCAGCAATAGGGGGACGTGCCCGGGGGAGGGGGAAGTAGCTGCCAGTTCAAGACACTGACAGCCACCAACAGCTCTGAGAAGAAGTAAAACGCTCACTTCGACTCATAACAGGCATTGCTCCACCACTGAAAAGTGACCATTCACTTCAACTCATGATAGGCATTGCTCCACCGTTTTACTCTCTTTGGAAGGCTCTAATGGCCTTCCAGTGCAGGAGAGAGTGGGGGCACGTCCACGATGAGATGCCCTAGGGGAGCTCATCCCCTTGCACCACATCGATTCAGTTGTTCCCCAAGGTTAGGGTGGGGAGCAGTGCTGTGTTTCTATCTCTTATTCTTGGCTTAGTATATGATTTCAGGTTGTGTTTGTGCATTTGGTGGGGCTACTGTGTTAAAAAACACGGGGAAAAGCCCGTTCAGATGAAGAAAGAGAAGTTTCCCAGAATCCCAAGTTACCTGTTTTGCCTATGCCCTCCTCCAACTTTGGGATCATCATGACCGGGAGCTGACTCTGCCCCTCAGCCCTTTGAAAAAGGTATTTTTCCCGCCGATTTTTTAAAAACTTCTAGCCCGCGACCCGTACGATGCAGAAAGTTGAGAGTGGTCTCAAAATGACCCCCATCCACGACTCTCTGTGCACAAGAGTTTTCAGAATGATAGCTTAGCCCCCCCCCAGTTATCCCCGATTCTTTCCCTCAATGCAATCCTATGGGCGAAAAGCCGAAAACGCAGTTTGAGCCGCGCGGTTGACCCGATTTTCACAAAAATATAGCACGTGACCCAGACAACGCAGAGAGGTGAGAGTGGTCTCAAAATGACCCCCATCCACGACTCTCTGTGCACAAGAATTTTCAGAATGATAGCTTAACCCCCCCCCCCAGTTATCCCCGATTCTTTCCCTCAATGCAATCCTATGGGCGAAAAGCCGAAAACGCAGTTTGAGCCACGCGGTTGACCCGATTTTCACAAAAATATAGCACGCGACCCAGACAACGCAGAGAGGTGAGAGTGGTCTCAAAATGACCCCCATCCACGACTCTCTGTGCACAAGAATTTTCAGAATGATAGCTTCAAAAACAACGTAGTTATGCGCGATTATTTGCCGCAATGCAATCCTATGGCGAAATGTTTTCAAGATGGCGACCGGAGCGCTCCGCCTGAACTCGGAGCTCCGAAAAATGGGTGCTTCTCTTCGCCTTGCTTCTAGGGGGTCCGCGGTCCGCTCCTACTCCGCCTCTGGGTAAGGCGGAGCAGGCCAATCCGCTACTGCTTCTACGCTCCTAATCGGAGCGGAGCACATCCCTAGTTACAACTAAATTTTCACACAGACACCAGGTTGGAGAAAGATGATCTAGTGAGGTATCATTCATGTGAAGCTAGACCTTGATCTTGAGTTCATGAACCCAGTTTTTGACTGATAGGAAAAAAGAGAACAAAATTCTCCTCCCCCCCCTCCATTTCTCACACACAGGGAAGTTGTGTTTTACGGCTGGCATCAGAGTTGCATCAGAGTTGGTTGTTGAATGACAAATGCCTCCCACACAGGCAAGTTACGGGGATCAAAATTAGTTTTCATTTTTGCTTTGCAGCACATCTTCAGCGTGAAGAAACTGAACTTGCTGAATGTCAGTGGGCAGCATAATTTCCCTTGTCCACGGCTGTTTTGTGCTGTAAGCAGATTCAAGTTGCAGTTTCATGAGTATACAAAGATAGGTGTGACATGAGGCAAAAATTTCCAGTCTCTGTTTGTGTGCTCACAGTTGCCCTGCCCAGAAGGTTTTTGTTCTCTTTTTCTGGACAGTAGAGAATTTAGGCTCTCGACCACAAAAGACCTTTGGTAAATCACAAAGAGCTGTCTCTCTGACAAAACTACACCCACGGCCTGTGTCTGTTGATTTCCAGTATTGGTGCATTTGAGGCTGGGTAGAACCACCCACATAGAATTCCATGAAATATGAACCCACCCACCCCAATTTGGGAGGGAGGGTTGTATTGTATAAACAGTATTGGTTATACATGTCAACTAATGTTCTGTTGTTATGCTTGATTGGGTTATTATATCTCTTATCTCTGAGCTGAGCTGCTGATGAACTCAGTTGTGAGTGGGCATTTTCTTCTTTGGTGGATCTTTCTCTCTCTCCTGGAGCCTGTCTTCAGGACCCTGTCTTCACAGTGCTGAGTTGGCAGCGCCTCCCTGTCCCCCCAACCAAACGCTGAGGTTTTACTTACTGGAGTGGCATCAGGAAATCCCAACGCCAAGGAGGTAGCGTAGGATTTCCATCATTCATCCGGGTACCGGAGCCACCCCCTGCCCTCTTCCTGGTGGAAGACAATCAATCGCTGGTCACCTTCCACCAGGACTGCCCCCCCCCAATTGTCACCAGAGTGAGGTCAGATGGCAAAATAGCTGTATTGACCTTGCTCCCACTGAAAAAGTCGGAGTAAGTCTCTGACTTTTCAAAGCACAGCTTTGCAGGAAAGCCTTGTGTTGTCCACGAATCTGTGGCTGCGTCATATAACTGACGCAGCACAGATTCGCAGCCACCACGGGGCTGTCCCCACGTATAGACAGCCCCCAGATTGAATCCCTTAATAGTTCGAGTTAATTTAAACCCTATGTCACATCAAGTAGAGATATTATTCTCTCTGTGGTGAATTTCAGCTGAGAGACTTTAACTATCTGTATAGTCCCTGTTTGAAAGTTGGTTTGAGGACAGAATAAGGGTAGGTTTTTTTTAGAAATTTCATGTGGCCAGATGGATTCCATGCAGGGCATCAGGTTTGTTACTAGACTCAGTTGAGACTAGAGGTGTAAATTTCCAGAAATTTTGAAACCATGGGGGATTTTTTTTCTCCATTCCCCCCCCCCCATGTAAATTTTGGGGGAAATCGAAAAACCAGCAATACTTATTTTTTCAGCACTCTTTACAGATCTAAAGTCACTTTTGTTGCTTTAGGACAGCCTTCTCCAACCTTGTGCTCTCCAGATATTTTGGATTTCAGCTCCTTTGGTAGGATGGCCACTGCTGAGCAAGGCTGGGCTATTTAGGGCACCAAAATACCTGTAGGGCATCAGGTTGAGGAAGGCTGCTTTAGGGACATAAATCAGGCTTCACATTCCTAAAGTTATATTATGTATGATTTGGTTTGCTCATAAAATCATCATTATATTTGAAACCTTTTTTTAAAAATGAACTAAATAAATTTGTAATCATTGTCTGAATAAACTATACTTTAAATATTTAATGTACCGAACATGGTTAATTTTATGAGCAAGTAAAATTATACATAACATATTTTAGGTTCCTAGGTTATGTCTGACCAAAGGGAATTTCAACAAGTAGTCATAGATAGGATTACATGGCAGGACGGGGCACGGGCCATCAAGCTGAGGAAAACCACAGCACCGTTATCAGACGGCAGGAATGGACAGCAAATAAGGAGAGGCCAGGAACAGCAAAACCCTTCTTTGTTTTGTTTTGTTTCCAGGAAACTCTGTGCAACTCTGTGCTGCATTCCCATGCCTACCCTGCACTGGGATCCGCCCTCACTTATTCCCACTCTCTTAATCTGAATTGAAACCATCACTGACAGACCAACAAACAACCATGATGACATCAAAGCAATGTAAAAAGTTGCAGTAAAATAACACATCGAATAAGCGCCATATCCTGGGGAATTGCACGATGGGGCTGCAAGTTGGTAGCTGCATTGTGCATACAATGGGGTGCAACTGTGCAGCCATGATGGGGTATATAGAGCTTCTAGACAAGCCCAGGAAAAGGATGACACCTTGGGTGTATCCAACTTTAATCCTACTTAGAATCCTACCCATTGAAATTGATGAAACTTAACTTTGTCATGACTAATGTAAGCCCCATCCAATTCAGTGGTTCTGCTCAACATAGGACTAACGTTGGATACTACCCCTTGTTCTCTTTTCTCCTCCAAGGAGCCTCTTTCACCTCAACTTTCCTGTGGGAGCATGGCTTCTTCCAGACGAGGCTTTTATTGTGCCATCGCCCTGCCTATTTGATGTGAGTTCCAGATGACAATTAGCGTTTTCAGATGGGGGGAATCACATTTCCCTACCGTCGCTTTGCCTCCTGCTTCTCTCTTGCAATAGGGACAAGCAGCTTCCTCTTTCTTCATGCAGGGAAGGAAGTAGCAACCATGTGGCCCATTCAGAGCCCCATCACATCTAGGTCGAAATGCACAGCTCCCGTCCCTTCTCTGTCGTCGCTCCGACGTTGCTTCCTGAAAACAGGAAGTAACACACACACTTCTCCTAAACTTTTGTGTGGATGTTCTTTTATAGGGGGTGTTCTTTTGCAAAAGTGTTCTCCCTCCCACCATGAGAATGCACCCCTCTTTTGGCCACTTCTCTCTCCCCTCTCTTCCTTTCCCCAGAACACCCATTCACAATGAGGGCAATGTGATTTTTTTAAAAACAAAACAAAACAAAACATTGTCCTCACTCTTAATTGGCTTCGTTTACCATTTCGGAGCTTCTGATGATGAGGGTTTTTATTCCACGCTCACAACTGGCCATTCACGGTTCTTCACAAGGCATTTTGACAACATAGCATTCCTCCCACACACCTCCCACTCCTTCTGCTCTTCTTTCTGTCACAAAATGAGCCTCATAAAACACTTCATCCAATGAGCGTTTTACTGCACGCTCGTTACTGGGCACTCACGGATTGTTCACATGTCGTTGTCTGCCTCTCGTGCATCTTCCGCCCCTACTGGCCTTTGTTGCGCTGCAACCCCCACCCCCCCAGAAAAAGTCCAGTTGCTGCTCTCTCGTGCTGGACTGAATAGGCCTAATTACTTCCTGTTTTCAGTAAGTGACTTCAAAGCGATGACAGAGAAGGAAAAATTATCGACCTAGATGTGATTGGGTTTAGAATCTGATTATTTTGACATATAACTAAACTTGCTGCCATCTCCTGCTGTGTGCAGGAGAAGCTGCGCAATAGAAAACACCCACTGAATGGGCCACGCGGTTGCTGCTAGCTTCCTCTTTCTTCCCCGTGTGAAGAAAGAGGAAGCTGCTTGTCCCTGTTGTGGGACAGAAGCAGGGGGCAAAGCGACAGTAGGGAAACACGATTCCCCCCACTCCATAACTGATGATCCCCTTGGCATCATCACATAGCAAAACCTGAATGGCTCTATGATAGGGTGACCAACTGTCAGGATTTCCCCGGATTTGTCCTGGTTTCTGTTCTTTCCATGGTGTCAGGGGGGATTTTCTATAATTTTCAATAATGTCCTGGAATGACACACCTTCCTCTTTAAGGCTGCCATTAGCATGGCAGGAGGGAATGACATGCTTTCTTGAGGCACGTCATTCCCCCACCCCGAGCTCCAATTGAGGTCTTAAAGGGGAAAGTGGGTCATTCGTGGACATTATAGAAAAGGCCCCAATTGGAGTGGATGGTGGTGGTGCAGAATGAAATCCTTTCCCCTCCTCCACTCCAATCGGGTTCTTTAAGGTGGCGGGTGAATAACGTACTTTCTGCAGGACTCAGAAAGCTGCTTCGCCACACACACACTAGGTGTCCTCTGTTTTGGTTTCCCAAATATGGTCACCCTACTCTATGACGTGACATTGTTATACTCCTCATTTATTCTTTCATTGGGATGATGGAGTGAGAGGGGATAAGCCTCAAAACATGGCACTGGAGGAGAAAGGGGTTGTAGACAGTGAAACACAGGAGCTGAAATAAAGTGGCTGCAAACAACTATAAGCATGATGAAAGGAAGGTAAGTTTGTGGGAGAGTTTGGGGACAACTTGCACCCTTCAAAAGTCCAACTCCCTGCCACTGAAATGTTTTGATGGGAAACCTTTAGTACACCAGTACTGATAAGCACTACCTGTGGAATTCATCATAGGTTGGAAATTTTCAGACAACCTCATTCCATTTGATTATTACCACACAGAGTTGGCCAGTGTAAATGTCTGAATCTTGCTCTTTTCTCCAAAATTATTATGTTAAATCAAGTGAGATTTGAAGAGTGGGTATCTGTATCATCAGATGTTGTTTGTTTTGTATGTTTTCTTCCTCATTGTACAGTAACACAAATAACAAGTGCTAGCCTTAAACATTAGCTACTTGTATTTGAAAACTGAGGAAGATTGCAAACGCTATTAGTTATATGTAAATATTTTACTGTATTCCAGGATGCACTTTATTCTTCATTGAGGGGAGTTATACATCTCTCAAATTTGGGAATAACCGGATCAGCCCCCCTTTTTAAAAAAACTGCTCTGAAGTACATAAAAGCCTAGCTGGCCACTGAAGAAGACAAGCCGTCGAAACGCGTTCGGCCTATGCTTTTTGTGATGATTGAGCACGATTTTTATTGTGTTATTGGTTTTGTATGTGTATAATAAGTGCTCTTGGAAACTTATATTAAGTGTTAATTTTGATAATTACACTTTGTATTAAATTTTATACATTTTTGGCATTACCTATTTCCTTAACTTCTTTGCTATCTATGTTTTCCTCCTCAGACATCCAGAGAACAGCCGAAGTAGGAAAAGAAGCCAAGCTTCCTTGCGAATACAAAATACCTGCAGGCCAGTCCTTGAAATCTTACATCATCTACTGGCAAAAACCTGCAGATGGTAAACCTGATCTGGTTGCAATAGCTTACAAGAATGGCCAAAAAATCATAAGCTCTACAGACCCATCTTATGTGAACAGGACAACAATGAATGAGCAGGATCTTACACTTTCAATCTCCTCGGTGAAAGTGTCAGATATTGGCAAATACAAGTGCATCATCATATTGAAGACTGACAAAATAAGCGAAACCTGTGTTTCCTTATCTGTGATGGGTAAGTGTTTGTCTAGTGACGCAGCATCTTTAATGACAATAGCAACACTCAAGACTTAATTGCCCAATTCTATTCATTTATTTTAGCCACAGCAGTGTTAACAGTGGGAGTTAGCAACTTACAGAATAAAAATAAGATCTCTGGGTTGCTGGGCCCAGTTGTTGGAATAAGCAGATGATGCAGAGTTCACTTTGCTTCTATTTTTCTATTCTTCCAACTCTGTCTCCCCATGATACTAAGTTATGTTGTGTTATTTAGGATTCTTTTTAGCTACTGGCATTCAATAGGGTGACCATATGAAAAGGAGGACAGGGCTCCTGTATCTTTAATAGTTGCATAGAACAGGGAATTTCAGCAGGTGTCATTTGTATGCATGTCGCACCTGGTGAAATTTCCTCAAATTGAAGACAGGTAAACCCGTACGTTAACCCCTTTTCATTGGGGGGAAGAAGATATTTTTCTTCCTGAAATTGGTTTTTAGCCCTCGCTAACCATTTAATAGACCTTGTGTTTGACAGGACAGCTATGTCCATCTGTGCATTGGTATCCAGTAATCTTTGTTTAAAACCGTTTCTTATATTAGAACTGGAAACACTTAGAGTCTCCAAACTAAAACCATAATTCAATAGCAATTTTGAGAAATTGTAAAGCCAAGATTTTTCTGAGGTTTTAACCAACTGTTCATTTAGGCATTTCTTAGGGAGCCTGGCTTCACTCATTTGAACTAGTTTCACCAATAATTAAATAACCTAAGGTGAATCAGGCCTGAAACTGCCTCTATTCCAAGTTCAGTTCTAATTGTGTGAGCTGGCAAGACTCTTCACACGCCTAAAATTAAACATAAAAACCGGTTCTGGACCCTTTCAATTTTGTTATTATTGGCAAAGGCCCCAAACTCTGCACCAAAGGTTAACACTGGCAACACCTTTGCCTTATACACACTCATAGCTGGTTGGAGTGAGCCTGGGTATCTGTAATTTATATCATGTTTTTATACTGTTTTATACTTTGAATGGTTTTTGTTTTGTGAACCGCCCAGGGAGCTTCGGCTGTTGGGAGGTATAAAAATGCAATAAATAAATAAATAAATAAATAAATAAATAAATAATAATTTAAAAGCCGAATCAAAGTTTGAGCACAAGCAGTTGCTTTATTTGTTTAAACTTACTCATACACCACATAATACTATCTAATCCATTTACATAAGAAATGCATAACATTCAATATAAAAGCTACTATAAAATAATAAATTCATTTAAAACATTACTGAAACAGTAAAACAGAGCAGTGCAGTTACATGTCAAGGAAAGCCTGAGTAGACAGGTGAAACTTCAAGAGGTGTCTAAAGTTTGCCATAATTTCTGCCTCACGGACCACATGCGGAAGAGCGTTCCAGAGGCTGGGTGATACTACAGAGAAGGTCTGCTTATGTGCCATTACTTGATGACTTGTTGTTGAGTGTGGGGCAACCAACAAGGCCTCCTCAGAAGATCTCAGGGGTTGATTTGGTGTAGACGCAAGCGGTTTGCTAGATGCGAGCATTTTCCTAGTGTTTTCGTTTCCTTTAAAATGAGGTACTAGAGGGTTATGGCACTTTATGATAAATGGTTTACTTATACTATGTACAGGTTGAACATAGATGGGGACGTCAAAGGCAAAAGGGTAGAACAAAGGATGGTATTTATTATAAAATCTGACACGTTTCAGACCCTTGAGTCCTTCCTCAGGGTGATCTAAAAAGACAATATAAAATAAATATAATATTTATAGAGCCACGTGGTCATTATTGTATGTCACAAAAATCATAGCAGTGTACATAAACATGTAAAATTATAAGAGATTATAAATGAATAACATATCAAAGAGGCTCAAAATATAGAAGCTATTTACAACTTTTCACATATCTGAAAGTAAGCATACTTACTAGACAAAATGCGAGGTATCTCTTCTATTTCATACCCCCCAGTCTCCTATGCTCTGTTAACTCCAACAGAAGACGCCGGGTATTTGAATGCACAGAAAGTAATTGGAAACAGTTGTTTTTCAAAGCAGTACCACATGAGCAAGAGACACATTAAGGCTGAAGGAAGTGACTGTATTCAACCTCAGAATCTACCTTGAGTCTCTCTCTCAAAGAATCCTGTCAGTGTTTTTCTTTACCATTTCTATTACCCAAAATGAGAGGTCTCTTATCTTATGAGAGTTATCTTTCCAATGTTGTACTAATGGCATTCTCACGATTTCATGTTTAATGTTACTAATATATTCTCCTATTCTGATCTTAAGTTTCCTTGTTGGCTTTCCTAGGTATAATTTCTTGCAGGGACAAAGTATGCCATATACAACAAACTTAATATTACATATTGTGAAATCCTTCAGTGTATATTCTTTCCCATCTGTTAGATACACAAAATGTTTTAATTTCAAGCTATGCTCATACTATTTACAGTGAGCACCAGGGAAATGTCCAACAGGAGATCCTAGTCCTTGTTAAGAGAGGTTGTCTGTCTTGGTTGTTAGTTTGTTTTGATGTGTCACTCCTGGCTACCCAATCACTTATGTTCCTAGTTGTTTTATAAGCCATATAAGGTTTTTCTTTACATCCCCACTATATTCTTTACCAAATACAAATGTTTGTTTATGGAGTGGCTTAAGGAAGTGCTGATATTATGAAAGGGTAAGCTACATACTATTCTGTTGTTCGATCTTCTGTGGTTAGGTAACAGTAGGTAGCTTAGACTGATGTTATCCATCCTCCTTCTAGTTCTCTGTACCATTCCTTCTGAGTATAGATTGTTATTCACATCATGTAACACCACAACAGAAACTGCTCAACACTGGATTTCATGGTGGGGGGGAGGGGAGGGGTTACCCTAGTGATACTTCCAGAGCTCCAAACTTAGCTCTCTCTTGGACTGTCCTTGGCTGCAAATAACTGCATTTTTACAGGCCAAAGGGAGAAGATGGGGGAAGAAGCATCCCTTTCTATGTTTGCTAGCCTTTAAGAAACCTTTAGGAGCCATTGGCCTAACACAGTGGGAATTTGCCAGGCTAAACCTGTTCAACCAATTTTGGCCTCCCACTAATGCTAAATCTCTTACAACCAGAGTCACTAGGCTGTGTAAGGGATCCCCAAAAGGTCATCTTGTTCACCCTCCATCCCATTACAGCGTAGACTACAATCCATGGGGGGAAACCTTCATTTGCGAGTCTCATTGAAATGATCCCTTGAAATGGATTTGTTCAAAATCTCCTTGGTCCAGTTCAAGTCACATTGAATTCAGTGAGCTTGTGCAAAAAGACTATCCTGATCAATAATGTCAATAACATTGCTTGATATCTCTCAGAACAAGTGCTACCTAATTTTAATCTTATTGTCTTTCCTCCACTCCAGCTAATTATAGCAAGCCTGAAATACATGCTGATGAACCCCATAAGGTCTGTGGTCCAACTCAGTTGACATTGAAATGTTCTTCTCATGGAGGATATCCACGGACTGCAATGTTTGGCTTAGTCAATAACGACCTGGCAGAGTGGAGCTATACTTTCACAATTGACAACCAAACTGAACTTTTTAATATTACTGGCAACTTGAAGCTCAACGTGACAGAAGAAGATACAGTGGTCCAGTGCTCAGTTGGATCTGAAGATTTCAACATGTCTACCAACTACAGCTTGAGTAGGTTCCTTGGTAAGGGTCCTGGGCCCTCTGGCCCTAACAAGGGACTCAGCAGCCCCTTCCCTTTATGAGGTGCAAGGGTGGAGGGTGGTATAAGCCAGACAAGAGCACTGAGGCCTAGCAGTTTTGAGGCTAGGAGAAGCAAAAGGAAGGAGTTGGCCACTCTTGGGTAGAAGCAGTTACACTTCTACAGCCAAGGAGGTGAGGCTCATGTGGGGAACAAGCACAATCTACTTTAGGAACATGAGTTAAAATGATTGCCCTTTATTCTCAAACTTTTCCGTTCCTGGGGCAGGATTTGATCCACTTCATCAGCCTTGACAGAAACCTCCTCAGTTTCCAGGGCTAAAGATAAAAAAAGGGGACACTGACCGACCGGTTCACTTTCCCTCCCTTCTCCACACATTCACTCCTGTTTTAATGGGGGAAGTCCAATAAAATAAAAATATTTTCCTCCTATACTGGCACCCCATATAAGAAGGCAATGGGGGGGGGGTCTTTGAGTTCTAAAACCAGCCCCTTGTCTCCACTTCTGTGTCATCTTCATTGTCAGTAAAGAAACATGCTATATAGCACGCAAAAATCTGCAAATAGTAGATTTCCAGAATTTCCATGATGCTTTTCAGTAATCATTTTAGTAATCAGTGCAAAACAAGTCACAAGCAATCCTCAAGCTCAGCCAATCCTTGCTATTTACTGTGTAATCTGTACAGCACCATGTAAATTGATGGTGCTATATAAATAAATAAATAATAAATAATAATAATCTACACTCTGCAGGAGGGAGCACCACTGATGCCATAACCACCCCCACTAATGGGAGAGTCAGGGAGATTTGAATCTTTAAACAGATTTTTTAGAAACAAACACAAGAATTGCTTGATTGAGAAATGCTACAAGTGCTGCATGAGATTTAGGAGAAATCCCTGTGCACAGCTTGAAATATGGCAGGGCGTGTCTTAAGATTGGGTGCTCTGGGTACTCAACCAGGGCACCAAGCTGGAGGGATGCTGAGCTGAGTTGATGACTCTGTGTTTGTTGAGTGAACTGTCTGCAGTGAGCTAGGGCAAAGGAAAGCAGTAAATGTCTCCCCCCACCCCAAAGTTATGCAGATTGTTTGGCTACAAACTATAAAAATGAACTTCCATCAATTAGCTTTTCAGTATGTTTCTTTTTCAACTTCCAGTTTAATGTCAGAAATCAGCAGAATATTACTTTGTTTTGAGACAGCATTCCCAAGCAGTATAAGAATTACAAACACTATAAAGGACTATAGAATAGAAAAAAAATCTAAGCTGATTGAGGGGTGGGCATCAAATACACTGCTCAGCCAGGGCATTTATTCTACAGTTGGGCCAGAATTGTTTTCCCTTTACCCATTTCTTACCCTTACAATATCATCAGGCAGCAGTATTCCTGTTCTTAGATGCAGGGAAATTTAAAATATTGAAAGGCTCATCATGATAAGTTTTAAAGAGGATGAAGGAAACCTAACTTACGTACACATGTTGATTGTGTTTCTGGGTGAAAAGCATGTACTACACAATTCTGCACATGTCTACTCAATCATAAGCCCCATTGAGTTCAATGGGGCTTGTCCTCAAATATCCTTAATACATCATAGGGCTCTTGAGCACTTCTATGTCAGCCTGGATTTTTTCAGTAATATTTTCAACTTTCTCATTTCAGGAATAACAAAGTTCTGTCCTGTATCTCCATTGTCCGGGACCATGAATATTTCCATTGTAATCCTCATTTCCTTTGTATTTGTGGCAGTACTGTTACTGTCCATCTGCAGTAAGTACAGATGTCTTTGTAGCCTGCCAGTGTGCTGTTGAGTATACTATAGTTGTTAGATTATAGAATGTTACACTAAGAATGGGAAGACTTAGGCCATAGCTAGACCTAAGGTTTATCCCAGGATTGTCCTGGGGTCAAACCTGTTCATCTAAGTCCACACAGGGCATCCAGCGCTCAGGCAGGGACGAACCCGGGATGATCCTGGGATAAACCTTAGGTCTAGCTACGACCAAAGGTTCAAATGCCTACCTGGCCATGAAGCTCATTACATGACCTTGTACAAATCACTATTTTTCAGCCTAACCTACCTCACAAGGTTTTTATATGAATAATATGGGGATTTTAGAGGAATGCCTTGGTGGAAAGGCAGATACAAATGCTTATCAGCCAGCGGACCAGCATCTGCTAGCAGAATGGATTCTTCTTCCGCACTGCAGCAACCCCATACCCCTCCAAAACTGTTCCAGAGGGTTGAGTGGACTCTCCAGAACAGGTGTCTCCAACAGAGTGCCCAATGGGAATACCAATAGCACCCACAAAGCCCTCCACTCCCTGCCCCTTCAAAAAAAAATGTTTTTAATAATAAAAAAAAACTTGGAAATGTTTGCGTGCCACATTCTCCTTCCTGTTCCTGAACCTGTTTCTGATCCAGTTGTTCACTGAGCAGGAAGTGAACGCAAGAGTTGCTTCCTTGTCCAATCTTCTGTCATCCACAAAGAGCTTTCCCCTTTTGCTCGTATCCTGCACTCATTCCAGAGTGTAGGACACAGAATAATGGGCTCAAGTTACAGAAACCCAGATTCTGTCTAGACATCAGGAAAAACTTCCTGACTGTTGGAGCAGTATGACAATGGAACCAATTACCTAGGGAGTTTGTGGACTCTTCCACACTAGAGGCACTCAATATGCACCTGGACAGCCATCTGTCAGGAATGCTTTAAGGTGGATTCCTGCATTGAGCAGGGGGTTGGACTCTATGGCCTTAGGGCTCTTCCAGCTCTACTACTTTTGCTCTACTCCCAGTTTTTACCTTTGCTATTTCTATCCCTTCCTTGTCCCTAGCCTTGCTGTTCTCTCCCCACATTTCTTTATTTCACTGTTTCTCCCCATCCTACCATCTAATTTCACTCTTTCTCTCCCCTCTACTCCTTTGTCTTGCTATTTCTCGCTCCTTGCCAGCCTCTAGCCTCACTATTTATTCTGCCCCCCCCCCCCCATGTCTTTTGACTAGCCAGGCCCACACACCATCTACTATGGGACTAGCCACATCCTCCATGGGAACCATTTTGTGATGGTGTCCACAGCAGTTTCTAAAATTCCCAAATGTGTCCATGGGTCCAAAAATGTTGGGGACACCTGTTCCATAGCATAATATAGGGGGTGGGGAAGGAAAGTCCCATTGAACAAGTGGTGATCTGCTTACATAACATTGGATTGCTCTTAAGAAATACATGTTCAGAAGTGACTGGACCTTCTAAAAATGTATAGAAAATACTCTGCTGTTATATTTGACTCTGTAGCATTTCCTACTTCCTATGTGCTTGGCAATGCCTCTATTAATGGTACAGAGCTTAGGATGTACCAGAGATGAAAACCTAACTAATATCTGGGGGGCAACACTTTGGAGGTGTTTGTCAACCTCCCCACACCGCCGGCAGTCTCACCCAAACATGTCCATTTCCCTTAGTGGCAAGCGAAACAGACTCTGCACTTGCTCAAACACATTGGCCCTATTCACACAATCATGGGGTGGGGTAGGGGGCAGGAGAATTACCCTGCCAGGCGGGGTAAGAAAACCACGGCACGCTCACCCCTCACACAACTGTGAACCACGCAAACCAGCAGAGTTCCCTTGCACATCCCCACGTTACATTTGAACCCAGCCATTGTGTTTTATTTTGTTAATAATTTAGATGTTCTAGGGTTCAGACCCAACATTGCAAACTGGTCTTTGGGCTAATTCCTTGCTCAGATTAAGTCCCATGCATGAAAGGAAATGGGTCTGTATTTGTTTGTTTAACAATATTTCTAGAGCATTATTTGTTTAAAAACACACACCAGAAAGGTTTTTTTTAAGGTTAAAAGCAATAATAAACACTATTAAAATCATACAATAAAAATCCCTCTGAAACTCTAAAAAGCAACCACCCCCACCCCCCAGGAATGTTTCAGCATTTTGCAAAAACAACATAGGACAAGGCAAGCAGCAGCAGCAGCAGCATTCAACTTTCAACTGAAAATAAAAATATTTTTGCCATTGGATGAATGAGCTCCAGTACCCACTGCAAGGCATAATACTGGAACGTACCTTTTTTTGACATACATTCACTGCATTGTGAGAGTCCAAACGTTTTCTCTGAGAACTTTTAACCACAGCATCTGTTTTCTGTCAGCCCAGCTGCATTGTAAAAAGGCATGAAGCCACAAACTCTTTCTACTCCCTTCTTCTAGGAACCCTTACACTTCCCTATCCTATAAAGTTTAAACGTTTTAAAAAATCCCCCCGAAGCACATAACTTTGAAAATAAAACCTGGCCTTTGAGAGCAAAGGAGTGAAATTGTTTCTTCCATGCAACTGAGGTTCAAAATGTCTCCATGGGAGATTCTGCTTTTAGCTGCATTGTATTGGCCTGGTCTCTTCAGTTCTCCCCTTCAGTGGTTAAAAGGCAGATTCTAAGTAGCAGGTTGTTTTAGCATCTCTGTTGTAGAGGACACAACCCCTGCTGTATTTTTTCCACTGTTTTAGGCCAAAGGGAGCTAGCAACATACAGAGAATAATATTTTCAACCACCATGCCAGGAGCAAACAATAGCAAAAAGTCTTGAGTGCCATGTTTGACAGAAAAGCAGGACATCGATCAAATGAAATAAGTGAATAAGTAAATACACAAAAGCATTTACTTTTTGTTTGCATCAATTTTGTTTTTAAAAATCAGGGATCACTTAAATAGGTTGTTCAAATATAAAACTCATTGATCCATGTATACAAAAATATAACTAACGGGAACATATAAACATCAAAATTAAAGCATAAGGCAGGATACGAGACAGTGGGTCTGTTCAGACTACATGCTAAGCCACAGTTAGGCTGCTAACCCTTCTGCAGTATATGGTTAGTGAGCATGTTTAAACCGTGGTTATGTAGCCAATATGGTTAGGAATGGTTCACATGGCACACTAAGCCATAAGGTTTAGCTCAAAATGCTTAACCGTGGCTTAGCATGACATCTAAACAAGGGTCAGTGTCTTTCAGAAAGAAAGAAAGAAAGACGTAATTCCATGTCCCAAATATTCTTGCTTGGGAAAGATCATAGAATAGTAGAGTTGGAAGGGGTCTATAAGGCCATCAAGTCCAACCCCCTGCTCAATGCAGGAATCCACCTTAAAGCATACCTGACAGGTGGTTGTCCAGCTGCCTCTTGAAGGCCTCTAGTGTGGGAGAGCCCACAACCTCCCTAGGTAATTGGTTCCATTGTCGTACTGCTGTAACAGTCAAGAAGTTTTTCCTGATGTCCAGCCAGAATCTGGCTTCCTGTAACTTGAGCCCATTATTCTGTGTCCTGCACTCTGGGAGGATCGAGTAGAGATCCTGGCTCTCCTCTGTGTGACAACCTTATAAGTATTTGAAGAGTGCTATCATCTCTCCCCTCAATCTTCTCTTCTCCAGGCTAAACATGCCCAGTTCTTTCAGTCTCTCTTCATAGGGCTTTGTTTCCAGACCCCTGATCATCCTGGTTGCCCTCCTTCTTTGACTTTGCTGTGCGCTTATAGTCTAAAGATGAACTTGCATATCCAGTTGTGATAGAAAAACATTGTTTCTGACATATGGGCTTTTACTTGACTTTTTATGGCTAAGTGTTCTTAAATTAGTTCCAAACAGGAAGATTCAAAAACTACTATAGAACTCAACTGTATTTCATACTAAGCATATTAGTTCAATCATTCCTTACCTAGTTTCTAATTTGCTTTATGGCCCAATTCAAACTGCTGGTTATTGCTTGTCCTCTATGAGCTTTCCTGAGTTTTAAGGTCTGCAGGCAAAACACTTATTGGCTTTTTCTGAGAAGTATTAAGGTTCATTGTGCCCAGAGCAGAGTGTATTCAGCTGTGATACTGCACAATGTTTTAATGTTTGATCTTGAAGTTGTGTTTTTAATTGTTTTGATATATTGGGATAACATGAATGATATTCTGTCTAGAGAAATCCTATTACAGCCCAATGACAGGATTAACATTTCAAATAGTTTGTAGAACCCAGAAAACAAATAGTTCAGTCTGTCTATGACTATCAGGGGCATATGGAAAAACCGAACATGCTAGCAGATAGGCAGCTAAGAATGGGCTTTAGGTTAAGACTCCATAAACAAAAAAAGTAGGCTGTGTACCAAACCAAAAAATACCAAAACAAAACCACTGGGTTTGGACTGGGAGTAGTAGTAGTCCCTTTGTTCACCTTTTGAACAATCTGTTCCTTCCTTCCTCTAACACCCCCCCCCCAAGAGCTTTGTCCCTTCCTCAACCATATTTGCAAAGTGTGGAATCATATTGGTAAAGATTTCATATTCAACTTTGCTGAATTTATTGGTGGTTTTGGACTTTAAAAGGATTTTCTCCTTCTACTAGACTGCAAACGCTCGAGGACCTCTTGCCACATCAGCCCTGATCCACCCGCAGTGACAGCTGGAATGTTACCACAGCAGCACTCCAATGGGACATCAGAAGTAATCTCTCTCTGACCATACAGGATTGGGGAGGTAGGCCTCTTCTCAAGCAAGTTGGATGTTTTCATGCCCAATTCTGGCATCAGGACGAGTGGGCACCCCAAACATAGGAGGTGGCTGAATCCCACTCCTGACTAGGCCTCCTATATTTACCATGCCAAGGCTAGAAATGTTGAAATTCAACCTCAGAAAATCCTGACTACCTTACCTTTTGAGACAGACTACTGTTTCTAGAAGGTGATGAGGGTGGGGGCATGATTTAGCAAAAGTGACGGGGAGGGGTGGCGTTTGCAAATCACACTGCCCCAATATTTTTCTTCCATACTTTGAACACTGTGAGCCAAAACTGACATAACTTTAAATATGTATCTAGCAGTCAATCGTCTTCATTTTTTACTCTAGAGTAGGCATGGGCTGGTCCATGAAGTCACAAAGAGTTGGAAGAGACTGAACAAATAAACAACAAAAAGGCACAGAGGCCTTGATACATATCTTTAAAGCACCCATGCTCCCTGGTATGGATTGGGCCCTTGGGCCCACTCTAGAGTTAAAAAAATTTTTTTTAAAAAAAGACATAGCTAGATACAGATTTAAAATAATGTCTCTGATTTGACCTTGAGGTGCTGGGAGGGAAGAGAAAGGAGGCAGACAGTGTGGTGTGCTCTGTCCACGCGGAATCCCAAATGCCTGAGTGAATTGCTCTTCACAGGGTATACATAACTCGAGTTGCAGGGATAAAAGCAACTAGAAGAGAATTGCTTTTCAGCAGAAAAAAGGAAGGGGTTGGATTCAGATTTAGGCACATGCAACTGGGCTGGTGGAAGCGGACTTCCTTGTCCCCTCCTTCCTACGGTAGCCACTGCGGCCTCCTAAAATGCTACACAGAGGGCCAGGGAACACTACTGAATGGGGATGAGTTGTATGAGGAACAGAGGGAGGCAAAGGCATGGAAGGCATGCTGGTGCACACTGCCCTGTTGCTCCTAGTGCAAGTGGCCGCAGCTAAAAAACACAACCCAAGGACACTTGTACCTGGGTTGTTTAGTGTTGTATCTGAACCCAAACCTCTGCCTTGTCTCTCATCCAGTGCGAAAGCAAGGAAAACCCCGTAGGGGAGTAAAAACTGCACTAGTGCAACTGCACTAACGTTATAAAGCCCTGAGGAAGAACGCAACCGCGTTCGAAACGCGTAGGCACCTGGTACTTTAATAAAACTTTTACTAATAATATTATTGTAGAAGATTACTTGGTTCCGCCCTTGCCTTTGGCTATTTTTTACTTGTCTCTCACCCAACCAGCCAGAACTGTGGTTGTTGTGATATGTGAACCAGGCCGATGTGTCAATTCAACTTCCAAGCTGCTGGTTGACATGGAAAGTTGTAAGGGAAAATGAAATGCTGATGTTCACAAGCAGAAATGTTCCAAGAGTAATTAATTTCAAACAAAAGGGAGAAGGGGAATCCCCCCTCCCCTGCTTAACTACTGAAACTGAGCCACCTGAAGCTCCTTCTGTGGCTCTATTTAGGGAAAAAAGTGTCTAAGCTAGACTACATCCTATTGAATAGATCCACTGGCTTGGGCAGCCAACTCATTGCTTGAAGCAACAGGCTGCAATTCTTCGTGGGGTATGGCTCTACTTGCAAATGAGCACCTATCTACCTAGCCAGCAGTTTCTATCAACAAACTTACTGGGAAAGGAGCAATTGTCCAGAAATGCTGTAACTGGATGTGTTAGCAACAATACAGGGGAAGCAAACCCTTCTTTCATGAGGTACTCACTTCCTAGCAACAAAATATTCTAGAGGACATCACCTGGGATGTATGGCAGATTGCACCAGCTTATCCAAGAGGTATATGTAACCTAGAATTATGAATTTGCACATCCTTAACTACTTCCTGCAGAAATTAATACCAAGTGTGAGGGTTCTGAAATCCAATTTCAAAGGTGTGTGAATGTAGAAAATAAAAACAGCCTAGCTAAATCAGAGCCCCAAGGTCCATTTACATTGCATTCCTATGCACAACTTCCCTCGGTGAAATGGGGAAGGGGTGATTCTTCCCCTTACAGTGTCCCACACCTCCCAGAAATTGGCTGCAGATGGTCTGCCCATCCTTCTTCATCAGATTTGCATGGAGTGGGTGGGTGTGGGAGATAGCAGCGGGCAAGAGGGGAGAATCTCGTTGACTATTGAATCTCACCAAAAAACAAACTTCCCAAAGTAATAAAGTAGCACAACAGAAAACAGGCTAGGTTAGAATCTGTGTGCGATGTGGTAAGTTTATCGCATGCAGGGGCATTCAGAAGTAGTATCCCCACATCTGCAGTCCACTCGTCCAGCTCAGAGTGCTCAGTGCTGCATGCGCAGACCAGGTGACAGAGAGAAGCCACCAGGGATGTCTAGGAATGTGTTTCTGCATATATGTTTTACACAATACTTTTATGTTCTCAGATCTCCACACCAGTATTGGGGCTCGACCTCTGCTCCACACTTGTTTGCCGACAGAACTGGATGTTCAACTGGATATTAGAGGGAAAAGAGACTCACCCAGCAGGAACTTAATGGTGGTAGTAAGCCACAAACTCATTTTATAAGCTGAAGAAATTATGAAGCTGTTAATGGGGCACTGTACTTCTGAGCCTGCTGTCTGTTATGGATAATCTGAGGAAGGACTACAATTATTCCCAAACCTCTTAGTCTCTGCTGAAGTAGCTCTTCACTCTCACTGTACTAAAGCCCTCAGAAACGGGTCAATTTAGTGTAACGAAGAGACGTTTTCACAATTCAAAGCCATTCTGTGCAGTTGGCTGCAGAACAATGGAAGATACCAGTACGGTTCTGAAGTTGGATAAGCTGTGCCCAAGGAAAAGTATTATTGCCTGCTATGTAGGGGAAAAGTGGTTACTCTCTTTGTAAACTCTCCTTAAATGCAGCTTTCACATAATTTATCCCTCTCGTTTCTAACTTTACTTAGAGCACCAATATAAGAAAATAAACTGCTGTATTGATTTTGTTGCCATAGCCCCTCTGAAGGGACAAATGTATGAGTAGCAAGTAATACTTCCTCACTGGCCGTATGATTACTTTGAATATTCATTTGCTACTGCTCTAACAAGCTTTAATGGTATTTATAAGTTTTAATGGGGTATGCATGTGTCTGTGTGTCAGGGATTCAAATGAGTTTAAGCATAATTAACACTCTGTTAATGCTGGGTTAAGCAGGAAAGTTCTTGGCTAGACAATGGATGGAGAAAAAGCTTCACGATAAGGATTATGAGGACTGGGTCAGCAAAAGAAAAGGCTAGGTGAAGAAGTAGTGGAGATAAGCTATAGAAATAAAATGGGGGGATTTAAAATTGCTCAGTAATTCTTATATCACCTTAAATAGTTACAACGCATAAAAGGGTTTTTATAAAAACTGCCTCACTATCCTGTATCATGTTTAGGATTACAAATGGGGCTGGAGTGAGTGAGGTGAGCTCCACAGGTACTTTCTCATAAGCCTTACAGTTTCTACTGCCTGTGACTATGGCTGCTTCAGCTTCCATATTTTATTCCATATTTGGCTCATATATTTACTTGCCTTTGTAGGCAATATTAATTTTGACAGTATTATCACAAGATACAATGCTGGTCCAACAACAAAAAAGTTTGAAGAATTTCTTATTGATCCACACTTGTGTATTCTTAGGGCAACTGGCAAATCACTGTGGAATATTCCTCTGGGGGATGTTCTCTACTCATCTACTCGTACCAAAGAAAACAATCTTGCTCTTGTTTATGTCATTTTATATCCTAGGTATGCCAGAGAACTGAGAGCAGATCAGGAGTTAACTCGTTTCATCCTCCAAGTCACTCAATTGATCACGGAAATCAGAGGTTAAATAAACAATAATATAAACAGCCTGTAAGCCACCATTCTTCTTTGGTTCAAGACAACTAATCCAGCCATTGAAAATAGTACCATCGCTATTTCGCAAAACTGGCACCTTTAATTTCCAAGAGAAATCCCTCATTTCAAAGAACCTCCACAGGAAAATCCCCCGCCCGCCCGTATTAATGCTCATCTGTGAGGTGGGTTGTGATCTTTTCTTCAAGGGGATGCCTACAATTAGTAGCATCCTTTCCCTCAATGACATCACCTAATGGAAACTGGGATTCATTCATGACTGTTGGAAGCAGCCCAAGAGTTTTCCTGCAAACCTCCCAGAGAATATATTTCTCTTTTGAACAAGATACATTCTAACACCATAATTCCCATTTTGACATTATCCTTCTTGACAACTATATATTAAACTGCACACAGGTAAAAAACTGTAATTATGCTGAGACAGAAATAGGGTTTAGCATTAGCTTCTTCTGGCAAATCCTATAAGTGTATGTCTTCAACTTGAGGCAAAGGTTGGTTATGTTTTGGTTTTGTACTTCATAGAAAATGTAAAATGTTTGTGCCTGTTCTTGTTTTTCAGTCTGCTTAATATCTGAGCAAAAGTAATGTTAACTGCTTTGAATTTAATATTTTTATTTTAGATTAATATTTTCTTCCTTAATTTTATTAAATATTGTCCTTTTTCTTCTCATTTTTCTGAGCAAAAAAAAAGTGGATTAAGAGAGCTAAGAGATGAAGAATGACTTAGAAGTTCAATAACCACAATTCTCTATGGGCCAATTCACACAAACACTGATTGTGGTTTGTGGCTTCCCTCCACTCCTTTCCTCCCTGGCTGTGTTTGTGGCAATTTTACCAGGCACACAATCCTCAGTTTAACACACACACATATACAAAAGGTGCAATACTTCTATTAGTCAATGATTCAGAGGAACAGTTTACCACAATGGGGACAGGAGTCAGGCAGGGGGAAAGCATAAGTATACTGAGGTCACTTGTAGTAATTCTTGCTGAAACTAAGGAGGTCTGGTGTCATGAGTAGCTGGATGGGAGGCTGTCCGGGAACCTGTTGTATGCTGCCTTAACTTCCAGCATGGAAGAAAGACAGGGCAGAAATGTTATAAGGGGCATACAGTCTCCCCTGGCCTTAAGTACAGTGTCCACCTCCCCAAAATTTTCTGCTGTGCTGGTGACATTGGCAACAGTGGCAAAACAATTGGTAGTTTACACGTGCCTTGTTTTAAAGCTAAATTTGGTCTTTTTAGGGCACTGTCATGGCAGCCACCCAGCCCCAGGGGAGTTGAAATTGGCTCCGAGACCCCTAAGTTAACCATTGCTGATCTATACAAATAGGTAGAGCGACTTACCTATTTTCAATACAACTGGCAAAATGTTGTCACAGCGCCAAAGCAAATCCTTTTAACATTTCGCAGAAATCTCATCATGCTATGGTAGAGGGTAGCCTGTTGCAGATGTGATTATGCTACAAGAAAGGCCACTGTCTTAGAACAAAGTTGGTATCTTAAGGATGAAGCAGCTTGAAGGAAAAGCTTGAAGATCTGTAGGCAGTGGAGTTGGGATGTAGCAGTGTATTCCTCAAGCACCTACTCTATGCCATGGTTATTATTTGGGACACACACTCTACAGCCTACCTTTTTATGGACTTTAAAAAGCACCACATTCCCCCCAAATCTTCTGAAAGTGGCTACTCTCTCTAATATATATAACCTTCCTGTTTTCCCTACTCCAAGACCATGTATATTATTTGAAAATCTGAATATAAAATAAATTATGTAAAAAAACCCAGGGAACATATTAGTTGGTTTTATTTGCATTATCTGTCCTGCTCAGTGCATTTGAATTACCATGCTATTAGACTTGGATTTCCTTGGACACCAACAAACCTGAGGTATTTACTCTGCTATATGAAAAAAGAGGCCGGTAACATATGCCAAGGAAGGCTAAGATTACTTTATTGAATCTGCATTGAATCATGTCCTTAATTTTCCAAGATGCTGTCCTGATCAGTAATATTCAAAAGGGGAGGGATGCCAAACCCAGTAATTCATATACCAATTAATATGAAAATCCCAAATTATTTTTGCAGTCCTTTATTCTTTTAGAAGCATTTCCAATCTTCAACAACCCTACTTATCCTGAAGTCCTCTTTCATACGACCATCTTACAGCACTTACAGCTTGCCCTAGCAATAGGCAGTGTTGTACTTTTCTGTGCCTCTTTCACTTCATTAATATGTCCACAGAAGCATGCAGGCTTTCCTCTTTCCAACAAAAAGGGAGCTAGTCATCCTTTGAAGTTGAACTTCCCATTCCACAAGTTTATCTGACCAAACTTAGGAACTTTTCTCAGGATCGCTTATTGTGCCATGGGCAGTAGGGGTAAGGAGGACTTTAGCACAAGATCTTGAGACACAATGAGTTAAGAGTTCAGTTCGCAGCACTAAGCTGATTGCTGACCATGTATGATTCAGAGTTTGAAGGAAGATTTAGTAATTCCTACGTCTTTTTAGCATCTCTCTCCCAAGCTCTTTCCTGAGGGACACCATCTACTTCTTCTGAAACATTCTCAATAATGCTGAGTCTGGATTGCCTAAAGCAAAAAAAAAAAAAAAAAAAAAAGGTTAGTTCTGTGGAGGAAACAAAATAGAATCAAAACTCCACATCACATTCCTGATAAGATTAGTAAAATTGGAGTTTGAAGGCAACCCATTTATCCCTGACATATCGTTACTGGATTATAACCAATCTCAGAATGACCTGATAACTTCATGCAATCCTCAACATGAAGACTATCCTTTGCTCATGGACAACCCTCTCTTCAATTTGAAACTGCTGCTTATCATCAGAAATCTATCTCCTTACAGATATGTTAACGTAAGAACTATACCCTTCAGCCGGCCAGTTATACCACTTCAAGCATTCTGGCAACACTACTGCAAGGCCCAATGACACCAGCTATAGTACAAAGGGCTTATCTACCTGTACATCCTCCAACATAATATATGCCTAGTCATCAACTTCCCACAATGCCCATCTGCAGTTTAAATGGACAAACTGGACACAGAAAATGGCAGTACTTAAGAACCATTGGATGAACATCACATTATTTCAGGAGATTTTATTCCATTCTAATTTTGCCATACTGAAGAAAAGAAGTTTAAGGGATACACAGAATGTGAGGTTGCTAAATTAAGTTCTCAACACTTTTAAAGTTTTTTAGATTATGTTGTTTGTTATTGTTGCATTTTATGGTTTTAAGTTTGGCTATTGGGCTGTGTAGAAAGGTAAGAAATAAAGATGATATCTGTCCTGGGGCAGAACCAGAGCTAATAATTAAAACAGAACAGCGCTGGTTCCTTACCACTCTGCCAACTTCTGTTCATATTGCTCCCTTTGCTCCCGTTTCCTTTTCTCAGCCATGGTTTCGCCAGTAAGATTTTGCATTGCCATTAGTAACCCTCCAGCAGGGACACTGTAAAAAGACACAAAAAGTAAGTGTAGCTATACGAACACTTTAGAATGACAGCAATTATAAATGATGAGAGGGCCATTCACAAAATCACTGATGCAGCACTTCTGGCAGTCCCTGCCCCAATAATTCATTTCCTTTCAAAAAGCACTTGCGATTCCAGAGTCAACCATAAATAGTACTGAACATTCTCTCCATCCCTTAGTTTAGTCTTTTGTTTCTTTTTGAGAGGAATAAGAAATTATTTTCAATATCATCCATCATTCAACATACATCAAAACTATTAGTGTAGTATAGCAGAACAAATCATTCCAGATATAGAAAAAGAATCTATCATTCTTCACTCATATAGTTCCATTCTCACCATTACAGAACACGATTCTCTATGGACATATCATCTTTCCCATTAAATAGATGCCCTAAACCAGTGAAGGAGAATCTTTTTCTTCTTTTATTTATTTATTTATTTATTTAAGTATTTTTATGCCGCCATTCAGCCAAAAAAGGCTCTCATGGCGGCTTACAAAAGTATTTCTTTTGAGGGCCATATACCCTCAGGTAATCTATTGGGGGCCACCTGCTAGCAGTAGGTGGGGTGCAGGAGAAATTCTGTTGGATTGCGCCTAAGGTGTTCAGAAAAGGTTATGTTACTGTTTGTTATATACACAGATTTTCCTAGACCTTAAGCTCTATATTTCTCACCTAAGCATGTTTTAGGTTTTTCTTTTTTAAAGTACTTTTTTGAATGAAATCTACGGCTCTTCAGAGGTTCCCATTCACAACCTCAGTGAACACAATGGAAGAGAAACAGAACAGTTCTTGCTGGCCCCACTCTCTGACATTTGTGTGCCCAACAGCCCTGTATTCAGTACTAGAGCATGCTTTCTATTCGGAAAGGCGAGGGGAGAAGCCTCAGGGGGCCTTGTGGCAGCAGCTCACAGTGGAGCAAGTTTCCCCTCTCTCTCACCTTCCATTAGGGGGAGAGCACTGGGAGCCCATGCGCACTGTTAATTTGGAGGATGCATTGCCCTTTTGTTCTCAGCCTAGCGTGCCTGCTGTTGTCAAGTTAAATGTTTAGTAGTGGTAAGTGGGCACCAGGGAAGCCATGGCACAGCCATGGAGGAACAGGTAGTGTACTAGATAGGAATGCCCCACAGGTAAGACCTGGCCTATGGGCCAGCAGTTTCATACACCTTTCCTAAATGCTGAACCTACCACTATTAAACATTTAACTTGACAACAACAGCATGCTAGTCTAAAAATCTGAGAACAAAAGGGCAATGCATCCTCCAAATTAAAAACTGACCATGTTAGTGATCTTGACTGTTTTGTTTTTTTAATTAGCACCTCCACCCATTTAAACATTAACAGAGACAGAAAAAGAAAAAGATCCACGATACTAAAGGTAAAGATAAAGGAAGTTGAGAAGGGAAAAAAGGTTATTAGCACCAATATGAAAGGGAAAACAGAAAAAGTCTAAAACTAAAAGGAAGAGAGCCATTCTCAGTAAAATCCTGCAAAAATTCACAAATTGGCTTGGAATGAAATCCAAAACTTAGTAAATGATGGCAATTGTGATTAGTGGTACACCTGGGTGTGCATGCACATGTGACCGACCTACCCCAACAATGCTCCAAAAATGCTGCCTCCAGTCAAACCTCTCAAGCCCAAGTGCATTCTGAACAAGCCTCCAGTACAAGCTAGAAATCAAATCAAATGAGATCAGACCATGCAAGGAAGCTTACGAGAAGTTTCAGCCACAATACATAGAGATGGCAATTCTATAATTCCTGCTGCCTCCCCTTCCAAGAGTCTGTGAAATGAAATGTGGCTCCAGGACTGCAAACCAGAGGTTCAACTACAAACAGCTCCAAATATAATGACATATGGAAGAACGTGTCGACATCATATAGGTATATATGTGGATGTTTAAAGGTATTACATCTTTAAGCACTTATGCATATGTAGGCATGATGTCCACACTAAACACAATGGCTGTGGGAAACACTGGATTAACATACACATTTCCTGGAGTAATTGTAATGTGTAACGGTGTCTCATTTTAGACCACAACCTGAGAAGTCTATGACTGGCTTCATAGACCAGAGGGCAGGGCTCCTGCAGCTTTAACTGTTGTGATGAAGATGCATGGAAGAAGGTGTTCCATGCATACAAATGACACCTGCTGAAATTCCCTTTCAGGAGCCCTGTCCTCCTTTGCATATGGTCACCCTAATTTCTTTGTCAGAGGATTGCAGCAGTTTCACAGTAGCCAGTATATACCGACTGGAATTCAGTTAGGACAGGAACTGAGATTTTTTTTAAGAAGTATTTTTAATTGTAAGTTTTAATTCCTGCATGTTCAAAAATACAAATCAGGATCCATTTAGAGAAGTTTTCAGAGGAAGCATAAAAACAGTTTCACTCAAAGTTTTTTTAAGTAGGAAAATCTTACAGGGAATATGCATCCCCTTTGCTAAATTTTCAAGCTCTATTCACCTTTCACAAAACTGACATTGCAATTCTCTACATAACTACTTAGAAATAGGTCCCATTGAGTGTAATAGGACTTACTCCCGAGTAAGCAGGTTCAGGATTGCAGTCTTAGTTATTTATTAATCCTTTAATTTCATAATCCTGTAACAGCCTTTCACCTAATAACTGCTGTATATGATGGAACAATATTAATGTGTGATCATAAGCACACACATCCGGAAATGATTTTCTCTGAAATAAGCCAGACTGAAAAAAACAATCTCAAAGATATTCCTAGTTAAGAATTTATTTATTTATTTAAAAAACCCATATATTACTGAATAACAGCCTTAACAGTTCAAAATGTAAAGCTTGATCGACCAAGAAGCAAGTCTCGGGAGCACCAAAACTAATCTTATCTAATCAATACTTCTGTCTCATTCAAAAATGAATATTCAAAGTAGAGTAGTCTTACCTCCTGCAATGGCAAAATGACTGATGACAAATTTATCCCGGTATACAGACAAACCAGTGCTTACTGTGCTACAATAGAGAGGAGGAAAAGCAAGGATTAGCACACACACACACACAAAAAAAACCTGACAAATGGAAGAAAAGAAGTATTATTTCTGAAGGCCTAAATAGTGTCCTATTAAATAGGGTGACCATATGAAAAGGAGGACAGGGCTTCTGTATCTTTAACAGCTGTATAGAAAAGGGAATTTCAGCAGGTATCATTTAGATATATGCAGCACCTGGTGAAATTCCCTGTTCATCACAACAGTTAAAGCTGCAGGAGCCATGTCCTCTTTTGTATCTGATCACTCTACTATAGTTTTTGCAGCTTTAACTGTTGTGATGATGAGGGAATTCCACCAGGTGCTGCAGGCATACAACTGACACCTGCTGAAATTCCCTTTTCTATACAACTGTTAAAGGTACAGCCCTGTCCTCCTTTTCATATGGTCACCCTATATTAAATCCTGACTAGAAACATGTATTTTCTCAAAGGGGGAGAGATGGCAAGAGTATTTAGAAGCACTTCACATGTAACTTTTCCATATGACACAATTCACATATAGAAAAAAAATATATGCTCCCTCCTAATCCATGTACTTAAAAAACAAACAAAAAAACAACCAAGTGACCACACACATTTTATCTTCAAGGATAAAGTAGCCTTCCCCACTGAGATGCCCTCCAGATGTTTCATAATACAACTCCCATAATTTCTGACCATTGATCATGCTGTCTGGGACTGATGGGATTTGAAATCCAAAACATCTGGAGGGCACCAGGTTAGGGAAGGCTGAGATAAATAGAGGAAAATTAATGCACAAACAGCCATTCATTGGGATAATGGCTGTGCTATTTACACAGAGTTAGTGCTACTTCAATGATATGAGATAAAGTTTTAAATAATTTAAAACTTTAAATAAAGTTTTAAAAGAAATGCAATAACAATGAAGTTATAATAACAAACAATATCCAAATCCTAGGAAGATGAAGGATTGTGTAGTTGTCATTTGCCAACATATTTTAACAGGTAAAAGTATTAATTGATATTTCTATTTCCTTTCAAGTAAAGTCATCTATTCAGAACAAAGAGTGGGCAATGAATGGACTCTGCCCAGAAAACCCTTGATTTATATAAAGTATAAATGGAAACTATGTTTCTAAAAATGAAACTTGTTTGGCAACATCTATTAATCTATTGTGATGTGTCAGGAGCACTGTGCTAAACCCTTGAGAAGCAACTATGAGCTGGATCTGTGGCTCTTCTCAAGTTTTTAGCCATTTCCATTCTCGCTGCTGTAACCAATACTTTGAAGATAGAAGATTGCTAATGGGTGAAGTGGGAGTTTCTAACTGAATGGATTATTGCACTGTTACCAAAATGTCTGAGCAGAAGGGCAAGACCACCACATGTGGATTAGGGCCCCTCTTTAAAATCCTTCTAGCACACAGTGGGGAGGACTTCACTAATATGGCATAATTCTACAGGGGTGAGATTCTCTAACTACTGCTGATATTGTTATAAGAGGTTGCTACCTTCAAATAGAGTCCCATTTTGCCTCTAGGACAGAGGAACCTATGCTCCCCATACTGCTCTTAATCCTCTAGAAGTTCCATGAGTCTGTTATTAATAAGACATAGATGAAAGAGAATATTCTCGTTGTCCTATACAATTCACTCTCAAAGAGGGTGATTATGAAAATAAATATTGACAGCCTAGATCCTTGGTAAAGAGGCTGCAGCACTTCAAAAAATATCCTATATACATTAACTCAAAAGCCAGTTCACACTACGTTCAATCCCACTTATTTTCCTTATTTTTTCAAGAGCTCACACTCTGCCCAAGACATTTAAGAATATTAAGGAACTTCCTATAGCCAGGGATACTTTTTATTGCAATACCAATGGGCAATTTTTAATGGCTTCATGTGCCCATTTGTTACAATGTACACATCATCATGGTAACACAACCTTGTGTGTCTCCAGCTTGCACCTCTTAACGAGATCAACCCCTAGCAATCCTGCTGTGAGGTGGTTCTATGGTCCTGTCTGGTGGCTGATGATGATTATGTAGACTTCCTTCAACAGAATGCTAAAAAAACAAGAAGTACCAATACATTTCCACAGCAGCAATATCAATTCCTTACTTAACTCAGTAAAATGGAAATTGTTATGATTCTGATCATATTAAGTGGCCTGATTTGGGGTTGGCCCCACATATACCAGATATATTGGATATTTTAAGATAGAGGAAGGTGATCTGTACAAAATGGTACCAATTTCAGCCATGTAACTTATAATGTAATTAATGCCCCCCTTTTTGGAGGGGTCAAAAAGGAGATATGCCTGAAGTTAGTCAGATTTGACAGTCTGGAATTATATACACTATTCCCCAACAGATGCTGCTTGTTTCAGCCATGTACTTTATAATGTAATTATTGGGCCCAAAGAGTGGTTTTGCGGGGCTTCCACACCCTAAAAGACCCAGCAGTTGCCCATAGGACTTGCAGTTTAGGAGACGCCACAACTTTTTAAAGATGTCCAGATAGTCAAAACTTTTGTACCTTATGTGATAAGTTTTTTGTCATAGGCACTTGGACTATTACTCCCAAGTTAAGGCTGAACTCTATGGGACTTGCTTCTGAGTAGACATGTGCAGGACTGTGCTGTTAAGTGTGCATAGGATTGCAGCTCAATATAGTTTTCATACGGACAGTGATATTGTATTAACAACCCACTGAATGAAAGATAGCTACTGATCAAGGGCCCCATATTATCTGAAGGAGATTCTAGGGACAAAGTAAAAGGTCTGCATGTGATATTTCAGACCTTATGTACATAAATAGATTGTAATCTGTCACCTGAAAGTTCCCATAAACTGATCTGCGATGATGATAAAGGACGACAAACATCTAAGGAGAAGCAGCAACAGTTCTCAAAATGCTAACTTTTATGAGGGATAGAAAAGGTTCTCTTGGCTTATTTGGGGATTTGCTGTTCAGAGCCCAAAGGCAGCTGTACCATCAGAAGAGAGGAGCACACAAACAGTCCAGAGCGCCAGGTCAAGACCTTTCTCTTCTCCCAGGCATTTTAACAGCATTTTAACAGCATTTAATAACGTTAAGTTTGTTTTAATGGACCCCAGAATTGTTGTTTTAAATGAATACTGTTGTTTTTATACTGTTTTTATGTTTTTTAAATTTTTTGTATACTTTTAATGTCTACTATTTTTAATTGTTGTGAACCGCCCAGAGAGCTTCGGCTGGGGGGCGGTATATAAATGTAATAAAATAAATAAATAAATAAATAAATAAATAAGCTACCTCAGTGTGCAAGTAACTGCTCTCATGAGTGACAATGGAAACACTGTAGAACTGTTTTCCACCTGTAACGTATCTGGGGCATTGCACAGGGGTTGCCTCCCATAACTAACAAGTCCACTTACTTGAATAGTGCCACAAAGGCAGCAATTCTCCAGCCCCAACGCCAGCCATAACGGACGAAGCCCCTGATCGCTGCACGATGTGCAGATTGCTGTGGAGTAAATTAGAAAGCAGAATTTTATTGTACAAAAGCATATTATACCACAGAAATTTTTATCATGTTCAAAATGACATTCTATATGGACTATTCCTAACATTAATAAAAAAACCAGGCCTGCTAGTGAGATGTCCTATGTAGGGATAAACATTTTGCCTAGAGGCAGAAAGCAGACATCTTTGAAAAGTCCAGAGCCTCCACTTTCACACATCTGCTTTCTTTGTAGAAGTCATGCATGCACATCCTACCTGTGCCTCTTTTGACAGAGGGCTGGAGGGTTAAAGCCTTGCACAGAAAACAATTCAAGTGCTTTTGACATTGCCAGAACAAAGGACCGTTTCATGCACACATACACATAACTTGTTCTTTTATTACATGGTTTTTCAATACTTGTGTGAACTGCCTTCAGTGAAAAATATTATCTGAGGCAACAGCAAAGCTCCTGGTGTGGTCCCTGGTCTGCGATGGTTCTTTCCTCCATTCAGAACACCAAGTAAATGGACTTCAGCTAAAGAAGGGGTTAAAAAAACTATCTAGAAGATAAATTCAGTATGCGATCTACCATGCCAGATATTTGTCCATACCACAGCATCCAGACGATTATGGTAAATCTCTGCTTCGCTCTGCTCAATGTATCGTTTTTTGGCATATCTAAAGCCAGGTATACCTCCATAGAACAGTCCAATCATACCCCCTGAAAATGTTGCTTTGAATATATTCAGAGTTTCTTCTGGGTATCGATTTAGTTCACTATAAAAGAAAAAAATGCTTCATGAAAATTCAGTCTTTGGGGACTGTCTACGTAAAGACAGATCTATGAAACCTTCATCATTCTTCAGAAACTTCCTGCACCCACAGTGGGCCTATTCAGATGACACACTAAGCCATGGTTAGGTTACTAACCTTCTTGCAGCAAATGGTTAGTGAGGATGTTTAAATCATGGTTATGTAGCCACCACAGTTAGGAATGGTTCACATGACATGCTAAGTTATGGCTCACACAACACACTAAGCCATAATGTTTCGCTCAAAATGTTTAAACACCGTGGCTTAGCGTGTCATCTGAACAGGGTCAATATAGTATCAACATTAAATGAGGTGACATTGTCAATAGAGGTCAGTTGTCTGCTAAGCTCACAAAAATTCAGCTACAAAAACAGGAGGACAGTGAGAAATGTACTTTATGGGAAACGTTGTCAGTCAATGGCTGTGGGGCGCTGAAGGATGACGTGGGGCAGAACCCCCAGTTCTGAGCAGGTGAGGCGGTGCTCGAATCTCCCCCCTCCCCTTCCCAGCCCCAGATCCGCGCTCCTTCGAAGAGAATAGCGTGAGGGGCAGCGCGAGATCACACTTCCCGCAAGTCTGGCGGGGCAGGAGGGCATCCTGTTGGCATCGAGGGCTCTGGAGGGAGGCCGCGATTCAACCCCTCTCCACCCCACCTGTGCCCCCCCCCCCCGCCTCGACTGACAGCGTGCGCGGGAGACTTCGCCCGAGGCTTCGCTCGCTCTTGCGTCTCCCTCGCTCCCTCCCTCCCTCTTCCCCAGCAATTCTTCCAATGGTTTTGTTCGTCGTGCCCATGACAGCGCCGCGGAGCCCGCGCCAGCCCTCCCGGGTGAGTGATGGAGCAGAACAACGACTACAGCCACAGGCTTCTTACGCGAGGGGATAGTTCGAGGGAAGGCGGGATGAAGCCTGTGGAGGCCTCCCGCGCCCTCCTGCCCGGCCTCTCACTCACTCTCGGAGGAAGAGCGCCCGGAGTCGTTCCCAGCCCGAATCCGTCGGCTGCGGCCTGCCCACAAACCGAGGCTTCACGGAGCCCGGCTGTTCCGCGTCCAGCGCGGAGGACGAAGCAGCGCTTCCGTCGGCAAAGCCCCGGGGCAGACTTCCCGCTCCTGGCACCGCGGGCGGCCGCTCCATAACCAGGCAGCCGAGCGGACGGGGGGAAAGACAGAAGCAGAGCGAGGCTCCTGCAGCGCCCCCGGCACCTGGGCCTTGGCTTGGGTCCCCTCTCGTCGCCTCAGCCGCTCCGGAACGGGGCGAAGTCGGAGAGCGCCGCTCTGCCGTCCTGGAGGACGCATCGCACCACCGTCTTCTTTTTCAGCTTGGCTGGACTGTGGCACGCCTCTAGTCCGGTTTATACATTCGAAGCAGAATCCGGGGGGGGGGGGCTTGCTCTTGCGGAACTGCTCCAACTTCTAGTGGAACGTGGGGAGTTGCACATTTGGAGCATCATTATTATTATTATTATTTATTTATTTATATAGCACCATCAACAGACATCCTAACTCTAGGACAGGGGTAAGGTACCTGTTTGGAGCTACAACTCCCATCAACCCCAGCCACGATGGGAATTGTAGTCCCAAAATCCGGAGGGCACCAGGTTGACTTCAGTCCCTTTCCTTGAGTCCAGAGCAGTCTTGATCCGAAAACTGTGCAGGCTCTTCTTTGAAATAAAAGCTTCATCACACCTAGTCAGATACATGGAGCCGACCTGGTCTGAGGATTTTTAAAAAGCATACTATCAAGGTACTATTGAGATCTCTCTGATAGGCCTTTCTTTTTAAACAAACAACCCTTAAATATTTTGCTCCTCCCACATCCCAGATTCAAGTGTAAATCCTACATGGGCTTTCTATTGCATATGAATAGTTTCCTTTTAAGAAAAATCCCAGATGCTTTTTCTTACTTTTTTTACATTATCCCCCTAACCCTTTCAAAATTCTTATACGGCAGCAGGAACAATATCATTATTTCTATATTATAAGGAAGATGCTGAGGAATGGAGGCTTGTCAATGGCCAGCCTCAGAATTTATGGCTGAAGTGATATTTGAACCTTGGATTCCACCATTTATTCTATTCATCATTATAATAAAGTCCCTAATTGATAGCATTCCCAGGTAATTTGTCCCTAAAAGGTGTTCTTAGAGTAATTGAATGCTGCAATACACCCTTAAATGGGGATAAGGCCCATTGATCAGAATGGCTTACTTCTCCTGCCACACATGCTGGTGTCGTGCAAACCTAGCTAGGGTAGTTTATTGCTGTGGTTAATAAACCACCCAGAGCCCATGACATACAAATCCTTCTGGCACAAGTGATGGGGGAATTAAGCCACCGTTGCTTATTTACCCCTCTGATCATAAGAACCCGGTCAAAATATTAACTGTTCCTACTGAAAATAAGAACACTTTGGAACTGTAAGAGGGACCTTTAATAATAATAATAAAAAAGCACAGAAAGCACAAAACGTCAACATAGTGACAGGAAGAAAAAAAAACGATGTGTTTCAAATTATGTCAGAAAAAGGCTCGTAGTTCGGCTCCCTATACAGCCCACCTTCACCTAATAAGGCAAAACATTCACATAACAAACAGTCTAGAGGTGGTGGGTGATTTCTTCAAGAATGTTTAAAACATCAGACACCAAAACGAAATAAGTACTGTAAAATGGCAAATTTAGTACACTGGTTAAGAAACATTTTATTAGTGATGATTACAGATGTAAACATGGTTGTCTATCACACTTTTACTCTGCCAGAACATAATATGAATAAAGCCTCTATTAATTTTAGAAACACTCCTGTCAAGAGACCTTACTTTCAGCATTCACATTTTAAGTACACAGCTATTCTTGCAGAGGATGTCTCAGCACAGTGCCTCCTGTTACTCATCAGTTACAAAAATAAGCGGTATTGTATAATGCATTATGCACAGATGTATAGATGAAGTGTAGATTTATTAGGTAATTAGGGATGGTAATAATATTCTAGATCCCCTGTGCAGCATTTTATTTGAATAAAAATGATTTCAATATACTTAAAAGCATATTTAACCTGAGGGCATAAATATTGTCAGTCCTAGTGTATTTTAAGGTCAAGAGCCAGAGTTCTGAGACTTCTTATCTAAGCTGTGGCTCATTGTTGTTTCTGTTGAAATGCTGGACCCAACTTCTTTTTTAAAAAAAAAATCCAAACAAAACCCTGTTCAGGCAAGTGGTCTACTAATGCAAGCAGTGTAACATGACAGCTGTGAACTCATAAAAGAACTTGTAGGTTTGCAGCTCCTGCTAGTGGACCATTCACATGAGCAGCTTCTTTTGACAGACATGAGCACACTGAGTAGCTTTACACTGTCCAATACTCCTGCCCACCTGCTTGCAAATACAACATAAAAGTTTCTGTGATAAGGTCTAGTTATCGTAATAGGCAGATTTGGCCTTTGTGGGGGTCCATACTGAGAAGGAAGAAGAAAATTGGAGAAGACGCTAAACTAGTTTACAATATGATTTCTAGGTGTCAATTGAGTTCACACAAAAAAGAGAGAGGAAAAGAAAATCTGCAGGTACTTAATGAAAGATTAATTGAACATAAAACAATCCTTTCGAAATGCATAACAGAATGACCTTTAATAGATGGGTATGAGTGAGTCTGGACTGTGTAGCATCACTAAGGTAACATTGTACAAAAACAAATGAGTCACAATTGGACAGAAGTTAGAAATGTATTTTATTTGTAACACTGAACAATTCAATTTGAAGACTATAAATAAAAAAATATTAAAATTAAACATCCTTTAAAAATCCTATTATATATATATGTCTTATTTTACAAGGTCTAATAATCCAGCATGCTTTTCTTCCAAGTGGCAATTGTTCATTTTTTAAATCTTTTTTTTTTAAGATCTGAAAAGTAAATCCAGTGGTTTTTATGGTGGTAAACCCCCACCCCAATCAATGTTCAACAATAAGAGCAAGAAACAAAAGCTAAAATAGGGGCTCCACTGATTAAAGAAATTAAATACCACCATAAGGGCACTTAAGTGTACGATCCCATGTGTCTACTCAGAACTCCCACGGATTTCAGTTGGGCTTACTCTCAGGGAATTGGTTATGGAATTGTAGGGTGGGCAGAAATGAGCAAATCCATGGAGTGAAGAGAGAGAGAGAGAGAGAATCCACAGAGGGGGGCAAAAAAGAGAGGATCCCAGGAGACAATGACAAATGCACCCTGGGCCTGGAGAAAAATGACCAATGTGCACACAGACCTGAAAAGTTTGCCCTATCCCTGATATATACCCTACTCAAGAGATGCAGCCAATGAAAAAATACTATTAGAAAAGTATTAAAATACTATTAGACAAGGTATAAAGGCTCACCATCTCCGTTTCCCCATCTGCAGTAAGAGCAGAATGGAACAGAATCCTGCTGATTAAATCAAAATTGCCAGATGGTGAGACCAGTCATGCCTCAGCTGTGAGGCTGCCCCCTTGGAGCACTTTAATTCACTTTGCATGGTGACTATTTGCAAGAGGCAACCAACCAGTTCATGTGGAATGGCTTAACTTTGCCATTTGCTCCATAGCACCACAAACTTTCGCTCCTCACCTTTTGCAGTGGCATGAAAGCAATCCTCCATTATCATAGAATCATAGAATAGCAGAGTTGGAAGGGGCCTACAAGGCCATCGAGTCCAACCCCCTGCTCAATGCAGGAATCCACCCTAAAGCATCCCTGACAGATGGTTGTCCAGCTACCTCTTGAATGTCTCTAGTGTGGGAGAGCCCACAACCTCCCTAGGTAACTGATTCCATTGTCGTAATGCTCTAACAGTCAGGAAGTTTTTCCTGATGTCCGTGCCATTAAAAGTGGCACGCTCATTTCTCACAAACAGGAGTGGGGGAAGAAGCCGTGCAGCTGCTATTCCTGTCTCCCATCGCAGCCAATAGCAGTTTTAGGAGAGCAATTTAGATCAGGAAAAAGTTCAATGCCTTCCCAGAACATCACTTCCTCGATCTTCAAAGGAGTCATGTAGGGCTGCTAATTAGTACAAAGGAGAACTGGGATATCTTAGTCATGGATCTCCCAGATAATGTCTGGTTTTACCCACAGAGTTGCAGAGAACTGGGTTAAATTCCCCACTCAGCTCATTAAGGTTGCAATGGGGCTATGGAGAACCTAGCTTAGGTAGATCCTTCTATACTAGGGCAATCACTAACACCAAACAGAGGAAAATCTCTTCTTACTGGGGCATTCTTCCTTCTATAGCCACCAGTCATGGTGGATCTCCCCTCAGCACTGGGCAATCCCTTCACTTCTGCCATAAATCTACACCCCTTTATGTATATATACTCTTTTGTTCCTAAGTTACCTGGTGATTAGATGAGACACATCACAGGTACAAGGAAAATAAACAAAGATATACAGTATTTTATTTAAAAGACATAAAACAAGAAAGCTTATTATTTCAGATTGCTGTTACTTTACAAACAAGGTTTCTATACCGTTACTTTCAAAACCCAGCTTCTATATTGTTCGTGTTACCACCAATCATGTGTTAGAAGCCCTGGTTCCTAACCTAATCAAACATAAGCTAATTCACTTATCAAGCTCCTCCCAGTTAAGTCACAGGTCTAGCAAGGAGGGCTTGAAAAGCAGCCTTCTCTCTAGTAGGGCTTGACTTCCACCTGGAAACTTTAAGGCTGAAGTCTTCCGTTTGGTCTAGCCTGGGCAGGGCGAAGCCAGAGGAAACTCTGGTGGAGGTCCGTAGCGGTCCTGACGTGCAAATCGGTCGTCCGACCTGGGTATAGGGGCTCTCTTCAAGAGGCTTATCACAAGTCAATGACACTGAAAGAAGCAATCAAGTCATCCCTTAAAATTCTAAAACAAGTTTATATATATTTCCCTGTCTTTGGACCATCATCACCAGTTGATCTCAGGCTTCAACTCTTTCCTCTGAAGGTTGTTCCAGGAGTCTTTGTCTCCTCACCAGCAGACATTCTTCAGCCTCACATGCTCTCAACTTAGCTTCCTGGTCTTACAGTTGTTCTTCTTCCTGGCCATTGTATTCCTCAGCCTCCACAGCCTCTCACAAAGACACCTCTAGATGACTCTTCCTGAGGCAAACTCTCCCAGCAGCCTTCCCCAGATGCCTCTCAACAGCTTCTTAAATTTGGTCCAGTCAGAACTCTCCAGCCAAACACCTTTGGTGTGGCCACCATTCGGTCACACCACCTCTGTTCAAACTTAGGACCAATGGGCATCTTTAGAATGCTCAGTTATTCCCCAATCAGACTGAACCAATTTCGATGCTACTTTCCCATATATAAAAACAGAAATTTGGCCTCATTCCCTCTCAGTGGTAACAGTAACTGCTACTCCACCATCACATTATGGCTCAGTTCAGATAACACATTTCTCAATGGTGGTTTTAGAATTCCATGGTGCAGTTTTTACACCACCGTTGAGAAATGTGTTGCCTGGTGGGAAAACTCCACCCTATAGTGGAGGTTTTTTTTGGAAAACACTCCACACTGAATATCCATGCTGTGCAGAGGAGAGTTCCTGCACAACCATTGTGTTGCATGTTCTGTGGAGGGCTCTGTGGAATTTTCCGCTGCGTTGAGTTGACTTTTCCCACTGGCTACAGAGTTCCCTGGCAAGAGCAGTGAAAGGGGCAAGTGCTCCCCTAGGAGAGCTGACAGGATTTGTGTTTTTTTTTTTTTTTTTTTTGCAGCAATGGCTGATGGGATACCATCAGGAGGACCAGGGGAGGAGAGAAGGCAGAGGAACTGTCAATCAAACATCACAATGGAGTTTACTCAGCTCCACAGTAGCCCACAGTCACACAACGGTGGAGTTAGAACATGTTGTGTGGGATGAACCTCCTAAAAACTAAACCGCTGAGTGGAGTTTTCATACTGCATTGACTAATGTGTTGTCTGACATGACATACATTTATCTGACATGACATATATTTTTTTCTTGTAATATTTACCTCTTCAGTCACTGAAACAAAACATAACAGTTAAGCTTTAACCCCAGGTTTATCTGGCTATACTTTTACCTGGACCCTTTTACCCATGCATTTCCTGTTATGTGCATGCATGGAGCCATGCACTTCATAATCTCTTTCTAGGTCAATCAACTTTTGTTGAGGCCATATTTCATGTTCTTCCTTAAATTATTCTGATATGGTACACTGTGGGTCCACACACTAGTGTCTTAACACTAGACAAACACTGGATTAATTGTTGTACCATGATGATTCAAGAGACGATTCACTCACCATTGAGCTAGTATTGCTCAACTGATTCACCACAACACCAGATTAATCCCAATAAAGTCCTTTTCAGAAAGACTTCAAAAGCAAAGTGATGCTAGAACTCAGTGGAACTTAGCCTCCCTTAACTTATTTGAATAGTTCTGAAATTTTTACGAACCATGATAGAAAATTCTGGATCTGATAAGACATTTTGATTCAGTATGTAACAACATATTTTCTCTCCTTATACTTTCGTGGCATGAAATACAGAGCTTCTGTTGAACAAAACCAATGCTGGTCTTTGAATTTCACAATGTCTACAAGCCCTAGTCCTGAACTGAAAATGGAATGGTGTTTTCTACAGTTCTGTTTTGAAGTGTCTGGGAGATATCTCACTGTAGTTACTCTTCCGTTTAACTTTGTAAGTCAGGGTTTTGGAGTACTCAATCAGAAGTCTCTGCCAATAACAAGAGATGTCTTCCATTTGCAAGTGGTCCGTGATGAACTGGCGACCCCTAGAGGCAAGACAGACAAGTAACAAAGATGCCTACAGTTAGCTTTTATAACTCAAGAGCTACCTTAAGTACATACTTACAGTCCAGATGAAAAGTGGCTTAACAATTGATGCATCTCCTCCAGGGAACTGTAGTTCTGTGGGCGGCGGAGGGGAGCTAGAGACTTCAATCAGAACATTCTCATCCCTTTTAAACTAATCTCAGGAGATAAGCCATGACAGCTAAACCAAAATACAACTCAGGTATGTTTTTAGTGACAAATTCCAGTAGTGGTATTATGCTGTTCACTTGCAGCAAAAACAACAAAGAATGTCTGTGCCATATGAAAGATGTAATAAATGTCAATTGCATAAGCTTTCAAGTGCTACAGGCAACTTTTGCACATTTGATAGGTATATCCTCAATCCCAACAAAATTAAGGTACTATGAATGTGTCCATTGTTAAGGTGCCACAGGATTCTCATATGATCATAGTGCACATCTATCCCATAATAGATGGCACTTGCTGCACAGTAAACTGATTGTATAGAAAGGCCCTTAAATGTCAGAACTACTCAACTCTCGATGCCAATAACCTGTTTGGATGCCATTTGTTGATTTTAATTGCCACCACTGGGAAGCGGTTTTCTCTATTTTTCTCTGCACAGCAGCCACCCACTAAAATAGTTGAAGACCTACTTCAAATAGGATATCATATACATATTGCCTATATGTATGTATTTTGTTTTTAAATAAAACTTTAAATCCTATTATCTCCTGTATTATGGACAGTCATACCTTCTCATAAGGTTTCACATTATTTTAGCATTCAAAATGCAGCTCTCCTGTGTTTGGGAAAACGTGGTATTTGCCTAGGATAGCACACTCGTTGCTATGAGGATTGGTGATCATGGGTACCCACTGCATACTTCTAAACTAGCCTTTTCTCAACCTGGTGCCCTCCGGATGTTTTAGACTCCAGCTCTTAGGATTCCAGACCATTAGTAGTGCTGGTTGGGACTGATGGGAGTTGCAATCCAAAACATCTGGAGGAAAGCAGATTGTGAAAGGCTGTGATCTGCTCAGTCACTTTCCCAGTTCAGATGTGCTTCTCTTTTTAAAAGCAACAAATTGGAAGACTCTCCTTCCTGTTCCTCTCCCAACAAAGCCCCAACCATATCGTGAACCTTGCTTAGGTTTTTCCTAACTATTCTTTGTAGGCTATGTACACGCACACACACACACATTCCTCCTTTCACTAGAGCATACACTCCACTCAGGACTTCGTTTTGTTTTTGTCCTTAGAAAAGGGCAAGCTACAGCACAGCAAGCTTCCTGCCTTACCCCCAATGTATTAGTTCTGGAGACACTAGATTGCCACTGAAAAAGGAATTTAGGATGGCCGGATCAGACTTTCAGCAGTCATTAAGAATGTTGCTTTAGCAAACAATTCTTTTTGGTGCCCAGCAGTGGGAACATCATTTCATGGAAGTTACTCAGATTTACAAGGGGTATTTAATTTTTGTGATCCCCACCCAAAGTATGTCATACTTTTCTCCAGCTTAAACCTGGAGTTGGATAATTAACTGCAAGAGAATTGGATTTGGATCAGGATCTGGATGAAAAAGAACTACTGATTTGAGGGACTCTGGAGATGGGGTGCAAATTAATTGAGGAATTGGGTGATTTGGCAGAGACGTTCACTGGCTTGTCTCCTATGACATTTAAATACATCCTAGTAATTATTTCTAAATTTGCATCTATATAACTAGCAATTCTGCAAAATATTGACACACTTAGCCACATTGGTTGGCTGGGAAATACTGGGTGTTATAAGACTTTTTCTGTCTAAACATGCATAGGATTGTGCCTATTCTCAGGCTTCTCTAGCAACACTCCTGCCTGTAATTTTTTTTTTAAAAAAAAGCTTACCTTTTTGAAATTTCTTGGGCTACATCATCATTTTTGCTCACAAATGCCAATAGCTCCCTAAAATAAAGGTGGTAAGTTGTCACATTGTGAATGAATACAGATCAAAAGGTTGCTAATAAAATTCTCAAAACAGAGGTAAAGCTGGATTATTGGATAATTTGTTTTCATTGGCTTTTGGGGCATTTTTTGCTTTGTAATTTGTGCTTTAAGCTATATTATATTATTAGAATTTACGATTTTGTGTGTTCTATTTTGTAAGCTGAATAGAGAGGATATAGTCCTATAACATGGCCTAAACTTAATTTAAATAAATAAATCGCCTTTGCTTTAACTACATCACTCCAACATCTAGAACATGTTCTTCTATACAATATTCTTCTACCTCTGGGGTTCCTTTACAGAAAATGAGACACACACATCCCTTTGCTACTGAAATCAGCCAATGGATACGTCTAATGTTTCCTTTGGAATGAGACAAAGAAACATGAAAATTAAGTTTATTACCATTGTACTCTAAGTATAGCCAAGTTCCATTGCGGTGTAGAAAGATAAAAATTTTATTTTTCTGCACTAACACCAGAGAACTCATTATGGGGCACATATAAATGCCATTAAATACACACAGAGTGAGAGAGAGAGAGAGTTAGTTTTAATTTCTTACCTTACATCAGAGAGATCAGATTTGACTGGAATGTAGTGAACCCAAGGTTTCAGCTGTGGGTAGAAGAATTCCTGCCAATCTTCCCCGACATGAAAGATCAGAGAGCCACAAAGAAAGAGGTGCTTGAAGCGGAAACTGGCTGCTACACCTCGGAAATTAAAAAGGTATCTATAATTAAAAAAGAAATATGTCATTTTAGAATATTACCTCTCCTTCAGTAATTAGTGGACTTCACTCAACATTCAATAAAAGTGGTTTATGGAATTGCTATGGATTTAAACTCACTATGACTCGTCGTGATAAACAGTTTACTTATTTTAATAAAAGCTTGTATGCTTTTTAAAGAAATACTGTGACCATAGTTTAGATAAAAAAATAATCATAGAAGGAGAAGGGATTTCCTATGTACTACATGAAGTGCTTAACTGAAGGGTCATGTGAAAACAGCATATTCCGTTTGAACCTTAATTCGGAGGAGACAAAATTAAAGGCCACAAATCAAGAGTTCAGCAGCCTCAGTTGTTGCATACACGGTAAGTGCTTGCACTTTTCTGTCTGGGTTTAAATCCCTATCCCCAGCGAGTACATATAAATAAGTGAATACACTGTAAAAACACATTTATATAAATCTAAAATATATTTCAGATAAAAACCCCACCAGTGCCTAAGCATTTGCAATTACAGTACAGACTTAGCCTGTAGAAGGAAGGGAAGTTACATCAAAACAGAAATGGGGAAGAGTTACTACATTCAGAAAGAGCCTCCAAGTCAGAGAGTCCCTCATTTCTATTCCAGGCATCGTTTTGCTCTTCCCAAGAGACTGCAAAGAAGACATTTAATATACTAGCATCTCAGTATCATTATCTACACAAGGCACCAAAATCTCTCACAGAGATGCCCTTGGGACTTGAGATGACAGAGTGCCTTGGGCTTGCTGCATCAGAGGAACTACAGATATCCTAAGGAGTATAATCATATCAGCTACTTATTATCACTGAGTGGCACAGAGGGGATAGAGTGGTTCTTTGGGATTCCTTGAACGTCTTCCGAATTACAGTAAAAAATGCAGCTGTAGACCAGATAGTTTTCATAAGTGGTGGAGTGGACAAACAGTTCATGGTGGCACCATTGCAGATGAGGTGGGATTATTGAGAAAGTTAGCACAGCACCAACACATTCGACATATTGCTGCCCATAATTCTGGCCACAAACTATTGGGGCATCTTCTTTTTTGTGGCAAAGCTGACATCAAGGCAGAGGGGGGTAACAGCAGCAGCCTGAGGGTAAGAATTATGGGGCAGCTTAAACTGCCAACTAGTGGAACATGGGAAGATACCATGGCCTAGTTTTGGACTATAAACTTTCCAATATCTATTTTAATTTAATGGGGAGATGAAAATGTTTTAATAGATTCTACATAGACAATGCGATCCTACGTATGTCTACCAGTAGTAAATCACATTGTCTTCAGGTAGGGGTAGGCAACCCTTTTGGGGCCCATGCACACATTTCACAATTTGTGAAACTGTCCTGACACAACACAAAATGGTTCGTTGTGACATGGCTCGTCACAGACAGGTAAAATGACCAAAAGAGACAGGGTACAAGGCAAACACTCACTTTGCTTTGAACTTGTCCCAGAATTACTGCTTGAATCAATTACTTACTTGTATTTACAATGGTCTACTAGTGGGACTTCCTTAGCCGGTGGCTTCCCAAGAGTGTCCTTTTAACAAGAAAGAAAGTATACTTTAAACTTTTGTTATCGATTACCGTCCTACTGACTATAACCAAAAGTGATCTACAAATAAACACAAGTATAGTTCCCACCTCCCACCCTCTTCTGAATTGATTTTCAGAAGGGCACAAGGTTAAGGTCACTCTTTGTAAGTAACTTTAAATAAACCTGGGAATCTAGCAAAGAAATATACAGATCATTAATTTTCTAATGGTGAAAACCTATACACACTTACTTGAAAGTAAGCAACATTGAACTCACTGGTAATTAATTCCAAATAAACATCCACAGGTTGCACATATTAATCTGTTATTTATTTATTTAATATACTGCCCAACAGCCTAAGTTCTCTGGGCAGTTTACAACTAAAACCATAAAATCCAGTTTAAAACTTTCATGACTGCAAAAAGCCATCATCTTTCCTAATCAATATTCCTGCCTTGTGTGTATCTGAAGCTTCATACTTCATTTACTGCTGGTAAGACATGCCCAAAGTCTGTTCATCACATCTTCTTTATAAAGAAGCTGCACAGTTTCCTCACAATTCAAAGCACAGGAATAGTCAATTACAAGGTCTTAGGATTTTGAAGCTTCACAGCAAACACTCACCATCACCTAAATTGTAATTCCATACCTGGTTATCGCTCTTTCTATCCTGTGAAATCCAATGCTGGCATTTAAGCAGAGAAGTCCCAGATCACCTTTACCTCTTCCAAAACATACTACATTATCTTAAGTATGGTACAGACACTAGTATAACTAGGACTAGGTAGCATAGGCTCTTAACCACAGAGATGGAACCGGCGCACCACAAAACAAGACATCAAGAAAATAAGCTTGGGTCTGCCCTAAGAACAGGTAGGAACAGGTAGTTATGGCCATTAGACAAATTCCAAAGTGAGCATCTTGATGAAGAACAAATTAGCTAAAAGTTAAGCCAGCAAGAGATGAGACACTTGACAAAATCAGAATCAGTCTGACATGTTCATATTAGAACATCACCAAACACAAATACATTAAGTAGGAATACATTCTGTCTGCACTTAGATTAGTTACCCCTTAAGACAGGGATGGGTAACTTGTGGCCTTCCAGATGTTTTGGGCTACAATTCCCATCATCCCTACCCAGCATAGCCAATGGTGAGTGATGATGGGAGTTCTAGGCCAAAATGTTTGGGCAACCACAAGTTGCCCACTCTTGCCTTAAGGCAATGTAACCACTCACAGTGATGCCTGATTTTAAAAAATACCACTGAGCATGTAAAAGGAGCATACATTTCTTTCAGGGTTACACCCAGCTGGTGTCATATTTACATCCGGTTGCATGCAGCATTAGCCCAGTTGGAACTCACAGCCCAGTTGGATGCTGTACTGGTGTGTTGATGCTGCACGTGGAGAACCCGGCCTCTGATTTAAACAGGACACAGTTAAATTTCTTTTACCTGCCCAGTGGCACTTTTAAATCAGATCCTTAGGAGAACTAAGGAGGAACGAAACAGGAGGGAATTCTCCATCCTTTTTCAATACATTCTTACTAATGTATGGAGATCCTAACCTATACTAGTGACTGGATTTATGGAACCATTTGATGGCATTTTTATAATGGCAGATTAACAGAAAGAGATCTTCTCCATATCCCTAAAAGTGTCAACCTTCTTATTGCTGATGCCAGTCTTTTACAGAATGGTTATATAGAAGAATACCCCCTTATATAAGAGAAAGGAAAGAGTTGGCTATAGCGGTAGTTACTTTTTCAGATTTCCAGGCTTGGTTTTTAGTGTACTCTGCATCAACAAGGTCTGGATTTTCTCGAGAAAGAAGAATGAGTGGATCCCGCTCTGAACTTGTCCTACCAAAGAAAACACACACAAATCTGTTAGACAATGTTGAGCCATCTCTTGAGGTCCAGATGACCAAACAGCCAGACAAAAACCTGAGCCACTTTATGAAATCTAATAGGAAATTATCTGAGAATGACAGTTCCCATTGAAAGATCAAACAATTTATGAAAACCATGTGGCGGAGGGGTGATGACAGGAAGCTGAAACGCATGAATTGTTTTTGGTTCAACAGGACATTGTTGCCTTGCTTCATCACATCCAAAATAGAATTTCTGCACCAGCCTTCCCAGCATTAAGGAAATATGAAAGTTCTGTTTGGATAGAAGAAAGTAGAGTAAGAGCAGGAAGTGGAAGACACTAGCACTTCCTTCACCTCATCAAAGCGTATGCTGCTCTCAATCTTTGGACCAAAAACTACCCAAACGCATGAAAAATATTGATACCTGAAAATTTCAGTACTACAGCATTATTTTTTTAAAAAAACAACCTAGGTAACAGTAAGTTAATGTTTACAAAGTAACGATAATGTCATGTCCCCACTGAAGGAATCCACCTCAGCAAAAGAGCTGGAGCTCCCAGAAACTGAGGGTACCCCAGATCAATGATTGTCACCAGACCAGGAGGAGCCTGGGCTCTTGGGAGACGGCTGCAGGTCCATCCCCAACAGGGTGGGGGGATTCTGCCTCTGAGGCAGAGGCTGAGCAACCCCCTGGCGCTCAGGAGCATTGTTGCCTCAAACAAGAGGCCCATAGGGCTCCAGTAAGGACTCCTCATGAGCAGAGAGCTCTAATGTACTGCAGCTGGGCTCTGGGTGGAGCTCAGCAGGCTCTGGTGTTAAAAGCTGTGTCTGCCTAGCATAATTAGAGGGGCATTTCAAGAAATCATTGTAATGGTCGCCATCTTGGAAAATGGTGTCCCAAATTCAGTTTTTGCATAATAACTGTTATTTGTAATCTCACAGAAGAGATATCTCAGTACAAAATTAAAGAGCATAAAATTTGCTAGGAAAAAACTCATCATCTATCTTTTCATAGGAGCAACCCTTGTCCAGATATTAAGGTTTTATTCATAGCCATTGGTCTGAGAAGTCAACACGATGCACTATCCACCCTCATTTCAATCTTGCACTTTGTGTTGCAAGTCTGAAACTTTCAGAGGTCATATTTTACACCTTTCTCAACAAGAATATTACTGAGGCATCAATTGGGGGTGGGGAGGGAGTTAGTAAAAATAATGCAACATTTCCATAAGAGGCTGATTTATTCTTTCTGGATCAGGGTTTAAGATCATTAAAGAAATCTGTTTCCTGCATAGTAAATGCATTACATTATCTTGTAACACCCCAAAAATGACATCTCTGTGTGTGTGTGTTTAAAAAAATAGACAGAGCTTAAACGTTTGTTTTTAGTGAATTTAGTCATTAAGAGGCTTGTAATGAAAACAATGTCTCTTGAGTCCTTAGGAAGCATCAGCAAGCATTTTTTAAAACCCCAAAGTAAATATTAATAATCTCTTATGTACAAAATATCCCTTTAATAAATTAATGTTAAATAGTTAATTGTTTCTCTAGTGCTAGTGCCCATTTCACACCTAAACCTTATATACCAGGCTTCTAGGAGGTTTTATTGTATTTTAAGAGAATTGGCAGCAGCAGAAAAGGCTCAGTTTGGAAAACTCTTATGTTATAGTGGCAGGGAGTTCCATAGGCTCTGAAATATGAGCAATTTGCTAGAAAAAGAAGACACCCCATAAGTGAGATTGCCCATTGAAGGGGCAGTTTCCCCATACGTGGTGGCAGTGGTTGGATAGGACATTCCCCAGAAGCACATTAAATGCTGCGTTCTCTAACAACATGACAACTCCCATACATGTATCTTAGGAAAAGGAAAGGAACCTCTTGTGCAAGCACTTGCCTCATTGCTGACTCCTAGAGGGACGCCTGCTTTCGCTGATGTTTTCTTGGCAGACTTTGTAGCGGGGTGGTTTGCCATTGCCTTCCCCAGTGGCAGTTACCTTTCCCCCAGCTAGCTGGGCACTCATTTTACTGACCTCGGAAGGATGGAAGGCTGAGTTAACCTGAGCCAACTGCCTGAGAACCAGCTTCTGCTGGGATCAGGCCATGGGGAGAGTTTCGGCTGCAGTAACTGCTGCTTACCACTCTGCGCCACACGATGGAATGTTTGGTATGGAATGGAATATGTTTGGTATCTTAGGCCAAACATATTCCATTTGTAACAACCATATCTTTCTGCATGACACAGTGCATAGTCCTAGGCAGGATCTACACTACTGCTTATAACAGTTTATAATGGTTATGACAACTGTTCAGGCCCAGGACACATTACATATACTGCTTTCATACCGTTTTTAAAGTTTTATATCCTACTTGGTGTAGACCGGCCCCATGTCTTGTTATGGGCTACTGTGGTACTAAATCAGTAGTATCAAAGTGTTTGGAAGTGGAAATTGGGCTCACCTGGATCCTCGGAAATAGGCTTTAGGGATTTTCTTCTTCCAGGGCCATTTTTCTGCAGAGCTAAGGATTTTTTGATCAATGCAGGGTATTAAAAATGCAGAACATCTTAGTATATGCACAGAAATTAATCCTATTTGTCAGAAATTCTTCTTTGGTTGCTGGTCAAGTCATCTCACCTCAGTCTTGTGATATATTATAGTGCCGTACCCTATTCTAACAAGATATTTGACACTTCTATTCATGTGCCACTTCCTTCACATCTACAATTTGACGCAATCAAAAAAACCTGGTCAATCCCTTTCACACTTGAGAATTGATGCATTTATTTCCATCGCAGCAGGATAAATGCTCAAATAAGCGATTGCAGTGAAAGGTTGAGAAAATCAGCAAGCCAATCACCAGGTGAGAAAAAAGCACTGTATTTATTTTTTTAAAGTAGAACATTTGTCTTTAAGGGCGCAATCTTATGCATGATTAGACAGAAGAAGAAAAAAGATCTACAACTCCCAGCTTCAGTTATATGACTTTTTTCTGTCAAACCTGCATAAGATTGCATCCAAAAGCATTTTGGGTTGGTTACAAATGGTACTATTCTGCTCCCCAAAGGGCTGTTTTACAGCTTGCACAAGTGTGTTGCATGAGAAAACTGAAACAAAATCCAAAAGTGATCTACTGCTTGTGCAAGAGGTTGTGCAAGCCCTTACAAGCAGAGGGGGGAAGGGTAACAGAGAGAGAAAAGAGAGTGGCCCTGTCCACAGCCACCTTGCAGCCCTCAGCACATTACTCTGCCAAGGGAATGCAGCTCCCTCAACAGAAAAATGTCCACCACTACTGCACTAACATTACAGGAACTCTTGCACCTGGCTATCCTACTTACTGTTAGATCTGGGCAAAGTTCTCCCTGTCCTATGTGCTAACTTCTGTGTGGATTTCCGCCAATTTGGCCTGATAAAGTCCAAAAGATTAAACCTGGGTAGATGCACCTAAACCAGAGGTGGAGAACCTCTTTCAGCCCGAGGGCTGAATTCAATTTCAGAGAAGCTCTCAGGAGCCACTTCAAAGTAGTGGTAGACCTGAACACAAAGGGGACAGGGCCAAAGGTAAACAAAAATACCCCTTCCCCAAACCATCATACTGTAGCTGAAAGCTCTTACTGCTAAGGCATTTCAGTCTTTTAGAATGGGTAAAAACTGCACAAAAGCTTAGAAACCACCAAATAACCAGTAGTGAGGTGGAAGGGGTGTGGGGCCAAGTAAAGTGGTCATCCGGGTACCCCCAATGGCCCAGATTAGGACTCCAACCCTCAGACCTGATATTCCATCCATTAGAACTTGTCTAACACCTTGACCTAAAGAACTTACATGGTTTGTGGATGTTGTAGGCTGCGATGTCATGCATCCTTAATTTCCAATTTGCAAAGTACAATTTATATCTCAATAAACATGTCTCAGAATGAAGGGAATTTAGCTTGATATGGGTGCAAGGCTCAACTAAAAAAGACATGCATAATTAAATTTGAGGACCCCTCTCTTTTAAAACAACAGCATAGTTCTCTCCAGCGATATACCTTTTGAGTTCCTCTCTCATTAGGTCCCAACGTCCTAGGCCTGTTGGATAAATAGGCCAAACAGCTGGTCCCCCTTCCCAAAATGTCCAGGCAGGATACATAATATCATAATATTCCGAAGTCTTTCAGAAAATGAAAAGAGAGGAGCACATTAGTTAGAGAAAAATGTCTTATTTAAAAATCAATTCAAGAGAAATTGGAAGAGATTCAATTCAACACCAGAGCTGTTCCCATCTAGTATGGCTGAGGGGGTAACAGCTATTCTGTCTCTCACCTTACTGAAGGAGAAGACGGGCACTCTTGGTTTCATCCATTTAGGTACCTGGGGGTAGTCTCGCACATTGACTACCATCTCCATATCTGGAAGGTCGTCAATGATCTCCAAGATGAAATGCTCAACCCCACTACATCTGCAGAGAGTTCAATGCAAGGGGAGCAGCCTTGAGAATGACACATCATGCCAATGGAAGAACTTTCCACGTATTATGAATTACAGGCCTGAATATCCACACAACTGAACCCTTAACCTCAATTACATCGTGTCCTTTGAAAACATTTACCCAGAAGGGGGTGAGGCAAACTATTGCAAGAGCTTGAGTTAAGAGCCAGGAAGTTCATTACTTGAATTTCACCTATAAATACAATGGTCTTCACCGGCTTTCGCCAACCCTGATGCTCTCCAGATGTTTGGACTTCAGCCCCAGCCAGCATGGCAAATGGGCAGGAATGCTGGGAGCAGTAGTCCATGAAGGGGATATGGTGACTGGCCTATAGTTGTTAACATCTTCCTGGTTAGGCTTTTTCAGGAATGGTCTAATTACTACCTCCTTTAAAGCAGCTGGCACCCCTCCTTCTCTCAAGGAGGAATTTATACCTCCTGGACCTAGCTGGACATCCCTTCCTTATTAGATGTAATAAGCCATGAAGGGCAGGGGTTAAGCACACAAGTGGTTGACAAGACCTGTTCAATCACCCTAGCCAAGTCCTCAGATCTCAACTCGTGAAAGTCATCCAATAATCCAGGCATCCAGTCAATGCTCTAGATACCTCTATTAACTGTGGTGTCCAAGTTACGACTGATGCAAGCAACTATCTTCAAAGTGTCACATAAACTCATCACAGTGTACTACTAAGAGTTCCACCATCTCTCTCCCTGGCCCAGATTGCAGCTGGCTGGGAAGCGCTTGGAAAAATTCTGCTGGACAACACTGAGATGTTACGGGAACAGCAAGGCATATCAAGGCGACACACAAAAGGCCCAGGGATTGAGGTGAGAGGAAAAAACAATGAGCGTACATAGCAACATTATTGAGAACAATCTTGAGAACATAGCTTTTTTAAAAAACTACCTACCATTATAAACCAAGCTGGGTGTACTTACAAGCCCCTTCTGACACCCACACAACTCCTGTTTTAGACAACTCTGTAACTTATCCCTTTCAATTATCCTTGTTTCCCAGAGGTATTTATTCCCGATTTCTTTCAGCTTCTAACCCACATCACCTCCTCATACAACTAAAGTGCACCGTCAATATTGATTTCTCAGAAAAGCAAATGCAATTTCTACATTTCAGGCAAAGCAATGCCTCATCAGTTTCTTCCTCTTAGACTGGAATTTAGCCCTTTCAAACATTTTGTGCTCAATGACCCATAGGTTAAGGAGGCTAGGGAGATTTTCCTGTCATTGTCATACCCACCCCCAGCTCTCTCTGATGGATAGATTTTGTATCACTCTCACCTTGCTGGGAACATGCAATCGTGCTCACGGTACAACTTCTTCTCAACGATCTGGTAGTGTGTCCCAAGCCTTCGACTGATGGCTTCTGACAGCAACTCCTTAGAGATCCCCTCTTGAAAAGGAGCCAAGTCCTGTTCCCTAACTCTAAGGTAAGAGAGATTCTATCAATCATTAAACACATTAGGGAAAATTAGTATAACAACATGACTTTCAGGAAGGGTTTCTTGCTTGGTAAGGTTCAGTATCAGCTCCAGGATGGTCCTACCATTAGGCTGATGGAGGGATTGGTGTCAAGCAGCAGACACTGAGGGGTGGGGTGAAAGGGCAGCATCCACTGGGGGTGGCTGAGCCCTCCAGCCATTCCCATTCTCTTGAGCCAGCACCCTGGCAGAACTGCTTGTTTATTGTTGGCCTGGGCTATTGGTTTGTCTTACCTAGTCACCTTTTTCCAATGGGCCAGTTCACATGACAAAGCCCACTGTAGTTTATTTAAGCCACAGTAGGCTGCGGCATGTGTGGGTGGCCACTCTGAACATTCAAGCTATGACTGTGACTTGTGTTATCCGAACCTGGTGAAGGTTGGATGTTGCCAAGGTTAAGAAACCATCTACAACCCTAAAATAGTCTAAGGTTTCTGGGTGGTTCGCCAGGTTCAGAAAAACACAAAAAGCCGTAGTTGGGACTTGAATATTCAAAAGTCACTAAGCATATGCTGGCACATGCTGCAACTCACCTGTGGCCATGGTGGGCTGTGGTGAGTGTGCAAACCTGGTCAATGTGTCACAGACAGACCTACTTTGCACACAACATTAATCCATAGTTTATTTAACTCATGGGCTGTTGAATTCTGGGTTGTGCAGACGTGCTAACATACCATGGTTTGTTCCCATGAACAATCTAGAAAGAGAACCCATGGTTTGTCAGATCTGACTTTTACTCCCTTAAGCATACAGGAACAATCTACCATATGACATGTTAAATGCATGTTCTGGGTTACTCAAGAAAGAACCTTTGCAGATGAGCTTGATGTAAACACATGTATGGCAACTTGAAAACTGCAGGCATAAACAGAGTTAAAGCAAAAAGGTGATGGCAGCCTACCAATCAGATAGCAGTTGTGACACAAGTGGCACAGTGAAGTTCACACAAACAGTAAGCCAGAATTTCTAACAATTGTGGCTTATAGTAATGAGCAAGTGTGCTGGTACGTGCTGCCTGATTAGATGTTCCTGCTTGCAGGAGCGAAGTAACAAGAAACTTACCAGCAACAGACAGTTGCTTGTACCATCCAAACCTAAACTCCTGACTAGCCAGTTTGTAATTGGCTTCTTCAAGGAGCAACAAGCCAGGTCTGTGTTCAAATTTAATGCTAAGCTTTCTATTGTTGGTAAGTCCCTGCTTACTTTAACTGTTCCCACTTGCAAGAAGAGCACCTTTCTATTGCTGGTAGGTTCCTGAAAACTTTAGTTGCTCCTGCATGCTTATTACTGGTATCCCAGAATTCACAGCAATTCTGGCATGCCATTTTGTGTGAACGAGGCCAGTGTCACTCTGTAAATATAAACTGAACCATTAGAAACGCTCAAGCCCTTTACCTTTGGTGGCAGAGACAGTTTTCCTTCATGCATGGTGTATAGTTCTGCACAGCTCTGTCAATCTGAACCAGGTATTTCTTCCAGTTTGTATCTGAAACATAGGCAGGGTTACATTCTGATCAATCTTGCAACCATCATGAATGCCAAGCCCTATGAGACAAAGCCCTATGAGGAGAGACTGAAAGAACTAGCCATGTTTAGCCTAGAAAAGATCAGATTGAGGGGAGACATGATAGCATTAGGCTGTTTGCCTCAACAATATTTGCAGTTTATCCTGCTGCAAATTTTGGAGGACACTGATATGCCAGAGACTGATATCCTCCAAATAAGTGACCAACAAGGAGTCCAAGCAGCGGAGGCTGGTGGCTCTGATGTCAGTGAGTCGGTGAATCCGCTCTGGGTTTCAGTCAGAACTGTAAAGGAGCTATCAAAGGTGATCGTTCCTTTCGAGGTCTGACTGCAACCCAGAGCAGTTTCATCGCCCCACCAACGTCGGAGCCACCAGCCTCCACAATCATCTGTGTTCACGCCAAAGGGAGGGGACTGCTTCAAATATATTGCAGCATTAATACTCCAAGTGCCACAATATCCTTTATTGTTTCTGTACATTTGAAGAATACCATATACTCAAAAGAGTGTTTAAAATGCAAATCTGTAACGGAGCTGAATCAATTTTAAGATTTTTGTCTCCGAGTCTACTTCACCACTGATTCCTCACTTTATCCCGGCAGGAGAAAAAGTAGCTTACAAATGTAAACACTACATTTATGGTTTTTATGGGTAAGATTTCCTTCAGTCATTCCGTCTCTCTCCCTTTCTCTTACACGTACACACAGCTATGGAGCTTAGCCATGCTAGTATTTAAGTTTGGCAAATGAACTTCTGTTTGTTGTACGCTAGTTGGAGAAGCAGGAAGCAGCTGCAGAATGTTACGGGGAGGAAGTTCCAGGAGACGTTTCGAACTTCTGCAGAACAAAGAGAAGGGAACCGGTTCAGGGATATTATTTTGGCTTTGGGGGTATGAATGGTTCTAGACAGCCAGGATGGAGACCGCGAGCAAAGATTGCAGGCGCCCATATCCTGGCGGTGCGAAGCAGGAGTTGCTAGTTCACCCCCGAACCAGCTTTTTGCAAGCCCAAACTGTAACAATGAAACGCACTTCCGAGCAAGCGTGGACAGCCTGCGTGTACAACACAGGCACAGCCTCGCTTGAAATCAGCGCCCGATCAGTACTGCCTTCCACTCACCTGCGGAACTATTCCCCCAGCAAAGAACGAACACAGCAGCCACTTGCAGCAGCCCTAGAGACAGCTGCTGATGCTCCATCGCGCCTTCTCCAATCACAGCGCCTGCGCGCGAGCCATCAAATCCACCGGCGTTCCATTAGAACACTCCGTTTGAAGGGGGGGGGGGAGGGAAAGAACGGAACGACTCCGTTAGCTCCACCCCGCTTACTGTCACTACGCAAGCGCAAAAAGGACAGGCATCCTCGCGTTGATTTATGGGGGCTGTAGTTTACTTGTAGCAAATATACAAAATAAAAATAGGTGAATAGTTGTCTTTTCATACCGCAGATCTTCGGATGTTTGAAACCGAAATGCATGTTTCATATGAATATCATACTCCGATACGTATTTACTTAGGAGTAAATCCCAGCGAACTCAATGGGCCTGTTTTTAAACAAACATCCGTACACGTGAACGAATATGGCTACACGTGAACGAGCCAGGTTCGTCTATCTGGGCTTTCTGTCGACAAGCACTCAGGCTAGCCCCGGGATTAAGGCGCGGGGAGGGGGGTTCTGCCGCCTGTGGTCCGTCTCCTCCGGACGGCACAGTTCCGCCCTCTGCAATCCAATGTTTGAATGGAATCCCAGGCGTGCTTTTTTGGAGCTCATCCCATGACTCCAATGAACGGCGCTTATTCGACTCCTAAATGAGGATGCGCAGGATTGCGCCTTTCCCGCCTCGGAAAGGAGGCCGTCCACTTGTTCTCGCAGGGGAATGGAATAGGGGTGTCTCCGCTGTCCGGCCACATTGCGATTGTATGCAGGCAGAAGGTTCGCCCCTGGGCAGGGGTCGGGCCTTAGTGCTTAGGCTACAAGCCTATGCATGTTTAGACAGGAAAAAAAGGCGTACATGTTGGCTGGGGAATGCTGGGAGTTGTAGGCCCTTGTTCCTATCTAGATATGCGTAGGATTGCACCCTTTTGATTTTTTCAAAGTAACAATGAACTGTAACAAATCCAAATATACCACATGTGAGTCAATTTCTTTACACTCAGAATCTATGTGGTATAAGCAAGATTTTCTGATAAACATATCACACCATAAAGTTCCATGTGTTTTAGGAGGTTGTCATGATATTTTTTTTTTTTACAATATTAGTGAATTCAAGAAATGGATAATGTAATAAATAAAAAGTGTAAATTTCTACTTGGTCTCTTCTTACCTGAAGGTGTTTAGTGAGTTTCTCCGTTAGTGCAGGGTCCCAAATTTTCTGCTTCTATATGATAAGAGAAAGTTCATTTGCTGATTTCCAGTTTGCAGCTATGAGTGATTTATTTTTCTTAATTATTACTGTTGTTTGGGAAACTCCCCTAACCTGATAGGGAAGGGACGACTTCACAACCTGTCCAGACACAGAGATTCTTTATTAACTATGCGCATAGGAGAAAGCCCTCACCCCATACAAACTGATGGCGAAAACCCTCTGCCCATCATCCACATCAGCATACATTTATACTCATCAAAGTTGCTTTGATGAAGTCATACTTTTCCCTCCTCCCTCCTGTGACTGATCACAAGTCCCATACATGTTTCATAAACAGAAACCCATTCTTACATAAACAATGCCATATTTTGGCAGCCTATGACCAGTACAAAAAGTTGCATTCTGTTCTTTGATAAGCACCTGAAGGAGAAATAGGAATTCCAGAGTATGCTCTGCCCCTTCAGAAATGCCTAGTCAGAGAGCTCTAGTTGGTAAATAAATTAAACCATGCGCGTCTCCAAGTCTGTGTTCCTAAACACAAGCAGAGTGTTTATGCAAAAAGTAACATGTAACCCTGGCAGATAAGGAGCTAAGAGATCAAGACAGCCTTGAGGCTTTCTGTATCTTGTTGTTTTTAAAGGCACGAAGGTGGGGGCTAGAGGGAACGTGTCAGGAGTGTGTTTGAGCAATTTATTCACCTCAAATTGGGGGGCTTCAACAGGGGCATTTTCAGATTTCCTTATCACTGCTACTCTGTCTTTGTATGTATTTAGTGACAGTGCTGTAAACACTGGTGACAGCTTTACAGCCCTCTCTTATGCACAGCTACTTAGAATGAAGTCCAACTCTGTTCAAATAGGGATTTAATACGCTCTATCAGACTTCCCTACCGTTGCTTCTCCACCCCTATTTTCATTGCACATGGCCCATTCAGTGGGCTGTTCTGATCGTGCTGCTTCTCCTGCACACAGGAGGTAGCAACTTCCATTCTTAAAAATATATCGGACTTCCTGGGTGTTTTTTTGTGGTGTGAGGAAGGCCAGAGGGGTGGCAGGCGTGCGGGAGACAGACGACGTTGTGAGAGGGACCCTCAAAAATCCATGAGTGCCCAGCAACAAGTGTGCAATAAAATGCTCATCTGATGGAGCTCAATAACAAGGAAGTGCAGCTATGTCCATTGGACGAAGTAGCAATTATTTCTGAATAATGATGCTTAAATATTCCTTATGAATGTGATAAGAGAATGCACTATGGGTACTTATTTTAAAGTAGTCATTCCTATACATCAGAAGTGCAGAACCTCAGAACCAGGGACCAAATCTGGCCCTCCTGGGGTCTCAGTCAGGTCTTCCCTGATTTCCCAATTGGCTGTGCCATTTCCCACAACCGCTCATTTAGTGGTTTCCCGGCTTTTGTGTCACACCCCCCCCCCATTCTAAATGTTTGAAATGCCCCTCCTAAGGCTTATTTACTGACAGTAAGAACTTTAAGCTTAAATGTTCTTTTAATTTTGGCTCCATCTACCAAAGTTTCTCCAAACTGGAATTTAGCCCTCAGGCCGAAAGATATTCTGTGCCTCTGCTCTGCATACCTAGCCTGCAATTCTATGCATGCTTACTTGGGAGTAAGCCCAACTGAATTTCAGTGATGCTCATTTTTCAGTAAACGTCAGTTGGATTGGGTCTAAGATTTCAGAGTCCCAATCTCAGTGACCTTCTTTCTGTGTCCATTGTTTTAGTATGCTCCTGTATTCCCTTAATTCTTTATGATATGCTTTCCTGTTCTCTGCAGTGTTCTATGCTTACAAGATCATAACTTTCCTGGGACATCAGTAATCACCGATCGCCATTTGTACCTGAATAAAATGCACTGGAGTATAATAATGTAATGTCCAAAATTGTCCCCAATACAACTCCACATTGATTTTCAATTAGACTTTCTCTTTTGGGACTGAGAGTAGATTCAATTACTCTGTGCCTTCGTGAACACGTAAGAATCCACAAATCAGTAGGTAGCAGGAATTGGAGAAAATATTGTCAGCCTTGCAAAAATACCCAGAATGGATTTCAGTAACATCAGGAGACCTATTAAAATGGTTGTCAAAAGCTTCTTCAAAATGTGAAGCGTGCCTTTTTAGGAGTGGATGAATCCATTCTCCATTCATAGCTAAATGAACTTTAAACAGGGACTGTTCTAGTTAGAGAGAAGTCGCCAACAAACTTTAAATTAGATTATTCCATGCAAAGGAATATCCTGCCAGAGAGAAAACAAGTTGATCAAAAATGAGTCAGGGGAGTCCCCCATTCCCTCGTATGCCGGTCTCCTGCTAAATAACTCATCAACCTTCCATCTGAGATCTTGCTATTTCAAAGTTCACTAGCTTCCTTCAAGTAATCACCCCAGGAGAAAAACTGCCAATAATGGATAATTAAGTTGCATGGGGCTCTATTAAAACTTTACAAGACAATATTTTTGAGATCTGTAGTTGCAAATTAGCTGCAATGGGCATTGTTAAGGAGATATTGTTTGCATAAGTCATAAACAATAGGGGAATGTACATTAAGAGTATTCTCCAGTGACTGAAAATTGCAGCAAATTCATTTTGCTCAATTCCAAAATTAGAAATAGAGCCCAGAGCATTCATTAAGGAATGCAATAGCACATCAAGACAGAACTCCAGAGACCTGCTTTTCCGTTCTGGCATACAAGATTATTCACTTTTTTAAAAGTTGGTGCGAGAGAAAATCAAACATTTTAACAACTTTATAACGAACTGAATAATGTAGTGACTGCTTCGATACTCTGATGGTCAAACCTTATGAACTTCCGAACACCCAATTTTATGGTCTTGTTAATTAAAACCTTCCAGTGCATTATAAACACCACAAGCTTATATTGTTGCTAGTCTTTGGAGAAGCTGACATTTTCAAGCATGCCTCATTCAATAGAATTACAAAGTTATAGTATTGATATGGATCTTGTAATACTTGCTTATAAAGCCATAAAACAACTTAATCTTATTCTCCTGAATATATAATTGTCTGCAGCATTAGTCTATGGAGTTGAATTATTTCAAGTAAGAAGGCTAACCTTTAAGAATTCAAGTTAGAAAATCTCATCAGACATTTTGGAAATAATCACAGCCCTCAGCTTGGATATCATGATGACATCTAATTACAACTCCTAGAAATGTTATTTGAAGCCAGGTGCTCTGGAAATCTGAGGAACATTCATTAGCTGCGTAGCTTCTTGGGATATCTTTGTATATTACACTTTAAGTATATATCTAAGATGGTTTAAGTGTACAACAAAGCATGTACAGTTGGAGTCTTCAACATGGTGCCCATGGGTACTTCTTTTGATACCCATCTGTCTCCCTGTCCCTCCTGATTTTAAACTAGGGCATAATCTACACCAAGTAGGGTATTGCACTATGAAAGAGGTATATAAAAGGGACCCACACTACTGCTTTATAGCGGTATGGAAGTGCAATGACAGCTGTTGGGGCCCACTGAGCTCTATCACACCTACTTTCCCCCCCTGGTATGCACCCACAATTTTGACCTCCGTTTCATTAGTGGGGCAAGCGCTGGTCCCTTTCATGATTTTTGCTGTACTGGGGGACTCTCATTTCACTTGTTTGCTCTCCCACTATTGCGTTGGCCCCACCCTACCCCACCCTTTCTCCTTCCCCCTCCAGTTCATTGGTTCTTATTGGGTGATGGACATGGGCGCCTCCACTTGGGACTTGATTTATTTATACAGAGCATTCCCAACATCGGAGTGATCACAATGGTTAAAGTTTGGGGAGTTACAGACAGGACTTCCTTATGTCTCAGAAGTCCCCAAAGTGTTTGGGAAGCACTGCGGGGGAGGAGCAAGGAGGACTTTAACCCTCCTGACAGCACAGGGATAACTTTCTTCAACACCTCTTTGCTTAACATCAAGCCAGCTTCCAAACTTTCACACACTCTTTTCCCCATGCCTTGTTGGAAAAACATCCCCAAGGCTGCCGCCCACCCCTTCTACACAGTTTAAAGAGCTCAGTGTGTCCCCGTTTTCATGCTTCACAGCCCAGTTATTTTGTGTGTTTATGTGGGTGAATGGTTACAGGGGGGAAATTAAATAATTGTAAAACAACCAATGAAGGGATGTGATTCAAACTTGGCATTCCTAAATCCCTATGTAAGAGCTATCACTGTGCCAAGTTCCATCTCTTTATGTTTAAAAATGACAGAGATGTAAGCATTTTTGTTAATTCCTATAGGCGGGGTGGGGCTGGAGCAGCAAAAGTCCATTCAACCCACTGAGCACAATCCCCTTCATTCTACACAGCATGATGGAGAAGGAGAAATGCCCCGCCCTCCTCTTTCATCAGCAAGACCTCCCTTCAAAGCACCCCCCCCCAACAAAGGACATGGCGCAAGAATGGCAATACACGAGGGTGGAAGAGTACTTTAATCTCACATGGAGAAAATAAGGTGGACTTTCCCCGCTCTAGGAAAACACGAAAAATGGAGGGGAAGAGGCATGGTGACTGCAAAACAGCAAACCAGGCATGATGAGAGCGCAGTAAAATGCTGGTGTGATGGAGCCCATTGCCACATACCATATACCACTTTCATACAACAACAACAACAACAACAACAACAACAACAACAAGTTTTATTACCCTTACCCTCTTCTTCCTCTGGATTGAGTCAGGGAACAACATTGAATACAAAAATTCTATAAAATACATAAAACTGATTAAAACATATAAAACTAATACATTGACATATTAAAATATGACTATATCCTGCTTGGTGTGGCTCCTGGATGGAGTTGCACTCCCGCTGAAGGAGCAGGTTTGTAGCTTGGGGGTTCTCCTAGAACCATCTCTGTCACTTGAGGCTCAGGTGGCCTTGGTGGCATGGAGTGCCTTCTACCAACTTCAGTTGGTGGCCCAGCTATGCCCCTATCTGGACAGGGAAAAAATGGCTTCAGTTGTCTATGCTTTTGTAACCTGCAAGTTAGATTACTGCAATGCTCTCTATGTGGAGCTGCCTTTGAAAATGGTTCAGAAGCTGCAGCTTTTGCAAAATGCACTGGCCAGATTGGTAACAGGGACCAGAAGTTTCGAACATATAAGACTGACTCTGGCCTGCTTGCATTGGCTGCCTGTATGTTTCCGAGCCCGATTCAAGGTGCTGGTTTTAACCTATAAAGCCTTACATGGTTTGGGACCACAATACCTGATGGAATGCCTCTCCCGACATGAACCGACCCCTACACTATGCCCAACATTTCCTCCTCTGAGTCCTCCTCTGAGTGCCTACTCCGAGGGAATCTCTGAGAATGGCAACAAGGAACCTTTTCTGTGGCGGCCCCCCAATTATGGAATGATGTCCCCAATGAGGCCTGCCTGGTGCCAACATTGTTAGCTTTTCAGCACCAGGTCAAGACTTTTCCTTTCTCCCAGGCATTTAACAGCATATGTTAACAGCATGGCTCCAGAACTAGCTTTGGCCTGGCTGAGAGTTTAAAATTGTTTTAAATGTTAGCTGTTTTTATGTTTTTAAATTTTGTATATTGATTTTTAATGTTTAGTCTTTTAATCTTTGTAAACTGTCCAAAGAGCTTCGGCTATGGGGCGGTATATAAATGTAATAAATAATAATAATAATAATAATAATAATAATAATAATAATAATAATAATGTGTTTCAATCCACTATCCAACACCCTTAACAATAACACATACAGCATCAACATAAAACACCAAAACCAAGCAAAGCACAGAATCAATCACATGGATGATATCAAAATCTATGCCTCAACTCTGACACAGATAAAAGGCCTCCTGTGAATCACTGAAGAACTGAAGACAGATGCTACACATAGAAAGTGGGAAATGGAAAGAAGAAAGAGCAGAAACACTAAATAACTAAATACTAGATAACATGGAAGAAAATGAAACATACAAATACTTAGGATTCCAACAAAACACGAAAATCAATCACTAAAAACTCAACTAAGAATGCAGTATAAAACTCGCCTATCACAAATCCTAAAATTCAAACTCAACTCTAAAAACATTTTCAAAGCCATCAACACCTACGCAATACCCATCCTCACATACTCATTCAGAATCATACACTGGTCACACACTGAACTCGAAGATATAAACAGAATCAATCACACCAAACTCACAAAACACTGCATGCTCCATCCCAACTCATGCATTGAAAGAATAACAATCAGCAGGAAAGGAGGAGGAAGAGTTCTGCTGGACATTAACACAATCCATGCTAAATAGATAACATCACTCAGAGAATTCTTCCACACTAAAAACACCCCCATCCATAAAGCCTTAGTAAAAGCAGATAAAAACTGCAATCCACTTAACCTAGCACTACAAAACGAAGACCAAACACAACCACTCTCACTCACAGAGAAAAAAGAAAAAAGGGCACAAAAAGCACTCCATGGGAAGCATTACAACATAATACAGAACACACAAATAAACAAAGAACAGTTGTACGAATGGCTCAGGAAGGGTGAGCTATTTCCAGAAACAGAAGGATTCCTATTAGTTATACAGGATAAAGTTATAGCAACCAAGAACTACCAAAAATATATATCATAAAAGATAACAATGTAAAAACAGACCTATGCAGGAAATGTCATCAGTTCCAAGAAACAATAGACCATGTAACAGGAGGATGTAAAATTCTGGCAGGAATGAACCATACGGACAGACACAAAACAGCTGCAAAAATAATTCACCAACAACTGGCCATCAAATTCAACCTTATCAAACAACCTACACCATACTATACATACCCAAAACAATCTTGGAAAATGCAGATCATAAAATATACTGGGACAGAACAATTCATACTGACAAAACAATATCCTGCAACTGACCAGACATAATGGTCATAGACAAAAAAGAAAAAAACACATACCTTGACATAGTGGTACCGAATGACAAAAATGTTGTTGGAAAAGAAGAGGAAAAGAGAAAAAAATATACACCACTGACCATGGAAGTCAAAGATCTATGGCAACAGGAAAAGGTCACAATTATTCCATTAGTCACATCAAGAAACTATATAGAAAACCTTCAGAAACTGGGCCTACCAAAATACATTCACACCACCATCCAGAAAGCAGTCATAATTAAAACATGCTTAATTGTCAGGAAATTCCTGAATCTGTAAAAGACAGCATGACTTGGCAAAGCCCGTCATGTCCATCTAGAAAAACCGCCATGAGCAAGAAAGAGATATAATAATAATCCGCTTTCATACCACTTTTGTAATGCAATATCCTGCTTGGTGTAGATTAGGCCTAAGAAGCTGGTCTGCAAAGCAAAATATTGCCATCCAGCACCACCTTTATTTGGACTCAAAGGATTGTTTTATGTTTTGGAGCTAAGACCCCACCTACTTACGTTCTTGGGCAAGTTACTTTTCTTTTGGTCACACCACTTTGCCTTCTGGGAAATGAATATTTTGTGATTGGACATGTTCACAATGGCAACCATTTTATGCATGGGCAAGCTCACCCCCATGGCAGCCATTTTGTGAGAGTACCCATGACACTCTCAAAATTCCAAATGTGCCCACTGACCCAAAAACATTGGGGACCCCTGATGTAAGGTGTGGCTGTGATAAATACATATTTGTAAACATGCAGCTCCACAGTGAATGCAGGTGTATAATAAAATAACATGTGGAATAGCCCATTGTTCTGGGCTGTCCAATTTCTATCTTGTTTTCTACCTACTCTGTTTCTGTTTTTCCCCACCCCCACTAATGGCTACCAAGAATTCAGGATATTTGTCTCAAAAGGAGGATGCAATTCAAGTGAAACAATGGAAAAATGCTGACTGACTTTAAATGCTGCCAGGATTTCATCATATATATTCACCAGTCAAGTAAACTTCATTCTATTTTTGCTGTTTTTCTTAAAAGCAATAAACCATTTACCGTATCATCTTATATATTTCTACTCAGAAGTAAATCCCATTGAATTCAATGGAACTTACTTCCAAATAAGTGTGTGTAGGATTGCATCTTTAATTGCCTGTTCTTTGAATATGTCCCTGAGATGCTTCTCTGAATACAAAATGTCCCCCAGGTCTTAGACTGATAGATAAATACAGCTCCCTGAATTAATCTATAGGATTCTGAGAAGAAGCAATGCTGTCGTTCATTGTGAAATACAACAATTGCAGGTAGGAGCCCATCTATTTTCTTAACAGCATTTTATATTCTGAAATTGATACATCCTATCATCCTGTTTATAGAACTCTAGACTCATCCTTACTAGGGGCCATCAGGAATGGAATAGACAAATTCAACAGTTATGCTTCGTCCATTTGTGAAAGCCGGTAAGTATTTCTGTACTGCTAAGTGTGAATTCATGCATGTTTGCTCATCATTCAATAAATCCAAGATCGTGGTAACCTGCAAGTGTGAAAAATCCACCACCAGTGCCACAGGCAGAAATTTCACATCATCTGACATTATCCCCAAAAGAATGTGTTTCAATGGAAACTGTTTACTGTGAGAAATAGATGGAGTGATATACATAAATGCAATCACTCTTCATACTTTACTTGAGAGCAGATATGAAATATTGTTGTGAGTTTGTCCATCTAATAGCTGTGAATGGGTTTATCACTATGGGGTTGCCCAGAGTGCTGCCTGATTGAAGTGAGGGTTTGAACCCATATCTCCCAGGTCTTGAGCCAACACACTAAGGCCTTAGCTAGACCTAAGGTTTATCCCGGGATCGTCCCGGAGTCATCCCTGTTCATGTAAATAACACACAGGATATCCTGGGAGCAGGCAGGGATGATCCCTCCATTTTCCTGGGATAACCCTTAGGTGTAGAAAGGGCCCTGGTTTCTCCTCTATACTGATCAACCTGGAACTTGACCCCGGGATAAACCTTAGGTCTAGCTAAGGTCTAAATGGGGTACATACCCTTGAGGGAGGAGGCACATACACAACTTTATCTTATGCTCTACTTCTTTATTTAAAAATAAACCAAAAGACACCACAAGTTTCTTGTGCTTTTTCTAAACCTGGTAGTACTTCTTGAAGATGTTCTTACTACTCAGAAGTGAAGAACATGTAAGACTATAGACGATGCTCTTCTATCCTTATCCAGATCAGTCAGCTGAAATGTCTCTGGATCTGTCGGCATGGAAGTACTAACACAAGGGAGAATAAGATGTCTTCCAGCCTCCAGCTATTTCAATACAGAATCCATTTTTAATATCTAGAATAGGCAGAGTATACATTTCTTGCAAATAACAACAACAGCTATAGAGGGGGAAAGTATACAGGTACAATACGGGTGTCTGTATTGTTTCTTCTCCACAGTTACCAGTATTTTCTGAGGGGTGATTTGCATTGGAGAGTCTATGATCCTGTTCAGATGACACACTAAGCCACGGTGTTTAAACATTTTGAGCTAAACATTATGGCTTAGTGTGTTGTGTGAACCATGACTTAGCATGTGGTGTGAACCATTCCTAACCATGGTGGCTATGTAACTATGGTTTAAATATGCTCACTAACCATTTGCTGCAAAAGGGTTAACGGCTTAATAATGACTTAGTGTGTTGTTTGAACAGGCCCAGTGTGTGTGTGTGTGTGTGTGTGTTTATAACGAGTTAAAACTTCCTCGTCCACTCCATGCCTCGATCCAGCTTGCTCTTCCCCTCCAAGTGCTTTTATGAAAAGAGGACAGAGTTCTGATCATGGATCTCCACGTTGTTTGGCCCTGAGGGAGAGTATTGCTTCACCTAGCCTAGGGCTTTGTGCGCTGTGACTGGCAGTGGCTCTCTAGTATCTCAAGAAAAGGAAACGGATGTGTATGTGCAGAGGAGGCCGCCTGATTCTTACACTTCCTGATGCTTTTAGAGTCAGGCCCATTGCAATGCATGGGACTAAAGTTAGTCATGACTAATTTAAAACCCATGGGTTTCACTGGGCCTATTCTAAGTATGCATGATGGTGCAGATGTCCATATTCTCCATTTTAGAAGAAATTTCCTAACAATACTCTCCATCAACCCAGACTGATATTGATTTGAAATATCATTTGTTTTATTTTTATATTATTTTCTATAGGCCACATAATAATTCACTTTTTAGTAGTGTTCTCGACATACAGAATCAGAATGGATACTCTGGGATAGGGTCCCCTCGTCTGACCTTCTGCTCTGAAGCTTGGGTGTGTTCTGTGTTTAAAAACCCTCCTCCTTACGATGCCATAGCTTAGTGCCAGAGCATCATGTTATGCGCAGTAGGTCACAGGTTCAGTCCCCGGCGTGTCCAGTATAAAAGGATTGCATGTGCTGGGAAAGTCCCCTTCTGTTTCTCCCCATCCCCTTGAATTGTATAAGAGAACTGCAAGGGTCTCTCAAACCTCCTTACAACAGGGTATGCCTGAAATGTTACAGACCAACTCACAGTTGTTGTGGACTAGTCTTCCCAAAGTCGGTGCCTGGGACTACAATATGGGAGTCATAAGATATGTTGGACTACAGCTCAGCTCCCACTATCTCCCTGCCAGCCCATTCATTATGATGACTGGGGATAGTGGGAGTTGTAGGCCAACACAACTGGATGGCACCAGAGTGGAGGATGCTGATGTAGACAGCACTGGGGGAGTCAGACCAAGGGAATTCAGACTTCAGGTTTGTAGGATCTGCTTTATTTTTTATGGCAACCCTAATATCCACCAACTGGACCTAGGTGCAAAATAGTGGCTCAGGCGGGCACTCATATGTTAAGAATTAAGGAACCCAGTGCTTCTCAGCACATGCTCAGTCTAGGAATTTGTGATCAGGAACAGAACCAAGCTCTTTTCTGTGCATTTGCTTGTTTGTTTAAGGCATTCATATACCTTCATAACCTTTATCCCAGGGCGCATTACAATGCAAATGAAAACAGCAACAAGAAGATATACAATGAAACAATGAAAATCAATAAATGGCCCAATTAAAATTTATTTATTTATTTATTTATTTTATTAAATTTATATACTGCCCCATAGCCGAATTAAAAGAATACATCAGCTTACATTTGCAAATCTCCTGGATCAGGTTGAAGGTGTTTAAACACTGACTTGCTTATCTGGCTTATAGATAAAATAATATTTTTCTGCACCCTCTTATATACTTACAACAATGTCAGTTCTTTGAATATTGGTCCTTATGTAGCCAAAACAGCATCATTCACACACAAAGAGGTCTCATCCAGTGGAGTCTCAACTAGTGGCTCTGATGTTAGCAGGGTGGTGAATCTGCTCCGGGTTTCAGTCAGAAACCCGGAGCAGATTCACCACACCATTGACACCAGAGATACCAGTCTCCACTGCAAATGTATGAAAAACCAAGAAGAAGAAGAAGAAGAAGAAGAAGAAGAAGAAGAAGAAGAAGAAGAAGAAGAAGAAGAAGAAGAAGAAGAAGAAGAAGAAGAAGAAGAAGAAGAAGAAGAGCTATGCCTGTTCAGTGGCCATGAAAAGCTAGCTGCTGGGTGGTTTGGTGATGAAAATTAGGAATGGGGAGGAGGAACACAAAGGAGTGACTGGAATGAGGTTCTACTTGTTACTTTTATTTAGATTATATAGGGATGTTGGATGGGATCCAAACTATTGCTTAGTTGTCAGCTTGAGATACTGAGCTTTGTCACACCAGCATTATACTGTGCAATCACTGCGAATTGCGTGCAAAGGACTCCGAAGTTTTCCATCTTATAATCTGCTTTTATTGTGAAGTACTCTGAAGTTTTCCCGTTTATAATCTGATTTGACTGTGAAGTACTCCCATTCATTCTGATTTAATTGTGCTATAAAGCCAAAAGACCCGACCTATTTTGCTACTAGTTTTGGACCGAATCATTGTTTTCTGAGCAGCCACTGGGGACGCAGGAGCAGGATTTGATACTCTTAAACTTCAAATTAAACAAATGCTTACATCTGCCTAAATTCTAAAGATAAAGACATCAAAATTGGCAAAGTAATAGATATTAAGGAGAGCTTTAAGCATAGCAAATTTGAATCAGATTGGATCATCCATTGATTTTTAATTATTTTTTTACATTTCCTCCCTTAAACCCTTTTCCTGGTATGCAACGGATCTTAGGAGTGCTGCCGCCCAGGGTGTGATTTAGCTAGCAACAACAACAACAGCTTAGCATTGTAGGGGATAATTCGAGGGAAACAGGTATGTGGGATGAAGCTAACTGATAGAATTCTGGACTTCCTTTTCTTCAAACAACTGATTTCCATCTCATATCATCAGCTGCTTCAAACTCGACCCAAAGTCAGAGGCAGCTTGCTATAAAAGTGTGTTGTGTGTGTATTGGAGGGTGGCGTAATGCTAATTGAGAAAAAAACAGGTTCTGAAGTGAACTTGGGCTCACAAAGTACTTGTGTAAAGCTCTTTGGATCTCAGACGTTATTACATTTTATATAAACTCTTTTGATCCTCTGTGAGAAAATGTAGGGTTAACCTGCACACAAGCTGTAAGGAGCTGTATGAATGTTTTATTTGGGATAAACAAAATAATTTCTCATGAAAATGTCCAAATCGATGTTCTGTCTGAAGAATGGTAATAAATATAAATTCCAGCTACGAAAGCTTAGCTTTGATTTAGTAGAAATTACATTTTTATGAGAAAATATGCACCCCGTAGGACGCAAGGAAAAACTACGAAACAAGATCAGCTTATATGCAATGTAAGGGTAAAGAAGGAAAGACGAAGCCTTAGTGTACTGTGGCGCATGGAAATTATTTATGAGGTAAGAGATATTTTTAAAAATTAATCTTGCTTCAAGGATGTGGGAACTAAATAAGTTATCTTGCTATATGGTTGGCAGGAAAAATAAGTTGGTAAAATAAGAGTTTTGTGTGCGTGTCCAGCATCAAAAGAGAAATTTGTCCACAAATGACTTATTTCATGGAAACTAGTGCCCCAGGAATGATTAAAAATGGCCTCCATGAGCTTTATTGAAAATGAAGTTATATTTTCCAGCATCTTGAGATGCATTCTCTCTCTGTAGCTCCACGAGGAGGCCATTTTTAACAAATGAAAGTCTGTGAGCACTAACTGTAAACATCCAGCACCTGTAAAGAGTTGCAGCAACTGTTATCATCAAGGGAGCAAAAATGCATCCACAGCAATTGAGTAGAAATAGAATAAACCCTTTTGTTTTTCTCAGCCAAAGTCTGTGACTTACTAGATTGAGAAAGTTCCTGTGTAAAAGCCATGCCTTCCTTACTAGAATTTTTAGTTCAGCCTTCCCCGACCTGATGCCTTTTGGACTACAATTCCCATCATCTTTGGCCAGCATGGCTGAGGAAGAGCAGTACACGAACTCTTCCCAAGTCAAAGTGCACAGAAGATGACATCAAAATACCAAAAGCAGAAAATCCCACAAATACCTCTTCCTCGCTCTGGCAGTAAAAATACAACAATAATAGACTAAACAAATAGTCTATAATCACCCAAAATCAGCTATGTGAGGCAACTTTCCCTAATAACAGGGCTGGCCCTGGTGGCATAATCCAAATAATGGATATTCAAGAACATCGATGCTGTTTAATTGCAAAAGATCAGTATAAATATAATATGTATGTTCTCTCTGTGTCTGTTGTGTGTTTTTAAATTTTGCATATTGTATTTAATGTTTTTAATCTTTGTAAACCACCCAGAGAGCTTCAGCTATGGGGTGGTATAAAAACAACAACAACAACAACAATAATAATAATATGGTGCTTTTCAATGAGTAACTATGTTGTAGAAATGAACATTATCTGCAGGACAAGGAACTTAAGTGTGGTTTATACTTTTCATTCAAATAGGATTTTGCAGCTGTGAGAAGTTCTTTCGCTTCTATATAACAGTACACAGGTTCAATAATGCAGCTCATTTTGGAGCTCTGACAAAATGAATCACCAGTGTTCCAAAATATTATTATTATTAATTATTATTATTATTATTATTAATAATAATAATAATAATAATAATTTATTTTTATCCCGCCTTTTGCCCAATACTGGGCCTCAAGGCGGCAGGGATAATAATACAAAATACACTGCAGGGATCAGCTGCAGATAATATGTAATTTTTTGGTATTCAAGAAATAATGGGGGAAATGCAGCAGAACCAGGTAGAACAAATAAACAGAAATGATCTTTATAAGTTATATGAACATGTGGGCTACATGAGGGACTGAGATAATGTTGACATTTTTGCTGATAACCCAATAGCACAGTTTTACAGTAAATAATATGCACATCAGCACATCTACTTCCTCTAAGCCCTACTTTTCACTGCCTCCCCTGCATTTACCTTGGCTTCTGTTTCTGTCATCCAGTTGACTGGCTGCTAGGAGACTGGGTTATATGCTTTTGATGAATTAACTGTGGGGTTAACTTTATAGCAAAGTGCAACTTGGATTTCACTTGATTTGAAGACTTCAGTGCCAGTTTTGGCTTCTTTGATTAAATAGCAAACTCTTTGACTCTGTATCTCAAGTCTTTTCTACATATTCATTATTGTTCTGCGTTTGAAGAGTTCTTCCTTTCCTTTTTTTTTGAAACAGACCCAAGTAAATGGAAAACCAAACCTTCATAGAGGAATTTGTCTTTATGGGTTTTTCAAACCACCCTGACCACTACATTCTCTTCTTTTTAGTATTTTTAGCCATCTACTCAATAACTCTAGTAGGAAACACTCTGATCCTAACCCTGATTAGAACTGATCTGACTCTTCACACCCCTATGTACTATTTTCTCAGCATCTTGTCATTTCTGGACATTTGTTATACCTCTGCCACAGTCCCCCTTATGCTGGCTAACTTCTTTCGGTCAAGGAAAACAATCTCATATGCAGGATGTGTTGCCCAGCTGTTCTTCCTCATCACTTGTGCAGGAACAGAATGTGTACTGTTGGCAGTCATGGCATACGACCGATATGTGGCTATCTGTAGCCCCTTGCATTACTCTAGCATCATGAGCAAAAGGGCTTGCGTGAAGATGGCAGCATTCTCCTGGTTGTGTGGTGTGACAAACTCGCTGGTGCACACCCTCCTCACATTGTCCTTAACCATTTGCAAGTCCCATGAGCTCAACCACTTCTTCTGTGATGTCCCCTTGCTTCTGAAGCTCTCTTGTTCAGACACTTCCATCAATGAAGCTGTGCTCCATCTAGCCAGTGCCTTGATAGGACTCAGCCCCTGCCTCTTCACTCTGGTCTCCTACATCCACATTATCAGCACCATCCTGAAGATCAACTCCTCCAAGGGCAGAGCTAAGGCTTTTTCCACCTGTGCTTCACACCTGACTGTGGTCGTGATATTCTATGGTACTGCCAATTTCAATTATAACAGGCCCAGTTCAGGGTACTCCCTGGATTTAGATACTTTGGTTTCTTCTCTGTACTGCATTGTAACACCCATGTTAAATCCAATTATCTATAGTCTAAGAAATAAAGAGGTAAAGGCTGGCCTGATGAGAATGACCACGAAGTATTTTTCCTCTTCAGCTAGGCCAGCCTTACCCAACCTGATGACCTCCAAAAGTTTTAGACTATAATTCTCATCATTCCTGACCATTGGCCATGCTAGCTGGGGCTGATGAGAGATGTAGTCCAAAACATCTGCAGGGCATCAGGTTGGGAGAGGCTGGCCTGGGATCTGAGGAGGACAAAAAGAGGCAATGACAATAACCAATGTGAATTTTTCTACACGAGACATTTATTGTGTACTCAGCTCATGGTTGTTTACATGTTCTTTAGACAACATCATAAACCTCCAGTTTTGCTTCTGTTTTTTAATAGCACTTTCCTGAGTTATTTTTAGAGTGGAGAAAATGAAATTATTTTTGAAAGTGAAAGTACTACTTGTGTATATTTGCACTATTCCACTATAGCACAGTGCCATCTAGAGGTTATGTGGTAGAAAAGCAGAAAATGAAAAGCTCTTTGTGTAGAGTTTGGATCTCAATTTTGTGATGAACTGAAAGTAGATACAGTGATTAACAATCTTGTGTAGAAAGGTTCTGTATCAAAACTGTTTAGTTATTAAAACATTTTGGTAACAGCTGTTTATATAGACTTCATGGGAGATATATGCAGGATTCAGATTACTAGAATTTCTGGATAGGTAAAATTTGAATTATGGAAGTTCTGTTGAAACATGTATAGGCATTTGGGATGTATTTAGCCAAGATTTCTAGTTCTTAACCAGATCTAAACATATGATAGATGAGAAGGGTTGTTGAAATAAATTCACTTAAGCATCAATGATCAAGTTGGCAGACATTTTGTTGTTGGTTGACATCAGTGCCAGTTTAAGATATTTTGAGACCTGAAATGGAAAATTCCATAATAATAATAATAATAATAATAATAATAATAATAATAATAATAAAAAAATCAATATCATCCTAAACCACAACAATTTGCTATCCTTTAGCAATACTCAACATCTAATACTGGAGATGGTTCTGATTAACATTTGCTCTAGGTATGGAAACAAACAAAACTGATGAAGCAATATTTTTCTCAAAAAGTGATTTCTCAAATGTTTCTGTGCCTTAATCCTGACAAAAAAATCCGTAAGAGACCCAAACTGGACCACAGAACTTACTGTGTCTCTTTCACTAAGCCTATACATAGATATTGGATCTCTGAGGTGGTAGAATGGACTTTACCACTTCAGACTCTGCAATGTTTGGATACAGTCCCATGTTAACACACACACACACACACACACACACACACACACACAAGATTTCCTGCAAGTAGAAAATTACCACAGCAAGGAGATGGCTTCCTGCTGGACAACGGGTTATTTTTGTTTTTTAACCTGCAGGGAGTTTATTTATTTTTTTAATTTGAGCATATGTTCAGAATTGTGGCCTCTCATCTTCTGCCTGAAGTGGTATACTGCAATTTATCATTTTAAGGCTCTGCTGCATGTAGAGTAGTGGCTAAGCAACAGAGCTACAAATAAATAAATCCCTGATTCAAATCTCACCTCTGCCATAGAATGCTTCCAGATGAGGCTTTTATCATGCCATCACTCTGCAGTATTTGTGGAATTTTACAGGGAATCCAGATTATGTCATCTTCCACTTGTAACCCTCCCATGCATTCTCACCACTTCTTCTTTTTGTCTTACCACAAAAAAATACCTGTTAAGGGGGGGGGGGGGAAATAAGAATATCTCTACAATGCCTTCTGATCAGAGGAACTAGGAGGCCTCCATCTTGAAACACCCATAAACTCACTCCTTCGGTAAACTAGTGTTTCCCAGCCTCACCTTCCCCCCCCCCCCCCGTCTGTAACATGGGGAAAAGAGTACTGACCTACCTTACAGAGTTGACTATTGTCATGGGTGACCATATTTTGGAAACCAAAAAGGAGGACAACATGGTCGCCCCCAAACATAGGGGGGTACCAAGGGGGCGTGCCCACCCAAACATAGCCTTGGTCACATATCTGATTTTACAGCACACATTTAAGACAAATCTGTTCTACGTAACATCTTAATGTTAAAATCACTGAAATAAAGAACAAGTGAGAGATTCAATGTATCTGAATTTAACTTCACTCACTCCTACTTGTGTACGTTTTGCTGTACTTGGAGGCTTTTGTTATACTCTGTGTGTTACATTCTCCCCTTCCATCAAATATCTTTTCTGACTGTATCTTCACTCATTGCAAGCTGCTGTTGTTGTTAACAGGGTTTGCTACTGCCCCCAGATCTGTTTCAAATTTGGTACAGCTAAAGCTCTACCTAAAAGCTTTCATGGTGCCTACTTTCAGCTCTTTATCTTTAAAAATGACAGTTTTAAAAATAATAATTTGAAAACCTCATTTTTTAAAAAAATTCCTAAAAAATCAATGGATGAACAGGTCTGTTTCAAATTTGGTGTGGCTAAAGCTCTACCTAAATCCTATCATGGTACAAAGTTTCATCTCTTTATCTTTAAAAATGATGATTTTAAAAATAATAATTTTAAAACCTCAATTTTTAAAAAATTCCTAAAAAATCAATGGAAGAACAGATCTGTTTCAAATTTGGTGTGGCTAAAGCTTTATCTAAATCCTATCATGGTACAAAGTTTCATCTCTTTAACTTTAAAATGACGATTTTAAAAATAATAATTTTAAAACCTCAATTTTTAAAAAATTTCTAAAAAATCAATGGATGAACGGATCTGTTTCAAATTTGGTGTGGCTAAAGCTCTACCTAAATCCTTTCATGGTGCAAAGTTTCATTCTTTATTTTTTAAAATGACAATTTAAAAAATAATAATTTTAAAACCTCAATTTTTAAAAAAATCCTTAAAAATCAATGGATGAACGGATCTGTTTCAAATTTGGTATGACTAAAGCCCTTCCTAAGAGCTACCATTGTGCCAAGTTTCATCTCTTTATCTTAAAAAATGATGGAGTTATAAGCATTTTTGTTAATTCCCATTAGAGCTGCCCTTTGAAAAAAATCCGGATTTCCCCTCCCCCTCCTGGATCTGCCATCAAAACCCGGGCAAATCCAGGCAAATCTGGTCATATGGTCACCTCGTGTACAGATCAGTCATTACTTGAAAAGAACCCTCTGGTTAGCAATGGCACATCTTCTCTTTACCTTCATGTCTTTCAAGTTCAACATCATCCCCTCAATGGCCAGAAGATGACAAAATAATAATCAAGGCATTTCCTCAAAACATTTAGTTCTGTTTTTCCAGGGTGCATATGCTGGCATCTTATAGTTCTAAAAGAGCAACAATAGCAATGTGTTTGTCTCCATCTCATCCAGTTTCTCATGCATTTCTCCTGGCCTCTTAGGGCATATGATTCTCTCTCTGGGGTTCCTTGTATCTTTGGAGAGGCCGAACCTTTGCAACTAGATGAAAAGGAGGGATTGAGTGTATTTGGCTGGGCTCCACCTGTGTCAAGTATAGAGCGGCAGTAGAACACCACTGTGAGTTGATTCCTAAATACCAGTGGTTCAATTATAAGTACAGTGCTTGAGGGCCACCTAGCAGGGTCAATTACAGACTTCCTTTGCAATATCCTCTGAGGCTTTACCTGAGCTAAGGCCCAGATTGTCTTGAATATTATGGCATTATTCCATCAGAGTAACACTAAAGGGCCTTGGCATGAAATGCAAAATAAGGCACTTTGGAACTCTCTTAACTACAGTCTTTTGTCCCAGCAACAGAAACTCATCCTGTGTGGCTGGTAGAGAACTAATGAGAAATGCCTACGCTTTTTGTCTGTTCCTTCTGTTAACAGTTTAGCCTGCTAAGCCCTAAATGTTAAACATTAATAGTAGTCATTGTAATGTACTGTAGAAGAAGTAGTTAATGATGGATGTTTTAGCTACAATGTATTGTTCATTATTTCGTAAATTAGGTGCCTTTTCTTTCTGGGCTGGTTCACACGATCACCACAGCCCACCATTAGCAAGGGTTGTTGGAAGGGGAAATAGCCCTCAAATAACACATGGTAGAGTTGTAGGGCTTTTTGAGGGTTGTTTCCCCTTCCAACAACTGCTGCCACCCGGGTTCAAATGACAAGGCAAGTCATGGCAACCCCCTGCCATTGGTTGAACATTCAAAATGGCCACCGACCCACGCTATTTCAGTATTGCCTCCATGGAAAGCAATTACCAGAACATTGCTATCGTGTACACTCAAACAGGAACAGCACTGGTGAAACAAGCACTGTTCTTTTCTTTTTATATTTTGCATTTTTATTTACGAAAGGCTCGCAATTTTACATAGCGTTAAAGCACTTTTCAATTACTCTGGATCTTTCTTCCTTTTGTTTCAGCTTATAATGCAACCTATCCTCAGGGCCTCAAGTCTGTTCAATGCCTCCCCAAAATGTTTACAGAAAACATTTAAAATATGAAAATCACATGTCTCAATATCCTCTGCTTAAAAAACAACAATTTACTACTTCACAGACACTTTACAGACAGGGGAATTGGAATTACATTATCTTGTAAAAGAAAGTGGAAAGCAGTGTGTGGGTTGAGGGGGGAAGCAGCGGCACTTCAGGATTTGACATGTTACAGTCCAAGCCCCCATCTCATCCTGGATCCTCCTGCAAGATGCTCCATCTTCTGCAAACGTAAAGAAACACAGAGATTACTGTAAGCCTGCTGGCAGACTTGTTTTATTTCTGTAAGCATCTAACAACTGTATATGTGTTCTCTCTTTCGCTTTCGCACACATTATACTCTGTGTGTGTAACTAATGAAGGAGGTATTGGGGTTGAGTAAATCAGGAAAGGAGAGCAGATGCTGTGGGGTTGTCCTGATGAGGGGAAAGCCCTGGGCAGTGGCGGTGTGTTGTTTATATGACGCAGCAGCCATTGCAGAGCCAGCCTAGGGCTTTCAACTAAAGCGCCAAATTTAAAAAGTTGGGGACTTACCCCGACTTTTTCCTCTTGGAGCGAGGTGATGACAGCATCTGCTGGCTGTCGCCTTGCTCTGGTTTTGCGTCGGAGGCATGTCCCGGTCAATAGCAACCCCTGATTGGTCGCCCTCACCGGACAGGGAGGAGGGGTGAGGGGGGGCAGGCCAGCGAGCTGAATGTGTGTCCTCCGTTGTCAGTGAGAAATGGTGGGTGAGGAGTTTCAGTAGGGGAAAAAACAAGGGGGGGGGAGGGATGCAAGTTACAGGGCAGTTCTGTTCCCTAATCACAAATTTATTTTTCTCCTTCCTCTCAACCTATTGCTCCAACCCTGATAATACCATGGTCCAGCAAAGCGGTGGCGTGGTGTGGTAGCAGCTCCTCCTCTTCCCTGTTATGGTTTCAAACCCCGCTCTCTCTCCTTGTCGTGGGGACAACCCAGAAGAAGCGCAAGTGTGGGATAGTGGGGGCTCAAGGCGCCAATGCGACATCGTATAGACACCCCCTGTGACTGTGAAGACAAGCATCACTTTGGCAAGATCTACACTACTGGTTTTAAATGGTTTATAACAGCGGTGACAACTGTTTGGGCCCAGGACTCACTCCATATACCATTTTCAAACTGTTTTCAAAGTGTCATTTCCTGCTTGGTGGAGATCTAGCCTCCATTCCCATAATGCACTGGGAGAAAACTTTGTTTGGCATAGGCAGGGAAGGTTTTTGCTACATACTGCCCTAAAGCTGCCCATTGGTGGAAGCTGAAAAAGTTACAGGGCAGTTCTGTTCCCTAATCACAAATTTATTTTTCTCCTTCCTCTCAACCTATTGCTCCAACCCTGATAATACCATGGTGGGAAAATCGACCCAATCTCTGTTTTTTATAGCTAGAAAACCAAGAAAGGGAGTAGATTATCCAAAGTCAGTATCAGAGGTGAGATAACAGCCCAGGAGTTTTGAATATTAACACCTTAAGATCACGCTTTTCTTTCTGTATATTACCCTGTGGAAATTAACAGTTGCATTGCTTATATTTTCTGGTAAAGAAGTTTCATTAAAATGGATGAAGGCCACCACAATAAAATAAATCAGACAATTCTTTTAGATATTCTCCTCCTTCCCACAAGAGGGCAGCAGAGGCTGGTTGGAAGAAAACAGGTGGGTGGGTGGGTGTGTGTGTGTGTGTGTGTGTGTGTGTGTGTGTGTCTTGTGAGTTATACAGCTAAATGAAAATCTACCTTTAAAAATGTATTATGAATGCTGGAGATTGAGATTTTATATTTGCCTTTTGATGCCATAAATGCTTTCCAAATGTCTAAGCCATAAGTAACAGTAACAACAACAACAACAACAACAACACACCATCCATGTAAGTTGTGTGCCTTTTGCTGTAGCCCTTTCCTTTGTCTTTATTCTTCTACATGCCGTGCCCTCCTTGTTTGCCTGCCAATTCCTCCCCCCTTGCTCTTTGGCAGATGTACGCATGTACCAGCACACATTTTCCTGTCTTTTCCTAGCCATGCGGCTCCCTCTCTCTGATTCAGCCTTGCAAAAAGGAATCGAATAACTGCACATATGCTGAGGCACTACTGGCTGACATTCTTTGGAGCGCATCCATGCACTCAGAAATATCATGGCAATAGCTAGATTGTGGTATGTCTGCTGATTCATACTTGTGCATCATGCCAAATTCAGCAGAACCACCACCAGTATCCAGAACTCCCAATTACCCTTCTGCCTATCCAGAGGGTTTTCATTAAATGCTTCTTAGGTTTTTTTTGTCTAGTAACTGGAGCCTGGCATAAATCTGTGCTAGGTTTTAAGAGTTTTTGAGAAGAAACATTTGGGATGATTTAGTTAGGAAGCAGCCAGAATTCTAAGACCCTAATTTTGCAACTAGATATTCATTTGACCAGGCCCCTGTCTATACGACAGTGGGATTGCATCTCATTTAATTTTAACCCAAATTTTGGTTGATTCGAATCTAGCCAACGAGCATCACACAGCAGCAGTAACAGCAATTTAACTCCTAAATTTTTTTGTAGTGTAGTTATTAATGCGCATATGCGCACATACGCACATTCACACATATGAGGCTATGGATTATACACAAGGCAAGCTATAAATTTTATCTGTGGAGCTCCGCAGATTCATAGAAGAGGAAAAGCGAGTGAGAAAGGAACGAGGCAGTAGAGGAGGATGCGAGCGGGGAACTGAACAGGTCTCCTCTCTCTCGCTGCCCGTTCCCCCCTCTCTGTTTTCATTTGAAAAGCTCCATCTTAATTCAACATTAAACGGCGGGAAGGAACGAGGCAGCCAGAGGATGCGATAGGTGGGAAGGCAGGAAATCAGCCAATCACTTTGTCCTGCCCTCAAAATTACGCCCACATGTCAAAATGCGATTTATCTCCCCCAAAGACACATACCTATGATGTGGTGCAAACTCGGATGTTGATCAAAAGTCACAGTAAATCGCAAATGCAAATTTACACCTCATTTCTGCATGAGGCATCTCTGCCCCTTCCAGAAACAGGAGCGTTGAAATGCACAAGAAGCATAGCAAAACTGCAGGCCAGGCAGAATACCTATCCAGCCACTGGTATTGCTAAAAAGCAGTCTGAGCCAGGTTTCCTTCTATCACAATCCTGACACCCCATTCATTCCACAAAAGCATACCTTTAAAGTACTACAAAGTGAAGTCTCCTGACTTCTGGTTACTTGGAGAATGACAAGAGTCTGGGGTGGGGGTGGGGAATACACAGGAACAAGACACCAGGACAACTCTTCTCCAAAGGATCACAAAGTTGGATGGGATTCTGCAGGTTATTTGGACTCAGTTCCTTTAACAGGATCGGGGAAGTGCTGTTGTTTAGTGCTGGAAAGCATGTCCCCCTGTATGAAGATGATTCCAGGTTCAGTCTGTTATTATCTAGTTAAAAGGTTACATCATATCTGTAGTTTAAAGCTGGGATGGGGAACATTTATTTATTTTATTTATTATTGCATTTATATCCCACATTTTTTCCTCCAAGGAACCCAAGGCGGCATACCTAATCCTCCTCCTCTCCATTTTATCCTCACAACAACAACCCGGTGAGGTAGGTTGGGCTGAGAGTCTGTGACTGGCCCAAAGCCACCCAGTGGGTTTCCATGGCTGAGTGGGGACTAGAACTCGGATCTCCCAACTCCTAGTCCAACACTTTAGTCACTACAACACATTACACCACACAATGTAGCCCTCCAGATGTTGTCAGCCTGCAACTACCCTCAACCATCTCCATTGGCTATGCTGGCTAGCGCTGATGGGAGATGCAGTCCAGCAACATCTGGAGAGCCACTGGTTCCCTGCCCCTGGTTTAAAGAATCTTACGGCTAGGGAAGGTTTCTGCTTGGAGAGGTCAGAGGAGATTTCTGGCCAGAGGAGATGGTTCAGAGGCTCAGAGCTATGTGGATGAATGGCCTGAAGCAATTTCAAGCAGCTTCATAAGTCCATATAGTATCATATAACCAGTGCTGGCTCCAGGTTTTAAGGGCTATTGTAAGGGCACCCTCAATGGGCCTCTACACTCGCTGAGGCTACCTGCTCAACAGCTGCTATTGCTCCTCATCCTCTTTCTCATCCTTGCTGCTTCTTGCTTGCTTGCTTGCTTGGCAGGTAGAGAGCCAGTGAGCAAGAAGGCCATGGCATCTGCTCCTCCTTCTCACTGCCACCATTATCTGGGCCAGAGTGGAGGGCAGGTGAACAAGCAGGCTGCAATGGTGAAGAGGAGGAGCAACTTCAGAGGGATCTTGCCAGTGGGCCCCTGCTGAGATATGGGCCCTCACCAAGTGTCAAACCATGCCTACTCTTGATGCCAGCCCCTCATATAACTAAAGGTATTTCTAGCAGCTGGCATTTCTTAAGAACCTCTAAAGCAGGACAGATAACAGAGCTGTGATAGGGGAAGACCCTAACCAGGGCCAGTGCCAGACTATTTTGCGCCCTAGGCAAGGTGAGCTACTTGCACGCCCCCCCCCCCCAAATTGCCAACTTCGATTCAGCTGTTCAAGGAGAGTTTCTGAACTATTATATTTTCCTTTTATTATGTTTTTTCTTAAAACAGCTAATTTGTATAAAACTGTGACCCTTAAAGGGCAGTACTGCGCCCCTCTGAGGTCTGCGCCCTAGGCGGCTGCCTAGTTGGCCTAATGGCAGCACCGGCCCTGACCCTAACCCGGACCCTTCTAGGAGTTGGACGGGGGCCTTTCTCCTGTAGCCTCGCTTTGGCAGTTCATACACATCCTGAGCTCAAGTAACCTTAATAGCCCTTTTGCTTGCTGTGTGAGTCCCAGTTGTGCATAGCACTGCCAACCTTTTTTTATGGTTATTGTTACTGCTACCATTCATGTGCTTTTTAACAGCAGCTCAACATGAAGAAATGAAGAAGGTAAAGCTTTTCGTGGCATGGAAATGAAGCAGTGGGGAAAACGTTGCTGGTTAAACCTCTGCACATCCGTCTGCTGTTATTAAAAGGTGCAGAGGCACAGGTCCAGAAAAAAGGTCACGGGACGTACCTCTGCACAGCGCCTAGAGGCTTGTTTGCTTTCTAGCTTACTTTCTGATCTGTTTTGCCTCCCCCTCCTCAACATTACCCGCTTCCATGCTTCTCCTTGCCCTGCTCGTTTGGAGTTGCCTACTCAGAACCAACCTCCTAGCCATTTGAAGAGATGCAACAGTGTGATCATCGTGCCTAGAGAAGAATCTGTAAACGTCCTGTCAGACTCTGCTTTTTGGACTGTGGGCTCCATCACACCAGCGCTTTATCGCACTCTTGTTGCGCCTGATTTGCTGTTTTGCAGCACGGTACTCACATGACGTCATGCCTGTCCTGCAGACACCCCCCCCCCCTCTTCTCCATTTTCTGTGTTTTCTGGTTTATTTCCTCCGTGCACGATGAAAGCACCCTTCTGCCCCCGTGTATTGCCATCCCCATACTATGTCCTTTGTTGGGGGCGTGTGCTTTAAAGGGAGGTCTTGCTGATGAAAGAGGAGGGCAGGGCGGTTCTCCTCCTCCAGCATGCAGTGTCAAATGAATGGGCTTGTGCTGATTCAGTTGAACGACAAGAACCAATGAACTGGAGGGGGAAGGAGAATGGGCGGGGAAGGAGAATGGGTGGCAGAGCAAACAAGTGAAAGGAGATTTCACCAGTACAGTGACAATACCACAAACACACATGAAAGGGACCATTAGCTTGACCCACTGATGAAATGGAGGTGGAAATCACAGAGGTAAACCGGGGGGGGGGGGGGGAAAGTAGGTGTGATGGAGCCCTGTGTTTCTGGTTGACTATTCTCCTGTGTTTTGACTTTGGCTTTGCTTCAGACTGCTCCTCTGAAGACCACCTACTTGCCTGTTAATATTGTGCTTTGACCATTGCCTTTATCTTGACTGCTCATGCCTTAACCTGATCCCATACTGGACTGAAACCTTTGTGCTTGACCATTTGCCTGTTTCATTGATTTACCTATTGGATTTGTCCCTGTATTTGCCTAGCATAGAGTCTGACCCAGTTAGACCAGGACACGTTAGAAGGTCCATAACTTGCATATTACTCCATTTCACATCAATGCATTCTGAACAAATAATATTTTGACGATGCCACCAATGTGCTTCTATTGCTTTGGGTACTGGTACTGGATTAGGTGGGCCTTTGGTTTGATCCAGCAAGGATCATCTGCTTTCCTGCTCTCTTTATCAGAGATTTGCCAAAATAATTTGGAATTGCTGTAACAGTGGCATCCAGATCATCTATTCAGCTGACAGCCCCTTTGTTTCCGGAGCAAGCCTTTAAGAAGTATAAAAAACTTTCCACTTTTAAGGCATCCTTGGGTCCTTCCATTTCAGACAGTTCCTGGGACTATTGAGTCTACAATGCACGGCTCTTCCTGTAAATGGAGCTGCTGTGGCTAAATATTTGTGAGCTGTTCAGAAGATGACAGTTACATAATGTGTACATGATTTCTATTCACTCTGTTGTGACATTCTCCTGCTAAATTTCATTCAGTGAAAACCTTTGTTTCTTCTTCTTTTCTTTATTTTCTGCTTTATTTTCACTTGTTCCTTTATTTGTCATTCTAGAATATGGGCATATTTCCTCAAGTGTGTGTGTGTGTGTGTGTGTGTGTGTGTGTGTGTGTGCTCACACCCACACCCACATCCAAACACATTTTTGTATATGGACCTCTATTTAGATTTCTTCATTTCTTTCCTCCTCCCCTGTTTTATTTTACTCTGTCTTCCATTTCTCTCCCACATCTTCTTGAATTGACCACACCCATCCTCATCTTCAAAGATGTCCTCTGTCCAGTCATACTTCCCAACCACTGGGTGAACACAGGCAACCATTCAGCAAGTGGGAACTTAACAGGGTGTGGTATATATGGGCAATGTCCAGTGCCCATATATACCACACACTAAACATGTTGTGCTAGTGCAATAGGGAGCTAGTATTTGCTAGTGCAACTCCGAAAACTAGCTAGTACTTCCAGAATGGGACAAGTCAGCAGAGCTCCCTTTCACAAGGTCCACTGACTTCTAATTTCAGAAGCACTACTTTGGGCTAGTTTCTGGGGTTGCACTAGTTGCTTCTTGCACTAGTTTTCATTTCTGCTATGGTGTGGAGGATTTTACCATTGTTGGAATTTCTGATTAGGCATAAAATGTGGCACTCCCACCCCCATCATGGTCAATAGGCAGAACTATATCAAGACAGTGTGATGTAGTAGATGGAATATAGGATGTGGACCAGGAGGATCTACGTTCAAATCCCTGTTCTGCCAGATGGCCTGCAGCAGGAAGGAGTAGGCAACAGCCCACAAGGTTAGGGGTGGTAGGAGCTCAGCTGTTCTAAATGGCTAGCTAAATCAATTTTTCTTGTATTCATAAATGTTTCAATTTGTAAGCTGTTCTGGGAATTTTGGTGAATTGAAGGGTGGGGGAATAAAATCAAATAAGAAATAAACAGTTTGCCCCATTCATCTGCCTATGTTGTCACTCTATTGACAGCCAGGTAGAAAGTTTTCACGAGCTAAGAGGTTCCAGATGCTGAATTCCAGCTCCTTCTAGAGTAGTATACTGCTCAGCACCGAGAAGACATAACCTTCTGGCTTCTGCCAATTGGCAATACAGATACAGAAATAGCCAACTGGAAAGATATTGTTTCAGAATTTCAAAGCAACCAGTCCCTTGCCCAACAATGCACATAGCCTGTAGCATACCTGTAGCATGTTGCTTTCCTTCAGGTAAACAAAGCAAAAATTAAGTACAGATTAAAAACAATTTAGGAAGGCCAATGTTTTCATTTTGGCAAGAAAAGATAAAAGAGCTAAGGTAATTGCCCCTTTATATGGATCAGCTTGAGCTAAACTAAGGAGTGCAGGCTTTCAGACATCATAGAACATCATAGAACAGAATTGCTGAAGATCACAGTAAAGTCTGAACAATTGCACATTGGAAACTAGACATCGCCTGTTTGTCCATCATTCACTGGCATTGACAACTTGGAAGTAGTGCTCCAACAGCCAATTCAGTGAGATGTTGTGTTATAAGAGAACCTCATAGGATCCAGAATGGAGGTATCAGTTCTCATACAAGGGGACAATGTTCCAATCTTCCATTATTGCAAACCCCGTCCTAGCAGCCACCGGAAGCGGTATTTTCCTGATTACTCTGTGAAGCACAGCAATGCAGTGCAAGAGTCTTACAAAGGACGAGGGGTGATTATTGCAGATGCTTGTATGGAATTCTGGGGACTTCAGAGCAGTCCCAGGTTATCTGTATTTTTAAACCTCTATCATATTCTCTCTCTCTCTCTCTGTCTCACACACACACACACACACTTTTGTCATGTAGAAATTAGCAGTAGCCAATAAATATTTTCTGTCTTGGAGAGTTGGCAACCCTATTCTGGACAAATTTATTCCCATGTTTAATTTGATCAAAGGAGTCACATGGGATTAGCACACTTGAACTAAAAAATGCCGCCAACTGTCTGCAGTGTTGCACTGGCACTTAAAAGCTATTTTTAGCATCACTTGTGCAAATGCACCTCGAAGACAATCCCCCAGGAATTTCTCTTGTGCAAGCTGGGTTGAAATTATTAAACTGTTTATGAGGCAGCAATAGATGGGGGAGATTAAGGGTGAAATCCACCAGGAGCTTCTCTTGAAATCAATTGGGCTTGCACAAGAGGATGTTCCCGGTGGATTGTGCCCTTATTCTCCAGAGTTCTATTGCTGTCTAGTAAACTGTTTGTAACACATTGACAAATTGAGTGTCAAGTTCCCCTGGCGTAGCTGGTTGACAAAGAAAGTAACAGCTATTTTAGAAGCCTGAGGTAGCTGTGGGACTTGAATTCACCCTCCATGTGAATGCATTTTCCCAGGTTTGTTTGTTTTAAAATTGGATTATTACATTTGCAGAGAGAGAGAGAGAGAGAAGAAACCCTTTAAAAGATAAGGCAAAATAGCAAACATGATCTGCCAGCTGTAAAGTAAGATCAACAAGGTATGTGTGTCTACATCCCACAGTTTGTTGTCACACATCTCAACTTCTGGCTAGTTAACGGCAAAGAGGTAAGCATTTAGGAAGACACAATTTGACACCATTGCAAGTGGTGGTGGTGGTGGTGATGGTGGTTGTAAAATCATATTACTGTGGCTCCACCCGACCCCCAGTCTCGTGACTGCCTGCACGTAGGGCACAGGCCAGATCATGCAGTGTTTTCATTTACAACGGTGCAGCGGCTCCTCTGTGGAGCTTCTCTTCTCTGATTAGGCTTTCTTGTCTTACCATGGCCTTACTTTCAGAGCTCACCCCTGGAGATATTTGCTACAAAGGGAAGAACTCGGTCTTGGTGTCTGATCTGCCTGTCTGGCCTAAACCCAACTTGCCACTTCTTTGAGTAATGCTAAACTGATATATATTGACATCTGGTTAACAGCCATGTTTGGTTTTTTGAAAGATTGACATTTAGAACAGGAACCAAAGCATTAATGTCATGTGAGTCCCATCCATCATCTCAGTCAAGTGAGAGCTGAAGAAAGCAGAGCCACATTTTCTGGGATACACATTGTTGACTATGACCCCCAGCTAATGGAGCTTCTGGGATACCCCTATGGCAGCTTAAAGGCGGAGAGATCAACGTGTGGGGAGTGACCTGAAACTTCAATGCAAGGGAGTTGGCATTTGAGCAGTCAAAGAAGATTTGGCCAATTAATTGAAATATCAACAAATATTATTTTAAAAATGGTTAGATATTTTTAGAGCATTAAAATAAAAAAGATTTGGGCTGTCTCTGCCTATAATTTATTGTCCCACTTGCAGCAATCTTTTTTGTGTTTTGGTTCAGTCACTGCCTTCTGCTCTTTCAACAGCTACTGTTTTTCTAGATGTGTGTCTAATCCCTCTCAGGAAGTTTATAGAGCAGACAGCCAGATCCCATGGACGGAGTTTCTGCAATAAGCGAAATGAAACCATGCATGATCCTAGGCAGTGACATTTGCCACTGATGACTGCTTGCAGTCATATTTCTGTTTGGAGAGGCCTGCAGTTATAGCAGGTGGCAAGTAGGAGAGGCTCTGCTGCATTGCTGTGTTTGCCTTTGACTGCCGCAGGGCTAAGGCAAACAACCATCACTTCAGTCCTTGCTAAAAATGACACCACAATAATGAAATAATGTAAGTTACCAAGGAGGGTCTCAAACCGAGGCCTCTAGTGTCCAGCCTTTAGTGTCTTATCTCCTGCAATACCAGCTTTTGATCAGCCAATCGGATTAGGGCAAGGGTGACCTCTAGACTGTAGTACCAGCCCGAGTGCTGTTAGTGGACTCCACAGCCTCAAGGTGGTCAACTGACTTTGCAAACCAATGGAGAGTCTACAAGTGTTATAAAAACCTTCCTTCTAACCTAGGTAGTCTGAGCAACTTGTCATAACAACAGCACCCACTTCATATCTGTTGTACCCAACTTCAGCTCATCTTGTCTCGTCTGCGTAACTTGGTATTAGACCTCTTACCAGTCATGACTATATCTTCTGCTTCTGTGCACCACTCAGAGAACTTTGGTTATATTGGGCGATCTAAAAGTGGATGATGACGACGACGATGGCCTTCAATTCCTGTTGCTTGAGCCAATATCTGATCTCCAGCTTGTCTGTGACTATATCTTCGGCCTCTGGCCCATGCGACCATTGCCCTACCTGTGTCCTGATCGGAGTCCACCAGTGTCTGGTGGCCTCCATGGTAGACAGCAAGCCTAGCAAATAAGAAAGATAAACTGCCACCTCTGCAGTGACATTCTGAGCTTTATGAAATATTTGGCAATATCTGATGATTATTAATTGAATGTCTGACTAGTCAATTGGCCAGTGTGAAATCCCTACATCCAGTTCTACAGCTCTATGATTCTGTGCTGGTTTATATATAGAACTGGCCTAGACATCAAAAGTGCCTGTGCTTTCCCTTAAAGTTCTTAACAGTTTGGCCACTGCAGTTATTTAACAGTGCAATCTTATATACGTCTACTCTGAAGTAAGTTCTACTCGGTTCATTGGGGCTTAGAACTGCAGCCAGAGTATGAAAAGTTCAGTGCTTATCCATATATCTATAAGAACACTCATATTGTCTTCTAAAAAGAAATATAAATATATATCTCAAAACTTCAGTGTATGACTATTTCTTGTATTCAATAATGCTCTGCTATTGCAAGAACAGTTTTTTTTCATGTGTTCCTCTGGAATGGAATTAATAGATCAGAGACTGTATGCAACAACATCACTCTGCTGCTTTGTATGGACACAGTGGAAGCACCTGCCATGAAAGACTAAGAAACAGAACAGGCTCATGCCCTCCCCTACAACAGCCATCCCCAACATGCCTCCCTGCCTGATGTTTTGGACTGCAACTTCCATCATCCCTCACCCTTAGCCATGCTGGCTTGGGCTGGTGGGAGGTGTAATCTAGAAACATCTGGAGGGACAGAGGTTGGGCAAGGCTCCCGTCTCCTAACACTTGAACAGTTATCAAGCTACTGATGATGGACCAGAACAAGAACAAGACAAGTTTTGCTTTCCAACCCAATCACCAACACCTACACAACGAGATGCACCTGAGATTCCTTTGGTTGCCCTATCCTCATTGGCCCCTACTTTCCAGCAAAATGACATAGAGAAACAGTTGGTAGGGTACTGTGGACACTTGGAGCTCTTCAGGGAGAGGGTCTTACTTGTTACATTGGACATCTGCCTCTATTTGACCTGCTTCTTTTTTCTGAACCAGCTGTCTGACCTAAATTCCTGCCTAGATCTTGCCTGCCTGCCTTTCTTCTTCTTGCCTGTTTGCTCTAGCACTAATCCTGCTCTGGATGAATACATTTGTGAAGTGGAAACTCACCGTGTGCATGCAAGCACTTGGTGAGCTGGTTGCCTGCATTCTTTTACCAAGGAGAATATTACTGCTCCCCTACTTCTCTAGATTTCTGATCAAGTGTGGTAAAGTGTTCCTCACCACTTGGCAGGACAATACAGATGGCCTGCTTACCAGTTGCTTAAATGCACAACTGTGATAAATCAGGGCTGGTCAAGGTGTGGCAACTGCTTCAGGTGGCAGATGTTGGGGGAGTGGAGGCAGCTCCTCCAGCTGTTCCTCCTGAGCCCCTTCCACTAAGCCATTCTCCTCCTCCTCCTATGCCAGCCCCCTTGTGGTGCAAACCTTGTTGCCCTAAGGTACAGTGGAGGACACTGGCAAAGTTCAACTGCCAATCTGGTTGGTTTCTGTACATTGAATGGCAGGGACAATGCCATCTTATCTTTTGCTTCAGACTGAAAAATATCTTGGTATGGGCCTGTCTGTACTCACCCTGCCTTGCACCTATCTCATTGCCTATGTTTTAACCCTGACATTACCTTCATCCTTTTGTACGATCTCTGAACAACAATTAGTGTAAGTGGACACTTGGGTGAAATTTTAGGAGCACTTCACAAATATAGAACACAATAATAGAGGTAGCCACAGTGCCCAGTCTAAAATATTCATTCTGTTAAAATGAATGTAGGGGGACATAGCTCAGTGTGACAGAGCACATGTTTTGCATGTAAAAGGTCCCCGGTTCAGTCCCCAGGTAGGGTGGGGAAAAGAATCCCACCTGAAAACCTGGAGAGCCGCTGCCAGTGAGCGCTGACAATACTGGGTCAAGACTCTGACTCAGTATGAGGCAGTTTCCTATGTCCCACTGCAGGGAACGTTTTAAAGCTTTAAATGTTTTTTTTTTATAAACATGAAGATGGGTTCACAACGTTTACAGGAACAACGAATATTTGTGTGATACTTGCAGCAACTGAAATGTCATACATTACAAAAGTTAGTGATTTTATTTATTACATTTCTACACCACCCAACAGCTGAAGCTCTCTGGGCGGTTCACAAAAATTAAAACCATAATAAAACAACCAACATATTAAAAGCACAAATACAAAATACAGTATAAAAAGCACAACCAGGATAAAACCACACAGCAAAATTGATATAAGATTAAAATACAGAGTTAGAACAGTAAAATTTAAATTTAAGTTAAAATTAAGTGTTAAAATACTGAGAGAATAAAAAGGTCTTCAGCTGGCGACGAAAGGAGTACAGTGTAGGCGCCAGGCGGACCTCTCTGGGGAGCTCATTCCACAACTGGGGTGCCACAGCGGAGAAAGCCCTCCTTCTAGTAGCCACCTGCCTCATTTCCTTTGGCAGGGGCTCACGGAGAAGGGCCCCTGTGGATGATCTTAAGGTCCAGGCAGGTACATATGGGAGGAGGCGTTCCTTCAAATAACCTGGCCCCAAACCGTTTAGGGCTTTAAATGTCAATACCAGCACTTTGAATCGGGCCCGGACCTGGACTGGCAGCCAATGAAGTTGTAAAAGGACTGGTGTAATGTGGTCTCACCGGCCAGTCCCTGTTAGTAAGCGTGCTGCCCTGTTTTGTACCAGCTGAAGCTTCCGGACCCTTTTCAAAGGCAGCCCCACATATAACACATTGCAGTAATCCAAACGAGAGGTTATCAGAGCATGGATAACTCTAGCTAGGCTATCTCTGTCCAGATAAGGGCGCAGTTGGTATATCAACCTAAGCTGATAAAAGGTGCTCTTTGCCACTGAGTTCACCTGTGCCTCAAGTGACAGTTCTGGATCCAAGAGCACCCCAAACTACGGACCCGATCCTTTAGGGAGAGTGCAACCCGGTCCAGGACAGGGCAAACATCACCTCGCCGGACAGATGAACCACCTGCTAACAGTACCTCCGTCTTGTCTGGATTGAGTCTCAGTTTGTTAGCCCTCATCCAGTCCATTACCATGCCCAGGCACTGGTTCAGAACAGTCACTGCCTCACCTGGGTTTGATGAAAAGGAAAGGTAGAGCTGGGTATCATCCACATATTGATGACACCTCAGTCCATATCTCCGGATAACCTTCCCCAGCAGCTTCATGTATATGTTAAACAGCATAGGGGGTAAGATAGAGCCCTGTGAAACCCCATGGCTTAGGAGCCACGGCACAGAGCAATAATCCCCCAGCACCACCTTCTGGAATCGGCCATCCAAGTAGGAGCGGAACCACTGCAACGCAGTACCTCCATCTCCCAGCTCAGACAACCTATCCAGAAGGATACCATGGTCAATGGTATCGAAGGCCGCTGAGAGGTCCAGGAGAACCAACAGGGTTGCATTCCCCCTGTCTCACTCCCGGCAGAGGTCATCCCACAGGGCGACCAAGGCAGTTTCCGTTCCAAAACCAGGCCTGAAACCCGATTGAAATGGATCTAGATAATCCGTTTCATTCAAGAGTGCTTGGAGTTGTCCTGCAACCACCCGCTAAAGCACTTTGCCCAGGAAAGGGATATTAGCCACTGGCCTGTAGTTGTTAACGTCCTCCGGGTCCAGATTAGGCTTCTTCAGGAGTGGTCTAATTACCGCTTCTTTTAAAGAGGCCGACACCACTCCCTCTCTCAAGGAGGCATTTACAACCTCCTGGACCCAGCCGGCGACCCCCTCCTTATTTGATGTAATGAGCCATGAGGGGCAAGGGTCAAGCACACAGGTGGTCGACCGGACTTGGCCAAGCACCTTGTCCACATCCTCAGGCCTCAATAACTGAAACTCATCCAATAAAACTGAACCGGACGGCACTCTGAACGCCTCTACTAGTGGAGCTGCATTAAGTGTGGTGTCCAATTCATGACGAATCTGAGCAACTTTATTTTCAAAGTGCCGTGCAAACTCGTCACAGCGTGCTACCGAGGGTTCAACTATCTCATGCCCTGGCCCAGAGTGTAACAGGCCGCTCCGCCGGACGACACTGAGAAGATGCAATGCTGGTGGAAAAGAACTGCCTCTTTGCCACCCTCACCGCCACAGAGTAGGCTCAATAGTGAGCTCTAAACACTCTAGTGAGTGTTTGATCAGACCCAGCACGAGTTTTCCTCCACCTGCGTTCTAGCCGTCTCCCCTCTTGCTACATTGCCCTCAGCTCAGGTGTATACCAAGGAGCTGACCGGGCTCTGCTCAGAGGGAGAGGACACTTGGGCGCGATCGTGTCAACCGCCCGAGTCATCTCTGCATTCCGCAGAGCGACCTGGGCTTTGACTAGGCAGTACTGATTGGGTTCCAAGAATTGCATGCATTCATTCTTGCAATTTACTATAATACATGATATGGAAATGGAGGGAAGGCCCTGGGCGCCTTCCTTCCTTACATGCCTGGGTTCCCAACATGTGGACAACAGGCTGAGAGATGTATATGATCTGTATAATATTGCACAAGCATCCTGCCTGTCCTCTATCATAAACTTCATTTCTTTCTAGGAATTCAGCGGCTGAAACTCCATAAAATGGACTCCGATGAAAAATTCACAGGCAGGCAATGTTTTGATCAAGCAGTTTGTTGCATGAATCACTGAGGCAGGCAGATGATGACTGGCTTCCTGGATTTCCACAGAAAACTAAATCAGAATAATCAGAAAGGAAGGGGAGCATCTCCTATGACCATTCCTCCCTCAGTTTGACATAGCTCTATTCCTCTTGCAGATTTGTGTTGCTAGGAGAGGTGGAAAAAAAAAGAAAGAAAAGAAAAGAAAAGAAAGAAAACCAACTCAGCCCTGGCATAATGATTACGCATAGCTCTGTTGTGTGTTCAGCCCAGATCCACCTGCTGGATCCAACTAGAAACTGCACCATTTATTACATTGCTCGGTAAACACGCTACCATGAAATGATGCGATTGTATTATCAGTCATGTTTTCCCCTCTCTGGCAAATAAGCATTTTAATAAGGAGTGTGTGTGAGAACACCTAGAATTCTGCGCTGAAAGCCTACAAATTATACTGCTAGAAAAATTAACAGGCAGCTATTGGTCCTCAAAGTGGGAGTTCGGCCTTCCTAATGCTACTGTGGACAGTTGCTATGGGAGCAAAAGCTCTTTCCACTGTCTTGGTTGAGCCAGCAAACAGAGTGCCAACCGTTGTGTTGATTGTTGGTTTTAGGAATTAGGAATAAAGGGGGTAACTGTGTATTTTGACCAAAAACAGTTGCTCGTTATCCAAAACAGGATATTGTGGGCCCATGTACCCAGGCGTTCCCTATAATTTTGACTTGCTTGCCACTGAAGTTTACCAAGCTGAACTATCCATTTGCTTGCCTGGAGAGGTTCAGACAGTTATTTTAACCTGAGGAAGCTCGCTATGATGAATAGTGAGTACCCCTGTATTAGAATTCTACAATATCTCATTTCCTCAACTGGTACGAATGTCTATGGACTAGAAGATGACTGAGCAAGGTGATCTGCTGAACTCTTATACAGATCAAGCAACACCTCATCCAAAAGTTCTCTCCCTTTATCCCCTGCAGGGTAGCAGAGGATTCTGGGAAACACTCATTGGTAATCTCTGTGAAGTTGCCAGAAATCCAGGTCTGCACCTCTTAGTATGTGTGTGCAACCTGTCCCCTTGGCTACCTCCTAGTCTGTGCGGTTTTATCATTGGGAGTGGAAGGCCACAAATTGTACTACATGCCATATGTTGTACAGGGCTGAATTAGACCACTGTGAATACATTGGGTCCTTGAAGTCAGGAAGAATGAGTCTTTGGGCCTTGCTAGACGAGGCCTTAGCGCGCTGTGAGGCCCGGTTTCCAGATGACGCACAGGGGAATCCGGGCCCAGGCCGCACTGAAGCCTCCCCTAATGCGCCATAAGCGAAGTCGCTTTTCCACAGCCCTGGCCTAGCAGGGTCTGTGGCTTTTTGCGGCTACTCGCTTACTCGCGAGTAGCCGGGAAACTACACAAAAGACAAAACACACAAAGCCACGGACTGGGCACAGTGCTCTTACGAGCGCTGTGCCCATCTGCCCGGGGGGGGCATCCCGGGGGGGGGGAGAGAGGGGCAGGGGGAAGGCCGGACCCGCCAGGAGAGGAGGGGAAGCCGGACAAGGGAGGGGGGGAGAAGATCGGGGACGGGGCTGCCAAGGGAGGGGGCAAAGATGGGGACGGGGCTGCCAAGGGAGGGGGGAAAAGATCGGGGACGGGGCTGCCAAGGGAGGGGCGCTTACCTTGTCCGGCGGCTTCGGGGCGCACGTGGCCCCTTTAACCAAAAATTTTTTAAAAAAATTGCCAACACTGCAGGGCTTCCCTGCGCGTCGGCCGTCTAGGAGGCGGGGCGGCGCGAGCTACAGTTAGCATGCCGTTGCCCCACCTCCATGCCGGCTTATCCAGCATGGTCTAGGAAGGCCCTCTGTCTAATGCTGGAGTGCAGAACCTCAGGCCCAGGGGCCAAATCTGGACCTTCCAGGACCCCAATCCAGATGGCTTTTCCCTTCCCCCCCAAATCACCAATTATTTTGTGTGTGTTTTGTCTTTTGTGTAGTTTCCCCCCAATTCTAAGAGGTTGAATTGCCTCTACTGGCAATTCAATTTCATTACTGGCAATAAAAGCTTTAAGCTAAAATAGGCTGGTATTTTGACCCCACCCATTTTGTCTTCATTCCCGCCTCTCACTGGAACGTGGTCCCTGAAAAATTCTCTGAAATGGAATTCGCCCCTTGGCTACGAGATCTTCTGCAACCCTGGGCCAGATCTACAGCAAGCAGGATATGACACTTTGAAAATGGTTTGAAAACTGTATATGGAGTGTGTCCTGGGCATGAACAGTTGTCACTACTGTTATAAACCATTTTAAAGCAGTAGTGTAGATCCTGCCCTTGTCTACCGGCTGGCAATAGGTGCATAATGGCAGAGACATAGCTGGTATTCCAGGATTGGCCAGTAATGCCTGAGCGGACCTGCCATTATTTTTTATATATATATATATATATCTTGTAGCGTGCTGGACACCAGTGTGAGTCAGGGAGCACTCCCAGAATGCAAACCTTAACTGAAAGAACTACAAGGTGCCTGCAGTTGCTGACCTCCCTCTTTCCACCACCACTACCACCACCACTACCACCACTTATGTCTAGTCTGGACCCAGGCTCAATTTTAATTCCATTTCAGTTCAAAGTTGCAGTCTTATAAATATACTTCTGGTTTTCAGAGCACCAGGTATGTTCATCTGCAAAGATAAGTAATCTGAGAGCAAATAAAGTCCCGGTAAGTAAGCAGAAGCAATGTGACTGGCTTGTGAAACAAGTGGGAGTAAATCACTCTCTCTGTCTAATTTGATTTATGTATATAGCACTTTTAATGTGAAAAACACTTCAAAATATTTATTTAGTTTTTCCTCACAACAGCTCATACAATGCAGCTTGCAGATCATGATAATTCCTCCTTTTAAAGACGAGAAGTTAAGGCGGAGAGACTGTGATTTGCTCAAGCAAAGCCTATTGGTACCATCGGTTAGAGCCAGAGTATTTTGTGTCCCTCATCTGCATAAACAAACATTTATACATTTCCCCATTTGACTTAGTTATCTTTACTCAGCAACTTCCATTTTAGGATGCAATCCTAAGGACATTTAATACATGTATGAGCAGCCTCTGGGGTCTGAAAGGCTGCATTGTTCCCTGGAACCTATTTGAGGCTGACCCCCCCCCCCCCCCCACAATTGTCATAATGGCCTTGGTGGCAAATCCCACACAATTTTGGGAGGATACAAGGTGCCTCATTTACAAGCAGAATTGTGCTTCCAGGAAAACGATTATGTCTCCAGACAGGGAGTACACACTCACGTTTTCTTGCAAAATTATCTGTATGTGTGGGCAGGGGGCAGTTTGCTGACACTGTTGTGGTAAATGCAGCAGCGGGGGCAACAGTGCAAAAATGGCTATGGCGGAGGGGGTTGCATGCAGCCCATGGGCCAGGTGTTACACACCCCTGACTTTATAGAAAGTCACTCCCAATCATTGTGATGGGACGTACATCTGAGTAAACATGCCCAGGATCTGATTGCAGAAGTCTGCAATGGCTTTCTCTTCTGAGCTGCAGCCAAATCGATATATGTTGAGAATATTTATTTTATTTTAGTTTATGTATGTATGTATGTATGTATGTATTATATTTTCATACTGCCCATCAGCCAAAGCTCTCTGGGCAGTGCACAATTAAGAACCATAAAATATAACAAGGAAAATTTTAAACATTAAAAAGTTAAAAAGGCAATATAAAACCAGCTACATTAAAAACCAAGGAAAGCCTGTGTAAAAAGATATGTCTTCAGGAGGTGTTTAAAAGATATTATGTTTTCTGCCTCCCAAGCCGCATGAGGGAGGGTCCTCCAGAGGGTGGGTGCCCCCACAGAGAAGGCCCACCACTGAGGTTCTTCATGGCAGCCAATGAAAGCCGTGCCAGGGTTGCAACCTGTAGCATAGATTTGTGAGATAACCCACATTCTTCGCAGCAGTGCACTTGGATGTGCTAGCCCAAAATCTGCCACACTAGCAAAACTGGGTAGAATGAGGCATTGTGCAAAGATATGGTATGACACAGAATGAGGCAGGCAGGGTGTGTCACAGGCGTAGTGGGGACAGGACTGGGAATGACTCACATACCCATCATCTTAAAGGGCTTTCTAGCACCACGTAGCTAGTGGCTAAGTCAGCACAAGCCCACATGCCTGATTAGGTAAGCTCAGTGTGTTATAATGGGACTGCAAACAGGGCAAACATTCTGTAGGGCCATAGCTCAGTGGAAGAGCATACACTTTGCATGCAGAATCTCCCAGGTTTGATTCCCAGCAATTCTAGGGAGGGCTGGAAAAATCCCTGCCTGAAAACCTGGAGAACTGCTGCCAGTCAGTGTCAACAATACTAGGGCCACATCTTCCATGAGGGAGCACAGGCTTTTGGCAGGGGCTTGGGGCAGCACGGTAGGGAGGGAGCAAACTCACAGGTGCCGGTTGACACCAAGCAGGATATTGCATTATGAAAGTGGTATGAAAGCGGTATATAAAAGTTAGGAGCTACACCAAGCAGGATATAGTGGTATGAAAGCGGTATATGGTATCTGTCAGTGGGCTCCAACAGTTGTCAGTGCACTTCAATACCACTATAAAGCAGTAGTCTGGCGCCTGCCTTTTATATATATCGCTTTCATAGTGCAATATCCCACTTGGTGTAGATCAGGCCAAAGTCTTTAAAGGAGACTTTACCTTTAAACAAGGGCAGATTTGTTTGGAAAGAAAATGGAGGGAAATGGAGCAAAATAAAATAAAATTAAAATAACCCTAGAGGATCTGCTATTCAGTGAAGCATTTATGAGCCCACCCCCTAACCCTTGCCCAGTCTTCCTGCGACCTATCTGTGGCTGCAATATGCCCCCAGAACGCGCCTGGACTGAACCTGAAGTGAGGTCACCACCGACGGATGGAGGAAAGATGGCGGTGACCTCGCAGCAAAGGAAAGCATCTAGATAAGTCCTCAACGTTTTTAAAATGCATGTTTGTGAAAAAGCCCCGTGGTGGCTGTGAGTTGGCAGTTGTGTCGTATAGCCAATGCAGTGCCACGGCGCAGACACTACGGGGCACACCAAGTGTATAGACAGCCCCTGGGTTAGATGGACCAATGGCCTGACTCAGGATAAGGCAACTTCCCATGTTCCTAACAGTCAATACTGGGAAAGGGGGGGAAATAGCCAAATCGTCTGCACTCCATTCCCGAAATACTGGGAAAGGGGGGGAAATAGCCAAATCGTCTTGCACTCCATTCCTGATATTCACCGAAATGAACTAATAAACACGACCAGCTAGAACATGATTTTTTGGATTTATATCCCTCAATAAGTACACTATGATTTCAATCCTCCTATACAAAATGTATATGATACACAAGTATTTCACACATTTTCTGAGCTGTAACCTTTTTATTATGTAACATTTATTCTGATGTTTTAAAGTGATTTTGCTGGTTTTGGATAGTTATGCTTTATTATTGCTTTAAATGTAAGCTGCTTGAGTGCTTTTCTGAAAGACAGGGTATTATGTTTTCTAAATACATATTTAAAAATATTACCATTATGGGTTTATCATAATTATTTAAAAAAAACAGAATTCACGGAACTTCCATCTTCTAGCCATTATTCACTCTTTGGTGTTTTACATGATATGAACATTCTGTGATTGTGGAACAAACAGTTCAAGATCATCAACAATCTCATTTGAGTCCTGCTTGAGTATTAATTATTGCGTTCACATTTTTTCCTTGATTATCAGCTTTCCTTTCAGTTATGTGACTTTTTTGATACTAGAGGAATTTTGAATATTGGTACTTTGTGTGTGTGCGTGCGTCCATATATGTGTTATTTAATTATATTTTTAGATTTTTAATTGTTGTTCAAGTTTAGTTTAGTCAACTTGGTTTTACTACATAGTGAGGAAGATTATGCCTGTTGGATGTCATTGTAACTGTCTCAGCTCAAGCCCTTCTGGATCTTTTGAAGTTAACCACACAGTGGCCTAGTTCAGAAGACACTTTAAACCACAGCTTTTTAACCATGGTTAAAGCAATTTAACCATGGTCTTCTGAACCAGGCCATACTCTCTCATAATACTAGAACCCAGGGTCCTCAAATGAAGCTGATTGGTGGGAGATTCAGGACAGATAAAAGGAAGGTAAACTATGGAATTTGCTACCACAAGATGTAGTGTTGGGCACCAATTTGGATGGCTTTAAAAGGTAAACCCATGGAGGAGAAAGCTATCAATGGCTACTAGCCCTGATGGCTATGTGCTACTTCTAGTGTAGGAGGGAGTATGCCTCTGTATACTGGTTAGTGGGGAACATGAGCAGGAGGGTGCTGTTGTACTCACATCCTACCTGTGGGTTCCTACAGGCTGCTGGTTGGCCTCTGTATGAACACAATGCTGGACTAGATGGACCTTGGTCTGATCCAGCATGGCTGCTTCTTAAGTTCATATTACAGCAAAAGTTGTGAATTGTGGTCTGGTTGCATGGAGCTGGAAGGTGATGGCAAAGTACAGCAAGTACTTCCCCACTGGTCCAGTAAGGTCAGAAGGTCAGCTTCAAGGACAGCTTTCTCCAACTCAGAGTCCTCCAGATGCACTGGACTACAAGTCCCATAATCAATGCCATGCCAGTGAGGGATGGTGGGACATAATACAACACATCCGTGGGGCTACAGGTTGGTGAAGGTGTCTGCCTAATCCAATGGCGTCATCATACTGCTTGCCAACTGCAGAAGCTGATGTTGCATAGCTGTGTTCTCTTTATGCTGGAAAGGGGCATCAGCTAGACCACCAAGCTAGGTCCCAGACTCAGGCCAAAAGGTTCATAGTTCAAGCCCTGGGAATACCTGATAGCATGACTGAAAATGAATAGTCTCAGGGGATCACTTCCGCAGGCAAGGGTGGGAACCAGCATTTAAAGTAAAAGCCATTTCAGTTAATTCAATGACCTGGTTCGTACGACATAACAACTCATTGTGGCTTAATTTACCTGCAGGAGCAGTTGGGTCATGCGAGGCACTCATGAACGCCATTTCTGCATAGTTCCAACAGGTGCCAGGCTTGCTGTGTCATGCAAATCCAGGCAGCCAACAACCCCTGCTGCATGGGTTTGCAAGGCACGACAAGCCACAGAAAACTGGGCACCTCTGGGTACCATGCAAAAATGGCACTTGCAGGCGCCCAACACAATGCAAAAGCCCCTGTGTGTAAATTAAGCCATGCTAGGTTGTTATGTTATGTGAACCAGGTCAATGTCTACTAAATGAAGAAAAGATCCCCTAGGCCTTGCTTTGTCTGTCAATGGAATGTATCACTTTGCTGGATCAGAGCAGAAAGGTGTGTGACAAAAGCATTTGTCTGGTTCTCTGACTGTGTCAACAGAGAGTTATCTTACTAAACATGCATGCAAACAATCATCCTCAACAAACCTTCATGGTTAATTCTTTCATTTAGAATCTGTTTTTCTAGGTGCCTGGAAACCTCTGGACATAGTAATGTTACTAACCATAGCAATATTATTTGCCCATTTTGAATATTTTTCTAAGTTGTTTTGCAAGATAGGTTTCCTGACATTCCAGGTCTTGTACAAACACATCCCCAGATTTTGGAACTCAGAGTCTGACTAATCCTGCTGCTTCTTCAAATATTTCTGCAGTGTCTTTCTGGTTTCCCCCTCCTTTTCTTTTAGCTAGTTATAGATTATCAGAATTAAGGATCCGTCCATTGTGTTGACCTAGGATTACATAGTGAAGCAATATTATAAAGCCACAAAATTGATAACATAAATGGGCTGTTCTTGTAAAGAAGAAATTAGGTAAAAATTAAAGATAACCATCTGTGTAATCTGTACAATCATATTTTCCAAGATCAGTAAAAAATAAACATAGATCAGCTTATTGAAGCAGGGGAATAGAGTAATAATAATAAAAGATTCTTAAGTATAATTTATATGTGTAATTTGGGTGATCCTATTCTTTAAATTTATGTACTATGTTAATGATGAAAAATATTTGTTGAAGTACAAAGTGGGCTAATAGAAAATTCTTATTGGTTATGCTTCCCTTATCTAGTTTGGACATCTTTTCCTTGAACATTTCATGTTGCTTCTTTAGATATATCCCCCCCCCCCATCATCTGAGCCTTCATGCCATCTGGAATTTTGCAACATTCTGTTTATGTTCCATTTTTCATACTTCACATGCCTCTGAAAAGCAAAAATACCCTCCTGCATTGTCTTTCCTTTCTCCAGTTGATTCCTTTTTCTTCATCATCTAATCTCCAGAACCACAAAGTAGGTGCAGGTTAAAATGTTTGTAGTGAAACAGTCAGACCTGCAGAATTTTACATTTGTGGATGAGTATCGAGGGAGGTAGAGTTTTTCAGTGGTTTTAGTAGTTTAGTCAACACTGAGTCAAGAGGCCTGGGTTCTATTCTCTTCCTTTAGGTGGCCTTGGGCAAAGTGCTTAATCATTGTCTGTTTCTCCACCTACGAAACTGAGATAATAACGTTTGCTCCTATTTATAAGATCACTTTGATATTGTTGGATGAAAGGCACTGTTATACACGTGAAGCCAGCTGAAGTTTGTGTGGAATTTCCTAGGGCCTCCTTTCAAACCATTTTGACAAGCCGAGAAGCTGAACTTTTTTCTCTGTCTGGGCATGGTGCATGTTTTTCAAGGCGAAGCAATACTGTTTTCTCTTATGAAAGTTCTGACAGTTGGTCATGTGGTTCATTTCCATGGCTGAATGAAGCCTCACAAATCCATGTACAGTATGCAGAAAAATAGTGTATCATACCACTTAGATCTTTGTTTAGCCTTTAAAGTTTAAAACAATGATTACCAGGATTCTAAAACTAAAATAAAAATGAACTGAGGCTTATTTCTTTTCTTTTTAAAAAACAAACACCAACACACAAAAAGTCCTGAATACATTATGCACAAACATTTTACAGATTCCGACCCAAATCTAATATGCACAAGCTCTTTATTTCGACTTGCTTAAAGGTGAAATCCTATGCATATTTAGACAAGAAGAAAATCCTACAACTTCCAGAATTCCCCTGCCAGTATGGCTAGCTGAGGAATTCTGGAAGTTGAAGGACTTTTTTCTACCTAAATATGCATAGGATTGCACCTTAAAAGTGCTAAACTCTTGAGCTAACAAAGGCACTTAAAGACTAACAAATTGGGTGCAAGCTTTTGTAGACAAAAATCCATCTCATCAGGTGCATGAATTGTCACCCTTAATTAGCAGAGGTGGGGGTGAATGCAGAAGGCGCAGAAGAAAAAATGCAAAAGGTGGAATCAAATGGTAATGAAAGGTGAAAACTATAGTCTGTTCACAATTAAATCAGCACTTACATATATGCAGAATAAGACCATTCACAGCAGCAATAATTCATGATAATACAACCATCTTAGCACTGCGGAGTATATTAACACCTGTGGTGGGACTGGAAACCATTGTCTATATGTAGACCCAGGAAAATAGAAATAAGTTGCATAACTCTTGAATTGTGGGTTTTGCCTTTCAATCTTAAAAACACAACACAATTAGATGGATGAAAGAGATGTCTGAATGAATACATATCCTCATCTTTCCCCAACCTGGTACCCTTCAGATTAGTTGTTGGATTGCAACTCCCATCATTCCCAGCCAGCTTGGAGGATACCATATGTTGGAAGGCTGAGTTAGAATGTTTGACTAAGGCCTTAGCTAGACCTAAGGTTTATCCCATGATCGTCCCGGGGTCATCCCTGTTCATGTAAATGACACACAGGATGTCCCGGGAGCAGGCAGGGACGACCCCGAGATGATCCCGGGATAAACCTTAGGTCTAGCTAAGGCCTAAGACTAGGGAGGGTTCAAATCTTCATTCAGCCATGAAAGTCACTAGGTGATCTCACTGGTGTTAAATAATCCTCACTTAGCCCATGGTCTATTGTTGGCTTATGTGAGAGTTGTTTAACTCTTGGTCCCTGGGATCACATGATATGACAAGCAAATCCTGCCTGGCGTGCGCCACAGCCCACAGTGGCTTAAACAACCCCGCGATGGGCTGTTTTGATCATACAAACCAGGTCAGAGTCTCTCAGCTTAACCTCCCTCACGGGTCTATTATGAAGATAAAATATGGAGGAACCATGTATACAGCTCTGAGCTCCTTAGAGGGAGAGTGGGATAAAAGTGTAATGGGATTAATGAAGGGCACTGGGAGGAATTAGATTTTAATTAAAATATTGAGCTTCTATCATTGAGCTTCTTGTGATTTGAAAGTATACTGAGAAATACAAATTGTGCACCATGAGATAAATAATTGGGATAAATTGTTAGGCTCATGTAGGCAACTCCCCAGCTCCCATTCCAAACAGTTCCTTACATCAAGGTATCACTTGTGCAACATAATTGTAAGCATGTTTACTCAGGCATCCTTAGTAAGTTTTGTCCGGGGCATTAATAAATGTGGTACAGCAGCCTAACTGAAGCTAAGCAGGCATGGGTCTGGCCAGTGCCTGGAAAAGAGACCACAAGAGAACCTAGTGTGTCACAGTGGAAGAAAGGCAGGATAATTAATTAGCAGTATATACCACCATATTCAGTGAAATATGTCTTAGGGCTGAGCCAGACACAATCATAGAGATGTGTGGATGCATTTCTATTTTCTTTAAAGCAGGAAGAATGAACCTTAAGCCCATGGGATGGCCATGCCTCCTTCCCTTGACTGCCAGTTTGGTGATTTATCAGTTTTGGCGCTTCTCTTTCCCCCCACCTTTTAAAAGGTGAACTGCTCCATGCCTTGGATAGCTCCAGGTTTCAGTCAGAACCAGTCAGAACTCTTTGCCTGGTCCAGCCTCCACTTGTTGAACTACCTCTCCTAAGGCTTAGTTACTGACGGTAAAGAGTATTAAGTTAAATATGCTGGTATTTTTGGTACTTTTTGTGTTTTGGACCTGCCCCTTTTGCTTTCAGTCATCCTACCACTGGAATGCAAATAGAGAGGTTCTCCAAATTGAATTTTGCCCTGAAAGAAGTTTGACACACACCCTTTTAAAGTTTTGCAAATAGTAGCTGTGGGTGGGTGGCTAGTCCAGACTGGGACCAACAGCACAGTGGCAGCTTTAACCCTTTCCTCTTATGCCTTTTTATGAAAATCCATCACTCTCCCCACCCCCAGCTTCTTATTCACCCTATTCAGGACAACAATGTGTCAACTGGAGATTATTTTTATTGGGTGAATGGTGCAGGTTGGTAAACCTGCCTTCTCAACTTGGTGCCCACTGGAAGTTTTGGACTAAAATTCCCATAAAGATATTCATGGAAACTGTATATTCTTGGCAGCTGGAGGGGATTTAATATTGAGAAAATGGTGCAGGTAGACATTGTTAAATCTCCCTTCTCCAACTTCATGCCTTCCAGATGTTTTGGACTACAGTTCCCTTAAACATTAGGCAGCATGGGGATTATGGAATTGCCCAGGTTGGGGAAGGCTGGAGAGTACTAGATTGCCTAATCTTGCTCTTACTATTGCAGCACACTGGCTCTTCTATGAAATTCTCCCCGGTAGGATTAGGTAAATCCTTTCCCCCCACCCCGTTCATCTCCCCTCCCCTTGTTGAATCAACAATAAAACAGATCATAAGGAATACCTGAGCTTTAGCTTCTGTTCTGCTACTAGTACTGCACACGACCTTGAGTGACCTCTTCCCTTATATGACTTCCTTCCCTTGAAACAATGCAGTGTTAACATGGAGAACAGTTTAGGTGGTAGAGTTGCACAGTGGGCAGCAGCTTCAGCAACCAGGGTCCATGAATGAGACTCTGGCTCAAGTCCCTGCTCAACCCTCAAGTTCATTGGAAGGCCTGGTGTAAGTCACTGTTTCTCAAGGCATCACCCACATCTCACAGGTTTCTTGGGAGGACATACAAATGAGGTCAGAAGAACCATAGAAGAACCTTTTGTACACTGGCAGAGTGCTATGGAGATGGGTAAATCTAACAAATACTGAAGAATTCTGAAATAACGAACTCTGGGAAAGATTATGCAGAATACTTAGCCTGTGTGTGTGTGTGTGTGTGTGCGCGCGCGTGTATGTATGAGACAAATAAATCTCAGCCGATTGAGGTTGCAAGGCAAATTTCACCACTCCCACCATGCCCAAGGTATTATGCCAAAGAGTTGATTTGTCTTCCTTCTACCCGCCGCAGTTGCTCATTCTTTAATCTCCCCCCTCCCCCGGCATATGAGAAAAGCAAATGCTTTGCAGTGTTGTGTGCACAGCTCTCTTTCTCTCTCTGCCATTTTACTGGGACACAGCAGACAGCTTTCTCCCTGCCCCCAACTCAGCCTGGGCTTTTTCCTGTCTCTTAACTCCACCAGTACAGCAGTGAAGCCGAGCTGTGTGCGTGTGTGTGTGTGTGTGTGCGCGCGTATGGTGGTGGTGGTGTGTGTGTGTGTGTGGGGGGGGAGAGACTAGGCCAAGCCTGCCTGCCTGTCACTGGAGTTTTAGTTTGCATTCTGAAGAAAGGAGGAGGGGGAGGGGGGAGGGAGAAGGGAGGGAGAATGTCTTGTTTGTGGCTTGTCAGCAATTGCTTGAGACAAGCTTCCATGTGTGAAAGCTACTTGGCATGAATGCCTGGGCCATACCAAGTCTCCCGGCAGCGAGAGGGGGAGCCGAAAGGAAAAACAGAGCGGACCGGAGCAGACAATAGGCCCCTCAAGTGTTCCCCCTAAGTTGCTTTGATGTTGCCCTAGTGTCTTGGTACCAGCAGGCCGGGGGGCTGCAGGGAAAGGGTCGCGGGTGGTTTTTTTGTTTCTCTTCACTTTCCCCCCCTTTCGCCTTGGCGGAATGATTCTCCAGAAATTCTCCTCATAACACACAATTTAAAAAAGAGAGAGAGAGGGAGAGAGAGAGAGAGAGAGAGAAGGGAGAGAGAGAGAGAAAGAAAAGAGAAAGATTGAGAAAGAGAGAGAAAAGGTAAGAGAGAGGCTACAATTTTTCCTTCTGTGGCAACCAGAAGCAACAGCAATACTAACAGGGCTTATTTGCTCAGCAGCCTTGAGCGCTCCCTGCTTGGCGAGGAGAGGAGAGGAGAGGAGAAGCGAGGAGAGCAGGGTTCGTGGGTGGGGGAGACACTCATTTTGGAACTGCCTCCACTTAGCCGCCCTCACCGGCTTCGGTGGCCGGTGGCAGGCGGATGGCCACTTCAGAATCGCGCCGCAGAGAGCCTAGGAATGCGTGGTCTTCCTCGCACACTGAATGCGCGCCCGTCTCTCTCTCTCTGTCTGTGTGTGTGTGTGCGGGTTTAGGTGGCTTTGGGTTGGCGCTGTTATTTGGTTGCAGTTGCGCTTCTCTCCCTCCTCCTCTTCCTCACCGCGTCAGTAGAGGAGAAAAGGGTGTCTGGGGGTGGGAGTGCTGCTGGGGAAGGGGGGGCGTAGAGCTACCAGCAGCAGCAGCAGGAGGCTCCTGGCTGGCGGCCCCTTCGCCCCCCACCTCCCCCCCTTTTTTTTTTGCCCTGCAATCGCGGCGCTGGGCTGGCCCCGCTAAAAGAGCCGCCGCAGTGATTGCATCGCGAGCAACAACCCTCTTGGCTCGGGGCGCCTGTGGCTTCTTTTCACGAGACCCAGCCCAGCGCTGCTGCTACCGAGGGGTTTCGAGATGCACCACTGCTGCTCGAGCGCTCTGAGTGGATAGAGCGGCAGGGAAGGTCGGATGGAAGAGGGGGGCGGAGAGCAGCCAGGGAGGGGGCAGCTCGAAACTTTTCCCAGCAAGCGGGGGCGATCCCCGCCTCCCGTGCCTCAGTTTCCCTTGTTGTAAAAGAGAGAGAGAGAGAACACGATCCACACCCACCTAAGAACATTTGTTTTTGTGTTGTTGGTTGGTGTTGGGGATTTTTTTTAAAAAAAATCTTGACCAGAAGGCTTCTTTTGATGGTCAAAGTTAACACGGTTCGGCTTTTTGTTTTTCTTTGTTTTTTGGAAAGCTTCTTCGCTCCCTCTGATAGAGAAGCGAAAGAGCATAGCTGAATGTACATCATGGCATTTCTAAATGAGCACAACGCTTTTAAAAAATTATTTTATCCTCTCCCTCCCCAATACACACACCTGTTGGCTTTTTGTCTTTTTCTGTTGTGTCTTTTTGCAAGATTTACAGGGCGATTAACATTGAGAATGAGGTGGGAGGAGAAATTGGTTCCCTCCCCCCGCCTCTTTAATTGTACATATGTTTAAAAATAATAGTGAGATGCCAGGAAGAAGGAGACCATGAATCTTTTGTCATTGTTGTATCCAGATCTTGTGTTTTCTGAATCTAGTCGAGACATTCAAATCTGTATGTTTTGCAGGAAGGCTTGATTTTAGGGCTGGAAATGGTATTATGGATTTGGGAGAGTAAACAACATTTATTTAGAGAATGATGCCATTTATCATTCAGCAAATAGCTGGCTGACTGTGAGGACAACAATATAAGAGGGCTGTTGGTTCAGTGCTAGTGCTTTTGTAGGTCTAACCTTACTGATGCTGAGGTAATGTTAAAAAAAAAAGCAAAAAAGGGGGGAGGGGAGAAGGGGGCTGGCTTATTATTGCCGCTCCTTAAAAAATAATAATGATATCACTCATAGTACTTATGGATTTTCATTCCATTTAAAATATTGATAGGATTTTAACTGAAGCTGGAGGTGAATTCTCCGTAGCCTTTTAGCTTTTATCACATACAATAACTCCAAATTGTATTACTTTTGGATAAATAACAACAGTCTAGAAATCTATAAACGTCTTGAGTGGCACAAATGTTCATCAGCCTAATGTCCTCTAACCATACAGAAGCGGTTCTAAGAGGGTGAGAAAAATAGGGAGAAAGAGAGACTGAACCAGGCTTTTCTCGCTAGTTCCTGCAGGAGAACATCATGTGTGTTAAAGAATCTAAGCAGGATGGGAGAAAGGGGGAGGGAGGCAAAATTGGCCTGAGACCCTCCTCAGTCTGGCAAGGAAAATGGAGGCTCCTTCTGCCTCTGCAAAGTGCAGAGCAGGAATTCTGTCCAGCCCCTATACCTCAATCACTTTTTTCACACCCAAACTTTCTTTGGTAGGATAGTATACTTATTGTTAGATCCACATGTTTTATGGAACTTTACAATGCAATGATGGCAGTAAATATGACAAGGTATGGAAGGGGGGGGACACAATGTGGGATAAGTCAGAGTAAGAGAAGGAACACGAGTTTTCCCGTTCATTTTTTGGAATAGGGTCACAAGAGAGAGAATGAGAGAGAGAGCAGCTTTTCTTAGTGGATGGACCTGTACAGATCAATGTTTTGCACTGTAGGATGGCTGTGCACATGCCAATTTACCTCACCGGGTATAGGAGAAAAGAGTTGTACATTTCTGTACACTTATCACATATAAAGATCCTGCATGTTTTTATTGTGCTGCATGTATACACTTTGGGAAATAGTGACTGTGTAAATGAAGAAGGGTGCAATGAAATTACTGTATTATGAGGGAGAGAATGAAACAATGCAAATTTTGTAGGTATGGTGGCAGGGTGACTCCAAAACTGAGCCTCAAACAACTGTGCTTTGCTGTCTGTTTGGGAAAAGGGAAGTAGACACATTTAGCAAATGAAGAGAATTGAGTAGATAACGCCCATAAAAAGGATTCTAAGTGAATGAAGATTGAGGCATGAATGAAAATTTCTGCAGAAAAGTAAGGAGTCCTGTGCATGAGTAGTCTAGTGAAGAGCCAGATCTCCAAGCTCTGCCTCTTACATTAGCGGTATGTTGTTACCTCTAACATTTCTATGTATTGCTGAAAAATCTGGCCACTTCCACTGGTCATCCTGTAACTTTCCCATTGTGATAATAAGATAAAATATACTGGCTTTTTTCATGCGTCTTTGTTGAAGTCTTGCACACAGGTGCACATCAGAATGAGCTGTCACAAATTATGGAAATACATAGCGGCAAAGAGTTTCTGTACATACAAAGCATACTTCTTCCAGGAGACAAAACATATGTATGCCATAAATACAATGTCTATACCAAGACTAGTTTATTTCACTTCTGTTTCTAGTAGGCATTGGCATGAGCTCAAAAAAGGCATAAAATTCTGCCAGTTGTGATGTTGGTATCCCTTGCATGATTCTGCTTTCTTCTTGTGGCACATTGTAACTAAAGGTGCTTCCAACTGAATTCTGTGTGTCTCTGGAATTGTTCTGGAAACTAGAATATCATATGTAGTGCAAAATCTGACTTATCTTTTCACAAGAAATATGTCCTGTGGTCATCATAATGATGTTCATAGCAGGGGGTAAGGGGTGAGTCCATGGGTGCCCCCCCAGCACAGCCTATGAATGGGATAGGGACTGCAGAAGCAGCTTGGATTAAAGGTTGCCTCAGGGCAAGGATGGGAGGGGAGAACCCTACCTCCACCTTTTGAAGGATGCAATGAATATGCTGCCATTATCACTTCTGTGCAAATAAGGGAAGGGCCACCCCCACCTCTCTCTCTAGGCCTGGCCATCTCCCTTATGGCAGTGGTGGGTGGGAGCAGCTGGAAGAAGGCTAGAGAGGAAGAAGACAGAAAAGAGGGCTACACCCATATTCTCTCTCCCCCTCAACCTTCCCATAATCACTGCAGGTGTGGATTGTTTTTGGAGTTGCTCTTCCATCTTTTTAAAGAAACAGTGTTTTGAAGTGTACAGTGATGTATTGGATGGTTGAACCTAGTGATGTATGGGGTGGTTGCCAAACTTCTGTATTGGCATACCTTCGCTGTTGTGCCTTTTTTATCAGCATGTTGATTTTTTCAAAACCTTTTAATTTGTGGAAAAAACACTTTTCCACCAATATTTTTAAATATTGAGATGCTGTGTAATAGTGCTAACATTAAAGTGCATTTTAGTATAAATTTAAAAATTGATTTTTTAAAGAATGTTTATTATTTATTTATTACATTTCTATTCTGCCTAACAGCCAAAGCTCTCTGGATGGTGTACAATAATTTGCCTTCATGGTTGACAGCATTTTAGTACTGTTTGTATGTGTGTCCTTTGCCTGTTCTTTTAATACTATTTAGTCTGCCTTTAAAGAAGTTAAAGTAATTGCATTGTTGTGCCTAAATAAAAAAGCATTTTAGGACAAATTAGCGAACTGATTTTAAAAATTGTGTGCTCAGAATTGTTGTACTTTCCCTTCCCACAAGGTTATGGTACACCCGGTGGTGTCAGTGATACATTGAGAAATGTGTACACACACACACTCACATACCCACAAACATTGACATCCCAACACAAGTGTGAAAAGTCAATTGTAATTCCACATGTAGCTTACAGCAGAAGAGCAATGATTAGGTAGTGTTAGCTGTCGGTCTAGAAGCACCCCAGGTGTAAAACTTTATGAAATGTTCCAGAGACGCTGTTTTTTCCCCATTTCTGGCCCACATGGAAGCAAATGTCCTGTTTTACCTACATTATCTTTCCACATGCTACTAAATATGATGCCATAAAATTTGATCCAATGTAAACTGTGTTATGTTGATCTGGGACTGTTTTCATTTTTGTGAAAGCATCTAATACTAGGGCTGCTTTATTTTTATTTTTGAGCTCAGTTAAAGGTGTCCAAAACATATTTTGCTTTATAAAAGAGCTCGTTGGATTTAAAGTCTTATCACACATTGTTGTTCTCCACTTACTGCTTCGCGTCGAAAGATCCCCACCTGTTTGAATGCAGCCCATAATGCTGATACCTGCTCATGGCTGTTTGGTGCCCGATTTAATTCCAATCTAGTTCCTATTAGGTAAATCACAAAGCTCAACAACAGTGAAGCACTAATTGGCCCCTTGGTAGCAGACTGAAAATAAACGCTGCCAAGGAGTGTTACGAGGAGAAGAAAAATGGGGTGACGGGCCCTCTAGCTCTGGGAAAAAACACTGAGTAGGAAATCGGAGCTAGCAAGGTCATAAACTGGCACTATATGAAGGGTGAGAGTTCATTTTTTAGAAAGGACCACAAGTTCGTATTGCTGTCTCTTCTTACAAGTGGTAGACCTGGGACAAAAGGAAACACCCGTGCAGGTTTTTGTGCCGCTTTGTTCCTTCAAAGCTGCTGATCTAATTAGATCTTCATTTTTTAAAATACTAAATCCACTCGTCAGCAAGCCAGACTCAAGGCCAGGAACAAGTACAAGTAATTGTATTTGGGGTAGAAGTACTGTGTTTCTTTTTATACCACCAAATGTAGCCCCTCCTGCACTGAACAGAGCATGTATACCTTAAGATGCCATACATGGTACAACTACCATCCTGGAAAGGCATCCAGACATGCCTGACATTTGGCTTCTGCTGTTTTGTGACTGGAAAAAAAGAGAGAAGCTAATCTGGGTATTTAATCTTCATTTTAAAACTTGCATGTATCAATCTCAAGAACTCAACTGGTAGGCTGCCTTTCTCTAGGTAGGATTTTTGGCAGTCTAGGGTTAATGGACAACAAGGTTGTTGGTATTTTTTTATTTTTGGTCTGATCCACCAACATAGTTCCTGTCTAGCAGACACTCAAGCCACAAATATTGTTATGCTGTTTAGAATATTCATGTGCTGCGAAACTTATAAAAAATGCATAGGCCACAAGTTCTTTGCTTGTCTGCCGTTTGCTTTAGACATTCCTGTTTATGAGTGCTCATACACATATACATAGATCTTGAATACACAAGATGTTAATTTTTATTTTTTATTTATTTATTTTGCTGCACACAGTGTGGACAGATGTACATAACCATCTCAGCTAACACAGTGTTCTTATTTTCTGCTTCACCAGTCCTGTTGGAGAGACAGTATGTTCTAGTGGACTGAACGGAAAGGTCCTGGAAGCCACAAACATTTTGAGATTTTGACGCTGATTTGAGGTGTAGCCCAAGGCAAATTAGTAATACAACTAGGATTAACTCTTTCATTCTTGATTCCAGTCCTGTGTCTCCCAAGGAATAAATATTTTTGTAATGTGCAGAATATACTGTGTACAAAGCATGATTCAGTTGCCCATCACTTTTTTTTACACACCCAGAAAACTAATACTCTTGGCACGTAAATATGAGGTCAGCAGCTCTTGCTTGATATACACAATTATATGTAATCCACAGTATTCACACATTATGCAGGCTAGTGGTTTCTTTGTATAAATGACAGCCCTTCAGGGTTATAGGCGTTATAGTGGTGATGTGGTCGAGCAATAAACTTTAGCACAAACGAGCACAAGTGTTGTGTGCAAACACTACAAAGACATTTTCAAAGTAGGTTTACCGTGGAAGTAATGATTAAAGCAACATAATATAAAAACAGCTCACAAAGCATCCTCAGGTGTGGTATTTGTGTGAACTTAGCTTCTTCCCGATTTCAAAATTTAGATGACATGTTGTATATACAAGCAAATCAAATGGTGGTACAGCTGTAATATTTGCTAATCCCCCAAGCTTCCGGTGGGCTCTTTGCCTTTTTATTTTGAAAAACACAGCATGGACATTAATGTGTTTATCCATTCATTCATCACCAGAGTTGGAGGTTTCTGGGAAAAACTAGTTTTTGACAGCTGATTCATAATTACCAGCTTTTACCAGTTCTTCCTGGTGTTTACTAGAGAAATGGGAAATTATTCATGCGCTAAGGTAAATGCCAAATTAACAAATTAACACTGAAACCTTCTAATAAGAATAAGGTCTGCTTTATTTTAAACTAGGGTTGTTAAAAACAGCTTTTTTGTTCCTGGGGTCCACATGTGGAGATGTGTTAGAGACCATTCGCGTATGTGTGCGTACACACATAGGCAAACACATGCACATGTACAATATACTCATGAGCAAATATTCATGCTTAGACACTCTTCCCCCGTTTCCACATGCAGGGACAGGGATATTTAAATCTCCTTTCGCTGAATGCTGAGATCACTTTGGGCTCATCTACACCAAGCAGGATATTCCACAACTTATTAGATTGTAAGCCTACGCGGCAGGGTCCTGCTATTTACTGTGTTATCTGTACAGCACCATGTACATTGATGGTGCTATATAAATAAATAAATAATAATAATAATAATAATAATAATAATAATAATCTGTATATAAAAGGCAGGAGACACACTACTGCTTTATAGCAGTACTGAAGTGCACTGACAACTGTTGGTGTCCATTGACACATACCATATACCACTTTCATGCCACTTTCATAGTGCTATATCCTGCTTGGTGGGGAGGTGTCATGGGCCCCAACAGTTGTCATTGCACTTCAGTTCCACTATAAAGCATTAATGTAGATCCTGCAGTGCACTTCAATAGTGGCTCCAGCCTTTTATATACCACTTTCATACCACTATCATAGTGGAATATCCTGCTTGGTGTGGATGAGCCCTTTATCTCTGCCACCAAACAGCTGGGCATGTTGGAGGTGGGGCTCGTAGATTAAATGGAGAAGGCTGTACTCTCCCACTGTACTGTCTTCTGCATGTAAATCGTGTTCTTGACTACCCATCAAATAGCTGTTTGGGCTTTTGAGAGCGTGATTGTGTGGAGGAACAACTCTCCTTTTACATTTTCTTTCCAAGCATAATTGTGGCAGCAGCATAGGATAAACTGGGGTTGTGTATGAGAGATGTGCATCCACAGTAGACTACATAGGAAGTCTTAGATGATGAACACATGTCATAGACGGCATCTTAATAACTCTGCATGTTTTGACATAATTGAACCAGGACTTTTTCATTTTTTTGGTAAAACAAATTAACAAAAGAAACAAAATGCTAGATAACAAGCAAATAAACCCAGGCATTATAAAAAATCTCAATATATAGCTTCTGCAGCAAATGTTAAGTTCTTTTCCGATGTGAACAAAAATAGCCGAATGTGTGCTGAGACTATATTAAATTAACCTCTAATCTATTTTATCAGTCCTCTGAGTTAATCAAGATCTGGTCAACCCAATACTTGGCTTGTAAATTCAGAGGTCTGTAGTGTGATTTAGTCAGTGTTCTAATCTGTCTGAGTCACTACAGAACCAGTTCATCAGCATTGGTGTCAGAAGAGAGTGGCCACTGTTGCATCCAAAGTAGATAAGATAGGTCCACGCTCACTTAAGGGAAGGCTCTGGAGTTTCAGTTGGTCATGTAAGATTGCCTACTCAGGCTAGTCCAGACTTTATGAATCATTTGAAACATAGTGTAATAAAATAATTACCTGGGTATTTTCATGATCTAATATTTGGGGCTCATGGTATCAATTTGCAAGTGATCTTTTGAGTGCCTATATGCAGAAAACTACACCAGTTAGCCCATGCAACTTTTAGGTAGCATGGAATATAATTTTGTAGCAACCTATTTATGTAGACTACTTGTATACCATCACTTAAACAACGGTCTCTGAGTAGTTCACAATAACAATTAAAACTTTAAAAACAATTATAACTAAGATAAAAAAACATAAAATAAGACTAAAAATAAGCAGAAGCAAGCATTAAGCACTAAAATGTTTAGCTAAAAACTATATATAGTATACTGGGGAGAATAAAAGTGTTTCCACCTGGTGCTAAAAGGACCATATGTAGGTGCCAGGTGATCCTCTCTACCATGGGCATTCCACAACTGGGGTGCCACTGCTGAAAAAGCCATCTTTTCAATCCTGCTCACATTCCTGGAAAATTAAATTTACTTAGGTATGCATTTCTGATGTAATGTTTCCAAATGCATGTGCTATTAGCACCAACACATTGAAACCTCAGTAGGAGTTCTAACTAGCTAAAACTATTATGTGATTGGTCAAAGTTCTCTTTGTACAGGTCATACCCAGAATTGTAAGTTGGGTACAGGATCTAATGGAATCCAGTTTTATTTCATGGTTCTTGCTGGTCATGTCTCTTGTATTTTTTTTTATTGCATTTTTATCCTTTCCTTCTTCCAGGTTGCTCAGGGTAGCAGGGTCTACATCAGGGTCTTCCCATTTTGTTCAGGAATCTTTGGCGAGGGACTTATCAAAAGCATTTTGGAAGTCCAAGTAAACAATGTCTACCGGATCACCCCTGTCTACATGTCTATTGACATTCTCAAAGAACTCTTAAAGTTTAGTGAGACAGTGCTTACCTTTGTGGAAGCCATGTTGATTCTTTTTCAGAAGGGCTTGTCCTTCTACATGCTTACTAATTTGGCTTTAATAATGTTTTCAACCAATTTACCAGGAACAGATGTTAAACTGTAATGCTGGGACTTGTTGTCCAAAATATCTGGAGGGCACCAGGTTGGTGAAGGCTGCTGTTGTGGGAACCAGCATTCCATGAAACAGAACCGATGTAACCTGCAACAGAGACTTGGGCAGGATCTAAACTACTGCTTTATAGTGGTATTAAAGTGCACTGACAACTGTTGGGGCCATATACTGCTTTCATACCAGTTTGATAGTGCTATATCCTGCTTGGTGTAGATCTGGCCTTGGTCTTATCACTCAGCCAGGTTCCAGTTACAACTAAGATACTTGCCATAGCTTCACACATGAGATTTTCATCTACAGAATTAGTATACAACATTCTGTATGAAAAGATGGAGGAGGACTACCACCTATTCTCTTACTTTTCAGTGGAAAATTTGATCAGCTGTTTTGAAGGTCTTTTTCTTTCTGTGTGTGTTTTGTAATACTAAGGCCACAATCCTATGTGTACTTACTTGGAAGCAGGCCCTGTTGAACACGGGGATTTAACCAATGCATAGGATCAGGTTCCATATTTAGAGTATAAACAGCTGAAGATTATCTTAGAAGTCTTGAAAATCACAGATTGGAGTACCATATGTAATGAAGGACCAAGCTCTTGACTTTCTCTTGAATATCTTTTGAAAATTCAGAAATTAAATTTAAATGTTTTTTGTGCATGAACTTAGTATTAATCATAGGTCCTAAGCACCCCCCTGGAATCTAAACTCTGAAAGGCTGCAAAAAAGCAGTGAGCCTTGAGTCTTTTCTAATGGATCCAAGCTAAGGATGGGTCCACATGTTATATCAGTCAACTGAAGTTTCCTACTTGATTGTTTACCAGATAATAGTAACTCTCTCCACCCACCACCCAGCTGGGATTCTTTCTAGTCTTGGGGCTGGTTAGAGGGAAAATGGCCAAGGTTGCAGGGAATGCTAGGTGGGTTGAGACAAAAGTTAAATATCCTCTGCCCATCTGCTGATTTATTTATTTATTTATTTATTTATTTATTACATTTATATCCTACCCCATAGCCGAAGCTCTTTGGGCGGTTTACAAAAGGGTACTTCCAAATGGAGGGAAAGGAAAGGAACCTCTCGTGCAAGCACTGAGTCATTGCTGACTCTTGGAGGGACGCCAGCTTTCGCTGACGTTTTCTTGGCAGGCCTTATAGCGGGGTGGTTTGCCGTTGCCTTCCCCGGCCGTTATTACCTTTCCCCCCAGCTAACTGGGTACTCATTTTACCGACCTCGGGAGGATGGAAGGCTGAGTCGACCCGAGCCGGCTGCCTGAAACCAGCTTCCGCTGGGATCGAACTCAGGCTGTGGGGAGAGTTTCAGCTGCAGAAACTGCTGCTTTAAAAAAACCCAACACAGCTATTTTGTCTTTTACACCTTAACAAGCTTTATTTTGGTAAGGAAGATGACGGAAGAAGCAATGGGAAAATATGGGGGTTACAAATGGAAGGCAACGTCATGTGGTCCCCATGTAAAAGTCCATGAGGCAGGGTAATTGCACAATAAAAGTCCTATCTGGAAGCATCTCAAGTGTCCCTCCCACCCACAGCTATAGATGTTGGAGAAATCCACAATAGAACCAAATGAGTTCAGGTTTTTTTTTATGAATTTGACCAGCTTTCCACCAGTCAGGCAGATTCTGTGGACTTGAGGAACATTTTTCTAACCTTCGGGAATTTTGTGGTAGAAAAATACACCTCCTCCCAAAAGTACAAAAAAATTAATTAATTAATTAATTACATTTCTATACCGCCCAATAGCCGGAGCTTTCTGGGTTCACAAAAATTAAAAACATTCAAAGTATAAAACAACAGTATAAAACCATAATATAAAATACAATATAAAAGCTCAACCAGATAAAAACAGCAGCAATGCAAAATTCAAATTTAAAACACCAAGTTATATGTGTTTTATATGCCTCCCCCCTCCCATTGGCTAAAGTGTGAGCATGCACATTTTGGGTGAAGTTGTGCATTTGGGGTGAATTTGCGCATTTTGCATCTGCAAATTCGCACTTGAACAAATTAACACGTGCACAAATCTGGAAGCTAAAAAAACAAATCCAGTTCTTTGGGTGGGGGGAATGATAGGTGCCTGACAATCTGCAAAACATAGATGGAATGGATTTTATCCACAGATCTGTATTAATGTTACAAGGCAAACATGTCATTGGGAACCCTGTGTTTGCCTCATAATGTGTAGTCCTGCCTTGGAATACATCCTTTGGCTGTTTGTTTTGCTGTTGCTAACATGGCATTGCTAGGGCCTGTTGCATCATAGATTTCTGGCATCTGGGTGAAGACAGCTGATCTCATTTTTATATGCCTCTTAACAACCCTCAGTTGATAGTAACATTTAGTGCCTAAGGACAGATCTACACAAGGGGTTAACACATAGCAAAGGGTGTTATTGTTTTACAGCGTGTATTCACTAACTTGTAGTAGACTGTCTCCAAACATTCAAATACATGTTAGATAATGTGTTTCAGAAAACATGTTAACATCACAGCCTTTAAGACACATTATTCCCCTGTGTAACCATCCTGTTAAAAACTGACTTTTCTTGTGCTAAATACAGAGGAATAAAAATAAGGATACTCTATAAAAGCTCCTATTTCCTTGTTAGTGATTTTTCAAAATAAATATTTCAAAGGTGACTCATCTTACCTTTTGTCTATTTGGTGTTTATTTTTTTTACTTACATTATTTACTATTTATTTTATTAAAATACATATATACTGCCTTTCCAGTTGTTCAAAGTGGCTTACAACCAGCAAAAAAGATAAAAAAGAAAAGAAAGAAATACAGATAAATAAAAAAACAATATCAACAAAATCTGGCAATCAAACTAAACTGGCATAGAAAGACTCAAGTTTAAGGAAATCTAAAAGAAAACAAAGAAATAGCTGTCCTAGCCAGTAGTGGTAGGAGGTTCCATGGCTTTGGAGCAACCACTGTAAAGGCCTTACTTTGAGCTAACAGTGTTGCCCTAAAGATGGCATAGTCAATAAAGCCATGCTGACTGGCCCTCAACATGCAAGTGAGTTCTTACAATTGAAAGCAGCCATATGCATTCATTGGAGTACATTTATCCTGTGCTTCATTTCAGAAAAGGCTGGGGCCAATGCCATGGACCCTGTTTCTTAATCCTGTGTATGTGTTTTCCATCACTGGTGATGGAAAGGCACTTTTCACATGCTCATAGAAAGAGCGTTCTGTGCACTTTCTGATTTCTCCTAAGATTCAGGAGTACCACTGTGTACAACTCCTTTTTGCTTTCAGCTAACTTCGACATAAATTGGTGACAATTGCCTTAATCACACACCTTTTTCTCTGATCTGTCCTTGAGGACTTAAGTCACAAGGGTTGGTCTGCCACAGTCCTGTGAGAAATTGGGCAGTCACCTGGGTAAGTGCCAATTTAAGATAATTTGTTGGATTGAGTAGGCTGATCTCATTGTCCATGAGATGCAACCAGGATCCCTAGAAGTGCTGCATAGGGTCCGAAAGAGTCAGTTCCCCAGCATGCCTTCTGCTTCATTGGCACATCTCAAAGAATTTCTTCCCCAAGCAACAATTTGGGTTGCTTCTGCTGTCAGGCTGGTCCTGAGTGCAACACAGGCCTTAGCTAGACCTAAGGTTTATCCAGGGGTCGTCCCAGGGTCGTGCCTGCCTGCTCCTGGGATATCCTGTGTGTCATTTACATGAACAGGGATGACCCCGGGATAATCCCGGGACAAACCTTAGGTCTAGCTAAGGCCACAGTGTCCCCCTCTCAACCCACTTAGTTAAGATTTCCAAGGTCTGGTGAGCAAGACGCCTACTTTGTGACATTTATGAGATTGGGTCGTACAACAAAAATCCCCTGAAAAAGTCAACCCATGGTGACTTCATTACATAAACTCCCATGTAAAACTGTCACAAGAATAGACCCACATGGTAGTAGGTATTTATATAATGCCTCTATTTTGAAAAATGCCTTATAATCTCCATTGTGTTCACAACTATCCTGTGCAGTTATGTCCATTTTACACATGAGAGAATGCTGGAGCTGAGAGATGGTAACTGACCAAAGAACATATAATGGTGGTGTTTTTGTTTTGTTTTTTTGCAGAGGTATGGTTTGAACCCAGATCACAGTCAAAATTCATATATTGGGCCATTGCTGTCTGACTGCAGCCACAGTTTCTTCTAATTGATCTAAGGCCAATTAAGATATGACTGATAAAGATTTTTTCCTGTATTCTCTATTTGAAATATCTACTTTTTAAAAAGTGAATAATCCGAGTCAGACCCTGTAAAAGTTTGCTCTGTAAATGTAGTAATCATGACAATTGAAAAAACAACCAACCATCACACCATTTATTTATGGGGGTGCTATATTGGACCCTTCAGTATTTTTGGTATCATATTTTCAAAGTTATAGCTGGAAGCATGAGGGCTAGAAACATATATTTCTAAGTGAACTATGCTTTTATGTAAGATATTCAGGATTTTGGCTGAGTTTACATATTATACCACAGAGTATTTTGCTAACCCCTATTGTATGAGCTTCGGCTATTGGGTGGTATAAAAATGTAATAAATAAATAAATAAATAAAATATGATGCCATTTTATTGCATACAATTTTGAGCCCAATAATAACATGTTCTGCATGTAGGAGGTATATATGACCTGGTTTGCATGTAATGCTAACCCATGATTTATTTAACACATTGGTTAACCCATGGTTTGTTGCCCTACCAGGGTTTGTCTGGTAGATGTTCAAACAAACTGTGTTTTGTTTTCTCAAGCCCTGGGTTGTTTGTTTCCCTCCTCTGCCTGCTCATTCCCTGTATTCCAAATGCCTTTGCGGTGCTGTAGTACTGGCATATAGATAGAGTGGATGTCACCCCCCCTTTTTTTTTTACTGCTCTGTAGCTTGCAAATCAGCCATAAACAACCCATGGTTCTGGGTTCACATATAACAACAACACAATGTTTAAACAATTCAGAGTTCACAACCCACGGTTCTTTTTGTAGATTGTGGTTAACAAAACATGGGTTGTTAATACAGCTGTGTTTGCCCATGACAACCCAGTATTCAACAACCCAAGCATGGGTTAGTATTATATGCAAACCCAGCCTAAGTCTATTAGGCTTGAAGAAGCTCCTCTCCTCATATTTTGCGTCCCCTTCTTATCCTTAACCGTCTCCTGCTGCCATCGTTGGGGATCATAACTTAAGCTTCTTATTGAAGATGTCTTGTTTATTTCAGTGTTCCACCTGCACATTTGCCCACACATTGCGTTGCACGCTACAGTATCAAGCTGTCTCAAGGCATGGAAATATTTTTATAATCCCTGACAGCCATGATAAACATTCTTCCTCAGGAATAAACAAACAAGGTACACACCTTGCCATTAACAGCAGTTTAGAGCAGTCAGACCTTTGTCACTCATCTGCAGGGAACACCTAGGCAATTCCTGTGCTAGCTACTTGGAAGTACTGTTGACGTAGATGAGGTAGACGTAAGATCTCACGTAATTCCTGTGGAACGATATATTGAATGATTACCAGGCAAGCTGCGTGTGTGTTGCAAATCTGTCTCTTCAGAGGAAAATTTATTCAGATGTGTTGCCTACGGTCAGTCACATTTTGAAGAAAGAAATCCACTAAATATTTCCTAAGGATTTGTGCTCTTTGTCCTGGTATATTTTAAGGGAGGGTGGGAAACAATTGTGGTTATTTCAGAAATGAGAGATAAGGGGACTCAGTGCTACTCTGACATTAAATGCAATTAAATGACATTAAATGCAGCGAGCAGAAGGAAGATTCTGAAAGCCCCTGACTTTCGGAGATTATGATGCTTTTGAAAATCCTGAATAGAATTTAAATGTGCTTATGCATGAATGTAGTGTTATGCACAAACCCTGGAGTAGCAATCCTGAAGGCTGCAGTCATCTACCCTCAGAAAGCTTATTTGGACAATGGTGGTGGGTCTCAGTTTGTGCACAGCGGGGCTAGCCCAAAGGCAGGAGTAGACCCCATTTGTCCTGACTCCTTGACCTCCTTCTTAGGGAGATTTATAAAGATGAAAATCATTTAGTGATTGTTGTTGTTTGTATGAACAAAATGCACGTAGGGGGAAAGCTGTGCCACCTTTCAATTGTATTTACCTTTGGATTTTTACTGTATTATTGTGCTGTTTTTAAATGATTTCTATGACACCTAGGGAACCTATGTTATTGGCATCTGATAAATACTAATAAGAGTAAGATAAATATGTGCTGTAAATGGTATCACATTTCTTTTTAGTTATTGCCTATTTAAAGAAGTGGATTTACAAAGCTTTATCATAGCTTTGGTTGAGTTGTGCCATTCTTCCCCAAGCCCCTTTCACTGATTGCAGTGAAATTAGGATTTTATGCCCTCCTCCATTTCTCCTGTGTTAATGTGCCTGGTTTTTTTTGGGGGGGAGGGATGGAGACTCTTAAGACTCTACCAAAATAGGGCCTAGCGGCCTTAGATTCCTGGCTCATGTACTGTATACATTTAACTAGTAAACTTCTTGGAGACTAGGGGCAGTATCCAATGATGTCATTGCACTGATGCAAATTACATTGCTCTTGCGCATTAGCTTGAGAAACAGGATTCTCTGGAAAACCTGTTATGCAAGCTTACAATATTGGCATTGTGCTAGAGGTCTCTTACACTAGCTCAGCATAATTTACATTAGCGCAATGATGTTATTGGATACTGTCCTAAGGGTGCTTCCAGACCAGGCTCTTGTAGAGGTAATGACATAAACATGTAATGCAGTTAATACAATTATAAGAGCAATTATACATTTTTAATAATAGGAATGCAAAGGTTTGATTCTCTCAAGCTGACACAGTAGACAACTTCGGCAAGCTCAATTCTCCATCTGTAGGGTGGAATAGGAGGTTAGTTCATCTATATGCTGGAGGCCTGTAGGGCTGTCCCTAGAGATTTAGTTTCCCAAAATTGCTATGTGCTGAGCAATTCAAGACATGCTGGCTTTCTGGAGGCCCCTTGAAATGTCAAAGAAGATGTTGGGGATTAACCTTCAGACTACATGTGACCCAAGAGTTGCACCCCACTATCATCTGTCCATGGCACTGCAAGAGGTTCCAAAGTGTATTTCTCAGATTGCATATTACTCTGTAGGCACTCTTAAAAATATTGCTTCCCCAAACAACTGCTGTGTTGCTTGTGCAGCGGGCTTAATACTTATGGATAAAGGTTGCAATTCTTGCTGTAAATAAAATGGTTATGTACCTCCATTTTTCTCCCTTTATCTTTCTCCCATGAGGGGGGACACTGTGGCTCCATCTAGGAGGGATTATTTATTTATTTATTTTCCTCTTCTTGCTGTTGAGATCTTTATCTTTACGTCTGCCTTTTCTGTGTTTCCCTTCCTTGTGTACCTCCCTTCCTTCTGTTCATGTCATTTTCCATTCTTTCTCTTTGTGTGTCTCTATTATTCTGTGTGTGACAGTTTTCTCATCTGTCCTCCCTCTGGCATCCTTCACATTCCCTTTCCCCATTGCAAGGTTTCCATCATTTTTGTATCTTCCCTTCTGCTGCTTTCTTTCTTTTTTTCTTTTTCCCATGTTTGTGTGCCCTTGCCTTACATCCCTACTTTTTTGTACCAAATGGAAGATATCGGATACTCCAGCTCTGTAAGCGACCTGCTTATACTGGTACAATGCCTAAGGGTGAGGGCGTAGCTTGGAGGAACACTAGAAGTTCTTCTGCACAACTCCTAGTCCAATCTACATTAGTGTTTTATTCTGGTATGACAACATCTGGTTCAGTAGTGACATATGTGACACACTTGCTAACTAGTAATCGTTGTGCAATTTGCTTTTTTTCTTTACTGTGCTGCCTATGTGGTAGTGATATCTGTGTGGAGAAGTTCTGCACCATTATAACTTGTATCATTGGGACTGTCAGGGTCCGGGGCGTGGGTGGCAAGGCCTCAGCGCAGGAACGCCGGGATGGGTGGTGGTGGAACCGGCAAATAGAGTCCAGGCAGGGCAAAAGGCAATGTCCAGAGGCAAGCAAGGTTCGGAGTCCGGAGTCAAACAGAGTCCAGGCAGGCCCAGAGGCAAAAGGCATGGTCAGGAAAAACAGGAGGTCAGGCAAGACAAGGCAAGGTCCAGGATTCACAGGTAGGATTCACGGGCTGCAGCAGGCACAGGAGACCATGTTGCTGTGGCAAAGTTGGAGTGGAAATGCAGTTCTTATATAGCCCTTTCCTGGCTGCTCCCAGCTGGTCTGCATCAGCCCATCTGTGAGGGCTGGATGATATGAGCCTGGGTCCTGCAACTACTCTGCGGCCGGCAAGGTGCACTGCAGCCGCCAGGTGGTGCTGCAGGACAGAACCTGACAGGGACTGACTTCAGTCTGCAAAACTGGTTTGGTCTTCTTTCTTCCCCATCATCTTCTTTCACCTTGGTTCCGGGGGTAACTCTGAGCTCCATCACACCTACTTTTTTTTCCTGGTATGCATCCGCAATTTCCACCTCTGTTTCATTAGCGTGTCAAGTGCTGGTCACTTTCGTGTGTGTGCATTCTTGTGCTGTTTCACCTTTTTTACTTTTTCATCTGCACCGGCTCATGCTTCCTGGTATCGCCACTGCGCTCACCCCACTCTGCCCCTTTTCCTTCTCCCTCTAGTTCATTGGTTCTTGTGGTCAATGAACATTGTGATGGATGTGGGCACCTTACCCCCTTAGCTCTGGTTTCGTTGTCTACTGTTTTAATGGTTTAGTATTTGGTTGATTAGGCACCGTTTCTGCCTTTCGAGGGGGAGAAATAGCAACGAGAGAGCAATGAGAGTGGGGTTGGAACAGTGGAAGTATGTTCGGGTGACTCAGCACAAGCCTGGTTGTTCAAGTAACTCAGCACGTCCTCTTCTTTTGTCAGCAAGACCGCCCTTCAACGCAGACAACTCCAAGAAAGGAAGTTCTGCAACATAGCGTGAGAACGGCAATACATGAGGACAGAAGGGCATTTCTTTTTTTTTTATATATATATAATTTTTATTTATTTTCTACACTGTATAAACATACATAAAACATTACCATAATAATAATAATAACCGAAAGAAAAACAGAAAAACATCAAACAACTGCTGCATACATATTGAATAAATGTTGAGTACATATGTTGCATAACTATTACCTATACCTTATCATACTACAACATCATCATTCTTAACATAAAAGTGCACCCCCCACCTCGGGATCATTCCTTAGTCCAAAACCTAATCGTTTCTTCTGCTGGCGGTTTCCCACTTCCCTTAATAAACACAAATATTAGGAACTGTTTCCAGATTCCTTCAAACTCATTTATTTTAATTACGCCTTTTCTCCACTTAATATTACATGTCAGTTTATCATTAATGGCTATATCCCATACTTCTTTGTACCATTCTTCAATAGAATATTCCCCTTGAATCTTCCAGTTCCTAGCTACTATCAATCGCGCTGCAACCAGCAAACTCGATATCAGCTCTATAGTTTCTTTTCCACACTTTATATCTTCAAATAGTGACAGCAATGCAATCTTTGGTGTTTGTTCTATTTTCATTCCCACTATTTCTTCAATTTCTGAAAACACCATCTTCCATAATCTTTGTACATATTTGCATTGCCACCACATATGTAAATACGTTCCTTTTTCCCCACAACCTCTCCAACAATTTGCTGAATGCTGATCATTTATCTTATTCAATCTAATCGGGGTTAGGTACCACCTCCATAAAATTTTAAAATAGTTCTCCTTTATTCTCACTGATAAACTTCTCAACACTCTTTGTTTCCATAGTCCCTCCCAGATCTGTCGCCCTATTTGTACCTTCAAATCTGATTCCCATACCATTTTCTCTGGGTTCTCTCTAAATTCCTTCTCTAACAATAATTTATATATTTCACTCATTAACCCTTTTAAAACTATACTACCTCCTTTCCCTTTTTCCTTACTTACTATTAACTCTTCAAACTTCGTCATCTTTCTACAAACTCCATTTTCTTTAATCCACTTTTTATTCCATTGTTCTAATTGCCCATATTCTAACCAAGATAATTTTTTCTCTTTTAACAAATTTTCCATATCCTCTCTTGTTTTTATATCTCTTAGCCAATCCTTTAATTTCATTTTACTTTTCTCTTTTAATATTTTACATAATCTACCCTTCAGATCCTCTGGGAAATTCTTTAACATTATTATCGGTGCTAAGGGAGAGTTGCTCGGAAGCAACTTCCCTTTAAATTTACTCCAGATTTCCCATTGAGTCCTCAGGAGTGGATTAACTATACTTCCAACCCACTTTCTCCCTCCATCTTTAAAGAAAACATTATCCAAATTCATCTCTACATTATTTATAGTTTTTTCTTCCATCCAATATAAATCTCCTACTCCTAAAATTGCTTCAGAAGGGCATTTCTTTCCCGCGTGGAGAAAAAATGCCACACTCTCCCCACCCTAGAAAAAAAACAGAAAATGGAGGGGAAGAGGCAAGATGACTGCAGGACAGGGACAATGTCATGTGAATGTTGTGGGACAAAATGATAAATAATAATAATAATAATAATAATAATAATAATAATAATTTATTTCTTACCCGCTTCTCCGATTGGATCGAGGCGGGGAACAACAGCAAGCATAAAATACATAAAATACTGATTAAAAACATAGTACACACTGTTAAAAAACATCCTAAAAGCATATTAAAAGTATCCTAAAAGTACACTGGATAGGCCTGCTGGAAGAGATCAGTCTTGCTAGCTTTCTTGAATGCTAAAAGACTGTCAAGATGACAAGTTTCCTCTGGCAGGCTATTCCACAGTCTGGAAGCAGCAGAAGAGAAGGTCCTCTGGGTAATGGTTGTCAGCCTAGTCCTTGCTTACTGAAGTAGATTCTTCGCAGAGGACCTGAGTGTGCAGGGCGGTCTGTATGGGAGAAGGCGATCCCGCAGGTAGCCTGGACTCAAACCATGTAGGGCTTTAAAGTTAATAACCAACACTTTATACTTCGCCCGGAAACTAATTGGCAGCCAGTGAAGAGATTTTAAGACTGGTGTAATGTGATCATCCCTAGATGTACCAGTGACCAACCTGGCTGCAGGACGAAGGTGCCTTAAAACGCTGGTGTAATGGAGCTCTTTGTGAGGAGGAAATAGGGATCTGTAGATTCACAAAATCATCCTTTTGACTTGTGTCCAAAGTTTTCATTGTTGTATGAAGCACGTTTGAACCTGAGGCAGATTCTGTTTCCTATACTCCATCTTCCTCACTCTTATGTGCCATATTTTAATAAATGGATTACGAGATAACTCCAGAAAAGCAGCTATTTGCTTGATTTGCACAAATTATCCCATGTATAAAACTATCTAGGACAATTGCTGTCCCATCATCCTTTCTCCTGTTCCTGGTGGTTCTCCAAATTCTTGCAAAGTCTTTATAAAATGTTATATGTATCTTCATATGTTTCTTTGCTCACTGAGACTGCTATTCATCCATACCTGGAATTAGCAGGGTGTGAAGTCCCTGATCAGTATGCGCAAAAGAAATAATAATGGATTGTAGGTTCCTCAGGAGCAGAGCATATTTCTCCCTTCTGTGTAGATTTGGCATTCAGCTTGTGACTGATAAATAATAGATAATGTCATTGAGGATATATAGCATATGCTCTCCATGCCTCACCTTCCCTCCTTCCCACCCCATGCCTCACTTTCCCCACTGTAACTGGGCCCAGATCCACTGAGAATAGACACCTTGTATGTGCACATACTTTTGTACATTGCAATGTTTGCACTATATAGCCACACATCCTAGAGATCTTTAACAAAGTTGTGGTGGAATGGGAAGATGGGTGCATGGTGAGGGTGGTCCCCTTATTTTCCCAAGAGAAGCAAAACTAAGAACAAAGCCCTGTATGGAGCAGGAATTCATTTATATCCCACCTTTCTGATATCTATCTATCTGTCTGTCTGTCTGTCTGTCTGTCTGTCTATCTTGAGGTGGCTAACAACAATTTAATGTAAAGTCCAACACAAAAGCAACCAAGGTAATATTCTTATTGAGCCTAGGACTACATACCTCATGGTAAATAAAAGTTACTTTGATTTAAACTAATCTACCTTAAATTTTAGTTAGCTAGGGATGCATTCATAGAATAAGGTCAACTCAACCCAAGCCCTTAGTTTACCAGAACACTGCTTTAGAGGTCTACTGAACATGACAGGTTAGGTTTTAAGCAGCCAAATTAAACCATTGAGGTTGATCTTAGGGGTGGGATGGAAGTTTCTATCCCTAAAGCAGGGGTGGGCAACACATGGTCCATGAGTTTCATGCGGCCCCCACAGTGCAGCCCCTGGACTTCCCCGTGGAAAACACTTGGCAGTTTTAGCACTACAGAATGCTAAAAATATCAAATTTAGCTTGTTCTCAAACTAAATTTGACTCTTTTAGTGCTCCGTAGCCACTATGGAGCTTTAAAACGATTAAATGTATCTTGAGAAAAAGCTAAATTTGACCCTTTTAGTGTACTGTAGTAGTTTGCCAGTGAATTTTAGTGGCAAACTACCATTTCCCCCCTATGGCTTCTGCGAAATGCAGCCCATGTGGGGCAAAATGGCTCCTGGACACCAAAGCTGCTGTCTGGCCTGAAAGCTGATGTCTGGACCCATGGAAACCCAGGCCATAGCTAGACCTAAGGTTTATCACTGGATCGTCCAGGGGTCAAACCTGTTCACCTAGGTGACACACAGGGGATCCAGTGCTCAGGCAGGGGCGAGCCCTGGATGATCCCAGGATAAACCTTAGGTCTAGCTGTGGCCCCAGTGTATGTCTTGATCAGGGCTCAGAGGTAATATCTATGATAACTGCAGTTCTGTGCGTTTCAATAAAGATTTGTCACAACATCATAGAAGGTGGAAGTTGTCAGTCTGATTTAAAGACAAAAAGGGATGCATGGGATGCAGAAGCCAAGATCTGTTTTTATAAACTAAAGTGGCTCTTACTAGCAGCAGAGTTTTTTTAGTAAAAAGTAGTAGAACTTGAATAACTCTTGTATACAATTTCTGGGTATATTTTTGGTATATTTAAAACAAATTATTTATATTTTAAAGCATACGGTTTATAAATAAAAACCAACTTGACTGCTTTAGCAAATAAGTGTTTTTTAAAATGCTGACTTGGTGGAATGATTCTTGAATATGTTGTAGGGTAATAGGAGGATGAAGAAAGGTTTCATGTTGCCAGCGAAATATGTCCAAGAGAGGTGTAATAACCACAGTATCCTGGACCTGAAGTGCTCTTCAGGGTTTGGAAACTTGAGAAATTGCAGGCACTTCTCCTTAAGAATGAAAATTGCTCTTGAGCACCATTTATTTCCAAGATTGGCCAAACCTTTCTTTATGAGAATTGGCATAGTGAGGAAGGGCAGAAGGACAAATACGCTATCTTGGTATATAAACCCAGACAGGACTACAAGGTTGTTGTTTAAAGATAAGGCCTGCTTCTGTGAGTTAGCAAAATTTAGAAGAAGTCAAAACATGTAGCTTCTGGTTTGATTTCTGTTGATATACACATGATATGACCTAACCACCCCCATATACTCCTAGTGGAAAAGTTCCAGAAAAGTTCATTTATGGGCAAGAAATTTCAGTCTCTAAAGACAGTATTTAAAAAATTGGGAGAAAATGAAATGATGAGATGGGGAGGATCTGCTGATAGATATAGCCTAAGAAAGGATGTCCTTCTCCACAGACCTTGTTGAAATCTCTTTCCAGTGGCCCTGAGATGTGAATGAGGTGAATCACCAATCACCATTGTTCTTTGACTTTGTTGATATTTTGCCTATTGGGAAATATCACTTGCATGCTACTAAGAACTCTATTTTGGGCAACAGTGGTGAAGGACAAGATTGTAAACAGCCATCTCTGATACAGAACGTTCCACAGTCCAAAAGGGTAGTTTAGGTACAAGATGAACAACTTTCTTTCTGCAATTGGGTCCCTGTTAACCCATTCAGAATGAGCTAGTATTAAAATTAGGACATGTCATTACAATGATGTCTCATGAGACAAACTATGTAAAGGTAATGGAAGAGGAGAAAATATTTGGGAATTAAGGTAAGTTGAATAAATGCCTGAACCAAATGCCAAGGTGGTGCTGTGGGAAAAGAGGCCACCATCAGCTGCCTCCAAATATCTGAAGAGCTGTCATGCAGAAGAATGGAGCAGACTTCGTTGCTTCAGAAAGTGGATATTGCAGGGAAGTGGATTTCTGGCAAATATTAGGGAGGCATTTCTGAATGGTAAGAGATGTTCAGCCATGGAACAAACCTTGAGAGATGGTGGGCTCTCCTTTGCTTGGAGGCATTTAAGCAGAAGCTGGACAGTCATCTGTCAATGATGCTGTAGTTGCAGCCTGCATTTCAAATCTTGCACTGAGGCAGGGGTTGGATTAGATGACATCCAAAGTCCCTTCTAATTCTATATTTCTGTGAAAAATTAAGAGGAAAAATGTGTAAAGTGGTTGTATACTTTTACTCAGTCTAGAAAGGCATGAAGCAGTAGCTATATAGAATGGCTAAGCCATAGTCACGCCTGATATTTATCTTAAAGACAGGGATGCTCTAATAGCTGTGTAAACAAAAACCTATTGTAAAGTATTCTTATATTAGGAATAGTTAGTGAACCTATGAGTGTGCCCTAATGTGCTTACAATGCATTAGAAGTTTTCTTCAACATGCATGTTGAAGTTGGGTGAAAAATGCATCTTATTCTATGCTGTTCCTGTTTCATTCATGGCATGTGCTAGGGCAGCCTTTCACAACCTGTGGTCCTTCAGGTGTGTTATACTGCAACTCCTATCATTCCCAACCAACATGGTCACCATGCTGGCTGGTAATGATGGGAGTTGCAGTCCAACACATCTGGAGGGTACCAGGTTGGAGAAGAAGGTGCAGAGTGTTTGTATGTAGAAAATTTCTCTTGGTGCAGAATACTGAATTAAAACTATTTCAGCTTTATTATAATTTGAAAAGCACTTTTAAATTAAACTATTATACTTTTTAAGATGCACAGACACTGAAATGCCAGCCCAGCTGAAATGGGTTGCAGTGTTTCTAGCATCTTCAGTTAAAGCACAGTTTTATAGAAACTATTCCTTCAGCAGTGGTTTCTCTTCTGAAGAAAAAAAATCAGGTTCCTTTGGGACTAGAAAGGAAATAGTAGAGCAAAATAACTGCTTTTCAGAAGAAATGTCCCATGTCAAAAGCAAAATGTTGAAAAGTCCAAGTATATTTTTTATAAAAATAATAATAAAAATCATCCTTGTTTTTCTTGTGACTTGTAGAAGTCATATTTGTGGGTATAAATGAGATCATTTGGCCTAATTAGTTCCAAGCTTAATTAGCAGCAATTATCCCAACATGGGAGTAATACCCAAGAAGGAAGTACTGAGTCCTCGATTAGATAGATCTCTAATTGGTGTTACAATATTGTAATTAAAGCCAGCTTATACGCCTCTGCCTCCGCAAGCGATTTGTTTTATGTCTGATTAAACAGGGAGTCCGGCAGCCTCAAGGAGACCATTGAACACTGATTCAGAAGATAGCTTGTTATCCCTTACTGTATGTGGAGGTGGGGAGTGGGAAGAAGAATGATAAAATATATCTGTAGAAATGGTCCAGGCCAAATTATGTGTTGCAACTGCTCTATGAAGTTGCAGCAGGTCCTAATTTGGCCTAGACTGTATAACATCTATACAATGCACATTAAAGCATTCACTCATTTGCATGTTTACTTTGGCAGTTATATAGTTAGATGAGTGCAGGTTAATTTACCAGCATCTGGGATCACTAGATGCAAGACCAAATATATGTGTCCTTTGATTCCTTCTATTTATGCTTTCCCCTATTCATGCTGTTGAAGCATATTATTATATTTTGAAAGTAGTGTTATCTGTTGTGTCATTGATTTTCAAGAAACCACTCCATTCAGAAATTCATGTTTCCATTTGGATGAATGGGGTATTCTTAGACCTAGACATGACGGGGTACACAAATTTGTTTTGCCTTGGTCGCCAGCCGTTTTCTACTCTCCCTGTCCTTTGGCACACACCAAAGACTCGGGTGGATAGAAGAGGGCCTTTAATGATTGCAATAGGCATGGCTTTTTCTCTCCAATAGAATTCCAGAGAAAGCTTCACCCATTGAATTCTTGGATGTCTTGGAAGCAGTGAAATGGACAGAGTTTCTCTCTGGGGGGCGGGGAGGGGGGGAGAGTCAGAATCTAGTAGGACTTCATTTGAAAGCAATTAATAAGCATACCAAAGGCCATCGTCTACTCAGTATTATTTTCTTTGCTCATTTGCTAATTTTGAATCCTCCCTGCTGAATAGACCTTTGTAAACTGAGATTTCCATCCGTTTTTTAAAAATAAATTTATATACTAGAAAATGCAATATTCTATTAGCAATCATTCAGAACATTTTGATTTATATTATTTCAGCAAACAACTATTTTTAGGTGTTTTTTTTTAATGCCCAATTTTACTATCAACCCTTGTGTTACACAGAGAATGAGGGTAGAAACTCAGGCCTTAGCTAGACCTAAGGTTTATCCCGGGTTTGTCCTGGGGTCATCCCTGTTCATGTAAATGACACACAGGATAACCCGGGAGCAAGCAGGGACTACCCCGGGACGATCCCAGGATAAACCATAGGTCTAGCTAAGGCCTCAGTCTGTGTAATATTTTACTAATTCAGATTGCATTTTGCTTGGCTAGACAACTCAGGGTGGAGGGGCGGGGTTAAAGAAAGCATCACTTTGTTTCTTTTAAGATCCTTTCAATAGCCCTTTGCGGAGTGTTAGACTGAGAAAGTAACTTGGTGGTCTCCATATGATGCAGAGCTTTGAATGGCAGATCTCCCCAATCCAAACTTAACTTGCATTACATTGTCTCTTATTGCAGCCCTAAACCCAACAATGAAATCAGATTTAATGGATTTGTGGCAGCCTGTGCTGTTTCACACCTGGAGCATAAAGAAAGCACAAGCACCCAACAGGATTTCTACACCAGCCTTCAGTCAAGAGCAGCAAATGAATGTATTGATAAATTGAGATCAAAATGTTCTGCACTAGTGGAAGTGTTTTAAAATTGGGATGAAGGAAACAAGACACGTAATAGTTAGATACTTGATCAAACTGACATTGCAGCTATCTGGCAAGTTTGGAACAGCTCCTAGAGCTTCACTCAGCAAGTCTAGGTATCAGGAATAAAAACAGGGATGACGCTGTTTCTAACTTCCAAGCTGGAAGTTAGAAAAGGTAGAATTTTGTTTCCCATTGCTTAACCAGGTCTAGAAAGATACCTCTCTCCTCCTGGTTTGCCAAGGTTTACAGTTCAGATCCTCTTATTACATGACTTAAGATTCCAGAACCTGATGCCAAGCAAGCAAATCTGAAATGAAGGCATTATTGACTAAAAACAGGTTGACCTTTATGAGCATCTAAAATGATCAAGGAGCCGGGACAACACCCCTACAAGGAAAGGTTACAGTGGTTGAGACTGTTTAGCATAGGAAAAAAGGTGACTACAGGGAGACATGATGGAGTTATGTAACGTTTTGTATGGTATTACGGAAGAGGGAGACATTTTTCTCTCTCTTTCATAATAATAGAATCTGGGATCCATGAAGCTGATTGGTGGGAGATTCAGGACAGATTAAGGGAAGTAGTTCTTCACTCTTTGCACAGTTAAACTATATTATCCACTACCCCAAGATTGTGATGGCTACCAACTTGGATGACTTTAAAAGAGGAATAGATGAATTCATGGATAAGGCTATGAGTGGCAACTAGTTCTGATGGCTATATAACTACTTTCAGTATTGAAGACAGTATGACTCTGTATACTAGTTGCTGGGGGACATGAAGAGCAGGGTGCTACTGCAGTCATGTCCTATTTGTAGGCTTCCTACAGGCAGCCGGTTGTCCACTTTGTGAACAGAATGCTGGACTAGATGGACTTTTGGTCTGATTCAGCATGGCTCTTCTTCTATGTTCTTCTTAGAAGTATCAAAGGCAATTATAGTGCCACCATTCCAACTATAAGGCAATTTCTAGACTGTATTGGTTCTTACTAATGATGCTTTATACATTATCTTATGAGTTGCTTGTGGCAAAGTTCAGGAAAATGATTTCATCCCTAGACTTTCAAAATAACAAATGGATGATATATAAATAAATATGAGATTTAGCCTTTAAATCATATTTATAAAACATGCACAAATTACTATCTAGATATGGATGGATCGTAATTAATTGATTGATTAATTATTTTAGAAAGGATCAAGGTAAGACTTTCATCCAGGGCTTTGCTAGACCTGCCGGGATAAGCCGGCAGGGAGGCGGGGCTATGGCGCGCTAAGTTTAATGTGCGCCGCCCAGCCTCCTAGACGGCCGACCCGCAGGGACGACGGTTAAAGGGGCCATGTGGGGCCCAAAGCCGCCGGAGAAGGTAAGTTTTTTTTTTATTTAATCCCCCCCATCCGCCCCCCTCGCCGTCTCCTTCGTCGCCCTCCGCCATCCCCTCACCATCTCCTTCGTCGCCCTCCGCCCCCTCACCATCTCCTTCGTCGCCCTCTGCCCCCCTCACCATCTCCTTCGTCGCCCTCCGCCCCCCTCACCATCTCCTTCGTCGCCCTCCGCCCCCCTCACCATCTCCTTCGTCGCCCTCCGCCCCCCTCACCATCTCCTTCGTCGCCCTCCGCCCCCCCTCACCATCTCCTTCGTCGCCCTCCGCCATCCCCTCACCATCTCCTTCGTCGCCCTCTGCCCCCCCTCACCATCTCCTTCGTCGCCCTCCGCCCCCTCACCATCTCCTTCGTCGCCCTCCGCCCCCTCACCATCTCCTTCGTCGCCCTCTGCCCCCCCTCACCATCTCCTTCGTCGCCCTCCGCCCCCTCACCATCTCCTTCGTCGCCCTCCACCCCCCCCTCACCATCTCCTTCGTCGCCCTCCGCCCCCCCTCACCATCTCCTTCGTCGCCCTCTGCCATCTCCCCCCCCCGATCACCCACCCTCTGGCACGATGGGCACAGCGCTCGTATGAGCGCTGTGCCAGGTCCGTGGCTTTTTGCGGCTACTCGCGAGGCGAGTAGCCGCAAAAAGCCGCGGACCTTCCCGCATGTTTCACAGCTCCGGCCTGAGGCCGGGGCTGCGAAAAGGCGCGCCATAAGCGACTTTGCTTATGGCGCGTTGGAGGAGGCCTCACTGCGGCCTGGGCCCGGATTCCCCTGTGCGTCATCTGGACGCACAGCAGGGAAACCGGGTCTCAAGGCGCGCTAAGGCCTCGTCTAGGAAGGCCCTCAGTTGAGTTCTTTTCTGGCACCCATCTTAGTTTATTTTCTAGTGCCGTCAAAGTGTTGACAAATGGGAGAATGCTATCCTTTTTATGAATGTAAATAAACTGATACTGCTTTGGAGAGGCAATACCCCAGAGAGTAAGACATAGTTGGTTTTCTTTATCCCACTCTTACCCACACTACAGCTGGACACATCTGCAGTTCTTGTGTTTTCTTCAATACAAAGGCTTTTATTCCATGCTGAGTAGGACAGGCCAACAGGGCAAGGGTGTAAAATAAAATGTTTCCAAGGCCTTCTTAAAAGCTTGCAAGGATGGTGCATGGCAGACCTCTGATGGGAGTTTGTACATTACAGTCATATTTAGTGTGACTATAAATCTGCCAAAGCAGAGGTTAATTATGTAAATACAGTTATCGCCTAGGTAGTGGTTGTTATTTAAAGAGAAGGCCTAGGGAAGCCTGAGCAGCTTCAGGCCCATGGGGATGGATGCAGAGTGGATGTTTAACTCTTTCTCTCCCAGCCACATCCCTGACAAAAATCGCCTCTCCAAAGCTGCTATTTGAATTTCTTGGCAGACTTCCCTTGAAGATATCTTCAAAGTGTGGCATTTTTCTTTGGCTCTAACTAAAGATAAATGCAGTGGATACCTTTTGCTATATCAGCCAAGAGAGAGCTGGGCAAGATATGGCCTGTAGGCTCAAAATACTCTAGTTAGTAGATGCATTAGGGAAAGATTTATAGAATGGGTCTGTGGTGTCATCATCTGCTGAAAGCCACTGTTGTTTATGGGAGGAATTTTGGAAACTAAAGAGGGAAGTTCCCAAGTTGCAGTAAGATAGTGTGCATGTTGAAATGTCCTTGCACTTATTTGAATGTATAGAAAACTCTCACAAGTCAAAGCAGAAGCTGTGGTTTAGGTTAAAAGCCACAGAGAAAATGAAGCAGGTACCATTTTCCTATCTGTGGCCAGAAGATTTGACGGTTGCTCATCCTCTTCCTTTAGGAATATCATACATTTAATTGAAAGTGCCAGACACAGAGTTTCATTCTGTGTGGCTCTGAGTAGTAGGTTCATTGAGTGCTCAGCAACTTCTAATTTGAAATGTCTGGTTTGGTTTGTAGTAGGATGCAGAGGTCATGTGGTTTGGAGGGTCACGTTTACATACTACTGAAAAGGGCAATATCACTACATTAACTGCAAACTAAAATAGAGGGTATGTGTTATTTAGTGTTTTCTTCTTTAACATTTTGTCCAAGAGTGCTTTCAGAGGGAGGGCTCTGAGCATTACCAATGAGAAGGCATTGACCTGATTCACATGATCTGGTGCATGCCAGGTATTTTTTTATTGTGGCTCTATTCAGGTTCAGGACATCTAAATAGCTACTGGTACAAATGCTACCATGTACCTTGGAATCCAGGGAGTGGATGAGTAATGCAGATAGTGATATATGCATTCTCCCTTCTTTGACCTTACTTTTGATGAGTTTGATCTAAGGAGGTTATCCTTAGATGTTTCTACAAAGATATGGGAAAGGGCATTTGGATTTGCCCCACAAATAGGGAGAAAAATAGCTATAGTTTATTTGAAGATTCAAAATTTTGTAGCTGCATCATTTTAGAGTTTACAATTACATTAGACAGAACATGGTTGTAATCCCACAAACACGTGCCTGGGAATAAGACCGTCTGGACTCAATGAGACTTACTTCTGATTAGACATGCATAGGATTGCTTTGTGTGGTACAAGAATTCTGACCTGTACCATTTCAGACTGCTGAAATGGGTGGGCTGCATTTGTGAATGCTCTTCCATGTGAAAAGCTTCCTGTCTGATGTTCTAGCACATCAGACAGGAAGTTTTAATGTAGATCCCTCCCTGATGCACTATGCAGGAAACTGTATGTGGGATCTTTTAGAACAATCACACACCCACCCACCCACCCACCCACACACACACACACACACACACCAGCAGTTTGAAAAGATACACTCCTGAATTTTACTTCAATAATCTGGTAGTGTTGTTACGTGATGTTATGTTTTCTGTGTATAAATTCATGTATTATGTGAGGACATGCAGAAGACTGTAACAACTATTTCCACGAGTAGAAAAATATCTATTGCAACTTTTAAAGTCATGAAATAGCTACTACAATCTTCTGTGTGTCCCAGCTCTAGACTTTACTTTGCTTATGGATGTCCCAGGGATTAGCCAGCTGTGGCAATGTCTACGCTGGCTTTCACTCTTGCATTCATTCGGTGTAAGATCGGCTTTCAGTCTTTTACGCTCTCTCTTTGCTGGTTTAACAACAGGATATATTCAGGTCCTCACACTGCATAGTGGCATTTTTTCTAGTATGCTGTTGTCTTTGTAATCACAGCATGAAGGGATCTACTTGCAACTAGTTGGTCTAACAAGCACTGAAGATTAGGGTCACCATGAAAGTATGGTGACTCATGTTCTGGTCATGTGTTCAGCCCCTCCATATTGGTTCCGTGTTGATTCCACCATGAAATGTGTACACACGCACAAACATGCCTGCACACACACACATACACATAATCACTAGCAGAATTGGGTTCCAGATAAATTTCAGATGTAGCATTTATTGTGGAATCACCATGGTTTGTTCAGTCACATTATGTGGTGGTGGTATCCAACATCATCGTTATCTATTTGTAATTCTCCTGTGTTGTGGCTTCCATCTTTTTTCTCAATGCAAAAAGGAGTAAACCCCCCACTGTGCTTCCATATTTTTTTTAAAAGGTGTGGTCTGAAATGATCAGTGATCTGCCAGATTGGGGAATCTATCATAACTTAGGACACATTCAGTAGAACCTTTTCAGTGAGTAACAGTTTATTACTTATTTATTTAGTCTTTTAAGTAGAGCTAAAATACTTTTCCAGCTATAATTTAACATTTTTAAATGATAGTGAAATACCATTTAAATTAAAATTATACTTATAACATTATAATACAATGTAATGTACATTTTTTTAAAAAATGGTACAATCATCCTTTCCATTCATTGTCAATTTAGCAAGGTGGTTAATGGCAATGATTAGAAAGGTATTTTTAAAAACTATTTTAATACTAGCATTATAATTTTATAAAGCTATAGCATAGTTAAATTATGGAACTCACTACCACAGGATGTAGTGATGGCCACCAATTTGGATGGCTTTAAAAGGGGGTTGGATATATTCCTGGAGGCGAAGGCTATCAATGGCTTCTAGCCCTGATGGTTGTGTGCTATCTCCAGTATTCGAGGCAGTAAGCCTGTGTGCACCAGTTGCTGGGGAAGATGGGTGGGAGGGTGCTGTTGCACCATGTCCTGCGTCCTGCTTGTCCATCCCTGGCTGATGGCTGGTTGGCCACTGTGTGAACAGAGTACTGGATCAGATGGACCCTTGGTCTGATCCAGCATGGCACTTCTTATGTTCTTAACATATTTTGGTTGATGATCTGAGGTAGGTTTTAGCTATTAGAAGTATAACATTCTAATTATCCTTTGACTGAAGATGCTAACCTTTGCTAACCAGATGTCACCTTCAAACTATGCAATTGTCATCATTTTGCTATTATGTTAACTCTGATTATGGCCTAGAGATTACTTTTAAAATTATCTGTTGGTGTGCTGCGGCAAGCATTTACTGCTTTGAGATTCCAAACTATGCCTGTAGCATTCTTAGAGGGGAACACCCTTAAACTATCATGTATCATGTAGTATTTATGGCCAGAAAGAGGTGACAGACATTATCTATTTTGATTATATTGTTATCTACAAGATTCCCCTGAGGACATTTTTCTGAAAGTGATTCTTGAGAGAATTCCTTCTTTCTTTTTTTTGAAGAGTAGGGCGAAGTTTTGTTACTTATTGGGCGATAGGGATAAATAGATTACTTATAAGGCCTCTATGTTGGCCTAGATTAGGTACAAATTTATTGTACAAATAAGGTTCAGTGTGCTAGAGCACATCTATCTTAAAATGTATTTTTTTTAAAAAAAAAAAAAAAAAACCTGATGTTTGTGATGCCCAAAAGTTTTTAGCAAATAAATCTGTCTGATTTCAAGTCAGGTTTTTAAAAACTGATTTATGGAGAATTGTTGTTTTATTCTCATGTGACACTTTAGGATTAGGGATCCCTCACTTGGGGGATCAGATAGAGGCCTGGTTCAGACAACACGCTAAACCATGCTGCTTAACCACAAAATCCCTTAACCATTTTGTGGTTAAGCAGCATGGTTTAGCGTGTTGTCTGAACCAGGCCATTGTAACCATCAGGAAATGGTTATCAGGCACATGTTCCCCTATTACAGACCAGCACAACTTGTGATCCTTGCCCATGAGCTGAGAGCAGCCCAACACCCATGTATGGCCCAACAGGTCCGGATATGACCGGTAGGTTGCTTTTGACATGATAGGTTACGTGTTGTGCAGCCTGATATAATAATGAATTTTAAAAGTGTATTTAATAAAAACAAACAGCATTTCCTTGGCATGATTCATTATCTTAGCTCAGTTGTTAAGTGAGTTATCTGAGTTGGCTTTGCAGTTCGTGGCACACTGCAGATTGTTCGTGGCACACTGTGTTCGTGGCACACTGCAGATTGAATGGTATGGACTTATTTCTGGAGGCTAGTGTTTAAATGATCCCCCTTTGCTGGGGGAGATGGACTGATGCTTTTTTGGAACCTTCCAGCTTAGTGGTTCTGTTATTCCGAGATGGGCGAAATGGTCCATATTTTAGTCTTGGAATGCTGTTCTTTGAGATCAATTACAGCTTAATAATTTGGAAAAAATGTGGAAACAACTAGGAAGTGTACTGTTTCCTGATATTTAATCCTATCCTTGCTCCTCTTCCACTCCTCCCCCCGCAATCACCCTGTTCAGTTATTCAGTGCATCCCCACTTCCTCCTACTTTTACTGAGTGTTGTCTTTAACTCTTGCTCCTGGTTTAGTAATGATTTGCTTGCAAGTCAAGCTCTGCTTGGGTTCTGTTTGTATTTTGATTCCAGGTTTCGATCCTACATCCGAAGTCTTCATCCTCATTGCAGATTCTGCATGGATTTCAGATCCCCAGTTGTTTGCAGGTGATTGACACATTTTTGCATCCAGTGGCGCCTGTGCCTAGCTGACCTGTTTGTTGATTTAGAGCAGATACTGATGGAATTGCTACCCACACACTGCTTTGTTGATGCGTTCCCCTCATTTACACTATTTAAAATGGGCCAGAGGCTTTAGCTTTATGTGCTTTAAATACTTGTGTTGCAATTGTGAGCTCCCTTGGATTTTCTGTAGGTTTTTCCTGTCCCTTATGGTCAATTTCACTGTGAGAAAAACAGTGTAGAAGATTGACACCAGTGTGCTGCTGGAGTCATGGTAGAAGGCTCACAGAGGAATGTGGAATAGCTCCTATGAGGGAACAAACAATGAGCAGTACCCACTTTCAGCCCACTGGAATGTAAACCAGATACCTCAACCCAAGTGATCAGAAGATTTCTGCGCAGTAATAAGCCTGGTACGCGATGGTGACTTTGCTTTCTGCAAACTGTACTTTCAGATCATACTTCTTCCCAACCGAGGACTGTACATGAAAAGAGCACTTAAAAAGCTGTTCCCCAAAGAGCCATTATATGTTGTGGAGTCCTGAACCCTCCATTAACAACTCACCTTAGCCTCTAACCTTGACCATGGGTCACAGCAGTTATTTCACTTACTAGGTGTGAAAATCAGTTTTTGCAATGTGAGGATTATTGTTCTATCAGGTGTATTTCGTTATCTGTTGTTGTTTATTTGTTTTTAAAAGGGGGGCACTTTTCTGGAAGTATAAGCTGTTGTTAAAGATTTATGTGTTGTGAATGCATTTGTTTTAGCAGTGTACTTTCTTTTGAGAGACTTTCTTGGTATTTGTTACCAACAGGATATTTTCCCCTTTGCTTATACAGTCTATATCTTCCCAGATAAGAAGGCCAGTGACAGGACTTCATGAGTCTCAGGCAAGAGGCTCTCATTTGCCTTCCTTCAGCTGGAAGAGGCTGAGTGTGCAAATCAAGAACTCTCACATGCTTTTGGTTTGCATGATCACGACAGCTAAAACAAGCCACCGTTGTCTTATTGCAGACGCCGGAGTTGCTGTGTATGTGCCAGGCATATTTTCCTAATTATCCACATTGGTGTGGCTTGCTGTGTCGGCCAAGCCTCGGCAGCATGGCTTGTTTGGGGTGGGCAGCAACCCTCAAACAGAATCATAGAATAGTAGAGTTGGAAGGGGCCTATAAGGCCATAGAGTCCAACCCCCTGCTCAGTGTAGGAATCCACCTTAAAGCATAGCTGACAGATGGTTGTCCAGCTGCCTCTTGAATGCCTCTAGTGTGGGAGAGCCCACAACCTCCCTAGGTAACTGGTTCCATTGTTATACTGCTCTAACAGTCAGGAAGTTTTTCCTGATGTCCATCCGGAATCTGGCTTCCTGTAACTTGAGCCCTCTATTCTGTGTCCTGCTATCTGGGATGATTGAGAAGAGATCCTGGCCTTCCTCTGTGTGACAACCTTTCAAGTATTTGAAGAGTGCTATCATGTCTTCCCTCAATTTTCTCTTCTCAAGGCTAAACATGCCCAGTTCTTTCAGTCTCTCCTCACAGGGCTTTGTATCCAGACCCCTGATCATCCTCGTTGCCCTCCTCTGAACACGCTCCAGCTTTTCTGCATCGTTCTTGAAGTGTGGTGCCCAGAACTGGACACTACTCAAGATGAATCCTAACCAGGGGCAAATAGAGGGAAATCAGTTCCTCACGCAACTTGGAAGCTATACTTCTATTAATGTAGCCCAAAATAGCATTTGCTTTTTTTTGCAGCCACATCACACTGTTCGCTCATATTCAGCTTGTGATCTACAACAATTCGAAGACCCTTCTCGTCTATAGTATTGCTGAGCCAAGTATCCCCCATCTTGTAACAGTGCATTTGGTTTCTATTTCCTATGTGTAGAACTTGGCCTTTATCCCTATTAAACTGATTCTGCTGTTTTCAGCCCAGCTTTCCAGCCTAAAAAGATCATTTTGAAGTTTGTTTCTGTCTTCCAGGGTTTTAGCTATCCCACCCAATTTTGTGTCATCTGCAAATTTGATGAGCATTCCCTGCACCTCCTCATCCAAATCATTAATAAAAATGCTGAAGAGCACTGGGCCCAGGACAGAGCCCTGCGGTACCCCGCTCATTACCTCCTCCCAGTTTGAGAAGGTACCATTGATAAGCACTCTTTGAGTCCAATTCTGTAGCCAACTGTGGATCCACCTAATAGTTTTTCCATCTAGCCCACTTTTAGGTAGTTTGATAATCAGAATGTCACAGGGCACTTTGTCAACAGCTTTGCTGAAGTCAAGATATATTATGTCCACAGCATTCCCACAGTCCCCAAGGGAGGTTACTTGATCAAAGAATGAGATCAGATTAGTCTGACAGGATTTGTTCTTGAATATTCCATGCTGGCTTCTAGTAATCACTGCATTGTTCTTAAGGTGCTTACAGATTAACTTTGTTATAATCCGCTCCAAAATTGTTCCTTTCTAAAAACCTTTTTCAAGATTAGCCCTCCTCTAGTTGTGTGGTACTTCACCCATCTTCCAAGATTTCTAAAAAATAATAAACAGTAGTTCTGAGAGTTCGTTTGCTAGCTGCTTTATTACTCTAGGATGTAGTTCATCGGGCCCTGGAGATTTGAACTCGTTCAAAGAAATTAGGTGTTCCTTGATCATTTGTTTATCAATCTCAAACTGCAACAACCTATGGGTTGTTATTAGGTTATTTGAGAGTTGTTTTCCATGCCAAATAATCCATGCTGCCTGAGTTTGGATGACATGGCAAGCCACACTGATGTGGCTAATTAGGGAAATCTAGTTGGCATATGCCAAACCACAGTGCCTTATTTTAGCTGCTGTGATCATGCAAATCAGGCTGCCTCTGACCATCTTCATCCATGGTGAGACTGTCAGTGCTGTTGGGAGACAGCCCTGGGGCTGTTCTTAGTCTTGGGATATTTGCAAATGCTTAGCCTACTCGCCCTCTGGAGCTGGCCCTGATCTATAATGTTGCAACATTATCTATGAATCACATGAAACTATGAATGTCCTATTATCCATGAATGTCCTATTACAAGTGTCAATTAACTTTGTAAAGCTAGGATGATAAAGTTACCAGTGAGTTGTTTTGAATGGTCACTTGATTGAATCGTCAAACTGTTTTTTCAGTATTGTATTTGACCCCACCCATATGTACTTGCTAGTTGAAGATAAGTGCTCAATTCCTACTTTGCCTCAGTCTTCTCCCAAAAGCGGGTCTATGACCCCCCTGGAAAAAGTGAAGCACAAGTTGAGGGGGCAGGATTGCAGTTTGAGACTGATAAACAAATGGTCAAAGAACACCTAATTTCCTTGATTGAGTTCATATCTCCAGGGCCCGATGAACTGCATCCTAGAGTAATGAAGGAGCTAGTGGAAGAACGCTCAGAACCTTTGTCTATTATCTTTGCAAAATCATGGAAGACGGTTGAGGTGCCGGACGACTGGAGGAGGGCTAATGTTGTCCCTATCTTCAAAAAGGGCAAAAAGGAGGAACCTGGGAAGTACAGACCAGTCAGTCTGACATCCATCCCTGGGAAAATTCTGGAGCAGATTATAAAGAAGTCAATCTGTAAACACCTTGAAATCAATGCAGTGATTATTAGAAGCCAGCATGGATTTGTCAGGAACAAATCCTGTCAGACTAATTTGATCTCATTTTTTGATCGGGTAACCTCCCTTGTGGACTGTGGGAATGCTGTGGACGTCATATCTTGACTTCAGCAAAGCTTTCGACAAAGTGCCCCATGATATTCTGATTAACAAACTAGCTAAAAGTGGGCTAGATGGAACAACTAATAGGTGGATTCACAGTTGGCTACAGAATCGGACTCAAAGAGTACTTATCAATGGAACGTTCTCAAACTGGGGAGAGGCAACAAGTGGGGTACTGCAGGGCTCAGTCCTGGGCCCAGTGCTCTTCAACATTTTTATTAATGATTTGGACGAGGAGGTGCAGGGAACGCCTATCAAATTTGCAGATGACACAAAATTGGGTGGGATAGCTAATATCCTGGAAGACAGAAACAAACTTCAAAGTGATCTTGATAGGCTGGAGTGCTGGGCTGAAAACAACAGAATGAAATTTAATAGGGATAAATGCCAAGTTCTACATTTAGGAAATAGAAACCAAATGCACAGTTACAAGATGGGGGGTACTTGGCTCAGCAATACTACAAACAAGAAGGATCTTGGAATTGTTGTAGATCGCAAGCTGAATATGAGCCAACAGTGCGATATGGCTGCAAGGAAGGCAAATGCTATTTTGAGCTGCATTAATAGAAGTATAGCTTCCAAATCACATGAGGTACTGGTTCCTCTCTATTTGGCCCTGGTTAGGCCTCATCTAGAGTATTGCGTCCAGTTCTGGGCTCCACAATTCAAGAAGGACACAGGCAAGCTGGAGTGTGTTTAGAGGAGGGCAACCAGGATGATCAGGGGTCTGGAAACAAAGCCCTATGAAGAGAAACTGAAAGAACTGGGCATGTTTAGCCTGGAGAAGAGAAGATTGAGGGGAGAGATGATAGCACTCTTTAAATACTTAAAAGGTTGTCACACAGAGGAGGGCCTCCCAGAGTGCAGGACATGGAATAATGGGCTCAAGTTAAAGGAAGCCAGATTCCAGCTGGACATCAGGAAAAACTTCCTGACTGTTAGAGCAGTACGACAATGGAATCAGTTACCTAGGGAGGTTGTGGGCTCTCCCACACTAGAGGCCTTCAAGAGGCAGCTGGACAACCATCTGTCAGGGATGCTTTAGGGTGGATTCCTGCATTGAGCAGGGGGTTGGACTCGATGGCCTTGTAGGTCCCTTCCAACTCTGCTATTCTATGATTCTATGATAACATTTTATGTATCTCATAAAGTGGACTCTAGTCCATGAAAGTTTATGCCAAATTTGTTAATCTTTACTGTGCCACAAGATATTTTGTGGTTTCAGCTAAATAGATTTAACATAGGTACCCTTTTGGAATATTATCTATAGGATAGGGGGGGAAATGCTACATACTCTTTCCCTGATTGCTCCACTATCCAAAACGTTTCTGCTGATATTTATTTATTTGACTTCCACCCCACTTTTCTACCAAAAATGGCATGCATGGTGGCTTACAATCACTAATAGAACTTAATATAATTAATAATAAAACAAATATATTATACATAATTAAAAACGCATCAGTAATAGAGTAAAAACAGCCTCCAGCCCAAGAGACCTGCTTACACATCAAAGACCCATTTGAAAAAAGTGGGTTTTGCCTGTCTGCAGAAGCATAGCACTGAGGGAGCGAACCTACCTTCCCTTGGCAGGGAGTCCCACAGCCAAGGAGCAGTCACTGAGAAGGTCCTGTTTTGCATTGCCACCAAATTTGCCCTGAAGTTGGCAGTCTTGAAAGAAGAGCCTCTCCAAAAAACTTAAGAGCCAGGGAAGCTTGTATGGGAGACTGCGGTCTTAAAGCAGCTTGGTCCCAAGCCTGTAAGGGTTTATAGGTCATTACCAGCACTTTGAATTATGCCGGGAGCCACCGAAGTTGTTGTAACAAAGGAGTCACTTGCTACCTATAACCAGCCCTGGTCAACAGGCTGGTTGCCGCAGATGAAGTTCTGAACAGTTTTTGAAGGCGGACACATGTAGAACATGTTACAGTAGTCCAAATGGGATATACAGTAGCTAAGGCATGTGTGACTGTGACGTCTCTAGGAACAGCTGCAGTTGGTGCACTTGCCTCAGCAGCACAAACACACTCGTGGCCACCGCCAAGACCTGGGCATTCATATTCAAGGCCATGTCTAAAAATTTGTCCAAACTGATACACCTGCCTATGATTCCAGCATGTCATTGTCACTACAACAATGATATGATGTTCTGCTTTGGGGTGGGTGGGTATTATACTGGAATAAGGTGCTTTCCCCACCCATTCAGAGCATCTTTGAATTGGTATAGCAAGTCTTTGGCTTGAGCAGTAAGTTGCTGTGATCAGGCTTGTGGAAAGAATTCAGATTTGCAGGAGCTTTGCAGGAAAATTCTGTTCATGGCTAAAATCAGTCAATCAATCAAAATGTTTAAGCTGCAGCACCAGTATTGGAGGGACCTAGTCATGCGGAGGTCTCAGATTTTCCCCAGCCTTGTAACGCTCAGGAAAAGATAGAAGAGGTTTTCCTAATAAAATTGGATGTTTAAAGAATATTAAATATCTGAACAAATTACTTGTTACATTTTATTGCTTTAAAAATAAGAAAAATATATTTATAATATATTTAATACTTGACTTCAGAATAATAAAATAAATGCAAATGTGTGTAGAAAGCATGAATATAGCTGTGATGTTATATCCTCAGGGCTTGGAATAATATGCAAATAGACCTGAGGTTATTATACAGCTAGAGCAGAAACTGAATGTCACTATAAAGCACATGTTCAATAATGTCATTAGCAAATCATACTATAACAGAACTAGAGCTGTCACCCAAGTAAATGCTGGCTCTAGGTTTAGAGGGTACTTGGGCAAAATGTCCTAAGTGGGTCTCCTAGTCTAAAGAGTCCCACTACTTTCTTGGCACTCTTAATGCAGCCTATTCATTTGTCCTGTCCTTCTGGATACAACTTGTACAATTGCCCAGAAAAAGAGAGGTAAGCAGAGGTTCCTGCTCCATTTCTTCGACTTATCACCTGCTTGGAGAGAACAGGTAAACAGGCAGAGTCAGCGAGGAGGAGGAGGGTCAGAAGGCTCCAGGGTTCCTCAGTGGGCCGCCTATAGCAGTGTGGGCCTTGACAGGCGGCCAATGATGGCAACTCCTGACACCAGCTGTGTTGTTAGGTGATTACTCATGATTTTGGGGGCAGCAGTCCTAAGTACTACTACTACTACATTTCTTACCCACCTCTCCCTCTGGATTGAGGTGGGGAACAACATCAAATCTAAAAATACTATAAAATATATAAATCTGATTAAAAATATTTAAAACTACTACATTATTAAAATAACAGCCAGACATTTAAAAATTCAACTGGGTAGACCTGCTGGAAGACATCAGTCTTTATAGCTTTTTTAAATTCAGAAAGACTGTTGAGTTGCCGATCTCTCCTGGCAGGCCATCCCACAGTCTGGGAGTGGCAGAAGAGAAGGTCTTCTGGATAATGGTTGTCAGCCTAGTTTTCACTGACTGAAGTAAATTCTTTCCAGAGGACCTGAGTGTGTGGGATGGATTGTACAGGAGAAGGTGATTCCTCAGGTAACCTGGACCCAAACCATGTAGGGCTTTAAAGGCAATAACCAACACTTTATACTAGGGAGTAAGTGCCATAGGACTCAGTGAAGGTACTTTAGAGTAAATATGCACACCAGATCAGTTAATTGATATCATGCTCAATTAATGAAAACTTTATATTGGACTGGGAGTTGGGAGATCCAGGTTCTAGTGCCATGGAAGATCACTGGGTGACTTTGGGCCAGGCACAGACTCAGAGCCCAACCTCTCAGGGTTAACTGTGAGTATACAAATTGAGAGGAGGAGGAGGATTATGAATGCTGCCTTGTGTTCCTTGGAGGAAAAAAGGTGGGATATAAATGCAATAAATAAATAAAAATAAAATTATTCTAAAGAAATTTGGTGGATTATATCCAATGGTGGATTTGCCTGAGCTGCTTAGTAGAAAATGTTCCTGCTCACATAGGCCAGGGTTCCCATTTTTGCCAAATGCCCGTACGACTGTGCCATATTCCCTCAAGGGGAGGGGCGTAGCTCAGTGGTAGAACATTGGATACATTTTTGACAGAGAAACATAGGTCAAAATGATACATAACATTATTCCCTCATCTGCCCTGAAGTTACTGTTTACCACAAGCAGCACTTTTGGAGACAAATAGCAGCTGGGGGATCAGCAGAAACTGGTACAGGGTTCCAATCTGGATCAAGACCACATTCTGGATCAAGCCCTGCAGCTGGGTTGTTTCTTTCTTTCTTTCTTTCTTTTTTTGGTCTAGTATAAATTCTTCATTATAAAAGTGGCCAATATAAGCATGCTTTCTAAAAAATGTGAATAATATAATATGTAGTTGGTTCTTAAGCTTTAAATCAGTCTTCCCCAACTTGGTTCCCTTCAGATGGTTGGAACTACAACTCTCTGGTGTCCTTACCATTGGCCATGCTGGCTGGGGCTGATGGGAGTTCTAAAACATCTGGATCTTGGAGAAGGCTCCTGCATACACCAACAAGATTTTATTTTTTATATACAATTACACTTTGCAGATCTTTTAAAAATGTGTGTCTTCAGTCATTTCCTCCTTTTCCCAGAAAGGAAAAAGTAGTAGTAAAGTGGCTACAAGCTGAGGAATATATGAGAAAATTGCTTTAACTGCTTCAGATACAGAGCTTGCAGAATCAATTGGCTGTAGAATCTTCAGAGAGTTCTGCAGATAGACCCAAGAGATCTCCCCATCAAGCAAAATGTGCGGCACACTTTTAACCAGAAGTCTTCAATTAGCACACTTCCTTGAAGAGTTCCTTTTCTTTCTTTTTCTTTTACTGCACAACCCTAGTAGCACTATTCAGCACTGCCGTTTTAAGATTTATCACTGTTTCTCCTGCTGCTTCATCCAGACGTTACATTATATGAGCAGCTATTATTTAACTTCTTTGAAAAATGTTTTGGTAGGTTCTACATTGTGACATTCCCCAATGCCTTCCAGATGTTTTGAACTATAACTCACATCATTCCTGACCATTGGCCAGGCTGGGTGGACATGATGGGAGTTGTAGGCCAAAATATTTAGAGGGCACCACCATATGGGAAGCTTTTGTATGGGAAGTATTGTGAGATTCTCCAGATTGACCCATACACAAAGATCAGAGAACTGCTTAAGTTCATGTTAGGGATTTGAGCTTTTCAAAAGGAAGAGTTGACATCATTTCCTTGGACATGTGACCCTTATGCCTTATCAACAAACTGCTTTTGAAAAGCAGGTTGTCATGCAGCATTGGCTACAGTTTGAAGAAAATAACCCTAGAACCTTTTGAGACTTACAAAACTACTTTCACAGATCCTTGGATCCTGGACAAGGACTTTAATACTAGAACAGAAAAATCAGAAATTGCCTCAGGCCAATGCTACTCCAGAGAAGTTTTTTTAAAAAAAACATGTACAAAGTATTCTTTTATATAGAGAATGGTGGATGGACTTGGTGGTGGATGCGGTAGGGAGTTTGATATGAAAAAGTGGGATGAATTTAAGTGGGTGGGAGAATAATGGGAAGAGTTTCGAATAGCATGATATGGGCATTGGCAGGAAAACATGCTACATTTGGCATGTCTACACCTGGCTGTGGGTTCACATGACACAGAAAAGGCTTTCTATGTAAGCATTCATAGAACTTCCCTCCATTTTTAAGTAAGAGGGGAACATGTAATGTCTGTTCCAGAATAGAGCAAACTTGGCACTGCTGAATTGAGTTCAATTCTTAGGGAAGTCTAGAGGCCAGTCAAGAGGAGCTACACAGACCTTACAGAGGCTTTTCATCCATTCCGTAGATGGGGCCTTTTGTATCCTGAACCTGGGCCAACATCTTGCCTTTCTTACAGAAACCCTTCTCCATCCATGCTCAACTCCTCTAACATCAAGAGGCAAAAGTGATGTTACTTATAGTCTCCAACTTGCCACTCGTTGGTTATCAGACAGCTAATTCATGTCGTGGCAGGCGGCCAGTTCCACCACAAACGTTCTGCTTCTATTGACAGTTCCTGTAGGTCAATGGGTCATAGGAAGAAATGGGAATACAAAGGTTCATTCCACTTCACATATGATAATTTGTCTGTTCTAATTGTGCATCTGCTGCAGTGGTGCATTGATAATTGTTTGTCTACCTGATGTATATCAAATACAGTGTCATCTTGCACTCAGCTTTCAATTCCCTCCAGCACTGCTCCAGAAATGCCAACAATATGCTGGCAATTAACAGTTTGCTTGAAAGAGAGGTGTTTAAATAGCTGCCAATTTGAAAAGGTTAGGGGAAAATGAACATAAAATTGAGAGGCTGTTTGTTTTTGTATCTATATCTATATATGCATGGGTGGTGCTAAGCAAGGAGCAGGTTACTGATCCCACCCCTACAGAAAGAAGCAAAAGTTTTAGAATTTCTTCCCTGCCTGCTGCGTCCATGTATTCTGTCCCCCATTCCGTTCTGTTTCCTACCAGTGCTGACTAGTGTGGGTGTTTCTTACTTCAGTGTGTGTATTTCACATGGAACTTACCTTTCCTGCTTTTTGACATAGGGGAAGGGTTTGTAGAGGGCTATTGGTTCTGCACACAGTATAAACAGGTCTCGAAGTGTGCAAAAATATAGAAGACAAGCCCATGTCAGCAGCAGTAGACAATAGATTTAGATTTGAGATGGGGTGGTAAAATGGGCAGCAGTGAGACCACACAGATGAATCCTTTTTGCAGTTGGTGGTCAGCCATGTGAGCTTGTACTCAGTTGACAATGTGGGTGTACCTGAGCGTGCCCAGTGGGGACTGGGTGGGCGGTGCTTGCTCTCTTGCTTTGCTGACTGGTCTTGAATGAGGGAACGTGTGTGCTGCTTCTCAGGCTGCTTCTCTCTACATCCAAAGAAAGCTAGCTATGTCCCTAGGTTCAACCTAGCTGTTATCAACTCTAGATCCTGCTCTGCTAAGAAGAGAAACCTTTTGGGATGTTCACACCAGTTGTTCAGCTTCTAAAGAATATAGGCATTTAAACAGGCAATGTCTACTATATATGGGAATGGTGGCAAATGCTGTTACTTTTTATAGTTACTGTAAGCCACTCAGCTTTCTGTTAAAGAGTGGCATACAAATATCATTTAGTGAAAACCATTAAGAGCACGTAGAGTGAAGGCCTAAACTACACATTTCATTAATTAGATCAGTTTAGCTTAGGGTGCTAGTTTTCCTAACCTAAGTGTGTGAAGTCCCAATCAGGATCATGACACTTCATGGGAGGAGAGTTCAACTTCTCCCACCTATTCCTCCCCTCTGAAATCCCACATCCCATAGAAATAAAAAGAGAGAGAGAAGACTCCATTGCTACAATAAAGCCTTTCCCCCTTTTATTTTAAGCCCCCCCCCCATGCCCTACCGCTATGAAGGGGATATTTCAGGGCAAGTAAGTGTGTGTGAGAGAGTTAAACACTCCTCTATTGAAGTGTCATGGACCTGATCCGGATCGAAGCCTCATGTGCTTGCAGGACAGTAGGAAAAACAATGCTTCGTCCAGAGTCAGGGAGCAACATGCAGCATGGCTGAGGCAATGAGTATGATTTCTTGATGTATTTAAGGAGGGAAAACTGGAGAGAGAACGTGTGAGAGTTTGTTTGTTTTCTGGCATTTCTTTGCTGAGCACTGAAGCCAGCCAGGCCAGCACAGAATTACCAGTAACAACTTCTTTGCTTGCTTTGTGTGGAGGGGTGTGTGTGTCTCTTGATATTTATTGAAAGATGAATTATAAATTAAAAGTATGATTTCTCTCTGTTTCATTATTGCTGCTGCATGACTACTCAGAAGTAAGTCCCATTAAGTGAATGGGTAAGTGTGTGTAGGATTGTAGCTTTAATTTTTTAAAACCACTAACTTGCTCAAAGGTGGATTTCATTGTGGTTTTCTTCCTATTTAGGGATGGATTTGTACAGGATTTTTCTTTGGATGATGATTGCTGTTGCTTTAGTTAATTTTTTTAAAAAAATAACTGTAACTTGTAGTGCTGGGGAATTAATTTCAGTTCAGTCCATAGATGTCTATGATCCATCCGGGGTGGGGTAGGGTTCTGGCTTGAATATAGGGGGGCTGGGAGGCATGGTAGTTTATAAGTGCATTTTTTTCTTTATGACTGCATTAATTTAAAGCCTTGGCTTCTGCAAAATGATGCATTTCAGGCATTAATACAGGGAAACTGGGTTGAGGTAACTACCCTGGGCTTCGTCAGATATTTAGAAATTTGGGCCTTTACTCCATTGCTGGGAGACAAGACTGAGCAAGAAATGGAGGAACTTGCTGTTTGCTAACTTCATTGCTTCCATCTCTAAGATCAAACAAGTGAAAATCCAAGAATGCAAAATGAGGAGCCAGGATCAATGCAGAGTTGGTGCATTCCCTTGTAACAAACTCTGTGCTTATTATAAATTGGTACATCAAGGAGAGGGGCTCCACAAACTTTTCTCCCTATATGCAGGATTTTTGTGCATGTAGGGGAGCGTTAAAAATAAAAAAGGACAGATGCTGCAGTTTGAAGTGGCAGAGTGCAGAATTCTACCAACCTAGGGCCAAATAATTTTCCTATGTGGAGATATGTGATTCGATCCCCTGCAGTTTTGTGAAAAGGTAAATGTGGCTGAATAAGAAGTTATTTAGCCCAATTTCCTCCATCAGGGTCTGCTTATCTTTCTTCAGATGTATCAAAAATAATTCTTCCAATGCACTTCAAGATAGAAGAAATATTGGAACGATTCTTTTTGATACGTCCAAGTAGACCTCAACCATAACGAGGTGTGAATTGTCATGTAGTGTTTCACTAGGCGCTCTCTTTAATTTAGTGAAAAATCAATATTTTTACTTTTACTGCTTTGGGGATCAATGCTAACCCTATTGGAATGACTGTGACAACTGAAAAAACTATGTACATAAGGCACTAGGGGTCAAAGAGACCCTGCCAAATGCTGTTTAAAGTTATTAGTAACTCGTCAAGTCTACAGATGCTTAGCACAGAACCTGTTCTGTCTATTTCATGTAAGAGGTACAGGGTGAAAACAATGTTTTAGTCTATTTTCATAATAGGCAAATTGATCACTTTTCTTAACATCACCAGAAATGGTATCAGGGATTGATTGTACTCCACAGGTTTACAAAAGACTTTCTACAGAACTGATTTTAAAAACATTTTTCTCAGTTAGAACCATCCTTTGCCCCACCAAAACATCTCTTTTTCATCAAAACTTGTCTTTTCCATTTTGCACAAAAATTCTAGTTTGGCTTTTGGGGTTATTATAGGTTTCCACATATACTTCCAAACACATCAATTAATAAATGATATTTGTATGCCACTCTATAACAGAAAGCTGAGCGGCTTACAGTAACTATAAAAAGTAACAGCGTTTGCCCCCATTCCCAAATCTAGAGTTGATAACAGCTAGGTTGAACCTAGGGACATAGCTAGCTTTCCTGGGATGTCAAGAGAAGCAGCCTGAGAAATGATAGGGCCTCTACCATTGGTGATATCAAGAGAAGGAGCAGGTGCCATTTCTGTGATTGATGCAATGGCAGAAAAAAATGCAGCAATCATGGATTTCATGTAACCATTTTGTCTGTCTTACTTCCGTAATTGTGAAATGTGATGCGCATAGGCTGTTTGAGTATCATGTGCTATGGTTGCAAGGTATGTGAGATTTGTTGCTGTTACTGCTAATTCACAATTCATAATTGCATTGCTATATCTATATAACTGTTTCAATTTTATTATATGTATATCATGGTATAATTTGTTTTTTAATGTTTAAAAATCTGTGATATCCGTTAGAGCCCACATACCATTCATGTAGGTTTTTGTACATTATTGTAGATGTTATTGACCCCACTGACTCATGTGCAACTATATTGTTTACCGGAAAAGAGAAGGTCTCAAGCCATGATATATATGTATCTTGTCAGTGATATCATGCTTAATCACTTCTACCAGGCATTTTATTTGTATGGCTTTCTTGTACTACATTTTACCACAATACTGGATTGGTGCAGTCATGTTTTCTATTGACAGAGGATTAAATGCAGCACCATGTTGTTGTTTGTCCGGTGGAGAAAACATGCAGATAATGTCGTGTCTAGTTGGCTCTGATTCTATATCTTCATTCATTATGATTCAATTTCTGCTCACTGATATATATATATATATATATATATATATATATATATGGGCTCACAGGGACTTTAGGGTGCTGAATTTCAGTATCTGGCCTCTAGAAGCCTCTTGTATCTGCAGCTTGGCTTCTTCCTGAGCATGCTATCATTCTCCACGATTGTTGTCTTCTAGTGCCCATAGAAGATCAGTGAGCAGAAATTGAACAGAAAGAGATTGGCCTGGTTCATATGTAACACTAACTCATGGCATGGGTTGTTGAATTCTTAACCACAAACAATCCAAAAAGAAAAACCATTTTTTGTTGGTGTGTTGTGAACTCTGAGTTGTTTAAACCATGTGTTGTTGTTACATGCAAATCCAGAATCATGTGTTGTTCATGGGTAATTTGACCAGGCTGCAGATGTTGGGAGGCAAGAGTGATAGAAAAATCCAGCTGCTCTACATCCAGTACTACAGCATCACAAAGGCATTTGGGATACAGGAAGGGAATGGGTGAAGGAGGACGAAAACAGCCCAAGGACTGAGAAAACAAACCACAGTTTGTTCAATCATTTGCCAGACACACACTAGGTAGAGCAACAAACCATGGTTAAATAACGCTAAACCATGGGTTAGCATTACGGGTGAACCAGGCCATTGTCTCATCAAATTAGTACTTTCACTGGCACTGTGCATAAGTGTGATGCACAACAGGATTTAGGGATACTGGGGTTGAAACTTCACAATCCCTTCTAGATAAATCACATCTTTCCTTATTCCCAACTTGTCTGAATGTTGTAATAATACTTATGATATGTTAAATTGAAGAGAAATAAACCTATCTATACTTAAGGTCAAGAAAGTGATTCATTTATCTCATGTGGTCATATAAAATATTGATATTCTCACTTAATTTAGGCATGAAATACCTTTCAGCTGTATCAGCTATCTTAAACTTAATTGTATTAGCGGACCACTGATCTGCTTTGCTTAGTCTTTCTTCTTCCCAATTTCTTACATGTGGCTGCTGCTTAATGGTTTAAAGGCTTTGAGATTAAAACTCATCTCTTTCTGCTTTCTAATGCACCTGTATTTATATTCCAACAAAAAAGAATGGATATTCAGGGGGAAGAGAAGGGAAAGTATTACTAGTGTGTTACTGTTGCCAGGTTGGTAGTTCTCTGTTGTGGAGAGTGCTTTAGACAAACAACTCCTATTACCAACAATCAAAAGGCACTGTGCAGCTAATCTGTCATTCTCTCATTAATGGATAATGGATAATTGTATGGTAAGAAAAAAAAGGCTGTAGAAACACAGGAGGATTAAAATGAAAAGAGGTATAGTAAAAAAGAACGATTTTGAGGGAATTTGGAAAAAGTTCTTAGTATTTGTGTTTTCTAAGGGAAGCGGGAAACCACCAACAGAAGAAACTATGAGTTTCTGGAAACAGGAATGAGATCCCGAGGTGGGGGGTGCACTTTTATGTTTAGCATGAATATGTTTAATAGACTAGTTTGAATATATGATACAAATGCTATTTTATGTTTATGTATTATGTTTTTTTTAAGTTTGTTAACTGTTGTAAAAGTTAATAAAAAGAATTTAAAAAAGAAAAAAGAAACACAGGAGGATTAGAAATGGAAGTCAACTTCTGGACACACACACACACACACCGGTCTAATTCCATACACAATGCAGGGTGATTTCATAATAAAAGCCTTGTGTAGAAGCCTGAGGCCATCTCTACATGAAGGTTTTGTGGTGCAGTCGTCATTCCTCAGGCATGGAATTATCCGGTTGCTTTACATGACACTGTCATTCTCTAGTTTATTTCCTGAAATTTCCCCTTCCATAACCCCTGTTATTTCACAACGGGGGAAATGCTGTATTTTTTGTGCTCGCCCCAGCACATCGCCATTGCCAGGCCGGGTATTTTTGGCATATCGCTATTATCCACTTTATGTTGCCGGAAGTGAAGGATGCAGTTATATTAACAATGGCAGTGACACCGACGATAGGGTGGGTGTGTCGCCTTGCTCTTCCGGGCACTTCTGCCTCTGCCAATTGCAGTGTGCCCATTGCAACAGCAGGATGGCCATTGCAGTACGAGGACATGGCTGAGAACATTGAGAGCAGTATTTCACCTGCTGCTCCACCTGTCTGCCAGGATCTTGGGAGCACCAAGTAACCTTCAACCTGCTGGGTATTTGAGGGAGGCTAAAATACAGGAGCAGCTCTGCATCAGCCATTGGAACATGGACTCTTTTGAGATGTCCGCACAGAGTCACAGGTGCTTGGCACTGGAATGCCGGATGAAAACAAAAGTGCTGAGACTAGAGTACAATGGGAGTAAAAGCGTGTGCGGAGCTTGTGTTTCGAGGGCTTATGGTCTGCCTGTACTAGGGGGCTGTGTCAATCACCACAGGGTGACGAATAACCAGCTATAGGGAGGGAAATAGGCGTGGAACATGGAGAAAGATGCAGGAGTCAAATGCTCTCTTGTATAAAGGTTTGTCGCGCAACAATGCCGCTACTCATGACAGGAGCTGGCTCTCCATAAAGAGAAAAGAAACAGAAAATTGTGGGATAAAAACAGCTGCTGTAAAGGGCCCATGATTGAAAGAGAGAGCAGAAACAGCTGTACGTTTCTGGGATGAAACAGTGGAGAAACTCTGAGAGAGGGTTCATTTTCTGTTTATCCCATTCCATTGCTCTACCAGTTCCTTCTTCCACCACCCTGATTCCTGCTTTAGCAAATAGGATTCCAGTTTTGCCTCAGCAGGTAAGAGAGGAAGGTAGGTGAAGTGACAAGTGGGGCAAAGGTTACAGAAACCGCACCTTCTCTCAGGGCCTTTAAAAGTACAGGCTCAATATCCAAGTTAAAGCTTGGAAACCCAATAGCATGGAGAGTCTCCCTGCTGCCAACTTGACCACTTATCTTATCCTTTCCCGATCTTGTGTCTCCTGACCTGGCTTACTTCAGAAGCGGAAAACTGAGACATTTTTGTATTTGTGACACTGAGCCTAAACTACAGTGTTATTAAAGAAGATGCATGAACTGACATGATCATTATGCTTGGCATTTTCCCATTCCTCCTCTCCTTCACCGTGGCTACCGCTTATGTGTGAGGGAACATTGAGTGCAATGACATTGTGTCACATACCTCCTTTAACTATATGTTGATAGGGATATGGGTCAGTGGTGGTCGTGGATTCATCATAGTTTGGGTCTTATTCTCACACCATAGATCACTATCTGAATGTCTGCCGTGACCCATTGAGGAAGGCTTTTCTTGGCCTGTTCTACACTGTATTCATTTATCTTGCAATTGCTTTTCCTTCATTGGCATGTGAAGCAGGGTGTGTTCATAAACTTGCTGCAATAGTTTGCTTTTTTAAAAAAATAAATAAGGATGTTTGGTCTCATAGTGGAGCTGGTTAAACATATTACAAATTAGTTGCAACTCAAAAACATTCATTCATTTACTGCCACCTTTCCCCAAACTAGTGCCCAACCTGATCATGAAGGGAGTTATAATTCAATATATTTGAAGGGAACCAGGTTGGGAAGGCTGAATTACTGGATAGACACTTAATGTTGTGTGTGTGTGTGTATAAGGAAAGAAACGTACTGGGCTTTGTGTCTATGGGTGTGCATTTACCTGAATTAGCACTATAATCCACATACATCTGTCCTGCCACTCAGATATCTAACTTTTATGGGAGGTGGCTGAAACATGAAGAACTATAATACACAGATGGTGCAAACTAGCAACAATTTGTAGTGGCATTCCCAATATCTCTCCCAAAGGCAAAATATGTTGCTGATTTAGCAGGAGCAGGTGCCAGAAAATAGGGACTGTCCCTGGTTAACAGTTGGAGAAAATGCAATACATCCTCTTTCCTTTCACTCTGTGCAGCAGCAGCAGAGTATGGAAGGAGTTGAGTTTTAATGTGGAGTTTGTCACTGTTCTGCAAAAGGTATTAATTTCTTTCATTTTTGCTGTTTCTCACAGACCTCCTGAAAGCACTTCACAAACCATAGTTTAAGAACCACTGAACCATGGTTTCATCTGACAGCAAAGGCAGGAACCTTTAGCCCTGTACAGAATGAAAAACATGCAAAATTAATGCATGGAGGGAGGGAGCAGGATCATGGCCAATGGCCTCCATGGTTGATCAGGTCCTCTGTACAAACTTACGCAAAGCCGTATGCACACAGGCACTCCTTGTCTTTATCCTGCATTTTTATTAGGGATAAGTGGATTCTGTCAGTTCCACTCCATTACTGCTCCAACGTTCTGATATCCCCTGGGTTCCACTCCATTTGAATTCCGGCAGGAATTTTGAATTTTGGAATGTCAGTAATGAATTATGTGCATGCATTCTCACAATAATCATTTTAAAAGCAAAAAAATCCCCCACTGTTTGTGCCCTTCTGGGAAGTTTTCTTTTTTTTTATGGGGAAAGATTTTTTTAAAGTTCCTATATTTAAGTATTAAAAGGGGTTTTCTAAAAACAAGCAAACTCCAATTGCAATAAAACACATTTAACTCTGCTCTGCTGTTAGCTGCAACCTAACAGATGCCCCTGTGTAAGATTCAGCCCATGATTCCCTTAACTCGCAAACTAGCATGTGTAGCCAAATTAACAAAGTGAACTGACACATGGGAGATTACTCTTTGGACCTTAAGGGAGACAGCCAACCCCAAGAATTCTATTTAGAAAGGTTTTATTAACTTTAGAGGCAAAGGGATATCACACAGACAAAATGAGTGAGGTACAATAAACTAAATGAACAAAATAGCCTTTGTGGTATCACTAGAAAGCTGGACAATTTATGTACTAATCAGCATGAGTGTCTTCATGGATGTTCAGCTGTGGACAATTGGCGACAAAGACACAGGTCTAGTTTGTACATAACACTAATCCATGGTATGGGTTGTTGAATTCTGGGTTGTTGTGATGTGTAAGTGTGGTTACGCTAACAAATGTAGTCACATTTACACATCACAGAAGCTGCATCCATTTCAAAGATATTTGTGATAGGGAAGAACCCCAGAAGAATTTACAAAACAGAGCATTAAGTTGTTGAAAATATTTGCCAGGTATAAGTAAAGGACAGACAATTTGAAGTATAATATTCATCTTTAGTGTGTTGACTCTGTCCCACAGACTCAACATTAATTATGCCCATCCATCTATGTCTCGTGCCATCTCATTAATCAGCTTATTCACATTTATTTTAATCAATTGAGATATAACTCAGGAATAAGTATTCCCCAATAGGTAATAAAATCAGGGCACCATTGAAAATGGCCATTAGCCAACACACTAGGAAATATGCTATCTCCAATTGGCATCAATTCAGACTTTGACCAATTAATTGAATAACCAGACAGATCACCAAAAGTATTAAATCAGTTTCATCAAAGCAGGAATAGATGCCTGGAGTTTAGGAATAAACAATAAAAGATCATCAACATAAAGAATTATTTTATCTTGAGGCTTTAATTGTTGGGTTCAGTTATATCTCCTCTGCAAGCATAACTTTAACACTACTGGCTGGTACAGATTATTGCATGTCATATAGGACTGCCAAGTTTGTCAAACAGGCTCTGGAGAAACAAAAGTCATTGGCAGCCGTAAAAGACTAAACTTATTAATATAATATAATATGTCATCAAATATCATACAGGATTACAAGATGTTTTAACCTGCTCTTGTTAGCCATTTTATTAACACTTTGTATTTTGGTATTACCTCTGGCATGAGGAGTATTTTATTACGTTTCTGTATGCACATGGCCTGACTGGCTAATATACAATAAACTGTTGTTGTTATAAATTCTAAATCAGCATAAACCCTACTAAATACTACTGTTCTGTCTAATTGCACAAGCCAGGGGTTCCAAACATAGATCAAATATCTATGGGGAAATTGGACATCCTTGTCTAGTACCTCGCCCAAGCATGAAAAAGCTGACAACTAGCTGTTGTTCATAACTCTTGGGATCAAATATAAAAATTTAACCCATTTCAAAAATTCCACTGGAAACCCAAAATTACTCAAGATAGCAAGCATAAACTTCCAATGAATTTTATTGCTACACTTGTTAAATGTCTTGCTTTCCCTATGATCTCTGTGTCAGTTAAAAAAGAAAGACAAAAGAGAAGAAACTCTGGGATAATGTTAAGTAACTTGGATCATCATTCTGTATATAAAGCAGATATTTTTTATTTGTTATATCCCGCCTATATACAAATTTAGGAAGCATACAAATTTAAAAACAATTTAAACAAGATAAATAATAAAACAATACCCTAAAGCAGTATACCAAGTTAAAAACCATTTAAACAAGATAAATCAATCAATACAACATAAAAACAATATATAACGGTTAGCAATAAGATTGAAAAGGGAAGGTTTGCCAGAATAATAGTGTCTTGAATGACTGCTTAAAGACATTTAAAGGAGTCAGCAGGGGCATTTCATCCAGCAGGTCATTCCACAGCTGAGGGGCGACCTTAACATCCCTAAATATGATGTTATGAAGAGTACAGACTTTCAGTGCAATCCTATACATGTCTACTAAGAAATAGGTCCCATTGAATTCAATGGGGCTTACTTCCAGGTAAGTGGGTACAGGATTGCAGCCTAAATTAATATATTTTTATTCCACCATCCCTTCAAGGAGCTCAAGATGGCACCCCTTACCCTCAGAGTAACTCTGTAAGTTAGGTTAGGTTGAGGGATGGTCACCAAATGAGGTTTTCTTCTTTTTAACTGAGCAAGGATTTCAATAATTGAACAATTAAAATCCATCACTATCCACCATGCCTCACTGGTTCTGTATAAAATAAGGCAAGGCCTCCCAAATAGCCTTTTGATAGTACTAAGTGCTGTTTACCAGCGGCAGAGTCCCTGAAACTATTTCCCTGCTTCAGCTTTGATTTATTTATTTATTTTATTTATTTAATTACATTTATATACCGCCCCACAGCCGAAGCTCTCTGGGCGGTTTACAACAATTTACAGCGATTTAGCCAGCATTGCCTGAGAATGACAGGAAAAAGAGAGAGATTGGAATAAGTAGTGGTAGAAGGCACTTGTAAGATAGGAAACATAAAAACAAAAGCAAGTGGATGAGCAGAAGGGGAGTGTGATAAGAAAGTATGGAGGATTAACCAGGAGAAAGAAGAGAAATGGAAATCTGGTTGGAAGATTATAGCTCAAATAGATCTCAATGACACACATTTAAGAATGCAATTTAAGATTGATTCCGAGTCGATTCCTTCATGTTGCAATTCTGAAGAAGCAATCCGAGCCCCTTCATATCTTAAGCACCTCACCAAGTGTCCTTATATTGCACAACTCACTTCTTGTGAATTGCTTACCTGAGGTGTCCTCAACTTTTATAGTTTTTCTTCTAACTTCAGAAGGGCCATATTCTCAGGTAGTAGAACACCTGATCTGCAGCACCTACTGGATAATACACCAAAAAGAGATGTTATTTTCGTTACAGGACACTAGAACGCCAAGGTGGGTAGTCAAATGACATCTGGAATTATAGATAAGCATGGTCTAGGAGAACAAAATGAAGCGGGACATAGGCTGATAGAATTCTGCCAGGACAACTCACTGTGCATAACAAACACTCTCCTCCAACAACCTAAAAGACGGCTTTATACATGGACTTCACCAGATGGCCGACACCGAAATCAGATTGACTACATCCTTTGCAGCCAAAGGTGGCGGACATCTATACAGACGGTAAAAACAAGACCTGGAGCTGACTGTAGTTCAGATCATGAACTTCTTATTGCACAATTTAGAATCAAACTAAAGAGAATAGGGAAGACCCACAGATCAGTTAGATATGAGCTCACTAATATTTCTAATCAATATGCAGTGGAAGTGAAGAATAGATTTAAGGAACTAGAGTTAGTAGATAGGGTCCCGGAAGAACTATGGACAGAAGTTCGCAACATTGTCCAAGAGGTGGCAACAAAAACCGTCCCAAAGAAAAAGAAAACCAAGAAGGCAAGATGGCTGTCTGCTGAGACACTGGAAGTAGCCCAAGAAAGAAGGAAAGCAAAAGGCAACAGTGATAGGGGGAGATATGCCCAATTAAATGCAAAATTGCAGAGGTTAGCCAGAAGAGATAAGGAACTATTTTTAAACAAGCAATGCGCGGAAGTGGAAGAAGACAATAGAATAGGAAGGACAAGAGACCTCTTCCAGAAAATTAGAAACATTAGAGGTAAATTCCAGGCAAAAATGGGTATGATCAAAAACAAAGATGGCAAGGACCTAACAGAAACAGAAGAGATCAAGAAAAGGTGGCAAGAATATATGGAAGATCTGTATAAGAAGGATAATAATATCGGGGATAGCTCAGACGGCGTGGTCAGTGAGTTAGAGCCAGACATCCTGAAGAGTGAGGTTGAATGGGCCTTAAGAAGCATTGCTAATAACAAGGCAGCAGGAGACAACGGTATCCCAGCTGAACTGTTTAAAATATTGCAAGATGATGCTGTCAAGATGATGCTGTCAAGATGATGTTCAAGGTGATGCATGCCATATGCCAGCAAATTTGGAAAACACAAGAATGGCCATCAGACTGGAAAAAATAAACTTATATCCCCATACCAAAAAAGGGAAACACTAAAGAATATTCAAACTATCGGACAGTGGCACTTATTTCACATGCCAGCAAGGTAATGCTCAGGATCCTGCAAGGTAGACTCCAGCAATTCATGGAGCGAGAATTGCCAGATGTACAAGCTGGGTTTAGAAAAGGCAGAGGAACTAGAGACCAAATTGCCAATATCCGCTGGATAATGGAGAAAGCCAGGGAGTTCCAGAAAAACATCTATTTCGGTTTTATTGACTATTCTAAAGCCTTTGACTGTGTGGATCATAACAAACTGTGGCAAGTTCTTGGTGGTATGGGGATACCAAGTCATCTTGTCTGCCCCCTGAGGAATCTGTATAATGAACAAGTAGCAACGGTAAGAACAGACCACGGAACAACGGACTGGTTTAAAATTGGGAAAGGAGTACGGCAGGGTTGTATACTCTCACCTTACCTATTCAACTTGTATGCAGAACACATGAAATGTGCTGGGCTTGACGAATCCAAGGCTGGAGTTAAAATCGCAGGAAGAAACATTAACAATCTCAGATATGCAGATGACACCACTTTGATGGCTGAAAGCAAGGTGGAGCTGAGGAGCCTTATGATGAAGGTGAAAGAAGAAAGTGCAAAAGCTGGGTTGCAGTTAAACCTCAAAAAAACCAAGATTATGGCAACCAGCTTGATTGATAACTGGCAAATAGAGGGAGAAAACGTGGAGGCAGTGACAGACTTTGTATTTCTGGGCGCAAAGATTACTGCAGACGCTGACTGCAGCCAGGAAATCAGAAGACATATACTTCTTGGGAGGAGAGCAATGACAAATCTTGATAAAATAGTTAAGAGCAGAGACACCACACTGACAACAAAGGTCCACATAGTTAAAGCAATGGTATTCTCCGTAGTAACCTATGGCTGCGAGAGCTGGACCATAAGGAAATCTGAGCGAAGGAAGATAGATGCTTTTGAACTGTGGTGTTGGAGAAAAATTCTGAGAGTGCCTTGGACTGCAAGAAGATCAAACCAGTCCATACTCCAGGAAATAAAGCCAGACTGCTCACTTGAGGGAATGGTATTAAAGGCAAAACTGAAGTACTTTGGCCACATAATGAGAAGACTGGATACCCTGGAGAAGAGGCTGATGCTAGGGAAAGTGGAAGGCAAAAGGAAGAGGGGCCGACCAAGGGCAAGATGGATGGATGATATTCTGGAGGTGACAGACTTGACCTTGGGTTTGCTAGGGGTGGTGACAGCTGACAGAAAGCTCTGGCGTGGGCTGGTCCATGAAGTCACGAAGAGTCGGAAGCGACTGAACGAATAAACAACAACAAGAACACCACTGGAGTAGGACAGGAGAAAATACAGCACACATGTGAAAATTTGAATTAGAGTAAAACATTCCTGAATTCCAAAGGAATGAAGTCTTGGCTCATCAAGGGGATATCCATTTATTTACCTCTGAGCAATACAGTGTAAGAATAGGCCAGCTGAAGATCAGGTAAGAGATTATAGCTCAAAAGCCAAGGTTTCATCTTGCCTGAAAGTATGCAGTGCAGCTGGTCCAAGGCTTGGAATAGGGGCGGGGGAGGGATGCACAGTTTAACATAATGGGTTGTAGAATTTAACTCTCAGTTGAGCCTCTTTATAGGTCAGTTTCAGGCACTGATTTCTAATCAGGTGTGATTCAGGAAGACATATCAGTGTCACACAAACCCTGCTGGGACAGTTGTTGATAACATTGTTTCAAAAGGAGCTTTGGGAGGGGTATTTCCTGGCCTTAGGCAGTAATGTCCTATGCAAATGTGAAATCCTGTTAATGGGCATTAAAAAAAAATCTGTCTGAAAGCCACTAATTTAAGGTGGAGTACATTTTATCATACCTTTGAGCTCACAGAGGCATTACGGAACAGAAATCCAATCAAGACATATTGCATCAGGTTTGTGCCCATACTGATTGTTGCTTCTGGTTAAACTTGTAAATCCAAACTTCCTTCGCTCCAATATATTGAATAGTTGCCTTTGCTAAAGGAGTAGATATTCATATCTTCTGATGCAACATGCACGATATCATTCTTCCAGCTAACCCGTCTTGCTTGCTACTGCTACTTACATTTGGCAAATGACAACAAAACAGTTCGGAAAATGTACAGACTGGCATATTGTTTCTGATCACATTCATTTACAAATAAAGGTGAATATGTTCTCCAGCTTACTGTGTGGGAAATGTGGGGAAGTTTGCTCATTTCTTAAATGCATGCTCAAGTACAAAAATACAGATGACCTGTGGCTGGTTTATAGTACTTTGTGGATGCTGTTGTTCCACCCTTAGTTACTGACTCGTTCTGTTGCTAGGGAGTGAAATTGTCAGTTCTACCTATCCCTCCATGAAGTAGATGTTTTATTTTGTTCCCATAGTCTTAAAAGTTAACTGATACTGTAACAATGCTGTTTGCATTGGTTTCCAAATATGTATGTATATAATATTTTAAAAGGTGTTTCTCTTTTTATTTTATTTTTAGTGCATTATCCGTTATATGTACACATGTGCACAATTCCTGTGAAATGATTTTTTAAACAAAAGTCCCCCCAATTTAATTTATAATTAATCTTGATTTTAATGTGTATATACACTCACATATACTCATACATCATCCAACCTCTAATCACACAACACATGAACAAACATGTCTCCACAGATACTACAGCAGCCTTCTGCAAACTGATGCCTTCCAGATGTGTTAGACTCCCATCATCTAAGCCAGTGTTACCATGAAATCTCAGGATGATGGGGGTGGTAGTCCAACACATCTGGAACGTACCAGGTCATGGAGTACTGTATTACTCTGTGTGTGTGTCAGAACAAAACAATCCTCTGCAACACATCAAAACAAATGAAAATGTAAAACCAATTAGAACCTCAAGTATATAAGGCTGCCATGCTATTGCTATATCCATTTAGGTAGGACTAAGCCCCATTGAACACAATGGAACTTACTGGTATTTGGGAAGCACCAGCTGTAATGTGCTTTAAAGACTCACATTTTTTACCCAGCCTTTCCCTGAATGACTGTGATGCCTAGTTTGTTGGTTAATTATTGTGTTGTGAGTATTGATTTTAATGTTTTCATAAATGTTTTATATGTTTTTGTATTCTGTTTTAATGTATTTTAATCTCTTTGTAAACTGCTTAGAGGTACTTTTTAAAAATATATATATGATAAATATATGTATATAAATCTACTAAATAAAATAAATAAATTTACATCTGAGTAGACAGGCATAGGATTACACTTTAAATCTTTTTAAATAGATAAACAATTGTGAAATCAGAAAACCACGAAGAACTAATAGGGAAGACAAGGAGTGTTTTCAAAAGAACAGTTTAACCATGAAACTGTAGTTCATGGGATACTTTCCCCATTTGACATGAATTACGTGCCACATGGAAAATGTGAAAAAATGTCATACCGCTTGGTAAAGACTCCAACCTTTACACACCCCCCATGTGAATAGTAATACAAATGACCAAGTAACCTCATGATAAAAACTAAACAAAACTACCTTGTGATATGCTGGTGCTCCATATTGTCTCAAAGACTTGAATTATAACATAATTCCAAATTAGCATGCTTAGAATCTTAGCATAAGAGAAATAGGACATGAAGGGAGCAAAATAGCAATGTTGACACTAGGCTTATTGCAATCTGCTTCCCCTGAACAGAACTGATTTTTTGCAAGCTACATGACAGAAACACAACAGATATAGACAGAAATGCGGTACAGGCAGAAATGCAACAGGCATAGCATTCCCCAGTATGGAGATAGAGTGATGGGGAAACTATACCTATTGAATATCTGTCTGTGGAAAAGCTGTTAATAGTCCAAAACCTTTGTCAGGAGCAATGATGAGAGACATAGGTGGAACAATGTTAACTGGACTCAGCACTGCTTAACTAGCTTTTATCCATTTTCAGTCTCAGGCAAAATAAGTTTGGAAAGAGCATAATGAGAGAAGCTGGTAAATAAGATATCAAAGAATATGTAGCCTTGTAAAGTGTGTATTCTGTGTAACTGCTACTTAATGGCAGGGGCTGAGTGACACATGATGATAAAAGTAAGAAAAACATGCTGCATCAGAGAAAATTAGGCATTGGGTCACTAAATGGATGAAGTGATTGGGACAGAGAGTGCAGGAACATAGACACAGCCAAGTAGTTGTAGATCTGTGATGTGTGGAAAGAGTAAGTGTAGCTGAAGCACTAATGGCATTCCGTTTAGAGAGCTGGGAAGCAAATTACAGGCACGTTAATGCTCCATGAACATCTGTGACCCTGTGAATTGTTAGAAGGAAATAAGTTGTAGTAGCAGAATAAGATTCAAAACTCATCTGTCTGAGCACAAGTATCTCAAGGTGAAATAACAGAAGGCGAAGAGGCGGGAATATTGATTTCTGCCCTGCAAAACAGACAACAACGCCTACATATTCCTGGCAAGGAATTTAACTCTCTAAGCACATCATCTTTTTTACTCTTCCGGTTTCTGCTGTGCTGAGACATTGATTGTTCATTCACATGCAAGGTTTGATTATTTTTATTAGATTAAAGATACTGGGTCAGTGTCACAGCTCTTGGCTGAATTTGACTTTAAGTGACATGTATACACATAGCTCATTAGAGTCACCTCTTACATACACCTTGCACTTGAGTGCTGATGCATGAGTATAAACTACACATGTCTTGGGTCATTTATGCTGTCTATGCAGGGGACATATAAATTCACCATTTCAAAAGTGGTGGCCTGCTTCTGGAAACAGCTTTCAATTATTTTGAAGGGAAAAGCTGCAAATGAATATATCCATGTGCCTTTCATTACTGAAGTAGGATGCAAAAGTGAGTACAAAATTTATTGAAAGAGGCTGCCCTTTATCTCAGCATTGGGTTTCTACTATATTAATTATTTTTTACTTTTATATCCTGCCTTTTTTCCTCCTTAAGGAACCCAAGGCGGTGTACATAATCTTCCTCCTCCTCCACCTCCTTTCGGTTTTTTCCTCACAACAACAATAATGCTGTGAGGTAGGTTGGGCTGAGAGTCTGTGAGTGGCCCAAAGTCACCTAGTGGCTGTGTGGGCACTACAGTGCAGATCTCCCAACTCCCAGTCCAACACTCTAGCCACTGTATTACACTGGCTGATATATAGAGCAGTTTGCAAAGCTAAATCCTTTAAATCACAATTGGGGCAGATCTACACCAAGCAGGATATAACACCTTGAAAACAGTATATGGAATGTGTCCTGGGCCTCAGGACACTCTCAGTCCTAATTCAGCCCTCACTTTCCTGACCTCTGGCTAACTGTCTTTGTTCTCCTTCTAACTCACTTTCCCCAACTGCCACTCACCCCACCCACCATTCCACTTTAGCCTCAGCTGTCAGTCATTCCTCCATTAACTCTTCTGTTTCAATAGTAAAGTCAGGCTTTTACATAAAAATCATAAACATTATTCAGTAATTCTTGCATCCGTCTTGGAATGTTGTGGTTTAGTTATAGCAGGAAAAAACTGCAGCATAAAGAATATTATCAAGTTAAAAGGCCTTGGAATTTTTTTTTTTAATTCACTTGGCACTTAAAAGCCATTAATGCAGTCACTAAGCAAGCCTGCCTGGGAAAAAGAAATCCTTAAGCAGGGTGCTACAACTAAGAAGACCCTATCTCCCACCACACCTCAGACGTGTTCAAAGATTAACATGTTATTCATGGAGCTAGGCTTATGCCTACAACTCCCAGCATGCCTTGGGAGGGAGGGGAGACTTATCAGGCTTTGGTGGCCGTCATTTGGAAGTAGCTCGCTATCCTGGGCCTGAAGGGAGACCATGAAGGGAAGGAGGTCGCAGCTCTGGGCCTGTTACCAATGGCAATGACCAAGCTACCCATGAGTCAGTCAGCTGGCTTCCTCAGAGAGACAGAGGGGTGGGGGGGAAAACTAATTTAATTTGTTTTAAAGTTACCTCACAGGCCTAGGACTGGCCTACCTTGCAGGGTTGTTGTGAGGGTGAGAGGAAAAAAAAGAAATTAATTTAATTTGTTTAAAGGTTAACTCACAGTCCTAGCACCAGCCTGCTACTTTAAGATGATTACCTCGCAGACATCTTAGGAGTCTTCTCTTGCCACCAAACTATGACTCATGGTCATGACCAGTACAAATTGCTATTATTCCTTCAGGGCATTCCATAAATAAAATTTCTTCAGCAGGAGATATTGAAAATTGCTTTATGTTTTAAACACTGTTCACGGACCTGAGCAACGCCGGGCATATCAGCTAGTTATTTATAAAGTAAGGGCCTCCTTTCAGAGTTTAATTCAAGTTGTTGGCAATGGCTGCTAAATCCTTGAATAGCCTGGGTTCTCTCTACCTGAGCCTGGTTCTCAGTATTCCACCTGTTAAGCCACAATTTAGTTCAGCCAAGATGCACTGCTGTTTGCTCCCATGGTGAAATTTCTCGGTAGGGATTTCTTGTATGAGAATCCTTGCCTTGGGAATTCATTCCCCCCTAGGCAGTTGCTACAGCAGATTCCCACAGCTGACAAGTCTGCGTATCAACATCCCTTCAAAAAACGAGGAAAGCACTGTGACATTTTTTCCCAGAAGCCTCCAAAATAGAAAGGCAAAGGAGATTTGAGGTGGCAATAAGGAAAGGTGAACAAGGATCTTTCTAGATCATAATTACTGTCATGTTCAGTTTAGTATTCTAATAGTAAACCTGAAAAGTGTGTGTTTGGGGGAGAGTGTTAGAAAAAAGTGGTACCAATTAACATGAAGATGCCCTGAAATAGTTGCTCTCCTGAATTGTACTACTGACATAACCTTTTTGAACTAACCCAGATCCCCAATGCCTTATTTTTAGTGTAGTAATTTAAGGCTGCAGTCCTATGAACACTTAAGGACAGAACAGACATGACGTTAAATAACAAAATGCATTTAACATGTCTGGACAATTTTTTCTTTTTTCTTAAGCATTGCTACAGATGAACGTGAACAAGATCAGCACTCTGGAACAGGGAGGTTGGGGATGGGGGGGGGGCATTATCCTGCCAAAAGCTGCTGTCTCCCCCCCCCCCCCAGGTTGTTATTAGTCTTTAGAGAAAAGTGTTCATTGGTTCTAATAGTAGTTCCCTCGTGGGACTAATACTAGCTTCAGGGGAGATTTTCATTTGGACTGTGGTGAGAGGGAAAAGATTAAAACACACACACACACACACACACACACCATGAGCTATGGTCCTGATTCTGCTCTCCCCTCCCCCCCCCCATAGTTACTATTGCAAAAAGAAAAAGAAAAAAACAGACTTGTTAAATGCACTGTCACATTTTGCGTGTCAAATTTAGCACGGCTGGCTGGGGAATGCTGGGAATTGCAGGACTTTTTTCTCTCTAAACATACATAGGGTTGCACTCTTAACTCATGTCTTTTTTAGCCCTTACTTCAGGAGCAAACCTCATTGAATCGAGTACAATGTTTTTGAGTAAAAAAGCACAGAGAGGATCAGGCTGTAAACAGGTTCAAGGTTCATATATATATATATATATATATATATATATATATATATATATATATATATATATATAATATTCAATTCTGAAAGCCAGTGTTGAAAAAGATCACCAAAATCTGTTCATACAGTCATGATGGCCCATTGTTTAATCCATGGGGCGCTGGGCAGTTTTGAATAGTCAAGCTGCGTCCAAAGTGGTCTGAAAAAGGAGTCAGTGGCTGTGATGTGTTTGTGTCTCAAATTCCAGCCTGGGTAGGCAACCTGTCAAGCATGTTATAGTAGAGCTTCCTGAATGGGTAGAAATCTGTCCATGGATTGATGCTTCTGACAGAAGAGATCCATTCTGGCTTCACTCACAAAGTTGAGTGGACTTGTTTCATCAAACGTGACAACAATATTTTGGCAGTCATGGGAGTCTGGGGCTACAATCTTATGCATACTTGCTTAGAAGTAAGTTCTATTGAACAAAGTGGGATCAGACTACACATGTAGCATTACAAAGATGACAGGCCAAGTATACAAATATTGTTATTTATAAAGCACCTAAAGTTTCTAGCTGCTGTACAAAGATTAAAAAAAAGCAGAGTTCCTGACTGCAGGCTCACAATATAATAAACATTATACAAGAGGAAAATGCGCTGGGATAGAAATGGGAAAACAAGCAAATTCAGGCATTAATTCTTTACAATTTTTTTTTGCAGTGGTAAGTGATGACGGCAAATGTCTGTGTACCCACTTCTTATGATTGCCAAGCTTGCCTGAATGGGAGCCAAGCTGGCACTCTGTTCCATGCCAGCTGCCTCCCAGTTAGATTTTGGGCATTGCATTTAGGGTAACCTAACATGCCAACTGGTGTGGAGTAGAGCTGAGCACCAACTCATCTTCCTTTCAGAAGTACTGCTGCCCACTCGGAAACTTGTTGTGCGGGGAGGATTTGTGGCTGTAACAATGGGTAGTGGTACTTCTGAATGGGAACTGAGCTGGCACTCAGCTCATCTTATATTACCCCAGAAACAACATCAGGTCAGGCAGTGTGCTTAGAGTAATCTAAGGTGATAGGCAGCCAATGCTGAGCCAAGTGCTGCCTCAGCTGTCATTCAGAATACCACCACCTGTGTACTGATGTGGGTGCAGGCAGGGATAGACCCTTCTGAGTCTGTGAGCTCTTGGCAGCTGCTCAGCCATACCAATCGCTGATCCTGGGCCTGCTTGCAGCTATATGCGAGGAGGGAAGGCAAGAGCTGATGAGGTTATAGCTCAATTACGTCTGAACAAGGCCGTGAAGGAAGTTGCCAGATGCTTGATCTTACACTTTTCTGTCTATCCCTTTTCCTTCCCCCCTCCTGTATAAACTTGCATACTGTCTAAAATGTATGTGTTTTGATGCCCAACCTGTTGGCATGTTGTAATTCTTTGTCCATTTATGGTATAAAACTGTCATCTGCATAGTTATCAAATGTCCATGTGCTGATGAATAATGATGGCATCATCCTGCACTTTACAGTAATTTTGTCTTTGCCTTGGATTGTGGGCTGCTGAAAAGAGCAAGGAAGTTCTTTCTGAGATGGATACGATGTGTGCATTTTTCAATGCCGTTCTTCTGGAAATCCTGGTACTGCTTTTTGCCTTTATCTTCTAGTTTGTGATCAACAATTGAATCATCATCAGAGTTCCATCTGTCAAATATTACCAGGTCTGGGACAACATCCAGGAATGGATTTCCCATAGTTTCTATACTCTGAAATAGCTTTAAAAGTGCATTTGGTTTATATGCCTTTATTCATGATGAGGAAAGTTTGAGAGGATGTCTGGACCACTCTTTCTTAACCATTTCAAAAGGATGGTAGCTGAGGGCCAGGGAGCATCTGAAAGAAGTGGGATTTCAGTTAAGTCTAACTGCACTCCCTGATTAGCTTGATCAAATTTGAATGCAGATATAACTTGGTTTTTTTTTTTTTTTGTCTTACTTGTTCGTTCGCTAGTAATAGCTTAGGAAGACTAGAAGATTTAGAGTGCAACCTTATGCATATTTGGACAGAAAAAAATCCTACAACACCCAGCATTCCCCAGCCAGCCATGCTGCCTGGAGAATGCTGGAAGTTGTAGGACTTTCTTCTCTCTAAACGTAAATAGGACTGCGCCCTTAAGCCAAAAACATTAGTGCACTCATGCAGCCATGGGTTACCATGTGCAAACTACTACTAGAGGTAGCAAAACGGTGACCTCATTGAGTGTTTGGTACGAAGCATCTTTGAAAGGGTATGGTGATTGTAACTTCTCTTTCATGAACCAAATTTCAACTTTGTTTGTCTTAAGGGAAAATTGAAATCTAGTAGCTATAAACTATATTTATCTACTTTTAATGTATTGCCCTTTACTCATCACAATATCCTTCATCTGTTTCCGTTTGTAACCTTGGAATGTTTGAAAACCATTCATTCTCAAAATTTCATGTAATGGGCTTAGACATCAATGAAAAGAGCTGTATTTTAATGAAAAACAGGGGAAGATTTAAGATCAACATTTACAGTGGTTGAATTCCTTTGTAGTACTTTATAGTAAAGCAAAATGGCTATATAAAGCTAATATGGGACCATACATGGTTTAAAATGCCATGGAAGTCATGGCTATTTCTGAATCGGAGCTCTACCTTCAATTTGGGATTTAACTGAAGGATATATCCTTGGACCTTTAAAGATGCTGCCTTGACCCCAGAGATAAATAGTAGCTTCAGTGAATACTTAGCCTTCAAAACAATTTTGTTGCCAATGTCAGCAAAGTGCTCTGTATAAAGTGAACTGTCCTGTGAAGTTAATTTCTTCACCATCAGAAACATGAATTTCATGCCAAAATCACCGTCACAAATAAAGTCACATTGTTATTGTTTACAAAGACAATGCAGCAAACTCACTGGATTTGCTTTTGAACATGAAAAGGGGGTTCTGAACTAACAGGAGGTAACAAATTGTGCTGTAACATGATCAGTTTGTGCCAGGTACATTACTGCTGGATGAAAATGTATTAACAGCACACCCCTATACAGGTATATTCAGAAGAAAGTCTCATTGAGTTTTGTGGTGCTTATTCCCTAGTAAGTGTGCATAGGATTGCAGCCTAAGGTGGTAAAAACAACAAAGAGACCTTGGAGCACATTCTATGTCAGACATTTCATATTCCTTTATGTCTGGGTTCTGCACATTTTATTTCTTTATTCATTTAATACATTTCTATCCTACTCTTCAGCCCCAAAGAGTTGACAGAGCAGCTCACAAAGCATGAGATTAAAACAATATAAAATCACCAATTCACCAAATAACTATAGAACACAATAAATCAAAATTAACCAGAGTGAAAAAGGTTTGGAAACAGCCCCTCAAAGCATCTAAAAGTGTCCACAAACGCTTATGCTGTTAGTCTTTAAGGTGCCACAAGATTCTTCATTGCTTTTGGTAATATGTTATATTTATGTACACATGCTGGGGAGAGGAAGCAGGAAGATGTAACCTCTGTTGCCAGAGGGAACTGAAATGCAAAAATTACAGACAGCTATGATTAACTTAACAGTTGCCATTCACAAAATCTTGTTAGGTGAAAACACAGACATCATTGCAATGGTGATTTAAAAAAAAGGAAAACCTTTCTTGATTAATTGTACTTCTGCAATTTCTGTCTTTGAAATTCCTTTAAGAATGGCCACCTTAAGGTCATAAACAGAGTATCCTGGGAGGTTGAAATGTTCACCCACTAGTCCTGATGTCAGATTTCTGTCCCTTTATTCTTTGCATTGTGACTGGTCTGTTTGTCCTGAGTAGAATGCAAAAGGACATTGCTGGGAAATGATGGCATACATGATCACATTGAAAGATGAGCAGGTGTATGAACCCCTGATGTTGTGGATGGCATTATTACACCCTGTAATAATGTTTCCAGGGGAGATATGGGGATAGAGTTGGCATCTGTGTCTGCCACAGGGTCTGATTCACTGTGCCTGTATCTCCATTACGAGGTCTTTTTGTGGTGTCGCATATCCTTTTTTAGGTTGGGTGGCTGTCTGTAAGCATGTACAGGCCTACCACACAAGACCTGTGAGAGGGAAGTGTCAGTGTCAAGGATGGGTTGTAGATCACTGATGAATCAACTGATATGCAGGTCATGTGATGTGCATGATGCAGCACTCCAAAAACAAAACAAATGACCACTAGTAACACATCCACTTTATAAATATATTTTAAATCTATAAAAATATATAAACTGGATGCACTACCAATGGCCATTTGTTTTGTTTTTGGATAACTGATGATACGTTTGAGTGCTCTGATCTGGGAACTATAGGTGACAAGTGATCTGCTGTTTTCTCTTCTGGGTCTGTCCTGCAGTAGATTATTCTTGAGGACCAGCCTTGCCCCATGGATCTCTTGGGTTGGTGGTTGTTGTTGTTTTACTTTTACTTTGTTGGGTGGGTATTGTAGTTTGAGAAATACCTGAGTTAGATCCTTAAGCTGTGAATCTCTGTCTGACATGTCTGGACAGATGTGGCTGTAAACATATTAGCTTTATTTGTTGGGCTGATGTTAAGAACAAGAGTCCTGATGGGTCAGACCAAAGGTCCATCTAATCCAGCATCCTGTTTCCCACAGTGGCCAACCAAATCCCTCTGGGAATTTCATATCAGGGCATGAAGGCAACAGGCTTTTCCTGCCCTTTGCTTGTCCTCCAGCAATTGGAATTGCTTCCTCTACACCTGGAAGTTTTATTTCTCTTTCATGGCTATCACAACTGGTAGTCCTGTCCCCCATAAATATCTAATTTTAAAGCCTTCTAAGCCTGCAGCCATCACCCTATGATGTGGTGGTGAATTTCATAAATTAATGTATGCATGGGGTGAACACTGATGTTCTCTTACTGTTCCAAGTCTACTGCCATTCAAATTCATTGGTTGGTCCCAAATAAATAATATTTATTTATATTGTGAAAACATCTTTTAGCCATTTTCTCAGTGTACACAGTTTTGTAAAGTCTATAATATTCCCCCTTAGTCACCCCCCCCCCCATCATAAGCTGATAACTTCAAAGAGTTAGCCTTTCCTGAGAAGGAAGATTGTTTGGTCCCATTTTGGTTTACTCTTTCTTCACTTTTTCTGGCTCTACTGGTGTATTTTTATTATAGGAATGCTTGCATCACATAGTGACTAAGAGGTGAGCTATGCGGTGTGAAGTCCATGGTTCAAATTTTGCCTCAACTGCAAGCTCAGAGGATGGTTATAGGCAAGCCACTGCCTTGGCTTCAGTGGTCTGATCTGCAATATGGAAATAATAATAATTGCAGAAGTACTTGGAACATTCTAATGTGCAGTATAAATGCTAAATATTATTACTACAGCAGATCCTCAATATCATATTTGCTGGAAACAGAGACTCCCATTTGTACCCTGCATTTTTGACTAACAGCACACTGCATGTTTATTCAGAAGTAAGTCCAACTGTGTTCAGTGGTCTTAGTCCTAGGTAAGATATGTACTCTAAACATACTTTGAGGAACAAATATCAGTGCTCCCATGAAGCTTTCAGGTTTTATTCGGATCATTTACTTAGGGCCAATTCACATGACATGACAACCCACTGTGGATTGTTTAGCCATCAGTGAGGCTGTGGTATATGCCAGGCACCATTTTGCATATTCATTCCCTGACTGGGGTTTGTCATGTTGTGTGAAACTGACCATTGTGGGTTATATGATGACCAGGTTTGCAGTCAGGGGTTGAATATGTAGAATTGTGCCTATGGGTACTGTGTCTTGTCATGGATTAAATAATTTACGGTGAGCCACAGCATGCTGTGTGAACCAGGTGGCCATCACTACATCTTGTGGTAGTGAGTTCCATAATTTAACTATGCGCTGTGTGAAAAAGTACTTCCTTTTATTTCTGTTTGCTTTTTCAAGTATATATTTGCAACTATTAGGGTAAGTAACTTGCTTAAAAAAGAAAAAGAAAGTCAAGGTTCTTAGGAAACAGAATTCCCAGTACTCAGTTCCACATTCTGTATGTTTTCTGTACTTTGGTAGAATCATGACATACCATAGACCTACCAGAAGGAATGAAAGTGAAATGTTACTGAGGAGCTCAACCTGCTACCCTTTTAAGTATTCCCCTAATATTTTGTCATACAAAAATCTAATGTGCCTGTGTAAGGTATGTCCAGTAGAGAGTTAGACCTTTAAGCCGCAGAAGTGCATGGCTATCTTCCTCTGGTAAACAACAGGTGGGGTTCGCTTGTAATAGCCATAGGAATTTCCGGAGATTATATATATAATCTCCTTCTGCCCTCAGCCATCAGGGGCCACAGCTAGACCTAAGGTTTATCCTGGGATCATCCAGGGTTCACCCCTGCCTGAGCACTGGATCCCCTGTGTGTCACCTAGATGAACAGGTTTGACCCCTGGACAATCCAGGGATAAGCCTTAGGTCTAGCTATGGCCATGGACACAGCCTTCAGTTGGCCAACTAGAGCCCCAGAGAAGGGAAAGTAGCATTCCAGCAAGTACTGTTTTCATTGGTTAAATCATTTAGTAGCCATTAGCATGAGAAAAGATTTGGAACCACTGCCCAACATTTGCACATGGAACTCTGGGTTGATGAACTTACATCTTCCTTTCAGTTTTGCACATAGCACTTACTATATCCCCCTTTGTTTGGGGGAACCCCTCCTCTAAAACCCAAGGATTAAAAAAAAAAAGGTAGGGGAAGAGTTTCTTCTGCTTTGTCCCAAGAATGTCAGCATAGTTTGGCTGCCTGCTGTGAGTAGATTTGTGGGACAACTTCTCTAATTTTCCTTCCCTCTTCTCCATTATTAATTTGCCTTTAGTTCAGTTAGAGACCTAAGGGAATGGACATCTTCATGTTTCCCCTCCAAGTCTATATGCAAGCGAGCCTTGTAACACAAAACTCCAGGGAGGGCTCTGTTTGCTCCCTGATCCCCTTCACAGACGTCGCCAGGCACCCCAGTGGCCTGGAACCAAAGAAGGCTTCCTGATCCACAAAGAAAAACCCTCTTGTGTCCTGCATTTTAGGAGAGGTAATGATATCTGCTTTAGGTTTTTGCCTCACTGTTTGTCCTCCCTATTTCTTGGCTCTGTAACTTAGGGTCCAATCCTATGCATGTTTGGACAGAAAAACGTCCTACAGCTCCTGGCATTCCCCAGCCAGCCATGCTGGGTGTTGTAGGATTTCCCCCCTGTCCAAATATGCATAGGATTGCACCTTTAAAGCCTTTCCTACAGCACTGCTCCAAGTCTTGTGCCATCAATATTTTGAGTTGGGCTGTTGTGCTTAGGCCTCCTGGGTATCCATTTGTTTCCCTAGTACTGCCTTATTTGGTGATAAGTTTCTCCTCTCTTCTATGTTTGTATTTCACCAGATCTTTCTTCCCCACCCCCACTCTTAGGAGTGTCCATAAGATAAGCTGCTGGTCCATGATGAGCATGACTTGAATTATCAATATTCTGTCCTGTAACAAAGCTGCATATTAATCAATCTTTATGTTCTGTAATTAAATACATATTCTTTCTTTTTAAGCTTTGGTTTGTGTTCGGTCTGATTTCAGTCTGATACAAATGTAAAGGGTAATGACTCATGACTCTTGGCCCAAATCTGTCAGTCAATACATGTGCGCATATGCGTAAATGTGAGTGAGGACATGCTTAAACTGCCCTTTTGTATGACCTAAGACACAATGGCAGCCCAATGTTGCCCAAACCACATTGCACCTATTTTATTTTTGCAGGGAGGGAGTCTGAAAGAGCGCCTTCTCCTTTACCAACCTGCCCGGTCACTGAGGTCATCCGAGGGCCTACTCCTGGTGGTTCCACATAGATCCATCCTCCGATTGGAATCCACCAGGGGAAGAGCCTTCAGCGTGGTGGCACCCCTCCTGTGGAATTCCCTGCCTCTGGAGGTCAGGCAGGCGCCAACCTTGTACTCCTTTTGGCACCTCCTGAAAACATCTTTATTCCAAGAAGCCTTTCTTTAACATGCAGCCTTGGATTTCTGTTTTTGCTTCTTTTTAAATTTTGTTTTAACTGTTTTATTCTGTTTTTTTCATTTTACCTTATACACCGCTCCGAAATTTTTCAATGGGGAGCGGTATATAAATATTCTAAATAAATAATAAATAATAATAAATAATAAAGGGCAGGCTGTTCACCTTCAAGGGCAAAAGTAGGAAACTGTGACTTGTGATAGCAAAGACATTAAGAGAGTGAAGATGACATAGAACAGGTAAAGATTAAAACTATGAAGTGTATATGTTCACACCTTTACTGATATTCCTAATGATTTTGCTAGAAAAGCATGGATGATTTTAACCAATACCCTCTTCCTAGTGTGTGATTCCACTAAAAAAAGGAGTTGAAGCTCTGGCTATTTCTATTACTTTTGATGACTACTTGCAGTCTAAAATAGAATTAAAAAAGAGAGTGTGTGGATTTGTCCAATGGAATTACCTTGGGCTCAAAGTGGAAAATATATCTGCAAAGTTTGTGCAAATTCTGCTCTCAGTCCTTTGTTGGTTGTGGGAGGAGGGAGTGGGCAAATGTAAGTTGGAAAATTCCCACTATGAAGGTGGAGGTGGAAATACATGAAAGGTTAGGCTGGAGAATTGAACTTTAAGAGTGCAGGATGGAGAGGGAAGTCTCATGCCTTGTAGAAAAGGAGTCATTACCACTTAATTGGTGAGATGTGTGGAAATTATAAATATTGGAAGCTAACCCCTGAAAATTCATTATAACCATTGTGGTTTGTGGATCACTGTAGCCTAGCCACAATCCACAGGCCAACGGCGGATATATTAAATCAATATGGACAGCTTTTCTTTTTCTTTTAGTTTTTCTGTACTTGTTCCACCAATAAAGTGTCAGTGGGTGCAATCCACATGCCTATCGAAATCAATAGCTTTATTCCCATTGATTTTAACGGAGCTGAAGTGCCTCCTCTGAAATGAAACAATAAATGCATTTGGTTTTGTTGATAGCCCGCAGGATTATGTAATAGGGCACAGGGCGGGCGGGGTGGAGTTTGCAGGCGGGTGAGGTGTAAAAGACAGGAATTGATTCGGGAGTGGAGTAGAGATTCAAATAGACGGAATGCAAACCCTGAATTAATACGACACCCCACCCCCTTCCCTCCATGTAGCCAGAGGGTTCGGCTTTCTAATTCTGTAAATTCCAGTCTCCGCCCACAACTGAGATGGGATTGTGTGGACATTGTCTTTAATTCAGTGCCTGCTATATTGGGGCGGGGGACACGGGGAAGAGAACGGATGATCGCATTGTGCTGCAGGACTTCCTACCTCATTTGCCCTTTCCCTAGTTTTAGCAAGAGCCTGCTTCAGGCTTACACATCTCATCGTAGTGAGGTGTCTTTTTGGCGGTGGCGTGGGGAGCACCAGCGTGCGATGTGGCTGTCGTACCTGTGAGTTGAGAGGCCCTGAGGAGGTGTGGGAACTATGTATGGTGTGTACCCTGCCTGGGTGTGGCGTAGGCTGGAGATGTGTCTTTTCTTTCCCTTTCCCCCCTGCTGAGGGAGCCCTGAATTGCTACAGCAAACCTGGCCCCGCAAGAGACTTTTATGCCTGCGATTAGGGTGATTCTGAAGAGTTCCTGATAAGAGAGAGGCGGGGGTTGGGGGGGTATAAAAAGGGATGTCTGTCGCTTTAAGAAGTGCCATTGAGTGGCTGCATCTTTAAAAGGAAGAGGCGGTGGAAAGAAAACTACCTTGAGGTATGGGGTTGGTCTATGCTAATTGAGGAGGCGGTGCCAGGATGAATGGAGGGAGGTAAGGGCGGTACTGCTTACAGGGGAGGAAGGGCCCATGTATTCCGGCCTGTCTCTTTAAGGAACCAGTTGATACCATTAGTGAGAAAGAAAAGGGAGGCCGATCTCTGTCTCACTCCTCCTTTCTCCTTTGGGACAATACCATTCCCGTTGCTGGGAGGAGAGGCGGCCCGATGGCTTGAGGAATCAAAGTCAGCCCGTGAGTGAGTAGGGGACGTTCCATTGATTGGGTGGGGCGGAGGAGTGCACGATAGGCGGCTTCATTCGTTAAGGCGAGGGGGGGGAGAAAGAGGTAGAGGGGCGATGGGCGGTACCATGTGGGAGAAGAGGAGGAGGGAGGCTGGTTGGCGGACAATGGAGCCTGTGTGTGTTTGCGGGAAGGGAGCGAATTCACGGTCGCCGGGGGGAGACGCTGCGCCGCCCCCTCCTGCCCAGGGCTGAGAGGTGCCCCCCGGCCGGGCCAGACCAGGCCATCCCCCCCCCCCCCGCCCTTGCTCGGGAGAGCGGCAAGCGTGAAGGAGGGGCAGAGAGGAGGCTCCGCATGGTGCTCGCACCCGTGGAAACTGCGGGCCACGGGGAGGTGAGGACGGAGGCAACGCGGTGGCAAAGGCAGAGGGGGCCGCCGGGTAACTGCCTGCCTGTTCGGGGGAAAGTTTCAGAGTTTGGGGCTGGTCAAAAAACCTGGTGCGGGCGGGCGCGGAGAGCGCGTGGGGGGGGGAATGGAAGCAGGCGGGCAGGCTGGCTGGCTGGCTGGCTCCGTGAGGCGGGAGGGGTCGGTGTTTGGCAAAGCGGGGATGGGGTGGGGGCAGCTCCGATTAGTCGCCCGAAGCATGCAGCGGATTGTGGGGGGGGGGGGAGGAGTGGAGGAAGGAAAGCTGAGGAGGAGGAGGAGGCCGGAGGGAGGAGGAGGCGTGTCCGCTGCATGTGGGGGAAGAACAAACGGGCGGGGGACGTTGAGCCTGGGAAACGGCGGCGGGGGGGGGGGATCTATGTACATTTAGTAGCGTCTGTGTATTTGGGTGGAATTGGAGCGGGGAATCTGGGTGGGTAAAAGATGCCACCATTGGGAGGGGGGATACAAAGGGGAGAAAGCTCATATGAGGGAAAGGGCTGAAAGAAGCGAAGTACACCTCGGAGTGTTGCCTGAGAATTGGGGGAGAGAGCATTTTTTTCCGGTCTTGGGCTTCTCTCTTTCTCTCCCCACCCCCAGTATTATTAAATAGTGTGATTTGCTATTGTGGGTAGGTTCTGAAGGGGGATAAGGATCTTGCAGAAGCTTTTGGAGATGAGCTTCTTAATGCTCTAGGGAAGGGGCACGCGTTGTGATGCATGTTTTAGTCTGAAGGCAGCTGCCATGGGCCTCAGGACAGATTGGAAGAGTAAAAGTACAGGGGTGAAAGAATATGGTTTCTGAACCCAGTAGTTCACAAGAACAGGAGTGAAAAAGGAGGGAGGCAATAGGTGATACTCCATGGTGCTATTAAGGAAGTAGTGTGCAGACACATTGCTTTGGATACACAACCACAGTGCTTCCCCCATGTGGGTCAGAGGGATGGGGTGGGAGAAGCCCCATATGTAATGAATATCAACACAGTTAATTTAAGGGAGTTGTAGCTCTGAACAAATCAGGGATATGACAATCTTTTCGGTGCTCTGAATATTGGTCAATCTATGTTTACCTAATTGCTAACAGCATTGGTGAATAATAGATGGTGTAAATCAGTGAAGTTTCTTCCCATCTTGAAGTTTTGTACTTAAATTGTATAGTCAGTGTAGAGATAACTGCATTGGTCTTAAGGTAATAGACTAATTGTTCTTACATTCAGAAACTCTTTTTGTTAAGAGAGACCAGCTTTTTCCAGGTTCTGACCTGTAAGCAGTCATTGCTTTGTTGAATTAATACGTTTCAAAGACGAATTGGGTAGGAGAGAGGTCAGGCATCTAGTACAACCTTTTCACTTTGCTTTTCTTCAGTCTGGTTTTTCAGATCACTCAAATGTTAATGGTGAAGGGGTGATGTAAGATGGCAGGGGCAGTATATGAAGGGGACTTTGATTTTCCCCAAATGCTAAATACTTTGGTGTGTGATACAGTATCCTGACTTCGATTCTTCTGTTCAGTTCACCTCACTTTTTCCTGTATTTTCCTATTAGTTTAAAGACCTTTGTAAATAAACTCCAGAGGAAGCTGACTAAAATGCAGTGCATTAACTTGCACTGAGTTAAAAGATGAGGAACAATGTCTTGTTTAGTTAACACTGAAATCCCGAGTTACTTTAAAATATAACGTAATGGTCTAGAGTTAGGAAACTTATAAAAGATAGTGTTGGCACATTGTATCATCCACAAATATAATTTGCTTCTATTTGGCTTTATTTTTAATTCATATAGCACTTCAAGTGTGCACAATTGTTTGTAATCCTTGTAACAGTTCCAGGAGATAAGCTTGTCAGTGTTTTCTATCTAAGGGAAATTTGATGGCTCTTTCACAAGTGATGCCGGCATTCTGAACACTATTGTCTGTGTGTAGTGTTTTAACAAAATGTGAAATATCCACTTTAAAATGGCATATATGTTCTGATCAATGTGACTCTTCCATTCTATTTGCAAATGTATGAAATTCAGGCTGTTAGGATAACGTGGTAAATGATTTTTGCTCAAAGGCACCAAGTAAACTTGACGGATTTGGAATATAAGCTAAATTCAGCACTCTATCCACATTGCTATATTTTCCCCTTCATCTTACTTAGCTTGAACTAGGACCAGTATATCCTGTAAAAAAATATCCAGCATAAGGCTTGTATTTTAACTTTCACATTTTAGTGAAATGTAATCAATGTATTTTGGCAAATAACTTAGGTGTCAGATTACAGTCAGAAATGTTGCATTTACTCTGCATCATTATAAACAAATGCTCACAAATCATGTGTGTTGAAATACAGTAAACGTGTGCTGCCTTTACTTTACTAGCACTCTTAAATAAGGGAACTTGTGATTTTTGTGATCATAGCGCATGATTGTACGCCAAATAGAAGTGACCATCAGGGACCATATCTGGGTGAAATGAAATGGTTAATGGCGTAAGGGGTAAGCAACCACATTAGTAGTGTTTGTATTGCTTTCTTAGCTGAGTATCTTTGTTAGGATGGAGGGGCTACAAATGATTTTTGTTATTGCACTTGACTTTCTCCATTCCATACGATAGTGAGCTGTTGAGCTCAGGAATGGTATAATTGTTTCTAGGAGGCCTGCAGCCATTGCTTGCTGTTTGTTACCCAGTATTGTAGGGCCAACCTATGACTACAGTTGGGCCCTGACCATGAAAAAAACTTGGTCAAAAGTAGTCAATTTTTAATTTTTTTTTACTTTAATAGAACAAAAAAAGATACTTTAATCATCAACACAATTGAGACTTAATGTTAATTACAAAAACAGATTAGTTCCAGTATAGCCGCCATGAGTCCCTATATTGGGAGAAAGGTGGGATATAATAATGTCAGGGGTCCACAAATTTTGTCTTACCTTTGTAGGCAACCAGAATGTTTTGGTCATCCAAGTCTCTCCAGGGTGGGGACTTGTCTGCCTCAAGCAAAGCATGAGGTTGCAAACCCCAGCTTCAAGCTAGGAAAAGCGGCTTGGAGATTTGCAGGGGGTACCTCTGAAATGCTGTGCAACTGCTGGGATAATCACCACCCCCTCTTCAGCTCACAGCATGACAGCATGGCTGAGGATTGTACTTGTCGGGTTTCTGTTTTGTTTCGAAGATTTACATCTTGCTTGGTTATAAGGGCAGGCCAGGTGGCTTAAAACATATACAATAATATAATAAAATAAAGAATTGAGAGTTCAAACCAGGGCAACACTAAACAATTTGGGCAGTATACAATGGGGCTGCTGCACTCCCACTGATTGTGCTGTGCCAGTGCGACCTACCACTTGTGCAATGGGGAGTTGAAAATGCTCATTTCCAGATCAGGAGAGGTCATTGGAGCTCACAGAAGGGAAACAAGCATTTCTGCTCATTAATGACCACTAGCTCCCTGCTGCATTAGCAGTCGGTCTCACTGCCATGCGGGCAGCATAAGATATTGCCCGCAGTAGCAGCTTGTGCAAACTTTTTTAAAAATTCCAAAAGCCTAGTAAATTAGGAAAGTCTTGATCATTCACCTAAAAGCCCAGAGTGGAAGCCAACTGAGCTTCCCAAGGGAGGGCACAGCTTTGGCATTGCTACTGAAAATGCCCTGTCCTGTGCTCTAACTCTGTTGGTGGGGGAAGAAGGGCCAAGTAGTTTGTGCCTTCCTTCAGTCATTACCCACTCCCCACACTCTGTCCTAGTTTCCCGTACTTCTACTTCCTTCATCTATGACTAGTTAATTCAGTTTTCAATAAAATATCTATAACCAAGGACTTGGATGAAAAGGTCAACCTGACGTATCACCAACTTGGTTGTATGAGGCAGCATGTTATGAATTGTCCCAGTTGCTGGGTACTTTGCAGAGTGTTGGTACAGGATGGAAGAATGAGGATGTAGTGTTATCATGAGCCACGTTGTCTTGATCACCAGTTGAATCTGTCTTGATAAACTACTTTTATTCTCTCTGTGTTACTGATACTGACTTCTACAGACAGGTTTGGGGTACTGTTGGTAAACTACTGCCATCTACTACTGCCTAACACATTCCTTGGCTGAGCTTACAGAAGTGGTCTCGAGTGTAGTGTTGGAAACTCTAAGGCTATTACTCTTGAATTTCAACAGCCATGCTGAATCCTCAACAGGTGTCACTTGGGACTTCATGGCTTCCCTGACAACTATGGTCCCGGTGTATTGTATTCTAGAGTCAGGTAAAGACTTTTATTTGCTCAGGCCAGGGCTTTAGCAATTACACTTGCCATGCTCACCATAACCCTCTGGAGAGCATTATTATTTGTTTATTTATTACATTTCTACACCACCCCACAGCTGAAGCTCTCTGGGTGGTTTACAAAGAAAAACAAGGCTTTCAGCTGCTGCCTGGTGTTGGGGCTCAAATATTTGCTGAAACCCACACTCCTCCCACCACTCTTTGATGTTGGGAAGAGAAGCTGGTAGGAGAGGGTCCTTCAGCTGCTGCTTGGGGCTGTGAGCACCTTTGCTGAATAGCATCTGGAGCTGGAATATTCTCCACCAACCTTATTTGCAGAAAGGGCTGGTAAGGATGTGTTTGCTGTTGGCAGAGATAGTTGCGTCCAGTCAACTGGGAGTGGAGAGGAATGGAACATGGCGGACACTTTCTTTTTGGCTAGGCTGGCAAGGTCAATCAAAATTTGTGGATCCCTAGCTTGGGCATTCCAGCATGTGATGTAAGCTGGTTTTAATCATGGTTTATTAGCTCTGTTGACTCCTCTTGATCGGTCTTAGGGCTGCTTTTGTTTTCTTACTATTGAGTTGTGTATTTGTATTGCCCTTCTTCCTTGGTGGAACTCAGGGCAGCATATGTGGAGTTTCCAGGAAATCACTGGACCAGAAAGATGGTTTCATGATGTGCCCTCGGACCAGTTGTCTGAGTTAGAGGCCATAGTCTTGATTTGGCATTCTCCACTGGATGAGAAGAGGGTGATTTGAGAGAGAGCCTTCAGTAACCATTTTTGTCACAAACAAAATTGTAGGGGTCTGCAGGCTCAGCAGGGGGGCGGGCAGTTGAAATTGTCTGGCCATGAATTCTATAGACTTTTAGTCTGCCCTTGGAATCTTGCCAGCTGACTTCCTGTTAGTCAATTCCTGGAAAAAGAAATTGACTAGGGTGCTTGACACAATTGCTCTTTGATGCCCTTTCTCAGTGACTAGATTTGAGCTAGCTCTAATGAAGCAGTTGGGATAATGGTGAAAAATGTGGGATGTATCTGACCAACCACAGAGCCCAATTGGAGGCTTATTCCATGGTGGTGGGTCTGGAAACACAAGTGAAAATTTCCTTCTGTGCCATTATTGCATCTGCACAATGCCATTCAGCGGAGCTATTTCAACTTCTAAAAAGGTTTATTCAATCACCTATTAATAAACCTATGGAATTATTGCTATTTCTCTGGGATGCAAACAAATCACATTTTGTAGCTAGTCATTTGCATCCACTCCAATCTTGGCAGTACAGACCTGTGTTTTCAGGTCTGTACTGGATGTTTCTTGGCCTGCGTCTGTTATGGTTGCTTGAGTGAACTTCTGTTGATCTTTCCTGAGGATACTGATTAGGTGCTTGGAAAAGGCTGAGCCATGATGTGCCTGCTCAATTTTTATCCCCCCTTGGATGGTAAAATCTAGCCAAAGGGGACTAATGTCTCCTGAAGGGAGGGAGATGTTTCTGCTGTCCTGAAGGAGATGTTGGTGAGGTTCCTGGTGTGTAGGTGTGTTTTCATCTTTAGATCTTGCAGACTTTTTTTAGAAGCACTGGGGCAATCTCCAACTTGCCATTTTGGCTAAAGTACTTGAGTGGAGGTACTGACTGGGAACCTCCAAACACAGTAGAGTAAAACATTCTGTAGATCAGAGGTGGGCAACTTGCGACCCTCCAAATCTTTTGGCTTACAACGCCCATTATCCCTGGGCACTTGTCTCCTCTCATTAAAATATTCTTATTCCATTGAATGTCTGGGAACTTGTGTGTATATCTTTGTACTGTTACTTGTGCTTAGGTGTTGTTTTGGGGTGGTGGTGAGGTGTTAATTGTTAGGGTTTATTGTAAAGTGCCTTGAGAACTCTGGTATGTTGCGTATCCAAGAGGCCATAATCTTGCTGCTCATAGTGAATGTTCCATCAACCTCTGGAGAGTGTGGCAAGCTCCAGCCTTCCTCATACCTTTGGACCTGCAGAGAAGATAGGGTTCATCTCTGCAATTCTGCTAGACTTTGAAGGTGCAAGGAGTAGTATGGAAGTACAGTGCAGCTATGGGGATGACTTTCCAGTTCCAGAGAGGAAGGTTTGAGTTTGTTCCTTTGCCCCTGGGGTTATGAAATGCTCTTAGTGACAAAACAACTTTCAACCCTCCTCTCTAGAATTTTTTTTTGATGTATATGTCCCCTTTCTTCCATGGACCCTAAAGGATGTACATGAATTCTTTCCCCTTGACATTTATCCTTGTAAAAGGGCGGTTAGTTTGAGAAATAATGACTGCCTCAAGGTCATCCAGTGATGTTCATAGCTGAATGGGGAGTTGAAGTTGGCGTCCCCAGTCCTACAGTGTGCTAGCTCTCAGAGGGGAGTACAATTGTCCCAGCAGTTGTGCTGGGCTTCTGATAATCTGTTCAGTTCTAAAGCCCAGCACAGCCGCATGGATGATCTCTGGTTATTTAATGTCTTCTGGCTTTACAAATGATATCCCTTTACTTCCATGGTTGGAAAAATAATTGGGCACCTTTTTTGCTGAGTGACTTGAAATGTTATGCTGGTGCCAGGAAATTGAAAATGCTTGCTTCTCTTAACTATTCCAATTCATAACCAACCAACCCCCACACCCCATATTCCTTCCTACGTACAATAAAGCTAACCTAACCTACTTGACTTAATCTGTTCAAGTTAGTCCCAATAAAGATTTTTATTTTTATTTTATTTATTGCATTTTTATACTGTCCAACAGCCGAAGCTTTTGGGTTTCCTGATTGCAGTAATGTGAGCAGAATATTGCACTTCAGAATGCAACTGCTTTGAGAAGAAACTTTGTTTCCACTTCATACAGTTCCAGGTTCAGTAGAAAGTCTACATTCCTACCTCTTTCTTTCCTAGACTACTGAATGCTGGAGGTGTTTGTCAGATGAATTGCCCAAAGAACCTCAGAACTGGTGCTGTAATTTGTGTAATATTCTGATCATGGTAAGCTTTCTTTCTTGTAGAATTTCAGATCTTGAATTCTATGAATCGGTTTTCCCAAAAAAACATCCTTGACATGCTAATGTTATCATGTGTAGTAACTAAAATAGTTAAACCGTTGCAAAAGCATTCTGCTCCTGATCACTGTGCTTTGTTTCCACATTAATTCTGTTTTGGGGGAGCACTAATGAATTTTAAGGTAATTGGTGAGATCTAACATGTAGTCTGCCAGTGCCCATATGGTTAGTACCCAAAACAGTTGAGATGCACATATGCTTGGCCTTCTATTAGTGAAGAATTACCCAGTTTGGATGTAACAGTGACAAATCTTGGGTTAATTTGTGGGTTAAACAACCATCAGATAACCTATGATTAGTTCTTGGGTTAACTGTGGGTTGTTTAACCCACCAATAACATATGTCTGGGTTTGCACATCACAAAGCAACCTCCAATTGAGCTGATCAGAGGTTGATTATGCAAAGTGGCAGCGTCGTGTGCTGGGCATGCACTATGGCAAATCATGGGTTAAGTATTTCAGCATTTCCAGTGTTTCATGTGAACTGGACCATTGCATTTTGCTCAGTGGTAAAGCACATTGTTTGCATGCAGGAGACCCCAAGTTTAATTCCAGGATTTTCACTCTAAAAAGATAACCTGAGGGTCTGCACAGCCTGTATCAGTCAGAATAGATTGTGGCTTAGTGAAGCAGCAGTCTGGCTTGGTACAAGGCAGCGTCATTTGTTAATGTGAGAGGCAGATCACACACTTGTTTCTCCTTATTTTAGATTTAGCTTACTCTGTTCCAATGGGCTGTAGAAGAATCCTAGCATTATACCAGTATAAGTTTTCTGTCCAGAAGACTCAATCCGAAAGAGGTGGTTATGGTACAGTGAACATAATTAACACCATCAGCTATAGATATGAAAGAAATGCAATGTGGACTTTTTTTAAACTTTCTGACTTCAAATTCTACTCTTAGATTTTGAGATATTCTTATGTGCTGTTTACTGCAGTTGCATTTCAAATGTATGCACACATAAGAACACTGTCAGTACCTTTAAATTTTGTTACCAAGTTGAGGCTACAGTCATGTATCTGCCCAAGTACTTGAGTCCAACATCTTCCCAGCTATAGATGGCATACAATGACTTAACGGTTACCACAAGAAACTTTACAACTGAATTTTAGGAAGTTGGTTGTTGATGGACAAATATTTCTAGTCTTTTAGAGAAAACGTGATTTCACAGAACTTCAGCTTCCTTGTACCTCTTAAATAATGTGTAATTAGGAATATTCAAAATACTGAGTCAGACCCTTCAGTAAGCCACTCCAAACTTTATATACAGTATATTTAGCTGCTTTTTATACTTGCGCCCTCACAAAAAGGAGAGATATGGTGCAACAAATATACTTGGACAATACTGGAAGGAAAACTGTACACATTAATGTTTGAGAGCTGGTCTGGGCAAGCTATTTGTGGGCTCAAGTAAAGGCAACAGTGACGAGAGCGATGTTTGAGGCTTACCTAAATGCCTGTACTGAAGGGACAAGGCATAAGTCTATTGGAAAGGAATTCCACAGTTTTGGGGCCACCACCTAGAATGTTCTGTCTCATGTGCATGCCGGCTTAATTGATCTTAACAGCTGGCACTCAACAAGGATCCCAGAAGGTAGCTTTTACTGTATTTATTTATTGCATTTCTATACCACCCAATAGCCAAAGCTCTCTATGCAGTTCACAAAAGTTAAGCCATCAAATACAAATCAAAGTATAAAACAAACAACAGTATAAAAGAACAATATAAAAGCACAACCAGGGTAAAACCGAGCAGCAATGCAGAGATTTATACAGATTTAAAATATGGATTTAGAACAGCAAAGTTAAAAGACTAAGATGTTAAAATAGTGGGAAAATAAAAAGATCTTCGCCTGGTGTTGAAAAGAATATAACGTAGGTGCCATGTGAACCTCTCTAGGGAGCTCATTCCACAGCTGGGGTGCCACAGCAGACAAAACCTTCCTCTTGGTAGCCACCTGCCTCACTTCCTTTGGCTCACAGAGAAGGACCCCTGAAGATGATCTTAGGGTCCAGGCAGGTACATATGGGAGGAGGCGTTCCTTCAGATAACCTGGCCTCAAGCCGTTTACAGCTTGGAATGTTAATACCAGCACTTTGAATCAGACCTGGACTGACAGCCTGTGAAGCTGAAAAGTATTGGCATAATGTGGTCTTGTCGGCCAGTCTCTCTTAAGAGCCTTGCTGACTTATATAGGCAGGATTTTATGGGTGAAGGCAGTCCTTCAGATAACCTGGTCTGAAGTAGTTTTAGGTTTTTAAAGATGAAGACCAGCACTTGAAGTAGGCCCAGAAACCTATTGGTCCAGGTCCAGCCGCTCCAGGTTGGGCTGCTATTGGCATACAAGCCAGAGCTTGTAAAAAGCACATCTAGCCACTGCTGCTACCTGCAGCTCGAGACAGTGACAAATTCAGGAGAAACCTGCAAGCTGCTCATTTAGTCTTTCAAGGGGTGTGCACTCCTTCTCAACATGGTCCAGATCAGCTGACTTCCCACCCACAGAGCCTGTCTTTCCTGGATTAAGTTTTAGCTTTTACTTCAATTATTCCAATTCTGTATCCTGACACCTGTTCGAGAGTCCCACAGCCTCCCTGGAATTTTTGAGTAGAAAAGAGAGGAAGAGCTGCATAGGACTGTGGGCCCGGAGACCTCTTTTACTCAAGGATAGTTGTAAAAGCATTTGAATGTTAGGATTGTGGCCCACTCATTGGCTGCAAATGTAACATTCTCCTGTTAAGTTTCCTTAGTGAAGAAATTTATTTATTTATTTATTTATTTATTACATTTTTATACCGCCCAATAGCCGAGGCTCTCTGGGCGGTTCACAAAAATTAAAACCACAGTAAAACACCCAACAGGTTAAAACACAATTACGAAATACAGTATAAAAAGTGCAACCAGGATAAAACCACACAGCAAAGTTGATATAAGATTAAAATACAGAGTTAAAACAGTAAAATTTAAATTTAAGTTAAAATTAAGTGTTAAAATACTGAGAGAATAAAAAGGTCTTCAGCTGGCGACGAAAGCAGTACAGTGTAGGCGCCAGGCAGACCTCTCTGGGGAGCTCGTTCCACAACCGGGGTGCGACAGCGGAGAAAGCCCTCCTCCTAGTAGCCACCTGCCTCACTTCCTTTGGCAGGGGCTCACGGAGAAGGGCCCCTGTAGATGATCTTAAGGTCCGGGTAGGTACATATGGGAGGAAGCCTTTGACAAAGGGAACAATACAAATGTCATGACACAGCTCATCCTGTTAGTGGTTTGATAAGGTTTTATAATCGGGTTTCAAGATTTGATGACAGCAGTAGCTCTTAAGACAGTATTTTCTTTAGCAGGTGTTAGGTTAACTAATACTAGTCTTGAGGTTGCAGATTCTTGCCATATAGCTTCATCTTTTATATGGATCTCATATTCATTTCTTTAATGTGAGGTTTTGGTCCCCTGAACCTTTATCACAGAAGTGCACTTGCTTAAAATCCATGTTAAAAGTACCCTGTGGTTAATTGGGTGTCCAGACTAAAAATTAACTGGGTATTGAATGTGCCATCTGAATAGGGAAGAAGATGGGGATTCATATTGATAGTTCTGCGATATATTTGAGGAGCTTGCTTGACTGTTTGAAATTTTTCATGTGGTTTTCATTTTTCTTCTATGGGTGCTTACAATTGTGTTCAAACTGAATAGTGGTAGAAGGCACAACTGTGTAATATTGCCCACCCCTCAGGCTAGAAGTTGGGTTGGAAGCAGTTGGAGGTCTTTCTTTCCTTCTTTTTTTAGTATCAGACATGCTGGTTCAGTGCACCCAACTCCCACAAATCGCATAGGGAACTGTGCTGATCAGTTCAAGTGGTCGACTGGGAAATTTATGGAATTGGCACAGGTGGTAAAGTTTAAACCACAAATTCCCTCAGGATTGTTGCACCAGCCAGCTTGCTAATTTGTAGCCCTTGTTTATCTTTAGCCCTAATTCAGCAGCAGTAAGGGAAGCTGTTGGACACATCCTTAGCATATATATGTTATGGTGAGGCATTTTACCAGCGGAAACAACTATGATAACAGTGGGGGGAACTCTGCAGTCAGCTTGTAAGCTTTGAAATCTGCTTATGTTCAAAGCTCAGAAAAGAGCCTGCAAACCAATTGGTTTAGGTAATTTATTTAATTTCATATGTTAATAGATTTTAATCCTACCTTTGTAAGGAGTGGTTGAATGGGCAACATTTGCCCTTTATTGGTCTTGCTGAGTCTCATCGATTTGTTATGACTTCTTTATTGTGCCCACATATACTTCAGTGTTTGCTTCATTATCTCTCATAGAACCATAAATTTAAAAAAATCAGTCTTACTAATTTACCGTCACAATAAAACTATATTCTATTGACATATGGGAAATTTTGCTTCACAAATCCAAATTCTAGAAATTTTAATTAAATGTGTGTGTGTGAAGTAATAGGACAATGTACCGGCAAGTGGAGAAGGTTTCCAAAGTTTTATGAAAAAGCTTCAGTTACTACCTGACATAAGATCTAGAAAATCTTATGTGGATCATACTTCAGCTGCAGCCGTCCAAGTCATCTTAGTTCTGTTGTTTAAGCGATTGCTTACATCAAACCTGATGTTTGTTCCAGTTTCCCAGTAAAAAGGAATGTTTGCATAGTAGCTTAAAAACAGTAAATTTAGAGCAACCTTCACATGTAAAGCTGTATTGAGATAATTTTTTAAAAAAGGTTTTCCACAGGATGACTTCTGGAGTAGTGAATGGTAAATCAAAATTTGTTTTGACTATGATGAGAAAGAACAGAGGATGTTTTCAAACTATGTTTGTAACTTGCTGTCCTTCTCCAAACATAGGAAGCTGTTAAGACATAGTAGTGATGGCTCAAAATGGCATATTCAGACAATAGTCAATAGTTACCTGACAGTTAGATTTCTGAGGAACAGAGTTATGGTTGAAGTCAATATTTTCAGCTGTGTTAAACATGCCATTGCTTATTTGGATTAATTACTGAAGGGTTTGTTAGTTAAATGTAGATACCTCTGTGATAAATGTTTATAAAAGAAATGTGTGCTCAGATATTTAGGGAAATTTTAGTAGTGTGTTAGCTTGCTAATGTGGGCATAATGAAATATGTGTTTGATGTATTTATGATTCTATTTGTATTTTTGTAACTATATATTGATTTGTTTACTTGTGAGCTGCTTTGAGCAGAATCTGGAAAAGCAGCATAAAAATATACATGATATAATCAGCTATGTTGAGAAACAAGCTATCTACTGAGTCTAAGACCTAAAACGTGATATATCTTACAGCAGCCTTTCTCAACCTGGGGCGCTCCAGATGTGTTGGACTACAACTCCCAGAATTCTGGGAGATGCAGTCCAACACATCTGGAGCGCCCCAGGTTGAAAAAGGCTGTCTTACAGCATCTCAGATGTAGTGTTGATATGTTTCTAACAAGAAACGTAGCAACCCTTGACAGTCACTCCATGGTAATGCAGCTGGCACGCTTCAGTCATGGAGTAGCAAACAAGCAGTACCCCCACGATAGACACATGGAAGGAACCAATCTGTAAACAGTGGTGGGGAAACACCGCCATGGAATTGCCCTCCCCACCCACAAAAGGCATAATATACCACCACAATGTAAGTGGCCAGCTAGTGTGTTGCAGACTACATATTCTTCTGGGATCCCTATGGATGGATTCAAACCTCCTCCTCCTCCTCCTTATTATTAGTATTAGTATTAGTATCCTGCCTTTTGCCCAATACTGGGCCTCAAGGCAGCTTTACAAAGTTTAAAACATACATTGTAAAACCTAGGAAGAGAAATGTACAGAAAACACAAAAAAATTAAAACATAAACGTTTAAAATACACGACAAAATTATAAGTCATTAACATAGATGCCTCGTGTGGCACAGAGTGGTAAGCGGCAGTTACTGCAGCCGAAACTCTCCCCTCGGCCTGAGTTCGATCCCAGCGGAAGCTGGTTCTCAGGCAGCCGGCTCAGGTTGACTCAGCCTTTCATCCTTCCGAGGTTGGTAAAATGAGTACCCAGCTAGCTGGGGGAAAGGTAACCACGACTGGGGAAGTCAATGGCAAACCACCTCGGTACAAAATCTGCCAAGAAAACGTCAGCGAAAGCAAGCGTCCCTCTAGGAGTCAGTAATGACTCAAGTGCTTGCACGAGAGGTTCCTTTCCTTTCCGAACATAGATGGAGGACCAGATTATTCTCCAAAGGCCTGCTGGAACAAACAAGTTTTGGCCTGCTTCCGAAAGCCCATCAAGGAGGGAGCCAGTCTAGCTTCCCCGGGATGAGAGTTCCAAAGCACTGGAGCAGGCACCAAGAAGGCCCTCTCCCATGTTCCCACCAAGTGTGCCTGTGAAGATGGTGGGACTGAAAGAAGGGCTTCTCTAGAAGATCTTAAAGCACGGGCAGGCTCATAAGGGAGAATATGGTCTTTCAAATAACCTGGACCTGAGCCATATAGGGCTTTATAGGTCATAACCAGCATTTTGAATTGTGCCCAGAAACAGACTGGAAGCCAGTGGAGCTGTTTTAACAGGAGAATTGTATGCTCCCTATAACCAGCCCTGGTCAACAATCTGGCTGCAGCTCTTTGAACCAGCTGGAGTTTCCGAACACTCTTTAAAGGTAGCCCCACGTTGAGCACGTTACAGTAATCCAATCGGGATGTAACTAAGGCATGTGTCACCATGGCCAGGTCCAACATCTCTAGGAACGGGGGCAGCTGGCGCAATAGTGCAAATGCATTCTGTGGCAAACTGCAAATGCACTCCTGGCCACCGCTGAAACCTGGGCATCTAGGCTCAGGGCTGAATCCAGAAGTACACCCAAGCTGCGGACCTGTGTCTTCAGGGGGAGTGTAACCCCATCCAGCACAAGCTGAATCCCTATTCCATGATCTGCCTTTCGACTGACCAGGAGCACCTCTGTCTTGCCTGGATTAAGCTTCAATTTGTTTGTCCTCGTCCAGTCCATTACTGCCAACAGACGCTGGTTTAGCACAGAAACTGCTTCCTTGGAATTGGGTGGAAAGGAGTAGTAGAGTTGGGTGTCATCAGCATACTGGTGGAACTGCACCCTACAACTCTGGATAACCTCTGGTTTCATGTATATTTTAAATAGCATGGGGGACAAAACAGAGCCCTGAGGGACTCCATAGGCCAATGGCCAAGGAGTCAAACAGGAGTTCCCTAGTCCACCTTCTGGGTCCACCCATCCAGGAAGGAATGGAGCCACTATACAACAGTGTCTCCAAGTCCCATCCCAGCAAGGTGGCCCAGAAGGATACCATGGTCGATGGTATTAAACGCCGCTGAGAGGTCCAGCAGAACTAACAGGGACACACTCCCCCTGTCCAGTTCCCGCTGAAGATCATCCATCAGGGTGACCAAAGCTGTTTCTGTCCCATAACCAGGCCTGAAGCCAGATTGAAATGGATCTAGATAATTTGTCTCATCCAGGAATCCCTGGAGTTGGGAGGCCACCACACGCTCCAATACCTTGCCCAAAAATGGGATGTTGGAGACCGGCTGGTAGTTATCCAATACAGTGTGGGTCTTACCACTGCCTCCTTCAAGCAGGCTGGCACCCTACCTTGGCAAAGGGAGGCATTGACCACTCTGCTTACTCACTTGGCCAGTCCCCCTCTGGCAGCTTTTATAAGCCAGGAAGGGCAAGGATCTAGTATACACTTGGTGGCTCTCACCAATCCAAGGACCCTGCCCACATCATCGGACTGTGCCAAAGTTACATCCACTGGGTCTATATCAACAATAGCATCCAAGTCAGAGCGGATCTATACTACTCATATAGATCCCTTTTGACAGAGCTAACACTCTGGATTTCACCCTGTCAGTCTTTCTTTCCCAATGTGCTGCTCATGCTTCCACTAATTCTCTTGTGCCCCACTAATCTTGTACAAGCGGTGGGTCCTGCTGATTCCATTGAGCAAGTGGGACCCACCACTGAAGCAACACTGATTTAGCACTTCCAAGAGGAAGCCCCAAAACAAGCAGAAACACTGGTTTCTTGATTGGGCTAGGTCAGCGGAACTCACTTATGCGAGCTCTGCCTACCTGCTCCATTTCAGAAACAAGTGTTTTGTTCGTTTCCGGTTTCCCAGAAGCGTTAAAACTTCTGTAAGTGGTGGGTCCCACTTGTGGATGGGAATTGGCGGAGGCATAAGCACCCTGTTGGATTCTGCCCACAGTTTAGAATAGCCTTCCCCAACCTACCTTCTGGATGTGTGGGACTGCAATTCCTTGACCAGTAGACTTAGTTGAAGTCTAAAACTTCTAGAGAGTACTAGGTTGGGGAAAGCATGATCTAGAGGAACAGCCAAACAGCTTACCTGGAATAACAGGTAATACCGGCGACACAGCTTTATATCCCATTGGAAGAACAATACCCATGCGAAAGGAAGGAGCCTGTCGGCAGAAAGGGAAACAAAGAATCAAGGACAAGTAATAATGGAAACTACTATTGAGCACTTACAGGCACCAACCCTGTTAGTTTATTGGGTGAGAGACCTGAGCTTGGGGTCTGCTGAAATGGGTGATGGAGATTTTAAATTCTGCCAGAGGTTATTGTGGAATTAAGACCAAATTCTCGTTTTGCATGACTAGCCAGTAACACGCACATAGCAGATTTAAGGGGAAAGCAGGCAAAACTGAAACTCCACAGAACAGTTCTAGCCACACAACTAAAGGAGCAAATGAGAGAGTAGGGCACACCATTGGCTTTTAGTCATCCTCACTTCTCACCCCTCAAACTCGGCCATATATACAAGAATGAAGGTGGCTGTAAAAGGTGTCTAGTTGAGTCGAAGAGTACACGTTCAGCATAGATGCCCCACGTCTGAACTCATAGTACCAGAGGCTATAGATGTCCCCACTCACATGAATGCAATGGTAGAGGGTTTGGAATATAGATGAAGTAGGCGATTTAGGTATAGCTCAGGGTGGCTTTTGTTCCATTCAAACCCATCATCCCACACTGCCTGTGCCTGCTGTTTACTGGCTCATTAGGCCTCATTATCCATCTTCCCCTTGGGCTGGCGAACTGTGTAGGTTTTCAAACCAGCTATAACCTGGGGAAATGGTCTGCTATGAGAAACCTGTTCCTTACAGGAAGTTATGGCCAGAGAGTGGAAAAGACAGTGAGCCTGGTAGTGGGAAAACCCTGGGCCCAGCTCCTATTCTGAGTCTCATCTTCAAGACAGCTGAAGTGAGCAAGAAGGGAGGGATAGTGAGGTGAGATTTATAAGCAGCTGTAGTGAGAGCTTTCATTGAACAACATTTGAGATGGAGTGACTTCTGAAAACAAGGCACATACATGGGGTTGACAACCTTTCTGTCCCAGCAGGTTTCCTGTGCCTTTGAAAGCTGTGTGACAGGCAGAAATGGGTATAGCTTTTTTACCACTGCCCCATCCTCATGGTAGATATGGCTATACCTGTTACATAACTGTTTATCGAAGAGCTTGCAAAACGACAGGAGTCCACTAGATTATGTAGATTTAATAATGATAATAATAATAAATATATTTATTCATTTCCCGCCTCTCCCTTTGGATTGAGGCAGGGATTTGTGTACATCTTATATCTCTCCTTTCTTTCATCATGAAACTTGGACCTCTCATCCAGGCACTGACCAGACCTGCTTAGATTCAGCAAGATGGTTGTATCGTGTGCCCTTGGACCATAACCTTGCCTGTGGACTCCATGACACAGGGCAGCATATTTGGCTCTGCACTTACTGATGCCTGGAAAGAGCATAAAAGAGAGATGGAGATAGTAATGAGGAATGTTCAGCAGATACAACACAGCCTCGAGGCAAATGCTCAGTGAGGGAGAAGAAGAGGCGTCACATGTTCATGCCTCAGCCTCTCCCATTGGCAGCACTCCTGATGTCTACACTTGGAGACCCACCTGCTGGTGAAATGCTAAATCATTGACACAATACTCACCTCATGTAAGAAGTTGCAGTAGAACTCTGCCTGTAGTTCTTTTCTGCTCCATAGAGCCAGGTTCTGTTCTGGCAACAAAAGGGATCATAAATGTGCAGCTAGCAATAGCAATGGTTGGAGTGGAGTGCCTGGTATTATCAACAAAGAACTTATGTGCATGTGTGAATTCATGACTTCCAAACAGTCCTTGCTTATCCTCTGTCTCTTATATGGAAGTCACTGCCATAGGGGTCGTGACCAAGAACTGAGGGAGCTTAGGATCCCAGTTAAGTTCTGTTCTTTTCCTAACATACCCCCCTCCCCTGCCAGAGCTGCTCCGGCAGTGGGATTACACCAACATAGCATTCCCAATGCCCGCATTTCTTCAAATCCATACCCAAAGACATACCCTCCCACAAAAGCTGGCACAACTGAGTATAGGAGTGCACTGTAAAAAAAAAAAAAGGCTGTATCTGCTCCCTACAGTGCTTGTGTTTTCTTGGAAGAGGTTCTTTCACTATGCTGACATCTATTTCTGATACATAAAAAATCTGAAAATTAGCTACCTTTACATTTCATAACTCACATTGTAACTTGGAATTCTTGCATACTCTTAATAGAATTGCCTTCTCCTAGTGCATTGCATTATCCATCTAGTGGGAACAGACAAAATTCTAGCTTTAGACTTAAGGTACCTGTGACATGTATATTTTGTGTCAAAACCTAGTGAGCTGCCAAGAAGAAACATTTTTCCCTGTTTCTGCAACTTTCATCTGTTGAAACTTGTTTTTATTAAAATGCTACTTCTCTTATGTTCTGTCCTGGGCTTTATTGTCCTATAGGTTTTCTAAAAGTATTCTATAATTGAGAGAATATGACTTCTTCTTATAGAAACAGGACAATATTGGATAGGAGTATTAAGGCACAGTCAGTATTAGAAAAAGGTCTTGATGTCTTTTGGAAGAAATTTCTCAGTTCCAGAAGCAATTAAATGCTTGTAACATACCAAAAATACATGGACTATGCTTACAAGGCCAGCTGCCTGAAATGTATATTTTGGGGGATGCTGAAGAACTATATGGAAATTACTTCATGTGGACTTTTTGCATTTACAATGAAGTGGGGGTGGGAAGAGATGGCAAAAATGACTCGTCTCATGTGACAGTGTATTTGAAAGATTTCTACATTTGGCCATTCAATGCCAATACTGACAAGCACACAATCCAAAATAAAACTATAAAGCATCTGGGATAGAAAAGGGATGCAAGATCTTAGAGTTTGCCAATGAGTGGAAGAGCTGGTTTCTTCTCTTGGTGTGCCATAGAGCCTTGCTCAGTTTTTCTCCTGCATTGAACTGGGATTTATGTGAATAGAGGCTTAGTACAGATACCCCTGCTTTATATATATAATTGAAGAATTAGAATAGAGGGAGATACAGGATTCTTTTGTATATTTCTTAGGATGCTTTCTGCACTTGCTCTGCTGCAAAGTTTCTGCCCAAACTCACAGTACAGGGAGGGAGAGGAAATGTTTACTTTCCCTACCCTGCTTAGGTCCAGAGTTAGATGAGCAGCTTTGTACTGACTTGATCCCAAACATCAGGAATTAGCATTGTAGGGCAGTTAAAATATAGCACTTGGCTGCTAACATTTAGAGGTAATTGAACAAGAAGTCATGTGATTTCCTAATTTATTTCCTCCTCCCCATTTCTCACAGACTCCTGACTTGTATTTTCCAAATCACAATTTTCTATTATTCTGTGTGTCTACTTGGAGCCCTGAGTGGACAATAGTGCCTTGCCATGCACATCTTATTTGCTCTATTTGAATCATGTGATGATCTACTGTTATTTAGTTAATAGATTTGTCTCCACATTTCAGGATGAAAACCTTCACAAAGTGGATTAGGACTTAATTGGAAACCACAAAATACATAATCAAGCCATAGAACAATATTCAGTACATAAATTATTTATAAAAACAATAGGTTATAAAGAATAAATATAAGCAAATTATAAACTTGGTTAAAGGGACGATACATGGCCAGTTTGCATAATATAACATAATATGGGTTAAACATGTAGGAGAGATTGGGCACGCTGCCTCCCCATTGTGTGCACCACTTCCACTTTTAATCAGCAACCCAGACTGCTGTGGTTGACCACAGTGTTGTTTAGCTCCTAAACAACTCAATGGCCTGGATCTATACAATACGCTCAGAAACCCTCAGCTGTCAAATGAACAGGTGTCTAATTACTGTCACAATGGAAAGCAGCATTCCCCATTGGTGCAGATATGTTTGTTAGTTGTGTCATGTGCTGCTGTCCCATCTTTTGTTGAGACACTGTTAGAAAAATAGAAATGGGTTGCCGTATTTGTCAGGATATACTGCAGTTCTCTGGAGATGTGTTGTATAAGTGCCTTTTCTGTGGTGGGTGGGTGGGGATCAGCTCCAGCATTTCTTACCTTTCATTGGTTTGCAATCTCTAGATTCCATCTCTTTAATATCCATTTTTAATTCACCTTTGATTAAGTGTACTTTTATTATTATTTTATCTATTAGATTTATATACTGATTTCCATGTCTGAACAATATCGCTGAGCAGTTTACAACAAAACGTTAAATATGAAAATATTTGTAGAAAACATTTATATGAAATATTAAAACCAAATACTTGAAGCAACTTAATAAGCAAATTGGGTGGCACAACTCATAAGAAAAGGCCTGGGTAAAGAGATGGGTCCTTTAATTGGCACCTAAAACATGCCACAGTTTGCACCTCTCAAATACCAGGAGGGAGGGTATTTCATGAGGTGGGTGCCACCTTTGAGAAGGACTGCTTCCAGGTTGTTGTAAGATAGCAAGGGTAACATGCAGAGCTAAATGGAGAGCAGAATGGATCTTTAGATCTGACTAAAGAGTGTGATGGCTGGTGGAACAACTATTCTTCTGGAAGCAGTAGACCATTCTCTACCTTCAGAACTTTCCACTGAGCCTTCATAACGTTCCACTGTACAGTTAATTGGGACAATTTTATCCCTCCTTCCCTCCGTTATTTGGATTAGAATGCTCTGTTAAGGTGCTCAGTTCCTTGGGGAATTGCCTTCTTAGCTGGTCTTTTGTAACACCACTTGTCTAATAGTCCTCATAGTCTGTTAAAATGGCAGGGCAGTTAAGTTGTCAAGTATGCACCCAGCTGCTCCTTTTCCAGGGCTCAGACAGTGCAAGTCTTGTGTCTAACGTATTTTGGCCAAAAGACTCGTTGTGCTGTGGATTTTCCGTAATGAAACTTTTGTCTCATTCCAGGTGATCTTTACTTGTGAGCAAAGGAGTTCTAAATCCACCTCCAGGATGATCAGCACAATGTCGTGACGCTGGAGTTCTGGTAAGTCCCCTAGTAGTGAAGTGAACTGAATAATTAGTTACTGAAATCACTGGCTGTTTAAGCATAGCATGTGGCTATAAAATAAGAATAACGCAACTGGGAAGGGCACTGATATCCTGAGCTGAAGATGACTTCTGTGGCTTGTCTTCTGTGAGATGGCATCTTAAACAGAAATAAGGCAGGAGAAGCTAATCATCATGTCAGATATGTGCCCTATCCAACAAATAGTGTATTGTGTAACTCTTAACCAATTTTAATGTTTTGAAAGAGAGGGAAAGGCATAGGACTTGGGTTTGTCAGTATGTAAAATGCTTGGATATATAGATGTTGTTTTTCACCTTTCTGGATAGCTGTAAAAGACTTTTATTTTTAAACGATGAAATGCCTTTTCTCATACACTATCCTCTAACTAAATAGATGGATAATAGATTGTATGTACTGTCTACGTACATTACACTTTTTAAATGAATCAGATGTTCGTATCAGATTCTGGCTATATAAAGAGTAAAATCAATATAGTATGAAAGTCAGTTAAGATTTTGGCTTTAATTAGAAACAAAAACAAAAGTAAATAGTACATGATGCAAATCTTATTTTCATTTTGGCATTGGCAGTAAATGCTGCTCCCTGCTATAGTTTGTCTTACAGCACTCTGCTGAGGTTCTTCTAAATTTTTATGGGGCCAACAAGTCAAAATTCATGTCATTCAGACTAGTAAGAAATCTGAGATTTGTGGCTATATAGAGAGACATTTTTGAGTAGCAGTAGGCAGATATGCTTTTTTATGTTGGACGTGCTGAATCCAAATCTGCTGTATGCTAAGCTGCACTTGTGCACCTTCTCCATGAAAATTCTAACCTAAGCAACAAACATGAGATGGTAGCAAGCTTTCACTGAGAATGAAAGACCAGAGCAAACTACAAGGATCATGATGCTGAAAATGAAATTTAAACACATTCATCTGCTACAAATCATCACAGCATAAAATAGCTCACGCTTAGGAACGCCATTATGATGTGTAGCCATCATACTGGATCTAGCACAGCCACCAATTTCACTTCCCATATTCCCAATTTTGGAACTGGCAACTTTTATTTCTGGGTTAATGAAAATGCACCGGCTATACTATCTAGTTTTATTGTAGTTTTCACTTAACATAAACACGTACGTGTTGTATGTAAAACATCCCATGGAAATTATTCACATTCTCTGGTTCTAATATATGTTTTAAAAAACTATTCAAACTATTTCCTCGTCCTCTGACTCCATGTAGTAGCACAGTCATGTGAAGTTGTGGCTAACTTGGCTTTAGGCATAGGTGGGAGAAACATGAAGACTGGTACTATGTTTTTATGCTTGTACTTCCAACTGTTTGTAGCAGGTGGCAGCAGTGTTTGATACCTGATATTCCTGCCTTATTACAGTTATTCAATAGTGACATCTCTTACATGAAGAAATAAGATGTTACTTGTAGAGAGACATTTGTCCTGGGACGTAGGGTTTTCATATATGGTGTAGACCAGCGGTTCTCAACCTGTGGGTCGCGACCCCTTTGGGGGTCGAACAACCCTTTCACAGGGGTCGCCTAAGACCATCGGAAAACACATATTTCCAATGGTCATTTATTTGTAATTAGAAATAAATATTTCATAATATATAATTACATATTGTTTTTTGTGATTAATCACTATGCTTTAATTATGTTCAATTTGTAACAATGAAAATACATCCTGCATATCAGATATTTACATTACGATTCATAAAAGTAGCAAAATTACAGTTATGAAGTAGCAACGAAAATAATTTTATGGTTGGGGGTCACCACAACATGAGGAACTGTATTAAAGGGTCGCGGCATTAGGAAGGTTGAGAACCACTGGTGTAGACCATACACATTTTTGTAGTTTTCTCTGGTCTTTCATTTTCTATGAAAGCATGCAACCATTTTGTATTTTAGACCTTTCATGGTGAAGGGATAGAAATACATCTTGGCATGCATCAGATCTGGACTCTGTATACCCAAAATGTATGAAAAAGGATGCCTGCCCACTTCTGTTAAAAATGCCTCTATAAGTCACAATTTTCAGTCAGCCTGTGGTTATTAGCATATTCTCTCAGGCAAAATAAGCAAGAGAGGCCTCCCGGTAATTCTTGCGCTTCTGAGAACAAGATCTCGCAACAACTCTGTATCGGCAACTCTACGTATGCAGCTCATGTAAAACACTCCTGTGCCACAGATGGGATTGTATTTCTTGTAGTTTCTTGAACATCAAAATTTGTGATAGCTGTCTTGTGACTTAGATGACATTTGACCCACACATTCATCCCTTTGCAATGAGTAAACAATGACTTTCTATAGTTGTTGCCTTACATCTAGTATGACAAATCTTTGCCTGATTTCTAGGGGGCTTTAGGTAGGTCTCTTGCTTCAGAGGCTTGGAAGCACTGAGAGGAAGAACGATAGACTGAGGAACCCCAAAATAATTATGTTGTGATGTCCTGATGCTGTCTTGAATTATCTCATCAAAATAAGTTGATGCTATTTCATGTAGAGCAACAGAATTCAATATTAATGAGTTACTGTCATACCTAGTAGACCTTGTCACTTGCACTATGTCGTGCCAGGTATTTCTTTAGCCTTCCAAAGACATCGATGTGTTTCAAACAAATCTGTGTCCACTAAATACCGTTTTCTTGAAACACTAGCTTCTTTATAGCATGTAGGAACCTGCCAAATTGTCTTCTGAATTTTGGGGGTGGGAAAAAGAAAACTGAGAATACTTAATTTGAATAATATTTATCTAGTGATATATTGGCAGTAAATCTACTTCTTCTTTTTTGTTAATCTGATACTAACTTGTTCCAAAACCCTTTAGCCTAAAGGACAAACAGTTTTTAATTTCCTTTAGTAATAGGATTCCTTTAGTAGTAACAACTTTTGTGTTAAAATCTGCCCAAGCAGCAAGACGCCCAGTGTCTCTGAATTTTCATAGTAGCTTGGACAATTGGATTTAGGAGCTCTGTGTAGGACTTTCAGTGGAAGCAGTGAATTTTTGACCAAGTCAGAGAAATTGAGTACTATGATTGTGGATGAATATTGATCATTAAGACGTTGGCAGAAAGTTCCCCCCACCCTCACCTCTGCTTCTTTTCTTGCTTTTGTTGTCATGTGTTTCACTAGGGTAACGGTTGCTTGCTTTAAGGTGGTAGGAGCCAGTAGTTTGATCTTATAAATCTATTGCTGTACTTCTTAGTATTTTGGCCTGTGTAGTATTTTTAAAAGGCTCAAACTGATATGAGACAGGATACAGATAATGTTCGTACATGATCTTGGATTTGACTACAGAGGAACTCTGTAGTACACCTGGTTGTTGCTTACGTATCTAATACCTGAGGAACATATACTTCTGATAGGAATATATAGTCAACTTCCATCTGGCCGGACCCTTCTCATATAACTTGTTCAATCAATCAGTAGGTGGGGAAATGGCCATATATTGATAGATCTCATTTAGTTGTAGGCTTTTTCTTTTTTAAAAAGCTGGCCTTTTTGGTTTGGTGCAGTGTGCCCTGGAGATGCGAGACTTCCTCACAACAGCAGGAGTCACTCATTTGGAGAATGCTGGAGCTGCAAGAGGGAAAGGCCCAGTGCAACAACAGAGAGAAGCAAAGAGGAAAAAGACAAGCAGACCGACGGCACTGAGGAAAGCACGGGACAGAAAGTGCTTCAGAACTGCCAGCAGCAACAGAGGAACTTGACAAGAGCCTCTCAGTGTGTGTGGTTGTGTGCTTAGGATTTCTGTCAATGCATTCCAGTAACCCCAAAGTGAGAAATTCCCCATCAGGAAATGCTCAAAGGTAAGTAGCATTCATTCTTTCTCTCCTGAGGTTTGAAAGAAGAAAGAAACAAAAGATTGCTTGCCTTCTGTATTTTAAATAATTGGAGACTCCTATCATGTGAGCTTTATCTGCGGAATCCTCTCGGGCCAGGTTCGGCAGTATGGGTTGTTTCCCCTGTCGCTGTGTGTGTCGCTCATGTGACTGGCATTTACCTGATTACCTGTGCTGAGTCTCAGATTGACTTGTGATGCAAACCAGTGGTGTGGTGAGTGTAGCTTCTAAACCATTCAAAGAAGAGCGAAACAAGTCCTCAGGATGTGAAAAGATTCAGCATGTGTCCTTTCAAAGGCCTTTTTCAAGGGGCTGTAAGCACTAAAAATACATATTAAATCCATTATGGGACAACGCATAACAGAATAAATGCGTGTTGTAAAACCAGTTAGGCACATTGCCATAATGGCCTATGTCCATATATAAGTTTTAAAATTATTAATATTGTATGGGGCTGCTACAGCCTATATGCTTATATCCAAATAAAAAACACATAAAATTATTATACACCAAAAAATGGATCCTTTCCTGTTAGAAAATGTCTGCAGATTTTCTTCTAGCAATAAACTGTCTCCTATAGTAATCACTGGTGACTGAGAAGAATAGAATTGAGAGCCATCCTTATATCCATGTTCATTTTATTATTTTTTTACTTTTCCATTAACACTGCCAGGTGTTACCATGTGGCTGTGAAAATGTCAAGGTCTTGTGTTGTGATACTGCTGCTATCGTGGCGGGAATAGCTGCAGCAAATTGCTGAGTCACAAGAGTGGCAAAAATTCAAGGTCTTCATTCAGGCCACTTGGATTCAGAGGTTTTAATTTAAGAATCTATTCCATTTCCCTTCTTAGTAGCTGTTTGTCATCATGAATGTTAAGGTTGTCCAGTGCCCAAAATTGTAGATCTGCATAGGGAGTGGTGTTGTTTTTATTTGGACATAAGCATAACCATAAAATATGAATAATTTTAAAACTTATATATGGACATAGACCATTATGGCAATGTACCTGGTTTTACTTTTACATCATCATCATCTATTTGTTACCCGCCTCTCCCTCTGGATCGAGGCGGGGTACAACACAAATAAGAACACCATAAAATACATAAAACTAATTCAAACATTTAAAACCAGTGCATCATTAAAAGCAGCACACCATTGAAAAAGGCATCTTAAAATTCAGCTGGGTAGGTCTGACGGAAGAGATCAGTCTTTATGGTTTTCTTAAATTCTGGAAGACTGTTAAGTTGACGAATCTCTCCCGGCAAGCCATTCCACAAACATGTATTTATTCTAATATTATGCGTTGTCCCATAATGTATTTAATATGTATTTTTAATGCTTACAGCCTCTTGAAAAAGGCTTTTGAAAACGGACACAGTCAGGCTTTGTACAATACAACTTTTTGCATCTTGAAGACTTGTTTTTCTCTTCTTTGGATCTGAATTTGGATGCTTTCCTCCTTTGTTTTTGGCTTCTAAACCATCCCACAACCCCTACAAGAAGCGATGGATTGTGGGGTGGGTTAGAAGCCACTCCTGCCACACTGTGCCCGGGTTTGGGTGACCTGTCATCCCATGACGCGGCATGGGTAATTAGGCAAACTGCACTGAATTTTTTCCCACTGCGATCTTGCAAACCCGGGCCTGTTTTCGCAGACAGGAGGTTCATAATTTTTACTCTACATAGCAAAGGTTTTCTGCCTCTGTTTTGGATTCACTTGGCAGGGAAATAATTAATGCTGTATACTCCTTGACTTTTTTTTTTATTGCATTGAGAATCTCTGGCATACTCTTCTGATTTGATAGAGCAGCCTTTCAGAGGAGTGACAGATTCGACCAGGCTGCTTGACAGCATACAATGCTGCTACTTTTGTTTTATGGGGAAAGTAAATACTGGAGCACAGAGCAAGTGCTCCTGTGTCAGTTGTCTGACTTGGCGTTCAGAAGAAAACTAATTTTTCACATCAGATGGAACACAGACTATCAAAAAACGTTTAAAAAAGAATAAAGGGCAAAGAGAAGCATCCTTAGAACACAGATAGAATGGAAGATGTAGCTATTTTGCCTGAAGTAAACAGGTTTCTTGGGGTGCAGAGGATAGACAGGGACAGGGGGCAGCCTTCTCGGCTTTTCTGGTCCTAAAGGCATCACATCTGAGAACTAATAGATTTGTTACATTCAGTCGCTGATCGTATTTTACAGCTCCTACAAGTGGTCTACTCACAGAAACACTGTAATACTCAGCGAGGACTTGCATGGCCACAGCTCGGCTTCTGTTATCTGGGAAGTTCTCACTTGATTTGGGGTGTCATGCACATTTTTTTTCAAGCAAGTGTTGTGTTCTTGCCTGTTCCCTCTGGCATTCACACGTGTTGGCAAGCTTACATGAGACACTTACATCAGTGATATGTCTTTTATTGAGGAAATCACATGGTAGACAAGCTTAATGGTTACAGAGTCTCCAAAACACACTTAAAGCTGAACGATGGTTAGGAAGCTTTAGGCTCTTTTTTCTGAAACTATCCTTAAGGCAAACACTCGGAGAGGGGCGTGTGTGAATAGGGTACGCTACGCCAATAACAGCTTTGAGCTTCTCCAGACACCGCACACTCTGGCTCCTCAAAGGGACATGGCCAATCTCCTAAAAACAAAGTCCCAGGAAAGGTTGCTCTGAGCCACCAGAGCCGAGCAGAGAGATCCGTCACACACTTGTCAGTCTCAGCCTACCACTCCTGAACTGACCCCGTTACCATCACTTCAGGAAAGGTTAAGCCTCAGGCCCAGGAGTCCCATCCTTCTGCTAGGGACTGGGAACTCCTTGCCACCTGAGTCTGGGCACGAATACAGAATCCACAGCATATGCAAGTCCAAGTCTATGAAAAGTCTCACTACTTTTCTGGCACAGTTCTTAGATATCCAAAGTCCAAATAGCAAAGCGTCCATGTGCAGAGTGCTTTCAAAGTCCCAAGCGGAGATGAAATCCAAAGCAGGAGGGAGGTCAGGCGTTGCATTGAGAGATGAAACCTAGCAAAGCTTTTTCAGCTTTGCACCAGCCTTTAAGGCCTATTCAAAGTCACTTGACAGACAGGTCCTCTGACCTGTAAACCATGCCCACGTGCTAAGAAGGCAGGCTGTTACAACCCACTTCGAAGAGTGTCCCCCACCTTTTCCAAAACACTCTGAAGTTCCCAGAGAACCAGCTACTTCAAGGCCAAAGCAAAGGAGTGAACCAGCTACTCCCATGGGAACTGCTTACAGAGATAAGCTTGCAGGGAACATCTGACATTCTCAAAGCATTTCCTGATAAATCTAACCACTAGGTACAAGGCCTATACATTTAGCAGGTTGCTAAATGTATGTAGTGACCCCTGAATATAATTATGAAACATCTCTTGAGATTCAGCTCTTGTATTTTCCCTCCCATTTTTTTTCAGAGCTGAAACCGTACAAAAAAAGAAAAGAAATTCAGTTCAGGCAATTTTATTATTTGCTTTTGCACTTAATTTCAAAGATATGTGGGTTTTGCACTGTCAGCTGAAAAGGCACTTGATCATTTTTAACTACCATTGTTTTGGGGCTGGTAATTTAGGATAAAAATTTGTAGTTGGACATAAATTCAGTTGTCATATTCTAAGCAGACTGATCTTTCATGGATTAGCTTTTCTCTCGTAGTTGAACTGTGTTGTTTGAATCCAGATGGGTGGCATTGTGAACTTTATGGTGCCCTGCTTATTTACTTTGTGCTGGTTTTAGTGTGAGGCACGTCTTTGTACATAGAAACCATTGTCTTTATTGACAGAAGTCACAGAGGTACATCCCCATGTGACTGACTGGTTCCTAGGATCTGGGTGGTTGCTTGCCTTGCTCTCTTTGCTCAAGTAGTAATACCTCAAACTGAATTGTAACTCTTTCAAGGCATTTTTGAAATAGCAGCTGGATGATAAGCACACAGATGAATTAACTTACTGGTGTCTGTCACATGCTCTAAAGGGGCTGAGTTCGTGGCAACTGCTGAGTAAATTGGCATTCTTATATTTCTGATTACAAATTATTTTCCTCTTCTTTCCTTTCCAGTAGTCCCAAATCAAAGCAGGAGGTGATGGTCCGTCCCCCTACAGTGATGTCCCCATCTGGCAACCCCCAGCTGGACTCTAAATTCTCCAACCAGGGTAAACAGGGGGGGTCAACAGGCCAATCCCAGCCCTCTCCGTGTGACCCCAAGAGTGGGGGCCATACCCCGAAAGTGATCCCAGGACAAGGAGGAAGCATGGGGTTGAAGAATGGGTCTGGCAATGGATCAAAAGGGAAAGGAAAGAGAGAGAGAAGCATTTCAGCAGACTCATTTGAACAGCGAGATACTGGAACTCCCAGTGATGAATCTGAAATCAAAGGTATGTCTATGTGTGGAGGGGCAGAAATATGGGTGGGTGTCAGTTTTGGTTGAGAGCCTCTATAAAGGATTCCTCTCCTTGTCTGTAATCTTTTGACTTGCTCTGAACCCTAGAAATAATGTAGGTTACACTAAGTAAATTCTGTTAGGAAGATGGTTACCTAGAATTGGATTTGAACGGTGCTTTATTTATTAAATTTATGTACCACCCAACTGACAGATGTCCTCAGGGCAGTTTAGAATCATTTTAAAATAAAAACAATAAAATAACCAGTGCAATAAATACAGAATTAAAATATGAAAATATTAAAACATTAAAAATATTAAAGAGCTAGCCTAATGATCAGAGTATGAGATTAGAAATTAAATGCCTCCTGGAAGAGGAGAGGCTTAACCTTGCATCTAAATGTATAGTGAAGACACCAGATGGTTTCCCCTGCATTATTATTATTATTATTATTATTATTATTATTTATTTATTTATTTATTTATTTATATAGCACCATTCCACAGAGCATTCCACAGAGGAGGTGCCACTGCAAAAGTAGTCAGTCTCCTGCAAATGAGGTGTCCTAAAACTTGCCAGAATGAGTCATTCTAAGTCATTAGATTTAAGCAGTGTAACTTAGGTCTATAAAAGACAAGTTGTTTGCCTCATTAGAATATTTTGTTTGATATGCCTGGTCAGAAAGCAGATCCCACCACAACATACTATGAGCAGTCTCAGTGGCTGCTTAGGTAAGCCTCTCTTTCCCAGGAAACCAGGGGCTTGTTATCTCATCCTGCGGAGGAGGAACAGACACACTTGAAACACCTGAGTCCATCCATGATAGGCATGTACCTTGTGCTTGCATGGTTCTAGTGGATTACAGAATATCTCCCAAGGGACAGCCCATTTTCCTGCAAATGTTTAAAAGTTGTTTTGTTTGGCTTTTCAATTCAGACATGATCCTTTATTTTGTACAGTATATTTCAATGAATTTGTGTGGGGGAGGAAGGGGGTTGATTTGTTAATGCGGTATCCACTGTGATCTTTTGAGATAGACTGGGTAAAGTCACAATAAAGGTGTATAGGTTCCCTTGGAAAAGATTGCAAAACAAAAGTGTTGCTCTTTGGGCCCCTTATCCTAGCCCTTACAACACACTGGGGGGATATGTTGTCTGTGTTACATGGACTGGGAAGAACAGGGTTTATACTGTGCTTCATGACCCAATCAGGATGTGATGAGAGTGGTAAGAGGAGCTTCACCTCCTTTTACCTCTAGTGAGGCATTACTGTGTTGTGTATACCAACTTGTACAGTTGGACTGGTGTCTGGACATTGTAATGAGCTGGATGAGGGCCAATAAACTAAAACTGAATCCTGACAAGACAGAGGCTCTGTGGATTGAAGCTTCCCAGATCCAGGTAGCCTCGGTGGCTCAAAGTGCCCTTGGCCAGATTTGGCTGTTCCCAGACCAGGATAACCTGGTCACATTAGTTCATGCAGTGAAAACTTTTTGTTTAGACTACTGCAATGTGCTCTGTGTAGGGCTGACCTTGAAGATGATGTGGAAACTGCTGCTAGTGTGGAATATGGTGGGTAGATAGTTGTCAGGAACGGCTTATAGAAACCATGTAACATTGTAACACTGGTTTTTGGGCGGTATAAAAATGTAATAAATAAAATAAAATAAAATAAAATAAAATAAAGGAACTGCCCTGCCTGCTAAAAGACTTCCAATCTGAGTTCAAGGTGATAGTGATAACAAATTGGGATCTCAGTATTTCAGAAAGCTTCTTTCTCTGGATAAACTACTTGCTGTCTGAGTATTAAGATCTGTGAAGGGGGTTGTCTTTGACATCACACTGTTGGGTGCTATACATTAAGTGGAGATGTAAGAGAGGGTGTTCTTGGCTGTGTCACCCAAATGGTAAAATGCCTTCCCTTAAGAGGCACGGCTGGAGACAACACTGGCCATGTTTTGGGACCACATGAAGACCTGGCTATTTACCCAAGCTTTGGGGTCTTACTGATGGTAGCAAAGTTTTGATCTGTTTTTTGGGGTTTAATGCTGATTTTATACCAGATTCTGGTTTTATGTCAAATTGTTTTTATTATTGTATTCCTCCCTGAGATCTGTAGACTTAGGGCAGATTAGAAATATTTTAATAAGTAAATAAACTTAGTGAGACTAGTTTTAGTGAGCAGTGGAGATTTTTTCAGCTGGTAATAAATGACCACCTTTTCTACATTATATGATAAATAGCTTTGGTTGAGGTGTATGGAGATCTCATCTGAGTATCTCAAAGGTCCTGTTCTGCCTGGTGTGTCATAGGGACTTCACACTAGTCTTTGGAGTGCTGCTGTTCAGCTTGTGAGATGTGTTGTTTGTGTGAATCTCATGTGCTAATACATAGGAGTTAAGTGGCTAAGATGATTTGCACGGTCACTGCGAGCACTCTCCACAGTCACGGCCTCCACATTCACAGAAAGAGCATGTCTGCTGGAGTGGTGCTTGGCAATAAACCCGCTGGCCTTGTGCAAGTCCAACATACTTGTGGGAGCCACCAACTGTAGTAAACCAAGCTAAAGCATTCAGTTATATCTGCTTATCCTGAGTTTTCCCAGTTGACTTTCCTTCTCCTTTACTTTCTTTCCTTTATCTTTAGGTTGTCAGCCTGTATACACGACCCTTGTTGTTTGTTTAATTTTTGTGCAGCACCTTGCAATTTTAGTTGCTTTGATAATTATGGTTTCATAATTACCAGCAGCTTTTTGTTTCACCATCAGCCCTTTTTGACACCAGTTTGAGCACCTGTGCTCAAGTGTTCAATTTTGGGATGAGCCAGGAACCTCTGTCATACACAGTTAAAAAAACAATCTCTTGTTATACCTTCTGTGTTTCTTTTATGTAGTATTGCAAAATTTTGTATACTTAATGTTCACTGTTTTTAACTTTTGTAAACTGCCCAGAGAGCTTCAGCTATGGGGCGGCATATAAATGTAATAAATAAATAAATAAATAAATAAAAATAAATCCAGGCACACAGTAGCACCCAATGGTATTTAAAAAAAGTTGGTTGTGGTGAGTGGCAGTAGAGTTGCTGATGAGGTCAGGAACCAGGTTTCTCATCTTTCCTGGCTCTTACATTTTTGCAAAGAGAAAGTTTGCACCTCTACATGTGGGACTGTTCTTTCTCTCTAAAAGCCTTAAACTAGATGCTGTGTTACTATGTGGTGTTGTCTCTATTAAAAGGCTTCAGACATAGTCTGTCTCCTAGTCTTTGAACAACCCCCATTTCTTAAACCAACCTATGGCCCTCCAGGTGATATTGGACTACAACTCCCATAATCTCTGACCATTGACTATCCTAGAAGGGGGTGATCAGAGTTGGAGTCCAACAACATGTGCAGGGGCACAGACTCCCCAGGCCTTCCTTAAGCGGAGGGGAATAGCTATTTAAATATGCAAATGTTACACTAAAAGTTGTGAGGAAAATCCAAGCAACCAAAATGTTTGTGTCTGTTGATATATTGCTTAAATATAAGATTTGCAATGTGTTTGAAAAATCCCCAAGGTTTGACTCCACTGTGTTTCTTGGGAAAGGCAGTCAACATGTAGAACTACTTAGAACACATCTCTTATGTGATGTTGTCACTCTAGATGTGACAAGGTGGTGGTGCTTTGCATGGAGTTAGCTTTACATTGGTCAGAGTTTCTGTATAAATTGTTTCTTAAACTTACTATGTACAGATTTTTATAGACCGGCCAAGCCAATTTGTTTAACTGAAGTGAACTGTGGAAAAGCACTTCATGTAGCCAAATAATGTAAAAGGTTCAGTAGCTTTGCAAATGGTACGGTTTCATACACGCTTGCTTAGGACCTGTCAAATCAGTCTAGAGGATTCTTTCTTGTGGGATGTGTGAAGTCTGCCAACTGTCATCCATAGTATAGAATATACTGTATGCTGTTTGGTTTTTTTGAAAGCATGTAAAGTGTAAAAGTAGAAGTCGTGGTGCAAATTAAGGTGAAAATAGCTCGATAAAGTAACTGCCTGCTATCAGTATGAGGATGGGTGTTTATAAGAAATGTTGCTCAATGTGAATGACAAAATAAAATTCCTCTTGTAGTGGTTTCACTGCATTTAAAGTGAATGTGGGACTAAGCATGCGTGATTGGAGAAATGGGAATGGACTTCCTACACCTCTTTGAGACTGAGTCCTCTTGAATTCTTCCCTTCCAGAACTTGGCTCTGCCGATCATCCAAAATCACAAGATTCCCAACATACAGCACACTCCATGGCACCTTCAAATGCCTCAGCCCCACGATCTTCCCCGCCTTCCCATGGTCAGGCTACCACTTCAGAGCCAGGTAGCATGCAGAAGACTCCATCCAAAGTGGTCTATGTCTTTTCAACGGAGATGGCTAATAAGTAAGTGAATCTTTGATTCCATGGAGTGTAGCCACAACCACAGGTTTAGCTCGTATCTTCACCCAGGATGATTTTCCTACATGGGTATTGCAGTCTTGTGTCACAGTGGGACATAGCTCTTTTTGCTACTTGTACCTGATGAGAAAGTATGGCCAATCATGGCTTCCTCTTGCAAGTAAATCTGATAAAATAGATACCTGTGCTGTGAGGCAGGGCATGCCTGATGCATGTTTGCTCCTGCATTGAAATAGCATCCTTGTAGGAAAATGGCAAACACTACTGCTTTGGGAGAATGCAATATTTCAGGGTCCCTCCTCTATATGAACAGGTGAGGGGAAGTGCAAGGGCTGCACCATTTGCAGCCACCCATCAGTAGGTTCTTATCAGCCACCAAACTTAACTTTGCATTGAGGTAAAAGGTAAGAATGACTTTGTTTTCTGCAGAAAACCGTGTAGGATAGACCATTTTAATAAACAATAAACTTAGGGCTTATATACCTGAGGTATCTTTTATCACTTACCCTTCTGGACTGCATGTCTTCAGTTACTGGAAGGAATCCTAACTTGCTCAGTGATACCTTGACTGCATCTGTTTGTCTTCTTAGGGCTGCAGAAGCTGTGCTGAAGGGACAAGTGGAAACCATTGTATCCTTTCACATTCAGAACATCTCCAACAAGGTGGAACGGAACACTGTCCCTTTGGTAAGTAATTTTACTGATGAAGAAGAGAATTTGGTGGTGGGAAGCTGGCTGGTAGTGGCTTGGGTGAGAATGCTGTCACCCTGAAATATATGCTCTAGCCCCAGAGGTTAATCAAGATAGGTCAGGGTAGCCTCAGAATTTGGACTTTCTTATTATGCAGTTTCTTCTAAACCCAAGCTATTTTAAATTATTTCCTTTCCTTTCTTCAGAACACTCAAATTCCACCGCTCCGAAATGATACAAAGCCCCAAGCTCCATCACAGCTGCCTGCCTCCCAAGAGCAGACTCCTCCCCAGAATGCCAAAATGCAGCAGACTCCACCCATTCCAGTGCCAGCACCAGCACCCAAACCTACTGGCCCTCCTTGCCCTATTGACCAGGACAATCCTGGGTTAGAAAGTAAAGTGATGTCTGTAGGAAGTCCTGCAAACTCCACCCCACTGCAAACTGAAGGATTTGGGCAAACTTCGACCCCCAATAATCGAGCAGTTAGTCCAGTCTCCCAAGGGAGTAATAGTTCCACTGCAGACCCTAAAGGTCCCAACCAGCAGGTATCTGGAGGGGATCCACCAAATATGGGTGAAAATCCAGACGGACTGTCCCAGGAACAGCTGGAACATAGAGAACGTTCACTGCAGACTCTACGAGATATTCAGCGTATGCTTTTCCCAGATGAGAAAGAGTTTGCTGGAGGGCAAGCTGGGGGGCCTCAGTCAAATTCTGGGGTGCTGGATGGTCCCCAAAAGAAATCTGAAGGGCCAATACAGGCAATGATGGCTCAATCCCAAAGTTTAGGTAAAGGGCCTGGACCCCGGACAGAAGGAGGGGCTCCCTTTGGCCCCCAAGGGCACAGAGATATGCCATTCTCACCAGATGAAGTTGGGCCACCATCTATAAACTCTCAGACTGGTCCTATAGGACCAGACCACCTGGATCATGTAACTCCTGAACAAGTGGCCTGGCTGAAGCTGCAACAGGAGTTCTATGAGGAAAAGAGGAGAAAGCAAGAACAGGTTGTGCAGCAGTGTTCTTTACAGGACATGATGGTTCACCAGCATGGGCCTCGAGGATTGGTTAGAGGCCCCCCACCTCCATACCAGATGACCCCAGGTGAGGGCTGGGGGCCTGGAGGCCCAGAACCCTTTTCTGAAAGCATGACTATGTCCCATACGCTGCCCCCAAGGGGCATGGCCCCCCATCCCAATGTACCTGGCAGTCAGATGCGGCTGCCTGGATTTGCTGGAATGATAAACCCTGATATAGAGGGCCCCAATGTCCCGAACACTGCATCTAGACCTGGACTTTCAGGTGTCCCTTGGCAAGAAGATGTGCCAAAAATTCCAGATGGCCGAAACTTCCCTCCTGGGCAGGGTGTCTTCAGTGGCCCTGGGCGAGGGGAGAGGTTTCCAAATCCTCAGGGTTTGCCTGAGGATATGTTTCAACAGCAGTTAGCAGAAAAACAGCTAGGGCTTCCCCCTGGCATGAGCATAGAAGGAATCCGGCCTGGCATGGAGATGAACCGGATGATTCCCCCTCAAAGACACATGGAGCCTGGCAATAACCCCATCTTTCCACGTATGCCACTTGAAGGATCCATGAGCCCATCCAGGGGAGATTTCCCAAAAGGAATGCCTCCTCAGATGGCAGCTGGTCGGGAGCTGGAATTTGGGATGGGCCCCAGTAGCATGAAGGGGGATGTGAATCTGAATGTTAACATGAGTTCCAATCCACCAATGATACCTCAAAAGATGAGGGAAGCTGGAGTGGGCCCCGAGGAAATGATGAAAATGCGCCCAGGTATCTCTGAAATGCTCCCCTCTCAGCAGAAAATGGTGCCCTTGCCATTTGGTGAGCATCCCCAGCAGGACTACGGAATGGGCCCGAGACCGTTCCACCCTATGTCTCAGGGCCCAGGTGTGGGTCTCCGGAATCACAGAGAGCAAATAGGGCCTGACCAAAGGACTAACAACCGACTCAGCCACATGCCACCACTACCTCTGAACCCCTCCAGTAACCCAAACAGCCTCAACACAGCTCCTCCAGTTCAACGCAACCTGGGACGCAAACCCTTGGATGTTTCCGTTGGTGCCAGCCAGGTTCATTCTCCAGGCATCAATCCACTGAAGTCCCCCACGATGCGCCAGGTCCAGTCTCCCATGCTGGGTTCTCCCTCCGGGAACCTCAAGTCTCCCCAGACTCCATCCCAGCTGGCAGGGATACTTGCGGGCCCAACTGCTGCAGCTGCTGCTGCTTCAATCAAATCTCCCCCTGTTATGGGTTCTGCTGCCGCATCTCCTGTCCATCTCAAGTCTCCGTCCCTCCCTGCACCTTCTCCTGGATGGACTTCATCTCCAAAGCCCCCACTACAGAGTCCTGGAATCCCCCCCAACCACAAAGCGTCTCTTGCCATGTCTTCGCCAGCCATGATGGGAAATGTTGAATCAGGTAAGTTCCCGCCTATCCACCCCGGTCTTCCCTATCTTTCTGGTTGGTGGGAGATTTTTGAACCTTTCTCTTAAACTGGCTCTGCTCCAGCGCGTTTAACAGCAGACCCGTGCACAGAAATTGAGCAAGTCAACCTGTTTCTGTTAGAGAGAGAAGTTGTGGGGAAATCGGCAGCTGCAGATCTTTTATTTGTGAGGCTGCTGTTAAAGGCACAAGAGTGGGGTAAGAATAGTGGTAACAGAACTCGCTGGTGCGTGTGCATCTTTAAACTGTGGTAGGTGCTTGAGCTGATCAGACACAAACCTCACTAGATTAGAACCATAACCCTTTTGAATGTAGGCTAAAGTAAAGGACCCCATCTACTCTGAAGCAGGTTGTCCTGGAGGGAGTATTAATCATTGTATGTCCAAGTGGGGCATAGAATACTTTGCTTAATTCTTAAGCAGTAGTGTTGAGGGTATGAATATTCTTCACAGGAAAATTCAGAACAGGCTTTCTTGTATACCACAGGCTGATTCCTGCAGTATTTTTGTGCTTTGGAGAGTACTGTATAAATAATTTCTTGAAATAAGGAAATTTGTAAAGGGGGGCATGGGGAGGTTCTCATTAAAACAATCTGGATGGTAAACAGAATCTGGCAAACACTCTTGCGTCTTGCTTGGCTTCACAGATCCTCGCCAGGAGGAAGTTACTTTAACATTGAATTAGGGATTTGGCTCTGTTGTGAATTGTTAGGCAGATGCCAGTTGAATTCTTCATGGATTTTGCCATTCCGCAAAATGTACCCCCCCCCAACCCGCCCAGTTTAATTTACATGGTCTTGTTTGCCCTGCAGAATTGCAAGTCCCATTTAAATCCTCCAGATTTATAGCGTTGAGGCAACTGGCTGTTCTCATCCAGTGAGGTTCTAATAAAGCAAGTCCCCGGCGTATACAGTGTTTGCATGCAGTTGTTTGATGGAGCCAGCCTTGGGAGCTCTTCAGTCTGTGAAATCACATTATTCCAGGAATTAGGAAGGCAACCAAGTCAAGCCAACTGTTTGGCTACATTGCCCTCTGGTGTTTCAGAATAATCACTACAATGGCATGCCTGCTTCCCCCCACCCTTTTTTAAAAAAAAATCAGTTGAGTGATCCTGTAGCTCTGAGGCAGGCTATTCAGTGGGCGTTCAAGCCTTGCTGTGGTAAACCGTCTTCAGGCATGCAGTTTATTGTATACATGATCTCTTGTGCTCTGCCACCCTGTTCTTTTCCTAGTTAGAGCTCTTGATTGGTTAGTCTGAATACCTAGATTCACGTCTGAATCTATTTAGAAACCACATGGGCTGAAATTCTGTTTCAGCATAACTTCAGACTAGGATACCATCCCACTAACTACTCATGGAACCAGTGCTACATTCCTTGTAATGAGAAGCTATCCCCTGAGACCTCAGATTTTGTATTGCACTCAAGTTTCAGCCCATGTTTGTTCCAAGTCTGTTGTCTGACAGGGCTGTGCAGTGGTCGTGACTGGCTGTCAGCTCAAAGCTATCTTATGGAGGGCAGAATGGGAGACAGGACTGGAGTCTGCCCCTTCCAGGGCCATGTGCTTTTTCTACAGAGCATTGGGCATATTGGTAGAGAAGAAGCCAATAGGACGAAGTTGCCACCTGTGAGACTTTTGAGCAAATGCCTCTTAAGTTAGACGCTTCTCCTCTCCCTCCCTGTGTAAGGATGCCAAAACACCTGGAAGCTTTGGAAAGCTGGGCTTCTGCTGCAGAGAGTTGTATACCTCTTTGGAGCAGAGTGTGGCCAAAGGGAGTGGCCTCTTGCCTGCAGTGTACTACATATTCATGGAGAATGTGATGCTAAATCGTTTGTGGACATCCTGATTCTGAAGCAGTTTCCTTGTGAACTTCCAAAAGCTCTTCACGTAAATTGTGAGTGTGTTTGTGTGTAGTTTAGGAGGACTATATATAGCTCAGTGGGAGAGCACACACTCTGCATACAGAAAGTCACAGGTTCAGTCCCCAACCTAATGCCTTTCAGATGTGTTGGGACTACAAATCCCAGAATCCCCTAGGCAGCATGACTGGCTGGGGTGCTTAGGTTGTAGTCCCAACACATCTGGAGGGCACCAGGTTGGGGAGGGCTGCCCTTACATCTCTATTTAAAAGGTTTTTGAGTATCAGTGCTGGGAAAAGGTCTCTGCCAGTCAGAGTAGAGGGATAGGCAATGTGGTGTCCTAGATGTTTTGGACTACAGCTCCCACAATGCTCCCATTGGCCATGTTGGTAAGGGCTTATGGGAGTTGTAGTCAAAGCATCAGGAGTAGACAGTAGTACAGGCTAGATGAACCAGTGGTATAAAGCAGCTTCTTATGAGCACAGTGGCATCCAACCTGGACCACATGAAGCTCTTGAATGCATAGTGAAACTCCCAGAACATTTAGATAAAGTAGGCTTTGACAATTAGTTAACTCACATTTATTTGTTTGTTTAGGTGGTGCACCCCCTTCAACGGTTAGCCAGGCTGCTCCTGTGACTCTTCCTGGAAATCTTCCTTCTAGCAGTCCATACACAATGCCCCCAGAGCCCACCCTGTCTCAAAACCCTCTATCCATTATGATGTCCCGGATGTCCAAGTTTGCAATGCCCAGTTCTACGCCGCTCTACCATGATGCTATCAAGACTGTAGCCTCCTCAGATGATGACTCTCCTCCAGCACGTTCCCCAAACTTGCCGCCAATGAACAATCTTTCGGGTAAGAAACATGCCCTGGGCATGCGGTGCCTGGTAGCATGTGATTCAGCTGTCTGTCTCGGTGTCTGGAGAGGAGAATATCATAGGGAGAAGATGATGAAAGTGTAATTTACATGTGGCAAAACAGTCTTGTGAACATGCAAACTTCACTGAACTAGCCTCACTAAAATGGAGGTGTCAAGAGCTGTTTGCTTAAAATGGAGCAGGCTTAGGTTTACAGTGTGTTGATTCTCTTCCCTAGTCTCTCTCAAGTGGTCATGTTTCACCTGAGAGCAATCCAGAGCTAACTCAACAACAAACTATGGGTGATCAGAAAGAGTCAAATAAAATTGTCACCTACTAATTTCCTGTTGCAGAACATGTTTCTGGGTATTAAGCAGAGTTTTAAAAGTTGTTGAGTTTTGTCATACTGACTTGAATAGTGAGATCTTCTCTTCTACAGTCATAACATGGTGGGACTTGGCTTGAAAGTGTGCATGCTCTTGATTGAGGTTCCAAGATGCTTAGACTTGTGATACTACTTTTATTTTGAAGGCACCCCTTCCTCTTTATCCAATGAAGTGGAAATGATGAGAGAGAGAGGTTCATGTGAATACAATCCTGCAGCAGTAAAGTTAAGTGAGGCTGTTGTGGCTAACATTGAGCTTTGCTGCTCTGGGAGTAGGAGCTGGACCTTTGCCAAGCATCTCCAGAATGACAGGCTCTACTTCTGCTCTGGACTCCCTACTCATGGAGGTGATGTTATTTCTGGAGACCTTGCTTACAAATACCACTTCCTTGTGACTTTTTGCAAAAGGACTGAGAATAAGTTATCATATTTATTTTTTAAAGTACAGGATTGAATTTCATTTCATTGTTCTGCTGCTGTATGACATTAGTGGTATTCAAACTGTTCTGTGGAACTCTGGGTTTTCCCTCTCTGAAAATATCAGTAATGGCAATCTGTCCTCCCTGATCTTTGAAGCTTGACTATTAATTCTGATTTACTCTGCCTGGCACAGCAAGAAGGAAGTGGTGGTGATTTTTCTTGGGCATACTTGGGACAAGAGGCTTGGCCTTGGCCTCTGTGTGCACTCTAGATTAGGCCTTGGAATCCTTTACAGCAGGGGTGGGCAACCTTTTTTTGTGTGTAATCTGTTAAGGGTGACATGTTGACAGTGAGTGGGGCTGAAGACAGTGGTAGGTACAGCTAGAGCCAAAAGTGTAGGGGTATATCCCCTTTCTTTTTCTCCTTCTGCTACTTCCTTTTATCTCTCTCCCTCTTCCATTCCTTGCAGTAAGCTGCCAGGGAAGGAACAGATCGCTTTTGGCAGTAGTCTGAATGGTGATTGAATGCAGATGGCTTTTGAAATTGGGCTGAGGGCTGCACTTTCCCCACCCTTGTTTTGCAGTGTAGAATATCCTCGGCAGAGAAGTCAACAACTGAAAGGGTTCCCTCACTTGAGGAGCTCTTGGGGCACCTTAAATAGCAGGCTTCCACTTTTGTGTTTGTCTTAGTAGAAAATAAGAATATCTAAATACAAATGGTCTGAAAGAAAGCGAATATGTGAACAATCAAAAGAAACTGGGTGTGTTGGAGTGTTTTGACAAGATGCTGTAAGAATGACTGCTAATGCAGTAATGAGGAATCTGTAGATAGTTAGGATTCCTGAAGAAACTGTATTAGTATTCTATTAGCAGAAAGCTTTTGTGTTTTCACTTACTGTGCTCTAATCTTCTACGTTTTTTCCCCTATTCTTTCCAGGAATGGGCATTAATCCCCAGAATCCTCGCGTTTCAGGTCCCAACCAGACGGGTCCGATGCCAACTCTTAGCCCAATGGGAATGACTCAGCCTCTAACTCACAGTAACCAGATGCCCTCTCCAAATGCTATGGGACCCAATATACCTCCTCATGGGGTCCCTGTGGGACCTGGCCTGATGTCACACAATCCAATGATGAGCCATGGTTCCCAAGATCCACCAATGGTACCTCAAGGACGCCTGGGCTTCCCACAGGGGTTTCCTCCAGTACAGTCCCCTCCCCAGCAGGTGCCATTTCCACATAATGGGCCTAGTGGAGGACAAGGCAATTTCCCAGCTGGAATGAGCTTCCATGGAGAAGGACCTCTGGGGCGTCCCACCAGCATGCCCCAAAGTTCAGCGGATCCAGCACTTTGCAAGTCTGGAGGTCCAGGGGGACCAGACTCTTTTACTGTCCTAGGAAACAACATGCCTTCAGTTTTTACTGATCCGGAGTTACAGGAAGTGATTCGTCCTGGAGCCACTGGAATACCAGAATTTGACCTTTCCAGGATTATTCCATCTGAGAAGCCCAGCCAGACACTACAGTATTTCCCTCGTGGGGAAGTGCCAGGCCGTAAGCAGCCACAGGGTGTTGGGCCTGGTTTTTCTCACATGCAGGGAATGATGGGAGAACAGAATCCAAGAATGGGGCTGGCATTACCTGGCATGGGAGGGCCAGTAGGCACACCTGATATCCCTCTTGGAACAGCATCATCCATGCCAGGCCATAACCCAATGAGACCACCTGCCTTTCTGCAACAAGGCATGATGGGACCTCACCATCGGATGATGTCACCAGCACAAACAACAATGCCTGGCCAACCCACTCTAATGAGCAACCCAGTGGGCATGATTCCAGGCAAGGACCGAGCTCCTGCTGGGCTGTATGGCCATCCAGGACCTGTGGGTTCCCCTGGTATGATGATGTCAATGCAGGGCATGATAGGACCCCAACAGAACATCATGATTCCTCCACAGATGAGACCCCGGGGTATGGCTGCTGATGTAGGAATGGGAGGATTTAGCCAAGGCCCTGGAAACCCAGGGAACATGATGTTTTAAGCTGCTACATAAAGACTGGATGGTTCCAATCCTCGTTGAGATGAGATTCCAGGTCCTGAGAGCTCCAGGAGCACAGTTTGGCCATGCAATAGGTGAAAACAGACCAGAGGATGCTTTGGGAAATCTCGAATGTATGGAATTACCTGAAAACAAATAATTCATTTTAACAGGTTGTTTTTTTAAGATTTATTTTTTAAAAATTATTTTTGTGTACTTGGGTATCCTGTGATGGCACCTGCTTTGAGAATCTGTAGCTGTATTTTGAGAATTGCCATTTGTCACAAGTTGCACCATTCTCTGTATGTTTACGTCCTTTGGACTGGCTTCTCCCAGGACTCAGTTATTTTTGGGGGGTTATTTTTGTGTACTGTACTATATTGTAAAAGGGATTTTAGCAGAGACTTTAGTCTTTGGGGTGAGAGGCTGTTTACTTTTAGGTGGAAAATCCATCTTCAGAACTTTGGACTATTTTCCTTCAACTCCAATGTATAGAAAAACCAAACTACGACCTCAGAGCAGAGTATTAATGAAAAGCACAAAAGGAACTTAAGTTCAGTGAGGGGGGAATCTTTTAAAAAAAAAATAAGTTAAGGACATATTTTTCAAATTATGGAGTGCTGTCCAGCACCTTTTTGTCTCTCCCTCCCACTCTTTAAAAAAAAAAGCATCTTGGTCCTCCCCCACCCCTTTACTGTCTCCTCCTCTGGCAGCTGCAATACATTGTATTACTTTGGGGAGTATATCTAGGAGAGCCCCTTCTCATGCTGGGAGTGTTGCCACTTTCAGGAAGAGGCTGGACTTGGACACTGTTACGTTCTACAGTAGTCTTACTGTTTCTTATTTTCCTTTTCTTAGAACAACCCCCCCCCCCCCCAAGTGACTTTATTAATGTGGGAGTGGAACAGACACTAAAAGTTATCCTGACTTTTTTTGTGGCTATCTTTTTTTTTTTGTTCCCCAGCGTAAAACGTTCTGTGTAACCTCCATTAAATTTGGTACAAAACCACTTGCCAGGGCTGTGGTGTCAGAAAAATAAAATATATTGTTTCTTACAAAAAATAATAATGAACTAATTCCTTTCTCCTTTGACACAATCCCATGCTCTGTCTTTGACTTATTGCTAAACCTGCCTCTTGTAGCCGGTTAAAGTGTTTGGATACCTTTGAGTTTGTTTCAAAGCATTCCTTCCATGTTGAGTTTTCTCTTTAGCTTTGGCAGTTTAGTAAACTCTGCCAAAGCTGAACCTCTATTCACACATTACTCGGGTGTAGAGCACTTCTGCATAGAAGGCGTGCTGCTGGCCTAGGATTTGTCATCTGAAGAGGAACCCCTCTACCCGTCAGCAGCTGTTCGCACATAGGGGTTCCTGTTTAAATAGCCACACTAAATGTCCAGAGCTCAGAGCTAGCAGCGAAGCTGTCGTCTTACCCATGAGTGGCTAGGGCTTACGTTTCTAGTCACACTGACATGAGTGTGTTTTTTAGAGTAAGAGCCCTCTCTGACACAGCCTTGAAGAATCTTCTGGACGTTTGTCATCTTTCTTCAGCTGGTAAATGAATAGCGTTCTCAAACATTTGTAACCAGTAATTTAAACCAGGGATTCTTTTCTCTGCAGTCCTTCTAACACAGTATTCTGAGCAACCTGTGCTGAACTCCCATTTCCTGAAAGAAATTCTGGTATTAGTTGTAACAATCACCCCTGCAACTGTATCAAGTGAGCATGTGAACAGTCTTGTGGGCCCAGCATTTGTTTATATCCATCAGAGAAGGGATGAGGAGCAATCAACTGATTCCTTTGTATGAACACCTTTATCCCACACTGCTGTGCAAGGTCCCATAAGCAGTTCCTGACTTGTGTGTTCAGACTTGTTCGCCTTCCCCCGCTATACAAAATGGAGGTCCTGATACTAAAAATGGAGTGGGGTTGGCAAAGAGAGAGGCTCAAACTAGTCCAGCGCTTAACACTGTCGTCTGTATTGATTCTGGTAGTCCATTTGGATTTGGTATGACCCGTACACCACAAACCCATCTGGAATCCCCACAGAGTATTCACCTGTTTTAAAACACAGCAGCTTTGGGTTGGTGGCTAGTGGCAAGTGCATCTGGCAGTTTGTTTTTAAACTGCTTGCATCCCATGGTATTTTTCCAGGCTTACGACAGTTAGCATCCATACTAACGTTTGCATTTTAGCTAATTAACAGTATTTTACAATGGTTTTATTTTAACCCTGAAAGCTCAGCTCTAACCTAGCAGTATGAGCCAATAATTAAGCTATAGTTTAAACAAAGGTAGCTTAGGAATTTATAATAAGGTAGCCAGTAGAAGGTTCAAGGTAAGAGACTTTACCCTGCTAATGACTGTAATACATAACACCAGAAAGTCTACATGGGAATTCTAAAATCAAAGAAAGGTAAATTAAGAATGTGGGTGGAGTGATCATTATTAGTCTTGTAGTTATAATGAAACACTCTTTAGTTTTGAGGTTTTTGGAAGAGTAACTGTCTTTGTTTAGTTTCTTAAGGGCATGTTGGAAAATTCAGTATCAGTGTTTCTTTACAAAAGTCAGGATTAGATCTGGTACAATTCTATGCATGTTTAGACTGAAAAAAGTCCTACAATTCCTAGCATTCCCTAGCCCAGTCATGTATAGGATTGGACCTTTAAACTTCTAAAGAAATGCCGCACTCTTACCTAGTTCTCTTCCTTTGAGAATAATGTACTGCAGTAACTAATACTCTGAAAAATCGCCACCAACTCCTGGCTGTGAGGAGTAATGTCACTTTCATTCATCTACTTAAACCGATTCCCAAAACAGGGAAGCAATGTTCACTCCAGTTACTGTAGCAAGCTGTTTGCCACTATACTATTCAAACTGCCAAGTTACACCACGAGTGAATAATGCCTTGCTTTTATGGTATTTAGAAAGAGGAAGCTGTCACAACATAATTAAGAATCACTGATCAATTATCTGTTAAAGTGCTTCTTCTGTCTGGGAACAAAGCTTTTTATATTCCTCTGACGTTGTACTATAGGTTGAAAGAACATTCAAAAAGTCATCCAATGGACAGAGACCAGTTCTGCATCCTCTGGGAACCAGTTCCTGCAGAAAAACAAACCAAAATATCTCATGTTACCATCTTAGGCATTACTGGGCCACCTTGGGAGAAAAAGTTAAATAATCTTGTACAGCACCAATACTGTCTCATAAAGAAAACCAAGTTGCTTTAAAAAAATGACAAAGTTTAGGTTAAAAGTCTGAAGTAGGTAGTAAGAGATGCCATGTGCCAGTTTCACTAAGCTGTTGAAGTATTCAGATGAATTTCTTTACTTGGAACATTTCTTGGCCACTTTTCAGGGCAGAAACCCTACCATAGTGGCTTACAACAATAAAATACATAAAAACAAAATATTAAAAGCTATAAAGACATAAGCAATAAAGTAGCAATAAAAACAATAAAAGGCAACAATAAAACCAGGAACAAAAAGGGAAAATAAGAACAGCAGTCATATCAAGAGAAGGCCAAGGAGAAATAATTTCAAGGTGTTTAAAGCCTGCAATGAGGGAAGATAGCAGTCCTCCAATGGCAACTTGTTCCAAAAGTATGGGCCACCTGCAGAGAAGGCTCTCTCACATGTGATCATTCACCTAACTGGTCTCATGGGTGGGCAAATGAGAAGGGCCTCTCTTTCTGATCTTAAAGTGCAGGCAGGCTGATATGGATGAAGGCGATCGTTCAAGTAACTGGATCCCAAACTATTTAACACTCTATAGGTCAAAACCAGCAGTTTGAATTGGGCTCAGAAACACACCTATAACCAGTGCAGCTTGTGAAGTATAGGCACTGTATGATCAAATCGCCTCACCCCCACCAAAACTTGGGCGGCTGCATTCTGCACAAGCTGAAGTTTCTGAATAGTCTTCAAATGCAGTACTCCAGCCTGGACGTCACTAATCTGTGGACAACTGAGGCACATAGAGCTGCAGATGGCACACTAGCCGAATCTGATAAAATGCTCTCCTGGACACTGCAGCCACCTGGGCTTCCCCAGTTAGCTCCAAGACCAGAACAACTCCCAGACTGCACGCTTGGTCTTTTACGGGGAGTGCAACCCCATCTAAAACCAGTTGTACTCCATCTAAAGTAGTTGGTTTCCCAATCCACAGTACCACCATCTTGTCTGTATTAAGTTTCAGCTTGTTTACCCTCATCCATCCCAAAATGTCCTTCAGACACTGTTTCGAGACTTCCATAGCCTCCCTGGGAAGTGCAGGTGGAAATAAGACTTAGAGCTGAGTATCATCTGCATACTGATGACATTTCAGCCCAAGCCTCCTGATAACGTCCCCCAGTGGTTTCATACAAATGCAAAAAACATGGTGGTCCAGACAGATCCTTGCAGTACCCCACAGGCTAATGGCCATGGGGTGGAACTGAAGTCCCCCATCACCACTTTGAGACCTCTCCTCCAGAAAGGACTGGAACCACTTTAAAACTGTGCTTCCCAAGCCCACTCCAGATAAACCTCCAGAAGGATACCATGTTCAATGGTATCAAAAGCCACAGAGAAGTCCAGCAGAACCAACAGGGTTGTACTCCATCCATTCCCCTATCTAACCAGGGTGACTAAGGCTGTTTCCTTCCCATAACCAGGCCTGATTGGAATGAATCTAAGGAATCTGTTTCATCCGAAATGGCTTGGGAGTTGAGGCTTGAGGTTCACCCAGATCTCACCCAAGTGATGTGTGTGTAGCAATATTAACATGGAATTCCTACCTCTCCATTATACGTCAACCGTATAAACCAGTCCTTGGAATGTTGGTAGAGCTCCAGTGTCATGTCTGAAGCATATGGAGGCCACTTGGAATTAAAAACACCCAGAGCCATCAGTAACGGAAAGAGGGTAACATCGTGAACAGCATATAGAATGAGCTTCCTAAAGGAAAACACAAAATGAGTGTCACTCAGTCTTATAGTAGTACTAACATAGATTCAGTGTATAAGCAATTAGTCTTTTCAGCTACCTTTTCCATTGCATGGGGTTACCAGTTATGTTGCTACTGTCTTCTGGCAGGTGGAGGTGATTGTATTAACTAAATCAGGAAAGCTTTAGTGAGGGTTCTTCCTTCCTCCTATCTGGATTTTGCATGCAAGAACCTCATTCTACTTGTTCATCCAAAACTTCCTGTGTGAGCGAAGTTCAAGACATTGATGTTTAACTTGGGTTATTTGCAAGTGGCCTTTGTCCAATGTATAAGTATTTCAAGGCAAATCTTGAGTATCTCTCAGCTTTCCCAAGCATTCCTTAGTATGGGATTTCTGTCAACATATAGTGTGGGAGAATCCATGTCAATCCAGAATATTTCTGGATTATGCATAAAACTACTGCAAGGGAAGTCAGGGAGACGCTGTAAATATCAGTAAACTGTGTACCTGGCCTTGATGTCAGCAGATGACGGCTCTGTTGCCTCCCTAATGTTCTTCTTTATTGCACTTAGAAGTGGACCGACAGACATCTGAAGTGTCTCCCTATATGGGGAGGGGGGGAAGAAAGGAGTTGGATACAAGGTTGAACTTGACATGTTGCAAGATCTTCAGCAGATCTGAATAACTGGCTTAACTGCTAAAAGGAACGGGCGTAGGTTTAAAAGTAAAAGGGATTAGTAGCTAGTAGGACCACACACCATTATGCAAGAAGTCAACTCCTTAATGCTAACAGTGATTCTGTGCTTCATTGTAGGTGTCAGCACATAATTCCTTCCCACTTACTTACCACTCGGTCCTCCCTCCCCAGCTCTGAGGCTGCTAACCTTAAATTGTGTTCTATAACGTAAAGGAGCGAGTCCACAGCCCTCTGCTCAAGCATTTGCAGGAAATTCTTCAGAACAGGGCAACTTGGAAGATCATGTGCCTAAAAGACAACATAGCATGAATTAAACAAAATACAGCCCCTGTGAGCTTGCAGTGACAAGCAGACCTGAGATCAAGCAGGGACTTATGCATTCAGGACTGGATGTCTTGAGGTCAGTGTTTAATACTAAACCTGGATGAGCATTTTGAACAACTGGTATTAGGGGAATGGCTTATCTCGTCTAAATCTATAACTTAAGACCACTTTGCCCTGTAGCATGAGCAAATGGCCATATGAATAGAATTATGTTACTCTTAGTAAGCAAGTGTGATCGGATCAGGATTACAGCAGCATAATGTGCAAGAACCTGCTTGGAGACTGCCTATAGGGAAAATATAGAACGAGGTGACTGGGTTTGTGCTTCATAAAAGCAAAGCGCCAGCATGGAGTACTCTTTAAGAGTCTGCTGTCTTGTGTGCTGCAAGAGAGGTTTTTAAACAATGTTGCAGGGAATTCTGGATTCTTGGAGTTCCTTAATGACAGACAAGCTTCCTAGAAAGACAGCTGAACCAACCCTGATAATCTGCCCCTGCCTTGCACAGCACAAGCAGAGTGTGTCCTAGGATGCATTTTCAGTGTGTACAGGGTGATGCAGAGGCCCCACAAGCCTGGCCAATACCTCACATGAACTAAGTATGTCACAGAATGTGCCTTCAAAGATTCTCTAACAGGGAAATACAGAATGGGAGCCCTGAATGCAGGATTTGAAGGTCAGACATAGAAAGAAGTGACAAAGGACATTTTGAGTTTAGTTATTGAGAAATGCTATTTAAGTGCTTTGTTTACCCACCTTAACCCATTCTTATTCTCTGCTTCTACTGCTATCAACTAAAGACATTTCAGTATGGACACTTTTCCTATTTCCCTGTTTTAAAATTTAGTGCCAAATCAGTAATTTGGGAGTGGGGTGGGGGAGAAGAGAAGAACACAGATAAACTTTGAACTATAGAACAGGGCCCAGTTCATTCATTACGCCATGGGAACTGCTTGTATGTGATTTGGTCCCATATTGCACATGTAACACCTGTAAAGAGGGAATTAATGTTTCTAATACTATTAGCTTACGTGGTACTCTGGAGCTTCATAATCAAAATGGACAAGAACTAGCTTACACTCTTCTAAAATAGGCAAAGGAAAAGAAAACACACGAGAGGGAGAGAGAAAGATGGATGGAAAGAGATGAAAATGAGGAAGGGTGATATGGCGCAAACTTAAAGGGTTGCCCAAAAAAATCACATCACCAGTTTTGAGGAGGTCTTGCCAGACTTCTGCAATGAGGGCTGGTCAGCTAAACAGTTGCTTCACTATACTGCCTTCCATGCAGCATCCCCAACTGGCCTGTGTGCATCCTGTGCATAGCCAAAGAAAATCGAAGCGGTTTCTCTGACGGTGCAGCGTACCTGCTCAGCAAAGATGTTGTCAAAGAGGAGTAGGAAATCCACTCCCTTCTCAGTGCCAATGCCCATGCTCTTCTTAATGGTCTTCAGGTCTTCAGAGATGCCTGGTTGCAATTGCATAGTGGCCAACCTAGCTCTGTAGATAACAAGGGAATGCTTCAGGCTTCTGTTCAGAAGCAGCCCCAGGAAGGGGAAGATTTGCCTGATCGATATATACTGCCTTTCTACAAATGTTACCAAGGCAATGTACAAAATTCAAATAAAAGTACACACACAAAAGCAACAAAACCATATGAAAGCAATGGAACATCAAGAAACTGTACTTACAATTTAAAAGGCCAAAAAACTTTCTGAAAAGTTGAGAGGGTAAGGACCAATTATTATTCCTTAATTTGGGAGCAATGGAAGAGAAAACCTTTTCGTGTGTGCCTGCCAAACAGGCGACTACAAGTGGTGGAGTGTCCTCTAAAGGGCTCTCCTTGAAGATCTTAATAAGCAAACAGGTTCATAATGAGGCAGGCAGTTCCTCAGGTAGACAGGCCCAAAGTCTTTTCCGACTTTAAAGATGAAGGTAACACCCTGAATTGGGTCCGGAAAACTATTGAAACCAGTGCAGATCTTTCAATATAGGGGAGATATGATCATGATACTGTAGCTGGCACACTAAACATAGTTGCAAACAGACTTGTGCTGCCTGAAGATCCAGGGACAAGGTACAAGCCTGCCTTGTTTTGTGGGGGATGCAACTCCTTCCTGAACAGGTTTAACCCCAACCTGTGAACCAGGCTTTCTACTGACAAACAGCACCTCCATCTTGTCTAGGTTTAATCTCGGTTTGTTCACCTGCTTCCTTGGAGTTAGGCAACAAAGAGCAGCATTGCCAAGTGTCATCTGCATAGTGATGCTCCTAATTTCAGAAGTGCAGTTTCATATACATATTCAGCATAGGGAACAAGCTAGAACCCTGTAGGGCACTGTAAGCCAATGGAAGGATCAGAACCACTGTAATAGGAAACAGTGGTTCTGACCCTAACCCAAGCCCACCAGTCTCTCCAGAAGGATATCACAAAAAGTGCTCTCTGCTCACAGAAAGTCTTTCCAATTTTCCAGGAACACCTCCCACCTCCCCACAAATACACCATAGTTCACCCCATCCAGCAGGGCCCCCAGACCCTGTGTGGTATTTTTAGGGGGCTGAAGGAAGGAAGGAGAGATGAGGTTCCATTTGCACATACCTAAACCTGGATCCAACCCAAATTTACAGGAGTAAGTGTATTGGTTGTACCAGGAAAGTGAGAATTGGAGCTTTCTCCTTACCTCATGGGCTTTTAATGCCCATGCTGGTAATACTTGTTTTTTTTGTCTGAGCTGGCTGGGCACAGATGCAGCATCATAGTAGAAAGCCTCCTTCATTTTAATCCCAAAGGAACCTATAGCATGCACACTATTTATTCCATAAATGCAACTGGATCAGGCAGGCATTCTCCATAATAGCTGTCTGGGTGGTGCACTACAAATTTGGTGAAACTGACATGCTACTATCAGTTGAATAGCTAACCAATGAAATATTCAAGACAGAAAGAAAAAGGGCAAGATGTTTTGTATTATTTCTTGGATTTTCATTTTTCATGCTATTCTTAAAATATAAGTGTGTTTTCATTTATTTTGTCAGACAAGCATTCTACCATGCAACAGAACACACTTTACTCTCTCTTTTTGTGAGTGTTTTGTACTGATCTCACAATCTTACAGCAGCAGCTTTTGGGCTATGACAAACTCTGGCATTATCTGCAGGAGGCTTTTGCATGTAGTACAGGTTGTTGCGTTTTGAAAATGTCATGCCAATTAGCTTCCAGCTTGCCACTGCACCTTCTGTCTGCATAACAGCACTGAACAGTCAGAAAAATTGTGGCAACTTACCTGTTCATATGTTTCAGCCGTTGGCAGTTCAGTGTATTGGGATAAAGGATTTCGGATTCTGCTTCATCTGTAACTATGGTAATAGGTCCTGCGTGAGAGACAAAACCATATAGTTCTCATACACTTAGAACAGTTTAAAAAGTATTAGATGTTAAGAATTAAGTCTAATCTTGCACTTCATACCAATGGAAAATCATTTCTAATCATAGAGCCAAATTTTGGATTGCTGGTGTCATCTGTGCAAAGCTCATGAGGGAACTCCTCTGCACTTGAAAGCATACATGTCTCTACTCCAATTACATTTTTACTCCAAGCCAACCTTAAATCAAGCCTACAAACTAATAAGGCAAGGGCCCACTGTGCTAAATGCTAAGTAAAGATTACTACTAATTAACACAGGCCTTCAAATACTTGGTGATATATTCATCTCCTACATATAACAACTTACACCATAGGACTCTTACTGGTAAATTAATTTATACCACAGCATGCCATTATCTTAATCAAAACAGTTAATAACAATGGCTGTTATAGATGCTGGGATTTATGGAAACAGAGTTAATCTCAGAGGATACAGCCTCTCCTAGCAGCTTCACATTGATCAAGTTGTATAAGCTTTCAGCTCGGCAAGAAATGTTGATTCTACACAAATACCTGTAGGTAGCAGAATGGGCATACATTTAGTGAGTTATTTCATCCCAGTATCATACCCTTCAAAATTTTTGATGTTTTTCCAGTTATTTTGGGGTCTCTGTGCAGTCCCTCAAATGGGTCCTGGGCCTCCATGGTAAAAAAATTGGAATCTTGTAGAGCTAGACCATAAACATTTTGGCAATGGCAGCATCCCACCATCCCCCTGGTCCTCAGGGCACATACCCCTAGCTGCTTTGCCACTGTCTTCCCAACCAGTTCCTTTCTGGCTGCCACAATTCATTGTGAACTTTCTACTCATGACTGACATCTAAGGGACCTCTTTTGTTATTTTCTCCCTTCCCTTCTCTTTTGTTTCTCTGAATTCTGCATTTCCCTTCAGTTCCTGTCAAGACCGGCTGGGTGCTTGTGGCGCAATCATCATTACACAAGCAATGTGCATCTGTGGGATAAGCTCCACTCCACCTCCCATCAGACAGCCATAACTACTGTTTGCTTTGTCTGGGTGAGAGGAAACAGAGTGGATATCTGCCTAGATTGCCAAAGGTTCATGGAGCAGATGGGCCACAACAGGTCAACATTGTGGAAATAGGTCCTCTCGAAAGCCAAGGCAGAGGCACCAATCCCTTTGAGGTCAGAAATGCTGCTTGCGTTGTCAGCTCCACCAGCAATCCTACTATTGCCTGGACTAGATGGAGATGCTTTGGCAGCTTCCCCTGGCCATGCATTGAGCACATCTGTCTAGAAGATTCCAAATATTCTCTTCCCCAACTTGATGCCAACCAGATGTTTTTGACTTCAACTCCCAGGATTCCTGACCAGTGGCTATGCTGGCTGGGGCTGATAGAAGTTGGTCCAGAACATCTAAAGAGCACGAGGTTGGGGAAGGCGGTGCTAGAAGGTTCCAAATATTGCTCCGTATAGGTGACAGCGCAGTCGCGCATGTAAAGAACTACAGTTACAGGTAAGCAACCTGCCTTCTCATTGCCTGTTTTTAAAACCGAAAATCAAAACAAGACTGAATCTCCAGTAGCAGCAGGGCACTGAGCAAAATAGGAATGCGTGCATGCTCCAAAACTTTGCAAGCTACAGCTTCTTCCCTGGGAATTAAAGCATTCCTTTGCAGACAAGTCACCAGTGCAATTCCTCCTCATTTACAGTATAGGTGGAGCCTAACAGAATGCATCAGGGCAAGAAAGGCCACCTAGAAAAAGAATGAGTGGCACGAAAAGTGAGGATCCTGGTGACAGGCAGACCATGTAAGGCAGGACAGAGGAGAGAGCAGTGAGAAGCTCCTCTTCATCGCTAACCTTCTTTCTGCTGTTGGAACAGCCCAGCTAGCAAGCACCGTGTTGACTCCAGATTCCGAACAATATTAGTGGAACGAACACTGAAAGACAGAAGGCAGCTCATGAAAAGGAGCAAACAGGTGGCTGCAGCTTCCTGTACAACATGGCGGGGGGGGGGGGGGAGACATGAAGATTTCACTACTCTATGGGCCACCAGCAGCTCCTGGAACCACCTGTCCACACCAGGGTCTGTAAAGTGCCCTCTTGGAACTCATGCAAAGCCACCGAATGCCCACTTCTCAGGAGATCAAACTGAACCTGTATGGAAGAGAACCAGCTAAGGCCTGGCAGGAAATCTGCAGTGGCTTCTAATGCAATATTGGGAGGGGGAAGAGAGTTAGCAGAAATTGCAAAAAGCGGTTAGGAAGGAAACTGTAATATTTAGAGACTCACAAGACCTCGGAAGGCTTGAATGCCGGTGACAGGAAATTGAGTTCCTCAATGTATCGTCTCCGCAGCCTTTTCCCCAGCGCAAACATTTGCTGCATGCCTACTTTTGTCAGCTGCCCTGCAAATGCACCACCCTGGGAAGAGAAAAGCTCTCTTTAAAATTGTTTTAAGAAGGCAAGTCAAACGTTTTGGAAAGAAAATACATTGTGCCACCTTCAGTGTAATTTTTTTGTAGTTTTCTTCGTAAGGAGAATAAGGTCTTGGCCCGCCAGAAAGATCAGTTACTGTGTAGTCAAATTCCGTCTGAGCAGGGATCTCCAGAAGAGCCCGATTCCACTCCACCTGTTCAAAATACAAGGGGAATGGAGCTTGATTAGGACACCATGTGCATGCCGGCTGGGAATGGGGGTCGTTGCAGTCCAACACATCTGGAGGGCATCAGGTTGGCAAAGTCTGGTCTAGCGCTCACAATTTGATGCTGTAGTACACAGCTGGGAAATGGCACAACCTACGTCGCTCTCTGTCATCATGTTAACTGGTGGAAGAGCAGGACAGGAAATGCACTCTTGCAATGTGCTTTGCAGGCACAGTTCAACTGATCTCACATAGAGCTCATTTCCTTAGCTCTGCAACAGCCTTATCTTAACCTTACACCATCTATAAGTTTGCGACCACATTCTCTACATTTGGCCTTCTAAGGCAAATGTGAATTTTTATCACATGCAAGTAGATCTGCTGTAGTAAGGTGTGGCAGTACTATATTTACTGCACTTTGCCATGGCTTATCAGCATGTGAGCAAATCAAGCCTCCAACTTAATTTATGCTTCAATCTCATGTGCCAATGGTTGTGGCTAGGCACGCACTGACAAGGGAAGACAAATAGACTCACAGTGCCATCCTAAACATGTCTCCTCAGAAGCACTGAATTCAGTGGGGTTAATTCCAGTCAGGAGGGTATAGCATTGCTGCCACTGTGACCATTGCAATTCCTCACAAGACCTCTATTTCCTTCAATGTGCACCTCCTATAACAATGGGATGTTAACTCCAATAGAAAAACATAGCACATTCAGGATCCATTTTAATTGTTGTTTGCTCCTTCAGGAATTTCCAAAACCAGGAAAGCAACACCTTTCTGCACGAATACACTATTCAGGCAAGCTCTTGCCTCAGCCCCATTTGCTCTTGCCTCCTCTGGGTGCCTCCTCCGAGGGAAGCTCGGAGGACGGCAACAAGAGAGAGGGCCTTTTCTGTGGTGGCCCCCTAATTGTAAAACAATCTCCCTGACGAGGCCCACCTGGCACCAACACTGTTATCTTTTTGCCACCAAGTCAAGGCTTTTCCCTTCTCCCAGGCATTTAGCTATATGTAATTAACCTGGGTTTGTTTTTGTGGTTTTAAATTGTATGTTTTTGTGGTTTAAAATTTTAATATATTGTTTTTAAGTGTTTTTATCCTATGTAAACCGCTCAGAGAGCCTCGGCTATGGGGTGGTATACGAATGTAATTAATAATAATGATAATAATAATGATGATGATAATATGCAATATTGGGCATATCGATCAGTATTCTTTAATATAGGGAAGTCATAGTCTACCTTGCATGGCTGTTATTATAAAGATCACTCAATAGACCTGAGGCGCCTTGAACGTTCAAAAGCCCTATATCAATAAAGGTGCCGTTTCTTTTTAGCACCCCCCCTTCACCCCTTCCGACGAGCTGGGCGATGCTGCAGCTGCCGTTCCCCCCCAATGCTCTCTCAATTCCTCCCCGTCCCGTCTTGGGGCGCCGGCAGGAGCAGTCAGAGGCGCGAGGTTGTTCCTCCCTCCTCCCCAGCCCGCGCCTCACCTGCTCTACGTCGGGGATGGGTCGGAGAGGAGTACGGGCTCCGTGCCGAAACAGCACTAGCACCAGTTTCAGTTCCAGCGGGTCATTGCTGCTGCTGTCGCCGCCGCCGCCCGGCGCTCTGCTCCTCACGGGTTCGGCCAGGGCTCGCCCCTTGCTGTGCACGCAGTAAGCCAGGGTGCCCAAGATGCCTACTCGAGCCCAAAGACTCATGCTCAGGAAAAATCCAAAAGGCAGAACCGGGAACCCTCGACGGACGCGGCCAGCCCGTCCGCAGGAGAGAACGCGAAAGACCAGAGTGGGTGACGCAGGCAGCGGCTCCTTTAAGTAGGCCGGCCGGCCAGCCGGCCGGGCCCCCGCTCGTTCACGGCTTGGGAATCCCAACCTGGAGCGCTGATTAAGAGCTTCGAAATTCTCCAGGTGAGACCAGGTCCTACTCGGAGTCGTCCCGGGCGGAATCCCGGACCTTTTCGAGGCAGAGGTGGATCTTGGGAAATGAAGTTTCCTTGTCCCTTCGCTCTTCATTTCTTCTCCCCCGGCAAGCAGTCTCTCAAGGACTACAAATCCCAGAGGGCAGCGGGGCATTTAGCATCCCCGGGTGAGAGCTGCGCCGTTCTTTTCCAGCCAGTCATGTGCCTGGGCGTGAGGAAAGAGGTGGGCAGGCTTCTGGGCGGAGGAGTGAAAAGCCTCCGGAGCTTGGCCGGCGGACTTACTACGCAGGTGTTGGGCATGCAGAGTGTGGGGCAGCCTGTTGCATATTCCCTCCGTGAGTGATACGAGTCAGCGATAAATCCATAGTGCGAAGTTAAGATCGCGCTGAATCCTGACGGCGATATTGGGTGAAAGCTAACGTAAATACTACTTGGAGTAGACCCATTGAAATGAATAGGATTTAAGTGAGTCATGATTAGCTGAAGTCCATTCATTTCAATGGGTCTACTCTAAATAGGATTTATGTTAGAATTTGCCCTTTGTGCTGTAAATTGGTATGCGCAAGATTCTGGGAGGGAGCGCCTTGTTTTGCCCCCTCCCACTTTCCGGGCAGCCAGTAAAATGGGGAAATCCTGTGATCTGCATTGTTTCTTTCCTTAAGGATCCTCAGTTCTCCCCTGCACTGAAAAGATCAATGATATTTTTAACACTGCAGTCCTATTCCATTCCTATGGGGTTTATTCCCAGATAAGCTTAAATAGAATTAACTCAATGATAAGAATAAGGATGATTATTCAATTATTATTTTTAATGCCTGATTTTAAAGGACCTAGGAGATGTCACTCTGCATCTCCCCAGGATCATTCATTGAGTCGATACAGGTGATACCACCCCTTTTATTGGGACAGTGTAAAAGCCAGAACTGAATGGCAACTTTATTTAAAAGAAAAGAAAAACATATAAAAAACAATGGCATCTGTTGGAGACATTTAAGAACTATATTTTAGGACTGAAACCCTTGCAATATTATATTATTATTCACCTCATAATGCCCAGAACCCATCTGGAACAGAACGACCCGTAATGCCAACTTCCAAGTGAGTCAAACCAACCAGATTCACTAATTGCACATGTCTACATGGGAGTGATGCAATACAAAACTTCTCATGAATGCCTCTGGGTAGATTACTTATCCTTTCCAACAGGCCTATGCTTACCCATGGCAGCCATTTTATGGATGTGCCCAGGACAGTTCCTCAAATTTCCAAATGTCCCCTCAGGCCCCAAAGGGTGTCCATCTCTGTATTTCCCAACTGTTTATTCCCCACCACCGTCTTGATTCCCTGCATTTCATGCCATTCTGCCAAAGTTTTAGGAGAAACTGGCTTGTCCTAAATGGCTCAAAATAAATGGGATCCTGTGTGAGAGGACAAGCTTGTGGCTGTCTAGATCAGGATGGGCAATGTAGTGCCTTTTCGATGTTTTGGACTACAACTCCCATAAGCCTGAGTCAGCATGGCCAATGGTTAGGGATTATGGGAGTTGTAGTGCAAAACATTTAGAATTATTATTATTATTATTATTATTTATTTATATAGCACCATCAATGTACATGGTGCTGTACAGATAACACAGTAAATAGCAAGACCCTGCCGCATAGGCTTACAATCTAATAAGTTGTAGTAAACAATAAAGAGGGAAGGAGAATGCAAACAGGCACAGGGAAGTGTAAACAGGCACCGGGTAGGGAGAAGCTAACAGTATAGAGTCAGAACAAACTCAATATTTGAAGGCTATAGGGAAAAGAAAAGTTTTTAGCTGAGTTTTAAAAGCAGTGATTGAGTTTGTAGTTCTCAAGTGTTCTGGAAGAGCGTTCCAGGCGTAAGGGGCAGCAGAAGAAAAAGGACGAAGCCGAGTAAGGGAAGTGGAGGTCCTAGGGCAGGCGAGAAGCATGGCATCAGAGGAGCAGAGAGCACGAGCGGGGCGATAGTGTGAGATGAGAGAGGAGAGATAGGCAGGAGCTAGACCGTGAAGAGCTTTGAAGGTCAGCAGGAGAAGTTTATATTGGATTCTGGAGTGAATTGGAAGCCAATGAAGAGATTTCAGAAGTGGAGTGACATGGTCAGAGCGGCGGGCCAAGAAGATGATCTTAGCGGCAGAGTGGTGGACAGAGTGGTGGACAGAGACCAGCGGACTGATGTGAGACGAAGGTGCCATGTTGCCTATCCCTGCTCTACATGTGGGGAATCACCAGGGACAGGAGCCCCTGCAGTATACATTATGTGTATAAAATAAAATTGCTGGCTTCTCTTAATCTGGTTGTGCTGAACACCTGTCATAGGTGCATGCTCACATGCACTTTCAACATAACCTAAATTCTGGTCAAGCCAGACTATGGTGGCATTTGTTGATACAACCTTTTATTCACCCCCTACTGCCCCTCTTCCATTATATACTTCATTAGACACTACTCTGCCTTGCACTACCTTTACTACATGATTCACTGGCTGAGTGCAGGGAGGGGTGGGTTGCCAAAACCAGACCATGCTCTCCTCAGGATTGACTTGGGAAGCGGAGAGCCAGACTAGCTGGAAGCTGTTGCCTGCTTGGCTCTACAAGAGACTGAAGTGAGGAGACTTTTCACCTAGTTGGGCTTGTCACTGCAGAGAGCATTGCCCAGAGGCGTCTGTGGTGCGCTCTCACATTATGAAAACATACCTGTTCACACACATTTCCTCCTGACTTGTACTTGACCATGCTGTTGCTCTGTTTTACTTCTTTATTTTTATTTTTGTTGTAAATTGTAACTGTTAATCATTATATTGACCCCGTTCAGACAACACAAACCATGCTGCTTAACCACAAAATGGTTAACGGAATGCTTAACCATATTTTACAGTGTCGTCTGACACACATTTTCCCTAACCATCTGCCCCATTAACCACATTGTGGTTAGGCTCACTAAGGAAAACTTAACCACAAAAGGGTTAAAAGTGTTGTCTGCATGCATTCTGCATGTGGTTAGTGTTAACCACAGCTGAACATGGTTAAGCTAACCACAAAGCCCAGAGTGTCCTCCGAACCAGGCCATTGTATTACATGTGCATTTTAACTGGGTTTTAGTATTTTGTATGTAAATTGCTTACAGATTTTATTATATTAAATGTTATGTAACTATTATAAATAAAATTATTATTATTATGATGAATTCATTCTACCTCTTTAGCTGTTCTCTCTCCTTTTCCTGCTGCAAATGTGAAGAAACCGAGGGAGGGGGCATATTGGCAAGACACCCTCTCCTTTTTCTACCCCATCTGACAAATTTGATGGGCCTTTCATCAGTATCTAATGTTAAGCCAGAGTGTGGGTTTTGATTTATAATATTTTTGTCCACTAGAGAGCAGTAGTGGGATTTTGAAATGGACTGTGTTGCTTAGTAAAGCCCCTTGTGTTGGAGAGAAAATTAGTTTCTTAACTTTTAATATGGGAGAAAGCAAAGCATTGTTTCCCATCCACTCAAGATGGGTATTTCATGAGCTACATCTGTAAGCTGTATGCAAAATCTGCTGCATAAAGAAAATATCCCAGGTTTGTATTGAATACCTCAGATAAAGTACATGTTCCCAATCTTTCTTCTTGTCAACAGGCAACCATAGAAAAGATGTAGCAGATGAGACTCTCTTATAAATAATTTTTGGCAAAGCAGAGCAGAAACTGCCCCCCCAGTTTCTTTAAAAAGCTAGAAGTGGGAATAAGAAAAACAAGAAGGATAGTAGATACTTTAAGCTTCATCCCAAGTACCTGCTTCCCTCGGATTATCCCTGTAGCACTATGCTTTCGCAATTGTTGTTTTTGCTACCGGGCGGCAGCGATCCTTTGCATATCAGGAAGTGACTTTAAGGGGGGAAATATAAAAAATCATAAAAAATCAACAGATGACCCAATTCAATTCAATTTGGTATGCTTAAAGCTGTCCCTAATATCTATTACTGTGCCAATTTTGGTGTCTTTATCTTTAAAGCTTACGCAGTTGTAAGCATTTCTTTAAAATCCTGCTCCTGCGCCCCAGTGGCGGCTCAGAAGATACGCTCAAAAAGTAGGGGCTAAATATGGCGAATCTTTTTGCTTTATTGCACAATTAAAGTACTTTGGAAGCATGGGAGTACTTCACAATCAAAGCAGATTATAAGGTGGAAAACTTCTGAGTCCTTTGCATGCAATTTGCAGTGATTGCACAGTATAACGCTGGTGTGATAAAGCTCTTATTGTGGGGAGGGTGCTAATAATTTGCTGGATTTTAGGAATAAGTAACCTATAAACAGAAAAAAGGTATATGGTAGCTCGTGTGTGTGTCTGAGAGAGAGAAAGAGAAAGTTTCTAGTTATTTCAGAAGGAGTGTGAAATTTCATAACATTCAAAAAATATTGCCTTGGAATATTAACATAGAATAGGGGTTTCCAGTGCTGCACCCATGGGCACTACTACGCTCACAAGTCAGTTCTTTACACTCTTTCCAGTAATGGGAAGCACATCTTCCTTCTAAATCTTGTCTTCACGCTGGTGGTGAGGGAAGATTACATCAACTGGGACTGTTCAGCTTGGAAAAAAGGAGGCTAAGGGGAGACATGATAGAGCTGTACAAAATTATGCATGGTATAGAGAATGTGGATAAGGAGACATTTTCCTTCCTCTCCCATAATACTAGAATCCGGGGTCATCCAATGTAGCTGATTGGTGGGAGATTCAGGACAGATGAAAGTAAGTACTTCTTCACACAGCACATAGTTGAAGTATGGAATTCATTACCGCAATATGTAGTTAGCGATGGCCACCAATTTGGATGGGGGTTGGATAAGTTCCTGGAGGAGAAGGCTATCAATGGCTACTAGTCCTGATAGCTATGTGCTACCTCCAGAATCAGAGGAAGTAAGGCTACAAATGCCAGTTGCTCTGGAACATGGGTGGGAAGGTACTGTTGCACCGTGTCCTGCTTGTGGGTTCCTGGTTGGTTCACACAGAGTGCTGGATTAGATGAACTCTTGGCCTGATCCAGCATGGCACTGGATGAGGGCAATACTTTTCCTTTTCTCGTTTCTGTTGCCCCCTTCTCTCTCTCTCTTTCTCTGGCACCCCTTTCCTCTCTCTCTCTCCCTCTTCCTCCCCACACAGTGAGCTCCTGGGAGAGGAATGGATTACTCTTGCCAGGAGGGCTGAATTGCTTGCTAGGCTGAAACTAGGCTGAGGTTGCCCACCCCTGTTCTAAAGGAAGGAAAAGGTAGATAACATGTTAGAATGTTTTTAGGATGTTTTAACAATGTATATTATGTTTTAATTCAGTTTTATGTATTTTATATTTGCTGCTCTTCCCCGCCTTGATCAGAATGGAGAGGTGGGTAAGAAATAATAATAATAAATAATAATAATAATAATAATAATAATAATATTAATAATAATAATAATACTCTCTCTTTGGTAAGGCCGCCTCCCCCACCACCCCAACAAGGCAAAAGGAAACCCTCAATAAATAAATAAGATGAATTTGCATTTTTGTTTCTCCAGTTCTGGGCTCATGATTTTTGTTGTTTTCCTTATTTCCATCTTATTTTTAGTGCTCCACTATTCTGCTGTCAACTCATGCCCCCAACCCTGGTTGGATCTCTGATTTATTTATTTATTTATTTATTACATTTCTATACCGCCCAATAGCCGGAGCTCTCTGGGCGGTTCACAAAATCTAGTCTAGCCTGCTCAATGCAAGACACAACTACAGCATCCCCAACAAAGGTCCGTCCATCCAGCTTCTGCTTAAAGACCTTCAGCAAAGGGGAGCCCTCCACCTGCTGATACGTCCGCCCTCACATGGCCAGAATAGAAATGCAGTGAGATCTGTTTGTTTCCTGCTGCTCTGTGCATGAGCAAAATCAGGGTGGGAGGCCCACTCGAAGTGAGCATTGCTTCTTGCCCCTGTTTTGTTCAGAGTTCACTTGTTCAGTCAGCTCTGCTTGGTTTCTCATGGCATCTGCGAGAAACCAAGCAGAGCTTCTGCAATCCAAAAAGACTTTCTCATTGCTCAAGGACATGGGGAAAAGGTAACAGTATGTTCACTCTTAAGCACTTACTTATGCCATAGGGCTGATCTTATGTTCAGTTGACGTGAGTAAAGTTTATGGCGCTTGCACGGACCCTCTTTCTCATCCCCCTCTGAACTGTTTTTTATTTTAATTGCCACCCCTCCGTTTGATATGGGATGGGGAATCTGGCAATGGAAAGGAGAGAGGGGGCTTTAGCGTTGTCTTAGGGATCCTGGTATGTGCATTCAAGACATTGCTGGTCTTCCCAGCTGTTGCATGCATGTTATTTTCAGAAACACAGTAATCCCTGGGGGGTAGGGGGTGGAATTGTGTGACTATGTTGGGTAGTTGGGGTGCAAAGATTCAGGACAGAGACGAGAGCACTGCAGAGAGATGGTTTCCGTCTGCAAAATAACAAAGTCTAGCAGAAAAGAGGGAAGGCAACTATTTGGGTAAAAGACAGCAAATCCAAAATGTGTGTTTTAGTCCGTTTCAAGGCAACAGGCTAAAACAAATGACACTGAAGCTGCAATTCAGTGCACACTTTTCTGGGAGCTAGTTCCATTGAACTCAATGGAGCTTAGTTTTGAGTAGACATGTATATGATTGAAGTGTAAAGGATAGTGGAGTGCATTGGTTCCTTACAAATGGCCTTTGGAAGCACTGAATTTATGAATGGTCATTGGAATGTATTAAACCAAGGGTATGTCCCTTTTCAAATTTTGCTTCCAAGCAGCACCTGTTTCTTCCTTAACAATGTCTATTTCTTTCTTATGCTTGTATTTTTAGTGTGTATGTATATATATGATGGCTCCAACTGATTTGAAAGATGTTGCCAATTATAACGGTGCCTGGCAGGAAAGCAAGAATAGTTAAGTTTGTCCAAGTTTCCATTATAAATCTCCTTTTTTTGGTCGTGGAAAGGTTTATAACATCTCATTCTATTTGTAGCTCACAAATACCCTCTTCTCACATGTTTTGTCACTTTCCAAATAGTTGATGGTTATCAGTTTGCTGGGTTGAGATGAACTTTTCAGAAGCTCTCGGGGAATTTGAATGTTTGGATGCCAATGCTGTAAAATGACATAGTTATCAGAAAAAAACTCAAGCACACCCTCCCTGCAGATCAGCAGGTCAATCTCCACCGTGAAAATACTCTTATATCCCCTTTCACCATGGTGTTCTTGGACTCCAACTCCCATAATCTCTGTCCATTGGCCATGTTGCTAGGGCTGCTGGGAGTTGGAGTCCAACCATAGCTGGAGTGGCACATGTCCCTCATCCCAGTCAACCTTTCATACTGCAAGCAGATATCAAGAACTTCATCTTCCTGGAGATGGAACAGATGGTTCCTGCCTCAAAGAATTAGGTGTCCTCTCCCTCTTTTAAGAGGTGGCAGAAAGCAAGGAGCCATTTTTCTTTCTAGCCTCTACATAGGAAAGAGACCACTTTTAGATGCCAGCTGAGTCCCTTTTCCTCTCCCTCCCTCCTTCCCCAATCTAACCCACCTTTCCTATCCATCTGTTTCTCCACCCACCCACCCCGTCCCTCCATCTTTTTTTATAAATCAAGGGTGGGCAGAAGGTAGATCTGATTTTATTGGTAGATCTCTGGGTGATTTACCGTGAAAGAATTTCTCATTCCCAATTATTTAACAATAACAGGAACAAGATGTCTCCCTCCCTCTCCTTAACTATACTGCTGAAAAGGTAAGCGCTTGTGATAAACAGGAGTGGATTTTTGTATGGAAAGACTCTGAGCTCCTTTCAATTCTGGATCTCAAAACAAGTTCAGTGATGAATATTCTTTAATTCTAAGTGTATGCCTTCTGCACAGGGCTCCAGTTGGTAGATGTCCAGATTGTAGCAAAACAAAAACAACCTTCAGTACATCCTGCAAGCCTGAAGTTTGCCCAAACCTGATTTAGATACCTTTACATGTTTGAGTGAAATGCAGGCCATCACGGCACAAATTGCAGAACAAAGAAGCCATTTATATCCAGTTGAATTGCATCCAAATGAGCCTACAATTTTTAGCATGTCCAATTTGCAAAACCGTTGTGGCCCTTAGACCTTCTAGACAGGGATATAGTTATTTTATTTTTTAAATCATTCAATAGAGCTGAGGACTGTGGGGAATTACAAGCTTGAGGATGTGGGCTGAGAAGAGTGTCAGCTGATGGAGACGGTGAAGATATGAGCTGGATTACTGGAGGGGAGAATGCCAAGTCTGCATAGCCCTCTGTCTCTGCTTATGGCTCCATAAGCCGCTTGTGGCCTACCAGTGGTGGAGGATCTCAGCTCAAATAGATTGAGAAGGCCCCTCGCTAAGTGATACAGAACATGCTTTACATGTGGAAGGTCCGGAGCTCAGTTGCTGGTATCTCCAGGCAATAAGAGATCTCCAGTAGCCATGCTAAAGGCCAAAACAGTAATTGCTTTAAATCTGTGTTTAGCAGCTACATTTCTCCTATCCCCCATTTTAAATCTACTGTAGGCACAGGGGCATGATCTGAATTGGGTCCCGGGTTGGGGGCTTTTAAGATATGGATCAGGCCTCCTGTGCCTATTCAAGAATAAAAATGAGGGTGGGGTGGAGGGGAGAGACATAGCTGCTAGATGCAGATTTAAAGTAATATCTGTTTTGGCCTTTAAGAAAGGCTCTCCTTGGCCTGTTGGATTCCTCCTCTGCTGCTAATAGCATGTTAGGTCAGGGAACTGGCATGGAGGTGAAGGGTTAAACCTCTCTACCCGTACACTGTGGCCTTGATCCAAATTAACACCCCAAGAATGAAAGTACAAGGAACTCCCACTTAAAGTCTAATTTGATATGAATAAATGTGGGGATTTCTGAATGGACGGTAGCGTAGTTACTTTATATTCAGTTTTGGTGTGTGTACATGCACACCTGTGTGAATGTGTGTGTGTGTGTGTGTGTGTGTGTGTGTGTGTATTCTTTTTATAGATTTTGTTTGAAGCCATTTGGCTTGATTCTGAATTCCCTACTTGCATAGCTCAGACTTCGCAATGGCATTTGGGTCTCAACAGCTGATCATCAAACAGCTTTAGAATCAGTGCCGCAAAATAGTTCAGGCATTCCATGTTTGAAGGAATACAGGAATAGTCACAGCAAAGCAGAAGGTGCAATACATGAAAGGCAGTTTTTCCTCTCTATCTCTCTGTCACATGTTGTTGTTGTTATTGTCATTGTTGTTGTCGTCCCCCCCCCCACTTCTTCCAGGGTCCCAGGGTGGCATTCATACCTATCTGCCTCCAAATGTGTCTGTGTGGGACCTTGATGTGTCTGTGTGGGACGTTTTGAAGGGAGCTTTACTCCTGCTACTGGTTTTAGCTAACACCATAATGTACTACTACTACTACTACTACTACTAATAATAATAATAATAATAATAATATCCAATCCTAAAACAGTCACATGATCTACTTTACAGAGGGCAGTCCTCTCTTGGAAGGCCTGTCAGAGGAGTCCTCTAGAGGAGAATTTTCTACAGAGCCCTCAATAGAGCACATTGTGCATTTTGCCATGTGGTCTTCATCAGGGGAAAGGGCCTTAATATCCTGTTTTCACTGGTGTATTGGAATAAGACACATGAAGGCCTTTTGTTCCTGGGGAAGGCCACTGCATTTTGAAATTTACAGCACCAGATGAACTGCCTCTACAGTTATTTCAGGGATCAGGTGCATTTGTGCAACATGCCAGATCTTCACATACGTCCATGTTCAGGGGCTGCAGCCCAAGCGCTGTAAGTCCACCGTGGGCTGCCCCGTTTACACCACAAGCTTCTGCTGCCTATGCTACAATATACTAGTGTGTGTTAGAATGACCTTATGGGAGCACAGTTCATATTAATGTGGAATATACTTCTCTTTCAGTTGGTTTGGATCCAAAGTTGAGCAAGAAGACCCTCACACACTGAATCTTTCCTTCAACCCTCAAAAAGCCTCACTGGAGAGTTTGGGGACTCTCCTGAAGAGCATCTATGTATTTGGGGGGCAGCAGCGGGAGAGGGGGAATTTCTCAAAACTGGGCAGAGGAACATGGCATGAGGGGGGCTTTGATTCGTGTTAAGGCGGCAAATTTAGCAGTTATGGGTTGGTGGATGCAGGGCCAGAAAAATGTTCAAGAGAGCTGCATATGGGTCCCTATGTTACTCACCCCATATCTTTTATTTTTTCTTTCCCCCCAAACAATTTTACCAGGATAAGTTGGACCTATCAAAGCACCCAGGCATCCCAATTAGTAGGCGTATCTTCATAGGGACAACCTGGATGTGTTCAAAAATATCGCTCACATTAGCAGTGAGAACACAAGGATTTACCTTACTCATAAGTTTAAGGCATGTCTACCCCTGAGCTAAGCCATTGCATAAAACAAAAATCCTAACCTTGTGGCAATGAACCTATGCTTTAGACTGCTACACTGCTCCGGAATCTATTTTACATATGGAGTGGTATATAAATATACATAAATAATACATATTTAGAGTGCTACACTGTTGGGTGTTGGACCCATTTCTGTTTGTAAGCAAAGAAATGCAAGAGCTGCTTAGGATGGAAAAAGAACAGAACATAGAGACATCTGCTCTGGCCATGGAAACTTGCACCGTGTTTATTTACCTTTAAAGTGCCTTGAGAGTTTTTATTGTTGTTGCATCAAACTATCATGGCTACCCTAACTAACATGGCTAATATGAGGCCTTTGTACTCGCTATGGTTTGTGAAGCTCAGCATCTGGTACCACAAAGTATCCCGTGTGCGTATCCTACTACATGGAGTTTCATTACCCCGTCTTGGCTGTGTTAAGAGCAGCGATGCAAATGAGAGGGGTTGTAGTCCAAACCTTTATTAGGACAAAACAAAGCACATTACATTATGTAGAACCTCCTGAAAACAGGACATGCATATTCCCACCCTGGTGCTTGAATTACAGGGAAACTGGGAACCACAAAGAAAGGAAACTTGAAACACAGGCATTTGTCTCTCCTCACACCCTGGTACCATTCCTTCACACGAGATGAGACTGCCCTTACTTGCCCTGCACAAGAAAGGGGTAGGAATTCCCACTTGCAAGGTTGCCTTTTAAAGCAGTGAAGGCACCAGTTTCCTTTCTCTGCCATCATTTGAGCACCATATATAACATTATATAAAACAAATTAAAAGCATCTTTTGGTAAGGAACGTTTGTTATTAAGATACTAGATCTTCCTAAAATAGGAAGACAAAATTAATCCCCTTATCTAAGCAAATTGATCCCCAACTTATTCCTGTGTCATTTCAGGAGTTTGCAAGATCTCTTTAGAGGTGTTTGCCATCAATTGGACATCCGATCTGGACTATATGGTGTTGGGAAAATGAACACTTGCAGGGGTGCTTCCAGTTGAGGCCTTTCTTGTGTCTAGCCTCGTTCATGGAATTTTATGGGGAGTGGGGAGGTCAGACAATGATGTCTCTAAATCCCTCCTGTGTTTGCCCACTGCTTTTTCTGTCTTTTTTTTTCTTATGAGAAAAAAGTTACATTGAGTAGTGAAAGACAGAATAGCTGTGTAGTGCCTTTTGGTTGGTAGTACTAGGAGCTGTCCATCTGGAAGCACCCAGGTTACTTTGGGAATCAGTGTCAGTCATTCCTGGCACTCATCCCAAGATAATACTCCCACTCTAAAAGGTCACGAGAGAGCAAAATTGGGTGACTTTACAAGGCAGTGAAGGCTTTACTGATATAATGCATGGTTTAGGCCCTGCATGAGCTTGGGGTGCATCTTTTCCATGCAGAAGGTCCCAGATTCAATCCCTGGCTTCTCTAGGTGGGATGAGCGACAGAATCAAGCCTGAATCTTTGGAAAGCCGCTGCCAGCCTGTGCCATCAATACTGGGCTAGATGGATCAATGGTCTGTCTCAGTATAAGGCAGCTTCCTATGATCCTACTTCACAACCACTCCTGAAAACTAAGGAAGCCATGGCTTTCAAACCATCACATGAGAATTGGATTTTCTGTAGTTTTGACTGGACTTCAGCATGTGCTAAGTAGAGGCTCAATATAACTTGGTTGGACCAGGCCAGGCCCCATTCCTGAACACTGCTCCTGTGATTTGACTCTCTTGGCTTCTTCTCTTGTTCCTAGAGATGTCTGACCTGGCCACGGAGACCCATGCCTTAGTTATATCCCGACTGGATTACTGTAACACACTCTACATGGGGCTGCCTTTAAAGAGTGTTTGGAAATTTCAGCTGGTTCAAAGAGCTGAAGTCAGAGTGTTGACCAGGGCTGGTTACAGGGAGCATATTACTCCCCTGTTAAAACAGCTCCGCTGGCTTCCAGTCTGTTTCCGGGCACAATTCAAAGTGCTGGTTATGAAAACCCTATATGGCTTGGGTCCAGGTTAGGGTTAGGGTTAAGGTATTCTCCCTTACGAGCCAGCCTATGCTTTGAGATCTCCAGGGGAGGCCCTTCTCTCAGTCCCACCACCATCACAAGCATGTCTGGTGGGAACGTAGGAGAGGGTCTTATTGGTGGCTGCTCCAGGGCTCTGGAATTCCCTTCCCAAGGAAGCTAGACTGGGTCCCTCCATGAAGTGCTTTTGGAGGCAGGCCTTTGGTAAATAGTCTGGATCTCTGTTTATGCATTTACTTATTTATTTTAAATGTTATTTGTATTTTAAATGTTTTAATATTGAACCACATTTAATTATATTTTTAACTTTGGTATATTTCTATATTTGTCTGTTTTAATTGTATTTGTTTTAATTTTGTAAAGCCGCCTTGAGGCCCAGCACTGGGAAAAAGGTGGGATGCAAATAAATATAATAATAACAGTAATAACACATAATAATTCTTTAACTGCCCAACTATGACTGTTGTTCCAACCAGAGTTCATATCTCATCCTGCCTGTCTGGCTTCCTGAAATGAGCTGGTTTGAGCCCTGGAATCATTCACAATGCTCTAGCATTGATGTTGGATAGTCCTCCCAATACTCCACGCCCCTTTTCGCTCCTGGGTGTATTCCTGCTGGGTAGCTCAGTTCTTTATACCCAACATCACTACCCTTAAGATTAAGCATGGATTAAAGAGTACAAAATGTTAAAACCCGCGATGTATCAGTGTGCTTTGCCACACAGAGTTGCTTTATTAGAGTATTCTTTTCCATGGGAAATATTGTTTCCATCGTGTAAGTATTTCTGCTGAAACAAACTCTAATAAGTAACTTCAGTTACTGCCTTACTGAGCCAGTGTTAGTACTATGAGGCTATTCAGCATTCAAAAGTAGTTACAGACAGACAGACGGACAGATATATCAAAAATTCAAGTACAATTCATTGCACATTTACTTGGCATGACAAGCTGGTGTGGTTGGTGGGGTCTAGAAAACAGATGAGGAGAAATAGACAATATTTCACTTTTCCAGGAGGAAGAGGAGGAGGAGGGAAGCCGCCCCTTGGTGCATTTGTAAAATTTCTGAAAATGTTTCCCAAAGAGTAACAGAGTAGCAAAGGTACCGCCCAATGGGAAGGCTGCAAATGAGAACCAGCCTCATCTTTGATGTTCGGTTCAGCAAGTCAGCGCTTGAGCTTTAACTGAGAGGATAGAAATGATGAATGTCATAATATATATCAATGGCACCACCCCTATTAAATAACAAGTGGTTCAAGTCCACAAGTTTGCCATGGAGGATCAATCTAAATTACCACCCACTGAAACCAGCCTAAGTCCAATCAAGAATTCCTGGGAAATGTAGTCCATTAAAAAGTCTCGGGACAAAGACTGTCATGAATCTACAAACCCCATGCCATGGGGAAGTCATAATGGTTAAAGTTTAAAAGTGTAGGGCTAGGTATACTTTGAGTAGATTTAGCCTTCAGCTCTTCCAAAGAATGCCAGGTAGTAGCCAAAAACTTGTTTATTATTTATTATGAAAGGGATCAATCTCCTTTCTGAACAAAAATGGACTCCAAGCGTGAAAGAAGCTTTGAAAGATTCTTTCTGGACCTTTTCAGGACATGTCAGGCCATTCACTTAAAAATGAACTGGACAGTTGAACCAAACCACAGACTGACAGGATTTCAACAGCTAAATGGTAGGTCTTCTCTTCCTCTTACCCTCGCTGAAAGCAATTCACACCGACAAGTCATCCGACCGAGCCTTACTGCTGGTGCGACTGGTTTTGCTGAACCTGCATTTCTCATGTAAGTAGCCATTGGGAAGCAGGCTGGGGGCGGAACTGTTGTTGGTCTGGGGATCCTGTGTATAGTTAGCTTGGATAAATGGCCTTTCTCCAACGGCATCATCTTGGTTGTGAACCATCTCGGTAGCAAAGTTGGCTGTGTTCTGCTGAGAGGCCATTTTGTTATTGAAGGGGCTGATATACTTCCCTGCAGGGTTGGCCACACACTGATTAAAATCAGGAGGAGGGGTGCAGCTTCGCCCTACCTTGGCTTGGGAGTCTGCCTCCAGTTTGCCGTCAGCTGAGTTTAGGCTGTTTTTACAAGGACGGGAGAACTTCTGCTTGGCTTTTTTCCATCCCAAATGATACAACTCAGCTAGGCTTAAGAAGAGGGACAGGGCCGCCACAGCAAGCATGAAGACGATGAAGATGTTCTTCTCTGTTGGCCGAGAAACATAGCAGTTGACTGGATTAGGGCAGGGGTGCCGTTTACAAACATAGAGGGTATCAAGGAAGATGCCATAGAGCATGTACTGACCTACAATGAAGGCTACTTCCATGGTGGTACGGATTAAAATGCTACAGACATAGGTGTTCAACAAAGTGCCTTGAAGGATGATCCTCCCACTGGGCTCATCCCAGCAGGACAGCTCCGCCTTCTCTGGTGCTGGGTACTCCTGCTGGTGAAAAATGTCGCTCTTGTTCTGGATTGCCTTGGATCCTTCTTTAGCTTCCTTAAGTTTCCTCTTCTCCTCCATACGCACAGTGTGCATTGCATGGCCCATGTACAACAGGGAAGGCGTGGAGACAAAGATAATCTGAAGGACCCAGTACCTGATGTGGGAGATAGGAAAAGCTTTGTCATAGCAGACGTTCTCACAACCAGGCTGCTGGGTGTCGCACATGAAGTCAGATTGTTCGTCGCCCCAGGAGGACTCTGCTGCTGTGCCCAGAACAAGCATCCGGAAGATGAAGAGTACAGTCAACCACACTTTCCCCACCACTGTGGAATGCTTGTGGACTTCCTCCAGGAATTCTCCCAGGAAGCTCCAGTCGCCCATTTTTGTTCAACGGGGAGGCTGACCTCTGGAGAAAGAGAGCAAGAAAGAGTGAGTTATAGTGAAGAAGAAATGGTTACCAACACATAACACTTCGGTTGTAAAAGGAGTGGCACTGAATAGGCTCGAAAAATGCCACAAAACTAAGCATGGAAAGAGATAAAGGCAGTTTCTCTCTGAATAAAGTATTACATTATGCCAATACAGTATTGTGAAGTGGGACGAATGAGTCAAAGTATATTGATAAAGTTAAGAAATGCCTTTTTTCCAGCCTATTCAGCCTATTCAGCTTATTTCAGCCTCATTTGTTCATATCCTCCCCTCTGCCAATACACATATACAGGTAAATCAGCATGAGGCTGATTAACAGCACAATCCTCTTCATGTCTACTCAGAAGTAAGTCCCATTGACTCCAAAGGAGCTTACTTCCAGGAAACTGGGCACAGAATTGTAGCCTAAACTTCGAAATCCTGTTAAAAATACTGTTAGCATATCAATACTGTTAGCATATAAATACTGTTAGCATATCACAAGTACTATCTTACAAAAGCCTTTCTTGGGCCCATGTCTCTGTTAGGCGTAGCTTGAGTAGATGGATGGCCAATTTACAATGCGTTCGCTGTGCTATAACCTCAAACTCCCCGCTGATTTTGTTCATTTTGCCTGTGCTTAAGGATTCTGTTCTCAAAATGGCCCAGCTTCAAGGTGGCCAACAAAGGAACACAACACAACGTTGAGTTAAAGAAGTTAATTTGAAAGTGGGAGTCTACGCATCTGTATGTTGTGATCCAAATGCCATTGTATGAACTCCTGTTCTCTGCCTTGGGAGAGCCAAGAAACTTTCATAGTTTTTGTTTTGAACTTGGAGGCCTACCTGAAATGGGATCCACTGTGATATAAATAGCAGACCCCAACAAGCTAGCACTATTCCCCCGTCCCCACTCCACCAAGGGTCCAGCTAGTCCAGCACTCTGTTCACACGGTGGCCAACCAGCCATCGGCCAGGGACGAACAAGCAGGACATGGTGCAACAGCACATCCATGTTTATGAATGCTGAATATACTGAAAAATATACCGAAGGATAATGCTAAGTGGCAGATAATGACCTTGGGTGTGAGAGTACAGGAGGCTGCTGCCCAGATTGGTGTTAGGCCTAGTTTTACTTAGTATCTTTATCAGGGTCTTCAAAGCCGAGTTAACTGGCACATAACTAAGCATGTAAATCTTATGGCTGGTACTAAATTGGGAGGTGTTGGATACACACGTGAGGACAGCCAAATAATATGTTTGAACTGAGAGAGATTAGGAAATATTGGCATCATTTTAGTGCAGTGGAAACAAAAGACTGCAACTTCATTTTCCCAAGCTGTATTTCCCAAGCCCTCAAGTTGCAGCCAGGGATAGGGAGATTTTGCTAAAAAGAGAGACCCAGCGGGATAATTGCAGGCAGCAAACGGGAAGAAAGCATTAGTGACAAAACTATAGTGTGATATTGGCCTCAAGAGGACCTCTTATAGATTTCTTGGCATTCTATAAAACATTTGAGGTTTGCATAGAAGTTCTTGCATTCCATGGCCTTTTGGATTAACAGTTTACCATTCTCTGCCTGTCCCCTGCTCCCCCACCAAGTGACTAGGGCCTAGTCTTGTTCTGTGTGTTTGTAGCCCAACTATGGATAACATACCATGCAGCAAACAAAGTGGGCTCTAGTTCTCAAATATTTTTGCCACAATAGCCTCTAGGGACCATGGAACACCTTTTGTGTGTGCTCATCTCCAAATCCAGCTTCCAGGTTGGAGGGAAAGAGACATACGTAGCTCCCTCATCCTCAAGTTAGGTCTTGGATGCGTTTCTAGCCCTACAACCTAGAGCAGGGATGGGCAACTTGTGGACTTCCAGTTGTTTTGGCCTACAACTCCCATGATTCCTCACTATTGGCTATGCTTGCTAAGGCTGAAGGGAATTGTAGGCCAAAACATCTATAGGGCCACAAGCTGCCTACCCCAACCTAGAGTATGAGAAAAGGACATAATGTAGAGAACTGTAAGCCTATGCAGCAGGGTCTTGCTATTTACTGTTCTACTCTGTACAGCACCATGTACATTGATGGTGCTATATAAATAAATAAATAATAATAATAATAATAATAATATAGGTGTGACCAGATTTCAGACTTGCAGCAAGATTAACTCACTGTGTTCTTTACTGGAACCCCAACGTCCGTCAAACAGGATGAGTGCCTTGGGGGCAGAAAGCCAGATGCAAAATGGTAGAACAATGACTCCTTCATTAGTCATAAACTGGCATGATCTGTATATACACAAGTACAAATCCACATTTGAGTTACTACAGATCAGGCATACTAACAGCCTAATTTAGAGAGAGGAAAAATATGGTCGCTCTTGTTAAACAATTAGCAGTCAAGGAAACCTTGCAAATCTATTGGAAATAATCCAGTGATCTACTAGTAGATCTGAATCTTCGTCCTAATCTGTTAAATCAGGAGTGGGCAGAAGGTAGATGTTCAGATGTTTTGGACTTCAGCTTCCAGCATTCCTGACAATTGGCTATCATGTCAAAGGCTTCTGGGAGTTGAAGTGTCCAGAGAGCTAACTTCTGCCCGCTACTGTTTTAGATAAAAAAGTAGATGTTTCTTACTTATATGTTACAATATACCCACATGCTAACCATCTTGCAGATTAGCTAGGAAAGTGAAACTTCACATTTTTGTGGTTTGTCCATGGGTACTGACCCAACACCACTGAATTTTTAATTTTTATGGAAGTAGAAGGAACCAAGATGGTTTGCTCATACCAAAATTTGCATTTTGGGACGTTCAAATTTAAAAAAAGTTTCTAAAGGAGGGGAGAAAAAATTGCTGGTTCAGTCATAAGAAAGAAATTTACTTCTTTTTGTGCCTGTTCTCCAAAGCCTGCTGCCCTATGTCCCATCTTTGGGGCTCTTCTTCATCCTAACACCTCACCCAAGGTATGTGCACCACCATGCACATAACTATTCATTCCTTCAGAGTCCTGGGACAAAGGAGACAAGGACAGCAGAGAAGGATGTGTTGAAATCCACCTACAGGCCAAAGAGAAAAGAACTGGAAGTTGAATGGTTTCATATTCTGGTATGCTTCAAATTCCTTCCAGCACAGTACTGACATTCCCAAGGGCAAAGTACAGGGGGAAAAATAAAATGTAAGTAGTAAAATAATGTGATACTTGGAGCAGTGAGAATACTTTGCATAGTTCCCAAGCGACCCTGGAACTCACTATATAGAGCTCTGCATTCTTAGGGAATTCTCCCAGTATACTAGAACAATTTAGGGTGAAGACTGCTCAGCTTGGGTTTTTTTGATTTTAGATGTAGTGCACTACCTAAAATTTATCTCCTGCTTTGCTAATATAAGGACTACCACAGTTTCCTTTCCTCCTGATCACTTCTTCAACAAGGGAGCCCGTGTATTTCAATTAGTGCTAGAGTAAGTGCTGTCCCCACCCCACCCCCACCGCATCTTTTCAGCAGGAGAGCAAACATCCCTATAGAGTTCAGTGCAACTTGACGTTTTTGCACTAGGCGTGACGTTTCCTAATTAAGCCTGTGCAACACCTCTCATGCGGCAGAATGGTTAGTGTTGGGAAATCAGTCAGGAGACACAAGCTCAAATCCTGCCCTGCCGTGAATCCCACCATGAAACAGTCATTATCTTGCCCTGTAACAGCCTATTCTCCACCTGCTCTTTTTTGTTTTGCTTCTATGTTTTATGTCACACCCTGATGTGTTCCAATGAACTGAAAAGCTTGCTCCCTTCTTTGTCACCATTTAGGTGATCCTAATAAAAGTCATACCCTACTGTTGATTTTGAATTTTCCCCTATGGGCCAGTGCAGCAGTTTCCTGCGACATTTTTCAGACAAATGGATTGCATATCATATCGGAGAAGCTCTCAGGGCCTGCATTCTAGTGGTGGGCAGGGCTGAAGGCCAAAGGCCAAAAGGGGTGTGGCCAAAAGTACCTGCATATTTTAGCCGAAAGCTCTTACTGCTTGGGAGAAGCATTTCAATCCTTTAGAAAGGAGGAAAAAAACTGCAAAGAGCTGGGAAAACACCAAATGATCTGTAGTTGCGGGGTTGGGGGGGAGAGGAGTGGGGAGGGCCAGGGAAAGGGGGCATGGCCATCTGGGGAACCCTGGAGGGCTGGATTTGGCCTTGGCCCTGGCATTCTGCACTCCTGATATGTACATACACAACCTCAGAGCCTTCACACTCATGTGTTCATTTGGAATATGTATACAGTATATGGGATAATATCTCATAATATCTCAAGAAAGAGGTCTTGGGGTTGTGGTGGACAGCGCGATGAAAATGTCAGCCCAGTGTGCAGTCGCTGCAAAGATGGCAAACTCCATGTTAGGTATTATAAGAAAAGGAATTGAGAATAAAACTGCCAGTATCAAACTGCCTTTATGCAAATCTAGGGTGTGATCACACTGACTATGTACAGTTCTGGTTACCACACCTAAAAAGGGATATTATAGAGCTGGAAAAAGTGCAGAAAAGGGCAACTAACATGATTAAGGGGCTGGAGCATCTCCCCTGTGAGAAAAGGTTACAACAACTGGGATTGTTTGTCTTGGGGGGAAAAAGGAGGCTAAGCGGAGACATAATAGAAGTGTACAAAAGTATGCATGGTGTGGGGAATGTGGATAGGGAGACATTTTTCTCCCTCTCTTAAAATACCTGAAATGTATTTAGTATTCTAAGTGTGATTACACCATAGATTTCTATAAGGAGCATGTGATATTTGCTAATTTATTTTCATTTCATTTCCTAATTATGCCCAACATCGAATTGGCCTTTTTCACAGCCGCCAAACGTTTTAATTGAGCTGTCCACCACAACCCCAAGATCTCTTTCTTGGTTCATTACTGCTAGCTCAGATCCCTTCAGTTTATACTTGAAATTGGGATTTTTTGCCCCAACATGCATCACTTTACACCTGCTTACATTGAACTGTATGTGCTATTTTGATGCCCATTTGGAGCATCTTGCAATCCTGTTTTGCTTTAACCACCCTTAAATAATTTGATGTCATCAGCGAACTTCACTTGGCCACTTCACAGCTCACTTCTAATTCCAGATATTTTATGAGTAAGTTGAAAAGCATTGGTCCCAATACCGATCCCTCTGGGACCCCACCATTCACATCCCTCCACTGGAAGAATTTACTATTTATTCATTCACTTTCTTTCTGTTCTTTAACCAGTTACTGATCCAGAAGAGGACTTCCCCTCTTATTCCATGACTGTTAAATTTGCTCAGGAGACTACGGTGAGGGACTTCATCAAAAGCCTTTTGGAAGTCCAAGTTAGCAATGTCTACTAGAGCACTCCTGTCCAAATGTTTCATGACACTATCAAATATCTCTAAAAGGTTAGTGGAACAAGATTTACCTTCATGGACCTGGTATTACATTGATCTTTCTCTAGTTTTCTGGTATAGAGGCTGATCTTACAGACACATTACCAGTTTGTTTTAGAAGATTAGCAATTTCATACTTGAGTATTTAAAGAACTCTAAGGTGGATACCATCTGGACTTGGTGATTTATTGACTTTCAGTTGGTCAATATCTTCTGCAGTGAAGATAGATGAAAATAATTCATTCAACTTCTCAGCAGTATCCTTATTCTCCTTCAGTACTCCTTTAACTCCATTATCATCCAATGGTCCAACTACCTCCCTAACTGGTTTCCTGTTTCTGACATGCTGAAACAGTTCTTTGATTTTTTTTCCATCTGTTATTGTCTGTTTACATCTCCTTTGTACAAGCTTGTGCTCCCTTTAGTTTTCCTCGTTTGGGCAAGACTTCTGACTTCTTTTCTCTAATAGCTTCCTTGACACTGCTTGTTAACCATGGACTTGGTGCTACTTTTACTAACCTGTGGTATACATTCCAGCTGAACTTCTGTTATTGTGGTTCTGTGTAACCTCCAAGCATTTTGAAGGGATTTAGCCCTCTTGACTCCTCCTTTCAACTTCCTTTTAAATGTCTTTTAGCAAGACCCACTAACCTGCCTCCAGTCTTGAGCTGCCATCCTTATCAAAGTTTCATTTAATAAAGTGGGATTTACTTTCAAGTAAATAAGCCTTGGATCAGATGTTTGGTTTCTAGAGTTTTGGGTTAGCCAGATTGTCTAAGATTATTGAAGTATGAAGGCAAACATCATTATCACCACCACCAGTATATCCTCAACATGATCAGATTATTTAGCAGTGCAATCCTATACATTTCTACTCAGAAGTAACTCCCATTTCAGGGGGTATAAGGTGGCAATCCTATACCCACTTAACCAGGATTAAGCACCATTCAATTTAAAGAGACTTGTTTCTGAGTAGAAATATAGAGGATTGTGCTATCAATGTCAAAACCATGCAAGAAGCCAAAAACAAAACAAAAAACCTTTCCCAAAATGCTAATGCTCAAACTAAAAGACTAAAACACTGAGACAAAATATTCAACAACAACACGAATCCACCTATATAAGAGCGAAGGGTATCTCTAGTGGTTATAGACTTCTTCATTTATTGAATATCAACCTTCTGTTCAAAAATTTAAACCACCAGAGAGTATGGACAAATGAAAGGAACACAACACAAGGTTAATTCTTGTGGGTTCGTTAAAATGGATAAGGACAAAGTTATAAAGAGAAGGATATGCCTGTATTCATTTCTGACATTAGAAGTGCACTATTCAGTGAAGTGTGGTGACTCTGATGTCAGTAGGGCAGTGAATCCGCTCCGGAGTTCAGTCAGAACCAGTCAGAACTCTTAACAAGCTATCCAAGGTGGCTTGAAACTCAGAGCAAATTTATTGCCCCACTGGCATTGGAGCCACCAGACTCCACTGATGCCATTGGTCAAGGAATAACATTCCAAAGTATACAAACATGTGCTCAAGGGAAAAGAAACCTCAACTGATTTATGTCACCAAGTACATAGCAATGAGCTCCCCAAGATTGTTTAGGAAAGGATTGTACCCTTCTCGCCTATCTCTGGCTCCAGTGAGTTTGATACAAGCTGAAATCTTGGCTAAGAAGGAGCTCCCATTACACCTCCAGATTGCTGATAGTTGTTAATTTGGCTGCATTTAAATCAAATCCAATTAAAGAAAGTCAGTCCCAAATTCTTACAGTCTTAAGCCCAATTTTTATTGACTTATTGCCACAAATTTTCCTAGGAGTATAAATTTCTTTGGCTCAAGCCTGGAGACTGCATCTTCATTTGTAATGTTTTCGCCCTCTCCCTCTAATCAATTTTTTAATGAGGAATTCTTATATCTAGCAATTTTACTCACCCAAGTTTTCTCTTGTTCCTTGAAATAACTCGTTCTCCTTGTTATTCACTATGGAGTCTTAGTACTTTCTGCTCTGTACTTTTAACCAACTTCCTTCATTCTTTTGGCTTTCTTCGCTTTTCTCCTTTCCTTCACTTATAGTTGCTCTCTCTCTTCTCTTCCACTTCCTTCTTCAGGCATTGTCTTGCTCACCCCTTTCCTAGTCACCTTTAAAAAAATCATTTTATAGAATCTGCCCCCTCTCAGCCTTCCTCTATGGTCTCCTTTTCAACTTCTTCCCTGCAGTCTTTCAAATCTGACCGCAGGTTTTTAACACTGTTCTTTTCAGTTGTCAGGAGACAAGTGCTAATCATCAAGTCTTCCCCAAAGAACTAGACACTACCATGCTTCCTTTGAAAGTGTGTGACTGTGATGCCCCTCATGAAACCAGAGCTCTCTGAGAAAGAAGGAAAAGGGAGAGTTGGTTATTATGGGTGGGCCGGAGGTAGGTTGTCCCTTGTTACTTCTGGAAAGCTCAACCAATCAAAGCCCAATTCCTAATGTTCAGAACCTCTCTTATTTTGCCAAGAATGCTTTGCTTAGGGGTAGGGAGAATGTACATGTATATAAACAAACATTTGTAAGTTAAAAATAGAATAAGAGGTCTCTGGACTCTATCTGCAACACAAATAGCCTATTGAGAATGTAGATTTGGGACCTAGCCCCAATGGCAGCACTTCAAAAAGGGAGCAAGAGCTTTACTCCAGAAGATGATGGAATGACAACTGGCCCGCCTGCTTGTAAACCTGCTTCACTTCTGTTTGGTTGATCCTAGCAGAGCCATCCCAAGATATTTTGCTGCCTGAGGTGAATTAGCAAATACCCCCTTCCCCACAATGGAAGGTGCATAGTACCCACGGCTGTTCACACCTTATTCTGGCATGTGAGGGAGAAAGTCCCACAAGTCCCTGTCTCTTGAAGTAAAAATACAAAAATAATAAATTAAATATTGAACCATATGATGCCGTTTGATGAAACCCAAATCTGATGCCTGAGGCAGCTGCCTCACTGTGCCCAGTAGTAGGGCACAGTGTATCCCTCAGTGTGAGGAATGGCCTCCATTTTGGTTTGAAGGAAAGGAAAGGAACCTCTCGTGCAAGCACTTGAGTCATTGCTGACTCATAGAGGGATGCCTGCTTTCGCTGATGTTTTCTTGGCAGACTTTGTAGCGGGGTGGTTTGCCATTGCCTTCCCCAGTCGCAGTTCCCTTTCCCCCAGCTAGCTGGGTACTCATTTTACCGACCATGGAAGGATGGAAGGCTGAGTCGACCTGAGCCGGCTGCCTGAGAACCAGCTGGGATTGAACTCAGGCCGTGGGGAGAGTTTCGGCTGCAGTTACTGCCGCTTACCACTCTGTGAACCTGGCCCAATTTCCACCTGCTCAGCAATTTCAGTTCAGTCTCTCAAATTTTCAAAGCAGATGGGATTTTATAAAACAGGATATGTCTTCAGCCATTCTCAAATACATGTTTGTTTGTTTTTAAAGTATGTCGTTTTATTATAACGGGTTCTTTCCTACAGAAATGAAACCTAAGTACGGGGAATTGAACAGAACACATAACAACGCCCCCAACCCCAGATCTGATACCTGTCTTTTCTTGTATGTGTTTGATTTCTAGGGGTAAAGAACAACCTGTGGAGTCATGGCACATACATATTTAAGAGCACATCTGTAATACAACTCTATGGGCTCATTTTGGCTGAGTCATGTGAAGTGTCTGGATTAACTCAGGCAATTGGCACTTTCTATTTGTAATACATTATCTGCCTTGCAGAGAAACATTCATTACATTATTCTATATTTTAGTTTGATGACTAGCACAGTCCATTTAGTCATTTTTGGAGCTGGCAAGAATGTCCAAAAATGTAATGGATTTTGCAGTGATGGGCTGACAGCAAGGTAGAGACAGGTGTCACACACAGATGGCCTAAGCTGCTGTGATGTCACAGAACGTGTGTAAACATTTAACTGCTTAGAGAGAAGTTTGCAATAATAGCTTGAAGCTTCTTCTGGGAGCAGTGAAAGGTCAATTCATTGAGGAGAAGACCATCAATGGCTAGGAATCATGATGGCTATGTGCAACCTCCAATATCAAAGGCAATATATGCATCTGTATATCAGTTGCTGGGGAACATGAGCAGGAAGGTGCTGTTGTACTTATGTCCTGCTTGTGGTTTTCCTGTGGGCAGCTGGTTGGCCACTGTATGAACGGAACACTGGATAAAATGGACTCTTGGTCTGATCCAGCATGGCTCTTCTTGTGTTCTTAATTTGGCTGGAGAAAGCCTCTCTTCCCCAGCTAAGGACAGGAGGAGATAGGCAGGGAAGCTCTAGTCAGGAAAGCTGAATAAGAAGAGCTCCCTGCAGGCGGAGAAGCTAAAGGCAGAAGGTGGCTGTAGAAGAGTAGGCACTGAATTGGGGGGAAAAAACAGGAACCCCAAAGAACAGTAGGAGGAAAAGAATGAGGCTCGCAGAAAAGGAGGACAGAGTAGACAGGGAGCTAAAGATAGGAGGGGCTCATGAGAAAAGCTGCTGTGGAAAATGATCACAGGACCTAAACACAGGAAGAGCTCTATAACATTGACAGGGGGGTGGGAATGGAATGGGGGGGGAGATGAAGATGTTGGGCTCTAGAATGACACGACTATGGATTTTTAGAAAATATATCAAATATTTCTCATAGAGCAGAATAATTAAAAATGCAACGATCTTATCCAAAAGAGAGGCCTTGGAACCTCTGGAGGCTGATGGGAGACATAATATAAAAAGAAGGTCCTTCTATGTTGGCTTCCATGAGTAGATTGCGGCAGCGGCAGCTTGATATTTGGACTTCTCCACCTGTACACCAGCTACTTGAGGCAGAAAGATCCCCCCACAACAAGGTCCATTTGCTCTAAGGTTTGGCATGCAGTTTCGAAGTGCTCCACATGGCAAGGACGGTAGAACATTGGGAGCCAGCTGCCCTGTCCTCCCCCCACCAGCCCCAATGGGCACCATCCACCATTGATTGGAGGAACAGGAGTATCCATAGGTGATAGAATAACAGTTCTTACATTGCACTTTTCCTTAGTGCCCAAAGTTCTTCCATCTGTAACATTATCTCCACATTTTCGATAATGACTCTTTAAGGTAGGCAAGCATTATAACCCCCATATTACAGGGGACACTTACACTGCAATTGATAGGAGGCTATCCAAACTTGGAGGGCTGGCCCTCTCTGTCCTCCTTCAGAAGCGATGGGGTACATGTGGTCCTCCAGATGTTGTTGGACTGCCAACTCCCATCATCCCTCACCATTGGCTATGCTGGCTAGGGCTGATGGGAGTTTACTCCAACAACATCTGGAGGGCCGCACAGTTCTCCAGATGGTGGGAAGTTCTGGCCTGCAGCCGTCTTCTCATGGCCAAAGGAACTCCCACTGCAAAGCCCACGTGGTTCAGGAGATGGTTTTGAGAACTCAGTTTGCTGAAGTACATTGAACTAAGAGGTGAATATTATACTGGAAAGGACTGCCTTACAAATATGTGTGGATTTCTTTCTGTCTCCACATCACCCTAGACTTAGAAGCCAGAAAGAGATATGGAAAATAATCATTTAAATTTTATTATTAGTTCTGTACAATAGATGTAAATGGAATGACGACATGAGGCCAAAAGCATTCAATGATTCAGCAGTATAGTTAACTAATAAAACAAAAATTAAAAATGTGAGTTTTTATGATTGGCATTCCATCACTACTCTCTGCTCTGACTCAGGTAACCAAAAGTGACTGGGATTGTTCCCAACTATATATGTACACCTCTTGATTTAGGCAATGATTTAAGTTGATGTCCTCAAATAATACTGTTGTGGTGGATTACAGGGCAGGGCCATGGCTCAGTGGGACAGCAGCTGCTTTGCATGCCAAAGGTCCCAGGTTTGGTCACCAGAATCTCCAGGTAGGGCTAGGAAACAATTCTGCCTGAAATCCTGGAGAGCCACTGCTGCCAGTCAGTGTCAAGAATACTGGGCTAGATTAGGGTGTCCATATTTTGGAAACCAAAAAGGAGGACAACATGGTCGCCCCCAAGGGGGCGTGTCCTGTACCAAGGGGGCATGCCCACCCAAACATAGCCTTGGTCACATGTCTGATTTTACAGCACACATTTAAGACAAATCTGTTCTATGTAACATCTTAATGTTAAAATCACTGAAATAAAGAACAAGTGAGAGATTCAATGTATCTGAAATTAACTTCACTCACTCCTACTTGTGTAGGTTTTGCTGTACTTGGAAGCTTTTGCTATACTCTGTGTGTTACATTCTCCCCTTCCCTCAAATCACTTTTCTGACTGTATCTTCACTCATTGCAAGCTGCTGTTGTTGTTAACAGGGTTTGCTACTGCCCCCAGATCTGTTTCAAATTTGGTACAGCTAAAGCTCTACCTAAAAGCTTTCATGGTGCCAACTTTCAGCTCTTTATCTTTAAAAATGACAATTTTAAAAATAATAATTTTAAAACCTCATTTTTTAAAAAAATTCCTAAAAAATCAATGGATGAACAGATCTGTTTCAAATTTGGTGTGGCTAAAGCTCTACCTAAATCCTATCATGGTACAAAGTTTCATCTCTTTGTCTTTAAAAATGATGATTTTAAAAATAATAATTAAAAAAACTCAATTTAAAAAAAAAATCCTAAAAAATCAATGGATGAACGGATCTGTTTCAAATTAGGTATGACTAAAGCCCTTCCTAAGAGCTACCGTTGTCCCAAGTTTCATGTCTTTATCTTAAAAAATGACGGAGTTATAAGCATTTTTGTTAATTCCCATTAGAGCTGCCCTTTGAAAAAAAATCCGGATTTCCCCCCCTCCCGGATTTGCCATCAAAAACCCCGGGCAAACCTGGACAAATCTGGTCATATGGTCACCTAGATGGACCAGTCTAAGGAAGCTTCCTCTGTTCCTCTGTTTGGGAGTTTAAACATGAGGAGGCCTGAATGGCTGTAGTGTTCTTTAACAGCCAGTGGCAAAGTTGTCAAGCCATAACTCTTCTTAGGGAAATAAGAGATGGTTGGAGAAGTGGCTCACCCTTATTCACCCCCAACTCACTGTCCAGCTAGAGGGGGGATGAGCTAAGCTAATTGTGATCTGAAAGGCAGTAGAAGCATTTTTGTAGAAAGATTGCCTTAGATAGGCTGGGAAATGGCAACTTCGGAAAGAGTCTTTTGAGGAAGTTGCTTCTCTCTGGAGATCTGATGTGGAACTGTAGAGTGTGCTGCTATAGGTTTTAAGCTGTCTACCTCCACCTATGCTCAACTGGTATGTTCTCAAATATTGCAAAATGCCGTAAGTGCCCAGTGGTCGCTTTTTGAAGGAAACCAAACTGAGGTAAGTGCTGCAACTCTTGGGACTTCTCACTGTTTGGGGAAGTGGGGAAAGCATAGCAATACATTCCTTTCTATGTAAATTAAACCAAAGAAATGAAGTTCATTAAATATCCTCAAACTGCATTTATGTATTTATTAATTTTATTTAATTAATTAGATTTACATCCCATCTTTCTTCCAAAAGGCTCGAGGCAACATACATAGTTCCCTCTGCATTTGATCCTCAGAACAACCCTGTAAAGTAGATCAGGCTGAGATATAGTCATTGGCCAGTGAGTTGGAATCGGAACCAAGCCCTAGTCTGACACTCTCCCACCTGGTGTCTTCTGGATATTTTGGATTTCAGCTCCCATCAGGTCCAGCTAGTATGGCCAATGGTCAGGAATACTAGGATTTGGGAAAGGCTGCCCTAACCACTAGGCTATGCCAGATCTCCTGTCACCTTCTTGTAAATACCTTGTTTTATTATGTTGAATGAGGCTTACTGCTAAGTAAGTGTGCATAGGATTGCAGCCAAAGTTTTACTTCTGAATAAACATGTATGGGATTGTGCTGTTAGGCTGCACTCCTATATTCACTTACCTGGGAGTAAGGCCCATTGAACTCAATGGAACTTGATTCTGAATAGACATGCATAAGTTTGCACTGTTATTAAAAATTTGATAGGCTAAATATTTGACAGTTAACAGGCAGGAAAGCCTTTAATCCCTTTGAAACAGAAGAGTTGCTCACCTATAGTATAGATTTAACTCTGATAGTTCAATGGCTCTGAAATAAACCACTTCCCCTATATTGTACCAATGAACAATGCCAAATCATTGCACAGAAAAGCAGCTATTTCAATCATATGTGACAGAAAGTTCCATTCTTTTTGGAGCATTTTAACTGGTACCAGATTCTTTTCATCACCTCCTTTTTTCATCCTGTCACTGATTAAAGCCTTGTTTCCTCTAGATGTGTTGGACTACAACTCTCATAATCCTCAGCCAGCATGGCCAACCCTGATTTGGGATGGCCCTGCTGGTTAGGGATGATGGGAGCTGTAGTCCGTTACACTTTGGAGCAATGATTTGGCATTGTTCATTGGTATAATATAGGGGATGTGCTTCATTTCAGTGCCATTCAGCTATCAGAGTTATAACTATGCTACAGATGAGCAGCTCTTATGTTTAATAGGCATATGAAGTTTTACACAAGACCAACAAAGCTAACCCAAAACTTTGGAAAATTTCAAATTCTGTCAGTTTCTCAAAATTTAAAAATCGAGACTTCACCTCAAAATGTGACCTCTGAATTTCAGAATTGAAATTTGACATCACTATTGAAAATTCAGGAGAGTGGGGGCGGTTGGTTTGACGAATGAATGTAGGTAATCTAACATTTACTAATCTCTATTTCAATTCGTGTATCATAAACAATCGCCTATTGATTGCTACCGCATATCAATTGTCATCTATTGTCAAATGTGGGCTGCTACATTTCAGAGAGTGTCAAGCGATGACTGCTTCTTATTACATACTAATTCTGCACGTGAACTACCAGATATTGTCCACACGGACTAACCTCCCGCTGATACTTGAACTGCACAATATTTAAGTCATTGGCCATTAAGTGCATTGAACTTTATGCAGCATTGTGCTTCTGGAGTTTTTCTTTTCTTTTATTCCTCTACTTATCTGAAGCATTTCATTCTGAGAGAGAAGAGACTCCCTCCCACACCAACGTAGGCCATTTAGAGGTACAACAGGTAACGGGAGAAATAAAACCATCTTATTTGCATAATGGCAACAAACAAGGCTTTTCAATAGTAAAAGGTATTGAGATGTGAATTCTGAAATAGCAATTGCATAGAATTTCTCTACTTATACTTGCTACTCACCTCCATTTCACTTTTTACCCCATTATCTTATGCAACCATCCATGGAGTTAAGGCTGTGATTCAATGCAGAGGCACTTGAATGTAAACTCACTGATTGCATTGGGGACTTTCTGCCAAGGCAGAGAAGAACTCAATTTTTCCCATTTTCACAAAGCAAAAAGTGTAACTTGGGATAATATGTGATTTTTTAAAGAACCATGCAGCACACCAAGTGTAGGACAGAAACTACAAGATCAATCAATGAAATTAATTAAAGCTGGTTTATCTAAGCTTTTAAGCATAGCACAACACCACCAAAAATCCACCCAATACAATTTTTATTTATTCTTTCCAGCAGATTTTGGATAGGAACATGAAATGAGAAGGCTACTAATAATATTTTATAGCTTTCAGGTCAATTTTCAGACTTGCAAAAACATACCTTCTCTGCTTGTATCCAGCAGGGATCCTTCTCTGATGGAAGCCACTTTAATTGGGATAAAGAAAGTTCAGATGGTTGTTGGAGAACTCCACTGCCTTCTTGTCTGGTATCAGCTGGTTGGCTGGAGGTTCTCAAAAACCCTGAAAGGAGCAGGCTGTAGGGTCTCCCAGCTTCTGAGTGCCGTATGACATGCCCCAGCAGCTGTCAGACTCCTACAGACCCATCGTCAAGGATTGGGATATAAATGTGGTCCTAAGAAGGCTTTATTGTAAGCAGTGACTTGGCTGTCGCTGAGCACTTCCTTTGGCTCTCAGCCTCTCTATTTTTAATGAAGGAATTTGGGGCTATCGCAAAGGAAGTCAAATTGTTTTAGGAAAACAATAGCAAAGTAACTAAAGGTTTATTAGTTTCCTCCCCTGGGTCTGGAATAGAGTTGTCAATTGGACTACAGTGATGGATGGTCTATTTATTTAAAAGTCTTATTCACCGGACTCATGCATTTAGTCTTGGTTTGAAAAGATCATAAATTCGTATCTGAGCAAAGCAGCAGCTTAAAAGTGTGAGTAAGATGTTATGGCTAGATATTTGTTAGTGCCTGTGTTAGAGTGCGTGGTTATGAGACAAATTTCTCCAAACCTAAATCTGTCTAACTGCTCTTAGTACTCATTCTCCCCAATGTTTTTATAGTTGAGCTGTTCTATGTGAAATTAAAAATGTGTCGTCATCCATTCCCTCCCCCCACCCCCCGCAGCCATTTTGTGCTAAACATAAGAATAGTCGGCTTCTCCTGTGACTCTTTGGGGCACAAACCTGCGTGTGCCTTGCTGAAATTGATGTAAACTGTGCAAGAGTGCTTTTAGGCTGCTGCCATTGATTTCGGTGGGGAAGGGCACAGGAGAATGCCCTAGTGGAGTGTGCCCTTAGCTCATATTTTTATCATTAGTGTTTGCACAACTTTCCTATCTTAAGCATACTGCTCCTGAATTTTCAATGCATACCTCAAATAGCTGCGCACTCAAACCCAAAGCAAAATGTTAGGGTTGCTGAACAGTCTGTTATCTCCCTACCTCTTTTCAAGCATCTACAGCTGGAAACAGATGGCTTTTTCAGAGTGCTGAAGGTGAGAAAATAGGGACGCCGTGTGTCCAGTGGTGCTGCTATCACTCTTGATAATCAGATTTGCACATTGTTGTATTGCTTCAAAAGCTTGCAAAAGCTCTTTGACTCTCTCTCTCTCTCTCTCTCTCTCTCTCTCTCTCTCTCTCTCTCTCTCTCTCTCTCTCGTAAGCAGTGATGCCTCTATCCAACTCACTTAAAAGCCATCATCTGTCTCCAGCCAAGACTGAACTGCAGCTTTGAACATTTATGTTTCAGCGAGCATTGTACTCATATGAACGTGTGGGGAGGACCCTGATTAGAACCTGCTGGCTTGCACATGCCAGCAGATTTTAGAGCCTCCCTGCAGTGGGCAAAGTGCAAAGACAGATCCTCTTGCAGTATAAACAGACATGGGCAGCAAATGAAAGTGGCTTGCCCAAGTGGTCAATGGCAAATAGCTAGCAATGGAAATAACTAAGGCCTAATCTACACCAAGCAGGATACAGTGGTATGAAAGTGGTATATGGTATGTGTCAATGGGCCCCAACAGTTGTCAGTGCACTTCAACACCGCTATAGAGAGCCAGTGTGGTGTAGTGGCTAAGGTGTTGGACTGGGAGTCTGGAGATCCGGGTTCTAGTCCCCACTTGGCCATGGAAACCCACTGGGTGACTTTGGGCCAGTCACAAACTCTCAGCCCAACCTACCTCACAGGGTTGTTGTTGTGAAAATAAAATGGAGAGGAGGAGGATGTACACCGCCTTGGGTTCATTGGAGGAAAAAAAGGCAGGATATAAATGCAACAACAACAACAACGTAAGTGTTTGCACCTTGTGTTGGGCCAATGGGACAGATTAGGGAGCCACAATCAGTAGTCAGCAAATAAAAACTGCATCATTGAGAACATGGCTCCCAAGTTTATCCTGCATATCCCTGTCTACATAAATTTGAGATAAGAGTTATGGAATATATGCCCCTAATGACGGTAAAGCAGAATTTTATGGAGGACTGTTGCCCAAGTTGACAGAGTTACATTTTGAGAACTGGTGTTTGATGGGAGATTGGAATGGAGTAATTTTACCACAGATGGACAGAATATCAGAGAAGAATATAAAATGCAACCAAGGAAAACTGCCAAAAAGTTTCTTTGATTTGATGGACAATTTAGGGTTGGTGGATGTATGGAGATTACAAAATGGCTCATCCAAAGAATACACTTTTCCCCCCCAGAAAGGCATAAATCCCACTCAAGAATAGATATGATTTTGACAACTAAAGGATTGTTTATGAAAGTTAAGAAAATAGAGATTTTACCTAAAGTTTTCTCAAATCACAATCCAATAATGATGAACTGTAGGAAGGACAGTGCAGCATTTAGATGGAGACTTAATGAAATGTTATTGCATGACAACCAGACAGCTGAAAAAATAAAGAAGAAACTAAAAGAATATTTTGAATTGAATATGGATAAAGGGACAGAGTTGAATATGGTTTGGGATGCCAGTAAGGCGTTTATGCGGGGTCAATTTATCCAACAGAATCGTCAATTGAAAAGGAAAAGAGAGGAGAAGATGCACAAAATAATGGATGAGATAAAAAAAAGAGAACAAGAACTAAGTCGACATCCAGGAAGGGAGAACTTCATGCAACAAATTAAAATGTTACAACAGCAAGTGTCATTGCTGATGACAAAAGAAATGCAAATTGAATTAGACTATATGAAACAGAGAGAATTTGAATCGGCAAACAAATCGGGAAAATGGTTGGCATATAAGCTGAGAAAAGAAAGAGAAAAGAAAATGATAATTAAAATAAAAGAGAGTGGAGTAGAATTTACGGAGGCCAAGGCTATTCAGAAAGTTTTTTACTCTTACTATACCAATCTATTTAAGAGACAGGTGGTTTCAATAGAGTTGATGGATAAATATTTAGAAAAACAAAATCTCCCGAAATTTATGGCAGAGCAAAAACAGAGAATGAATGGACCCATCACAATGTGTGAAATGGTGGTGAAAGTAAAACAGATCAAATTGGGGAAAGCTCCAGGACCAGATAGACTATCGGGGCTATACTATAAGAAGTGTGAAGAGGAACTGTTACTGCCATTACAAATGACAATGAACTCCATATTGACAAGTAGAAAGATACTGGATTCTTGGCGTACAGCATATATTACACTGATACCAAAGGAAGGATAAGATACAACGATGACTAAGGGCCTTCCTAGACGAGGCCTTAGCGCGCTTTGAGACCCGGTTTCCCTGCTGTGCGTCCAGATGACGCACAGGGGAATCTGAGCCCAGGCCGCACTGAGGCCTCCTCTAATGCGCCATAAGCGAAGTCGCTTATGGCGCGCCTTTTTCGCAGCCCGGCCTCAGGCCGGGGCTGCCAAACGTCTAGGAAGGTCCGTGGCTTTTTGTGGCTACTTGCGAGTAGCCGCGAAAAGCCACGGACCTGGCACAGCGCTCTTACGAACGCTGTGCCCATCAGCCCGGGGGGGGGGAAGAGAGGGGCAGGGGGAAGGCCGGACCTGGCAGGACGGGGGGGGGAGAGCAGGCATCGGGGATGGCAAGGGGGGGGCCTTGCCCGGGCAAGCGCCGGGCGCCGCCGCCCAAACAAGCAGGCGACCGGCGCTGCCAGGGCAAGGCCGGGGGCTTGGAGGGGGGGCTTCATTTTTTTTAAAAAATGGACTTACCTGGTCCGGAGTCTTCGGGCCACACATGGCCCCTTTAACCAAAAAAACCCCATGGCCGACGCTGCAGGGCTTGCATCGTCCCTACGCGTTGGCCGTCTAGGAGGCTGGGTAGCACGCTTTAAAGTTAGCGCGCCATCGCTCCGCCTCCCTGCCGGCTTATCCCGGCAGGTCTAGCAAAGCCCTAAGAACTATAGGCCAATATCGTTGCTTAATAATGATTACAAATTATTTGCAGCAATTCTGGCAGAGAGGCTTAAAAAGATTTTACAAGATTACATCCATGAAGACCAAAGTGGCTTTCTACCGAAAAGATATCTGAGAGATAATAGAACAGTGCTGAATATAATAGAATATCTAGAAAAACATCCTGAAAGACAAGCAGCACTAATATTTTTAGATGCGGAGAAAGCCTTTGATAATTTGAACTGGGACTTTATGTTTAGGGTTCTAGAACAAGTGGACTCAGGTAAGAACTTTATAAAATGGGTGAAGTCAATTTATAACCACCAGAAAGCGCAAATCATTGTTAATGGAGACCTTACTAGCACATGTGATATAGAAAGATGGATAAGACAGGGCTGTCCTCTGTCTCCTCTGTTATTCATCATGGTATTGGAGGTTTTGAACCGGGACATAAGACAAGATGAACAAATTGGTGGAGTAAGGCTTAAAAAAGAGGCATACAAATTGAGGGCCTTTGCAGACGATTTGGTTATCATACTGGAGGACCCTCTAAAAGGAGTTGAGACCCTGATGAGTAAACTTTAAGAGTTTGGTGCAGTAGCAGGGTTTAGGGTTAATAAACAGAAAACGGAAATATTAACCAAGAACATGAATATACAAGAACAAAGAAAGCTGATAGAGAGGACGGGCTTTAAAATAGAGAAAAAGGTTAAATATTTGGGAATTGTGCTGACAAATATGAACTGTATGTTATATGCTAATAATTATGTGAAAATATGGAATGAAATTAAAGAGGACCTAGCTAAATGGGAGAAATTGAGGTTATCACTGTTGGGAAGAATTGCCACAATAAAAATTAATGTTTTGCCGAAAATGTTATTTCTGTTCCAAACAATACCTATTGTAAAAGGGAATGTACCATTCAAGCAATGGCATAGAGATTTATTTATTTATTTATATTTCTTTATTTATTTATTACATTTATATACCGCCCCACAGCCGAAGCTCTCTGGGCGGTTTACAACAATTAAAAATAATAAACATTAAAAGTATACAAAAAATTAAAAAACATAAAAACAGTATAAAAACAACAGTATCCATTTAACAGTATCCATTTCTAGATTTATTTGGCAAGGTAAAAAATCAAGAATAAAAATTAAAATTCTACAAGATGCCAAAGAAAGAGGAGGTTTGGGACTACCCGATCTGAAATTGTATTTCTATGCAAGTTGCTTGGTGTGGATGAAAGAATGGGTAGTGTTGGAGAACAGATGGCTATTAGAGTTGGAGGGGCATGATATAAGATTTGGGTAGCAAGGATATTTGTGGTATGAGAAAGCAAAGGTCAATGTGGACTTTAACAATCATTTTGTTAGAAGGTCTATTTTGAATGTATGGAAGAAATACAAATCGAGATTATGTTAGAAGATTCCAGTGTGGTGGTCGGCTCAAGAAGATTTTTTCAGAAGAGAACTATCGAGTGGACATAAATAGTTAAAATATAGGGATGTCCTGGAGACAACCGAAGGAGAGACCAAATTAAAAATGAGAGAAGAGTTGGTAAAAGACGGACATATATGTCAATGGTTTTCGTATCCAGGAGAAGTTTAAGAGTGATTTAAAAGAGGGGGGATTTGAGGGGTCAAAATCATTGTTCGAAGAAGTATTATGTACTAATGATGAACATCTTATTGGTAAAGTATATAAACTGTTATTACAGCTGGAGGGGGAGAAAGAACAAATGAAGGACTGTATGGTCAGATGGGAAAACAATGTGGGGCATTCCAATTGAATTATGGAAAAATATGTGGACAAAAGGTTTAAAGTACATATTAAGTACCAGAGTAAAGGAAAAATTTTATAATAATGTATAGATGGTATATGTCTCCATCAAAGTTAGCGAAAATGTATAGTGGTTGTTTGGGGGACTGTTGGAAATGATGGTGCTATATAAATAAATAATAATAATAATAATAATAATAATAATAATAATAATAATAATAAATGTGAAGAACAAGAAGGAACCTTTTATCATATGTGGCGGTCTTGTAAAAGAGCAAAAGCATACTGGGTTAAAATACATGTATTAATGCAATTTTTTTAAAAGATAAATATAGAAATGAAACCAGAATTGTTTTTGCTTGGACTCGGGGAGGATCAATTTAAAGAAAAAAGATTGTTATTTCAACATATGGTGACAGCAGCGAGACTACTATATGCGCAATGTTGGGAAAAAACACAAGTACCAATAATGGAAGAATGGCTCCTTAAAGTGATGGAATTGGCGGAGATGGCGAAATTAATGGCACTAGTACATGAAAGAACAATTGCTTCATATGCATTGGACTGAAAACCTTTTATTGAGTATATACAGGAACAGCAAAAGGATGATTTATTTGTTTGTGGGTTTTATATATAATCTGTACCTTTACCTTTGATATGTATACATTAGCTTGTGGTTATGAAATTCGTACCTGGTAATATAGAAACAACGGATGTTTGCCGTCTGACATGAAGATTACTTTAAATGAAATATAGCCTTATGTATTGTGTTTATTTTACTAGATGTATGTGTGGTGTAGTAGTTTGTATAGTTTGTATAGTTTCTTTTTTGTTTCTTTTTTGTACCTTCCTTATGTGTCTGTTTTTCGTGGAAAATAAATAAATTGAAAAAATTGTAACTGCAATACTGGATTACTGCAACACATTCTGTGTGGGGCTGCCCTTAAGGCAACTAGTGCAGACTGCAGGTGCTGAGGAGCTGACCTTTTTCAGCATGTAACTCTTTTGCTGAGGGAACCGCACTGGATGTCTGTCTGATACTGGTCCTGGTTTAAGGTTCTATTATAATGGCCTAAACAACTTGGGAACAGGTGGCTGCCTTCACGGCATTGAGTTGGTGTCGCCCTGCTGCTAAATCCTGCGTTATTGCGGGTGTGGTGTGTCGGCAAGTTATCCAGATGGAAGGAGGAAGTGCAGGCTTTCTGGGCCTGCCACCTCTCCCTCCTGTGGCTTCTGGCAACAAATGGCAGGTTGTCTTCCTCATGGGAATGCCCCCTGGAGCAGCGCCAGGAGAAGGACAGACAGGGAAGAGCTGCGCTGACCTCACTCAGGCAGGAAAAGTCGAGGTAAATCTCTTACCTTTGTGCTCCTTATCTTCGGCTCTTTGCCCCACAGTGGCTCCAAATCAGTGGCTGCATCATATAATTGACACAGTGAGGATTTGGAGCCACCCTGGGGCAAATCCAATTTATAGACAGCTCCCAGGATATTTGAGAGAGTGCCTTCTCCTTTACCATACTCCTCAGTCACTGAGGTCTTCAGGTTAGACACACCCTGGTGGTTCTGCATGGTCCTGACGTCTGCTCAGGAGAAGAACTTTTAGTATACTGGCTCCCTCTCTGGAATTCCCTGCCAGTTGCTGTCAGAAAGGCTCCAACACTGCTTTGTTTCTGGTGTCTGCAAAAGGCAGTTTTATTTTAAAAGGCTTTCCCTGAATGACTAGCCACAGTTTTATTAACGAAGGGTGTCACCAGATGAACATTTTATGCATGCTTGTTACTGGACACTCATGGATTTTCGCAGGTCCTATTCTCGATGGCGTCTGCGTCCCATGCGCCTCCTGTCCCTTTTAGCTTTCTTTGCACAGCAAAATCTGAATTATTTTTGAGACTGAACTTGCTGCTATCTCCTGCTGTGTGTAGGAGAAGCAGAGCTATAAAAATGGCCCAGTGAACGGGCCATGTGCACATGGTTTACTTCCTCTTCTTCTCCATGAGAAAGAGGAAGTAATGAGGGACAAAGCAAGGGTGAAGAAGCGACAGTAAGGAAATGCGATTTTCACGCATGTGATGATGCTCATAATCTGATTTTAAACATTTTAATTCTGTATTTTGAGACCTTTTTTCTTTTATTGTTCACTCCTCTGGAATCTTGTTAGATATAGAATGGCATACAGATCCTGTCAATTAGCTATCAATGTATTGTTACTGGTTAATAAAACCCTAAAACAGCTCAAGATCAGGTTATCTGAGAGATGCTTTCTCTGAGAGAAGTTGCTGACCATACTGAGATTCATTTTGTCATGGTGCAGAGAAGAGCCTTCTCAATAGGGGCACCCATCAAATGGAATGGTCTCCCCATTGAGATCAGGTGGGCCCCAATGGTGCAGTGCTCTTGCTGACAACTAAAGGCACAATTGTTTTCCCAGGCATTTCCCTGACCGCTAGCATTGTCAGCCATCCCTGAAGTATAATTGTTTTTATGAAACGTTATTATTTTTATCACTGCTTTACTGTTTTAACGAGTGGTTTTATTGTATTTTATCATGATTTTATTCTGTAAATGGTTTTGAATTGTTTCTTTTTAACAAATAGAAAGCACTATAGAAATATATGAGGGTTTGTGTTTTCTTTAAAAAAAATACCTGATAAAACATCTCACCTGTAGATAGATGGTGAAGTTTGATGTTGTTGTTTTCCCTGATAGAGAAGAAGCTTTTGTCCTCCCCATCAGTACACACCCAAAATTGAATTTATACAGAAATATCAGTTTGTTGATGGGAATAGCTTTGCATCAGCAAGTTTACAGACTTGTGTAAAGTGAGGTCCATTTGTAAACAAGCTGTACGTCAACTGTGACAGCAAGTAGGCTGAGCCCTCAACAAATCCTTACTAACCAGAGTGCATCATGGATGTCAGGAGAACTGCTGTTCCAGTGAAGCTGTCTGCTGGGAAACAGTCAGTACTCTGGAATATTAAATACTGTAACGCTGGCATCTGGAGAATCTAGCGCTGGAATCTTTTTCAAGAGACCACCTGCCTGTCTGCCTGTTTTGCTGCAGAAATTAACTTCTCCATCACTAGCCCGGAGAATCAATAGCCTTCGCTGGCTTCGTAGCATTCAGTTTAAATGCTGAGAGACAATTTGAAGTGAATGGAAATATTTTTGCACATGGGGGGGGGGGAAATGTTGAAGTGAGAGAGGCTCTGCTGCCATTCTCCTGAGATCTGGAAAAAACTGCTGAGGCAAGATGGTTGAAATATAGCTATTTATTAACTGAGATATCAAATAGTTTACTCGCACTAATGACAGGTTTCAGCTAGGCTCAGACTGCACTGAGGTCCCTCCAGTTCCTAGCCCTATGACAAGTTTTTTCCTGCTAGAAGTCCTCTGGACATTTGCCTTAAAGCAACAGTAACATACACCACAGTAATAAAGTAGTTCCTGGCAATGTAACATTCGCATGAGAATCACCTCATTAGACTCATGGAGGTCTTTCTTCTCACCTACCATGGCTGGTGTTAGCACTGAGCATCCTTGGACCACTGACAGGACCCTTCAGGGCTGACAACCAATGCCATCCTTGGACACTCTTTCATTTTTTCACTGGCCAAGGGCCCTGAGCAGCACCAGGTGTCTCAGTCTAGCTGCCAGTTTAATTTCCCACAATGCCATTGACATAGTGCCACCCTGGGGCATAGTGGGAAAATAAAATGATGCCCTTCAACCAATTGATGCTGCAGGGAGATGCTATCACTGCCAGGTAAGCTCACCAGGGCCCACCCACATAAGCATTTGGATGCACAGGGACAATCTGTATTGAGGCCCAGTATTGGGAAAAAGGCGGGATACAAATAAATATAATAAGAATAATAAGAATAAGAATAAGAATCATCTTGAGCTGACCCTGGAATAAATGGCTGGTGTAGACATGCCCTGTGTCTTTCTTATCCCAGTTCTAAATCAAGCTCATTTGTTTTGAAGTGGATCAACCATGTGGCTTGTTTAAGCCATGCGTGTGCTGCTGCATGCCAGGTGCCATTTGCCTAATTATCCACCTGGGCATGGCATGGCTTGTTGTATCATCCAAACCTGGGCAGTATGGCTTGTTTGAGAGGAAAACAACCCTCAAAAAACCCATGGCCTGTTGTTGGGTTTTTTGAAGGTTGTTTGTCCCTCAAACAAGACATGCCACCCGGTTCAGATCACACAACAAGCTGTGCCTGGGCAGATAATTAGGCAAATGGTGCACACTGCATAGCATGTGCTAGCATGCACCGCGGCTTAAACAAGCCACCATGGTTTATTTAAGCTGTGGTGATTGTGCAAACTGTGTCATTGTTTTTGAAGCCTAAAGTGCTTTTAGATGGAGTGCTCCTAGCACTAGCAATTAGAAAGCATTGTGGATCTGTTCCATCTTTTGCTCCTTAACAGATTTGTAGGAGTGAAATCTTCGAACTGCACAGTTAGGGTTTAAGGCTAAAATTTTAGCGCAAACAGTGCAGAGGAGAGTGAACCAAGTAAAAAACTGAATGGTGTTTAATAGCCAATAGAATAATGTGGGGTATTCCTGCTTTATATATTTAATAATCAAAGAGGAATTGTGTCTGTCTGTCCATCCTTCAGCCCAATAGTGCCAAGATGGTGAAACCTAAGGGACCCTCGAGGTGTGCATCTAGGTGTACTTTCCTTTTGAAACTCATCAATTAATTTTCATCCATTTACATGTGTTCTTTTGTATTGTATTTCTTTATTTACAGTCAACAGACCAATATAAAACAAGAAGATACACCATTATATAAAACAATACAAAGTAGGGATAAAGAAAGAAGAGGGAGTGTTACAAAACCACTAAAGTTTGCAGAAACATCTTCAGCCACTAGGAGCTGACCTCCCTAAGCAGCACATAGTTTTGTGGTCCATATATTTTGAAGCCAGGGCAGATTAGTAGGCCAAGGTTAGTAGGTTAGCGGGTGGTTCATCTGTCCAGCGAGGTGATGTTTGCCCTGTCCTGGATGGGGTTGCACTCTCCCTAAAGGTTCGGGTCCATAGTTTGGGGGTGCTCTTGGATCCAGAACTGTCACTTGAGGCACAGGTGAACTCAGTGGCAAAGAACACCTTTTATCAGCTTAGGCTGATATACCAACTTCACCCTTATCTGGACAGAGATAGCCTAGCTACAGTTATCCATGCTCTGATAACCTCTCGTTTGGATTACTGCAATGCGTTATACGTGGGGCTGCTTTTGAAAATGGTCCGGAAACTTCAACTGGTACAAAACAGGGCAGCAAGGTTACTAACAGGGACTGGCCGACGAGACCACATCACGCCAGTCCTTTTCCAGCTTCATTGGCTGCCAGTCCAGGTCCGGGCCTGATTCAAAGTGCTGGTATTAACATTTAAAGCCCTAAATGGCTTGGGGCCAGGTTATCTGAAGGAACGCCTTCTCCCATATGTACCTGCCCGGACCCTAAGGTCATCCTCAGGTATCCTTCTCCGTGAGCCCCTGCCAAAGGAAGTGAGGCAGGTGGCTACCAAGAGGAGGGCCTTCTCTGCTGTGGCATCCCAACTGTGGAATGAGCTCCCTAAAGAGGTTTACCTGGCACCTACACTATACTCTTTTAGATGCCAGGTGAAGACCTTTTTATTCTCTCAGCATTTTAACAATCTATAAAAAAATTTAACTTGGTGTTTTAAATTTGTAATTTTGCATTGCTGCTGTTTTATCTGGTTGAGCTTTTATATTGTGTTTTATATTATGGTTTTATTTTGTTGTTTTATACTTTGAATGTTTTTAATTTTTGTGAACCTCCCAGAGAGCTCCGGCTATTGGGCGATATAAAATTGTAAATTAAAAAAAAAAAGGTCACAGTAATATATCTGCCTCTTCACCTGCTATGAGACAGTTTCCCCGCCACCCAGGGGAATGGAGTACATAGGCCACTCCCTCAGGGGACTATAAGGGTGCAGGGGCTGTGCCTAGAAGTGCCAGCAGGCATGACTTCACCCACACAGGGTGAGCACAATGTATCCAACTGTCATCTACGAAAGTTTGCTTGAAGTCTTCATCATATCAAACTAAGGGTTATTCCAACTTGTGCAAAGGCTGGTCTATTTGCTAGTGAGGAATAGAATTGCTTGGCACATTCGTATTCTGGCATTCGACCTAAGTCCTGCTATCCTTTCAACTGTATTCTTTGGAACTTGCATCATCCTGACATTTTGATTTCACATGCTAAAAAGTATCTGTTTGCTTTTCACCACTGGTCTTTACATCTTCTGAAAAAGTTTCTGCAGAGAAAGAGAGAAGTATTGTATTTCTGACAAAATGAGGCCAACAAGCTTGAGATATGCACCTGTGATTTGATGGTGGGAAATTGTAGATGATTCTCCATCTTGGGGACATATATATTTAGGGCCAACCTGTTCCCATATTGTGCTTTTGCAGAATCATCACCACCAGTTATTTATATAACGCCATCAATGCACATGGCACTGTACCCGATAAAGCAATTAAACAACACATCCCTGCCAAAAAGTCTGACATTATAATGAAAACACAAAATAAAACCAAAAGGAAGGGTGAGTTTTATGAGTGTATCATTTTCATCTGAAGTCTTTTTTCTTTTCTTTTCTGGGCTAAAATTCAAAAGGAGGCTTTATCATTATTATTTATTACATTTATATACCGCCTCATAGCTGAAGATCTCTGGGCGGTTTACAAAGACTTTCTTCAAATGAATATTTTGTGAATGTGAACCCTTAAGGGGGGAAAGTGGTATATAATGCACCTTATACAAGTTTTGTTTCAACAACAGGAGCCACTGTGGGAACTCAGGGACTTGTCAGTTAGAAAATACTAACAAAAAAAGAAAAGAAGGAAGAGCTTACACAGGCAGGATGATCATGGATGACCCGCACAAATTTGGAGGGTGGGAGGAAGCCCTGCACCTTCCTTGAGGCGTGTATTGCCAGTGTGAGAAAGAGTGGGGCCTCAGTCGTGCATGTGATGCTCATGTGGGCCTTTCAGAAAACTGATTCTGTGTCCCTAAAGCAAAACACTTAACTGGCTCTTCCAAAATCAAAGGGAACCAAAGACGGGTTTAACACAATGCACCCAGTATTTGGATGTTCTCTCAAAGATACCACGGGATGTTACAGGCAAGTATGTCAATTAGAAACAGTTTAAGAGGCCGGCCGAATATTTTTTGAGTGGAATTGTGAGAATGAAGTCTCAGACGATTTTCAAAGGCGTGAACTTATGGAAAAGACATTTCCCCTGCCACAGCCCTCCCTCGCCCTGCCCACAGGAAAAAGAATAGACTTGGGGGGAGAGATAATTTCTGGAATATATATGTGTTTCAAATAAATGAAGTGTTATACTTTGGTTAAGCTTCCTTGAATAACCTCATATTTGTAATTCAGTTTTGCTGTGAGGTTTGAGCTTTTTATTTGAGAACAGAGGGCTAATGAATGGAGCTTTCAGACAAAGTAAGAGTATATTCAAAAATTATAGGCATGAACTAGCCCAAGTAGAAGACTTTTAAGAGTGAGATTAAGGGTGCAATCCTACGCATGGTTAGACAGAAAAAAAGGCTTCCAGCATGCCCCTGCCATCATGGCTGGCTGGGGAATGCTGGGAGTTGTAGAACTTCTTTCTGTCTAAACATGCATAGTATTGTGCCCTAAGGCTACGAGCCTAATGGCTGCTGGAAAGCTTGCACTGCCTCTCTCTGTCTGGATAACTTGCCACCAGTGAAAACGTGGGTTTTGGTAGCGGAACTGTAGCAAGGCATGGGAACTAGGGAATTGAGTCAATGGCCTCATGGAAAAGGCCAGAGTGATTTGAGGGATCAGGAAACCTTTAGATGGCAGTGGGTGGTGTAGCTGCCCTGGGCTTGCTGGGAGTTGTAGGCCTTTTTTCTGTCTAAACATAAATAGGATTGCACTTTAAGGCTGCAATCCTATACACATTTATCTGAGAGCAATCAAGTCGTGTTGAATGATTGCACAGTAAGTCTGTTGGTTCTTCTCTGCAATATGATGCCCTATTCTCTCAGGGACATCTTGTAATGCCCCTCCTGTGTAAGCATATTCAAACAATCTGTCACACAACCCAGTTTGCAGACCTTTTATCTTCTTCCCAGGGTTGTGTAACCTTTTCAGTTGTTATATTGCAAACAATAACTTTAAAAACTCTTGGTTTCTCTTCCATCAAAATCTCATTAACACTTCTTTGTGCTTCCGGGATGGTCTAGAACATCCATTCAGTCTGATGTGTATCAGCCAGAGTTCTGTGCAGCTTGAAAGATTTCATACCTTTTGCCAAAGGATATTATCTTGCCAGCTTTTGGGGAAAAACAGATAGCCTAAATCCTATATTCTGGATGAGATATGTCCTGGGGATGATATTGGAACTTATGTGGCTACCTATTTTATTTCATTTTGCTGCTTGTTTGAAACATCTTCTATACATAGTTCAAAGTCAGTAGTTGGTCATCTTTTTTTTACTGTCTTCCCATTAAACGATTCTCCAATGAATCCCAAATACGAACACACAAAAAGTCTCTGTATGTTATAAACACAGCTGCAGGCTAAAGTACAATGATGTGCCAGTAACATACAGCCTGTAATCAAATAATAAAGTGATTAAAAGATATTTACAGTTAAAAAATAACCCAACAAAAATGTAGTCATTGCTTAGGAAGTCTCTAGCTTTTAAAAATATCATTTAATAATCTCTGTACACCTTTATAAACACAGGTGCAAGACAAAGTACAATGATATGCCCAGTAATATACAGCTTTTAAAGAAATCATGAAGGGATTAAGAGATGCCTATAGTTAAAAGTAACCCAGTCAAAGTTTAATTAAATCTTTCATTACATTTGATTTTTCTCCACTGTGTTCATGGGTAACCAACTGGTAGTAAACATTTAAGACGGCAGTGCCTTTTTTAAAAGAATCATTAATGTAGATAAATGTCTTAATTTGAACAATTAAACTTCCGTTTGTACAAACAATAAGTGTATCTACAGGGCATGCCTTATGGCATCTTGGGAAAGTTCCTGTCTATAAGCTTTGCCTATCTTTCATTCCCATATGTAGGAGAGACATATTATACTTGTTTTGTTGATAACAGAGCATTTAACAACAGACCAGATCTGCTTGGTTCCCACGGCAGGAGGTGGTGAATGCTAAACAATAGAGGAGCAATAAAGAATGGCACTTCTAGTCAATATCCTGCCTAGACACTGAGTCAAGTGGCAGTTTCAGGCTATCTGAAACATGTCTATTTTGTGTGTGTTAATGTTTCATTTGATTAGTGATCACATTGATTCTTGAGGCAACAAAACACAAGGACTACTGCCTCTGCAGCTATCCTTCCTCTGTCCCACTTGTTTCAGCTGACTGTGTCTCAGGAAAAATGTCATTCTTTGAACTGACGTTAGTAGCGGCTTTCTCACGAGGAGGGGTAATATTGGGAAGCAAATGGCTTGGGAGGGGAAAGTTTAATCCTCTCCTGGTACGCAGTGATCCCAATCTGAATTGGGGCCATGCAAGGCTCAGCTACACTCAAAGCTTCATCCCACGTACCTGCTTCCCTTGGATTATCACCGTAGCGCTAAGCTTTCGCGGTTGTTGTTTCTGCTACCGGGCAACAGCGATCCTTTGCATACCAGGAAGTGAGTTTAAGGGGGGAATTGTAAAAAATCATAAAAAATCAATGGATGACCCATTCAATTCAAATTTGGTATGCTTAAAGCTGTCCCTAATATCTATTGCTGTGCCGATTTTGGTGTCTTTATCTTTAAAGCTTACGCAGATGTAAACATTTCTTTTAAATCCTGCTCCTGCACCCCAGCGGCAGCTCGGAAGATACGCTCAAAATGTAGGGGCTAAATACGGTGAATCTTTTTGCTTTATTGCACAGTTAAGGCAGGCTGCATGGGAGTACTTCACAATCAAAGCAGATTATAAGGTGGAAAACTTCTGAGTCCTTTGCATGCAATTCACAGTGATTGCACAGTATAACGCTGGTGTGATAAAGCTCATAGTTAATTAATGTAGTATGTGAGATAACATTTGTTAGCCAGCACTGTTAGAGGACGGTCCTCTGTTTGAATGCATCCCTTATTTGAAAGTTTGTTTAATTCAAGGCTGCCTCAGTTCATGTGTAACCCGAAGACAAAAGCAGGACAGGCTTTTTGTCCAAAGATTGCAGTTTCTTTTTCTTTTTCTAGTATTTTTGATCATGTTCCAAGGATATGATCCAACATGAACCCTTTGTGTGAGTTTTGGGCTTCGTCCAACTACCTCAACATGAAGTGATGCAACTGGATATCGACATGGCTGCCATGGGGTGAGTGGGTAACTCAAGAACCAAAGAAGCACCATACTGGATCAGACCAAAGGCATGCCTAGTCCAGCATTCTGTTCACACAATGGCCAACCAGCTACTTGTGGGAAGCCCATAACTGGGACATGAGGGTCATGAGAACAGGCCTTCCTCTTCCTTGCCCTAACGACATACAGGCCACCATTTTCATGCATGCCACTGTCATTTTGAAATTATCTGGTGCTAAAAAAAGGCAAGAATGCAGACATGAAAAATCTCTTGAATTTGTCCATTGCAAAATGTTTCCATGAGACTTCCAGGGACCCAGCATGGCATTTTGAACTGTTTGATTTCCAGCAGACGTTTGGAAAGCTGACAAAAATAACATTCATCGAAAAGGTTGAATAAATGCTGCTCTCCCATTTGGTCAAATCCTGTTCGTGACATTGCCTGAAGGAGAGAGGGCAAAATGACCTTCTGTGGATGGTGAGGGTGCGGGGAGTGGTTGCGCTGAGCTGTTTCTGACAGCCTAGACCAGCCAAACTTCGTTTCAAGCAGCAGCAAATACAATACCTCTGGGAGATGTATAGGGCAGTTCCATATAGCACTTATTCTCTCTCTCCCTCTCTCTCTCTCTCTCTCTCTCTCTCTCTCTCTCTCTCTCTCCCCCTCCCTCCTGTATTGCAGCCTTCCCCAATCTGGTTCCCTACAGATGTTTTGGTCTACAAATACAACCTGGAACATTGGCTATACTGTTTGGGCTGGCTAGAGTTGTAGTCCAAAACATCTAGGGTGACCATTTTTTTTAATTGACAACAGTCCTCTGTTTGAAGAACTGCCAGAAACCTGTCCTCTCTTTTGAAGCCCGCCTCTATTTGAAGGGCTATCTTGTTCAAGTTCAGTTTTAAGGTAAAGAACCATAAGAAGGAAGAACTGGGCATCAACAGCACCTGGACAGCAGACTGAGCAAAGCATACGGGTCACCTTGTCGCAGTCTTCCACACTATGGTGAGATTTACTGTATTTCTATTTAATTTTAATTATTTCTAAATCTGCATCTATACAAATGCATGACTTCACCCACACAGTGCATGACGTCACCCTTTTCTATGCAACTGTTAAAGATACAGGAGCCCTGTTCGCCTTTTCATATGGTCACCCTACCTAATCGCTTTATGTGAGCAGAACTGAAGGGTGTGGTCATCAGGTTCTGGCAATGATGGTGTGGTCTGTTGCCTCCCCATTCCTATCACTTCCTCCTCTGCCATTTGCAGTTGCGTCAGCAGGACGGCCGTTGCTACGCAGGGGCTGCTGACAGGACGACACACCGACACAATGCTGGGTGGACCCGTGAAAGGTAGAAAGGAGCCCTCGGCTGCCTCCTCCATTGAGGAAGATGCATTTCAGATGTCCATTGGGGCAACCTCCAGAGCCTGGGGTCGCAGAGAGGGGAAAGGGAGGACAGAGGGCTGCTCTCACAAGTAAAAAAGTGCTTGTACATCATCATTAGTCTCCTCCTCCATCTAATCCCTTTTAAGTCTCCACTTAGACCTTGCACCACTTAGACCATGCACCACTTAGACCATGCACCACTTAGATCTTGAATAGGAATTTGCCACTTTCCTTCCACTTGCTTTGCCCGGCACGTGAATTTTCCCTTCTGTTTGTAAAGACCTGGCTAGTTTATTTACAGTGAGGCTTGGCTATGGAGTCACCCATCCTGGAAGGCTGTGCCAATCATGAGAGATTGACCAATAACTGGCTAGTGGGAGGGAATTGGGTGTGAACCACAAAGGTAGATGTGAGAGTCAACAATGCTGTTGCTCAGGAGAGCTGCTACCTCTCCTTGTAAAGAAAAGAAGCAGAAAGTTCCAGGATAAAACCAGCCCATGACTGAAAAGGGAGCAGAAATAGCAGTACAGTTCCAGGAAGAAAAGCCTCATGTAGAAATGCCCTATACCTTTGGAGAGGCATTTCAACCTTTCAGAATGGGGGGGAAAACTGCACAACAGCCAGGAAACCCCCGAACAATCATAGCTAGAAGGAAGGGGGTGAAACCAGGAGAAGGGGTGTGGCCTTCTGAGGACCCCAGAAGAGGATGATTTTGCCCCTGGACCTGACGTTCTTTATCCCTGCAAGAGACCATCATGCAATACAGATGCCCTCTTCCACTTACAAACATTTCCATAGCAATCTAAAAGCTATATTGCGTTTACAATTGGCAATAAAGACAGCACGGCATGGATTTACTTGCAACCTCTCTGGACTCTTCCTTCAGAATGACTCTGTTCACATGTCATGGCTACCCAGGGTTTAATCAATTCCTAGGGCCTGCCTTCACAGCACTGCTTTGGTGCTGCACTGCCACAAACCCCCACACTTTTGCTACTGCGGGGTGGCGGCAGGTAATCCCGACAAAGGAGGCAGCTTGGCCTTTCTGGCAGCCATTTGGCTCACTGGTCCCACCCCCTGCCCTTTGCTCGGCTTCCAGGGACCAAAAAGAGGTCACCTTCTGCCCGGGAATACCTCCGGCTCAATGCCGGAGTGGGGTCAGACAGCGGAAGAGCTGTGGTGACCTCGTTTCAGTGGGAAAATTTTCTACTGTGCAGCTTTGTTGAGCCCAGTTCTGTTGACACTAAATGGCAATGGCTTTCCAGGGTTTCTTTCTTTCCCAGACCTACCTGCAGAGGCCAGGGACTGAACCTGGGATCTTCTGTATGCAAACTTCATGTGTTCTACCACGGAGCTACCGCCGCTAGAAACTCCTGCTCAAATATCCTTCTGGTCTATCTTCAGTAAAAACACACAGGCACAAAACACACAAGAAATTTTATTTCTGCCCTAATCTCTTCTATGAACCCCATGGAGAGATCTGCTATATCAGCCTGGGATCACAGAAGGGAGAAATTGAGGGCGTTGTTTGCAGAGCTCCATCAGGCTGCAAAATATTAGCCTGGCAGGGAGCGTGAGCCCAGTTTCAATCCTCATCAACAGCACCTTCTCATTGACTTTTAACACTTCCTTATCACTTGCTGGTTCACCTCCTAGTTGTTCTGATAAAATACCATCCCCAGTGGAATCTCCTGACCCAGGCTGCAGAGAATGCAAGAGCTTTAGAGGTGGAATTGGAGCCTCCTAGCTGTGTGTGTGTGTGTGTGTGTGTGTGTGTGAGAGAGAGAGAGAGAGAGAGAGAGAGAGAGATCTGATCCACCCTCCTATACCAGTCTTCCCCACCATTGACTACAACTCTCATCAACTCTAGCCAGCATAGCCATTGGTAAGGCATGATGGGAATTGTAGTCCCAAACAACTGGAGCATACCAGGTTGGGGAAGGCTGTCATATACGAAAGCAGAGTTGTGGAACCTTTGGCCAGCAACCTAGTGTAGGCCATGGAGGTTCTACATCTGGTCCACGGAGTCTCCTTGAGTTCCTCTAGGAGGCTGGGCTTACCCTCCAACCCCTTGAGGAATTCCTCCCCCTTGAGGTGGAGTGGTGCACAGGAGGAACTGTGTGAAGAAGGTCCTTTTATCGGTCCTGAATCTCCCACCAATCAGCTTCATGGGATGTCCCCACTTGGTTCTAGTATTATGGGAGAGGGAGAAAAATGTCTCCCTATCCACATTCTCCACACCATGCATAATTTTGTACACCTGTTTCCCCTTAGCCTCCTTTTCTCCAAGCTAAACAATCCCAGCTGCTGAAACCTCCCTTCATAGGGGAGATGCTCCAGCGCCCTAATCATTTTAATTGCCCTTTTCTGCACTTTCCCCCATTCTCTTCTCCCATCTGTCAGGGATGCTTTAAGGTGGATTCCTGCATTGAGCAGGGAGTTGGGCCCCATCTACACACAGTCTTCGGGGTGCCCCGAAAGCGCTTCAGGGCGCCCCGAAACTCCTAGTGTAGCTACCTGGTCAGAAGAGACTGAGGAAGAGGCGGCGGCAGCGGCGAAAAGTTCCCAGGGCGAAAGAGCCACCCGGGTTGGAGAGCTCGGCGGAGGAGCCCGCCTTCTTCCGCCGAGCTCTCCAACCCGGGTGGCTCTTTCACTGGCAGCAGGAGGTCGGCAAGGAGTTGCGCTCGGTGGCAAGGACTCACCAGAGAAGCCGCCGAGCCCTGGGAATTTTTTGCCACCGCCGCCTCTTCCTCCATCTCTTCTGACCAGGTAGCTACACTAGGAGTTTCGGGGCGCCCTGAAGCACCTTCGGGGCGCCCCGAAGACTGTGTGTAGACGGGGCCTTGGACTCAATGGACTTATTGGCCCCTTCCAACTCCACTATTCTATGATTCTTTCTCTCCTTCAGAAAATGTATTATTATAATACCATTAAAATCCATTGACAAACTTTGATACAATATACATAAAATCCTGTTGCAAATATTGCCTCTTAATTCACATCAAATCTACAGTGCAACCAATATTTATGTATCTCAAATTGAGAGGCTTGCAGAAATAGCACTAAGGTTGCAATCCTATACATAATGACCTGCAAGCCAATTCCACTGAAGGCAAGGGGGCTTACCTCTGAGTAGTATAGATTGCACTATAAGTTAATTTCGACTAGATGGAAATAAATGGCTGGATTAACAGAGGGAGCACATGGATTCCGATAGATGTTCAGTAACTTTGAAATCCTATGTACATTGCCTGTCATTCCAAAAATGCATCTGGGCTGTTAAAGGGGCTGGTACGAAATATGCTCAGTCCCAGATATAGGTGGCATATCAGGTTGCATGGATCCAGCAGGATATATGATAGCACACTTGCTGGCGATCCGAAAGTAAAACGGGTTTTAGGATATTTGTAAATGGGAGAGCAGATAATCGTGGAGGTGACAGAATTCTTGGTCTAGTCAGCTGTTTGGCATAAAAATGGAAGACGAAAGCGTTTCACATTCCTGGCATTTTGTGTTGCTGTAGGGCTAATGCTTTGCAGGGGTCTTAACACTTTATTGAGCATGAAGCATCTGGCAGGAACTACAGAGAATTAGGGGAAGGGTGCTACTGGGGTGGAAGATGAAAAAGGGCAGGAACATGAAACTAGAGGAAAGGAAGGAGAGTTGAAGAGACAAGAACGACATCGAAGTAACAACGGTGATGGAAAAAGGGATAGAAAGAACGAAAAAGATTGGAAGGATGTAAAAAGCAGATGAAGGAGTAAAAAGCAATTAAATGGCAAGAAAAGAATGATTAAAAATGGGCAAATTAAAACAACAACCAACAACAACAACAACATACCACTAATAACATACAAGGCACCTATATTCAAACAGGAGAATTGAATATAATCCTAACTTACCTGATTAATTAACTTCTTTATATTCCACTTCCTCTATTTTCAAAGCAATTAACCTAGGAAATAAAGCCATATCTGAAAGCACATCAAATTGTGTAATTATTTATTACACAATTACCACTTCTCTGCGTGGTGAAAAGTTCCCATGGCAGCACTTACAGGATTTAACTCCCTTTGGTGAAAGAGCACTAACAGTGTTTTCGTAATAAAAAAATCTTCAACTATACAAGCAGAACATTTTGGACACAAACAAACAGTCCCAGGTCAGGCATCAAATCTGCTAACCCAGCCTGAGACTGTACTCCACGATGTTTCTCCTTCAACCCAGTCAGCCGTCCAGACTTTCTCTCTGAGACCATGTATCTGATTCTAAATTCAGTCTGCAAACTGCCTCGAGGCTGTTTCTTCACTCTGTCCACCAGCTGGAGGGTGTTGCTTTCCCCAGCCTCTAATGGGCATTACAGTCCAAAGGCTGGAGAGGATTCCCCAGGTATCAGGAGAACATTTCCTTTTATTAGCTCCCATCGATAAACTTTCATCTGCTCATCCTGGACTAGGTGGAGCCTACACCAGACATTTCTTGCAGGACTGTATCACAGTCATCACCAATGGGCCACATGACGTTCACCTGCTCCTGCAGTGATCTCGGCTCCACCTCTCAGTTTTCCTGGAATATCCCTGACTGCTTTTGTCACAGTTTCTCTGGCTCTCTCGCTTCCGTTCTGAAAAACGTTTGCAGTGTGCCCCTTTGAGAGGTTGTTGCTGTTTGCCGGAAGTTATGGGCTCAGCAAACAGCCAATCAGTTGTGAGGGGCGTGTGCATGGGTATTGTAGATGGGCGGGAGTGGACCTGTCTGCCATTTTGGCCACATGTTTTGGATGGGTATCGGCATGTTTTACCACCGAGTGTGCTTATTTTTTGTTATACACACATATCTCTGCACAGGAGCACACATTCGAAAGAGCTCGTATCCCCCATGGGTTGCTGCACATCTGTGCTTGTGCCCATCCCTCACAAGTTATAACCCCCCGCTGCCCCATACCCATCTCCCTAGCCCTGCCCAGTTCTACCGATATACATGCACAAGCATCACAACAGGGCACACATGCTCCCACAATGGCACTCCTGCAATTGCGGTCAACATCGGTTGCCTGTGCCCCTGTTGGAAATGGGCAACGACGCTTGTTGTTTGTCTGGAAAGGGTTACCCTGATTAACTTTCCTTTAATTTGTCTTTATTGGCTTAATTGGTTCTGCCCTTCGTTTTGCTCCTATATCTTGACCACTCCCTTTCCAATCTCCTCTGCCTTCACTCCGCCATTCTTATCTCTTACCTCTTCGCTTGAGATGAGGTTTGTTTTTGCTTCGCCAATGTTCGCTATCTGAGAAGATGTATGTATATTTTTACTTGGACTAAAGCTGCTTATTGTTTTCTTTTATTGCAACTGCTGGCTATGCATTCGTTAAGCCTTCTGTTTATATCCTACAGCCCCGTGAGCGCTGATCATGGAAACGGGGAACATTCAGAAGCAGCCCACTTCTGTGGCAAAAGGGCTGCAGGTGTAGATTAGGCCTAAAACAGGCTTGTGGAAAGAAAGTAGACATTCAAGTTCTTGAACAACCATGTTTGAATTCACAAAGGAGACTGTGGAATGATATAACTTACTTTTGTGCGGCGAGTGACTTTTAATACCTGTATGATACTGTTCTGTGCACAAAAATTCTAATTTACAAACATACAGGTTATGTGTAGGTGGATGGGCACAGCTTAACACGCCAACATATCTCTAGGTCCCCTACTCCCACATCAGACCTTCAGAGAAACAGACAGCCCTGAAAATTCTTGCAGATCCCTAGTGTATCTTTCTTTTTGCCTCTCTCTTTCTGATTCAAACTGCAGTCTTGTCCTTTTCTTTGGCAAAGCCTTATTCCTGGGTCCCAAACCTGGTCCTCTGGGGTTCCTCATATGGTTGCATCCCCTTTTCCTGCCCCCACCCCTTTCTCTCAACCCCCAATCATTTGGAAGTCTTCTGCCTGTGGTGCAATTGTTTCAATTCTAAAAGAAACTTTCTGAAATGCCTCCCCTAAGGCTTAGTTACTGACAGTAAGAGCTTTAAGCTGAAATATGCTGGATTTTGGGGCACGCCCCTTTTGCCTCTGGCTCCACCCCTTTTCCTTTAGTCCCACCCATCATTGGAATGCAGCCCATGAGAGCTTCTCCAAGCACAGACACCTGGCACACCCCCAGACCCCTGACTAGTGGGGAGAAGAAGGATGAGCCTTCCCTGCCTATCACGTCTGCCTCCTTAACTTAGCTCCCAGTGAGACCCAGCACCTGAAAATTATGGGCAGTCAACAGTCTTTGGTCAAGTCTTAAGGAATATTACCACGGGGCGACCCATCCTGATAACTCTACTCCCGGAACTCTGATAGGAAACACATTACAATATGGTGGGGAATGGTCTCTCGGAACAAATTGGGAGGCTTTAGTTATAACACACGTCCTCCTAAAACATTCTGGGAACTGATCAGACAAATTCTGAGGGCGGATGGGCAGGGAGACAATTATGTGGGACTTTCCTGAGCTGCTGTTGCATAGACATATGGAAGCCTAAGCCTCCAGGAAAGCGTTCCACTTCCCATAGAGATAGCTGTTGCTTGTTCTTTTTCATTCCAATTTACAGAGGCACAGGTTGAGTAGAACTTAGGAAGTTGCCTCATACAGAGTCTGACTCTTGGTCCTTCTGGCCCAGAACTGTTGACACTGACTGACAGTTGCTCCCCAGGGTTTCAGGCAGGAATTTTCCCAGCCTACCTGGAGAGGCTGGAAATCGAATCCAGAACCTTCAGCATGCAAAGCAGGTGCTCTATCACACTGAGCTATGGCTTTCCCCTTCAGAGTAGGTGGAAGGGTACAACTCTACGTTTTTCTGTACAATTGTTCCAGTACAGGAAATGGAAGTGACATACTTGCCCTCCCACTCTACCCAGAGGCATTTGATGTTTCAGTTCACACTGGGTGGCAAGGAACTCAGTGTGGCAGGCAGCTCAGCACCTTATTTATTTATTTACAAAATTTGTACACTGCTCCATACCTAAAACAGATTCTGGAGCAGTGAACATAACAAGTAAAGCACCTTGCCTTTGGATGCCTTAATTCTGTTCAAAGAAAGACAGCTAGACCTGCCCCTCACCTTATCCCTTCTGTCCAGTACCAGATATATCAAAAGTGGATATTTTCCCAGGCAGTCCTTAAAATGCTGGCCAGTCCAGTACAAAAGAAGACACATTGCCACACCCCTGGGAAAGGGTGGCTATTTATGCATCGCCAAAAAAGGGGGGAAATGAATCCCCCAAAAAGAAGTCAAAAGAGGATGCCAATTTGCATAACATTTACATATGCAAATATATATGTATAGCTGCAAATTTAGAAATAATAATTGTTATTTAAGTAGAAACACAAGACATCTCACCATAATGGCGAAGGTGACTTGTGTGCTTCCTCACTCTGCTGTCCAGATGCTACCTCTTGATGGGCAACATCAAGGCCTCTGCTGCTTTTCCTCCTTCCGGTTCTTTGACTTGAAACCGGACTGGACTGGGCAGAGGACACTTTCAAATGGAGGACTGTTGCCTATAAAGTAGGACAGCTGGCCACCATGACGATGCAACAAGCACTTGGGTGTGTGTGCAGTGCAGAATTGTTGTGGAAAGTCTACAGGGGACACGCAGGGCTCTTGAGCTGATAGAGAAATGGAACTATGGCCTGTAAGCAGCAGGCCTCTGTGAAAGGATTTCTAAAGATTTCATGCCAAATTCCACACACAATGTTATCGCAAGGAGCCAGCGCACGGCCAGGCCTGCTGCGTTCACACAGTTCAGCCACCAGGGACTCCACGGGTCCTTACAGATTGCAGCGGCAATTCCTGCTGTTGCCAGAATCTTGTTCGTCCCCTGGCTTCTGGTTCTTGATAGTAAAGGACAAGAGCCCTTTGTTCTTCCCTAACCCTGAGATGCTTATCATTCTTCTTCCCTGGGACTCAATCTGTGCATATTGACAGAATCTGGAAGGCATGGGTCCCTCTCCCACCCTTCTCTCCCGCGAGAGCCTGGACTCCTTGCGGCTGCTGGCTGTTTCAATGGCTACTTTTTATTATAGCATCAGTTCAGGCAGTTCAGACAATCTTCATATTCCTTCACGAGCCATCCTCAGGATGATGGGCCTTACGAGACTGAAATTCACGCTTTTCGAGATTAATAAATCATTTACGTTTAACGGACACAAGAAGGAAGTTTTATGCTCCAGTCATATATAGCAACAACAGGGGGGGCGGGGAGCATGTGCTTGAAATATTAAATAAATACTGCTTTGTTTTTACTCTTTTGCTGTTATATTATGTTTTGAATTTTTGCTTTTACTGGTTGTTCTGTTTTTATTTTGTTTTAATTGTTTTTGTGAGCTGCCAGGATAATGGTAACATTGAAATGTGGAATATGAATGCCTAAACAAGCAAACTGTGTCCTTTAGCAGGCAGCTTCCACTCAAAGTACACATTTTCAACCACAATTTATCCTAAAATAGACATTTTCTATGCCTTTTTTTTATGCTGAGAAGTAAGTTGCAAAAGTTGGAGATGTGCAGAATCGGAAGGATAACTGTGTTCCAATTCACACATTAGTCTGGGCAGTATGGGTCAGGTTCGTTTGCTCCAAAATGCAGACATAATCCTCAAGCATCCTTAGGTCTAATCTACACCAAGCAGGATATTGCACTATGAAAGTGGTATGTAAAAGGCAGGAGCCTCACCAAGCAAGATATAGCGGTATGAAAGTGGTATATACGTAGTATGTGTCAATGGGTCCCAACAGCTGTCAGTGCACTTCAATACCGCTATAAAGCAGTAGTGTGGCTCCTGCCTTTTATAGACCGCTTTCATAGTGCAATATCCTGTTTGGTGTAGATTAGGCCTTAGTACGAACAAATGTTGCTCAACCGCAAAGCAGTGTTGCTTGCACTAATTTGGACCCAGGTGGCATCAGTCAAGCCAATAACTTAAGAAATAGTTTCATGTCACTTTCAACCTGACCAAAACCATTCTCCAAACACAATGACAGCAAGTTCTAGAAGTGCCTGGATTAGTGCATTACTGCATTAGCTTCTTTGGGGCACTATGACTATTTCTACCCCACCCCACCCCAGTAAGCCTATATACACCAATTGCTGGGGAGCATGCCCAGGTGGGTATTGTTCCACTGTGTCCTGCTTGTGGGTCCCTGGTCAGCCACTGTGTGAGCAGAGTGCTGGACTAGATGGACCCTTGGTCTGATCCAGCATGGCTCTTCTTATATTGTTGTGTTCTTATTCCACTTTCCACCCAAAAAGAAGAAATGGAAAAAAGGATGCTGGTTTGCATTAAAATACAAAGCAAAGCAGGATCCTAATTGGCAGTTTAGAAATAATTGCTACAGTTTATAGAAATATAATACATCTCAACATAGTTACTAGGTGACTTCTGTGCCTGCTCAGTCTTGTTCTTCAGGTGCAAACTGTTGATGAACAACTTTAAGGCTGCTGCTACTCTCCCTTCTTAGGATAATTTATCTTTAAATTGACCTTGGACCGGAGAATCCTTCAAATAGAGGACAGTTCTTTGCAATATCACTGCTCTACAATCCTGCCACGTGTCATGTATTAAGTACCCCCCTCCATTTCTCAACATCAAGAGCACATAAAGTTGCACCCTCTGTAGCTGCTCCAAAACTATGGAACTCGCTTTTCCTGGATGACTGCCAGAGGTCTATCTTGAGCATATGTATGTAGCTTGGGCACATTCCTTGGTCCTTTCTGTTTTCCCTGGATGCTCAGGAGCACCTTTTATCAGTTTCAAGCTCTCCTTTTCTCATGCTCTTTCTTCTTATGGCATTTTAATTATGTTAAATTACCTTATCCTAACAGTGCGATCCTATGCATACTTACTCAGAAGTAATTCGTACTGTGTTTGGTGATGCTTGCTGCCAGGTAAGTATGAACAGCATTTTAGCCTTAGGCCATATTTACACCAACCAGGCTATAACATTGAAAAAGGTATATGGAATGTGTCATGGGCCCTAACAGTTGTGAGTGTACTTCAATCCCATGTAAAGCAGTAGTGTAGATCCTGCTCTAGTCTCCATGCCATGGAGGGATAATAGTTGACGATCATAACAAGTAAATAAAAAAGTCCTGGCTGAAAACAGCAATCTAAAATGACTGCAATTTGGATGGCTTTAAAAGGGGGTTGGATAAATCCCTGGAGGATAAAGCTATCAATGACTACCATTCCTGACGGCTATGCACTACCTCCAGTATCAGGCCTTAGCTAGACCTAAGGTTTACCCAGGATCATCCCGGGGTCATCCTTGTTCATGTAAATGACACACAGGGGATCCCAGGAGCAGGCAGGGATGACTCCGGGACGATCCCAGGATAACCTAGCTAAGGCCTCAGAGGCAGCAGGGCCGGTACCAGGCTATTTTGCGCCCTAGGCAAGGCAAGCTTGCAAACCCCCCCCCCCCGAAAATTGCCAACTTTAATTCAGCTGTTCAAGAAGAGTTTCTGAACTATTATATTTTCCTTTTATTATGTTTTTTTTTCTTAAAACAGCTAATTTGTCTAAACCTGTGACCCTTAAAGGACAGTACTGTGCCCCTCTGAAGTCTGCGCCCTAGGCGGCTGCCTAGTTGGCCTAATGGTAGCACCGGCCCTGAGAGGCAGTAAGCCTATATACACCCATTGCTGGGGAACTTGGGTGGGAGGGTGCTGTTGCACCTGCATCTTGATTATGGTTTCCTGGTTGAAGCTGGTAGGCCACTGTGTTGAGTAGAACGCTGGACTAAATGGACCCTTGGTTTGACCCAGCATGGCTCTTCTTATGTTCTTAATCTTGGATGGAGCCCTGGGAGAGAAAAGAAATACAGTATTCCCTAAGAATGAGGTAGGAGTTATTTATAGTGTGCTTCTCTCCTCTTCAGTCCGCCACCTGAGAAGTGATTGGTGCTTTGGGAGTTGGAATGAGATAACAACCAAACTGCAAGGTGATGATCTTCGGGGATTAGTGGTTCAGGGAGTCTTTCCACATAGCGACACCTTGGTGAGACTTTCCATATCACTTCTTTCTATCCTGATGGCATGGACAAAGTATTCGGCACCCTTCTGAGGATGTGAGGATAAACCTTATCTGGGTCTTGATACCAATGCACCAGAAAGGCATGCGAAACAGCACCAAAGGATTTCTTGCGTGCTGCCGCTCTAGAGTTCACCATGCATTCATTTCTCAAAGCCCACACAGTATTTGCTTGCTTATTCACTCATTTGTTTATAACATGTATATGTTGCCTTACTTGCTAAAAAAAGAAAAGGAAAGAAAAAAGCCTCCAAGGCTTTTGTATCACCTTGTGTTTGGGTAGAGGCTAAAGTAGCCTCTTTGGCCTAATCCACACCGGCCGTTTATTCCAGAATAGTATCGAGGTCATCTCTACCATACCACATGATGCACAGCTGATTCCGTGGTGATCTAGGGAGGACCCCTCAGTTTCCCCGGGATATCGATGACAGCTTTTGTCCTGTTCTTCCCCTGCTCTTGCAAAAATCCTGAGGTGTGCAGCTGGTGTGCCCACCTCTCACAAAGCTGTTTCTCACGAGTAGTGGGGCTCAGCAAACAGGCAACCAGGCAACCAGCTGTGCGGAGTGAGCCCATGGGTATCGGGGTGAGGGGGAGAGCATTTCAGCCACCTTCTGGATGGGTCTTGGGGACTTTCAGCACCGAGTGTGTGTGTGTGTTTGTGTGTTTAAAAAAACTCATCTTCACACAGGATCACAACTCTGCTCTTTCACAAGAGCCAGGAGTCGTTAAAAAAATGCCCCGGAACGGCTCTCCTTAAATTGCGGGCAAACTCACTGGTATGTGCTCCTTAAGGGATGAAAGCTGAAGCAGAAAACTTCACGATCCTCTCGAAAGGGCTCTAACTGTAGATGAGCCATTCAAAGGAAGTGGTTGTTTGTCTATCTGTCCTCAATGGACTCGAAAGCATGTTATGAAACTTTTAGGATTTTTCTACCTTCGACTGCCATCTTGAACCCAAAAGGCGGGAAATCAACATTTTTAAAGACGTACTGCTTTAGTACCATTTGATTGATTTTAACCAAACTTTGTATCATGATTCAGCACTACAGTGAGGAAATTTTAACCATGTTTTTGAGACACTAAAGATAAATGAAGTCCCAAATAGTGCAAAAACAAAACAAAACAACGTGTTAAACTATGAAAGACGCTAGGAAAGATTAATAGGCTGAGGGTCTCCCTCCTCCCATCTCCTGGGGGCAGGTCCATCTAAGGGGGATGGAGTGGACAGACCCCTCACTCAGGGCGCTATAGGAGTGGACCATGTCAGGGGCCAGCAGACCTGCCTTCACTCAGCCGGGGTGTCCAACTCTGACAGCTGTGTAAGTTTGCTTGAAGGCTTCTCTGTATCAACCTTAAGGCAATTCCAACCATGTAAAACCAGGTCCGTTCGCTAGCGGAGGATAAAGCTATCAATGGTTAGTCCTGATGGCTATATTCTACTTCCAGCATCACAGGCAGTATGCCTATCTACCCCAGTAGCTGGGAACATGGGTGGGAGGGTACTGTCATCCTCATGTCCTTCGTGTAGGTTTCCCATGAGCAGCTGGTTGGCCACTGTGTGAACAGAATGCTGGACTAGATGGATGCTTGGCCTCCAGCATGGCTCTTCTTATGTTCTTAATTGTTCTGAACAGGGATGTATGGATTTTGTAAAATCTGTTCCATCTGTGTTTCATGGATTGTCAGGTGCCTTTCATTCTGTTGTCCGCTCATTGGCAGGATTGGATTTTTCCAGCTTCCCGAATTTGCACAAATTCACACTTGCAAATCCACACTGCAAAAATACACAAAGTCTCCTCCCAATTGTGCAAATCCTCCCCCAAATGCATATTTTCATGTTTTAGCCTGGGGTGTGTGTGTGTGCATTTTTGGCCGTTCTTTTTTAAAATGTATTTTTCTACAACTGAATTTGTGTAAAATTCCAGAAAATTAAAAAAAAAAATACGGCTGGCAAGTTCGCTGAATCCACAGGTCAGAAGAAATGTGCTGATTCTGTTGTGGATTTCTCCAACATTCCTAATTCTGAGAGCTAATGAATCTTTTATGAGCATTGCTTGGAGTTACTCATTTTCAACATGAACTAGTTTGGCATGAGCTATACCAGGCCTGGTGCGTTCCAGTTCTGGGCTTCCTTCCTTTCATCCTATTTGGCAAATGGTGGCCTAGAAGGTTCTGCCTCTTCACCACAACAGACGGGAAGCATGGGGTTGTAATCAAGATAATAGACACAGTGCTTAAGGAATAATGAGAACTATTTATGTAATACAAAACATAATTGAGGCCTCTAGCCTCTGGTCAGCCATCTTACAACAACATACCTCCAACACCCACAGTTCTTCTTCCCAGACTGGCTTGGGGGGTGGGGGCTCATGCCCCTCCTACAACGATTATCTGTTCATTTACCATAGTCTGGTTTCATACACTTTACTATACATGGAAAGGGGGGTGGGGCAGAAAAGGAGAGGGCTTTCTTATACTATAGAGGAACTCCTGCCTACCAGAAAAACAAACAAACCCAACAACTTGAAGAGCAGGCTTCTCCAGCTGGTCCCCTCCAGATGTGATGGATTTCAACTCCCATCATTCCTAGCCAGAAGGCTTGCCTGAGGATAATAGGAGTTGAAGCCCCACACAACTGTAGGGTGCCAGGCTAGGCAAGGCTGTCTTACACTGCATAATACCTGCATGCAAATGTATGTGCTCTATCACTGGGCTATAACTCCATCCCTGGATTGGCATTTGGAGAGCATGGGAGATTTCCTCTAGAGCAGGTGGCAGCTCAATGCTTCCCCTTCTGTAGTGGGAGAGAAGAAAGTTTGGTCCTGGCCACGCTGGCTGGTGATGATGGGAGGGCCCCAGGTTGGGGAAGGCTGAACTACAGCATCTTCCCTTCTCAGAATTATTGTTAACTGTTTCTTGAATCACTGTTAACTGGGCCCATCACGAGTCTAATTGGCCAGAGTTCAAGACATGGGAGTTATACAAACTTGGCCAATGTTTGTGCATGCATGCCCAGCTAAGTCACACACAGCAGTTACAAAATCTGGTATATAAGAGTCCGTCAGTTTCCTGATGAATAGGGTTGTTATCACTGTGGCCAGCATCTCCAAGTATGGGCAAGAGAAGGGTACCACTACAGCAGCCAAGAGCAGTCCTGCTTGCACCCCTTTTTGACCCACAGCAAGCAATATTCCCATGAAAACGCCTCTTTCCATGATGCAGGGAATGACTGGCCAGTTGTTCTGAGAGATTAATTGCCTGTGAATGGCCTGGATCCCATGTCAGGAAAAGAGAAGTCCAGACTCAATTGCTTCCAAGTCCAAGAGGCTTTTCTTTTGAATAAATTGCTGAAGCATGAGAGGCTTCCGTTTCTTGCTGGCATATTTTGCACTGTGCCCAGAGAAACAATCGTATCAGCCTCAGGAAGGCAAGTGGCTGGAAGGGCAGGGGAACAGGAACTGTCCCTACGGATGTCCTCCAGGGAGGGGAGTCAGCCAGTTTCTGGGAACAAACATGATGATGGTGAAAAATTGGAAGTCACTTTCCACTTAAGGTTCACAGCAAGGGATGTATGTATCCCTTTTGGAACCAGGAAAGCACACATGCATTCTTCTCTTGGGAGCCAACCTGGGATGTGATATGCAGAGCCAGCCTTCAGGAGCCAGCATTCATGCCATCATGAGGCAGAGGAGGAAGAGGAAGAAGACCAGAGGAGGAGGAGGAGACCATTGCCTAGAGAAAGACAACCTAATTCCTCCAGTTATCTTGATTGACAACTCCCCAAATCTCATACCATTGGCCATGCTGGCTGGGGATGATGGGACTTGTAGTCCAAAACATCTGGAGGACATCAGATTGTTCACCCTTGCCATAGACCTTGCCTATACCAGCTGTTTATTCCAGAATAAAATCAAAGTCAGGTGATCTTGGGCCCACCCCTCAGTTTCCCCAGAATATCACTGAATGCTTATGTCACCATTTTTTTGGCTATCTTGGTACAATTCCAAAGTCTGCAGCTGGTGTGTGCCCCCCCCCCCCATGAAGATGTTGCTGTTCGGTGTGAGTTCCTGGCTTAGCAAACAGCCAACCTGCTGTCACGGGCGTGTACAGGCATTTTTGGGGTGTGTGGGAGTGGATGTGGCTGCCATTGTTGCTACGTATTTTGGATGTGTATCGACATGTTGTGGTGGCGAGTAGGAGTGTGCAGAGCGGTTCTGCTCCACCCCAAAATTTGGGGTGGAGCTCCGCTGAGCAAGTTCTCAGCTCTGATTTTGGTAGGGGGTCCATCTCTCTGCACTGCTGGATTACTCATTGGAAAACCACTATTTTCAGAGAACAGCATTATTATCAGCAATGGGAATAATAAAGAGATGAAACTTGGCACCCTGGTAGCTCTTAAGTAGGGCTTTAACCAAGCCAAGTTTAAAGCAGATTCCCTCATCCCTTGTTTTTTAGGAATTTTTTAAATCCCCCCCCTCAAACCATTCAGGAGGGCCCCCCGCCACTGCCCTTTGCGTCCTGTTCCTCCCCCTGCCAGTTTCCCCCCCTCCTTCTGCCCCACAGTCATGGAGGGGGGAGAAAACAGTCATGGAGGGAGGAGTCGTCTCCTCACTCCAATTGTGTGTGTGTTTTACCTTATATCTTTAAATACCCTACTCCGCTGGCCTGCGGGGGCAGTCCAGTGGCCATTCGGCTCATTGTACCACCCCCTCCCACTGTCGTGGCCAATGGCGACCAATCTTTATTTCCTAAAAAATTGACGTTGGCTGAAAGGAAGGATTTAGGAAAAATGTCTGTGAATGGAACTTTAGAAGAGACAGCCCCTGTGCTCTCCTGAAGCTTAATTGTCAACTGATTTATTTATTTATTTATTTATTTTATTTGTTTGTTACATTTATATACCACCCCATAGCCGAAGCTCTCTGGGCGGTTTACAAACTGATATTTTATAAGCCACTTTGGGAGGGCTTTTGCTGTAAAAGGAGGGTAGAAATGTTTTAAATGGGCAGTTCTGGCACCACAGATGTGGTGAGGGGTATTTTGGAGGTGCCAGGAACCTCCACATCAGCCTTCTTCTCCTGCACCTCAGAAGGACCACCAGCAGCAGTAGCGGCGGTGGCAGCAGCAGAATCAGCAGCAGAGAAAAGGGTGCGCCTAATTTTGGGTGGGTGGGTGGGTGAAAACTAGGACAAATACCTCTCCCTCTCCCAACACAGCTAGAGCCAGCAGCAGCAGCAGCAGCACCCATTGCATGCCTCAGGATGGACTAATAAGCCTTTATTAATCAGGAAAAAATGTGTGCTGCTTTTGCATGAGTTTTGAAAAAAAAAATGTGCTGCAACACACACTCAAACTAGACAGACTGTAGAAAACACAACACAGAACTCACAATGGATTATTACTTTTATGTATTTTTAATATATATTTTAGTGGAGGGGTACAATATAACAGAGGATGAAATGTAAGATAAAGATTGAAATGGAATGATAGAGATTTATTTTGGTATTTTTATATAGTTTGTGGGGGGAGTAGACTGGGTAACAGTAAAACACGCACACGGGGTGGGGTGCTTTGAAGCAGTTGCAAAGCGACACCCACCATGACACATGGGCAGGACTGAACGTGTGATATCCTGCCCTGAAATTTCACAGAATCGGTTACACAGCCATAATGTGTAATGGGAAAATCCATCACAAAATGAGTTTGAGGGGGGAAAACAGACTTGGGGCAAGAAACAACACACTACCTACAGACAGGGGTATGCATCATCTGACACGATCAACTTGGGAGTGGAGTAGAACTGGAGTAAAAGCTCCCTAGTGCTACCGAACAAAAAGCACCCTGTAGATATTCCATCTTTCCCTCCTTAATAGATTTGTTGTGGAAAGAAAAAAGATGGAAGAAATGATGGAGAAACATGGGGGGATTACAAGTGGAAGATGTCCTGGACCACCCCACCCCCACCCCCATAACATGGGCATTTGCAGGATAAAAGTGTCCTCCGGAAGCACTTACATTGAGATGAATAGGGACTACAGAAATTATTTAAGGTACATCCAATATCCTAAGGCTACTATTGTGAGAATGCAGCACCCTCTTGTGGTAAATGATTATGCCAGAGTCCTGCTCACAAACATTTATCTCATTACTTCAGAGCAATATGTGATTCCTTATCTCTACTGTCTCTCACAGGTTCCCCCCACCCCATCTCAAACACATTCCTCTCACATTCTTCTCTTCTTATTTTGGTAGACAATTCCCAAGTTCCGACCCTCCTTTCCTAACTCCCCCAGCGCCCGCTGGCTTGCTGCACTTTTTCAGATCTATTCTCCTTTCTTCTTAAGGCCTAGTCCTTCCTTAGGCATAAAATCTGCTCATCAAAGCCGCTCAGCTAATGGAAAACAGGATTCATCACCATCACCTTCACCACAAAAGCCCTTAGTGATTTACAGTACAGATAACTTGCTCCAAAAATAAATCAAATAAAAGTTAATCTCTCCACCCTTAGCCAGTATCCAAAGGAGATATATTTATTTATTTTGTTATAAAGTATATATCAATAAAATAAAATGAAAAGCTTTTATTGGAGTGACTAGCTTTTTATGAACTTTAAAAGTTTGTAAAGCTTATGAAGTCCTTCTTCGGGAATGTGTGTCCATGATTAAAATAACATAAGATGGATAGTTATATAAACTTCAAAAACAGAAAAGATATCTTGATAAGAGGACGCTTTCGCTGAATTCGACTTCACTTGTTCATGTCCATGATGATGGCCCACGTCTGAGGTTTCAAGCCTTTTGTGAACAAAACCAGACTGAATTAGGCAACTTCACTAAAAGAGCCTTCCCCAACCTGGGGCCCTCCAAGTCTTGGACTACAACTCTCAACATCCCCAGCCAACATAAACATCATGCTCTGAATGTTTAGAACTCCATTCTAAACATTCAGGGCAATTTTGACTCCTTCATTTGAATACAAGAGAAGTCTCTACCACATCGCCCCACCATGTTGCTTTGTCTTACATTATATTGATATCATGTCCCCAAAGAATTATTGGCTTCTTTCAAATGTTCAGTCTGGTGTCACAACTTGTGCTTCTGTTTTTAGACCCTATTTTTAAAAGTCAATGCTTTGTAACTGAACTAATGGACATAAACATTTCAATCAAAGCCTACTTATAAAGTGTTATTGTGTTAAGGGCAGGAAGTGGAAGATAGGGAGAAAAGAATATAGTAACTTGGCTTTACCCACTAGACAATACAATCCTTAAGACAGAAGAGTCTCTCAAACAGATGGAGTGATATATCTTCAAGACTTACCAGGGTTTGGCCCCCAAACATTTCATATTCTTTATGGGGTTAAGAATGGATCCTCTACATGTTTTCACCCACATTTTTTCTTCTCTGTCTTTTCATCTGTTCCATTACATAACCTCTAGATAGTGCTGTGGAATAGTGGAATTGCACAACTACACTAGGGTTTCATTCCATCGTTCCCTGATATACCAGACTTTCAACAACAACAACAACAACAACAACAACACTAAAATGATTACAAAGAATGGGAGAGGCCCTGGAGGATTAGGACATAGGACATCAAGTAAAGTACCTGCAAACTACAGTGACGGAGGCGTCATAAGTGCACAATAAATGCCTCATAGAGAAAGGCACTCTGTGACATGTTACAAGAGAGTGACTACAGGAGACAATCAACTAGCTAGTCTAGGCCAGCAATAACCAAGCATCTGCTAGGGCACTGGCTCAGGAGAATGGGAATATTCTGGGGACTCTGCAGGAATAGCTAGGCGGTAACCACCATTGATCCCAGCCCCCACCCCAGCATGTGCTGCCCGAGGCAACCATCTCACTTTGCCTAATGGAAAGACTGGCCCTGTTTGCTTTACCACATAAAGATTCTAAGTGATGTTAAAACTTAGGATGGGCAGTATGTATGATGCACCTGCTGGTGGTGGGTGGGAGATTACCTTCCCAATACTTCTTTGATGCCTGTGCTTCTACTGTTCAGGAGGATAGAGGAGTAATAGTTTATGTCTTTTAGGAAAATAAGAGAGATGAATACAAGAAACTTGTTGTCATGTGAGGATCAGGATGCATTGGGAGGCATGAAATGGAGCCAACAAGCTCATGAACCATGGCATTGCTATCTAGACCCTGATAGGGGAACATTGGCAGTTATGACATCTAGTAGGGGTGTGCACGGACCCCCCGCTCCACTTCTCTTCCAGATCTGCGATTTGTGGATCGGGCCGCTCCGCCCCCGCTCCGCCTATGTCCACTCCACTGCGGAGATCCGGATCCGGCTCGGAGCTCCGTTTCCCCCCCCCCCCCCAGGCTTGCATTAAGCTAAAAAAGTATACAACTTTTTTTCTGTTAAAGTTAGAAACCTCAAGTTTGGCACCATGACACCTCATGGATGTATACACACGCACGCCAAGACTCAAGGCAATCCCATCATCCCGTGGTTTTTGGGGAATTTTTGAAAATCGGGCACCCCATTCACACCCCTTTCGATAGCTCTGTCAATTTGCACGTTAGAAACCTCAAACTCACCACCATGATAGCTTATCCAGGGATACACATGCACACCAAGACTCCAGGCAGTCCCATCATCCCCTGATTTTTGGGGAATTTATGAAAATCGGGCACCCCATTCACACCCCTTTCGATAGCTCTGTCAATTTGCAAGTTAGAAACCTCAAATTCACCACCATGATAGTTTATCCAGGGATACACATGCACGCCAAGACTCAAGGCAGTCCCATCATCCCCTGATTTTTGGGGAATTTATGAAAATCAGGCACCCCATTTGCAGACATGGACTGTTCTCTGACATTTGGACAGATAAAAAAAGGGAAGTGGGCACACTCACAGATGTCATCTAGACCCACAATCATGCCAAGGTACAAGGCAATCCCATCATCCCCTGATTTTTGGCGGAGTTTAAACCTGAAGACAGCTCAATGGGGCCATTTCAAAGGAAATCCCAAGATGCCATGAATTGGGGAGTAGAGATCAACCTAAATATGAATCTTCTTCCACACTTGAAAAATGGATTTGGAACTTCCAAAAGTCTAATTGAGCGCAGGAAGGACTTCTCCCCTGAGTCAAAGCCAGACACAAACCATCCCTGCGAGGCGGGCAGGGGAGGAGGGAGGGAAGGCAGGCAGGCAGCAGACATTTCTGGGGTCATAAGGAAGTGAGCCAAGGAAGGATAAGCCAGTAATGCATATAAAATGGAATAAATAAATAAATAAATAAATAAACAAAGGAGGGGTGGAATTAAAAGCAGCAGTGTTGCTGAATAAACAACAAGAAGAACTTTTTAAAAAAGGCTATATCTCTCTTTTACCAGTAAGAGGGTGTGTGTGTGTGTGGGCGTGCCCAAATGGGGAAGAATCTGCCAATTTGACTGGTCCTGTCTAGGTACAAGTCTTTAAGAAGCAAACGTTCACTTCAACTCATGATAGGCATTGCTTCACTGGGTTACTCTTTGGAGGGCTCTGATGGCCCTCCAAGTACAGGAAAGTGAGGGCACGTCCACATGCCCTAGGGGAGCTCATCCCCTTGCACCACATCTATTCAGTTGTTCCCCAAAGTTAGGGTGGGTAGCAGTGCTGTGTTTTTTCTATCTCTTATTATTGGCTTAGTATATGATTTCAGGTTGTGTTTGTGCATTTGGTGAGGCTACTGTTTTAAAAAACACTGGGAAAAGTCCGTTCAGACTAAGAAAGAGAAGTTCCCAGAATCCCAAGTTACTCGTTTTGCCTATCCCCTCCTCCAACTTTTGGGATCATGTGATCATGACCGGGAGTTGATTCTGCCCCTCAGCAATCGAAAAGGTAATCTTTTTCCCGCCTTTACCCTACTTTTTTAAAAATTCTAGCAAGCAAACCGCACCACGCAGAGAGCTGAGAGTAGGCTCAAAATTACCCCCAGCCATGACTCTCTAAGCACAAGAAATTTCAGAAAGATAGCTTCAAAAACAACACAGTTATCCCCTTTTCTTTTCCTCAATGCAATCCTATGGGCAAAATGTTTCAAAATGGCGATCGGATCGGTCCGCGGAAAGAGGATTGCTCCGAAAATGGGCGCTTCTCTTCGCCTTGCTTCTAGGGGCCCGCGGTCCGCTTCTACTCCACCTCTGGGCAAGGCAGAGCAGGCCAATTTGCTTCTGATTCTCCGGTTCTAATCGGACCGGAGCACATGCCTAACATCTAGCATCATCACAATATTGTAACCATATTCTCTCACCCCTCTAGACGTACAACATTCTATACATGTTCAAAGGTTTTCTAAAGAATTGTACAGCTGCACAGAATTTAAGCTGTTAATCAGAAGTCAGGGACAAGATAGCATTTTGTATGTGTTATAGTTATTATAACACCTTTGTTAAAACCAATGGTAATTCAAGACATTAAAACACAAATTAGGAATTTAAAGCAAATCAGGAATTTAAAGTAATTTATAATAGATTTTCTTGTAGGGAACTCCTTGTTGTCTAGTGTTAATATTTCGCGGATAGCCTGTACGTTTGCTATGTCCAGCACATTAGCAGGAAACATGGAAGCTGATTTCGAGATAAGCAGATCAAGAGATGATAACTTTGTTATGGGGCTGTCCAGTCCAGCTATCTGGGATTGTGCTCTGTCTATCTGATAGAATGCTCCATCATGCATGAACGGCGCCGTTCAATCAAATGCCCCAGCCTTACCCGGACGCTATTGTGTTAGAAATCCTCTTAAAACAAAAAGCCACCACATGTTCTCCTGCCTGCCATTCCAGGCAATGGGTTGCAAGAAAAAGGTGGGAGGTAAGGGAAGCTTGAGTTCCCTGTATCACAGCAAGGGAAAGGGAGTACATAGAACTGTAAGAAGAGCCCAGCTAGATCCAATCAAAGCCCTGTCTAATTTCCCATTCTGTTCCCACAGTGACCAACCAGATACGTATGGAGGGCCTCCAATCATGACATGAGCATAATAGCACCCTCCCACTTGTGTCGGCAGTGAGAGGCATACATTCTTTGATCATGTATGGGTAGCCTTATTCTTCATAAATCTGTCTAATCCAAGTTTAAAGTTATCCAAATTGGTGGCCATCACTACATCTTATCACAGCAAATTCCATAATTTAACTATGCACTGTGTGAAGAAGTACTTCCTTTTATTTGTCCTACATCTCCCACCAATCAGCTTCATGGAATGACCCCAGGTTCTAATATTATGGGAAATTATAATCCACTTTCTCCACATTGTGCATAATTTTGAACACTTTGATCATAACCATGTATATTGAGAAAAGGAGAAAAACATCTCCTTTTCACATTCTCTATAATATAGTTAATGTTATCACTTCTATCATGTCACACACTAGTGTGCATGTATTACATGCTCATTGCTGTCATAGCATGACATTTTTAACACACACAACGCTACACCATAAAAGGATACAGCCACCACCTGTCCTGTCAGCCTCAGCTCAAGGTTCCCAGGAGAGCCAATCCAAAGTAGCTGCATTTACTAGAAGGGTGAGGCAGAATCAAGTCTGGTGAGCAAAGAGGGTAGTGGTTGTGGACAGATCTATATTGGCCAAAACTCACTCAGGAGGACCTGTTGTCTCAGCAACAAGCAGAAGTCTTATGCAAGCTTGCTGCTCTGAACCTGCTCTTAACTCCACCCCCTCTGAGAAACTGTCTACTCTTAAAGGGCCATTATCCAATTCTGCAGTACTGGTTCATATGGTGATGAGGATTGCATTGGAGGGGTGCCATCTGAGGTGTCTGGTAAAGCAATGTCCTCTGTTCTAGAAGGTTCTGGAGTATCAGATGGTGGGTTACTAAATGAAATCTCCTGCCCCTTTGAGCCAGAGGGAGGATCAAAGCCGGAGAACATGATATCATCCTCAAGCAACACCATAGGGCTGGGTCATACTGTCAGCTTCCTCCACAGGTTCTCTGGCTTAGATCCCCCCTTCCATCTCCTGACCAGGTGGCATCAGACTTTATTGGTCTGGTGTTGCCTGGCAGAGGGAATTAAGAGCCAAAGGCTTTTATTCTTCTATATGGCTGAAACTTCTAGAATCTCCAGATATAAAGAAGAAATAGCCAGGGGAACCTTAATAGCAGGGGTTCAGAACTTCAGATCTGGAGGCCAAATCCACCCCACTTGGGGTCCCAAAGCATACGGATGGCCAAACTACACCAGCCGTCACCCGGATCATCCTAAGTGGTAAGAAGGACTTTATTACACAATATATTCAGATGTGTGCTAAGGTGTGTGGTGGAATGTTTGATAAGACCATGATATGTATAGACTCTTAGGATCTCCACAATTTCTCAAATGTCCATAGAATCATAGAATCATAGAATAGCAGAGTTGGAAGGGGCCTACAAGGCCATCGAGTCCAACCCCCTGCTCAATGCAGGAATCCACCCTAAAGCATCCCTGACAGATGATAGTCCAGCTGCGTCTTGAATGCCTCTAGTGTGGGAGAGCCCACAACCTCCCTAGGTAGCAGATTCCACCGTTGCACTGCTCTAACAGTCAGGATGTTTTTCCTGATGTCCAGCCGGAATCTGGCTTCCTTTAACTTGAGCCCGTTATTCCGTGTCCTGCACTCTGGGAGGATCGAGAAGAGATCCTGGCCCTCCTCTGTGTGACAACCTTTTAAGTATTTGAAGAGTGCTATCATGTCTCCCCTCAATCTTCTCTTCTCCAGGCTAAACATGCCCAGTTCTTTCAGTCTCTCTTCATAGGGCTTTGTTTCTAGACCTCTGATCATCCTGGTTGCCCTCTTCTGAACACGCTCCGGCTTGTCTGCGTCCTTCTTGAATTGTGGAGCCCAGAACTGGACGCAATACTCTAGATGAGGCCTAACCAGGGCCGAATAGAGAGGAACCAGTACCTCACGTGATTTGGAAGCTATACTTCTATTAATGCAGCCCAAAATAGCATTTGCCTTTCTTGCAGCCATATCGCACTGTTGGCTCATATTCAGCTTGTGATCTACAACAATTCCAAGATCTTTCTCGTTTGTAGTATTGCTGAGCCAAGTGTCCCCCATCTTGTAACTGTGCCTTTGGTTTCTATTCCCTAAATGTAGAACTTGGCATTTATCCCTATTAAATTTCATTCTGTTGTTTTCAGCCCAGCACTCCAGCCTATCAAGATCACTTTGAAGTTTGTTTCTGTCTTCCAGGGTATTAGCTATCCCACCCAATTTTGTGTCATCTGCAAATTTGATCAGTGTTCCCTGCACCTCTTCGTCCAAATCATTAATAAAAATGTTGAAGAGCACTGGGCCCAGGACTGAGCCCTGCGGCACCCCACTCGTTGCCTCTCCCCAGTTTGAGAAGGTTCCATTGATAAGTACTCTTTGAGTCCGATTCTGTAGCCAACTGTGGATCCACCTAATAGTTGTTCCATCTAGCCCACTTTTAGCTAGTTTGTTAATCAGAATGTCATGTGGTACTTTGTCAAAAGCTTTGCTGAAGTCAAGATATATGACATCCACAGCAGTTGTCTATAGTGCAGACAATATAGGTACAAAACATTTCCATCAGACTTGATCCACCATAACAACATTGAACAGACATTGTCTCACAAGGGCATCTCTCAGGGTGGGATGAAAGCACCCAAGATTGCACATTGCTTGACTTAGGACAAGCAATTTGGATAGGCACAATTTTCATTTATTCACAAATCTTACTGACTTTCAGTAGGACTTGTGCATCTTCAGTAAAGGCCACCGTATGGAAGCCTTAGACAAAGCCTAAGATGGTTTAGTTGTGTACATAAGTGGATGCTTCAATGTAGGTCGTGCTCTGCAAACCACAGCTTTGCTTGCATGATACAATTAGTGCCTGTTGCTCATCCCTAGTTCTCTTTGCTCCTATTCAGTACGCATACACTCCCACCCCCATTCTGTGTCTCTCACTTTTTTTTCTCCCCCCCCTGCATTGTTCTCCATGTCACCAAATGTCATTCACTTTCTAAAGATGTCTGGCTTGGAGCTTATATACTGCAGGGCAACTAAAGCCCACCCATCAGTGCTGATCCAGTCACATCTGCTCAGTCGTGCGACAAGGTTGGGACTTTTAGAGCAGGGAGAAGCTAAAGTTCACTTTTTTGCTGTGGAGTGCTGAGCGAGGAGGGAAGCGTATATCTCCAGCGGATCCTTTCACTGTGGCAAGTTGCTTGCTTGATGACATTGATTTATATAGATTTTTCTTTTCCTCCTAGGTGGTTGAAAGCACAGCACTTGGAATATGGGGATGTCAGCATCTCAGGGGACAGCTTTGCCTGCTCCTCTTTTTTCTGTATGGTGCTCCAGAGAGACCCGTATGCCTCCTGGAGCCATGGCCATTTTACCGGCATGCACCTAACGTTTACAAACATGTTGGTAAAAACAACCACAGCATCCTGTTTCACATGTGCATCTCTGGGGGTGGAATGAAAGCTTGCACATTGCCTGGACTGGCATTTTGGACAGGCACAATTTTTATTTACATTTATTCAGAAATCCCACTGACTTTCAGTAGGACTTGTGCATCCTCAATGGAGGCCATTGCGTGAAAGAAGTGTGGACTGAATTTTGGGGAAAACAACAGGTTTTTTTCAGTTACACCCTTACCATCGCTAAAAGGGTGCTGCTGAAGAACAACGAACTGGAATGTTTAGTCTTTTTTTTATTCTTGCATGATGATTGATTTGCATACCTAGATACTAGACAAGCTATAGGCATTAGAGACAGCATAGGATTTTTCTCAACAAGAATGCTTCACAGTGAGTTGCCAAAGGCATTGCAAGTTTTTAAAAGAACACAAGAGGCAGGGAATGCATTGAAAAAAATATGTATTCTACTCATTGATGCAGAGGCTGTTAAAAAAGAGACTGAATAAATATTTTTGAATGTTGTGATCCTATTACAGAGTACATTTTGAGGTTTTATCTAAATGTAAAAAATTGCTTATACAAAATTTACAGGAAACAATGCAAACCATGGATTGTTTTGTTTCCTTCAGCTACAGACTTGTGGTGTGTGGATATGCCATTACTCAAGATAAAATTGATGAAGTCATTTGCTACCAGATGTTGCTATAATAGATTATCAGAGGGGAAAATGAAAGATATCTGTTTATGCTCTCATTTGATTCTGAATTGGCAATTGAATTTGCATTGTGGATGCATACCTTGAGGTGGGAGTGACTGTTAAAGAGGAATGCTATATGACTGTGCATAATGTATTGATAATGCTTTGCAAATGCACATATTGATAATGCACACAGAAAACATACAGAATATATATAGCCATATCGAAAATCTAAACTTATCTGGCTCTTCAAATTACACGTGCTATGAAATGACAGCTTACAAATGTTACCCATTCGACATGTACATTTAAAATGGAGAAGTTCATCACATTATAAATCTCTGCACACTGTGAGAAGTGGAGTTGATCTTTCAGAGAGTAAGTATGACAAATGTTTAAATGCATTGCTAAGGAATCACTGTGATGACACACAGTGCTGCAATTACAAACTGCTAAACGGCAATATATGGTTAGGATTCTTGTAGAATTCTGGTGCTCAGGCAGAAGCTCATAGGATCACAGGGAAGGTTCTTCCCAACACTGGTGCAAAGGAGCAGAAGTTCACATAACCCATTGACATTCCTGTGTCACAGTGCAGTTAGAATGTTGTTCCCCACCTTGATCCAAAGGGAGAGGCGGGTAAGAAATAATAATAAAATAATAATAATAATAATAATAATAATAATAATAATAATAATAATAATGTGACACACTGCAGTTCTGCTGCATGGAACTGTAAAGGCTGTAAAAGTAATCCCCTAAGTGGAAACAATTGTGGATCAAATTTCAGATGATTTTTCAGTGTCTAATGGAGAAGAGCTGAATAGCTTTGCATCAACTGCTATGCTGAGGGTACTATTCACCTGCAGCAGCTTGCTCAGGATTAAAGTGTGCAATCCAGAATCACCGAGGTCAATACAATTTATGCTATTAACTTTCATGGGATACCACTTGTCCTATAACAATGGCACCATCAGAATGGGAGGGATTGCGTTTCTCTACCGTTGCTTCTCCAACCTGCTCCTGTCCCACAATACTTCCTCTTTCTCTCCGGAGAAGAAGGAGGAAGTAAACAAAGACCAAGTGGCCCATTCAGGGGCTGGTTTTATCGCACCTTTTTTCCTGTACACAGCAGGAAATGGCAGCACATTCTGTTTCCTAAAAAGGTCAGATTAAAAGGGGTGTATTTTGTGACGGAAAAAAGGCAAGGAGTGGGAGGTGTGTGGGAGGTGAATGTCATCTAAAGGATGTGCGAAAAACTGTGTATGGCCAGTAGCGAGCATGTGATAAAATGCTTGTCTGATGAACCACCAAGTCTCTAATGGCTAACTCTGCAACTGTACAAACCACCTCTTTGAGCAGATTGATGGAAGATTTGAAGAGACAGGAGAGACTTACGTAGCATAGATTTAAACCTTTTATTATTATTATTATTATTTATTTATATAGCACCATCAATGTACATGGTGCTGTACAGAGTAAAACAGTAAATAGCAAGACCCTGCCGCAAAGATTGATGGAAGATTTGAAGAGACAGGAGAGACGTACGTAGCATAGATTTAAACCTTTTAATATTATATTACTTAACCATTGTCTTTCTTTTTAGCAGCCAGAAATGGGTGACTGGAGTTTCTTGGGGAACATTTTAGAAGAGGTAAATGAACACTCCACTGTCATCGGGAGAGTCTGGCTTACAGTTCTCTTCATTTTCCGAATCCTGATCCTAGGGACGGCCGCAGAGTTTGTATGGGGAGATGAACAGTCAGACTTTGTGTGCAATACCCAACAGCCGGGCTGTGAGAACGTCTGCTATGACGAGGCCTTCCCCATCTCCCACATCCGTCTCTGGGTCCTGCAGATCATCTTTGTCTCCACACCCTCCCTGGTTTATTTGGGCCATGCCGCGCACCATGTAAGGATGGAAGAGAAACGGAAAGAACGGGAAGAGTCAGAGCGGGCTCAGCGAGGTGAAGAAAATTCACCCCATAATACAGACCCAATATCCATCAAGGAAACAAGCCCCAAGGGAACCAAGAAGTTCCGCCTCGAGGGAACACTTCTTAGAACCTACATCTGTCACATCTTTTTCAAAACCCTCTTTGAGGTGGGCTTCATTGTGGGCCAGTACTTCCTATATGGCTTCCGAATTCTTCCCCTTTACCGCTGTGGCAGGTGGCCTTGCCCCAACCTTGTTGACTGTTTCGTGTCCAGGCCTACTGAAAAGACTGTTTTCATCATGTTTATGTTGGCTGTGGCATCAGTGTCCCTCTTCCTCAATCTTGTGGAAGTCAGCCACTTGGGCCTTAAGAAGATACTGCATGCTTTCAAGAGATCGGCAGAACAACCGCCTGCAGAGACCCCGGAGAAGCCCCTCCACTCGATTGCTGTTTCATCCATCCAAAAGGTCAAAGGCTACAAGTTGCTGGAGGAGGAGAAGCCAGCATTCCACTACTTCCCTTTGACAGAAGTGGGAGTAGAAGCCACGCCCATTCCCCCCTCTTTCAATGACTTTGAGGAGAAGATCAGCATGGAACGCCTGAAAGACCTCTCCAGGGCCTTTGATGAGCAATTGCCATCCTATGCCCACATGGATGAACAGGATGAGGAAAAAACGGAAGTGGGAGAGGAGCTGGAACAAGAAATGGCAGAGGAGGCACCAGAATCGAGGGTGGAACAGCTGACAGAGAAAGCAGAAGAAAAAGTTGAAGAGAAGCTTGTGGGGGAGGAACAAGAGCTAGAGCCACCAGGAGAGGACTTGCCCCTACCATCTTCTGATCTTACAGCTGACACAAGACCCCTTAGCAGGTTAAGCAAAGCCAGCAGCCGGGCCCGGTCAGATGATCTGACTGTATGAGGGTATTGGCTTGAGTGGCCCTGAACAAGCCACACACATAATATATCTCAGATGTCTTAAACAAAGTGCTAAACCAGTCGTTTTAATCTTGTTTCCTATCGATGTTTTTGGCTGGAAATGTGCTATAAAAGCTAATTGTCTTGTCAATCCTTGTTTGCTCTGCAACTGGAGCGGTGTTAACCATTTAAGGAAACAATCCTTCCTTCAAATGCAGATGCCTCACTACTGTAAAGTAAATGCACTATATACAGTATTGAAATACAAGGGGGGGGAAACCTCCCTAAAGCAATGGGGAAAACAAATGTAGCAATTGTGATCACACCTCTTTATATATTCCTTTTTTTCTCCAGGAGTATGGAAAGTATATTTCTTCATTTGATCATCATAGATACTGATAAACTGACAGCTTGGGTATTTCTTTCTTCATCCTGTGTTCACCTTTGGTGTAACAAACTTGGTTCTTCCTCCCTTACTGGCCTTGAGCTTCAGTTAGTTACCTCACAAAAAGGGCTATTGGAAATTAACGTGGTTAAATAAAATCCAACCAGTTGGGCAGCTAGGTAATTTAAGTCCTTGGACTTAACCATCTTGAGGGGGGACCCTTTAGACAGCCATGTTATGACTTCAGTTATGAAACACACAACATTTATCTTCTCCCCACACACACCCATTCCATGCTTTGCAACTAACGTTCCTAAGAAGTTAGAACAGCATTACTGTCTGTCAACTGTAGTTAAGGGAAAAAAGAACATCTCTGAGCATGTGCAGTTACAGTTTAGAATTTTAAACTCACTTAAATGATAGCACCACCGTGATTACAGGAATAAAATGGAGTTTGTTCTGTGGCCCTCATCACCTGCTGCTTTCTAGGTGATCATTTGGGGCCCACCTAGTCTGTGGGGCCCTGAACTTTGGCCCCAAAGTCCAGCTGTAGCTGCACCATTGGATCGAACTATCTGTCTGGGAAAGAACAAAAGTGGCAATGTTTACTTATGGAGGGATATGTGGTTTACTTATATTTCCCTCTTCTTCCCAGGTTTAGTTCATGCACTTAACATTTTGCCCATGTAATACATCCCAGCCAATAGATGCAGAGAACCTAACGTGTGACGCCTGACTCCTCCACAGACACAACCGAGGCTTCCTAGAAAGCATCTCTGTGATTGTGTCATCAGAGAAACTTTCTGCTGAGATAACAAACATCATTTTGGGGGAAGTCTGATGAAAAATCAGATCACACCTTTGTTTCTTTCTACGGGAATGAGCGGAACGCATCACATAGACCAATTGTTAAGAATATGAACTGGTCCCCACTACTGATTTATTTCCCTGGAACCTTTCTTATGCTACTTTTACAATCTGGGAGATGTTGCTAGGGCTGGATGAGAATTGTGTTTGGTTGGTTTTTCGATAAGAATGCACTAGAATCTGCCAATGTCTTCATAAACAGGATGGAAAGAGCTTGAGATCTTTTTTTTAAAAAAGTCACATGTGGGAGAAAGCAAAACTGACAAACTTGCCCATCTGGGCAGAGGTCTTTGAGTGCTTTGCTCTTAACAGTCTGGGTTTGAATCCCTGTGCATTCAGCCATATTTGCAGTGCAGAATTAGGTTTGCCACCTCTTTTTTTCAGACACGGTGCTCATCTTTAAGAGCTACAAGGCAGACAGGTACAACATTGACCTCTCCATGCTGGGAATAGCCGTACCTATTGAATATGGCCAGCGCTGATGGGTGAGAGATTCAGTTTCTTTTTTGATAAGAACTTACCAAACTCCGCTAATTTCTTCATAAAAATGGGAGAGAATGAATTTGAGATTAAAATAATTTGAATGTTGGAGAAAGCAAAACATGACAAGATTAATCCATCGCTAGTGTCCTGTACAATGTAGTCCAGAGGTGGGAAACCTTCTTCAGCTGAAGGACCAAATTTAATTTTGGGGAAGCTCTTGAGGGCTGCATTCCAGTGGTGGGCGGGAACAGAGGGCAAAAGGGGGGGCAAATACAAAGAATTCCAGCATATTTTAGTTTAAAGCTTATTGCCAGCAACTAAGCCTTCAGGGAAGCACTTCAACCTCTTAAAACTGCACTAAAGTTTTGTGGGAAAGAGGGTAGGGTTAGGGGAACTGAGGAGGGCTGGATTCGGGCCCCAGGAGGGTAAGATTTGAACCCTGGGTCCTTGCCCATCCCTCATTCATTGTGGCACCTTTCTACACTGCGTGAGTAGCACCGGAAGGCCTAGCTACATGGCAAAAGCCCACGCCATGGCTCTGAGTCTTCCCCTCCATTGTGCTGCTCTAGTTTCTGAAGAAGCACGGTCTCAGCTTACACCCCAAAGGTAGCATTAGAAATGGGGGTTGGGGTGGCATTGGGCATGTCTACACCAGTCTTTTTCCCAGGGACCATCCCTGTGCGTTCATATGATGGCTGGGGATTCCGAGAGCAGGTAGGGAGGATCCCTCCATTTCCCCGGGATATCTGCACACACTCCCCCCCGTCCCAGGACGATCCCAAGGACTGTGGGTGGTGTGGGCGCCTGTCCTGGCTTCTTCCCTCCTGCCCACGAGTAGCGGGGGTCAGCAGAGGTAAGGAGACAGGCCGGGGAGTCCTGGGACATCAAGGGTGGGGTGGGGAGCGGGGTTGGGGATTTTTTTTAACTTACTTTTTCGCTGGAGCACAAGTGCACTCAAGCTCCTGTCTGGTTTTTTTTTAAAAAAATGGCAGGCGTGATGGGCACAGCGTACCTCTTCCCTTCTGGGATGTTGCGCATCCGCGTAGACACCCTGGGATGATCCCAGAAGCAGGTAAGTCCGGGATCATCCCCCCTCCCTCCTTCTACACCTGTAGGTATAGACATGCCCATTGTCGATGTATATCACCATTGTGTATTGTATATTACATTACTGTCAGCAGCTATAGTCATGCCCTATTGAGGTCAAAGGCAAAATAATTATTTCTTTTAACAGATCCGGATTGTGTCATTTGATGGTAATGCTATTTTTTTGTTATAATTTAGCTGATGGATAAACTGGATTATTTCTAGCCAATTTTGAATAAAGGAGTAAATGAAAGTATTTATTTTGGTACTAAAGGTACTCCCAGATTATATCTTCCTATGCTTTTTGCTTGGTACCTATGTGCTCTGCTGAAGTGCTGGTAGCAACTCCTTCTGCGCAGACTGCATGGCCTTGCTCTGTTCTCCCAGTCATTACTTCCTAGTGGTTTTGAAAGCCTGGGCTTGCATAGGACCGCTGCAGAATGAAGCCGGTTGGATATATCCTGGATAGATCTGTCTCTATTCTAAACCACAGTGCAGAGACAGGAATGTAAGAATGGTCTTGCTGATAAAGGGCTCATATAGTTCAGTACAGGGTCTTCAACAGAGGCTGTCATCAGATGCTCTGGGAAGCTCAGCAGTAATGTAGCAAGGCAGCAAGTATATTTGGTAACGAAACCCACCAGTTTCTCTGTAATCTCCAAAGAAATACTTTTTTTTTTTTTAAAAAAAAAGTCTGTTTCGTTAAAGAAGGTGTACATCTCTAATGTTACAAAGTACACAGCTGGGCAATACCTTTATTATGAACAGCCACAATGTCATAAAATGATGTACAAGCAATAATAAGTCCTAGTAAAGGGGTTGCCATACTGTGGATTTGATAGTTTTCCCCCCCTTATTGACCAACATGGCTACTTTGTTATTGTTGTTGTTTTAATGATGAAAATGTCCACTGCATTCAAACCTGAGTACTAAAAATAAAAATAAAAATCTCTCCTAGGCTTGGGCAGAATGCAGCTTGCATGTGTGTTGCAAGTCAAATATGTTTAAGAGGGTGGAGACTAATAACAGAAATGTGCAGGTAGGCACTTTCATTGGCTCTGTTTTTTCAATCCTCAATAGCTCAGCAAATTCTCTCCAGTTTGAAACAATGCAAAGGGCTTGCTGCAATGGGAGGTGTAATCCATTTCAGAAAATCCCTTTAGCATGAACTGCCAACACACCCAGAACGGGCCCATAGAATTTTTCATAAGATTGAAGGCTGTTAGCACCTAATTCAGAGGTCAACTGAAGTCAGGGATTTCTCTCCGTATTCATTCCCATGGTATGGGATCAGGCCTTTAATCCTAACCAAATTCCGATGTATTCTGTTCCCCTATAGACATCATCCTTTATAGTTTCAATTGTGTGCTATTTGGATGGAGGAGGGGAATCACTTACTGTCTTATGCTGCTCAGCACAGTTTGGGGGTTTGTTTAAATAGCTGCCCTGATCCAGCATGGTGGCTGAGTATTACGTTATGAAAATATGGAAGGAGACTTTCATAATAGGGAAGGGGAGGGAAAGTGCGCTGTTGTGTAAATAATAAATCTGTTTTTTTTGAAGTTTTGTTTAAATGAAACTTGGAACTTCGGTCACATTTAAAAAACATAAAAATATAAAAAGAGGCCATCTGAAATGGACCAAGGTTCTATTTACTATAGCATCTTGCCTCTAATACATACCTCTGAAGGCTTAGAAAGCAGGGCAGATGACATTTTAATTTCTTGCAGATGACAAAAATGGTTCGCCATAATATTGAATACAAATATTAAGACTGGTCTATGCAGAGACTAGAGAAAGGAAGAAAATGATATGAAATACAGAAGAAAACTTGGTCCAGGTGACAAGCTCCACCCCTGGAATAATTTTGGGAAATAATATTGACCTGAAAATAAGGAAACTGCATGATCATTGACAATTTGTAATTCAAAGGTTTTCAGTAAGCATATTCACTATCTTGGTGCAAAACTTAAGAGAAAGTTAATTAATTATAGAATACGGTATTTTTGTTTTTGTGTGTTTTACATGTTCATTCTTCATTTTTAATCATTTATAATGTTTTTATATGGTTTCAATTGTGGGTGTTTTTTTTTTTTTGTAATTTGTCTTTTGCAAATTGTTTGGTGAAGATCATGAATAAAGATTGAACTGAAATGAAAGTGTTGGGGCAGGAATTGTGAAGTGAATAGAGAAAAACCACACGGCTCTATCCACCCTCATGGATAATACAACTGTCTATATTTGATATTACTAAAATAAAACGTTTTTGGAACAATCCTATGGTCTTGGGAGAGTGTCCCAGGGACAATAGGATTTTTCAGAGTCCCCCTCCTGAGGTGGTAGATACTTCTAGGATTTTGGGAGGGGGGTACTGTGTTGCAATCCCTGTCCCGCCCCTCCATCCCTTTGCTTGTCTGCAGAATATAGGCTATTTGGACATCCAAGTGCTCTTTTGAAGGGCATAAGATTGCACCCTTAGATATTAAGCATCAATGTAAATAAATAAATAAACACACACACACATATATATATGGTAGTGTAAGACTTTTTACTTGAGATCTACAAGACCGATTTTGCTCATTTTAGTTTTAAACTGAAGCTTGAGCAGTGTAGACATTTAGAAATTTTTGAAAGTTTGAAAAAGTTCAAAGCTCGAGCTTTAATAGCAATAAATTTTCTCTGCACCAAACAGGGAGGGCAGGTCCTCTGCCAGCAGGATGACGGACAGCCCTGCTCAGCCAATCAGTGCAGGCCCCAGGCACAGCCGCACAGTTAGGCTATCATTGCCAGAGGAGAGGGTGGAGCAGACAGAGGCAGTCAATTGGAGTGTGAAGGAGGGTACAGGGCTGTGCCACATGCAAATTTTGGAGGGGGGATCCACTATGCATCATTTACATTTTCATTATTCATAAGCCACTCTGGGTGAGGGAACTGAGGGGCAAAAAAGAAAAAGTGAGGACTCCCAGTGGCTATGGCAACAAGGGCTTTACACTAGTACTAGGACAATGATATATCATCATTATCATCATCATCATCAACACATCCTTTAAATTGAGTCTGAATAATCTGGTAGATCATGCTCATCTTGTGTCTGTGGACAGGTGGTCATTATCAGTTGCTACTTGCCAAACACTATTATTCCCCTAAAATAAAGTAGTGTGGCTCACTTTTTCCCCTCAGGATATTGGTTCTCCTCCACAAGAAAATCCAAGATGTATTTTTAAAAGAATGTTGACATTTGATGTTGCATAATGTGGCCTGACATGGCATCGTTAGGGAGATAGGACAAATCTGCCATTTAGGCTGCCATTCTATTTCCATGGACCTGGGTGTAAGTCCCATGGAATTCAATAAACAGATGGATTCAGCTGAACCCTAAACCGAATCAGGCTGATTCAGACAGATTCAGGAGATGTCCAAATCAAATGGGACTCCTCTGAACCAGACCAAATCTAAACAAACACTCCTGAAAAGTAAGGATTTGGAGGGATGCAGTCTCCAAAAATTGATACATTTCTCTCCGACATCTCCATATAAAGAAAATTTATATGCTGGGGAGAGAGGGGAGGAAAAGGAAGGAGTTTAGTTTTGTGATTGGCAGTGGCAGTTGTAGTTTCTAATTACAGCCCCTGCACCTATCCTTCTGAAACTGTGAAGCTTTGTTGGCTCATTTATTTCACTCAGTTTAGCAGGTGAGTGGCATAGGCTGTAAAGTGATTTTATAAAAGGCCTGTAGAAGATCCCTGTCTCGCATCATTCACTATTTTACTGAACATGCAGTTTTGCACTTTAAAACAGACCATGATATTTGATGCTGGAAAAGTGACAGTTTTGCTGTTCACAGACAAAGCTGCCTTTCAGAGTCACGGCAGAGAATAATCCCAATGTGAGCTCTTCTTTGTTTGATAAAAAACAGGCACATAAATAAAAATGCTAGTCCCTTCAGCAGCTTTACTTCATGAAGGGTAGGGGATTGTAGCTTGGTGATAAAGAGTTTATGGTGTACACAGGTACTATTGCCAAAGGAGGGGTTATGGTGAACAGATTATATAAGCAAACTAATCCACAAACTAGTTAATTAATTTAAATATTTCTTGGCCGCCTTTTAGGGCAGAAGCTCTCCCAAGGTGGCGTACAATAATGAAACACATAATAAAAGGCTGCAATCCTGTATAGACTTACCTGAGAGTAAGTCTCATTGAATTAAGTAAGACAAAATGGTCTGACATCAATTTATATGAACTTAGTGGTTGTAAACCATAGTCATGTTCACTTACGTAGGTGAATCAAGTTGATGACTTTGATAAAAATGGAAAAGCTACCATGAACACACACCACAAATGTCAATTACTGTTATTTTCATTGGTAATGTGCTACTTGGGGAAAAAAAATAATATTTCTCTACAAGCCAAAACATTTTGGAATTTCACAGAAACGCACTATATTCATAAACACTATCAATGTGTAACTATTTGGGATTATTTCAATTCACATTATGTTTAGTTCACTCAGCATATAGAATGATGATATTCAGAAAATAAAATTTTAGAACGATGGAAAGGCAATTTCAAAAATGCATTTAGAATAACTATATCTTCAGTGTGCAAATTTATCTCATTTTTTTTATTCCTGGTGGATGTCTGTTTCAATTCATGCTTAGATGTTATATTATCAGCATAAGACTGAAAGCACAATATTTGCATATTCCTACTAACTACTCAGACAAAGAGCCATGCAACATGTTTAGTCAGAAGTAAGTCCTGCTGTTCTCAATGGGCTTATTTCCTGGAAAATTTATGGATCCTCTTTAGAATGCTGTCCAGAAAACTAGATATATATGTGGTACTTTCATGTAAAGTCAGCAGGAGAGGCTTTACACATGAATTTCCTAAACAGATATTACTTCTACATATGACCTATTTTAGACACTCTAGGCAATGGATCCAGAGAAACCCTTGTGCAAGTGGATGGCACTTCCATTTATGCAAGAGGTTTGTATGCATTTCCCCTTCAGCAGCAGCTCCACATGGATTGTTGCCAAATGACTTTGCTTGTTCCGGTTTCACAGTCTTCCCTTTCCAACTGCTTCTCACCCAAAACACCATTTTTTACTTTATGGATTTAGGGCAGAGCAGTTGTTAGCTTGTATGTTTAAAGTCTCATGCAGATAAATAATGATATACCGAATCAAATAATATAGCAACAACTTTCCTTTTCTTCCCTGATAAAATTTTCCATTCAGGAATCCTATAAATCCAAGGCTTTCTGCTAGTGAGTGTGTGTGTCTATTCATTCTACTGTGCAAAGAACAACAAACTTATATTACAACAGAAATAAATATTTCAAGAATGGTTACCAGGACAGCTCTGAAAACAGAATACAACCCAGATTAGGTATTAAAAGTGACAGTGAATTTGTGTTATGATTTATAAAATGTATACAAACAAGTTCAGAGCGGTTGTGATTCTCAATTTTCATTGGACATAGGGGAAAGAAGTAGGAAATTACTACTAGTATTTAAATTCAAAAGCCTAATTTTTGGCTCTGATCTCCAAGTAACTCCCCCACTCTATTGAGACAATAATGCTTTCTTATTTTGTGTAAAGACAAAGAGCAATTAAAGTGAACCAATTCTGTAAAGTTCTGACAGTTCAATCTGAATTCTTCATGTTGGCATCTGATGGTAGTGCAGATGCAATGTCCTCAGATTGTATCAAGGTGTTAGTGCAAGCCTGATTCATCCTCACAAACATTTGGGAAAAGAATAAACAATATACAAAAGTCTTAAGTGACCAGAACCACAATAAATAACCTGTAAGCCTACCCATACACTCCATTCATCATATGAGACCTCTTCCAAGTGTCTCCTCTAAATGGAGTTTGAAGAGGGAGACATTCTTGCCCCACCCCCAATGCTCTTCCCAGTGTGGTCTGCCTGCATCAAAATTGTTATCTTTTCAGCACCAGGTCAAGAATTTCCTCTACTTCCAGGCATTTGACAGCATAGGTTAATATAATTTAATGGCTCCTGGAATGTTTGTTGATTGTTTAAAGTTGTTTTTACATTTTTGTATGTTAACAGTTTTACATTGTTATTATTTTGTATTTTTATGGCTTTAATCTTTGTAACCCACTCAGAGAATTTTGGCTGCTGGGTGGTACAGAAATATAATAAATGAAATGAGATAAGAACATAAGAGACATGCTGAATCAGAGTTTTGGCTATTGGGCGGTATAAAAAGGCAATAAATAAATAAATAAAGGTCTATTTAGTCTAGCATTCTGTTCACAACACGGAGAGCCAGTGTGGTGTAGTGGCTAAAGTGTTGGACTGGGAGTTGGGGGATCCACTTTCTAGTCCCCACTTGGCCACGGAAACCCACTGGGTGACTTTGGGCCAGTCACAGACTGTCAGCCCAACCTACCTCACAGGGTTGTTGTTGTGAGGATAAAATGGAGAGGACCAGGACTATGTAAGCCACCCCGGGGTTCCTTGGAGGAAAAAAGGCAGGATATAAATGCAAAAATAAATAAATACGGCCAACCAGCTCCCTATGCAACAGCACCCTCCCACCCACCCACATTCCCCCACAACTGGTGTACATAGTCATACTGCCTCTTATACTGGAGATCGCATTTAGCCATCAGGACTAGTAGCTATTGATAGCCTTATCCTGTATGATTCGTCTAATCCAAATCGGTGGCCATCCCTACATCTTGTGCTAGTGAAATCCATAGTTTAACTATGTGCAGTATGCATGAGTACTTCCTTTTGTCTTTCCTGAATCTCCAACCATTCATTTCCTTGCAATGACCCCTTTGGTGTCTAATATTATAGGAGAGTATTATCCACTTTCTCCACACTGTGCGTAGTATTGAGCACCTCTATCCTGCTTCCCCGTTTTTCTAGGCCAGACAGTCCAAGAGAGAAACCCCTTAAGTTTCTGAGATGCCACAGAACTTGTGCGCGTGCGCGTTTGCTGTTAAGAGCCTTCTCACGGCTACCTGCTGGAAATTGCCCCGCCAGGTTTGCCGCCACAGGTGCTTCCATCATCCAACACTCGACTCCCCCCAGCGGATAACCCCTGACACAGATCCCAGCCATTCAGACGTCACGAAACGGCAACCAACCATAGCCCGACGCGCTTTAACCAATGAGAACAGGGCAACTCACTGGTTTCTCCTTCTCCCCCACCCCCCACCAATTATCTCGCTCCGCCCACCCGTATCAAAAGTCTCGCTTTTCTGGTTCTCAAGAGCCAACCGCATCTTTCCATACAGGAAGTTTCGTGGGGTGTGTGTGTCTAATTTCTTAGCTCTATGTTTCTTTCTTGACACTTCAGCCCATAGACTTCTCAAGTAGACTATTAGTCCCTAGTTTTTATGTCTTCCTCCGGTGTGGAAGTGACAACTACCTATAGAAAACGGTAGAGAAAAATTTAGGACTATATTCCGTCCAAAATGATGCATGGGATCACGTTTTGCACATAAAATACAATCCAAATTAGAAAAGGAAGGTCTGTCTTGGCGGCTATCTTTTCCATTTGTGGAGGCGGGGGGTCACCACGCCACTGCCCAACTACAGCTGTGCTAAGATCCTGAATTTCTTCACTCCCTCCCCCCTCCCTTTATTGGCAGTTCTCAATTGAAACCCTGGGAATGAGAATGGGGCGGGGAGGTTAAGGCTCTAAAGCAACCAGGAAGTTGCGTTTCCAAAACTGGGATGGGCTGTTCTACACTTTCCTATCTCTGGCACTGCTATCGCAACCGAGCGCTCTCAGCGGCCCCGCCTTCTGCCGTCTCCGCGTTCCATCCGGCGGTGGCGGCGCGGTGAGAATGAGGCACCCGCCGGGGGGGCGGGGCTGCGGCGCTTGGGTGACCGCTGTGAGCCTGGCTGAGCGAGGGGAGAAGAGGCAGTAGGGGGTGGGAGAGGGGAAGAGGCGTCCCGACGCTCCCCTGCCGGGGGGGGGGGGGGGAAGCTGTGTCCGTCATGAGCTTCCTGATCGACTCCAGCATCATGGTCGTCTCCCAGGTAATGAAGTCCCGCCCCTTCCTCAGCACCGCACACCCTCCACAACTCCGCGTCGTCGTCCTGGTATAATAAAAAGGCCCTGAGAGGCGGCGGTGGCGGCGTTCGGTTCTTATAGTCCCCTCACGACACTCAAGCTGGGTTAACTCGCGCAGCAGAACCAGGCGGTTGGCAGTATGCCTCCGTACACCGTTAGCTGGGGAACATGGGCGGGAGGGTGCCGCGCGCGCTCGTGTCCTGCTTGTGGGTTTCCCGTGGGAGGATGGTTGGCCCCTGCGTGAACAGAATGCAGGACTAGATGGACCCTTGGTGAGATCCAGCATGGCTCTTCTGACGCTGTTATGAGGACTATACCACTTTCGGTTTCAGGCGGAGGAATGGGCTGTACCACTTTAGAAGGCAGGGGAAATCAATGCATCATTATGTATAACCCCCCCCCCCCGCCCTCCCCATGTGTAGAAAACCAGCACAAAAGGGAGCAAAACACAGCCTTTCTTCCCCGGTGTGCTTGTTTACTAGCTGCAGGAGTTTTCACCGCAGGAGCATCGGGAAATCGGCCGTCCTACTTGCAGCTTGAAGTGAGGCAGTCTGTTCTGCCTGCTCGTTTTGCTGTATTGGTAGACCAGGCCTCTGTCAGCCGCATCTAAAAGAGGGCAATATGTTGCCGCACTTGAAATCTGCAAGCTGTCTCTTGCTGTCATGTCACAATCTTTTACCTCAAATCTCCGCCCCTGCCCCATTTTGGTTAGGTTGAGTTTCATCCATGGCTCTAAAGAAATACTTTTGTAAGCCGCCTTGAGAGCTTTTTTGGCTAAAGGGTGGGATAAAAGTACTAAAATAAATAATAAATAAAAATAAAAGTACCTTTCAGCTTCTTGCATGCTATTTGTGGTGAACGTTGTTGTTAACAACGGTTAGGAAGAAGGTTGACAACTTTCAACTGTTCATCCTGAACTTTCTACTTCCTATCCTTTGTTAATAGTCCATAAGTGACACATTCTATACCAAAATGTTTTTTAAAAAAATTTCTGAAAGTGTTCCCATATTTTAAGGGCGCAATCCTATGCATGTTTAGACAAAGTTATTGTGGCCTGATGATGTGGACAAGGTGCTTGCAGCAGTGCGACCGACCACTTGCCCTCTTGATCCCTTTCCCTCCTGGCTTATAAAAGCAAGCCGAGGGGGTCTGACTGGGTGGGTCCAGGGGGTGATAAATGCTTCTCTCCGGGAAGGGGTGGTCCCTGCCGTCCTTAAGGAGGCAGTAGTGTGACCACTCCTGAAGAAGCCCACCCTGGACCCCATGGTATTAGGCAACTACCGCCCAGTTGCTAACACTCCTTTTTTAGGGAAGGTACTTGAGAGGGTTGTGGCGGAGCAACTGCAGGCACTCTTGGAGGATACTGATTATCTAGATCCATTCCAGTTTGGGTTCCGATCTGGTTACAGGACTGAATCAGCCTTGGTCGCCCTGATGGATGACCTTTATCAAGAGAGGGACAGGGAGAATGCAGCCCTGTTAATCCTGCTCGATCTCTCGGCGGCTTTTGATACCATTGACCATAGTATCCTCCTGGATCGACTCTGTGGGATGGGCATCGGAGGCACTGTGTTACAGTGGTTCCGGTCCTACCTATGGGGTCGTTTTCAGAGAGTAACATTGGGTGACCAGTCCTCGGCCTCTTGGCAATTGAGCTATGGAGTGCCGCAGGGCACCATCTTGTCCCCAATGTTATTTAACATCTATATGAAGTTGTTGGGAGCGGTCATTAGGGGATTTGGAGCTAAATGCCCTCAATACGCTGATGACACGCAGCTCTATCTCCCTGTGACAACTGAATCAGGTGAGGCTGTGCATGTCCTGGACCAGTGCCTAGACTCAGTAATGGGCTGGATGAGGGCCAATAAACTGAGACTGAATCCTGGGATGGAAGCCCTGTGGGTGAATGGTTCCCGAGTCTGGGAGACAGGCTCATTGCCTGTTCTGGATGGGGTTGCACTGCCTCTGAAAGAACAGGTTCGTAGTTTGGGGGTACTCTTAGACACATTTATGTCGTTGGAGGCTCAAGTAGCCACCACGGCTTGGCGTGCCTTTTACCATTTTCGGTTGGTTCGCCAACTACAGCCTCTCCTGGACAGGGATAGCTTGACCATGGTGGTACAGGCATTGATAACCTCAAGATTGGATTACTGCAACGTGCTCTATGTGGGGCTGCCCTTGAAGCTGCTCCGGAAGCTGGAGCTAGTGCAGAATGCTGCAGCTCGGCTGTTGTCTGGAGCTGCCCCTTTCCAGCATGTAACTCCTCTGCTGAGGGAACTGCACTGGCTGCCTATTCGCTACCGGGCCAGGTTTAAGGTTCTTGTACTTGTGTACAAAGCCCTAAACAACTTGGGACCAAGATACCTGAGAGAGCGCCTTCTCCCTTACCAACCTGCCCCGGTCACTGAGGTCATCCGAGGGCCTGCTCCTGGTGGTTCCACCTAGATCCATCCTCCGATTGGAATCCACCAGGGGAAGAGCCTTCAGCGTGGTGGCGCCCCTCCTGTGGAATTCCCTGCCTCTGGAGGTCAGGCAGGCGCCAACCCTGTACTCCTTTCAGTGCCTCCTTATTCCATGAAGCCTTTCTTTAACATGCAGCCTTGGATTTCTGTTTTTGCTTCTTTTAAATTTTGTTTTAACTGTTTTATTCTGTTTTTATTTTTATTTTACCTTGTACAGCGCTCTGAAATTTTTCAATGGGGAGCGGTATATAAATATTCTAAATAAATAAATAAATATGTATTCTGCAACTAGCCATGCCGGCTTTGGTGTGCTAGGCGTTGTAGGACTTTTTTTCTGTCTAAACATCCATAGGATTGTACCTTAAGAAAGCCAAAATAAAGTGTTATAAAATACTTCAAAATTAAGTGTTATAAAGTCCTTTGTGGACTGCAGGTATTAATGTCAATGGGTAGGATCCAACAGTGCCGTACTGCTGGTGGCCAGCACCGCCAGTCTTTGGAATAGCTACATTGCTGCAGCTGGTGGTAGGTGCTGTGTGCACTGGGAGCTGGTGGCACTGACCGACAGTGCTAGACACTGTTGGTTCCTCCCCTATGTATCTAGAGTCACTAATTCATCTAATCTGTATCTATTTCAATAGCAAATAAATGGGAGTCCAATTGTTTTTGAACGATTTGAACTGAATTCATTTGTCTGTTCTGAAGCAGTTTATAACTGCTAATTTTATCCATGAGCATAATGGTCCATAAATATGAGATAACTGTGATATATTCAAAAATTATGTAATTGAGTATTAATAACAACAAAAATTTCACCCTGCTCTATCTGATGGCAAGATCGGTATGCAGAGGAACTTCCATTTCCTCTTAAGGGTATGATAATTATCCACTCTGTCTCCACAAAGCTTCCATACATAGTCCAGAGTGATCTTTGACATGTCTGCATGGCAGATGAACAATACACTCCACGCCACCCCTTCTCCTCTCTCATTGTACCCCTCTCCTCATCTTGCTGTCCTAATGATTTACAATAAATTACCAAACTTTCTGTCTTAGGATAACCATATTTCATTCATCCATTTCCTATATATTAAATTTATTCATCGCTTCCCACTGGAAAAGCAGTCTCAAAGCTACGTACACAAGAAAGGATACCAAAAATAAAAATCCATAATCAATATAAGCATAAAACAAAGGCAATTTAAACCATATTCAATATAACACAATACTACAAATGTAAACAGATACATTGAAAACATAATCATTGCACTGCAATGCTAAAAGTGCTCATTCACAATGCACGTTAAACACCCAAATATTCCACAAACACTGTAAATAGAACAAAAGCAGCCCACAACAGTTGGGCTACAGTGAATGCCCAAATGCTTTGGGAAATGAATTCATCTTTGCCTGTTGATGAAATGGTGACAGTGTTGGTGCCAGGCAAACATCCTTGAGAAGAGCATTTTATAAACATGGGGCTATCACAAAAAGGCCTGTCCCTGAGCTGCAGTTCCTCTCCCCTCACCCTGCGTGGGGTTTTTTTGGAGAAGGACCTCTGATACCAATCTCATGGGGAGAGGCAGCCTTTGACAAATATTTAGATGTATTTTCCTGAGTATTCTGATGTCTTCTGGTTGATTATGGTAATTTTAAATAAATATTTACAAATAACTCAAAAGTAATGTTTTCAAAATACCTTGGTCAAAATAAAGACCTTTATTGAGGGTTGGTTTATTCACTAGTCAACCTGGATATTCATTCACTAGATAAGAGTACCAAGCAACAAGCTTCAGCTATTGGGCAATATAAAAATGTAATAAATAAATAAATAAATACATAAATAAATGAAAGCCAGTGTGATCTAGTGGATAGAGTGGGTTGGAATCTGTGCTTGGACATAAAGCTTACTAGTAATTTTGGGCTAGCACATATTTTTCAGCCTAAGCTACCATACACAATTGTTAAAGGATCATCTACAGGGGCCCTTCTCCGTGAGCCCCTGCCAAAGGAAGTGAGGCAGGTGGCTACTAGAAGGAGGGCTTTCTCCGCTGTGGCACCCCGGTTGTGGAATGAGCTCCCCAGAGAGGTCCGCCTGGCGCCTACACTGTACTGCTTTCGTCGCCAGCTGAAGACCTTTTTATTCTCTCAGTATTTTAACACTTAATTTTAACTTAAATTTAAATTTTACTGTTCTAACTCTGTATTTTAATCTTATATCAATTTTGTTGTGTGGTTTTATCCTGGTTGTGCTTTTTATACTGTATTTTGAATTGTGCTTTTAACATGTTGGTTGTTTTATTATGGTTTTAACTTTTGTGAACCGCCCAGAGAGCTTCGGCTATTGGGCGGTATAAAAATGTAATAAATAAATAAATAAATAAATAAAATGGGTAGACCTCTGCAGCTCCTTTGAGAAAAGGTGAAATGCAAATGTGATAGAAAAGTGAGGATCTGAAGTGGCTATAGTTTTCAGACATGCGAAAGATTGCCACTCACAACTATACAACTGTGCTATATTTTGAAATGGTAACCCTGTAGACAGGACTCTTAATTGTTGGTTCTCCCAAAAGAAAGATGTAAGAAAGCATAAACATAAATGCAGTGCAGGAGCTTGGGTTGTGCCCTACTTATTCTCTGCATTTGAGTCCTTCTTGGATCGAGACTGGCCAGACCTCTCAGGTGTTGGGGAGAAGGATGGTACTTTGTATTGCTTCCCTGCTGATGTTGGTTGTGATGGCAGAGATGGCTAGGGTGACAAAAGACTCCAACTGATAACTGTAGGGTGAGTGTCAAGCCTTAAAGAAACAAGCATTAAGAATGCAATCATAAAAATATGTACTAAGAAACAATTTTCACTGACTTCACTGAAAAGAGCTAAGAACAACAAATGGTTGTTTTTGTTTCTTTGTTCGCTTTTTAAAGGTGCTATATGGTGCTATAAAAATAAAAGGGCTTGTGGGACCTTATGTGCTCAGAATGCCTGGTCCTTATAAGCATCCTAGATGCTTATAAGGCACTCACTAGAGTGCCTTTTATCAGGTTTGGCTGACTTGCCAGCTGAGGCCTTATCTAGAGAAAGCAGATCTTGCCGCAGTTATATCCACATTGGACTGCCTTTAGCAACAGATTGGAGACTTCAGATGATATAGAATAAAACTGGCAGGATGCTTGTGGGTGAGAAGGTACGGATGATGTCTTCCAAAAGCAAATTGAAGATATGTCAGGAAAGCATGAAGTAGGAGTAATGGGGGTGGGGGGGACGGGACACACGACTTTAATTACCCTGATATCTGTTGGGGACAAACTCTGCTGAGCATGGGGTCTCCAGGAATTCCTGACTTGCCTTGCTAACAACTTTGTTCTTCAGAGAGTAGAGAAAGGAACAAGGGGATCAGGCATTTTTGACTTGATTCTGACCAATAGGGAAGAGTTAGTTGATGAGGTGAAAATACCAGGCTTTGGGGGAAAGTGATCATTTAATGCATGAATTCTTGTTTTAAATGAAAACTAAAGCTGAGTGTAGTCAAATGTGTACCTTGGACTTCAGGAAAGCTAATTTTAATGAATCCAGAGCAGTGATAAGTAGAATTCCAAGGCAGGAAAACCTAACAGGAAGAGGACTGAGAGGGATGAGAGTTCATGAAAAAGTAAAAAGAAGGCAAAGGTATACTAGACAAGCTGCTCAGCAAAGATGGCAAAATGCTGACAGACAGACAAAGAAAAGGCAGAACTCCTCAACTCTTATTTTGGCTCAGCCTTCTCCCAAAAGAGGATGCCCCTCTTGCATATGTGACAAACAGGCTGAAGGAATAGGAGTTTAGCTTGAGGTTGACAAATGGTTAAGGAATATCTGAACGTGATTAATGAGTTCAAATCCCGAGGTGCAAAATTAAAAGGGCAAAAAGGAAGATCTGGGAAATTATAGACCAATCAGTCTGACATCAGTATCTGGGAAGATTCTAGAGCAGATTATAACACTCTAGACACTAATGCTGTGATCAATTGAAGCCAGCATGGATTTGTCAAGTCAAGCAGGCTAATCTAACTTCATTTTTGATTGGGTAACTTATTTAGTAGATGTGGAAATGCTGTGGACATAATATATCTTTTATTTAAACAAGGTATTTGACAAAGCACCCCATGATGTTCTGATTAGCAAGCTAGTTAAATGTGTGCTGGATGGCACTATAACTAGGTGGATCCACAGCTGGCTGAAGAACTCTACTCAGAGTGCTTGTCAATAGTTCCTCATCAAACTGGGGGAGGGTATCAAATGGGGTGCTGCAAGGCTCGGTCTTGGGCCCTGTACTCTTCAACATTTTTTATTAGTGACTTAGAAGAAGAGGTAGTTGTGGAAAATGCGTGCCAAATTTTCAGATGACACAAAATTGTGTGTGATAGCTAATACTGTAGAAAAGAAACAAAATTCAAATTGATCTTGATAGGTTAGAAGACTGGGCAGAAAATAACAATGAAATTGAATAGATGTAAGTGCAGCGTTCTTTATTTAGGAAAGAGATATGAAATGCACAACTATAAGATGGGGGATATCTAGCTTGACTGTAGTTTGTGTGAAAAAGTTATTGGAGCTTAGTCAGCCATAAGCTGAATATGAGTCACTGGTGTCATGTGGCTGCAAAAAAGAGCAAATGCAATTTTAGTTTGCACCAATGTTTTAAATCACTCTATGTTGGTCAAATCTCACCTCAGATATTGTGTCCAGTTTTGGATGCCATACTTTAAGAAGCATTCAGATAAAATGGAACGAGTTCAGAGAAGGGCAATTGAGATGATCAGAGATCAGAAACTAAGTCCTACAAGGATAGATCGAAGGAACTTTGCATGTTTGGCCTTGAGAAGAGAAGACTGAGGGGGATATGATAACACTTTTCAAGTACCTAAAGGGTTGTCGCATGAAAGAAAGCTGCAATCTGTTCTCTGTCATTCAAGTCTGTCTGATACCAAATAATGAGGTTAAATTACATGAAGGCAGATTTCAGTTGAACATCAGGCAAAACTTCTTAACACACGGTAGTACAAACCTTCTAGTAAGGTGGTGGGTTCTCCATTGCTGGAGGTATTCAAGCAAAGACTGGACAGCTATTTGTCATGGTTGCTGTAAACTGGATTCCTGCACTGTGCAGGAGGTTGGACATGTTGGCTTGTGATTCTATGATACTATGATATTTTTAATCCACCTAATACTTTGAGAGAAGAATGTATGGCCCCATTTTACAATGGATTGTAAAATAGTATTTCTGTCTTGTGTTTCCATAAAAAATGCCATATGCTGAGTTTATAACTGCTGCTATTTTTTAGTTTGGATATTGGATTTAAGGCAAAGGAAGTAAGGTAGGTGGTTACTAGGAGCACCCCGGTTGTGGAACGAGCTCCCCAGAGAGGTCCGCCTGGCGCCTACACTGTATTCTTTTTGTCGCCAGCTGAAGACCTTTTTATTTTCTCAGTATTTTATCACCTAATTTAACTTTAATTTAAATTTTGCTGTTTTAATTCTGTATTTTAATCCTATATCAATTTCTGCTGTGTGGTTTTATCCTGGTTGTACTTTTTATATTGTATTTTGTATTTGGGTTTTTAGATTGTTGGTTGTTTTATTATGTTCCTCATGGTCTTAATTTTTGTGAACCGCCCAGAGAGCTTCAGCTATTGGGCGGTATAAATGTAATAAATAAATAAATATACATTTTTTACTCTGTTTTAATTATATTTGTAAGTTGTCTTGAGAGGACTGGTGACATATAAATGCCTTAAATAAATAAAATAGGATTGCACTCTTGGTATTCCTAATAACATTTCTCCTTATCTCTAGAGGTAAGGAGCTTTGGATGAAACAGTTTTGTAGCCAATTATGGTCTCTTCTCCTATTTTTAAATTGCTAGAAGAAATAGATGGAGTATTACTGCAATGTTCCCTTTTACATGATTCCCTATTTCGGAAGTTCCTGCTAGTTTGTGCAACAATTAAATATATATATATATATATATATATATATATATATATATATATATATTATTATTATTATTTATATAGCGCCATCAATGTACATGGTGCTGTATTTCTTTCCGCATATCAATTATTTTACCTTAATAGCAACAGTATTTTTCCATGTACAAAGAAGTTATAAGATTTTAAGATTTTAGAATTTTGCACGCTGCTTTATAACAACTTGCTGCTCTTATCGTCTTCCTCTGCAGTTGCTGTTCTTTGGATTTGGATGGCTGTTCTTCATGCGACGACTCTTCAAAGATTATGAGGTGGGGATAAACAGACTACTCTATTCTAACTGTAACTTTATTTTGATCTGAAAGAGAAACTACCAATGGGAGGTATTTAAATGAGTTAAAATAACTTGCCTTCCTCGGACTGCAAACCTGTGCACATTTGCTTGAGTGTAAGTGATACTGGTGTTGCATACACATGCCAGCAAACAATTCAGCAGCGACAACAACAGCAAAATTCACCTTTTAAAATAAATAAAAATAAATAGTGATTTCATGGCTGCAGAGCACCAAGTAGGTAAAATTCAGCTTGTTCTGAAGCTAAATTTGACGCTTGAAGAACACCGTGGTGATTTGTTGCTGAATTTTGCAAGTGCCCACAGAATGTCTGGTGCTCCATGAAGTGTGGTCGAGGGGTGGCAGAAATGGCCTCCAGATCTCCTGAAGTTGCTTACCCCTGATGTAGATTGCATTTTAGCAAAAACTGTGTATTCAAGTAAAGGCCCCCATTTTGTGCTTAAATCTATAGTAATCTATTCTTTCCTCTTGTATATGGATGTTGAATATTCTGCTTATTGGAAGAGACTTTTGTTTCTGCTTTATTTGCTTTTTTACAGGTGCGACAGTATGTTGTACAGGTTGTCTTCTCTGTAACGTTTGCTTTTTCCTGCACCATGTTTGAACTTATCATTTTTGAGATTCTAGGGGTCCTAAACAGCAGGTAAGCATAGCAGCTACTCTTAATGATGTTTTAGATAGGACTGTGACCTTAGTTCTTAGGCTTAGTTTATGGAGTCATTGTTTAGTTTGATGGTATTCTGTCACTTTTTAAAATTCCAGTTTGCCTAGTTGTAAATTATTTATGTGAAGCAGTGGATTGCAATAAGGATTTAGAAAATTGTTGCTGGTTTTTTTTAGGGAGTGTGTTTTTCAATAGTGTTTACTGCAAGGTACTTGGCAACATTCCCAACAGCAAATAAGATGTTGGAAAAATTATAGTAAATATAATTATGTTCTGAGGCTATTACTATCTTGCATAACTATTGGTTGTCTAATCTAAAATTACCAAAATTTCAAGATCTTTCTGCATCTACTGTTTCTGGGCATTGAGTATCCAGCTGATGCCAAAATATTTATTGGTTCCCAAGTACATATAACTCCATTTACCGTATTTCTTCGATTCTAAGACACAGTTTTTTCCCTAAAGTAACAGCTCTAAAAATTGGGTGCGCCTTAGATTCAATGGCGCCTTAGAATCGAAGAAATACGGTATATAATTTTAGTTTATTGAGGTCACCCAGTTTGGCTTCTATAACTTCCCTGTCCGTCTCTAAGGGTACAATCCTATGCATGTTTAGATAGAAACAGTCTGTAGGACTTTATCTAAACATGCATAGCATTGCATCCTGTAAACTGTCTTTGCATGCTACTGAGCACCTTGCCCATCAATTCCTGTGGAATTCCCTGCCTCTGGAGGTCAGGCAGGCTCTGACCTTGTACTCCTTTCGGCGCCTCCTGAAAACATCTTTATTCCAAGAAGCCTTTCTTTAACATGCAGCCTTGGATTTCTGATTTTTGCTTCTTTTTAAATTTTGTTTTAACTGTTTTATTCTGTTTTTATTTTCATTTTACCTTGTACAGCGCTCTGAAATTTTTCAATGGGGAGCGGTATATAAATATTCTAAATAAATAATAAATAAATAAACAGATTGATGAAAATACTACCCAGAGGACCTTTTCTTCTGTCGCCCCCAGACTATGGAATGGCCTGCTGGAGGAGATTTGTCAACTTAACTCTCTCTCTCTGAGTTTAAGACAGCTATGAAGACTAGCCTCTTCTGGCAGGCCTCCCCAGATGAATTTTAAACCAAGAATTTTAAGATGTCTTGATTGTTTTTTGATATTGTATTGCTTTTATATGCTTTTAAAATTAATTTTATGTATTTGGTTTATATTGTATTGTTGTATAATGTTGTTCCCCGCCTCGATCCAAAGGGAGAGGTGGGTAAGAAATACTACTATTACTACTACTACTACTACTAAAATAATAATTAATTCGTCTGTGGACATTTAAGCCAAAAAGAATGTTTAAAAAAGTGTCTTAGTAGTACCTGAAATTGCATTGATGGAAAATATGGTAACGCTCTGATTTTTTAAATGTTTTCATGCTTAAGAAGTCAAATGCACCTTCTGAAATGTTGGATGCTGATGGCACAAAATTGTTGACAAAAGAGCAAATTCCGTGTGAGAATTCTTAGTTGTGCCACTCCTGAGGTTATGGTTGATCTACATTATGTGTGGTAATCCATTAAGATTACTTTATTGAGAAATTACTTACATATCTGAGAAAGGACACACTGCAATAGATTAAGAAAATATATTCTGTGATTATGATTAGTATTAAATAATCCTTGTGTTATTTTCAGCTCTCGGTATTTTCACTGGAAATTGAACCTCTGTGTGATTTTGCTTGTCCTGGTGTTCATGGTGCCCTTTTATATTGGCTACTTTGTTGTGAGCAACATCCAATTGTGTAAGTATGCATACACCTCAAAAAACTGTAGTGGCAAAAGTACTTTGGATCTCAAGCGAAAATAACATTTGCCACTCCCAAGTAAAATAGATAATGGTCTTAATTTTATTTATTTTTTATTTTTTTAGTGCACAGACATAGACTGATTTTTGCCTGTGTTATCTGGCTAATGTTTATGTATTTCTTCTGGAAACTGGGAGATCCATTTCCTATCCTTAGTCCAAAACATGGTGAGTGTCATAAAATACTTCAGTTCATTGGTGATTGCTAACTCTCTGAAACAAACCACTGTACATAAAATACTTGATCTGTGGGTGGGGTGGGGGTGAAGAGACCATCATGTTTAATGTTAATGTGGGAAAAAGTCAGGACTTTGAAAATAATGGGTGTTTTTTGTAGATGTGAAATAGATCAGATCTTTGTATCATATATACGTAGTAGAAGTAAGTGTATTCAGTTAGGTTTACTCCCAAATAAATGTGCATCGGATTGTAGTCTTAGGAAATCTGGCAGTTTGATGAAAGTGTTTGTGCTGCTTAAATCTTTATTAGCACTTTGAAGTTCTAGCAAAAGGAACTTGCACTCACATGCCTATTTGTAAATATAGTATACACTGAGCTAGTTACAATTCCGAATATCTTGGATGGGAAATCTGTAACAGAGAATCAAGAATTCAGGGTATTTATTTCTGTTATGCACAGTAATTCCTAATGTATACTAATATTTTGGTTTACTTAAGTGTTTCTTTTTCCTCCGCTAGAGACCATCCCACTTCCTCACATTATGCCTGCCATGTGTTTGAGTGCTTGAAAGATTTCTTAGTGAAACCTGCTCTTTCTGCACTCCAGTGAAGCTGTACTATGTACTCCCATCTAGGTTGACAGGCAAGGGAGAGTATTACTAGATAATGGGTAGGAGACCCTAGGTTTGTGAATACTCAGTTTCACTGAGATGTTTGTCAGTGACTCAGGACTGATTCTTAGATTATGGCTGCTACTTATGGGGCTGTTTTAAAAATGGCTGTGTTGCAGTTCCTTTGTATAACTAACTCTTTGACAGTAGCACCTTTGTCATTTTGTTTTGAAATTCTGTATCATGGCTCTTAATGTTGCGTTTATTTTATTATTTTTTACCTGATTACTGATTTATCTGATTATTTGTTTTATTTTTTGTAAACTGCCTTAATTGGTTTCAGAAAGGTGGCATAAAAATATCTAAAACTTAAATAGCAAGTGACTACAGCAGAACTTTCAAAGAAATCTTTAGCTCTTAATGCATTCTTCACAAATGGGATATTCCCGTATTCCTGTACTCATTGCAAGGGTATATGCCACTCTGTATGCGGTAGTACCTTTTCAGCATTCATGGAGAGGAGTACCTACCTATCTATGAAATGGGGCCTGTAGATATTAAGTAACTGGAGTTACACTGGAAGTTTAAAAACCAAATGATTTGTGCAGATAAAACTATAATAATGAGTTATATTCTTCTTTTCTGTATTTTAAGAACATAATAGTGAAATGATCTTGCTGGTATTTTCCTTTTTATCAGGAATTCTGTCCATAGAACAGCTTATCAGTCGAGTGGGAGTCATTGGGGTGACCCTCATGGCTCTGCTTTCTGGATTTGGTGCAGTCAATTGTCCATACACATATATGTCTTATTTTCTCAGGTAAACCGAGTTTTGTGATTTATTTGTTTTTGTCTGTATTTTCCTTCCTTGGTTTTTCCCTGTCTAACTCCTCTGTCTCGGTAATGCTGATTGTTGTTATTTTGACCGTATTCAGCATCTGTGGCTTTGCTTCTCCTTATACTCCAGTAGAAGTGGAGAAGCGGGGGCAAGGGAGGTGGAGGATTTGGGAGGGGCTGGATTGGCCACTGCTGTACTAGAGTGCAGAGCCATTTCAATAGATCTCTCTTTCTCTCGCGCTCTGTTATAGGAATGTGACAGATGCAGATATTCAAGCTCTGGAACGTCGTCTTCTCCAAACTATGGACATGATCATTAGCAAAAAGAAACGGTAAGGCAAACATAATAGGAATCTTTTTACTTCATTAGATTTTTCCATCAGGATAATGAGTTTCTTCAATAGAAACAGTGGACAAATTGTTTCTATTGCAGAGCCTCAGATATTTATTAAAAGAGCTAAAATAGTTGCAAAGCTGTTGTGTGAATTAGCTTGTTGAATGAAATAAGGGAACTAGTAGGGTTAGAACAGTTATAATATTTTAACAAAAATTGCATTCATTCATATGCGGTGAGTGGAAGTTCTAATTGCTATTTCATGTGCTGAGGACCTAGTTGTATATCAGTGAAGTCTACTTCTTAATTTTAATCAATTCTGAAGAGTGAACAAGTGAAAATCCCAGCCTCAGGATTGCGGTATATAAAAAAGTGATCACTTTTTTAAGCCATTTAAACTTCTTCCTTCACAAGAAAGCCATTTGTGGATTTTCCCTCCCATGTGAAATTCTTGCCTGTATAGAGCCGTTTACACATGAATGAATGCCACAGGAAGGGAAGGAATTTAATATGGCCTCCATTTTGCATTTGTTTTATGTGCTCCATGAGGCACTGAGGTTTTATTTTGGGGGGCAGAACTGGTGACAACATGAATAGTACTTATCATGTTTGCAGTTAAAAAATAAAATTCCAGTACACAGCTTGAGTTTTTCTTCGAATTTAAATTATTCTGGCCTTGATTTGTTTGGAAAAGTTGGTATTTTTTTTCCCTAATTAATTTATTTTTTAAAGAATCGGTTAATAACAAATTCATAATGGATTGGCATGAAACTGGGCAAAAGAAGTGAGCTGTTGAGATATATATATATATATATATATATATATATATATATGTATGTAAATTAAAGCAGTTACTCTAATGGCTGAAATCTGGGGGTGGGGGAAATGCTTTACCTGGGCGCAAAATCATAAGGTTGGATCCAGACTTATTTCACTTCACTTTCATTTATTTCTTTTCTGTACCACCCCGTAGCCAAAGTTTTCCGAGCAGTTCACAAAAATTACAATTCAAAAATACAACGTAATAAAAATATCCTATAACATCTTTAACATATAAAATTAGAAAACAATTTTAACAGTTAAAAAACAGTTATGCTAAGATACTGTGACCTGATAAATCAACTGACAATGAAAGGCTCCATAATGTGTGCCAAATACCTTGGAGCGGAGGAAAGTCTTAACCTGGAGCCAAAATGATGGCAAAGCTGGCACCATATGGACCTCAGTGGGGATAGTGTTCCATAATCGGGAGCGATCACTGAGAAGGCCCTCTACCTTGACCCTCCAAGCCTCCCACTGAAGAGGAGCTCAGAGGAACACCTCAGACGTTGATTGTGGTATCCACGTAGTTTCATATCAGGAGAGGTACTCCATCAGGTATTGTGGTCCCGAGTTCTGTGAACCGCCCAGGGAGCTTTGGCTATTGGATGGTATAAAAAGGCAATAAATAAATAAATAAATAAATAAATGTATAGGTTAAAACCAGCACCTTGAATTGGGCATGGAAACATGCAGGCAGCCAGTGTAAGCAGGCCAGAATTGGTGTTACATATTCAGAACTTCTGGTCTTCAGGGGCAGCCCTATTGCAGTAATCTGACTAAGAAGTTACCAGAGCATAGTCTGCTAAAGCCAGGTTATCCCCCTCTAGATAGGGGCATAGCTCAGCTACCGGCCGAACCTGGTACAAGGCATTTCATGCCACCTTAGCCTACCTTAGCCACAAGTTACAATGATGAATCCAGGAGAGCCCTGAAACTATGAATTTGCTCATTCAGGGGGAGTGCAGCCCCATCTAGAACTGGATAAACACCCTCCATGTGGTCAGAAGAACCATCCACTAACAGCATCTTAGTCTTGTCTGGATTGAGCTTCATCCGTTGTCGCAGCCAGGCACTGAACTGGCACATTCACTTAGTCTTAGAGTGGACCCATTGAAATCACTGGGACTTAAAATAGTCACAACTAACCTATGTCCCATTGATTTCAGTGGATCTACTCTTGGAGTGGCTAAGTCTGGATCCAGTGCATAGAATATTCTTTAATTTGTGCCTAATTGGGGAGCCCCCTGACTCTAACTTAATAGCTGCTTGGAGAATAGTGATTGTCCTTTCTCAGGAAATACATTGTTAATTCTTAACACTTTTTCTGAATTGTATAAATCGGAAAAATGTTAGTCTGTTACATTTACAGACTAAACCACTGATTTTGAAAAATCAGGAACGCCTAATTTAAATGTTTACATTCTTAAAAGTTGGCCATATTATGACTATGTGTTATATTTTGTTTTGGTTCTAGTTTGTGCCTCTCTTTTTTAGCACTTGACTTTTCCTCCCAATCAGGATAGCAATGGTTCACAGAAACATGTTCCAGAGAGGGGAAGTGCATAACAAGCCCAGTGGTTTTTGGGGGATGATAAAAAGCGTCACAGCATCTTCATCAGGCAGTGAAAGTATCCTTTTCCCGCCATGCTCTGCTTTGCAGCATGGGAAGGGTGGGGTGGGGGTGGGGCGTAAATGCGAGAACTCCATATATTAAATGTATAGTTGACAGGCTATGCAGAACTTTTTAGCTTCAACTGTTGAGATCTGTATACCTTCGATAAAACAACATTAACTGAACCTACAAGTGGTAAACACTGGACTTGATCTTTCAGGGCAGTTATTCTCATGGCCACTTTTGCATAAATGAGCAGTTTTCAGAAATGACAGTGGGTGTGGGTGGAAAACATGGGACTGGCTATGTAGCTTTGATAAATCATCACCTTGCATTGTTAGCTTCCCTTTTACGCAATGTTAATAACAATACTGATTTCCTTACTATAGCGGGGGGAGAAATGTTGTGACAAACTGCATTTTAAGGTGCTTTATGTTGCGGTTGCCCTTTTTATTTTCTTACTTGTGTTTAAATATTATTTTGGATATGTTTGAGATTTCAGCACTATGCAGGATTGAGCTGTTATTACTAGGAGATGAGCTAGGGTGAAACTTTGCGTTATTTGAAATGTACAGCTACTGCCACAGGAAGCAACTCTTATTCTGTCTCCTATCTGTAACATCTAGGACAACTTACCCATGCAACACTAGTGGTAATGTAAATTATGAGTAAGTGATCTCTAGTGATCTGCTCTGACTTGGATGCTATTGTTGATAATAGACCCAGTGGATGTAACTTTGCTTGTCCAGTATTATTGGATACTTTTCAATTTGCACAGTCCAATGATGTGGACAGGGTCCTTGGATTGGTGAGAGCCACCACGTGTATACTAGATCCTTGCCCTTCCTGGCTTATAAAAGCTGCCAGAGAGGGACTGGCTGAGTGGGTAAGCGGAGTGGTCAATGCCTCCCTTTGCCAAGGAAGGGTCCCAACCTGTTTGAAGGAGGCAGTGGTAAGACCCACACTGAAAAAGCCCTCCTTGGCCCCCACTGTACTGGATAACTACCGGCCAGTCTCCAACATCCCATTTTTGGGCAAGGTATTGGAGCGTGTGGTGGCCTCCCAACTCCAGGGATTCCTGGATGAAACAGATTATCTAGATCCATTTCAATCTGGCTTCAGGCCTGGTTATGGGACAGAAACAGCTTGGGTCGCCTTGGTGGATGATCTTCGCCAGAAACTGGACAGGGGGAGTGTGTCCCTGTTGGTTCTGCTGGACCTCTCAGCAGCGTTCGATACCATCGACCATGGTATCCTTCTGGGCCGCCTTGCTGGGATGGGTCTTGGAGGCACTGTTTACAGTGGCTCCATTCCTTTCTGGATGGACGGACCCAGAAGGTGGTACTGGGGGATTCCTGTTCGACTCCTTGGCCATTGACCTGTGGAGTCCCTCAGGGCTGTTTTGTCCCCCATGCTATTTAACATATACATGAAACCGTTAGGAGAGGTTATCCGGAGTTGTGGGGTGCGGTGCCACCAGTATGCTGATGATACCCAACTCTACTACTCCTTTCCACCCAATTCCAAGGAAGCAGTTTCTGTGCTAAACTGCTGTTTGTTGGCAGTAATTGATTGGATGAGGGCGAACAAATTGAAGCTTAATCCAGATAAGACAGAGGTGCTCCTGGTCAGTCGAAAGGCAGATCAGGGAATAGGGATTCAGCTTGTGTTGGATGGGGTTACATGAAGACACAGGTCCACAGCTTGGGTGAACTTCTGGATTCAGCCCTGAGCCTGGATGTTCATGTTTCGGTGATGGCCAGGAGTGCATTTGCACAGTTAAAGCTAGTGCACCAGCTGCGCCTGTTCCTAGAGATGTCAGACATGGCCACGGTGACACATGCCTTAGTTACATCCCGATTGGATTACTGTAACACGCTCTACGTGGGGCTGCCTTTAAAGAGTGTTCGGAAACTCCAGCTGGTTCAAAGAGCTGCAGCCAGAGTGTTGACCGGGGCTGGTTACAGGGAGCATACAACTCCCCTGTTAAAACAGCTCCACTGGCTTCCAGTCTGTTTCTGGGCACAATTCAAAGTGCTGATTATGACCTATAAAGCCCTATATGGCTCAGGTCCAGGTTATTTGAAAGACCGTATTCTCCCTATGAGCCTGCCCGTGCTTTAAGATCTTCTGGAGGAGCCCTTCTTTCAGTCCCACCATCTTCACGGGTGTGCTTCGTGCGAACATGGGGGAGGGCCTTCTTGGTGGCTGCTCCAGTGCTTTGGAACTCTCTTCCTGGGGAAGCTAGACTGGCTCCCTCCTTGATGGGCTTTCGGAAGCAGACTAAAACTTGTTTGTTCCAGCAAGGCTTTGGAGAATAATCTGTCCCTCCATTTATGTTAATTGATTTATAATTTTGTTGTGTATTTTAAACGTGTTTTTTTTCTTTTTTTCTTTTCAATGTATGTTTTAAACTTTGTAAGGCCGCCTTAAGGCCCACTATTGGGCAAAAGGTAGGATACAAATATAATAATAACAACAACAACAACAACTACAACTAACACCAGTGGTGTTAGCTGGCATGATGGAGGAACCCTTTGAGTCAGCTTACACTATTGATGTTGCGTTTACACTAGCATAATGTAATTTATGTTAGCGCTAGTGTCACATTGCATACTGCGTTTTCCTTCCCCCTTGTGATTTTAAGAGAATAGATACGAGTTCCTTATCTGAAGATTTGTATCATTATACTCATGAGATTATATGATAGTATCCTATTGTCATCATCCATTGCAATCCTGCAGATGGCAATGGTGTACAGTTTCTAAGCTGTAGTAGTTACTTTGCAATACAGAGCCAGTGCAAACTTAAAGTACTTACTATTCATCCTTTGTATATGGTGTGTTAGCTGCTCAAAGTTCAGACATTTTGAAAACATGCCTACGCTGTGGGCTAAAGAATGAAAGGAACCTTGAAGTGTGCTCTTTACATGATGTTATACTTGATTTTGTCCTTGACAACCTTGGTTTGCCAGATCTGGCGCTTATCCAGCAGGAAGTAGATGCTTTGGAGGAGCTGAGTCGGCAGCTTTTCTTGGAAACAGCTGACCTGCATGCTACCAAGGTACAGGCTAAGGGGATTCTTCTCATGCCTAATGGGTGGGTAGAAGGAATAGCTAGGCGGGACAAAAAGGTAGAAGAAATTTACAAATCATCCAACAGGTGAACACAGTACATACAGGAGCTGTGGTTTTATGACACTCTGTCAGGTGCATTTTCTTCAAAGGGTTTTCCCCCCCCTCTGGGATCATGGACATGAGAGTAATCCAGAATTTTATGTTGCATTGGGAGACGGTTAATCTAGATAGATTTTTGTCAATTTATAGGAAGGCTTAGGCAGTGAATATGTGTGTCTTATTAAAATAATATTGTTATAGACTGAAACTGTTAACGTAAAGAGATAGCATGCACTTTTGACTTAAAGGCAAACATGGAAGCCTGGAGATTTGGTTTTGTTCTCCTGTTATGTAATTTGAATTTATATAACTTAGGCTCCTCATCTGTAAATGGGCCAATATGTTTTATTTGTGTCACATGTTCTTTATGAGATGTAAATTGTTTTATTGATGGGAAATCCATGTGATAAGATATGCTAGTTTAAAATGATGAATCTGAATGTCTCCTGAAACTGAAAAAATTCTTGTTTGTAGGAAAGAATAGAGTACTCTAAAACATTCCAAGGGAAATACTTCAACTTTCTGGGCTACTTTTTCTCCATCTACTGTGTCTGGAAAATTTTTATGGTATGTTAACACTGCTATTGGGATGGTAATTTATATTTGCAGTCTTGCAAAGGCTGTGCTTAGTAAAAGGAACTTTCTACCACCTGACTTTAGTTGTTGGTTTTGAATAAAATTGATGTTCAGGCAAGAATGGATGTGTTTTGTCTTATAACAACATAACATCACTGGGCAGTAGTGTGTATATATATGTGCATACATGTATTTATTATTATTATTATTTATATAGCACCATCAGTGTACATGGTGCTGTACAGAGTAAAACAATGCATATGTCTGTGATAACGTACCATGAAAGAGGAATGCATGTATATCCTACAATGGTTCTAGTGAAGATGTCTTAAGTAGTATTGTGCCTCTCTCTTTCGCTTTCTCTCTGCTTTAGGCAACAATCAATATTGTATTTGACAGAGTTGGAAAGACGGATCCAGTCACAAGAGGAATTGAGATCACTGTGAATTATTTGGGCATCCAGTTTGATGTGAGAAATGTTTTAAATTTCAACTTCTTTCTGTAATGCTTGTTCGTAATTATTTAGTTCTTCTCTGCTCAGAGCTTGATACTGTATGAGTGGGAAGTATGAACTTGTGTAATTTATTGGTTGTTCCTGTTTTTTTATCCTAAGCTAATGCATTAAGACAACATAGTATTTAATTATGTTTCTATATAATTTTAGATAGACACTACTTGGAAATTCTATTGCACCTTTAGCCTGCAGTCCTAAACACACTTACCTGGGAGTAATTCCCATTGAACTTAATAGGGCTTACTTCTGAGTAGGCAAATGCTGCATGAATAATAATAATAATCAGGTTTGGATTTGTTGTCTGGGATGGCAACATCTTTATTTACGCATTGAAGAAGAATTTTTTGTCCACTCTTTTTGAAAGCCAAAAATGCTGGGGTTCACGCATCTGGATTTTTGGACACAGAACACTGAGGAAAACTTCTACTTTTTTCCCTTCTTCTTTCAGTGTGTCATTGAGTCAGGTTTTTCTTAGCTAATTTTCTTGCTAGTGGCAAATGTGAAAAAGTTATCAGTTGTTCTAGTTCATCTGGAACCCAGTAAATGTGTTGTGACTTTAGCCAGATTGGTAAGTTTCATGCAAAATGATAACTATGATGAAAAATCCCCCAATTTTTGCTCAATCACAGGGAAGGTGTAACTGTGAGAAAACGTAAAAACTCAAGTTTGTGAAGGGGTTTTGAAATCCTGTTGGGTATTATTGATCCTTGACACTGTTTTTGATGATATAAAGGAAAATAATTAATTTGTCTATTATGAAAAGAGACAATATATTGCTTTTTCTCCCTCTTCATTCCTTTTTCACATGAAATAGGCAGAGGTGGTTCCGAGTGAAACATCTATAAATATGGCACATACTTAATAACTTTAAACAGTATATGGTGGGGTCACTTTATGTGCATGATTCTTCAATTGTCCCAGTCATTCCAGTAGGGACAGAGTTAATCCCGAAAGCCATAAGTATAAAAATATCATTTTTTCACTAAAGGAGAAGGGTCATTCAGACACCACATGGCAATTTACACCTTGTCATGATTGAAGACTGCCTGGAACATGGAGCTGGGGAAGACTCTAATACACAGGTTTTCAATTTCCCCCCCTGCTGAAGTCTCTATGGATATAAACATTCTAAACCTTTAGAAAATATGCATTTAACACAGAATTTTCAATAGAGCTACACTTAATTGAAAACTAAGTTCTGTTCTGCTGCTTGGCCAGAAGATGGCATTAGCTCCCATCTTCATTACAAGATATTGTATGGGCTTAGATTAAATGTTTGACTGCCTTAATTTACTCTATAAAATTCAGTCTGAATCCAGTATTTCCTGTGTGTACAAACCTGGCAAGATCTATAGGTGTGAAACTAAAAGTATTTTATGTGAACGCATTCTTGTATGCACTTCTTCAGAGGACAGTGGGCATAGATGAAGTGAGGCAGCCTACCAAGTTCGTACTTGGCTGATGTAGCTATGAGCATTTTTGAGGGTTTAACCATTTCTTGTCTGTATTACTGCAGGTAAAATTCTGGTCCCAGCATATTTCCTTTATCCTTGTTGGAATAATTATTGTCACTTCTATTAGGGGTTTATTGATAACACTCACTAAGGTAAGCGTGGGCACGATCCTGTTCTATTACTGTGGTTGAGCAGAGGAGAGTGTAATTCAGTCCTGTAAGAGTGTTAGGGTAGAACTGCACATCACAAAAAGCAAGAGATGGCTGCTGAATTCCATGTTGGTTTCCCTCCTCTCCCTCAGTAACATGTTGTTCCACCTACCTCCTTGTCCTGGTGTCATTATGCTGAGCAGTTCCCCACACCTTGATCGCAGCCCTGACTACTGGAGGCAGGGAAATGCTCCCTATATGCTTTTAATATGGATTGCTACACTGCTGTGGAGAACTGGAACAGCTTGAGGAATTGGATAGATTGTTACAGAAAATCGACAACATCGTGCAGTGGAATAGCCACCCCCACTGTCCCTTGAAATTATAATTTTGTACATTTATTTTCTAGAACCTTCAACTCTTAGCAGTATAGAAGATTCTACTGTAAAGTCGCTTTTTGGACCAAAAGGTTATTTGTTCAACAGAACAAATAGTAAATGTGCTGTCTGTGGAATGCTGCTGTATGTCCTGCACACCAGGAAACACATGGAGTATCGCAGAGTAGAAAGCAACTTGGCCACATCAGCAGAATGTCCAGTCGCACAGTGCTCTTGTACTGACTTCTTATAGCTGGGTCATACAAGACACTGATCTCTAAATGAGCAGGCCCAGTCATCTCCCAAGTTATTGCATTCATGTTGAGACAGTGGCGGGTAGGATCATGAACAGCTATTGCCATGGTCATAGCAGCACTTTTTTCCAGCCACTGCAATCCCTTGAATACTTTACTGTGTATCCAAGTTTGCCTACCTTTTTGTTCATATGAAGAATGGCTGAGTACAACCAAGACTGTTGGCATGTAGACCAAAATATCTTTTGTATGAACTTTAAAAAATGTAGCTTGTATGTGATCCTAAGTGAATGTGGAATTCAATATAGGATATCATCAAAAAGTGGGGAGTGGAGGTAATTGTCATAAATTACCCTACTGTTAGCTCCAGATTAACTTTTTCTCTTTTCTAATCAATTCTAAATATGAACTCTACAGTTCTTAGCTACTATGGTCATGTTATGAATAATGTTGATGATCTCTTTAGTTTAGCCTTAGAAATATTATTAAAAACACTTTTGACATGTTGCTGACTCAATATAAATGTGATTCTGTGTTTGTGAGCTGATTTTCTGGTGTTTGTCTTTATAGTTTTTCTATGCTATTTCAAGCAGCAAGTCTTCTAATGTTATCGTTTTATTGCTGGCACAGATCATGGTGAGTATTTTAGCCAACTTGGTGATCAACTACTCATCCTCTTAGTTAAGTGAATAGCCGGGGAAATGGGATGTCTGATGTTTCCTTTATCTTCTCTGCAGGGGATGTATTTTGTGTCTTCAGTGCTTCTGATTCGAATGAGTATGCCTCCAGAGTATCGCACTATAATTACTGAAGTGCTAGGAGAATTACAGTTTAACTTCTACCACCGTTGGTTTGATGTTATATTTCTTGTTAGCGCTCTCTCCAGCATCCTCTTCCTCTATCTGGCACATAAACAGGCTCCTGAAAAACATATGGCACCCTGAGCCCATCTTAGTTCTTCTGTGTAAGATGAATGAAAGCAGTGCACTTGGCATATCACCATCTAAAGATGGCTTTTTGTGCGATGGACAATCAGCTCTTTGGTTCAAATCAAATCTTTCACTGAGGGCAGAGAGAGGCAAGAGATAGCCCCAAGATGCAAGATGCCGTCCTTACAACACAAGCGTGTCCATTTCTGGAGATAAAACAGGAGAAGGAGAAACCATTCTACAGTGTTTAGTAAATAGAATTGACAAGGTGTCTGCTTAATTGTCAAAATCTGGAAGATAGTGAATCGGAATATCTAAATAAATCAGCTTTTGTAATAATTTACAATAATTTTATGACAACGATGCAGACTTTATAAATAAGTTACTAAGAGGGTGGAATGAAGAATGGTGAATCACTAGTGTGTGTGTGTGTGTAAAAAGCAGCTCTGGGTACTTACGACACATCAAACTTAATACAGCCCACCAGGGGTTTGCTCCCATTGTGGACTGCAAAAACATATGAGTTGTCTTATCATTGGTAGGCCACTATATGGGTAATGGGCTGTGTAGCCCTGTTCTAAAAAGGTGTAACTCAAACTTGTTATTTTTTCATTCGATCTTAGACTAATCCTCACCTGTTCTCATTTCATATTGTAAGGAGAACTGAGACTTTGTAGGACTTCAGTGGCAAATATGAATGTGTATTATATGCTAGGAGTGCCACAGGTTGCCCACCTCTACGCTAGCTGTTTGTTTTCCTCCTTGTGGATCACACAGCAACCTGATATATTGTTCATGGAACCTGCATTCTTAATTCCGAGGTTAGGTATATATGGATATTAAGTGGGTTCTTAAAAGCAAGTGAGAAGCTAATTGTAAATTGTTGTTTCGAAGTTGGGCATATTCCTTCTCCTAATTTTAGGGTCTCCAAATAAGCTTTTAGAACCTTTTCCTAAAAGAAACCCACAGATGGATGTGCAGAATGAGATTTATGGTGTGTGTGTTAGATAACAGCTGTTAATAAATGCATAGAGCCCTGCCCTCCTCCTTTTTGTTTGCAACAGGAACACTCTGTGAGCCTCACCTCTCTACCAATGTAACATTTTATTTGTTGGTAATGGTGGTGGGGAACAGTGCTCAGTCTTAGTACTTGATTGATTTGCTTCTCCTGCCTCCTCCCTATAGCAGATGACAGAGAGGGGAATGGGAACTGTGGGCTAAAGGAAAAAAGGGTTGAAAACCGCCTAATATAGCAAGTGTTCAAGTATTGGGAGGGAGAAAATGTGAATGCATGGATGAAATTCGGCATCCACAAAGGCTTAGGGTGGGGGATGTTAGGGGTCAAGGGAGCTACAGTGTGTGGGAAAAAGATATAGACACAGAGCTGGTATTATAAAGGAATAAATAAAAATCTTGACCATGTCCTTAACTTATACATCTGAATAGCGCAACCTATTCCAGAGTTAGTTCACGTTTAGTTAAAAGCCTCTTTTGTCCTCGTTCTTTTATGAGGAAGAGGTAAAGCAGTGTAAGGGCTTCAGTCAAGCATTAGGTTGCAGGAACTGAATCTTTCACATAAGCATTCTGTATATCCGGAACACTTCAGACACAGTGAGATTAAGAGTGAAAGGATTTATTACAATAAAAGGAGGTATTGAACAGAATTAGTACTGAAATAGCACATTAGTGTTAATGTGCCAGCACATAACTGGTATTCTACAGTGACTGAAGTGTTTGAATGTTGGGCAATAAAGCCTAAAATTCATTTATTCTAAAATGCTACTGGATAATGGTTCACAGAATTCAATGTAATAAACTTTAGTAAACATTATGCTAATTTAATTAGTACATAGTAAGTGTTCCCATGTACAGAAGGTATTATGAATTAACTTACCATTTTCCACTAGGAAACCTTTGGCAGCAGTTAACACAGTGACATACTTATGCATGCAGTCTAGTGCAGTGGATTGGGGTCTATTTGGACAGCAACTTAACAAGAATTATTAATGAATCTAATAGAATCACGTACTCCCAATCTTATGCATATTTGTTTGAAGGAACTCCCACAGTGTTCAGTAGGACTTGATTTCAAGTAAGCATGCAAAGGATTTCAGCCAAAATTTTCTGAGCTGTACTAGTAACTCTTTGCTTTAGAATGGTAGTCATACAGCATTGACTTTCAGGTACAAACACTGGAAGGTTCCTGATTTCTGGTATCATAATCTGGTATCATCATCTGAGGCATCTGATGCTGAAGAAGAAGATGAGCTGGCCTGGAGAAGAAAAGCAGAAAGTGTAAAAGGTTGTTAGATTAGTAGTTTGATCTAGTCTAGTCTATTGTCTGACTGGGTAAGGCCACACTATGCTTTTTCCCTGGGGCTGTCCTTGGATCGTCCCTGTGCATCCAAATGATGCACAGGGGAAAGCAGGGACGACCACTTCCATTTTTGTGGGATAACTGGTTGCCCAGTTTCCTCAATTTTCCCCGTGTTCCCAGGACCATCCCGAGGACCGCAGGTGGTGTGCCACGCGCTCTGGGGCCTGAAATGGGCACAGAGCCTGATGGGGTGGGTCTGTGCCTATGGGGGGAGCAATGTCGCCCTCCCCAGGATGATGGGGGTGGGGTGCATTTTTTAAAACACTTTTTTTTTGCCACGTGCACGGCTCCTCTTCTGAAGAAGAAGAAAAAAGGGTAGCTGTGACATCCCTCCTTCCAGGACATCACCCTACTGTTTGGACACTGGGGGAGGATCACAGAAGCATATAAGTCCACGATCCTACACCCTTAGGTGTGGACAAGCCCTGTGATCACTCTAAAGTTTCAGACAAAACAGCAAGTAATTGAGTATTATTAATTATTAACTAGGAGCTCTAATCAACTTGTGATTTAAACTTAGCTTGAGCCTAGGCATAGCCTAGCTATCACATGTAATAATTCAGTACTGCTAAGGTCTTCACATGATCAGTCACTTACAGCCTACTCACATTAATTTGGTAATTGAGTTCTACTGATTTCAATGGGATTTTTGTTCAGAGATGCTTAGGATAACGGCCTTACGTGGATTCCTTCCTCATGTGTCTTTTCTTAAATTAAGTAACTCACCTTCTCTCGTGGTTTTGGCTGTGGCCGTTCTGGGGCTTGTATCTCTGTGTAAGCAGGAGGGTCCTTACTACCATCTAATACATCTGCCATTGAGGTAGTAATAGGCATATTCTGAGACTTGAAGTACTGATAAGCCTCTTCTTCACATACTAGTAGCATGAGCGTGTTGCCACTATCACGGATTCTTGCCACGACGTTTTCATAGTTTTCATTCTCCACATTGACACCATTCACTTCTATCAAGATGTCATCAACTTGCAGCCCTGCAATGTGTCCTGGCCCATTGTTCTGTACCTGAAATTATATTGTATTAGAAGCAGACATTCCACTGTTTGAGAATGGGTGGCAGCATATAATAGGAGGTAGTTCGGACCACTAAATTACAGGACAGGACTAAATTATTCACAGTAAGAAATTGTATATGTGAGACTTTTGTAAATAATAATATGCAATAGTTTAAAAATAAGGGGATTGTATTTCTTTTAAGATCAAAATTTTCAGTGAAGAAATGGAGACAATATTGTTGCAACAAGTATTTAGGTACTTAAAAAAGTATTCTTTCTTGAACAAGAGAAATGCCACATTACGATACTGAAATCTTTAGAGGGGGATATTTAAAGCATGATTTTTCAAATAGGTGCTCAATTGTACTATACGTTCCCATTCTATATTCAACACCTTGCATATTTTTAGCACAATTGTTCTGAAAGGTTCCTAACATAAAGTACCAACAAGAGTCAGAATAGACAATTGTCCTACTATCATAGTTTTCTAATAACTAAGCCCAATCCTATATAAATTACTCAGAAATAAGTCTTATTGAGTTCCATGGGGATTAATCCCAGCTACTATGCTCTACTGATTATTATGTACAATTGTATGCAGACGTGCCTGATGGGAGGGATGTACAAAATCCAATAGAGAATTTTACTGGATGGATCTTAGAAAATATTTGTCAGTACATTTAGCCAGTTACATGTGGACAGACGTCACTGTTCTTTATTTTCAGTCTATTTCTAGTTCTCTGATTTATTTATTTTTAAAAAGTGTTTATATGCAGCATGGCAATTTTCATTAGAATACATAAAGCAAAATGTTTATTAAATCAACCCAAACATCACATTTTTACATGACTTGGCACAAAAAGTGGATAACATGGAATAGACAGTATTAATAAAAGATGGTATGAAGTTAAAATATTAAACTAAAATCACAACAACGTATAATACTTCTTGCTGTGTGATACAGAAAAAAACTCAAAAATGGTTCAAGGACAAATATGCATCAAGTTTAGTGAAAATAATGCAGGTTTTTGCTTCATTTTGGTACAAAGTTCTACTGTGGCCTTAGCTAGGCCTAAGGATTATCCCAGGCAAATGGAGGGGTCATCCCTGCCTGCTCCCGGGATCCACTGTGTGTCATTTAGATCCACAGGGACGATCCCGGGATATAGGCCTGGTCTAGCCATGGCCTTTGACAACAACACATTTCACATTAAATTCAGCAACAACCTTTTCAAAGACACCATATGACCTTTTGATGTATAGTGTGCTGAATACTTGAAAGCTTATGTATATTTGCAAAACTGCATGAGCAAAAGGGCTGGACAACAATTTTTCATATTCTCATCTTTAGGTTATGTTGCTTTCTCCAATAGTATATGGATACCTCTTAATCAAAGATTAATACCTCTTTGATGAACTGGCCAGGCAAATCTTGGATAGCATTCAAACGGAAGCCAAATCCGCTGGGACCCTTCACCAGCTTGCAGAGTCTGGGCTTGTGATTTTCTCCTTCACTGTATGTTGCCACTTGTGCCTCTAGTGAAGATTGCACTGGGGGTTTATGGCAGTAGAGACATGGCGATATTTTAGCCTACATAAAAGCAAAGAAGCATTAATTGCAAAATAAGCATTACCATCAAACACCGCACAGGTTGTAGGGCAGGTAGGGAACCTCCTATTCAGGCTCATTTTTTCTCTGCTGATTTATGGCAACAGCTAAGCAACAGGGAAGAGGGTGCTTAGATGCCAATGCCTGCTGCTGAACAGCAATTCTGCAGTTCCCTTTCCCCACTGCTTGTCTGCTTCCTGCCAATCAGCAGAGTAGCATTGGGAGGGGACATCATAGACCGCTTTAAACTTCCCCTTACCACAATATTCTCTTTTAACTGCACACTGATCAATGGGAAATAGTTAAGAGGTGTGGAGAATTATAGTTAGGTGAGGGATGGGTGTGTTTGAGAGAGAAATGGGTGTGGCACAGAGAAAAATGGGGTGTGCCATCCACTTTTGGCTCCTTCTCTGCTCATCCCTGACTATTTTCCCTGGAGGCAATGCGGCTTTGGGGGGAAAGTTTCCTTACTTATTGTAGGATACACTGAGCAAAGACATTCATTTGCCAGAAAATGTAGCAGATCACACACACACCCCATTCCTTTCACCACTATATCCTGGCAATGTACCAAGCACTATAGAGAATGAAGTAAGCGCTAGTATAGGGATCAGCAGCCCATGACATTTTCATCGTTGAACTGTTGAAGAATGCTTGCTATTTTATTCCTCTTAGAACCATATCACTGTTTTAAGTATTTATATCTTGCTTTTCCAAGCAAATAGTCGTCATAAAGTAAAGTAATACATGTCACAGAAAAAACTTAAAATATAAAACACACATTAAATACATTAAAACATAACATTTAAAATATCCTAATCTTAGCTGGAAAAGATGAAATACAAAGCAAAAACAGTTTTGAAATTTCAGACCACTAACAGCAATTAAAAGCAGATCTGAATAATAATAAAAAGTCTTTAGGCTGCGATCCTATGCATATTTAGACAGAAAAAAAAGGCTGGTTGGAGAATGCTTGGAATTGTAGGACTTTTTCTGGTTAAATATGTATAGGATTGTACCTTTGGTTGCTTTTTAAAATGGGACTGAAAGCCTGGGCTAAATGCACATTCTGTGAGAATTCTGCAGACATGGGACGGACACGGCCCTGTCTCTCGTGTACACTGATCTAATTGACCTTGATGGAGGGTCTGAAGCTGAGGCCTGGGCAGGTTCATACAGTTGCAAATGGTCCTCCAAATAATCTAACTAGTTGAACTATACACATTGCATAGCTGTTATGTAACACAATTGGTTTAAAAGGAACAGCTAAGAAAAAAATCATTGCGATATGGGACTTGGTGTGTGATAAGTGAGAAAGTTGTGTTGCCAAATGTAAATGGAGATGGGAAACAATTTCAAGCCAAAAAGTAGTGGGAGGGCCATGCAAAATCCTTCCTCCTCCCTGCTTCCCACTGTCTCTTTTGTCCCAACTGGGCTACAAGAACAGAAATGAACTTAGGTACAAGAAAGATGGGTGGGGGTGGGGTTTGTTGTGGAGGGAAAAACAGGAGCTGGACGAAGGGTTCCGCATTATGTTTCCACCATTCCTCTTCATGAAACACCCAACCCCACCTCTACTTTACAGCTCTTCATTAGTGACTTGTGCTTTAAAAAAAGAAAAAGGCAGGGTTGCATTCATTGGATTTGCCCTTAATGACAATTTGCAGCTATCTTTCAAGGGAGAGAGGGAAGCTTGGATTTAACATAGTAGTTAAATGCTGTAGTTAAAAAGCCTTCAGTTCAGATGGAAATATCCCATACGTTTAAAATAATTATCAATAATCAGAGCATGCATCAAGGTAATCAGAATTCAGCACCTGGAAAAGCTGGGTTTTGTGACTGATACATATTTGCTCATTTGGTCTAATCCATTCTGCCGCAGCTATTCAAGGGAGAAATAGCAATACAGGAACACCCTCTCCACCCCCAAAGTTTTCCAGCTCCCACTGCTGGCTTTTGAATCTTTACCAGGGGCTATTTCCAGGCGCTCAAGCTTATCCTGGCAATAAGAACACCTAGAGCTTACAAAATGAATTAAAGCTGACATACTCAGACTGCTGTGTATGCACACTTGCACCATGTAACAGCAGAATAGCTGCAGCCCTTTGCCTATCCCCACCATGTCACAGCTGATTAAATTATTTCCAAGTTAATCATTCTTGCACTTGTTACCATTTTGTACATGGCATCAGTCTCTTCATCCACCACCAGCAGTGTAACGCTTTCACCAGACTGCCTGATTTTCTCCACCACAGCATCATGGTCCAGTGCTTCAGTTGGCTCTCCATTTACAGCCACCAAGATGTCGTTCTCCTTGAGACCTACTTTAGCCGCAGGGCTGCCAGAATCAATGTCCTTAATTAAGTGACCTGTCCTCCAAAAATAAGAAAACCCTGATACTTAGTAAAGTGCAGTCTCATTATCTAGCTAGTGGTTTAGTATGAGGCCATAACCATGGTTTGATCTCCTTACATGGGTTAACTAATTTGCAAACTCTGGTACGTGAGCTGCCAAATGGAGTTACAGAGTTTTCCCAGTAATAGAGAGTCATCGCTTTGAATCCAGATCCAAGTTTTATCTGTCATGGATTCATGTATGGAATTGGGCAAGTCATTTTCTGTAAAACCATTTGACAATCCAAGTTGGGTTGGGCCAAAAACCTAATTAAGACCCGACCAGATGCAGCCATTCCCCCCGTCTTGGAACACGGAGGTTCCATTTAGCTATAATACATTGATAAATCTAACTCAGGGATGGGCATCATCCCTTAGCATGGGCTGTACTGGCTAGGGATTATGAGAATTAGAAGCCAAAACATCTGGAGAGCCACAAGTTGCCCATCTTTGGTATAACTTGAAAGCCATCTAAAGCAGATGTAACATGCGAGCAAAAATAATCTAATAAGCATCTTATGAAGGAAAACTCAATGACAACAAATTAAAAGTTCTAAATCAAAGTTGGTGGCAACACCAGCAGCAGCACTAGTACTTGGAAGATATTTGTGTAATTAAAGCTGTTCTTAGTACCCAATGTTCTCATGAATGCATTACTAAATTTAGGGGGTCCCTCTCTAAGATGTTGGGAGTGGGGCAAACGCTAAATCATGACAGGCACGCTGCTCATCAGTAACATAGTAAGCCAGGGTGGCCCTATGAATAGACAAGTAGAAAGTAGGGGCCTGCTTTGGGTGACAGATCTTGGCTGCGGTACCATTAAAAGGACAACTAATTCCCAATTATTTTTAGTTTGTTAATTTTCAACTATGGCAGGGGTGGAGGGAGGAGAACGAGGTATTTCATTTTCTGCCACAGGTATTGGAACAACTTGTGCCATCTCAAGTAATAAGGCAGGCAATTTGAGAGAAAACAGCTTTTGTGTGGCTCCCATTCATTGCAATATCTGAAGTATATTGTGCCCACGCTAATTAGCATTATTCAAATTACAGAGGGGTCTGACATGGTCCAGCTGACTGCTTCCTTGGATATTGTTTTTAGCAGGCTACAGAGGTTATGACTAGCTAACATCGGGATGGCTTTGTGGATTCCGTTAAGCACCCTCCTACCCCCCCCCCATAATGCAAACACTGCAGTTGGGCTTGCTACTACAGATTCCACAAGTCAGCAGAAATAAAGCAGCAAAGCCCATGATGTAAACTTGTACCAGTCTATGCCTTAGATCTTACCTTTACCATTTGGTTCCATTCTCAGATAGAATCCGTAGCCATTATTCCCCTTTTTGACCTCAAGGCTCCGGGGTTTGTGGGGTAATAATTTCAAACTGGCCATTCCTCTTGTCAGTTCCATGTTCTGCCTCTTGTAATACTGGTCAGTTTCTTTATTTGACAGCAGAAACACAATTTGATTCCCAGACCTTCTCACCTGGAAATACAGATATACTATACTAAAGGTGGGACCTCTCCCGTATTGTATAGAGAAATACAGCTGAGGAGAATTTTATTGCAAAATGCCAACACACATGCTGATGGAATGACTTAGAAGAACATATCTAATCCACACAAAAGAGAACCATCCATCTTGTCTGAAGGCATTTTCAGGCTTAAGGTGAGGCTTAAATTGTTCTATATTGGGCCTGTTCAGACAACACGCTAATCCACGGTTAGGCCACTAACCCTTTAGCAGCAAATAGTGAGCATGTTTAAACCGTGGTTATGTAGCCAACATGGTTTCGAATGGTTCACACAACCACTAAGTTATGGCTCACGTGATACGCTAAGCCATAATGTTTAACTCAAAATGCTTAACCGTCTAGCTTAGTGTGTCGTCTGAACAGGGTCACTATATCATTTATTTATTTACTACATTTTTATACTGCCCAATAGCTGAGGATCTCTGAGCAGTTCACAACTAAAACCATAAAATATAACAAGTCAGAATAAATTTAAAACTTTAAAAATTAAAAATGCCATATAAAACCAAAGAAAGTTACAGTTCACAGAAAACTTATGTGATGAGATATGTTTTCAGGAGGCATTTAAAGGATGTTACATTTTCTGGCTCCTGGACTGCTCAAGGGAGGGTTTTCCAGATAGTGGGTGCCACTACAGAGAAGACCTGCTGCTGACATTCATTTCAGACTGTAGGGTGACCATATGAAAAGGAGGACAGGGCTCCTGTATCTTTAACAGTTGCATAGAAAAGGGAATTTCAGCAGGTGTCATTTGTATATATGGAGAACCTGATGAAATTTCCTCTTCATCACAACAGTTAAAGCTGGTCACTCTAGTATAGCTCCTGCAGTTTTAACTGTAGTGATGAAAAGGGAATTTCACCAGGTTCTCCATATATACAAAGGACACCTGCTGAAATTCCCTTTTCTATGCAACTGTTAAAGATACAGGAGCCCTGTCCTCCTTTTTCATATGGTCACCCTACACATTACATCACCCTACATTTTAGTCCTTAGATTCTTTACGTGAGGCTGATTATATGGCATCTAAAATGTAAGGGTGAGTTCACACATACTGTACACACAGGTGTTAAACCCTCATTGACTGCAACTTCTGTGTCAGAAACAACCACCATGGATCAAATCCAAAACATTTTTCATATTGCCTCAGATCACCCCAAACAATTTTTTTCACTTGAAGTCTTTCATGCATTCGGCTATAAGTCTTTGCTGGTGATGAGATTGACATGCATACTGTGGTAACTTAAAAGACTTGGGAAATGGTTACGTATATTCATTCAAAATCACCATCGCAACATAACATCTATATCACTCTCAGTACATTCTCGCTCTAGAATAAATCTAACCAAAGATGTAGAGCTAGGGAAGAGATGGAGGCAGAGAGGTTTAGACTCATGAGTACCTTCTCAACCGCTTCCTCATGAGTGTCGTTTTCGACATTCTCTCCATTTATTTCAATCAGGCGGTCATTTGGCTGCACTCCAGCTTTTGCTGCTTGTGCAGCCAAGTCTACAATGAACAATCCATTCTGACCTGGAACAGAGAAGAGAACAGGCAGAAATGTAAATAGCTTTTCACCTGTTAACCCTATTATGTTGCTCAGATAGAATGCAACAATGTTAGCCCTGTAGACCTAAGGCTATTTGTTCAATGCAAGCAAAAGTGTGACCCATCCAGCAATAACCACATGCCCTTTTTATTCCTGTGCCATGGCAATAAATGAACTATTAATGTGAGAGGCATGGGTAGGTGGCCCGTTTCTGTTAAGGGCTGCATTCCCATGCAGGTAAACTGTCATGGGCTATGTTAGTGCTGGGCAGGGCCAGAGGCACAAGCAGGTGGGTTACCCCTCTTCTCTTTCTTCCATCCACTGTACAGGTTGTCAGGGAAAGGACAGTTTGCTCTTGTCCAGGCTGACAGCATACAGAGGGCTTTTGGATTTAGACTAAGATCTGCAGCCTAGGGGTACAGGTAGCCCACCCCTGACTTAAAGTGATAGCTGCTATCACACATAGAATTAACACATCACCTTTAAAACAGTGGTGCACAACTCTGGAAGAGCAATTTTGCCCCTCCTAGGACACCTCTCCCCGCGGACTGTACAGCCCTCCTCCCTGCCCCTATGGGCACCAGGAATTGTACTTTTTTAAGTGTCCATACTGGCTAGGGAGCACTCAAAGGGTCAAACATTCATTTGCTTGCAAGCGAAATTTGACCATTTTGGCACTCTAATGTTATGGACACCATTAAAAAAAACCCTTATAAAAGCAATTTGGAGGTCAGCAACGACGCATGCGACCTGTGGGCTAAGTATTGCCCAGCCCTGCTTTAAAATTGCAATATTTTTCCATGGAAGAACATCCAGATGATGAATGAGAAAATATCAAATAATTTACATGTATGTGTGAATTAGCCCTCGAAAATGCAGGCTAGCTTCTACTTCTAGCTGAAAAATTTTAAATCGAAAACTATTTTAAATGCCTGGAAGCTTTGATTTGTTGTTTCTATCACTTCAGCAGAATTTCAGATCAATTCAAGTATCATTTTGCTTCACTATCATGAAAACTCACCATCCAAATACTGGCCTTCAGGAACTGATTTTGTAATGTGTGCTTTAAGTGATGGACAGCATGCTGAACTACCAAGTCCAACCCCAGCTCTAGAATGCAAAACCAATGCTTATTATGTAATGTTGCATATGTGCTGCCTATATTTAGTGTTCTAACCTGCACTAGTCTTCAAAGAGAAGCCATAGCTGTTTCTTTCCTTCACCAGATAGCAGAGCCGGAGTTGTGGAACAGGAGCAGACTGTGCATTTCTCACAAGCGGAGGATGTTCTGCATGCTGCTGGGTTGCTGACTTTTGGCCCAACTCTTGAAGACAGACTCCTTCCTTTTGTGCATTTTCATAAGATTTGTCATCCAAAACAAGGAATACTACAGAATTCACACTTTTCCTAACTAACTCGGCCACCTGTAATGGATAGACCAAGAAGTTAAATGTTAACTGCAAGAAGCAGTAAAATGGCACAAAAGATTAGTTGATACTGAAAATTGAGAAAAGTAGACAAAACACCTGGAGAAACACAGTAGTCAAAATGCAGAAATCCCACAAGTTTCCTCTGACGGCCTGTGTGAAGAACTCTATTTCACCACACTTACATTTTGCATAAAGCGTTTGGTGTAGCAAATATCAGCTCATTTACATCACTGATATAAACTGGTTTAATGGTAATTCCCTCTCTACAAGGAAATGTAGTTATGGAAGAATAGTCTGAGTAGACTATAAATGCCCAAAGGCAAGGGTGGTCAGAAGGTAGATCTCCAAATGTGTTGGACTTCAGTTCCTAGAAGGTCCTGCCTGCATGGCCAATGGTCAGGAATGCTGGGAGTTGAAGTCTACCTCTGTCCTAAGGCATAAATCCAATGCACATGGGTTACTTGAGAGTAAACCTCATTAAATTCAATGGGACTTACTATTTGTATAAGCTGCTTGCCTATTAAGATCATCCTAAGATTAAAAGGCCTTGTGTATTGGCTATGGAGCTGCCATTTTTGGGGGAAGGAGGAGAAGGGGTTCAGTAACTGCTACTGTTTTGCATGGTTGAGGTCAGTGTTGTTTTATTGAAATTTTAAATTAATGTAAGACACCCTTAGTCTTTGGAAAAATGTTTAAATAAATCAGTGAGCACAGGTATAAAATGCATAATGTATCTAATTTGGCCATTTTGCTTAGCAGTGGAAAAGGCCCTAAACTACATTGTGCCATACCTTTCCATGCTCTTCCTTGTCTACAAATGCCCCATTGACCCTCAGGACCCGGTCTCCATCTTTTAGGCCTGCCTTCTCAGCTGGACCACCCTTTTCCACATTCCGGACAAGGTGTCCCATTTTGAATTTCTCAATACGCATGCAGAATCCATAGCTCTCTCCATCTTTTCTGGTCAGTTTGCATTCTCTAGGCTGAAGAGATGTCATTTCTATCAAAAAGATTGAAAAAAAGATACAAAGATGTCAAAAAACGTTCATGTAGAAAGAAGAGCCTCTCTGGGGGAAACTATTCAAATGAAGTGAACCAAACACGGTGTTCATAAAAAGGGGCAAGAAAGATAATGAAGAAACAGAGACCATCCTTCCTTCCTGGGAAAAAAGGATACTAATATTGAAAAAGTCACCTCAAAGAAGGAGTTTGACAGAAAAGCCCTATGCATTTTTTTTACGAGTAAGTCTGTGTTCAACAGAGTTTGAATTGAATAATAACAATGGAAAGCATCAAACACATAAGACAGCTACATTGCATGTATTAACTTTCCACTGACGCAGGAAAAGAGGAGGATCAATGGGATGCTTTTGGCATTCTCAGTAACATGAACTAGTCAGACCTTATACAGTGCATGATTGGATTGAGAAGTAGTGTACAGTGAACAGAGCGAACAAAATCAGAAAAGCTTTGTAATATTTGCAAATGTAGCTAGGAAATCTCTGTAAGAATTGCTTTAAATTTTCTGATTTCAGCTGATGAATGCTTTTGGGACAGAGGAGGGGATACTAATTAACCAGTATGAATTCCTTTCTCAGAGTTGTTTTAAAAGGGTTTTGATAGTCTACAGTACTTTGATGTTTTGATAGTCTACAGTACTTTAGCAAAGGTAAAGAGATTACACATTAATTAACATGTTGAGAGAGAGAAACCATAACTATAATTTCCTATTCCTTGCAGAAACTCATGCTAAATTCAGGCCTCCTGTATAGTGCAAACAAATATTAGCCAACTCACCAATTAACCATAACCTATCTTACAATTTTATTTACTCAGAATTATATGCTACTTTTCACAGAGGTATCAATGAGGTATCAGTGCTGGTGAGGATAATGAAATCCTCCATCATACAGAAAATCAGGTCCAGAACATCTTGAAATATCAGTTTGCAAGAATGCCCTGACCATAGAACTTGGTTGGTGGGAAGATCAATTTGCAGCATTGTTACAGACAGACTTCCTAAGATTTTTGTTTCTTTGGCTCTAGTATTTATTTCAGCATACAGATTTGGACCTTTGTATCAGGTAATTCCCTTCTGAATTTCTGCAGCTTTTCTTCCAAAGCTTATTGTCAGTTTGGCTTTGGAAAATTCCTGAGGGAACAGGTATTACAGTGGCACCCTACTTCCCTTCATGCATTCCTCACATGAATGCAATCAAGGGGCAGTGAGGTTACACTACAGGCCCTGCATGCGAGGTTGCATGGCTTCCCCTGGCCCTTCCTCCAATGAGCACGTTAGGCATGGATATACACCAGGGGAACTACAGAGGGGTCGGGAGAGGTGGTATGGGGTGTGTGTCTTGCTTCATTTGAATGGGAGTTAAGGGTGAGGCAGAAACAATAGAACTCTCTTAAATCCCTTCTGCCTTTTTACACCACACTGCAAAGTGAAAGACCAACCCCTCCTCTGAGTCTTCTGGTTTGTGTAAAGACAAGGGATACGTGGCAACTACAAATAACTGTTGGATAGCAAAGCCAGGCCAAAATCAGCCAATTGCTGTTTACACCTCAAGAAGAGCATTGCAGGTTAGCAACTATACTGCAGTTCAGAAGTTTTGTAATAACTGTGTACTTTGCTCACTCCTACTTTCTTGTGGAATGTTATAGTCTAGATGATGTAGTTAATATGTAAAGAGATGATGGTTAATAAGTGGAAAATCCTGCTGAGGTCAGAAGACTGCATTAAGAGGCATTCATATCTCCTTCATCTGGGACTCTTATAATTCTAATGCCGACTTGTAAGTATGCCACACAGCTGATGCTACTAGTTCCCTAATTACAGTATTTAACAAAATGAATTTGTTCATATTCCTTTCTAAAAGCCCTTCCAACGTCATCAGCCATTTGCTTGGCAGTACTATCTATAGTACTATCTATAGGACTCTTGACAAGTTATATGGAATAGGTATAAAGATGGGAGCAATATTGACCCTGCTCCTGCCTCCTACACATGATCAGCATAATCTGTGAACAAGCCTACATGCAATGAAAAGCAGAGGCTGAGTTCCCTCTCACCCATAGGCTTTTCATGGGATGTACCAAATGTGCATAGGGTGGGGGCCAGCTAGCATGGTGCCTCTTCCCATCTACCCATGTTCAATACTATGTCTGAGATATCGTCCTTTTATAGATCTATAAAAATGAGATATATGGCATATCCTTTATAGCTTTACAATGAAAGAAAAGATGCACAGTACAATTTATATAAGTGTGTGCCAGATTGCAGCCAAGTTTTGTTTTGTTGCAAAAAATAAGATCTCAACATGTAGAATCATGTGGCTTCCTTCAATTATTAACATTACTTTATAATGAACAAGTTTCTAGACCTCAGGACCTTATGTGAAAACTGTAAGACCTTAACCAAAAGCAAATTAAGCAAATTAAATAACCAGAAGTTTCAGGAGCGAGGAGTCCAGAAAATGCTTACCTGCAGGTGTAGAGCTTGGTCCTCAGAATGTTCTTCTGGAGTCTCTCAGGCTGCTGCTGAATCAGTAAGCATAGCTGTACTTTGAATGAGCAAAGGTTGACTTAAAAGATGATTTATTTAACAGGGCTTCATTGCCCATGTTGGATTCCTTGATAACCAATCGTCTTCCCACCCTCATTCCTCTTAGCTGAATGGCACTGGTCTTTCCTCAGAAACCTTTCCTAGTAGTCCATTGATAATTACAGACCGTGAGATCTTCACATGGAGCACTGCCAAGACATATCTGCACTTTGCAACAGCTGATACTCCTCCCACCTCTTTACTCAATTGAGCAAAGAAGGGAGAAGGGGATCTATTATGGATTTGACTATATATACAGAATTTCTCTTGTAACCAAGTGATACACAAAAGAACATCACCAATGGGTATGAAGTAGATATAATGCTTCTAAAAAATACCTGCTGAATCTGAGGCCCTAATCTGCTCACAGAAGGAATACACCCAGGCACACATGATTATCTTTCCAAGGAACAATCTTTCTACCCCCTCTTGCTGCCATACCAAGTGTGATCAAAGCAGGCTCCAAACAGCAAATATTATATATCTCATATCTATAAACCATAACTTATTAGCCAAAGCAAGACATTTGGCTGTCCAGATTAATATGCATTATAAGATGAATAGTTAGGAAACCCAATAATATTTTAAAATTTCATACCTTTAACGTGTTAGCCTCCCTGGAGTTTCTCTCAACTGAAAAGCTTATATTCGGCTCCAAGAACATGTTACTGCTTGATAAATCCACACCCACTCTCAGTGCCTTTCAAGTAAAGCTACTGACCTAATTCCCGTGAAGCACCTGTAAACGTTTAGGGCTTATCCAACACAGGCTTCAACTGACTTAATGGTAATTTCCTCTCCACAGGGAACCCTGTAAAATATAGTTCTGTAATGAGAGTGAGGAATCTCTAGACATACATTTACAAAATATAGACTCACGTTTCCAGGTTGACTTTGGCCACCATTTTTTGGGCTCTCCCCTCCTCCCTGGCTTTGGGTGGAAGTTGGCTCCTATATAAACAATAGAAAAGTCCAAGAATATTTAGCACAGATATAATTACAGATTTCTTAAGTCTCACTTTTGCCCCATGTGAAAGAGAAAACAGTGTCAAAAGGAACCATGAAGTTCTTTCTTCAGACAATTGTTATGTAATGCTGTTGAGGGATAAACAAGACACAGTCAGTAAAAGCTTGGAGAGTAGTTAGAGTGATTAGGAAGGTCTTTTTCCTATGTTAGGAAATGAAACATGATACAAAGAGAATTAAAGTTGTACAATGTTTTTTTCCAGGTATTTCTAAGGATGGTCTGATTAACAATGATTTAATGTTACAACTATCTGCTTCTCTAGTCCTTCCATGAAGTTACATAACCGTTTTGCTTCCCACATTTGGAATCTTTGGAGAAGGTTTTGCTTCTTCTATCCTAATATTGCTGTCTGTTGGCAGGCCTCTGCCTTTAACAGTTGAATGCAGGGCAAAAATGCATAATAATAATAATAATAATAATAATAATAATAATAATAATAATAATAATAATAATAATATATTTTTACCCCCCCTCTCCCTCTGCATCGAGGCAGGGAGCAACATCAAATATAAAAATACTATAAAATATATAAAACTGATTTAAAACATATAAAACTACTACATTATTCAAATCAGCCAGACATTTTAAAATTTGACTGGGTAGGCCTGCTGGAAGAGATGAGTCTTTATAACTTTATAATAAAATAAAACAATTAACTGATTTATAAAATAAAGCAAGTTGGACATGCAGAGATATTCACGTAGATTTAATGCATGTGTTTTGGAAATTTAATTTTTTTTTAAAGGAGGGCTGTATTATATTACTTTGAACATATTTCTGGATATGGGTTACTTCAAGATCTAACAGTAGTCATGTTGAACTATCTACATGGGGCTGTTGAATAGAATGATATAGGAATTGTACAGTTTGTTGATAGCAGCCAAGATGTTTATTGCCTCCTGTTAAGACAAAATCTAGTGCTCTCTCAAAGGCAGGTAGAGAATATAGAATCTGTGACATTGCAAGTATGTTGAAACAGTGACCTCCAATTTAAAAACAAAGGACAATGCAGTACAAATTCATACTAAAATGGATTACATTTGCAACTTTTGGGAATGATAAATTCCAGGCCAACATTCATTTGAATGCACTGTGTATATATGTATATTCTGTTTTGTATCTTTTGATGAAAACCTTAAGTAAATAATGCCTAAATTTAGCTGATATATACCTGACAATGCTGTTTTAGATTTTTAGTTAGAAGTTTTAGTTTTACTGCCACTTTTTTGTATGTTAATTGATTTGTGTTGTATTTTTGGATTTTGGGGTCTTTTTCTATGAAAGTCCATTTTAGAAAAGGAAATGACATGGTGCAGACAAACAGACCCAGCTGAGGCATGAGCTCAGTACAAGTAATATCTCAACTGCACATTCTAGGAATAGGAGTCAAGACTCAAGATGGTTAAAATTTTCATGTAGGGAGGCATTTGGCACTTGTTATATTCACACAACTGGTAATCCTAAATGTGAATGTGCAGCATTATAAAACAGTTGTCTCTTCTGAGGTGAGATATTATACACACTCTGCAGCCATTTAAATGGATTTTTCTTAGAATCCTTTGCCCTGCAACAGGTTTAATATTTTAAAGCACAAACAAAAGGAAACAAAACCCCCAAGTGTTTTCATATTCTCACTTCTCAGGAAGTGATATGCTGGAAATCTATTATCCATCTCTTCACCTACAAGAAGGGAATTCTCTAGTCTTGAACTGTACAATCAGGTACCAGCAGCATCAGTCTCAAGAACTGTACGTGTATTGGTGTAAACAGACAGCAAAGTCCTTGATCTGTGCTAAAATTGGTAATGGAGTGGAAAAGATGCCATCGAATATATCTTAGATTCTGAGGGGAGTGAGACAATTTCTCTACCACTACATACCCGACTCAACCAGTCAGACTGAGCTAACTACCAGTGCTAAGCTAATACAACAAATCATGTCCAGTCTGCTATGGGCCACTTCATTAGGGTGAATGTAACAGGTAAGCAGTTGCTTTCCTAATTATTTTATTTATTAAATTTTACAGTGCTTTTGCACTTTAAATAGTAACATGGAAATCCCAGTATGTTCCTGCTTGTACATGTTTTAATCAAATTTCAATGAATTCTTATAATTACATGTCATCTCAGATGTTCTTATTAGTGTCCCATATGTAAGTGGAGATTAATTTCTGACAATGGATTTGGCATTTGATATTTCCCATGGACTATGATAGAAAACCTGCCCCCAGTGAGCAAAGAACATCATAGAAAATTTATATTATAAATATATTATATTATACATGCACACACACACTATTATAAATGCTTCTAGGATATAGGGAACATGGTGTGTTCAAATTGCAGACTGGGGTATTTAATACTAGGCATGGACCAACTGCTGAGGAAATTTTAGCTGATCACAGACAAACCTACCAAATTAACTTCACTCTTAAAAGAAAAAATGACAGAAATAACGCAGACTACTGCATTGTTATATGGAACCATGTCCAAAAGTGGCTCTCCATACTTCTCCATGTCTTTTTGGAAATCTCATGTTTGTCCCCTTGTTGTTTTAAGCTGCTTGGTTAGCTTCTCTGCTGCCATAAAGTTCTATACATTATTGTACCACATATCTATTGTTAAGACTTGGCTGTACTTTCCAGTTCTTAGCCATCCCTTGCCACACTCCTACAAGTAGGAAAGTCACCATGTCTTTGCTAAGAAGAAGGAACAATGGAGGAAGGAGGGAAGGGAGATTGGGAAATACTTGCATGTTGTGTGAGAACTTGGTGAGCAATTATAATGGTGCCACACAGTGTTTTGCAGAAGTTGAAAGTTCATTCCACCAGGTTATTTTTTTACTGATTATTTTCTTGTCCAGCAGCCACTTTGACACCAGTAAATACTCTCATTGAATTCAACATCACACAGATAAGCAAAGATAATCTCTAGAGAAACGAAGCACTGAGGATGGCCTTCCAACTGGAGATGTTCATGCTAAGTATGATTCTTGTTTTGATTGGCATCAAACTGATTTCCTAGACATGCTCTACCATATCCAGGATCACTCATCTCTCGAGATATTTAATCCACTATCATGGATTTGTAATTTAAGGCCTTAGCTAGACCTAAGGTTTATCCCGGGATCGTCCCGGGGTCGTCCCTGCCCCAGGATCCCCTGTGTGTCATTTACATGAACAGGGATGACCCCGGGACGATCCTGGGATAAACCTTAGGTCTAGCTAAGGCCTTAGGCACTCATGTCCATTAAAAATTGGTACCATTTTCGTATTAAATCTTTTAATATAGCAGATGTTATTATAGCCAGATGCATTTTTACATTAGTAGAAGTATATGTATGAAGTAAAGTACAAACAGCATCACTAATATGAAAGTACATTTCTAATGTGAAATAATAGCCTAATTCTGTACTCTCTTGCCATCTTGATAACCACATATTGAAATGTTAACATGCTAATACTAAAATCATGTCTTAAAGTTGAGACAAAGTCATACCAAAGTGATACATCCCCTAACAGGGTTGAGGAAAATCCCTATTCATTATAGAACATGAATGTTAACACTGATAGACAAGGATCTAGTATGTGTTTGAGGCTGTAGTCCTGAACACACTTAGGTTAAAGCCTATTAAACTCAATGGGACTTAACTGCTGAGTAGACATTTATTTATTTATTTATTACATTTTTATACCGCCCAATAGCCGAAGCTCTCTGGGCGGTTCACAAAAATTAAAATCATAATAAAACAACCAACAGGATAAAAGCACAAATACAAAACACAGTATAAAAAGCACAACCAGGATAAAACCACGCAGCAAAATTGGTATAAGATTAAAATACAGAGTTAGAACAGTAAAATTTAAATTTAAGTTAAAATTAAGTGTTAAAATACTGAGAAAATAAAAAGGTCTTCAGTTGGCGATGAAAAGAGTATAGTGTAGGCGCCAGGTGGACCTCTCTGGGGAGCTCATTCCACAACCGGGGTGCCACAGCGGACATGCATAGGAGATTGCACAGTAAATCTGTTCTGAGCAATTAAGATACTACATTGTCAAGATGGTTTTAGAGGATCATCAGGATTGTGTTTTCTGTCACTTTGCCTCCAGCTTCTGTCCCACAATAGCAATGAGCAGCTTCCTCTTTCTTCACATGGGGAAGAAAGAGGAAACAAGCAACAACCACGTGGCCCATTCAGGGGGTGTTTTCATGGCACAACCTCTCCTACACATGTCAGGAAATAACACCAATTAGCATTACAATCAGTTTTTCCAAGTGGTATTTTGGAGAGGGAAAAATGACAGAAGGAGCAGGAGATGCATGGCATGGGAGGATTGCAGCGTCATCAAAATGTCCTGCGAAGATCCGTGAGTGGCCAGTCACGAGCATGCCATAAAACGCTCATCTGATGGCACCCTTAGAATGATACTGTTTGGATCTTCTATTGCTGTACTTCAGTAACTAAGTGTAAGTTTATTACCCTGTTTTGGTGAACATATATAAGTATCAGTTTCTTTTTTTAAAGAAATAACCTGTTAATGTCACTAGAAATAAAAAATAAAGCATTTCCTAGATGATAGATTTATTAAACAAAACTAGTTTACCATTTTTTTTCATTTATTTTTTATTGTTGTTTCATTGTTTCTTTCAAAAAGGACTGCATTATTCATCAGGGTAAACATTTTAAACATATAATTTTTTTAATATAATAATATATATCCTAGTTTTTCACCTAATTTGTCTTACTAATAGCTCTTCCTCTCCTGCCTTTCTAATACTCTGGGTTTGAAATACCCAGTTCTGGAAGCTGAGGAACAAGTAGAACACTTTGGCCACTTCTCATGTACTCTTATTTCCTCCAGCTGAATAATCCTTTGTTTGGGGGAAAACTATAGTGCACTTCCACAACTCAGATTCTCAGTTCTGCTTTAAGTAAAATTCTGGATGTCCATAAAGCTACGTTCAGGGCTTCATGTGACCACATGTCACATTTTTTTAAAAAATGGACTCTACACAAGTAGAGGTTGCATACCAGTGTTTTGCTTTGGATCACTACTATGTTAATGGTATGCACATAGGACATGGTGAAGAGCTTAAGAACTCTATTTGTGACACCAGGCCACACGGCACCTTTCATGTGTAAATAGGAACATTGTTCTATCTTATTCCAGTACTGTCAAAATTGACTGGTAGTGGCTTTCCAGGGTTTCAGGTAGGAGATTTTACCTAGAGATGTCAGGGATAAAACCTGGGAACTTCTGCATGTTAAGCAATAAGCATGTGCTCTATCACTGAGCTATGGCAGTATAAATTCTTTATGAATGTCCAATGTCAGTCTGGCTTTGCTAGGCCCAAGAAACCACTGGATTCTGCAAGCTGTAGAGCAGTCATGATGGACTTGGCACTTTAGCTGTCACACGCTATAATTCAGCAAATGTGTACTTTGGCATCTGTACTCTATACACCTTTATAAACACAGATGCAGGCCAAACTACAACGATATGCCAGTAACAAACAACCTGTAAACAAATTATGAAGAGAAACCTACAATTAAAAGTAGCCCAGTCAACGTTTAATTAAACCACGTGTTAGATTGGATTTATTTATTTATTTATTTTATTTTATTTATTTATTTATTTATTGCATTTATATACCACTCCATTGCCGAAGCTCTCTGGATGGTTTTCCTCGTGAACTGTGTTCGTAGGTAACCAACTGGTGACATTATAATATAATCCTGACCTCAAATTCAGTATTAATCTTCCATGTAGAAATTAGGGAAGCTTCCTTCACAACACCTCAGGTAAAGTTTGCTCAACATAAAACAGTGTTATGGGATGGCGGAACTGAGCTGGATGATTTCTTGAGATGCTTTCCAATCCTGTATTTGTAAACTGATTGACCCAGGAGGACTGCTGGAGATTGTCTTAATGGCCCTGGGAACTTGTTACAGAAATTGCAGGTAAATGGCCGCCATAACTAGGGAATTGACAAAGGTTTTAATTAATTAGTTTAATCTTTCTCTCCACTGCTACTTTCCTTCAAGTACAAAAACAATAATTCCATCCTGTGGCAAATATCAATAGTAAAAGGATTCATTAGAACCAATGGGATTAAAAAACAACAACCAACCAACCAACCAACAACAAAAAAAACCTATTAGGAGTGACAGTGAGGCGTTTTCTCTCTTTTGAGAATAGCAGGAGATAGGAGGATTAAATCTCTCCCCCCTCCCATATGCTATAGTCTCCATCTGGATGTGTGTCTGGGGATTATGAGCTCCATCACACCGGGCGTTAACACGCTCCCTACCTTGCTTCTCCGCCCGTGTTTTCCTTCCTCAAGTTACTTCCTCTTTCAAGAAGAGGAAGTACACAACGAGCACAAGGCCCACTGAGTTTAAAATTCTGAGTTTAAAAAACCATTGGACTTAAAGAGTTTGTTTTTTGTCACGTGAGGAAGGCCAGAAGGGCTGAAGGTGCGCATGAGGCAGACGTCGTCGTGTGAGGGACCTGAGCAAACTCCATGAGTGCCCAGTAATGAGTGTGCAATAAAACGCTCATCGGATGGAGCTTTACTTCTATGTAAACAACAAGAAGATAAACATACCAAGTTGCATGCTACATATTTAACATAATGTGTAATGTGTGATTTGACCTACAGACAGTGTGTGACTGAAAAAGAGATATACAGAGCCAAGCTGATCTCTGCAAAATTCTTATGGTGCTGGCTATTCGTCTAAAAGACATGATGCAGGGACACCTAACCTGGGGAGGGGGCGCGCGCGGTGTCAGTTGGAATATTTATTGCTATACCAACTAGTATATTTCTAAATAAACACAAATATTACAAAATGCCTGTAAGCTTCCAGTGGCTTCATTCCAAAGGAAACCAACCCTGGATAAACCCTGCACCTCTGAAAATCATTACCCCTCAGAGAATTTGGGACACACAGCAACATAGAGAGGAAATTTAAAAATCCAGATTTCAGTAAATAAGTTACGCAAGTGTATTTGTCCACCTTTGTCAGAGGGCAACACCGGAACTTACTACCAGTGCCACAGGATGCCGTTGCCTCAGTACAAACATTTCACACACACATGATTTCCTCCTGGGTTTTGCTCTTGTGGCTTTGCAATAGCAAACAGCAGGGTCTCCTGAGAAACTAGCCAATAACACTATGCAACAATAATAAAAGACATTTTGACTTCTTCTAGAGAAATAGGTGGCTGTAGTGAGCATCAAAGAACCTTATTTTAACAAGCAAGATTAAAGTTTCTCCATATCCCTGTAACTGATTGATTATTGTTATGCTTCAAGCACAGGCGCTTTTTCTAAAGTCTTTGTTCAAAAAGAATATATGTCTATTTTGAAGCTTTTAAATTTGGCATGAAGTTCCAGAAGAATCTCTAAAAGGTACTGACATCTCCTTGTTGCCCTTCTGTTTTTAAATGTATATCCTTCTGCCTTGTCAACCCAGTTCACTGAGTGGCGAGAACTCCATGGGTGCACAGGTTTCACCCACATTTTTTGGTTTCCCTGGAGCGAGGTTACTGATGACTTACTGGGCCTGTTCAGACAACAGGTTAAGCCATGTTTAGGCTGCTAACCCTTTTGCAACAAATGGTTAGTGAGTGTGCTTAAAGTGCGGTTATGTAGCCACCATGGTTAAGAATGATTCACATGACATGCTACGTCATGGTTCACATGTCACGCTAAGCCATGAAGTTTAGCTCAAAATGCTTAATCACCATGGCTTTGTGTGTTGTCTGAACAAGGTCACTGGAATTCTGTGATATTTGGGATGCTTCCAAACAGAGTGCTCCTAGCACTACCAATCAAAAGGGATTGTTCAGCTCAGTGGAGCAGGTGACTCTAAATTTGGTGGGTCTGTGAATCCATTTTGGGTTTCAGTCAGAACTAGCCAGAACTCTAAAGGAGTTGGCCAAGGTACTGAACCCTACCCCCAAAATAGAATTCAGCTGCCATTGACATTTTGGTTCAAGCACTTTTGGGCAGGCTTCAATTTTCTTGCCAATTCCTCCTGCCTTCTCTTATAGCAGCTGTCATTCGCTCCTCCACACTTGTGAAGGATTTTTTTTTAAATGTCCTTTTGTTATGATTTCTAAAAGAAGGGGGAAATCATCCTGATGCTGAGAAGGGGTGAAGGAGAATGGCAGCTAAAGCAATGCCAGCAGTAAATGCTCCACAAAGGAGCTGTGAAAAGGGGTTGCGGGAGTTAATTCCTACCATTTCTTGAGTAGCTGGTGATTCAGGGAAGTGTTGAAAAGGTGCAGGGCACTGAGACACGTCAGATCAACACTTAAAAGGCAAGGGGGGAGATATTGTTCCACCCATTTTAGTGCACTTACTCTGTTCGCCTTTCCCCCTCATTTTTGGTGCATCTGAATTGTGCTACTGGGTTCCACCTTTCTATTAATGCTTTTCTTCCTCAATCCTTTGCAGCCATGCACAAATTAGCCTATATGTAAAGCCCCATCACATCTAGGTCAAACGTGCAGCTCCCGTCCCTTCTCTGTTGCCGCTCCGACGTCGTTTCCTGAAAACAGGAAGTAATTAGCTCCATTCCGTCTGGTAGGAGAGAGCAGCAACCGGACTTTCTCTGGGTTTTTTTTGCAGTGCAACAAAGGTCAGAAGGGGCGGAAGATCCGTGAGAGGCAGACAATGTCATGTGAGGAATCCATGACTGCCCAGTAACGAGCGTGCAGTAAAACACTGGTCAGATGGAGCTTGTAGCCTCTTTTGTCAATTTCCCTGTATGTTACCTACTCACTTCTGGGCTCCTGTTGACAGCTGAAATATACAAGGAAGTTGACCAAGTAACACTGCACATATGAAACAGCTCTAAGTGCACACTTGTCACATGAGAAGGACTGACAAGATAAATAAATAAAAAGAAGTTACACACACATTACTCCCAAATCCCAAAGAAATAATAATAAGAAAGGTGGCAAATGAAAAGAGGGTAGCGATTGGAGTGGCAAGAGTACTGGGGCAAGGAAGCAGGTGAACTCTGTTGGAAAAGCAGCTGGATACATGCCGGAGCTGGCTGGAGGACTGATGGGGAGAACAAGACATGGCAAGCCCGATTCTCTGTCAGGCATACCAGGGGTTGTTCAGTGAACAACCAACTCACCATGTTTTATTTGCAGGTTGGCTTAGTGTAATGTCTAAACCCATCCTCTGTATCTCTTTCAATCTCCCTCCAAAACTGCCTGTATTCCCCCCCCCCCAATATTCTCTTAATTATCAACAAGATTTGGGAAAATACATCACTTCATATATTGGCAGGTCATTAAACACTACTTAAGAGCCATGGGTCCAAAACAAGAAGCCAGTTTGCACTATCATCACAGCTTAAACAAGCCATGAGTTGGCACTGGGTTGTTTAATCTTCCAACAAGCCAATTTGTGACATTGCACAACATCATTTCTGATCATGGGGCACATCTGTTAAGGCATTAGCCTTAATTTTAATTTCCTGGCAGTTTTTTGATCATTGAGTTTCCCTGTTTTTTTTTTTTTAAAAGGAAATGTATTATTATAGTTTTCTGGAATAAACAAAAACACCACACCAATGAAAGACATGTCTCCCCCACAAGCCTGAATAAAGCACCTATAGTTTCCTCCAAAATTTAAAGGAAACATGTGTCAAATTGCAGCTTGGAATAAAAGGAAGAATGTGTCATTTTCCAGCACTTTTTAACTTGCTGCATTTGTGGCAATTTGTATTGGATCAGTTTAACGTTTTGCACAATCGTAGACCTGATCAAGTAGATCATGGATGGCAAGTTTCATGTTATTAGTTGAACAGATGTCATTTTTATATGGAGTAGGATTTCGAGGCTTATAATGGTGGAACTTCCCATGCCCTTTTAATTTATACATTGTACATAATGGAGTTTATTATTACCATATATTTTTTTTCCTTTGCCAAGTCCATACTGTATGTTTTATTCCATATATTAATATTAAATTTTCTTAAACAGTAAATAGTGAAACTTTAATATTTAACTGTTGTATAGTTTTGGACACGTAATAGCTGTCTTGTTGGCTTAGATGTTGAAACAGATGGAGAGAACATGCTTGGGTCAACTATTAATGATGAAAGCAGGAAGAAGTTGACATTTGGGCAACTGAGAGACTTTTGGCATTTGGTGATACATGCTTATGGCTTCTTTCCACCTTTAAACATGATGTGACATTTAGCAATAATAAGGACTACAGACCCCATGTGTTTAGCAGTGCTGGACAGCAATCAAATACACATTCTATTCTACAAAGCTGAAGGCATTTATTTGAGGTCCTTGCTCAAATAACCAACGATGACGTAATGAATGCTGACATTCAAATGAACCCTTTTAGAGTTGCCAAAGTTCCAGGAAGTATGAAGCACTATGGAGATATGGTATATATTCATCCCACAGAGAGTTCTTGTTCTGGAATTTAGAGCATTCAACAGCCTTAGGTCACCTCATTATTTTGATATTATGTAGAGATGGTTGTGGCTCCTAACTTGGCCATGTTTTTGATAGGCAAATGCATGTGTGTGGTTTTGCAGTCAGCATTGCCTGAGTGCCAATCTAAATATATCAAGCAGGGGTGGGCAACTTGTGACCCTCTACATGTTTTGGCCTACAACTCTCATCAGCCCTAGCCAGCACACCCAATGGTGAGGGATGATGGGTGTTGTAGGCCTTGTAGCTATCTAAAGAAAAATGATAATGCAACAAGAAAAAGCAATCCCAAGAAGTCAGGCACTCTACTGAGCCATAGAGGTATACAGAGATGGTGTGGCTGGCCTGGCCTTAGACAAGGAGATCATGTTTCCCTTCTTCATCCCATGGCAAGGACCAATCAAGAGATCTCCAAGGTCTGTGAAGGTGCCAGTGAGGTGGCTTTAGGAAGCAGCTTGGGTGGCTTGCCATTTAGGAGAATTGGACATTATAAACCTCTTCCCTCTTGTAGGCTGCTTCTGTGTGACAAGCAAAGTGCAGCGTCATGCCTGGTTCTTGCACTATGAGAACTAATCCTAGCCCCTTTCATTCCTTACACCAAACCAGAGATCTATGGTCCTTTACTGGTGAGCACTTGGTCATTAGAGTGGTTACTTGGCAAACATAATTTAGGGAGAAAAGGCTGAAACTTAAAAATGATTAAGGCATTTGCTATGACTTTTGTAGATTTGATTTCAAAGTTCCAAGTTAAGATACATGAGCGCTTCTTTTCCCTCACCTTTTTGTTAATGTGATCAGCACAGTCTCCTTCCATAATTAAAATTAAAATTAAAATTACTATTGCCCTTCTGCGAAAATGGCATAGAGGCAAGGGATATTCTTAATGAATTTCGGTCAGTGGAGCTTCGACAACATCCTTTTCATATGAGAGCACTTTGGGATAGTTATCTCTTCCAACAGTGACACATCTAACTGAATTAATCAGATGCTGTTTGGGACTGCGGCCTTTATTTAACTACATCCCTAAAATATAGCTAAATTTAAAACACTGCTACCACAGATTCAAAAGAGAAGGAAATTAAAGCTCTTAAATTATAGCCGGTCTTATACCACTGTAAATCAATCACAAGCTCCTTAGATAATCCAGAAGATAAATGCATTAATTAGAATGTCTACACAACTTAATAAATACCCAACATTTACTAACCATAGATCCTATTTTAATCCTGTCACATTTATCTCCGGACATTTCATCTGCACTCACCCAGGTTTTCCGGATGAACAACTCTAGCTTTTCTTCTTCCTTTAGCAAAGTTAGAGGTGAAATAGACAGCACCCATAACAATATTTCTGTACACAAATCTAATAAGTAAATAATGCTATGTCTTGTCTCTGTAGCACTCATTGCATGTCTACAGTATAGGGCAGCAGCAGGGGGTGGAATGGGAATTTACGCCTTCAAAATGCTAATATCATCTCCATGCATCATCAACTGAGGTTAGGTAGTAAGTAAGTTATATGCCTGAGGTGAGGTAGTAAAAAGCAATTATTGTCATTTCACATCACATTATCGATTAAACACACAACAGAATTAAGTAACTTGATGAATTCCAGATGTTTTAGTCCCCAACCAAATCAGCTCCAGCTAGAATAGTCAATGGCCAAGTATTATGGGAGTTGTAGTCCAAAACATCTGGAGGGTGCCAGATTGCCTACCCCAGGTTTACAGTGTGAAATCAGACTGGGATCTTAACCCAGTTAGGCTGCAACTGCAAAATACTCCATGGTGTACAAAAGAAGTAGGAGAGTGCTCTCCAGTTCAATCCATTGCAGAAAGTTACAGCTACATAGTAAGGCTAGTTGTCATTATTATTATTATTATTATTATTATTATTATTATTATTATTATTTACATTTATATACCGCCCCATAGCCAAAGCTCTCTGGGCTTACAGTGACTTCTTTATGTCACTATAAAGTGACATAAAGAAGTCACTATGTATTCTCAGCAGATTCCATTGAGGCAGTCATTTTCCTGTCATCAACCTCCATCTCTGACATTAAAAGAGTGCAGGGCAGGATCTACACTACTGCTTTAAAGCACTTTAAACCAGTAGTGTAGTTCTGGCCCAGGAGAGTGCATCAGTTTACTTTTTCATGTTAGGTGCAAAAATATATGGGGCTCACACTGGCTATGCCCAATTCCCCTTACTGCATTTTTTTTCTGGTACAAAGGCTAAGTTGGCCCTAGATGGGACAGATTTCCACAACTTTCGGTGTCTTATCACACTGAGCACATTTATTTATTTAAAGATTTATATACCACTGAATATATTTAGATTATTCATAATCATGTGCTACTCTACATGATATAATAGGGCAAGGGTGTTTCCAGAAGGAGGCTTTTACTGATCTAACTTCTGAATTAACATGCTTAGAATTGCACTGTGACTTTCTTCTTTTTTGTTTTATACCTGTTGCACGCCCACTTTATCAGATGCCCTCACCTGATTACCTTTCTTCATTTTCTCTAGCTTACATCCATTTGCCATCCCTAAACACAAAACAAAGAAAAGGGGTTACACCAGGGTCAATTCAGGGAAGTAAATCCAAATCATTATTGCAGACAGTCTTTCTGATCCTTGTAGCTATACGCTTATGTATTGCACTTTTACAGCAGCAATCAATGCTACAGTATGGAATAGCATTTTCATTCTGCAGTTCTCTTTTTAGTCACTAATAAACTTTCTCAGAAATTTACCTTTGGGGCTAAAACATCTCAAAGGTAGTGAAGCATACTATCTGTTTCACTTCATATATGAAATGAAAAAAAAAGTTATTCTTCAGTTTTCCATGCCAAAGAATTCTCTCTCTCTACAGATTCCTCACCATAGTTCTATCACCTGTTAGATAAAAATGTTGTACACATCACTGAATGAATAATGTACATGTATCTCACAATTACCTTGGCTGTAGCAGGAATAACATTGAATTCAGTTTCAAGGATCATGCACATTATGCTATTTTCTTCATGCAAGCACAAAATGGATTGTCAGTTATCCTCTATTTCTTGGCAGAGAAATTGTGGGACTAATTTCACTGAATTTCTCAAGGGTGGGGAGAAATTCTCGACTAGTTTCTACAAGGTAGGGCTCACCATTAGCAGTGGCTGGATTTTTGAAATTTTGTGTTTTGCACTCCATTTGCAATAGCAGCAAATTTGTTGGCAGCTCGGCCACCATTTTGCATCCTCCACAATGCCTCATATCCAGCATTGTTCTGCAGAATTGTGGGTCCCTGCAGGGTGCAGGGAGGTGGCCATTACAAAAAATGGTGAAGAAAATTCTGCAAGTGGCCTTCCACTTCTAGAGGGGTAAGAAATAGAAATTGGCCCCCCATCCTTCCCCTTCAGGGCCCATGGTGGTTTTGACAGGAACCACTGCTAGTATTCTAGAATATGTTTGGAAGTGTCTCCCGTTTTTACTTTCCAAATGGACACAAATACAATCAAGCTACTAAAACAAACTAACTTTACATATTTTAGTTTACCATTTTGCCCACCTGCCTGCCAGGACAATATTATACATAGGGTATTTTCTAATCCGGCCAGTTTGACAATCCACCTAGCAAACAAATTAGACAAAAATCCAGCGAGACTGGAAGCAGTCTCTGAAAATCAGGCTGTTCCTTTCGAGTGTTTGTGGCTGAAGACAAATAACGATTCTTGGTTTTAGTCATCCCCACGGTGAAATATACGTTATTAAACCCAGCTGTGTTACATGGCTTTATTGAGCTCTTGGCCACTCACTTTGCTTTCACAATGGACGAGTACCCTTTTCTGGGATGTAACAAATGTACACTGCTTTAAAAATATCTCAGGAACAATGAGTCAGAACAGTTAAAATAAGCTCCCCCAGTACAAGGTTAAAGCAAATCAATTGTAGAGATCATTCCCTCAGCTCTATAAAGAAACCAGTGTTTAGTTAACAGAGACACAGAAGACTTCCTGACATTACTTGTTGCTCTTCTGTTAAATCACATAAAACTGCTGTATATTGAGTCAAGCCACTGGTCCATCTTCTTGGAGTGGCAGTATTTCTCCAGGCTTTCAGGTTTGTTCAGTTACTTTTATTAGCTTAAGTGATAGATGTTCCCCAAGACCAAATACCTTGCAGTTATCACAACAATACAATTGTCCAAACACAACAACCTTTAATGAGCAAAGAAAGAAGTACTTTATGAGTTTACCAGACCACAATAGAAAGTTATTGCAGCTGACCGTACAGAATTGCTTCTAATTTCATATGAGGCTTTTTATCCTGAAAACTCCCTGTCTAAAACACAGAATTTTATGGGGGTGTCCAGATAATTGTTGTTTTCTCACTGCTTCTGCCTGTTAAGGAGGAAAATATCGAATAGATGCACACTGCACAGTGCCTTTTGATTTGTAGTGCAACAAGGTAGAGTCACATATAGCTGACAATACATCTGACTTCCTCCAGAGGCATCCTGTAGATGTTAAATAACATGTGGGACAAGATGGAACCTTGCAGTACCCCACAAGCTAAAGACCTATTTGGTCAGCATCCTGAGCTATCTCATTATTACTTGGCATTCATATGACTACTACAGTCCCTTGCCAACCCAACAATTCTTTTTGGTGGAGCCCTTGGCCCCCTTACAGTTTTATATTTTATAACACGTATACTTCCTTACAGCTACATGTATTAGAGGAAGGATTGACAAGAGTCCTAAATTGGTTTTAACACTGCAGTGTTTCCTGTTGTTACTTGCATTGTATGTACAGTGGTGGCCAAAATTGTGGACACTTTTTGAAATTTTCATGTTTTGCAACTCTGCATGCTTATAGAAGACGTTCTGTTTCATGAAGTTCAAATATCTATATATCAATTGAAAGACCTGATTTACGTGATACAACAATCCTGCTTCTTTTCCTGGGTGTCCAATCAACTCTTTTCTTTGGTGCCATTGCTCTATTTATGAGCGCTTTTAATTTGAGAAATACTTCAAATATTCACACAATCTCCAATTGCGCTTCAGTTACAGAACAAACAGCAAAACTGACTTCCCCAACTTGAAACATGATGTATTGCAGCTACTGCAATATGATTGGTCCCCAGAACAAGGACTGTGATTGGCCAGTAGAATTTACAATTCCAATCTGCTTCTTCACTCAATCACACTTGTGTTTGTTTTTAGACTAAAGTAAGCATAACTTTTTTTGTACTGCAGATATTTGCATTCTGTTTTTTGTATTGAATTCAGCATTAAATTCTCTTTCAATTGATATATAAACATTTGGATTTCGTGAAACAAAACATTTTCTATAAGCATGCAAAGTTGCAAAGTTGCAAAACATGAAAATTTCAAAAAGTGTCCACAATTTTGGCCGCCACTGTATTATATACAATGAATAAACATACTCAGGATTGTGCTGTATCACCTTTTCTAACAATTCACAGACAAATCACACTCTCTTGCCCCCCACCCCACCCATGAGAGCAAGCTCTGCCAACGCCACCTGTTTTTTTCCTAGACAGTGGAGGTTGGTGGCTCCAATTCTGGTGGAACTATGATTCCATTCTTGGTTTTTGTTAGAACCAGCAAAAACTCTAAAGGAGTTATCCAAGGTGCTGAACTCTATCTCCAAAACGGGTTGAACACCTTGGATAGCTCTTTAGAGTTCTGGGTGATTCTGGCTGAAATTCAGAATGGAATCACAGCTCCACCAAAATTGGAGCCTCTACTGGTCCTGGGATCAGTGGTACAGTTGGTTAATTTTTGACTCTTTCCTTTTATGGGAGGGGCCCTCTTTCACTCACTCCAAAATATGGGTTCCCCTGCTCTCTCTGCTGAGTGGGGGAGGGTGTCTGGACTTCTGCCCCAAAGATTTTTTGTGTGGATTAAGCAACATTACTGATTAATTGAAAAGGGGACGGAACGGGCTCATGTATGAACACCTGCAAAATTGACACAGCCCACAAATGGACTGATCTGACCATGCTTAATACGCACATGCATGGATACACATTTAAAAACTTATGGACACATCTCTATGACCAACATTCATAGACTAGAGTCTCCCAATATTACATGAGACACTGAAAATGCATTTGAGCCTCCCTTGTAATAAATTTGTGATTATAGTTAACGTGGGAGAGAATGCACTTGTACACTGTAGCTAAAGTAGGTTTCATGGTCATATTATAGAAACTGGCAACACAAAAAAAGTATTTTAGCTAGCTGAGAATGCTTGTAGATTTCAATCTTTGCTTCACGTTTTGAAAGTATTACACAGCTGATCAGCCACTAGGGGGAACTGCTAGCCCAGGAACTAAACCAGACAGCTTTCTTTCAGCAAACTTAAGAACTGTACAGACGTGCTAACCTTTGGAATGTGCTCAGCATAACTCTGGGTTAACACTGCCAAAGGAAATTACTTTTACTTCAGCTGGCAGTTACCCATGAATTACTGGCCAGAATCTTTGGTTTGTTAGCGGTGATCCTAGGAACAACAGATGAACACAGTGACACAAGCCTGCGATAATTAAATCCAAAATATGCCATTGGCTGGTGCCTTATGAATATGAATATTTTGGGGTGCATGATTTAGTGTACCCAAACTCTCATACATAAACATACTATTGCTGTTTGTTCAAGCCTGTGGTTTAAGGTATGTTTATGTTCCTACTGCTACAGAGTAATATAGTGAGGGCACAATCTTATGCATCATAGACCGTGATGGTGCAGGATTCTAAGAGCATCATCACACGGGACGGGAAAAAATCACATTTGCTTATTGTCGCTTCTCCTCCCATGCGATTGTTCTTCATTACTTCCTCTTTTGAAAGAGGAAGTAAACAACGTGCACGTGACCCATTCAGTGGCCCATTTTGATTGTGCTGCTTCTCCACACAGCAGGAGATAGAGGCAACTTCCATCTTTAAAAATAAGTCAGACTTACTGGGGTGGTTTTTTGTGGCGTGAAGAAGGAAGAAAGGGAGGTGTGCAGGAGACAGACTATGTTGTGAGAGGGACGCAAGAAAAGCCATGAGTGCCCAGTAATGAGCCTGCAATAAAACGCTCATTTGATGGAGCTCTAAATCACACAGGGAGCCTACAAAAGTAGAGCAGATTATTATTATTATTATTATTATTATTATTATTATTATTATTATTATTATTATGGTGCTATATTAATAATAATAATAATAATAATAATAATAATAATAATTTATATAGCACCATTGCCCACTGCAGAGGTTCACCCTCCCCAATGCCCTGCCCTTTGCTGTGATGTTGTGGCCTTCCCTTTATTATTTATTTATTTATCGTATTTTTTAGGGGTGTGCACGGACCCCCCGCTCCGCTTCACTTGCAGATCCGCCATTTTCCGGAGCGGGTCGCTCCGCTCCGCCCCCGCTCCGCCCACTTCCGCTCCGCTCCGCTCGGAGCTCCGGATCCGGATCCGGAGCTCCGTTTTTGCCCCCCCATAGGGTTGCATTGAAAGCTAAAAAAGTAAACAACTTTTTTTCCGTTGAAGTTAGAAACCTCACGTTTGGCACCATGACACCTCATGGGCGTATACACACACACGCCAAGTTTCAAGGCAATCCCATCATCCCCTGATTTTTGGCGAATTTTTGAAAATCGGGCACCCCATTCACACCCCTTGGGATAGCTCCGTCAATTTGCATGTTAGAAACCTCAAACTCGGCACCAGGGCAGCTTATCCATGTGTCCACATGCACGCCAAGTTGCAAGCAAATCCCATCATCCCCTGATTTTTGGCGCGGCTCTACCCTCTAACGCACCACCCATAACCCTAATTCACACCCCTTTAGATAGCTCCGTCAATTTGCACGTTAGAAACCTCAAACTCAGCACCATGATAGCTTATCCACGTGTCCACATGCACGCCAAGTTTCAAGGCAATCCCATCATCCCCTGATTTTTGGCGAATTTATGAAAATCGGGCACCCCATTCACACCCCTTGGGATAGCTCCGTCAATTTGCATGTTAGAAACCTCAAACTCGGCACCATGAGAGCTTATCCATGTGTCCACATGCACGCCAAGTTGCAAGCAAATCCCATCATCCCCTGATTTTTGGCATGGCTTAACTCACCCCAAATTGTCCCATTCTACAACTACGTCAATTTGCATGTTTGAAACCCCAAAGTCGGCACCATGATAGCTTATCCACGTGTCCATATGGACGCCAAGTTTCAAGGCAATCCCATCATCCCCTGATTTTTGGGGAATTTATGAAAATCGGGCACCCCATTCACACCCCTTGGGATAGCTCCGTCAATTTGCATGTTAGAAACCTCAAACTCGGCACCATGAGAGCTTATCCATGTGTCCACATGCACGCTAAGTTGCAAGCAAATCCCATCATCCCCTGATTTTTGGCGCGGCTTAAACTTTTTAACTCACCCCAAATCAAGTCCCATTCTACAACTACGTCAATTTGCACGTTAGAAACCTATCCTTTGGTCCCATGACAGCTTACCCATGTGTCCCCATGGACACCAAGTTTCAAGGCAATCCCATCATCCCCTGATGTTAGGGGAACTTTTGAAATTTGAACACTCCAGTATGTCAGGGATTTAAAGTTGCAATTGCAGACAGCTCAATGGGGCCAGTTCCAAGGCAATCCCAACATGCCACGAGATAACCCTAAATCTTCTGGCACATTTGAAAAAGGGATTATTGAATTTGATAAAGTCTAAGTGAGCGCAGGAAGGACTTCTCCCCTTAGTCAAAGCAAGACACATACACCATCGCTGCAAGGCGGGAAGGGGAGAAGGGAGGGAAAGCAGGCAGGCAGCATGCATTGTAGTGCCGCAAGGATGGCTTGAGCACTAACGCATAGCAAACCAACCCATAAGTGGGCGCAAAGTGAGGCAAAGATGGCTGGTTCTTTCTTTCTAAGCCAGCAGTTACGCCTTGAGGGGCACAGAGGAGGACGATTGGAGCAAACCAGGCACCAGGCGGGCAGAGAGGCAGGCAGAGTAGGCGAGGAGTCAGTCCTGGCAGATGCCCCACCACAGCAGCACCCCGGGGGAGGCGGGCAGGCGGGCAGGCAGGCAGGCAGGCTGCGGGCATTTCTGGGGGCACAAGGAAGTGATGGCTGGTTTCTAAGCCAGCATTGCAGTTAGTCACGCATTGCAAACGCAAACCATCCCAGCGAGTCGGTCACCGAGGAGGACAGGCTAGCAGAGGGGCAGGCAGAGTGACATGTCATAGATCTAGTATTGGGGAGGAGTCAGTCCCGGCAGATGCCCCAACACAGTAGCACCCTGGGTGGGCATTGGAAAACGCCATCTTGTGGGTCAATACTTCCCCCACCCCATGTCCTGCAGGGTTGCCTGCCTAACCCTTGTGGGGATGGGAGATGGAGAGCTTAGAGTGGCAGTGCCAGCAGCAGCCTTCGGCTTTCCCCTGGAACCAGTCGCCTTGCCCGCCTCTTTCCCCAGCAAGATCGCCTGGTGCTGCCTATGAAGATGCATCTTCATGCTGCTGGTTCCATAATGCCCTGTCGATGAACCCCTGCTTAGGCTGAGTTTGCAGTGGCGACAGACAGCAAAGCGGGGATCCGCTCCCAACTCAAAGTGGTCCCACACGATGCTTGTCTTTCGTTTCCGTGGTGACACCACCAATTGCCCGCCTGAGCTCTCTGGTGTTGCCACAGAAACAGGGGTGTGGGATGAGACTGGGGAGAGAGCCTCGGCCTGCTGCTGCTCCTCCTCAGCCCCCACATCCTGGAGGCCCACCGCCTCCTCCTCCTCCCCCCCCTCCACTGTGCTGAGGACCTCGTCTAGGTCCATCAGCGGGCTCGTGGGCTGAAAGGAGAATGAAGGAGTTGGGGATACTCCTCCTCCTCTAATGGCACTGCTGCCACGTGCCTCTTGCAAACGGGCACTTTTCCCATTCCCACCCTCAAAAAGAGAACGCCGGGCACAAGTTGCAGAAGAGAGTGGCTCTGCCTGCTGCTTGTCCTGCTTCTGTTTTGGAGCAGTCAGCCAAGGAGTTGCCCGTTTGAGTTTCACAGGAGGAGAGGAAGCCTGCTTACTGCTGGCAGACTGAGCCTTGCTGCTTTCAGCACGCCTGCTTCCTCTTTTCATGATGACTAACAAAATATTAATACTACTAATACTATGTATAAGGTACTACTAAGAATATGTATAAGAAGAATATAATATGTTTAAATGTAGGGAAATGGGACAAGAACAATAAAATATACTACTACTAATATGTATGAGAATATAATATATATATATATATATATATATATATATATACTACTAAGAATATCTACAAGAATATAATAATATTTTTAAGAATATTACTAATAAATGTAGGGAAATGGGACAAGAAATGGGACAACCACTACTATAACAAGAACAAAATATGAATACTACTACTAATATGTATGAGAATGTATACTAATAGACTACTAAGACTATGTCAAAGAATATAATATAATATGTTTAAGAATAGGGAAATGGTGTGCGTATGCTTTCCCCAAAATGCTCAATCTGTGGCTGCCTGTTGAACTTGACAAAAGCAGCCCACTCTGTCCAATTTACACAGAGAAGAAAAAGAGAATCCAATTTTTTTGGTATATTTGGTATATAGAAGATAGAAGGAAACACAATCAGGATTTAAGAGAGGGGAGGGGGAAAAAGAACCAACCACTACTATAAGAAGAACAAAATATGAATACTAATATAATATGTATGAGAATATATACTAATGGACTATGTGAAAGAATATAATAAAATATGTTTAAGAATATAAATGTAGGGAAATGGGACAAAAAGTGTGTGTATGCTTTCAAAAGAAAGCTTTCACAAAAGCAGAACAGTCAGGCTTTAATACAGGGAAGGGGGGGGCAACCAACCCAACCACACACTCCAAAATTCAAAAATAAAGTTTATATTAAATCAAAGTAAGGGGAAAACACAGGGCAAACTAAGCTACAAGTCAGAAAGAAGCAAACAAACACACACACGCGCCAAACTAAACCTATCCTAATCTATCTCCAAAGTCCAAAGCAGGAGCACTAACTAACTAAGTGTTCCCTCCACGAACGCCAACCCACAAAGAGACACAAAACAGAAAGTTCTCAGGGTGGGTCTGCCTTAGTCCCCCCTCCAACGCTGGGATTGGAGGAGGATGCTTTCTGAGGAGATCAATTCTCATCAGGATTGGGAGTTGAATGTGCCTGTCATCGCTTCCAAAAAAATAAAAAAATAAATAAAAAAAACCCAAACCCCGATTTTTAAAAAAATATTGCACGTGAACCACAGCACGCAGAAAGTTGAGAGTGGTCTCAAAATGACCCCCATCCACGACTCTCTGTGCACAAGAATTTTCAGAACGATAGCTTAAACCCCCCCCCCAGTTATCCCCGATTCTTTCCCTCAATGCAATCCTATGGGCGAAAAGCCGAAACGCAGTTTGAGCCGCGCGGTTGACCCGATTTTAAAAAAAATATTGCACGTGAACCACAGCACGCAGAGAGGTGAGAGTGGTCTCAAAATGACCCCCATCCACGACTCTCTGTGCACAAGAATTTCCAGAATGATAGCTTCAAAAACAACGTAGTTATGCGCGATTATTTGCCACAATGCAATCCTATGGCGAAATGTTTTCAAGATGGCGACCGGAGCGCTCCGACTGAACTCGGAGCTCCGAAAAATGGTCGCTTCTCTTCGCCTTGCTTCTAGGGGGTCCGCGGTCCGCTCCTACTCCGCCTCTGGGTAAGGCGGAGCAGGCCAATCCGCTACTGCTTCTACGCTCCTAATCGGAGCGGAGCACATCCCTAGTATTTTTATACCGCCCAATAGCCAAAGCTCTCTGGGTGGTTTACAGAAATTAAAACCATTCAAAAAACCAACAGTATAAAAGCATAATATAAAATATGATATAAAAACACAACCAGGATAAAATCAAACAGCAATGCAGAAATTAATACAAATTTAAAATACAAATTTAAAACAGCAAAGGTAAAATTAAGTTGCTAGACTGTTAAAATGCTGAGAAAATAAAAAGGTCTTCACCTGGCATCTAAAAGAGTATAGTGTAGGTGCCAGTCGAACCACTTTGGGGAGCTCATTCCACAGCCAGGGTGCCACAGCAGAGAAGGCCCTCCTCCTGGTAGCCACCTGCCTCACTTCCTTTGGCAGGGGCTCGCGGAGAAGGACCCCCTGAGGATGACCTTAGGGTCCAGGCAGTTACATATGGGAGGAGGCGTTCCTTCAGATAACCTGGCCCCAAGCCGTTTAGGGCTTTGAATGTTAATACCAGCACTTTAAATCGGGACTGACAGCCAATGAAGCTGGAAAAGGACTGATGTGATGTGGTCTTGTTGGCCAGTTCCTGTTAGTAAATGTGCTGCCCTGTTTTGTACCAGCTGAAGTTTCTGGACTGTTTTCAAAGGTATAATGCATTGCAGTAATCCAAACGAGAGGTTATCAGAGCATGGATAACTGTAGCTAGGCTATCTCTGTCCAGATAAGGGTGCAGCTGGTATATCAGCCTAAGCTTTGCCACAGTGTTATGCCCCCAACTCCTTGCCATCACCACATCATGTCCCCCTCCACCTCACCACTGCATCACCCCCCATTTTTGTTCTCACATTGCATGAGCTTGATGGCTACTAGCCCTGTTGGTTGTGTGCTATCTCCAGTATTTGAGGCAGTAAGCCTGTGTGCACCACTAGCTGGGGAACATGGGTGGGAGGGTGCTGTTGTACCATGTCCTGCCTTGTTGGTCCCTGGCTGATGGCTGGTTGGCCACTGTGTGAACAGAGTGCTGGACTAGATGGACCCTTGGTCTGATCCAGCATGGCAATTCTTATGTTCTCATGAGCCAGAGGGCAGGTGAAGCCAGGCATTTCAGCCTGGATGGCTCTCTGCTTGCCTGCCCTCTGGCTTACGCTGTGAGAGAATTGTCAATGTGAGCCATAAGGTGACTGCTCTGCAGAGCCTGACCACAGTGGCAGAGCACCTTGCAAGTCTCTCTGAGGCACCACTGGAGAAGGTGGCAGTGGTGGTGGTGGGGAGAGGAAGTGGTGCAATTCACTGCTCCTTCTGCTCTACTGCCTGAGGTGTGAGCTTCAGCGCATCCCATTGAGGGCTAGCCCTGTTTCCTTCACACAATCCTGAGCAGAGCTTGTGTGGTCTCTTTATCCAGCAGTAAGACAATTCTCACCCTTCAGTTTTCCTCAATGTGGTAAAAAAAATGTGCAGGACTGAGACTTAATATCTGGAAGAAGGGCCATCTGCTTCTTAAGGCAGTGTGGAAAGAAGAAGCCACCTGTGCTGATTGAGATCTCTATTGGAGTTAGAGCAGTCAGAGGCTCTGAGCCTCAACTGTGTTACATTCCAGAACAAAATATTTGGGTTCCCTTCACAAGAAGCTAGTGCCTGTCCTTTGGAACTGTATTCCAGGTGCCTAAAAAGCTCTCACTCGCCTCAGCCACCTACCTGCCAGAGAGGCACAAGCAGATTAGCACAGGTTTCAGGAAAGAGAGCAGATATGAGGTGGGGGGTGGGGAGATAGTAAAGGGATAGAATAGGGTACTAGAAGTGAAAGGAGAGAGAGAGAGAGAATAGATCAGTGAGCAAGACAGCGACACACAGAGAGGAAACACGCACACACACACACACACACACACACACACAGAGGTAAACATTCGATTCTGTATAATCATCCCCCTAAAACTTGCATAATTTTTATAGGGTTGTGTCCAACTGCCCCCAAATTAAATCACAGATCATAACTGTTTCAGTGGACTGAACTAGAAAAAACATGAATATAGCACTTTCAAGCACTACCATAGCACAGAAACATGGATCTGAGGGTACAGGTCCTTATTGATCCTCATGGATCCCCAAACCGTTGTAAAATCATAGGTGACCTGTGTGGTCACTGATTTGTTCTTACAGGGAGCATACAACTCCCCTGTTACATCAGCTCCACTGGCTTCCAGTCTGTTTCTTGGCACAATTCAAGGTGCTGGTTGTGACCTATAAAGCCCTACACAGCTCAAGTCCAGGTTATCTCTCTTATGAGCCTGTGCATGCCCTGAGATCTTCAGGGGAGGCCCTTCCCTTGGTCTCAGCATCATCACAGGCACACCAGGTGGGAACATGGGAAAGGGCCTTCTCGGTGGCTGCTCCAAGGCTCCGGAATTCCCTTCCGAGGAAGGCTAGATTGGCTTCCTCCTTGCTATATTTCCGGAGGCAGGCAAAAACTTTTTTGTTCCAGCAAGCCTTTGGGAATAGTTTGGACCTTTATTAATGTGCTGAATACAAATAGATACAATAATAAAATAATTATAGTTCTGTCATTTGATCATGTTTTTGTTGTCACCCCATGTAAAACAATGAAGATGCATGAGGATCCATGTTTTTATGCTGTTGCAGTGTTGGCAAATGCCAGACCTGTGATTTATTTTTTTTACTGTGGAGTTTATAGTCACAATATAAGCCTTAATTCTCTTATTCAAGAGGATCCATTTTAACTCTACTGGATCTGACTTCTACCAGACTCTGTAGAAAAGCAAAGTGTGTGCGCATGTGTGTGCACACATGAGTGCATGCTTCTTTCTCTGTGTGTGAACAACCTGGAAGTGGGCAGTGGGAACAGAGAAGTGACTGAGGGATGATGCCCCCACAACACTTCTCAGAATTTAAAATGAGCCCATGAGCCAAAAAATATTGGAGAACCCTGCTCTATTACTGCACCCATGATTAACAAAAGTGGAATGAAGTATGTATAAAAACCCACACGGTATAAATGAGGCTAGCAACCCAAGTATAGATGCTGGAACCCACACAGAGTGAGTGGATAATGCGCTTTCTCCCATCTGAACTGTACTTTCCTCAGTCACATTTCTCTTAGTATTATTTCTCCTTTTATGGCTACTAGTCGTCCTTAATCTGATTCCTCTGTAGGCTGGCCACTTATGAATCACCAACAAGGAAATGCATCACCAAAAAAACAACACACAAAAAAGAACAAAAGAGGACAGTAGTTTGCATCTGCTAATTTATAAGTATGCACATTTAGAAATAATTTAAATACAAATACAGTACATCTCACCATACTGTGGACGATAGTGGGGGTGGGGACTGAGTTCTTGCCTCTTTAGCCTTGTGTCCAGGTGCTAACTGGTGAGTGGCAACAGTCCTTATGATTCATTATCTTTCAAATTAGACAGGACAGCCCTTCAAACAGAGGACTGTCCTTTGTAAAAGAGGACACCTGGCCGCACTACATTGGACAATTAGACTGGACACAATGGCTGTGTCCTGCGCCATTTTATTTTCATCCCTATAATCACTCCCCCTCCTCTCGGTCTTCTTTTGGCTGATGATACAGAATAAATCACGTCTGCTCCTATTTTAACCATTTCTCCTGCTTCATCTTCCTGTGCCTCTCTTGCTGTGGGTGGAAACAGTAAGAGCAAGGAGCTAAGTAAATGGAAGGGGTGGCTCACGGAAGTGTTACTTTATTTATATTCAGTGAAGTGCAAAAAATGGGGTTTGCATTTTATCTCTTTCAGATGCAATACAATTTTTGAGTGGATTTCAACACTTTTATCTCCAGTCAAGAAAAAGAAAAGCAGAAAGCAAAGTGAATGTGGCTTGAAAGCAATTTTGTTGGAAAGCAAACAGATATAATTAAGGATGAGACAAGGGCAACTCTAACATGTTGTTGTTGTTTGGTTTTTGTTGCTAGCCAGAGTATCACACAATGTTCTCAGTTGTCTGCCTAGGATATAGGAAACATTTGCATAGATTCATAAGTGTAGTTGGGGTTTAACAGTCATGATAAATGAAGGAGGGCAGTGGATACATATGAAAGCTCGGGAATATTGAAAGGAGTTATTTCTTAACTTGGGCCTATGCACTACAGGTTTCAAAGAAATACTAGCCTAGTCTTTCTTAGAAACACAGCACTCATGGGATAAGAACATGGGTCTTGTTATGGATGGGTTTCGGCGGAGCAGTGAGGTGGCAAAGTTTGTGGATGATACGAAATTATTCAGGATGATAAAAAAAAAAAAAGATTGTGAATAGATTTGAACATATATCTCCAAACTGAGTGAATTGGGCAACAAAATGGTAAATGTGGTTCAATGTAAGTGATGCTTATAGTTACTTACATACTTTACACTTACTTACACAAAGGGGGAAGTGTATGTGTGTTTGTGGGTTCTTCATCTCTGGAGGTTTTTTTAAAAAGAGACTGAACAGCCACCCTCGTGGATGGTTCAATTGGTTTTCCTGCACATTGCAGAGTGTTCGACTAGATGATCCTTGTGGTACCTTCCAACTCCACAATTCTATTATTTTATGATTCTATGGATACTGTGCACAGTACTGGTCACTCATCTCAAAAAAGATAGTGGTGTTTTTTTTTAAAGGATAGAAGAAAAAGATGCAGAAAAGGGCAACCAAGATAATCAGGAGCCTGGAGCAATTCCTCTATAAGAAAGGTTACAACTTTTGGAGCTTTTGAGTTTAGAAAATTGGATTCGGATTTGCTTTTCTCAACTGGATAGGAGCAGGAAGATTGGAAAGTGAGGAATCTGACATCTGTGGTTGGATCACTTTCTTTCCCATGTGGTTTAGGGCCTTTTGCAACCTGGCTCAGGGGGTAGTTTTGGGCAGAACCCTTCATAGCAGACAGTGATGCATTTGCAACAGTTTAACGGTAATGTCACTCACACCTGTCATGACTACTGGTGCAGTGTTGTGGATGTGTTTTGTTGAATGACTTCTAGTTTTTAGAGGCTGCAGATGTGGATGAGATTGTTGGTTGAGTCCAGCCACTCAGTTATATGGTCAACCCATAAAGCCGTCTGGGAGAGGATTTCATGATAAGTTTCAGAAAATTATCAATGTCTCATTGAAAGAAGGAGTGGTCCCAGCTTCTTTAAAAGTGATAATCTGATTAGTTCTGAGGAAACCTGGCCTGGACCCAGATGCCAACAATTATATACCAGTGTCTAACATTCCCTTTCTGGTCAAAGTGCTCAAGAGAGTGGTAGTCATCAGCCAACTCCAGTCACTCTTGGATGAAACTGATTTCCATGATTCATTTCAACAGGGTTTCAGGGCTGGTTTGAGAACAGAAACTGCCTAAACATCCTATACATGTTTAGATAGAAAAAAGTCCTACAACTCCCAGCATGCCCTAGCTGGCTGAGGAATACTGGGGGTTGTAGGCCTTTTCCCCCATCTAATCAGGTATAGGATTGCACTCTTAGGCCACAGCTATACCTAAGGTTTATCCTGGGATCATCTAGGGTTCGCCCCTGCCTGAGCACTGGATCCCCTGTGTGGAACCTAGGTGAACAGGTTTGACCTCTGGATGATCCAGGGATAAACCTTAGGTCTAGCTATGGCCTAAGTCACCTTTATTCACTGGCAGCAATGAACATACTGTATCTCAAGACTGGTATGTATTAGAAACATTGAAGAAGAAATGTGGCTTGACTGTTGTAGGCATGGACACATTGGAATAAGGAGGGAAGCTGAAATGTTTCAGGATAATCCTGAGTTTAAATGGGCAGCACCCTTCCAATGTACGTATTCCAGTGGTGATACATTTAACAATATTTTTTCACTGGATTTAGCCTGCAAGGACTACTGATAAATTTAGTTAATTTGTACTGTCTAGCACAGTTTAAAACACACACACACACACACACACACACACACACACACACACACACACACGTACTTTGCTCAGGACCTGGAATATTGCTTTGAAGACTTTGAGCATTCCTAAACCTAAACTGGATATTGCTATTATTCCCTAGTTTGCTACTCAATTTAGTGTCACCATTAAACTTTTAAAAATCCACTGGATGGAACTCAAAATGGCTTCATGATAATCTCCTTGCTTCTTTGTATGTTGGTTTCAGCCTGTGAAACCAGCCTGTGCCTCTCTTTTTTTAATGCTCTGAAACAGAACTGTCATAGAATCATAGAATAGTAGAGTTGGAAGGGGCCTATAAGTCCAACCCCCAGCTCAATGCAGGAATCCACCCTAAAGCATCCCTGACAGATGGTTGTCCAGCTGCCTCTTGAATGCCTCTAGTATGAGAGAGACCACAACCTCCCTAGGTAACTGGTTCCATTGTTGTACTGCTCTAACAGTCAGGAAGTTTTTCCTGATGTCCAGCTGGAATCTGGCTTCCTGTAACTTGAGCCCATTATTCCATGTCCTGCATTCTGGGATGATCGAGAAGAGATCCTGGCCCTCCTCTGTGTGACAACCTTTTAAGTATTTGAAGAGTGCTATCATGTCTCCCCTCAGTCTTCTCTTCTCCAGGCTAAACATGCCCAGTTCTTTCAGTCTCTCCTCATAGGGCTTTGTTTCCAGACCCCTGATCATCCTTGTTGCCCGCCTCTGAACACGCCCCAGTTTGTCTGCGTCCTTCTTGAATTGTGGAGCCCAGAACTGGACACAATACTCTAGATGAGGCCTAACCAGGGCCGAATAGAGAGGAACCAGTACCTCACACGATTTGGAAGCTATACTTCTATTAATGCAGCCCAAAATAGTCTTTCTCAGTTCTCCAATTCGAGAGTCAACTGTCAAGGTAAGCTCAAGTATGATAGAAAAACAAATATGTAAAGTGCAATCATAGCAAGGTGGTCGGTTTTCAGTATGTAACCAGCTTGTTCCAGGAAAATTCTAATTCTACCATACCATCGTGGCACTAATTTATCAGATTTATTCTTCTAGACAAAGGCAAATGTTAACAGAATTTCTCTCTCTCTTTTTAAAAAATCTTACATCTGGCATGTGTTTTTAAATTAGAATTCTCATTATTTTTTTATGTTATGTTTTATTTCAAAATTTCTCCCTAGCCATTTTCTGGCTTGCTCTTGGACATGCATAGTTTTAATGTTGTACATTGACTATATTGGAAGGAAATTGGGTTTATTTTGAAGGTGTATTTTGTTCTTTTAAACTAACAGTGATAATTAAAGGTCAGATTCTGCTTGCTCTGGCATTTTTAGAGAACATGCAGCCTTTTACTGAACATTTGCACCTTACAGACAATGTCATGATCCAACAACGGTTCCAGGTTGATGACGTTTTGTTCTTATGTAGTTCTAAAACCTTTATAATGCAATGAACAATAATTGTATCTAAAACGGTCCCTGCTGTGGGCTGCACTTCCAAGTGCAAATTATGTAGAACCCACAAGCTTTGAGATGATTCCCAATGCAAAGCCAAGTCTGACTCAATGTGTTGAAATATTCATTTTAATTGGCCTGGTTTAAAAGGGGATAAGTCAAGTCGGAAAACAAGCTGTTGTGTTGGCGTGGAGGTTGTATGACACTGCAACTATATATACCCAGCACAACTCATCAGTAGCCAATTGTCTGCTTGTCTGCCATACATAGATCCATTGGTAGATCAAGAATTTGATTGACAAATGTTCTGTGTTAACCTTATGAGACTTTCCCATCCCTCTCCCCAGTGCAGGAAGAAGAACTTCAGCAATCCCCAGAGACACTCAGTACTTGTTGTGCTTTGACTTGGTTCTCATACCTTAATGATGATACTTAGCATGTATATGGCACTTTTTGAGTGTTTAAAGATCTTCATATCAACAGACCTTATAACAACCCTGAAAAGTAGGTCAGTGTGTTCATTCCCATATTCCAGATGGGGTTGAGAGAGAGGGACAGCAAGAAAGTGGCTTGCTTAAGGCAACCTAGTGAATTGATTTCAGAGATGAGAATTAAACCAGGGGCTTCTTGGTTGATATCTCAGTCTCTTAACCACAACACAACACTAATTAATGAAATAGTGACAGTCCCAGGGTTTTTTATATGCCTTCTGCAGCGTAAGCTTATCCCCACTAACAGATAATGGGCATACTGCAGTGCGTGTATCAAGGGTCATGTCTCTGAAAGAAATATTGAAAAATGTTCCATTTGTTTTCCACTTGGACAAATATCATACACAGTTCCAATCTAGATTACTAATAAGTAATTTGTCAGCAGGTTATGTTGTATCCCAGAGAAAGCCATCAAATATATCTTTGATGAATCGTGTCCTTGGGTAAGTTGCTGTAGATATCAGCCCTACAGAAAATATTAATAAAGAGCTGGATGTGATGCCACCACTTTCCTAGTTTTCTTTTAATACAAATGAAATGTTTTGCCTATGTGCATGTCCCAGAATCTGTGCAGCATAGGCAACTGAGGCATTGTGCTTGCTTTCCCTGTGAGTGTCCCTATATTAAGGGAAATTGCGTTGCTTATCTGGGGATTTGTGCTTCCTGGTTCTTTGGTGTGATTATTATGGGCTGCATTACAGGGGAGGAGAGGGGAAACCATGTGCTTTGAAATGAATACTTCCCCCCTTCACTTCTATTGAGACAGGGCCATCTAGTGACACTAGATCCCTCTTTTTCCCAGAAATTACATTAAAAATGGTACTTTTCATACCAGGATTTCCAGCGATACTGCAGGAGACGTCCTTGTCATTGATGATGTCATGTAATGGACCCAAAAATTTCTGCCAGGTTTTTTGATCATTCAATTTTCCTGGTTTTCAAAAATGAAACTTGTCCCCAGGCTTTTTATTTATTAATTTGCTGCTCTGGGTGCTCCATGGACCAAAAAGTGGGTACATAACATTAATTAATAATAAATGTGTGAGTTTGTGGGCTGGACTCTTTCACTGAAAAGGCAGCTTCATGATCTTTGACTACTGTGCAGATTTTCAAATATCCCTTCTTATTTCCAAAAGGCATTCAAGGCTTGAGCTTGCTTGTTTCTCCCTCCCCTCTCTTCCCCTTTTGCACCTTCAAGTAGGATATTGGAACGTTTCAGTCATAATCAAACTACAGTTCCCCACAGGCATTACTTTAAATCTCAGTCTAGCAAAGTAGGTATAGGACCCTGATTCAAATTGCAACCCTAATGTGAGAGGCAGAGAGGGTTTTAAGATCCGGATCAGGTCCTCTGCACCTACTCTACAGTAAAAATGAACTGAAGACATAGCTGCTAGACATAGATTTAAAGTAATGTGTGTTTTGGCCACCAGCCACATTTCTGTGCTGGGTGCTGACAAATTAGAGGAACGCTAACATTCTTATCCTTCCCCAAAACATAGAACTCTTCTAAAATTAATTTGGAAGTGTATTTAACATAGGGTGACCATATTTGGGAAAACAAAAAAGAGGACACCTAGTGTGTGTGTGGGGAAGCAGCTTTCTGAGTCCTGCAGAAAGTACTTTATTCCCCCGCCACCTTAAAGAACCCGATTGGAGTGGAGGAGGGGAAAGGATTTCATTCTGCACCACCACCATCCACTCCAATTGGGGCCTTTTCTATAATGTCCACGAATGACCCACTTTCCCCTTTAAGACCTCAATTGGAGCTCGGGGTGGGGGAATGACGTGCCTCAAGAAAGCATGTCATTCCCTCCTGCCATGCTAATGGCAGCCTTAAAGGGGAAGGTGTGTCATTCCAGGACATTATTGAAAATTATAGAAAATCCCCCCTGACACCATGGAAAGAACAAAAACCAGGACAAATCCGGGGAAATCCTGACAGTTGGTCACCCTAATATAACATCTGTCGCAACCCTCACAATGATCCCATTTCTCACCTCCTCTTCTATTTTTCCTAAACCAACATGTCTCGTGGCTGGGGATCAAGGCTGCAATTCTATTCCCACTAAACTGGGAGTGAAATAGGAATTCTGAAAATAGGAGTGCACTGTTAATCTATGATCCCCCCTCCCCAAATTACAGCATAAGACTTTTAAACCTTTGTGGCTGATATTCAGTAACATATCTTTGCTAAACTATAACTCATTTAAGGATAATTTGGGATAGAGAGAGTGTAACAAAATTTGAACCAGAATTAAAATCACTTGCAATACAAAAACTATACAAGCAGGAGGATCACACACACACACACACACACACACACACACACACACACACACACACACACACTTCTTTAAAGCGTTTACTTAAATATCCCAGGCAGGATCTACAGTATTGCTTTATAATAGTTTATAACAGTATTGAAAACTGTTGGGGTCCGGCCATGACACATTCCATACTGTTTCCAAACCAGTTTCAAAGTATTATATCCTGCTTGGTGTAGATCTGGCCCAAGTCTACTTTTCTGTCCTTCGCTTAGTCCGTACATACCTACTAAAATTCCCAATAGGGAATTTTCCCGGCAGATAAAATAAAAGTCATTTAAAGATAATTTGGGGAAAAGGATAGAAAGAAACAAAACTCATACCAGAAGTAAAATCACTTCCAATACAGAGAAATATACAGATAGGAAGACACAGACATATTCAGACACAATAAAAGAACAACACCAGCATTTCTTTTAAACATTTACTTCATTTAAAATGCCTCATAGTACTTTTTTTTAAAAAAACCCAGAATGTATGTCCTTTGCTTGCTCAGTACATATCACTAAGCTTCTTTGCAGGGAGTTTTCCAAGCAGATATCTCTGGCAAATAGGCAGCCATTTTTTTTAATGGTGGTGGTCATTTTGATCCTCCCTGCAACACCAGAAAACATGGCATGATGGGGAAAACAAATTGGCCACTGCAATGAAAACTTGACAAAGGCTGCAAGTTCCCCCTCAATCAACAGATGATAGGCTTGAGGGAGGCCTCTGCATCTACATAGACTTATGTTGAGTCCCATTGACTCTCGTTACCCATTAAAATAAAAATGGAAGTTAAAAAATGTATTCCACAAGTAGAATAACAAACCATCAATCTTTCTGATTTTTTTAAAAATGAGCTTGTCAGTAAACCGCCCAGAGAGCCCTGGCTATGGGAGCGGTATATAAGTTTAATAAATAAATAAATAAATAAAACTGTGGTCAAAAAGGACACCAATATAAATTCTGAAAGCCCTTTTGATAGAAGGGTTTTGCCTTTTTCTCTTTATACTGTTCTTTCTCCCTCAATATTTCACCAATCGTCCTGAAATTTTCAGGGTAAATAAAAGCACCTGTAAATTTTAGAATGATTTCAGAAACTGTTCCGATTTCATGAAGGTTAGAACAATCTACCCACAATCATCATTTAATATGATGGAACCCTTTTTTTCTTTTTCCTTTTACTGACAGGCCTTAAGAATATAGAAAGCACTGGTAAGAAAAACAAAGTTGTGGAAAAACATGGGAGGGTTACAATGGTGGCCCCCCAATTATGGAATGATTTCCCCAATGAGGCTCACCTGGCGCCAACATTGTTATCTTTTCAGTGCCAGGTTAAGACTTTTCTCCCAGGCAGTTAACAACATATGCCGAGTTTCTTTTTAACTGCCCCCAGAATAGTTGTTTTATATGGATATTGCTGTTTTTATGCTTTTGATGTTTTTAAATTTCTGTATATTTGTTTTTAACGTTCACTGTTTTTAACTTTTGTAAACTGCCCAGAGAGCTTCGGCTAAATGTAATAAATAAATAAATCTTTAATTTTGTGTTTGAGGCAGAGCGATTGCACAATAAAAGCCTTATCTGGAAGTTTCTTGAATGCTTAGCACAAAAATGGAAATGCAGGAAGCATTTCTTGGACAAAGTTCTGGCATAAAATATACTTTGTTAAAGAGCACATGGTACTTTGTGAAACTAAGGATAATTATAAGATACCCTGAGTGGAAGAAAGGGCAGAAGAAAGAATAGCAGAAAATTAGCTGTTTAAAATGGCTTCTTTTCACTGACAATGATTGATGTGCTCTTTGCAGTTTTCTCATACTAATGTTAAAAGGTGAATAAAAGCCTTTCAGTACCCAAATATAATGTTCTTCTTTTTAAAGAAGTACAATTGATTGTTGGGCCTTGAATGGCTAATGAAAGGGATGTTCAAAAAAGACAAGTTGGTAATATCAACATTGTCTAAGTATTCCAGAGTTTAAAAAAAACCCAAAACTTAAATTGGTATATATGAGAAATAAGAAAGTTCAGGACATTTTTCTGTTGTTCACATGAGTGTGAATAGTTCAGGTCAAAGATCAGAGTTTCTGTAAAGACTAGAGTTTCAATATCATACAGAATTTAATCTAGTAATGCTGTAGGAATAAAGGCTACAGCTTTTGGTTATGGAGTAATAAATATCACAGGTACATGTCCAACTAGGAAGTATAATAATCAAGTGTGCAGAATCCACTTGTCCCATATCTCTGGGAAAGTTCTTACAGAGACTGGGTGCGGATTATTGCGGGGCGTAAAAAGAACCCATCATGACTTCTCCCCCAAATCTCTGAATGTACTACACCCCCTTGCTTATGTAACTACCTGCACTGATGTCTGAATGTGGGGTGCGGCGGAAGTGACTACATACTCACCCTACAACCACTACTGCACATTGTGGGTGGTAGGGTGGGTATGACATCACTCCTGCTGCACTGGGTTCAGACAATAGGTTAACTCACACTGCAGTGCGGGTAATTATGTAAACAACGGGTGCGTGTGCAGCATGCATAGCGGTGGGGGAGAAGCCACAATGGCTTCTTTTACCCCTGTAATTGTGTGAACCTGGCCATAGAGTATTTTTCCCCACAGAGAAAATGTATTACTATATGTAGCCCATCTTAACTTTTCACCTGTTTCCAGTCACTGGGGGTCTGTCCATATGCTCTGTAAGCTCCGGGGTGGCTCTGCATTGATTATATGACGCATCAGCTATCTCAAATCCGTCATGAGGCTTTCCAGAGAAGCCCCGCATTTTAAACGTCAGGCATTTACCCCGACTTTTCAGGATGAAGTGAAGCAAACATGGTCCTTCAGCCATCTAACCTCGCTCCATCCTCGATGCAAAGGTGTTGTTGGACAGATGGCAACCCCTGATTGGTCGCCGTCCACACAGGCAGGGGGCAGTCCAGCAAGCCGAACAGCCATTGGAATACCCTGCACTGCCTTTGGCGTGGGGAGAAGAGTTTCCTTTTTGTCAAGGAGCCTTTTGCCTCTAATGTTTTAAAACGAGTAAGTGGGTAAATGGGGGAAAGCCAGGAAGAGATGGGGGTGGCTGTAAACCTTCCGCTCACTCCTTGGCATGGGGATTACCTGGCACAACCCTGGAGGAGCGAAACCGCAGGGTTTTGTGGGGAACATGGCACCAATGCAGCACTGTCAAGACAGCCCCTGGGTCTTGTGAATAAATATGATATTGGAATGTTTCCCATTTCAGATAAAAGAGTGTTGACATGATGACCAAATGTAGTTGAAGGCTGCAAGGACATTTCCCCTACATCCCTACCAAGGCCCAATTGGTCATGTTGGGACCACAATACCATTTAGGACTGAATGGCATCTGTGTTGGGAGACGATGTTTATTTCATCTCCACAACTGGAACTTCCCTATTAATGGAAACATTCTGAAACTGTTGACCCTGCAACGTAATCACTTGGCAGCTATTGACTCAGTATGCAGGGGGATGAGGTATCTCTCATATGGTTGGACCCTCTGCCATTTTCATGTGCTTGAGCAGTCTCCTCTTTATCTCTGTCTTTGGATCCAATTGGGCAGGCTAGGCATAGACCTGTTCCGGTTGAAACATGAGCTTACTCTCTGTAGTTGAAGTTCTCTAGTCTGATGGGCCTTCTTTGTGCAGTTACTCACCATTGGGTTCCAGTCTCATCCGGCCCTTTGGCTTTTTGCAAATGGCCATCCTGGCATTTCATGACACACTAAATTTCTTGGACCCAGTCAAAGAATCTTATGTGGCATAAGATAATCAGTCAAAAAATAATGTCTGATGTACGAGTGGTGTTAAATGAAAAAGCTACTGACCCATCACCGTTATATGTTGGATGATAATGCACCTTAGTATGTTTGATTCCCAAGAGGAAATGAGCCTAAAAGATAAAAGGATCCCACCTTTGACTCCTAGCTACATTAGTAACTTAACTAATATTTGAGAAGTATACATGTAAGCAGTGCAAAACATCGCAGGTATTTTCTTGTTCTTTTATTATCTACGTATTGATCCATTTTCTGAACCTGAGCCACTGCAGGTTGGCACAATAGCTTCAATATCGTATTTTGAAACAGTAATGCCTTCCTTCGACCCCCGTCTTTGTTCTGCTCCATGAGGTTCTACAAATAATGGCAATATAATACTTTTGCACTCAGCAACTACTATGAAAATGGACCATATAAATCAATTGTCAGCACTGTGACTCATGAGTTAAGAAGCTCTTGGCTCCAAGTCCTACAGAACATCCAATTTGGACAATGTGATTTAAGGGTAGTACTGCACAGTTGTAAGAAGTCCTTCAATTGACACATTATGTTGAGGTCCTTTTCTGTGACTACTGTCCTTTTAGAAAGGCAGTTTCATAGCACTATATGGAGTAAGGAATATGTGAAGTGTCATCCAATTTGCCCCTTCCACCTTATTTGAACCTTAATAGGTTGGAACACAGTAGCTGTTTGTTGCATCTGAAGAAACAGCTACTGTAATTCTAGCAAAGTGTTCTGAGTTAACTTTGCACAGGATAAACACTTACATACAACAATACTTCAGTGTATCCCCTAAAACATTTGGAACATAGTTTTCTCTGGGCAGTCAAAATCAAACATTATACATTAAGCTTCATGAATAGGAGAGTGGATAAGTAGATGGTCATGATAGTCCACCAGTGTACCTGATTATGTTACTCTTCTGTCTCAGTGTGCAAGTCACATTTTTTTTCAGGTGGTAGAATCTAATGATTTATACATAAAGCAGGCCTCAAACTCAGGAGTTGTTTTTGCGGAATCTGATTCTGTTATGTTGCCTGTCCCAGTGGTAATTATTTTTCAAAATCCAAATGAAGCTATTTAGGGAGTGTGATTTAAAATGCTTTGTCTGCCATATTTGATTTCTTTCAATATTCTGGGGAAAAGAAACACCAAGTAAGCCATGGTAATATCAAGCTGACATGATGTGGCACATCACACCAGCCTTGCCCAACCTAGTGCTTTCCAGATGTGTTGGCATACAAATCCCATCATACCCAGCCAGCATGACCACTGCATCAGACCTTGCAACTGTGTGCTAAACAATGTGTTTTGTAGGCATTGCTTGATCAGGTCTAAATTCCAAGGGCTCTGCTATGCTATAATATGGTGGTACTATAGGATAGGCAGCCAAAGAGAAGCCAGATTCCTATGAGGGGTGTCTTAACATGCAAAGCTAGAGCCTCACACTTAAAGACCCAGGTTGCAAGGTGTCATGAAATGGCAGGGTGAGATGTATTTTCCAACTCTTCCAGTATTTCTTAAGATAGCGCTGGGGCCATCATTTGAAAGGAAGGCTGTGACCTGTTTGGGAACTGCTAAAAGGGAGAAGTGAAGTTGTAAATCCCAGGCGGCAGTGAGCTCAATGACCAGGGATGGAGTGGCATTGGGATTGGGGAAGTTTATGCCTTGTCTCTTTTCAGTGGGGATATGGGTGCAGAGGGCTGAGTGAGTACGTGCAAGATTGCACCTTCTGTTCAAATCGTCATCATCATAAAAATAAAATAATGATGATAGGCATCACATTAAAATTTTATAAAATCAATCAATCAATCACCTTGAGCAAGAAGCTACTATGGGCTGAAGGAGGGGGGATGTGGTCTCCTTGAGCAGGGCAGTCAACATGTACTTGGACTCTTACTAGAACATTTTCTAATGCTCTTTGCTTCCAGATTACTAAAACTGGCCTCATGAAGTCTAATAGCTTCATCATACCAGGGTTATACTCTGCAATCACTGCGAATTGCATGCAAAGGACTCTGAAGTTTTCCAGTTTATAATCTGCTTTGACTGTGAGGTACTCCCATGCATCCTGCTTTAAATGTGCTATAAAGCCAAAAGAATCAACCTATTTTGCTACCTGTTTAGGAGTGAATCATTTGTTGTTTTCCAAGTGGCCACTGGGGCACAGGAGGAGGATTTGATATGGTTAAAGTACAAATTTAACAAATGCTTACATCTGCGTAAGTTTTAAAGATAAAGACATCAAAATTAGCACAGTAATAGGTATTAAGGAGAGCTTTAAGCATACCCAATTTGAATCGGATTGGGTCATCCGTTGAATTTTTAATGATTTTTTTGTTTCCCCCCTTAAACCCTTTTCCTGGTATGCAAAGGATCTTAAGAGAGCTGCCACCCGGGGTGTGATTTAGCTAGCAACAACAACAACAATGACAGCTTTATGCTGTAGGGGATAATTCGAGGGAAACAGGTACATGGGATGAAGTCTTAACATGTTTCATGGGCAGAATTCAGAGGGTTTCGTCAGAAAGTCTTGTAGTCTTAAAATTTTTTTTTTTAGAAAGTTAGTTCTGTGAACTTGAGCACCTGAGGAGACAATCTTATGCATGTTTAGATAGAAAAAAATCCCACAATTCCCAGCATGCCCAGCCAGTTTAAACTCCCAATCTAAATATGCATAGGATTGCGCCCTCATATGCATATATGGGACAATGTGGTCTCCAGGATGCTGCAGTGAGCTTTCAGTTAGAGTTGCAGTAGTTGTACACAATTGGTTATAGAATTCTTTCCCCAAAGAAGCCCTGCCAAAACCTAGTCTTATATACGCCTTTTAGAGGATGCTGAATATTTTTTGTTTCCAACAGAACTATTAATCATATTAACTGGTCATACAACAATATTTGCAACAATATATTATTTTTGTCTTCTGAACTATGGTTAGTATATTTTATTAAGTGTTTTGGTGATCTAATCCTATGCTTGTTAACTTTGATGGAAGTCCTGATGTTTCAATTGTTCCATCATTTCATTTCTGCCTTTCTGTTTAATTTTGCCTAACAGTTTTGAAGTATTGACACTGGGGCATTTTTCCTCTTCTTTTCTTTGTTTCTGGAATTGCTGATCACTGCGGGATGACAGCCCTAGTTAAGAAGAAGAGAGTGTGTTTTAAATAATAACTAGGTACTGTGTCATAGGTCCAAATTTCAGTCAACTTGACAAGCTGAGTACTGATTTGACTACTTCAGTATAGATGGAAAGCACACCAAACCCCCAAGAAACAACATCTCACCATTTGTGGTGAGTCATAAGAATTGTTTCTGGAAGTGTAGAGAACAGGTGAAGTGGCCATTTCCCTGAACTTTCTACTGACTAGGGCCACTGTGGTAAGACAAACAGTTACCATGAGTCTCAGCAGAACAGTGGCACCCTAGCATGATCAAATTGGGATATCAATCAGGTTCATAACGACATCATCTCCATTTGAGTTATCCCATATCCCAGGCTGAGAAATAATCATTTCAGATATCTCTGTACTCCATTAATGAGAGTGGTTTTACTTTGGTCTAGTGCTGGTACGTATGGAAGTGACTTGACTGAACCCTTAATTAAAAGGTCTGTTTCCCACTTCCATTGCATGTTTTCTAAATTAAATCCTTAAATATATTTTTAATAATAATAATAATAATAATAATAATAATAATAATAATAATGAATGTATTTCTGAAGATCTGGTTTTAAATCTCTATAGCAATCCTTAAATTAATCAGTGATTCTATGATGCAGCACTGGGAAAGGCTTATGCATCCTCTTAATTTTATGTTATGTTCTAGAAAACAGATGCCTGCTTTTCCTTGGGAAGACTTCTGCACTCCTAGTTGTGTACTACAGCACCCTATCATGAATACACAAATCTACTTTCTAGATGAACCCAAAATATGCCATATGCTTACCCATGTGCTTAAAATGTAAGCACGTCTACTCATCTGGGTAGGCGTAGATCCTTTCTGTGCATGTCATTCCTCCTCTTTCCAATAAATATAATGGCTAAAGGTTACATTTTAGCATGTTGACAACATTCACTGTGATACGCAAATGATACAAAACAGAGATAGTCAATATGTAGATGCCTTTCTTAAAAACCACAGCATGTATTCTTAAAAGTAAATATATAAATATTAGAGATGCACTCCAGAAAAAGGTTTGGTGGAGCTGGATCTTTGTGTGTGAGTGTGTATATGCGTGTGTCCAGATTTCCGCCCAACATCTGCCTCCAGAAATTAAACATTCCAAATTATTCTAGCATTTCTGGGTAAGGTTGAGGCAGTGATATTACAGGCTGTGCTTATGCCTCCAGAACTGTTGTGGTGCTAGAGATGCATGCATGGCCTACAATATCCTTGAAACTTTCTAGACTCTCACTGGAACTTTCTGGATTCAATTGAATTCTCCAGTAGAGTGTGACATGGTTCCACCATGGGCAGAACTATGAATCCATTACCAAATTCTTTCTCAAAGCCATTCTCTAAATTGACCAAACAGTACATCATCCCACCCCTCAAAGAGAGCTTTTGCACTGGACAAGTTTCTGGAATGCTTTCTTGAAATCTTCATTAAAGATGGTGTAAATCAGCGGGTTAACAAGTGAATTGATATATCCCAACCATGTCAGAAAATTGGACATTTCTTCTGAAATCTGACATCTTTCACAGGTATTAACGACCACCTCCTTCACAAAGAAGGGGAGCCAGCAAATCACAAAGGCACCCAAAATCAAGCCCAGGGTAGTTGCTGCCTTGCGCTCTCTTGTGGTTGAAATTCTTTGTCTCCTCCATCCTTTTTCATTTTTGGACTCAGAGTCGGGGCTTCGCAGGGAGAGGTGGATTCTTTCCAAATCTCCTGAAGGGTTAGATCTTTTATCTTTCGTGCATGATGCTGTTGAAGCTAGCCGACAGCTTTTTTCACCTGCTTCCAAGAGGCCCTGTCCATTGACTTCCTCTTTGAGAACCCGGCTCACGCTCCTTCTGTGAAAAGTCTTGGCTGCCTTGTATATTTTGTAGTAAAGGATCAGGATCAATGCCAGGGGGATGTAAAAGGCTCCAAATGTGCTGTAAATGGTAAAAACGATGTGGTCGTGCTTAATGATGCATTCATCATCCCTGCTGGCTGCCTGGTGCCTCCAAAACAATGGCGGCATTGAGATGAAGATGGAAATGATCCACACAATGGCAATCATGATGCCTGCATGTTTAGGCGTTCGCTTCCTAGCATACTCCACAGCATCTGTGATTGCTCGGTAGCGATCCAAAGCAATAGCTGAGAGATGTAAGATGGAACAGCTACAGCAGGTGATGTCAACGCTGAGCCAAATGTCACACATCACCTGACCCATGATCCAGGTCTCTTTGACAATATAGACAATGCTGAAGGGCATGACTAAGATGGCAACCAGGAAATCAGTGACGGCTAGGGAGCAAATTAAATAGTTGGCAGGATGGTGGAGCTTCCGTGTCACAATTATTGCCGTCATGACCATAGAGTTAATGACAGTTGTCATTACTGCTAGCACAGAAAGGGTAAGAGAAACCAGAATCTTGGATGTTACTTTTTTACGTTGTTCTTCTGATGTATCATTTTGTTCCAGTGTATAATTTTGTTCAGTAAAGTTTAGGAAATCCATGACTCTCTTCAAGGCTGTCTTTATCTAATGAAGACACCTGTAGGAAAGTAAACGCAGTTTAGAAGGGGGGACACACACTATTCCATACATCTTCCAAGAATCTCATAACACAGAACAGATTTTTACTTTTTGCATACCATATATTCCCCACCACTACTATTACCATATTTTTGTGCCTCTCACGGAAAATATTTTTGTTATCAAATTGCTGGCAGTAGTGATCCTCTTTCTCTTGGATGTAAGTCAATTAATGCCCTAGTTCAATGCATTTAGAATTACATTATCCTTAAGGTGAAACATGTGATGCTAAGCATGTAATGTCTGTTCTGTTTTCTTCTACGTGTGATATTAAGTATGTAATTGCATTTAATGTGTCTGTTCTGCTTTCTTCTGAATAACAGCTGTGGTGATGGGCATCAGGACTGGGTCTGTGGCACACATGGACTGGGCTTTAACCCCTTCCCACTTGCTGCTATTCTGATGAATCTCTCCCCTTTCCTACCCAAAGCTGCTGTTAGACACGGGGGAATTTTCTATTGTCATCAATGAAAGCTTTCTTCATACAGCAGCTGGGGTTAGAATGGATTTTCTTCTGGACTGCAGCAGCAATAAAGGGTTAATCCTCTACCCCACACAATGGTCCTAATACTCTTTGTGTATATAAATAAAATCCACATTAAATCCAATCACAAATTGTTTGGCTCTCACTCATGTGCTCTTACCTTGGGATTGTGTTTTCCCAACTATTCCCTTCTGATACTGATGTTGTCTGATGACACTGAGGGTCTGTGCTTTCTGTCTGATGATCTTGTAGCTCCTCTGGTTGTCCTTGGCTCAAGCTGCTCTGGTGGCACAGAAGGTCTAGTTAACCTAGGCAGGATCTACACTACTGCTTTAAAGCAGTTTATAACAGTAGTGACAACTATTAGGGCCGAGGACACAGCCCATATACAGTTTTCAAACCATTTTCAAAGTGTCATATTCTGCTTGGTGTAGATCTAGCCTCTGGTTAGCCTACTTAGGGCAGGGGTAGGGAAACATTTTCCGCCCAAGAGCCAGATTGCCAGCTAGGAAACTTCCTGAGAAAGGCACATGCCAGCAGAGGGAATATCCAGAACCCAAAGTGGGCATAACTACTCTACCCTCTCACACGTATACACACACCATTCATCCCCCCTACACACACCATCACACACATATACATACACATGCACTCTTCCCATGGATCAGCTGAGGAGAAAAGCTTTAAATCCAATGTGGATGAAAATATATCCACTTCCCCTCCTCAGTTGATCCTCACTTATCAGCTAAAGAGTGGAGAGGGTCCAGTCTTCATCACACCATGGTGGAGATGACTATTGTGATAAGGAAGGGGACATGGCCTGCTGGAGTGTTTTGGTCCAGAGTCAGGGAACTTCACACATCACATTAGGCCCATAGGCTATAGGGTCCTCATCTCTTACATAGAGGAAATGGGGAAACCTCAGAATTTGAATGGTGAGTTCCATGACCAATCACATGTGATTAGGCCTTTGCTTGTGTGTCAATACACCATGGATTTTGAAATGAAACATTGTAGGTGCTGTTCACCACTCTACAGGTGTGGGACTATATATTTTGGGCAGGTCCTGCACCTACCTTCCCACCCTAGTGTTTGTTGGACTGAAGCATCCTCTTAACTTTATATGACAGTAAAGAATTCAGAGGTAGATATAGAAGGTGCTTTGCAGCAGGCTTGAAACTTCCTCAAGAATTTAAGGAAATGTCTGGAAATAATTTCCTCAAGCAATTCCTAAATCCTTTCGTGAACTGCTATATTTGAAAGCAAACAGGGTCACTATGGTTTTTGCAAATTCACAGTTGTGCAATTCTTACCAAAATGTAAACAAATAGAGATGGGAAGACAATCAGAAGCAACACCCAAATATCTCTAGGTACCCCAAAACAGCCCACTATATGTGACCAGAAGATGGCTTTCTGGTTGTGATAACTGATCCTGAGTTAACCTGGGCCAGTTCTACATCAAGCAGAATATAACACTTTGAAAATGGTTTTCAAATGGTATATGGGATGTTTTCATGGGCCCCAACTGTTGTCAATACCGTTATAAACCATTATAAACCAGTAGTGTAGATCTTGCCCTGCACTTGTATTGCAGTATTTTAGGAACACAAATAGTGTCCTGCTGATCATACCAAAGGCCTATCTAGTGTAGCATTCTGTGTCATACAGTGGCCAACCAGGTGCTTCTGAGGCGCTCAGAAGCAATGGAAGAAGGCAATAGTCCTTCTCTGCTGTTGCCCACTCGCTGCCCAGCAACTGCTATTTAGTGGTACAGTGCCTCGGAACATTAGGGTGGCCAAGTACATACTGTCAAAAAAGAGGACTAAAAGGGACACAGAATTGCACAAAAATTGCATATGTTAATTGATATATATATAGATGCAAATTTAGAAATAATTACTACAATTTAAATAGAAATACAATACATCCCACCATAGTGGGGAAGATGGTGACCTGTGTGCCTGCTCAGTCTGCTAACCTGTGCTAACTCTTGATTGGCTACTACAAAGCCCTTGTTCTCCCTTCTGATGATTCTGTATCTTTAAACTTGACTTGGACTGGGCAACTCTTCTGTCAGAGGATGGTCCTCTGACAGACCTTCAAATAGAGGACTGTCCTCTATAAAATAGGACTTCTGGCTACCCTATGGTAAACATGGAAGTTCTGTTTAGCTGCTGGTAGCTACTGAAACTGTCTAGTAGAGGAAAGTAATGAATATTGGATAGAGCAGTGGTTCCCAAAGTGGGCGGTATTGCCCCCTTGGGGGCGGTGGGATTGCATAGGGGGGCGTTAAGAGGCAAAGGGACGGCAGGGGGCGCTGGCGGGGGGCGCTAACAGGCAAAGGGGCAATAGGGGTGCTCGAGGTGGTCTCTCCAGAAGGTCCTAAAACCCAGGGACCGAGCAGGAAAGAGCGGCAAATTCAGCTGCTCTCCCCACACCGCTCCTGCTCAGGAAGGACTTTCTCACTCATGCAGCTGCTCTCTCCTCCTATCTCAAGCCCACAGTGGCCTCACCAGAAGTAGAGGCTGGGGGAAGCGCCCACAGGAGGCAGCAGAGTGACGAATTCAGCTGCTCTGCCCACTCTTCCCCTGCCTAGGAGGGCCCAGGGCTTCTTTCCTGCTGGAGCCACCGCCGCCTGCTCACTCGCTCCCTGCTCCCTCCTACAAGCTGCCCCGGCAGACCTCTCGCGATAGTTGCTGCACAAGGCGGGAGCAGCAGCCCTGCAGCGGAGAGGAAGGAGCATGTGGAGGGCAGCAGAGCAGCTGCCAAGAACAGCAGTCAGCCAGCAGGCTGGGTGGGGAGCAGGACTGCTTGTGCTGCTGCAAGGTATCACCAGGCTCCCTTCCCCTGTCAGGAGTTGCAGATTGGGGCCTCTGAGCTGCTGCCCTCCTGTCGTAATCAGCCCGGCAGCTATTGTGAGGCTTGGGGGGAGGGGGGGTGGAGAGCGAGAGAGAACGAGAGAGAGAGATGCTGTGCGTCTCTGTGTGTGCTCCCACCCCCCAAAATCTGGACTACAACAGGATTGGGAGAGAAAAGAAAAGGGGGAGGGAGAGAGAATCACAATTCCCCAGGTCCTTCCTGGCTAAAGAAGATTCAGCAGCATCTTTTCCCAGAATGCTTGCTGAAACAATTCCTATCTGCCGTTGCTTATTTCAGGGTGTCCAACCCCCTTTTTTCAAGCTTTCTTTTGGTAAACATGGTATGTGTGTATCTTGTGTCACCATAAAAACAGAGCTGCAGCACAATCCTAAGTATGTCTACTCAGAAGTAAGCCCCACTGAGATCAATAGAACTTACTCTGAGGTAAATGTGCATAGGATTCAGCCTGAAAATGAAGAGAGGGTGAAGAAAAGACAGGAGAAAATGAATTGTAGAAATAGAATAGCAAGGTAACTGTGGGATATTTAACCATATTTAAAGACAATAAGTACAGTAAAATTAGTGCCCCTCTACTTCAGTCCCAGCCAGATTGTCCATAAAAAAGCTCTGTACCAGGTGGCAGATAATTAATTTAAAATTTTAATTAAAATACATTATCCTTTCCTATAACAAAATGGTGCTTACTCCTAAGTAAGTGTGTTCCACTGAAGAAGGAAATCCTATTTGATTCTTGTATTCATGCTAGTGTGACATGATAAGTTAAAGGCACAATTTTATGCATGTTTAGACAGAAAAAAGTCCTTCAACTCCTAGAATCCCCTCTAAATGGGAAGCACCTGCCCCAGGCTTGCTGAGGGAGGGAGGGAAAAGAGAGCGAACGCCTCTGTTTGCAGCCAGCATGGCAGGGCACACCAATTGGATTTTGAATAAAGTATTCAATTAATTGTTACTGTTTCGAATTTTATTGTTATTATCTTCCTTGGTGGGTCGTTGAAAACCACTATTCTGAATAATGATGTTTATAGTGTAGGGTAGGGGGGCGCTGGGCATGAGTTTGTGGAACCAAGGGGGCGGTGACCTGAAAAAGTTTGGAAACCACTAAAGCCTTGTGGCTGGAGCAATATACAAGACGTGATCTTTCCAGCTTGCCCTTCCAGAAGGGTAAAGCTGGAAAAGTATCACTGCCTTCTGACAAAGTATGCTTATGTCCATCTCTGCTAGCCAAAGTGGGAACTGCAGAAATCTCAGTCTCTTGAAGCAGATGGTAGGTTTTCTTATCAGTAATGTGGAGAGTTTGTCTAGTCATTTCTGACCTATTGTTTCCCCTCCACAAAGATCAGCTATGTGAAGGTCAGCGGGGTGGGCAGAGTTGAAGGCAGTCCTGCTTCTTTCTCTTTCAAGTAGCATTTGGGCACTGAGCCAATAAAGGGGAAAAAACCCCTGGCCATTCAATAAACAAGTGCTTTCGTTTGTTCCTTCCAGCTTTCCAAAAGCAGGCTAGTATTTTTTGTTGTTTGATTTCTTGCACATGGCCCTCTGAGAAATGAGTCCAAAGTAAAGGTATGAACACTGGCACTTTTTCTAATTGACTTGGGGAAAATAAATAAATAAATAAAAAGTCCCTATTTTAGTTAGTAAAGGGGGGGAAAGACAACCAGCAAATAATTAAATGAATAATGGCAATAGCTGTTGCATTCCTGACTGTTATCACTCGTTCATTACTGGCTCTTAGAAATACATTTAGGTAGGTGTATATTCTACCTGTCACAGCGAACATTAATGCGCAGGAGATCTGTTCACAAAGAACAGCTATTTGACATACGGAATGTGCTCATTAATTGGTTCAGCTAAACATTAGGCTGCTGTTGCTTAAGCCATGCCTCATTCACTTGTTTTACAAAAATGTGACTCATTTTTTTTTCCAATTTAAAAAAAGGATCAGGTGCACTTGTATCAGCTGTTACTGAAGAATGAATTAAGATAAATTCATGGAGGATAGGTCTGTCAATAGCAATTAGCAATGATGGCTAAATTGGACTTCTGCATTCAGTGCCATAACTTCGAAAGCAGATGCTGAAGATAAACACAATGGGAAATGCTGACTTTCTTCTTGTGTAATTATGCATGCAAACTTGACTTTACCATTTTAGCCCTTTGGTGGATTTCTGCTGCCTTGAAATGCCTCGATTATGTGGACTTAATTCTTTGTTAACCCAATGCCCTCTTGACCTGATGTGTGATCCCAGGTTCCCTACAATGAATTTTATGTATCTTGGCCCCATGTTTTGTTTTGTTTTTGCCAAAATCCCATTAGCTTAGCACAGGTGTAAGTAGCAACCATTCCTCCCACATGCAAGGTACATGATGTAGAAGTATCTGCATATTAGATACTCAGATTGGGGAGTGGTTCTGCAGTGAGAACACATTCAGTAGCAATCTCTTTAGCAATATTTTGAACATTTATGGCAGCCTTCCTCAACCTGGTGAACTCCAGATGTGTTGGACTAAAACTCCTATTGGCCAAGCTATTCAAGAGAAAACATATACCCCCCCCCCAGATTCTGATGGAGTGCCTATATGAAGAACCAGTTCTGCTTTTTAACACGTGGTCACCAAAAAACCCTACTAATAATTCATTTAGGAACAACTTGAAAACAGTGAGACTTTATATGAACGCCTTCCAATAGTTCTTTATTTTTCTATAAATTAAATCCCTGTATAGACTGGAGCTGCACTGAAGTTTCTTGAATGCGTGTCAGCCAAAGGGCAACCTCATCTGTAGATAAGCACAAAGAAACAAATTTAGATCACACAGCTAAGCTGCAGTGCACTGGAATATTATTTACCCTCCCAGCTTTGTAGAAATGTGCCAGTGAAGGCCTTCTGGGTATAAGCACCAAGAATAACTATAAAGCTGCCTGCATTTATAAACCAAACATAAGTCAATCTACTAAGAATAAGAAGGGGGTGGCAGGGTGGGGGTTGGGAAGAAAAGCTCTAAGCCCACGGCCTGACTTGGCCACCAGGAAAAGTGCTGTGATAATAATAATCTACTTGGATTCATTGAAAGTGTGGGTGGAATCCACATCTCATTTCAGTTAATAGTTCTGGATAACTCCCAAACTGGTAAACAAGACTTAGGAGTTCAATTGTAATTTCCTGTCAATGTTCAGACGCACAGTCACTTTGTGATGTGGCTGCCATCATGCTGTTTTGTGCAGAGGGAAAGATGTGAGGACGCCTGTTGAGCAAGGTGTGCAGCAATGTGGCATTCCACAGTACGGAGGTGTATTGTCCCTTAAGTGCTTCTAGGTGAGGCTTTTATGGTGCAATTGGCCTGGCTCACTCATGGAATGTTATAGGGTGTCCCCCCCCGCCCCGGACAATGTTGTCTCCCATGTGCAACAGTCCTATGTTTTCCTGTTGCTTCTCCTGTGGTTTTGCTCGCCACAAAAAATCTGTTCAAGAGGGACAGATGGAATAGCTGTACAGTGCCTTTGGACTGGTCACGTTACGAGCTGTCCATCTGGAAGTACCCTCAATGTGCAGACATATGCAATATCTGTCCGTGAATATGCCCCGTGAATGTGCCTCAAGGAGCATGAAGACCATACAGCTGGGTTCCCCGTGAGCTGCCTGAGATGAAGAGAATAGGCTGATCAGGGACGGATCTACACTACTGCTTTAAAGTGCTTTATAACAGTTATAAAGTGCTTTAATTGCTTTAAAGCGCTATAAAACTGTTATAAAGCGCTTTAAAGCAATAGTGTAGATCCGGCCCAGATCTAGGCCTAATCTACACCAAGCAGGATATTGCGGTATATAAAAGGCAGGAGCTAGACTACTGCTTTATAGTGGTATTGAAGTGCACTGACAACTGTTGGGGCCCATTAACACACACCATATACCACTTTCATAGTGCTGTATCCTACTTAGTGTAGATTAGGCCTTAGTTTTCCTTCCTACCTGTCCCTGCCTGCCATGTGCCACCCATTACCTGCCCTAACCATCCTGCCATGGTTGTATTTGGTTCTCTCTCTACTCCCTTTGCTTGCTCTCATATGGAGCTGCTGGATTTTAGCCCCAGTATATGGAGAAGACGGTTGCACTCTTAGAGCTAAAAATGCATTATGTCCATAGTTACATTCACAAGATGGACAAACACAGTTTATCAAATAAAGGGTTATTCTAATCAAACCTTTTCCTGAAGCTCCATACATCAAGGTACACATCAGGATCCTGTGTGATGTGATCCTGGTTCCAGTCTTAATGCAATGGGCTGTTTTGAGTTGCATAAATATCCTGCTGGATTCTTTTGCAGAAGGGTTGTGATTGCTTCTTACTGTCCATTCTGTAATAAAATGGAGGGGGAGAACCTCAATGCATTCCTTTATCTTGAATCTTCTCATATTTTCCCAAGTTGCTCATGGAGATATTGATATAGGCATATTATTTTCCCTCATATTGGTCTTTGGCAGAGTGGTCAATGTGTGGCCCTTGAGATGTTTTGGCCTACAATTCCCATCAACCCCTCACCATTGGCTATGCTGGCTAGGCCTGATGGGAATTTTAGACCAGGAATGGGCAGATGGTAGATCTCCAGATGTTTTAGACTTCGAGCTTTATCACACCAGCGTAATACTGTGCAATCACTGCGAATTGCATGCAATGAACTCAGAAGTTTTCCACCTTATAATCTGCTTTGATTGTGAAGTACTCCCATGCAGCCTGCCTTAATTGTGCAATAAAGCAAAAAGATTCACCATATTTAGCCCCTACATTTTGAGCGTATCTTCCGAGCCGCTGCTGTGGTGCAGGAGCAGGATTTTAAAGAAATGCTTACATCTGCATAAGCTTTAAAGATTTGTGTGTGTGTGTGTGGATCAACACTACTGCTTTTAAAGCGCTTTAAAGCGCTTTGAAAACGTTTTGAAGCCTGTATATGCAGTATGTCCTGGGCCCCAACAGTTGTCAAAACTGTTATAAAGCGCTTTAAAGCAGTAGTGTAGATCCCCCCAAAGACACCAAAATTGGCACAGTAATAGATATTAGGGGAGCTTTAAGCACACCAAATTTGAATTGAATTGGGTCATCCGTTGATTTTTTATGATTTTTTACATTTCCCCCCTTAAACTCACTTCCTGGTATGCAAAGGATTGCTGCCGCCCGGTAGCAAAAACAACAACAACCGCGAAAGCTTAACGCTACGGGGATAATCCGAGGGAAGCAGGTACGTGGGATGAAGCTTTTCAACTGTTAGCCTTCCTGACCATTGATCATGCTCGCTGGGGTTTGAGGAGTTGAAGTCCCAAACTTCTGGAGATGTACCTTTTGCTCACTCCTGTTGTAGACCAAAACATCTGGAGGGCCACAAATTGTTGTTATTTAAATTTATGTGTAGCTTCCCACTGCAAAAAAGCAGTCTCAAAGCAACACACACCACAAATGCAGAAATCCATAATTAATATAACTGACCCCACTGCAAATCAATATAAATCACAATTATCATAATGATGCAAATAAAAATAAGCACTATAGAAACATAATCTAAAAGACAATATAATATGAAAAGTCTTCATCCCAGAAACAGTTGGGCCCTAGTGAATGTCCAGATGCCTGGAAAAATAAGTAAGTCTTCACCTGATGCCAAAGAGATGACAGTGTTGGTACCAGGTGAACTTCCTTGGAGAGCATCTTCTATAAATGCAGGGCTGTCACAGAGAAGGCCTGTTCCCAAATTGCTACTCCTTGAGGCACACAGAGAAGGGCCCCAGAAGCTGATCTCGGAGTCACAAGTTGCCCATCCCTAGTTTATGGGAAAGTTTCTAGTAAGGAATACTGAATGATGTGTGTGTAAGCAAATATTGCTTTTTTAATTTGAAAATTATTTTTATTACATTTGTATCCCACCTTTCCTCCAAGGAGCTCAAGGCAGTGTGTCCTTACAAACCTCCTATAAAGTCGATTAGGCCTGCTTGCAAATTAATGAAGAAGTCAACCAGTGTACAAAAAATGCAAGTTAAAATGGATTCACAGGAACACCTGCCACCTGTACTGATTCTGTGCATAATGACATTCAGTGTATATTTCTACACATGGAATCCAGAGCAATGGCTTTGCTTTTGTGTTCTGTGTGCAAGAGGGAGCTGTGGGACATGTACTAGCTGTTATGCAAGCACAACATTCCTTTAGAACTCAAAAAAAGAGAATTAGAGTCCAAGATTGCGTGTGTGTGTGAGAGGTAAATCTATGTCTAAGATTCCCCTCAGCTTTTTGTGTGTGTGTGTGTGTGTGTGTTTTACGAATGTGCTAGAAGAAAAATGTTTCTGTTTTAAAAATGTTTTAAATGAACTTTAAAAAATAAGGCAGTTTAAGCCATTCAAGTGGCAGAAAATTGGACTCCTTTGCTTCTTGACAGTAATATATCGAATGACATTTATAAAATGCGGTCTCGATGAATCCCTGTATTTTTCCACTTCAGAATGAGCAGACTGCATTTTCAAAGTCTCAAATGAAAGCCATTTTATTTGTGCTGTTTTCTTTCGAGGATAGTTTTACTGAAATAAAGCTGCACTCAGTCAGTGTTTCACTGAATCAGAAGCAAATGACTGTGTGCAGGTGTTTGCCTGCAGATTATAATTCTGTACAGTGTAAAACTCTGAAGTGTTCTTGTTTATACCTGCAGTTTTAAGACAATGCCAAAAACACACACACCTCAAGTCAATCCTTTCCACCTTTTCTTGTTTGTGCATTATAAAACACTCATATGGATTATGATCACAGATCTTTCCTAAAGTAATAGAACAAAGTCCTGAAAACAATTACAGATAAAGATGCATTTTTCATAACAGTCAATTCTGTCATTTTTGCTTATCTCTAATTTCATTTTTAGAATGGCCTAATATATTTCTCCTGGCTTTTTTCTTTTTTATAGAATAAATTATGCTTTCTTCTTAAGAGCATTTGAAGCATAATTCTATCAATACATACAAACCATTAATTACTGATCAGCAAGAACAAAAGCTTTTCTTATTTAAGTTAAAAGAATATTTCAGCACATATTTGCTCACTCTACTTCCAATCTAAATTTATTTCTGCAGTCACCACTTTTTCCTATTGCTGTGTATCTGTGTGTGAAACTACTCTAGCCATTCTAGATAAATTAGGATTAGGCACTAAGAATTGGGATACAGAAGTGGATTTGTGTACTCCTTTCCCCATGCCAATTGTATGTCTACTATGTAGATATTGTTGGAATGGGAGCGAGGGGATTTATGCAAGCGGTGTGTGAAAGGGCCACATGCTTTCTGAGGGACTGGGTCATTCATTCAGTATGCTAGGACCCACATAGTTATGACCTTGTCCTGCAAAATTCATACCAGGCTTGTGGACCCATATAACCTCTATCCAGGTGTTCCGAAGCTGAACCAGGCAAAGGCATGAAGAGAAGGAGCACTCCAGTCCTGCCCCTCTTCCTCATTGCTTTATTGCCCTCAACTTGTGGAGGGTGACTGTCTGAAGAGGAGAGCCTACCTGTCCATGGTGGTTCTCCATGAAACCCAGAACGGGGATTTTCCAGTGTTCTGGCTAGCATGGAGAGTCTCCACATTCAGAGGAGGCTCTCCTTTTCAGTCAGTCACCCTCCATGACTTGAGGGCAACAAATGCTATGAGGGAGAGGGATGGGGCTGGAGTGCTCCTTCTCCTTGCACCTTTGCCCTATTGGGCTTCAGAATGCCTGAATAGGGCTTCTGTGTATGTAGAAAGGCAAATGCTGGGGTGTATGGGTGTATGGAAGTATGTGTTACCTGTTCTGCTGTTCCAGCACCTGGTACAGGGATTGTTTGACAAAAGCATTATTGTAGCTGCTGCTTCCAAAGCCTGATTCAGCAACCAATGAAGGTTTTTCTTTTAAGTCCATTTAATTCCCAAAATAAATAAAGTATAAACAATACCTTTTGATGTTTCTGAAGGTAGACATAATACAGTATTATAGCAAAGCGAGACTATTTGCCACTAAAACTCACTTCTGTTGTTTAATCTGGGGGTGAAACCAGTGTGTATGGGGGGTGGGGAGAGTTGGATTGCAGTGGGGGCTCCCCACTGCTCTGTCCTTTGATACAGTAGGATAGCCTGGAAACTGCTACCGTTGCCTCTCAGCAACTGCGACCTGTTGCAGATGTCTCATTCTGCCTAATGGCTGTGTTTCTGAGTAAAAGGGTTCTGGGATCATTACCTAGATACATGCAACTGGGAAGAGGTGGAAATTGGGGGAGGGGGGAAGTGGCTATTCCTTTGGGATGAGTGAGATACAATGGGGAAAAAACAACGACTGGGTTTAGCCATAAGGGAGGAGATGAAAATTCAAACTGATGAGACAGCTTTGGAAAATACCTCTCAAACTACACATGGTTTCACATGGTTGTTATGAGGGGAAACTCGGGTAGGGAAGGAACAGGAGTGATTATGAGGATGTGTTCTAAGGGAATACACCCAAAGAAAGAAGAAGAAGAAGAAGAAGAAGAAGAAGAAGAAGAAGAAGAAGAAGAAGAAGAAGAAGAGGGGAAGGGAGGGGGAGAAGAAGAAGAAGAAGAAGAAGAAGAAGAAGAAGAAGAAGAAGAAGAAGAAGAAGAAGAAGAAGAAGAGGGGAAGGGAGGGGGAGAAGGAGAAGGAGAAGGAGAAGGAGAAGGAGAAGGAGAAGAAGAAGAAGAAGAAGAAGAAGAAGAAGAAGAAGAAGAAGAGGGGAAGGGAGGGGGAGAAGGAGAAGGAGAAGGAGGAGGAGGAGGAGGAGGAGGAGGAGAAGAAGAAGAAGAAGAAGAAGAAGAAGAAGAAGAAGCAGCAGCAGCAGCAGCAGCAGCAGCAGCAGCAGCAGCTGCTTAAAGCAGTAGCTACTATGTTTTGAATTTGTTGTTGTTTATTCGTTCAGTCGCTTCCGACTCTTCGTGACTTCATGGACCAGCCCACACCAGAGCTTTCTGTCAGCTGTCACCACCCCTACCTCCCCCAAGGTCAAGTCTGTCACCTCCAGAATATCCTCCATCCATCTTGCCCTTCGTCGGCCCCTCTTCCTTTTGCCTTCCACTTTCCCTAGCATCAGCCTCTTCTCCAGGGTATCCTGTCTTCTCATTATGTGGCCAAAGTACTTCAGTTTTGCCTTCAATACCATTCCCTCAAGTGAGCAGTCTGGCTTTATTTCCTGGAGTATGGACTGGTTTGATCTTCTTGCAGTCCAAGGCACTCTCAGAATTTTCCTCCAACACCACAGTTCAAAAGCATCTATCTTCCTTCGCTCAGCTTTCCTTATGGTCCAGCTCTCGCAGCCATAGGTTACTACGGGGAATACCATTGCTTTAACTATGCGGACCTTTGTTGTCAGTGTGGTGTCTCTGCTCTTAACTATTTTATCAAGATTTGTCATTGCTCTCCTCCCAAGAAGTAAACGTCTTCTGATTTCCTGGCTGCAGTCAGCGTCTGCAGTAATCTTTGCGCCCAGAAATACAAAGTCTGTCACTGCCTCCACGTTTTCTCCCTCTATTTGCCAGTTATCAATCAAGCTGGTTACCATAATCTTGGTTTTTTTGAGGTTTAACTGCAACCCAGCTTTTGCACTTTCTTCTTTCACCGTCATAAGGCTCCTTAGCTCCTCCTCACTTTCAGCCATCAAAGGGGTGTCATCTGCATATCTGAGAATGTTAATGTTTCTTCCTGCGATTTTAACTCCAGCCTTAATGTGCCAATGTGGGAGAACCCAATATTCTGCTATTTTTGACATGGAAAAGAAGACTTCATTCTTGCTTGAGAAAAGGACAGGAGAAGTCTGCTATTTTAAAAGCCAAGCCTGTCATTCAAAGCAGAATGGTGTACATGATACAAAGCGACCACCCCTCTGGCAAGTCTATTATTTTCCAAATCCCTTGACCTCTTCCTCTCCTCAGATATCACTTTCAAAATTATAATTAGGCTCTAGAAGCCAGATGGATCAACAGGTAGTTGTTTAAGCTGGGAGGAAGGAAAGAATGTCAGTATAGTTTACTCCCAAATTAGCACACATCTTAGTTTTGATGAGCCAGCAAAGACAGTTTTTTTGACATTGTTTTGTTATAGGCAGCATCGAGACAGCCCAATAGCTTTTGACCCATAGAAGCCTAACTCTACCATGAGGGGTCTTATGGAATGCCCCTCCCTCCCCTCCCCTTTCTCTCTCTGTGTTGCTAAAGAGATAGCCCACTACTTCCACCTTTGCTCCCTGAACTGCTGCGGAGATACAGATTAGTAACACAACCCCTCCTCTCCCTGGCAGATCTACTAGGTTGTCAGACCTCCTTCCTTCATCACCCCCACTTTTCTGGAGAACCCAGCCAGCTTTTCCCTGCTCCTTTTTCTTTTTCTTTCCCATGTTTGTGTGGCTCCAGGGAGGTAAGCATCTCTCTCTCTCTCTCTCCACCCCCCACCCCCGCTCCCAGGTTCAGCTAGGTTCCTTGCTGGACTCCTTCCCCTCCCCTGCCAGTCCCCACATCCACTTCCCTCTTCCTCCTTTCATAGGTTATCTACTCAACCAACCTCTCAACACCTAAAGACAAATAGTACAATACAGGGTTACAGATACTAGTGTACAAATGTGACATCTTTACGACAGGGATAAATCAAACATGCAAATCATATTTATTTATTTATTGCATTTATATACCGCCCCATAGCTAAATCATGCATCAAAGTTGTACAATGGACTACAATTGTAATGGGGAAAAATGATTTAGAAATTGCACAAATGTGGGGGTGGGGGGGACCAAAGATGCCCTTTGGGCCCTTTTCAACTAAAGATGGTCCTGAACATGCTCCAACAAGGCTAGGCCATTTAGTTGAAGAGAGTTCCCCCCCACTCCATGTATCTCCTAGAACAGGAGTGCAGAACCACTTGCAGCCTGAAGGATGAATTCCATTATGGAGGAGTCCTTGGGGGCCACATCCCAGTGGTGGGTGGGCCCAAAGGCCAAAGAGGAAGGACCAAAGTACCAAAAATAACAGCATATTGTAGCTTTAAGCTCTTACTGCCAATACCAAAGCCTTAGGAGAAGCATTTTGACCTTTTAGAATGGGAGGGGGGAAATCACACAAAAAGTGGGAAAACATTAAACCATTGGTGATTGGGGCAAAAGGGGCAGGGCCTTCTGGAGAAGCCCCGGAGGACTGGTTTGGGACCCCCAGAGGTGTTTACTTGTTTATTAAAACATTTGTATCCTGCTCTATATCACTAGGATCTCAGGGTGGCAGTACAGATAAAATTATACAATAGAAAACAATAAATGTGCACAGCTAAAAACAAATTAAACCATTAATCAAGCTAAAACCAGTACAGAATTTAAAAGCAGCAAAACCAAAAACAGTTAAAACAAGGTGCCATTTGGGTGAATTTAACCATTAAAGGCTTTGTTAAAAAGCCAAGTTTTTACTAGGTGCCAGAATAAAGTCAGCGTTGGTGCCAGTCAGGCCTCCAAGGGGAGGGCATTCTACAGTCGGGGTGCCACAAAAGAGAAAACCCTCTCCCATGTCCCACCATAGCATATGTCTTGTGTTGGTGGAACATGGAGGAGGGCTCCTCCAACAGATCTTAAGTCTCGGGCAGACATATATAGGGAGAGGTGCTCCCTCAAGTATCGAGGTCCAAAGCCATTGCACCCCTGCCCTAGAAACAACTACTATTTATTTATTTTTATTATCACATTTGTATCCCACCTTTTTCCCCAACTTGCAGGGAACCCAAGGCAGCTCACATGATCCTCCTCCTCTCGATTTTACCCTCAGAACAACAACCCTGTGAGGTAGGTTAGGCTGAGAGTCAGTGACTGGCCTAAAGTCACCCAGTCAGTTTCCTAGCCAAGTGGGGACCAAAACCCGAGTCTCCCGACTCCCAGTCCAACTCTTTAACCACTACACCACACTGGCTCTCTAGCATTTTTGTTTTCTTCCACAGGCTCTTCTGCATGGATTGTGGCCCATGTTTTTATACCAAAATATTCTTTTGAGCATTATTTTATGCTTTGTTCAGCCAGGTCTAAAGGCAATCTTTTCTTTTCTTTCTTTCTTTCTTTCTTTCTAGAACTGGGGGCGGGGTGCGGCATTATACATAATTTCATAAGGATTTAAGAAGAACCCAGCGAGATTGGACCAAGGACCTATCTAGGTCAGCATCCTGATTCACACAGTGGCCAACCAAATGCCAAGAAATGAGGACCAAAGCCTTCTTCTCCTGCTGTTGTTCCTCAGCCTTTCCAAGCCTTTCTGTCAAGCTGTTTTGTTTACATGACATTATTCCATACAAAATTTTCTTAAAACATTCAAGGAAGTACAAGAGTGCTAAAAATAATTCTTTAATATAAACAGAAGGGAGAGCCTGCACGTTATCTTTAGAAAAATCTTGACAAAATCTCACTCGTGGATTCAGTTTCAGACACGTTGATTACTAAATAAGGCATTTCTTCCTACAGCACTTTGCCGCCTAATTGTCATTCCTGATATGAAAATAACTGACTGTCACAAAAGCATCTATCTCTTGAATAATAACTTCTGACACTTTTATGAGACTTGACATAAGGCCTACATAAGGCTGATGGCTTTAAAATTTAAGCAGATTATTCAGAATTAATAATGAAGGACTAGTTTTAATTACTGTTTCGGTTCAAGCCAATGTACCTGCCTAAAACAATTAATTCACTTTTTAATGGGGCCAAGACCCAAAAAACAAAATTCTGAATATTATTAAACGTGCTATGTATTTCTTGAAAGAAGGCAGAACTTTATATGGCTGCTGACAATCTTATTCATAGCAACTCTAGAGGATTTTCTGAATTGTCAACTGTTGTGCGAGAAATTATGCAAATTTCCAAGTATCTGACCTTCATTTGTAAGAGTTCAGTCAAGGTAAGATATTGGCAATTGACTATGGGTAGTGTCTATGCTTTTAAAAAGTTCTCTCTGCTAAATGCAATTAAAAAGCAACTCCTGTGTCTGGTGTTTCCAGTGTAAAACACCAGACATTCATTTTTTGAGAGTTCAAAAAATGAATGTTGTTTTTCAACCACAAAATACATTTTGAAAAATAAAAATATTGCTTTTCTACTGCCACTTAAATTGAATTATTATACGAATGTATTTGCAGAGATAAATTCCAGAACTTTGTTCAAAGGTTGTTTTCCTGCACACCTCTACCCAAAAGGAGATGCCCATTATATACTGACTGGGTTTGGATGACACAATAGTCAATAGTTGATTAAATAGTCAACTGTTGATTAAATAGTCAACTGTTGACTGTTGTGTCGTCTGTTGGGGAAAAAAACACACCACGGTTGATTATTTCCTAGAAATAACCAACCCAAATAATCAACAGTGTGTGGAGTTGACTATCTGTACAACCATTGATTATTGTGTCATCTGTTGGGCTCTGTTGACTATTTTACATGCCTACAGAGTTACGAGGCAAGAAGGGCAGAAACCCCTGCCTCTCTTGCCCAGCGGGACTCTATAGGCATGTGTCATTCATCCCAGGAAGTGCATGGGGAGCCACTGATCATGCCATCCCTTTGTGGGGTGCTGTGATCATGCACTTCCTGGGATGGGGACATGTCGTCCCTGGGTGGGGCACTGCCACATGTCAATCTTGGAAATTAAGATGGTGTTCAAGGTCATCACATTGCTTTACAACATGCCGTCCTCTCAGGATATTTTTTTTTAAAAAAAATCATGAGGGGCCTGGAGCCTGGAGGGCACCTTTGGCAAGAAGTATGCACTCTTTCTCCACTGTCATTATCCCCTTCTTAGGGCCAGGCTGTTAAATGATTGCACTGTCTGCCTTTAACTGACAGTATAAAGTAAGGACAGTTATATGGTGATAGACCATTGAAGATCTTGCTACAGTGTTTTTCTTGATAAAAGAAAACAAAAATGTGGGGAAAGGAAGACTGAGAGCTTTTCTAAGTGAGGCTTTTATCCCACTTCTTTACTGAGGCTTCTATTTCCAGATTCTTTGCAGGATTAAGATTGGCTCCTTTACATGTTTCCCCTTCCCTAGGGTTTTTCTTTTTCTGCCTTTCTAGATTTTCATTATACAAGCACTAGATGGCGCTGTAGAACAAAGGAATTTCACAATTATGCGAGACTCTCATTCTGCCATTTCTAAATAAAACCAGACTTTCCCTGTTAGAAACAAAAAATGCAATAATGGTTGCAAAGAACAGGGGAGGCCCTGGAGGAGGAGGATGTCATGTAAAGGACCCTCAAACTACCGTGAGTGAGCAATCACTAGCACACAATAAAAGTCTTGTGTAGAAGGGCTCTGAGAACTGTACTGTGTATATTATTACAACTTGCCATTATGTACAAGCATGACTCATAAACCCTTCAGTAAGGATTACGGACTCACAATGGACTGAATTAAAAAAAAACACCTCCTGCCCTTTTCTACTTTCCCCACCATGTTTAATTTGACTTTTGTAGTGTTTTAGAACAATAGTTTACAGCTTTTGAGCTGTAGTGCATGATACACATATTCTTTCTCAATTTCATAGTAGTCCGTTTTGTTCATGGGAAAAGGGAGGAAAGAGAATTCCATTCTTCTCTCCTAAACCCAGGTCTGTGGGCATTCTTGAGGTCAGTAACAATGGGGTGCTCCAGACCTAGAGGTTCTTTACATTTTAAAAAAATTCCCACTGCCTTACCTGGGCTTTCTGCTTCCACCTACTTTCTGGGATTATAATTGGCTAAATTACATGGGCGACCACGTGGTTTGAACGGAATACTTCCTCTCTCTGCATGCTGTATTCAATTTAACAAAACAGTGCCTTGTAGTGGTGGAATTATAGTGAAACACCAATTTTACATGGGACCAATTTTGTGTTTGTTTGTTTTTAATAGCTGATTATATCAGTGCTTTTTTAAAAGTGGGATAAGGGCGGGGGGAGGTGCAGGAGACATCCTGGAAGTTGACGACATCTTCTAAAGGACCTGCAAACTTCCGTGGGTGACCAATCATGAATGTGCAATAAATTTCTAATGTAGAGAAGCTCCTAGTCATACTTAGTGTACACCCATTGAAAATAGGATTTCAGTTGGTCATGACTAAGTTAGGTTCCCTTGATTTCAGCGGGTGTACCATATGTTCCTATACTAGAAAAGGCAATGGTGGTGAAAATATGTACAAAAAAGAACCCTAAAGGCAACCACCGTAGAAACAAATTCAACACATTGAATTAAATAGACATTCAAACAATTATTCTACTCCAAGTAATTTTTTACTAAAGTAACCACTTTACAATACAATGCTACTGCCACATGTATAACATTTCATTACATATCCATGGTATTCAACACCTGTGTAGCATTTCCTCATATAACATTTGCATTTAGTATCCAGACCCATCAACATTCAACGGCATTGTCCGATGTGGATTTAGTTGAAGTATAGCTAATTTAGCCTTTTGTATATTGTATAGATAAAATTCCGGAAGATGTTCTCATGTTGAAAAACTTTATAAAGAAAAATTTCGTCAGCTTTCCACTGCCTGTTGGCGGTAAGTTTATTTGAATAAAAGGTAATTTGGGATGTCCTTATTTTGTGAACCGGTAAGAAGAAAAAGGACTGAAAATAAGAACTGTTACCGTGGAGTAACTTTTAAACAAATATGGTTATTTGGTATTATGTCTTACAGAGTACAAGGACCAACGTTTTGGAAGAAGATATTTCGAAACAAGGAATATCATGAACCTTGTTAAACAAATAATTTTGGTTTTGTTATAATGAATGATTTAGATTCAAGTGTTAAATGTGTTTGAATGTTGATGGGTCTGGATACTAAATGCAAATGTTATATGAGGAAATGCTACACAGGTGTTGAATATCATGGATATGTAATGAAATGTTATACATGTGGTAGTAGCATTGTATTGTAAAGTGGTTACTTTAGTAAAAAATTACTTGGAGTAGAATAATTGTTTGAATGACTATTTAATTCAATGTGTTGAATTTGTTTCTATGGTGGTTGCCTTTAGGGTTCTTTTTTGTACCACATGTTCCTGCCTGGACTCTAAGGTCATCCTCAGGGGTCGTTCTCCATGAGCCACTGCCAAAGGAAGTGAGGCAGGGGGCTACCAGGAGAAGGGCCTTCTCTGCTGTGGCACCCTGGCTGTGGAATGAGCTCCCTAAAGAGGTTCAACTGGCATCTACACTACACTCCTTTAGACATCAGGTGAAGACCTTTTCATTTTCTCAGCATTTTAACAGTCTATAAAATAAATTTTAACTTTGCTTTTTTAAATTTGTATTTTAAATCAGTATTGATTTCTGCATTGCTGCTTGATTTTATCCTGTCTGTGTTTTTATATTGTATTTTATATTATGCTTTTATACTGTTTGTTTTATATTTTGAATGGTTTAATTTTTGTAAACTGCCCAAAGAGCTTCGGCTATTGGGCGTTATAAAAATGCATTTATTAATTAATTAATAAATCATTTATTAATTTATTAATTAATAAATCATGACTAGGTCTGGATCCAACCCATGGAACAGTTCTGTTTTCCAAAACAACTTGAACAACAAGAGCACTTTTGATACAAATTATTTAAACTCCTTGCCAGCTTTAGGGAATCTTGACTGAGTCTTCTGTACAGGGACAGCTACCACAGTTTGCCTGGTGTCCTTGGAAACACTGCAGATTAAGGCATAATAATCATAGGCAGGGTGATAGGATGACACCTCCTCCTCCCTATCTCTGCCGATTAAGAGGAATAATTGAGCCCTCAAGGTCCATTTAATGATTCATTTCATTAGACGATAGAGTTGGAAAAGATAAAATTAATGTGCTTGCTATTCCATGTGAAGATCAGATGTGTTGTCTGTATTACTAAAGCACCATCCTTTCCAGAAACTTTTATTTTGCTATCATTTTGTGTTAAATGTGCTATTACAATTAGCTGTCACGCCGAGTCTAGAAATTGCCCATCTTCTTCAGAAGTATTTACTGCCTGATATTTCAGATAGATTGTGGTATTCTGAAGTGCTGAAGAGAAACACTGAAACCATTCAAGTTGTTTATTCCAGTCATTTTTCTCCTGCTGTATCTGATAATGAATTTCTTTCATCATAAGACACAGTGAAACAGATCATTTCACTTTATCTCCTGAGTTTGCTAAATCATATGTATCACTTGACAAAAGATGACGTGGCTATACAGTCTTACTTTCATAGTCATGGTGAACAATTAATTTCAATAAAAGTTTAAAATGAAATACAGGTTGTGCAATATCCTGCACAGTGAATATACTTTATATTTCCTTTCTTTCCTAGTCCAAGGTTCAAGATAGTTATAATTTTAAAATATACAGTATGTTAACTGCAATAAACAGGAAAAACTGCAGTCTGTTGATCCTGTTAGAACTTTGAACATCTTTTCATATTGCAGATTGCTTTGTATTGATAATGTTGACATCCTAACTGCTCTTGAGTCTTTCTGCTTGTTTCTGTAAATCTCAGAGGGATTGGGATTATTGATTGGTCTCTTTGGGGATGGACAAATCTGTCAATTTTGGTTTTTCTCCGTTTTCCATTGTTCTCCATCTTAAATTCATTCCATCCTATTTCTGCATCAGCTTGCGACTTTAAATAAACTGAAGTGCACATGAAAGTTCACATGTATTTTTGTGTTTCCCCTGAAATGCTCAGTTTTGTATACACATTTGCTTAATATACACATTTTTGGCAAGCAGTTTTCCTTAATAAAATGCTGTTTTGTGCAGTTTCTCCCCACAATAACTGAATGAAATTCTCCCCCATCCCTACTCTGAATGTACACATTTCTCTGAGGGGCTTTTCAAGGTTACATCATATACTTCCCTCCACGCGCAAGACTCGAAGTAAGAAATTTACTTATCTATTTATTTAAAATGTTTCTAGTCAGTTTTTCAGGGCAAGAATTCATAAGTAAGCAGGTAAGTTCCAACTTGATTACTTCTTTTTTTATTGATTCAAACCCTTATCCTCTCAATATTTAATTGGCTGAGCATTGGATGTGAGCAAGCCCATCAGAATGAAGGCCAGAGTACTGAGAGTAATGTGGATTTTCCATGAAATTATGAACTGGACTCCCCCCACCCTAGAAACAGCTGGCCACATGCTTGCAAGATACTTGCTTGCATCCTTTAAAAAGCTCCTCTGTCCTTAGTCAGCAACTAACAAAAAGCAGAAGGAAAGACCATATTTAACCCTCTCACTCAGGTTAAAAAAGAAGAAGGAGTAAGCTAGTATGTAGAGTTTATCAGATGAACCAGATAATTCCTTTATAAATCATTTTTATGTATTTCACAGGCCATTGAAGACTTTAAATACAATTCCTGTTACACCATAAAACAGAAGCCTGACCTGCTTGCAGGATGTAATGAGAGCTTAAGGTGGTGGTGGCTCTCCTTGTCAACTATTACGCACCTTGATCACTGCTATTTAATGCGGAATTCATTTATGGCTAAGAATAACATATGGAGGAGGTGTAGCATAGTTACAGTCTTATGACACATTAATTATTACGAAGAACACAGTGGCCACTGAATGCATCAGGGAAAATAGGAAAAGGTATTAAAAGAACCACAGTAAATTTCAAGGCTGGAAGACAAAGCCATTAAGATAAAAAAGATCGCAGATAGCGGTTACACTCCTGATGCTTTGTTGGAACTACGGCTGCATACCCAACAGCTCCCATTTCAAATCCTGTCTACCAGTTTGCAGTGAGTACTGGATTTGTATCTAATATGTATCTTACCTGCCAGATTGTCTTTGTTGACAATCACGGCTGTTCACAGCCAGGTTAGCATGAACTGGATTTTGAAAATCTGAAAACCTTGGGCATTATTTGGAGTCACAAGGCAATATACATATACAAAGCTATGGCAAACTAAATGCACTTTTTAGTTGTAGGGAAAGTTACTCCCTCACACACATATTTCAAGATGAAATTCAAAGGCCTTTCTTACAAGTGTGCATAGCATAATTTGCTGCTGATGTACCTCTTCTTCAACTGACATAAAATATGTTTTCCTATCTCCAATGCTGTGCTGCCTAGTATATTGTTTTAGCAGTATTGCCATAACATGCAACAATATGGGCATGACACACAGTGGCTTTTTGTCTGAACCAGCATAGCTCCAACCACTCACCATGATTACACAGCCGTCTCCGTGTGGTGTATCGACAAATGGTGCCTCCACGGTGGGCTGGTGTCATACTTCTGAGTGCCCTTGGACATGGTGCCACCCCCTCACAATACTGCTGCCATCCCCTTCCCATCTCCCCGCCCATCCCCACCAACATCATCCGCTTGTCTCCATTGCCTATCCCCTCCGCTCACCCCCATTTCCCCCTCCATTTCCCCTATTCCCCATCTGCTCATCAGAGGCTGGCATTTGAGTCTGGTAGGCTCTTTCAAGAGCTGTGCCAGCCACTTTCTCCTGCTGACATGGCTCTGCAGAGGACGGGTGGCAGTGATGGGAATGTCTTAAGGAGATGACCTCTTCTGAGCCCCTGGGCCCTCAGCGACTGCCTTGCCTTGCCAACCCCTGACATTAGGACTCCCTCTCTTCCCCCCGCCCCACAAAGTCAAAATGCATAATACCCAATAATGATGAATTTATTTTGGCAGAAAATCCCACACATTCTTGCCACAGTCCTGATATCTTGGCAGTGCCTAGGGTATTCACCTTTACAGGCTAGGTAGAGTCAAGCAATTTGGGGATTGGGGGTTTGTTTTCAGACAGTGATCTGCAACCCTGATGAGCTCAAGTTTGCTGATCAGAGTATTATTATTATTATTATTATTATTATTATTATTATTATTATTATTTATTTATTTATTTATTTATATTGCCTTTTTCCCAGTACAGGGACTCAAGGCGGTTTACAGGATTAAAACATGTACAATTAAACCATATAGTTGTACAAAAGTTAAAATAGAATTAAACCTACAGTAAAATTAAAAACATGTTATTTTTAAAAACAACAACGACAACAACAACAGTAACAGATTAAAAAGGGGAGGGATCCAATACATTAACACAGGTCCAGAGTAGCTCCAAAAGCCTGCTGAAACAAAAAAGTTTTTGCCTGCCTCTGAAAGTGTAGCACAGAGGGAGCCAGCCTAGCCTCCCTGGGAAGGGAGGTCTAGAGCCTTGGAGCAGCCACCGAGAAGGTCCTCTCCCATGTACCCATCAGGCGTGCCTGGGATGTTGGTAGGACTGAGAGAAAGGCCTCCCCAGATGATCTCAGAGCACAGGCAGGCTCATATGGGAGAATATGGTCTTTTAGATAACCTGGACCCAAGCCATAAAGGGCTTTATAGGTGATAACCAGCACTTTGAATTGTGCCTGGAAACCGACTGGAAGCCAGTGCAGCTGTTTTAACAGGGGAGTTGTATGCTCCCTGTAACCAGTCCCGGTCAACAATCTGGCAGGATCTACACTACTGCTTTAAAGTGCTTTAAAGCACTTTATAACAGTTTTGACAACTGTTGGGGCCCAGGACACACTGCATATACAGTTTTCAAAATGTTTTCAAAGTGCTTTAAAGCACTTTAAAAGCAGTAGTGTAGATAGTCTGCAGCTCTTTGAACCAATTGAAGTTTCCGAACAGTCTTCAAAGGCAGCCCCACATAGAGCACATTACAGTAATCCAAACGGGATGTAACTAAGGCATGTGTCACCGTGGCCAAGTCTGACATCTCAAGGAATGGGCGCAGTTGGCGCAGTAGCTTTAACTGTGCAAATGGACTCGTGGCCACTGCCAAAACCTGGCCATCCAGGCTCAGAAATGAATCCAGGAGTACATCCAAGCTGCAAACTTGTATCTTCAGGGGGAGTGTAAGCAGCTCACAGGCTGGGTTCACACAGTATGACAACTTAGGGGGAATCCACACGTCATACTGAGGCCACTTCCATGCGGCCCCAGTGCACCCCGAAAACGATCGTGTAGCTTGCTTGTAAAAGAAATGAGGAAGAGGCATCCTTGCCGCCGCCACCGCCACCCACCTCTCTCCTTGCTGGCCGGCTCCACCCCGCCTTCTTCTGCCTAGCTCTCCGAGCCAGCCGGCGAGGAGGGAGGTGGGTGGCGGCGGCGGCGGCGGCAAGGACGCCTCTTCCTCGTCTCTTTTACAGGCAAGCTACACGATCGTTTTCGGGATGCACTGGGGCCGCATGGAAGCGGCCTCAGTACGACGTGTGGATTCCCCCTTACACTGAAAGTTGAGTATGAGTTGAATGTGGGTTGTTGTTGGAACATCAGTTGTTGTGTTGTGTGTAACCAGCTGTGTTAACAAACCATGGTTTGATAGCCTTGAACAACCCATGAAGAGAACTCAAGGTTTGTTGTTGGGTTGTGAACTGTGGGTTGCTTGTGGTTAAGAAGCCATGGTTTTTTAATGCAGTTGGGATAACACAACACTATAACTCATGGTTCAACAACAATCCACACTCAACCCATACTGAACCTTGAGTATGGGTTGTCTTGCTGCATGAACCCAGATGCCCTTCACACATTCAGCAAGCTTCTGCCCTTCAGACCTTCCTCAAACTTGTGGACATCATGAGGGCCAGGCTGGGAAGGGATGTGACAGCTGGGCAGGGCTAAGTCCTGCTATCTCGCCATGCAATGTTACTTGTACGGTGAGAAAAAATCCTGATAAGGGCTTATGAGTAATGTGCATACAAGTGAAAATGTTAAGAGAATGTCACAGTTTGTCAAGACGGAAGCTAGATTTTACCAGCCTAAAATGAGACCCGGTGATCAAAAGGTTAAATATCAACCTTTTCCACTATAAATCTTCAGTACTCATGTTGTTGTTTTCCATCTGCCATATGGATGTGAAAGCTGGACGTTGACCAAGATAGAGAAAAGAATCTGAATACTTTGGAAGGCAAACACCCCAGAAAAGAACTAAGGATTAAATGGGATGAGTTCATAGCAGATGCCAAAATTCACCAGAGACTTTCCTGACCTCTTATTCTCAAAGTCATCCAGAAAAGATGGAAATAACTGGCAGCATGTTCTGAGAATGAATCAAATGCATCTGTCATAATATGCATACCATTGACCAGCTGAAAGAAAAAGAGTGGATGGATTGACTGAATGTTACTTCTGCCTTGTGCAATACTTGACCATTCAGGAAAAATAAAGGAAGAGGGTTAGAGATAGACGTAAATAATACCAGAAAGAGAAGTGAGATTTTCCTAGGTGGCACATATGTTTTCGTTCATTTATTTCTATTGTTAGCCTGCACAAAGGTAAGGGAGTTTGGATCCAGAGGTGCTCTTGGTGAAGTAAGGTATTTTTCCTTTAGCAAGGGATGGACCCGGATTTTTTTCTAATTTGTATTTCTTGCTGCACATTCCAGCACCACATCCCACACAGTCCTGTAGGGTTACCCAATCTGCAGGAGCAGGTAGTGGAGGCTGGTGGCTCCAATGTCAGTGGGGCATTAAATCCGCTTCAGGTTTCAGTCAGAACTCCAAAGGACTGAAACCCAGGGCGTTACTAGACGAGGCCTTAGCGCGCCTTCTGTCCCGGCTTCCCTGCTGTGCGTCCAGATGACGCACAGGGGAATCCGGAGACAGGCCGCGCTGAGGCCTTCTCCAACGCGCCATAAGCGAAGTCGCTTATGGCGCGCCTTTTCCCCAGCTCCGGCCTCAGGCCGGAGCTGGGGAAAGTGTGGAGAGTTCCGCGGCTTTTCGCGGCTCCTCGCTTACTCGCGAGGAGCCGCGAAAAGCCACGGACCTGGCACGATGCGCTGTGCCCATCGTGCCAGGAGGTGGGTGATCCGGGGGGGGGGGGGAAGATGGCAGAGGGCGACGAAGGAGACAGCGAGGTGATGGCAGAGGGCGACGAAGGAGACAGCGAGGTGATGGCAGAGGGCGACGAAGGAGATGTTGGGGGGGCGGAGGGCGACGAAGGAGATGGTGGGGGGGGCGGAGGGCGACGAAGGAGATGTTGGGGGGGCGGAGGGCGACGAAGGAGATGGTGGGGGGGCGGAGGGCGACGAAGGAGATGTTGGGGGGGGCGGAGGGCGACGAAGGAGATGGTGGGGGGGCGGAGGGCGACAAAGGAGATGGTGGGGGGGGCGGAGGGCGACGAAGGAGACGGCGAGGGGGGCGGATGGGGGGGATTAAATTAAAAAAAAACCCTTACCTTCTCCGGCGGCTTCGGGCCCCACATGGCCCCTTTAAAAAAAAAAAAACATGGCCGACGCTGCAGGGCTTCCGTCGTCCCTGCGGGTCGGCCGTCTAGGAGGCTGGGCGGCGCGCGTTAAAGTTTGCACGCCGTCGCCCCGCCTCCCTGCCGGCTTATCCCGGCAGGTCTAGCAAGGCCCCCAGAGTGGATTCACCATCCCACTGACATTGGAGCGATCAGTTCCCACTGTTTCTGGGATGTGTGTGTGTGTGTGATGCAGCAGGTAGGTCCCATTCCTTAATAGTCTACTCTTGCTAATTGTGATCTTATCCAATGGTCATAATCCAGAGTTAAACTTGTTTAAGATGAGACGAATGATTTCAATGGGATTTTTGTATATTTCTTTTAATGTTCACTGTTTTAAGCTTTTGTAAACTGCCCAGAGAGCTTTGGCTATGGAGTGGTATATAAATGTAATAAATAATAATAATAATAATAATAATAATAATAATAATAATAATAACCCATGTTGTGAGGCAAAATTATTAGAATTTGTTTAAAGCAATAGAAACAAATTTAAAAGAACCATGACAAAAGAAGACGAGAAAATCATCCCACCTGCAATGCTTAGAGATTGTAGCAAAGTCTCTTTATAGTAGCAATTAACCCAGCAGCAAATTCTTCCTATGACTCAAACACGATGGAAGAGAAGTCTTGTTTTACTCTGTACAGCACCATGTACATTGATGGTGCTATATAAATAATAATAATAATAATAATAATAATAATAATAATAATAATAATATAAGTCTAGAAGGAAGGGAAAGGGAAAGAGAGAAGCCACCATGCTTCTGTACAATGCCCAAAATAGCCCAAAGATTTAGAGCACAATCAATAGGAATAATGTAGAAGCTCATGTTTAGTTATGATTTTATTCCCTCATGTTCCAGCCTAAATGGAAAGCAACATTATACCTCTCCAATTTATAAAACCCAACAGAAGAAAGCTGCAAATCTCACACAGGAGACATTTAATTTTTCTGTGAACAAGGCAGAGCAATCGGAATGGATCAACAAATTGTAACCCATCAAATTATCTATTCCCATGCAGAACTTTTGAACCATGCTGTAAATAATAATAATAATAATAATAATAATAATAATAATAATAATAATAATAGAACTACATTGTGGGTTTTCCATAGGACCTGAGCTGGCTAGGCACAAAAGAAGAACACTCTATGCTACCACCCTCCTCCATGTTAACATTTCCTCCTTTCCATGATGCAATTAGTTCAGTGGTTTTATTAGATTCTGTTCTAAGAGCGTCATCAGATGGGGGAAATTGTGTTTCCTTACTGTCACTTTCCTCCCCACTTCTGTCCCATGATGCTTCCTCTTTCTTCACACAAGGGAAGAAAGAGGAAGTAAACAATGACCATGTGGCACATTCAGTGGCTGTTTTTACCAGTTGCTTTTCCTGCACACAGCAGGGAATGGTGGCAGATTCATTAAAAAAAAAAAAAAAAACGGATTTAAAGGGGTCTATTTTGTGACAGAAAGAAGGCAAGAAGGAGTGGGAGATGCAAGGGAGGCAGACGTCATCATCAAAAGGACACATAAACATCCGTAAGTGGGGAGTAACGAGTGTGCGATAAAACAGTCATCTGATGACTCTCTGAGTTACACTCAAACAGTTATTCTGCTCTCCAACAGGGTTCAAGTAACAAATGGAATGTATCCTGGAGGAAATTTGCCTATTAATGTTCTTCAAGCTGCTCCTGCTCCCAGGGAGCATCACCAACAGTTTACTCAACATGCTACATTCACAGGCAGCTTTTTCCTAATGTTTAACCTAAATCTACTTTCCTCTAGCTCAAAACAATGGCTTCTAGCCCACTTGAATGAACAAACATATACTACCACATTTCTTTCCATGAGTATTTCACGTATATGAAAATTTCTAGCATTCCCCCCTCCTACAATTAAAAGAATGTGTTTCTTCATATTGTCCTTACAAGGATTTGCCATCTTTGTAGCTTTCCTCTGAATCCTTTCCAGCTTATCATCCTACTTGGAAATGAGATGTCCAGAACTGAGTGTGATACTTCAGATCAGGTATCATTATTCACTCCCCATCACTCTGAGTCATTGTACTGTGGTGAGAACCATTTCTTCTATAGCTAAATGCATCCCTCCCACCCCTCCGCCCAGACACCTCTAATATCACTCTCTTTAATTAGGGGAAGAAAACTAGAGAGGATGGTGAACCACTTTTTTTTTTTAAGTGGCATCATAGGATGATTTTTCATCTTGTCCTTAATGCACACTAATGCATAATTTGTGGTTTGATATAGCTGCTGATTGAACAATTTCAAAACACATTCATTATTAAGTTTTAATGGCAGATTATGTTTTAATGGATCCGAATAGAAGACAAGCTCTAAACCTTTCTGTGGCAGATTGCCCCCTGCCCCCCACAGCTTGGGGATATTTTAAACCATATGCCCTGTGTGCCAGTTAATGGACCACCTTAATTTTAAAATTAAGAAATTCATGGTGAAGGTTTGCATAGGCAACTGTGGATCCTGCTGTAAGATATCACATAAGGTGGAAGACAGAGATTTGTAACTACCACTCTGCTATAGCTGACCTTAAATAGCATAGCTGGAAGAAGCTGAGATTCTCAGATGGCCATTTTTGCACCAATATTGGTGCTATAAGCAGATTTCAGTATTGGTGTTAACGTTCCAAGTGTGAAATCAAGCTGTGGCTCTCAATGGTTATTGAGCCTTTCCATATGAGGCTTTTATTGTGCGCTCATGATTGCTCACTCATGGTAGTTTGTGGGTCCTTTACATGATGTTGTCATCCTCCTGGACCTTTTTGCAACCATTACCCTGGCTTTTTTTTAGATTGAGGAAAGGGTGGTATTATTTAGAAGTGATGGAATGAGACTCTTGTGTAGTTGCATAATTGCACTATACCACAGCACCATCTAGTGATTGTGTAATGGTGGCAGCAAGGAGAGGTTTAAATAGACGTCACAGAGGCTGGTGATGCCACAAGTACCTTTGCTGTTAGAAACGAATAATGGATTATAGCCAATCCTAAGTAAAGATTTTGACCACCAACAAGTTGTATTAGTCCTGCTTAGAGTAGACCTATTAAAATGAATGGGACTTGTTAGATTAACATTGGACACAACCCATTGTCTGTGGAAAAGAATGTACTTTAGTGTGGCTTTTACCGGGGGGGGGGGGGGAGTTCACAGTGTAAATAACTCATTTATCAAAGTTATTTGGATATTTCACACACACTCAGATAAAGCATAGTAGTTTCAAATACAAGTAGCCTAACATTCCTGGAATAGTTCAGACAGAATTGAATGAAGTTGAGCATATTTATTCTCCGCCCCACTTCAGCTAACAGTGTGAGATGACTTTCTCCTCAGGTAATGTTAGACTGGCTTGTCCAAGATAGCATCAGCCACTTTATGGGCTTCAGTGAGATAGAACAGCCTTGGGTAAATTCAGCATCTTAATTTCTGTCAGGCACATTTATTTTATAGAGCATCATCAGATGAATGTTTTATTGCATGCTTGTTACTACCCACTCATGTTTTGTGTGTGCATCCTTTAGAAACCACTGTCCACCTCCTCTTGTGTGTCTCCCACTCCTTCTGGCCTTCATTAAGTCTGTCAGGGGAGCTCACTGACATGGTGGTGGTGGGGAATCAGAAGTGACTTTGTTGAGTTCCCCATCAAACCAGCTACCATCAGTACCAGCTACCTTTACAACACGGATGGGTAATCCCTCCAGATTAGGGTGGCCAAATGCATCACTAGAAAGAGGATAGCATTGCCAAACAAGAAGAGAAAAGAGGACTTGCACAAATTTTTCATATACTAATTTATATGCATAGGTGCAAATTTAGAAAAAATTACTATAATTTAAATAGATTTCACCTTAGTGAGGAAGATTTCTGACTGACTGATTTGTGTGTCAACTCAGTCTGTTCTCCAATTACTGTTGATGGGCCAATTTAAAGCCCTGCTCCCCTTTCTTACAGACCTTAATCTTTAAACCAGACTTGGGGCTTTTCTCCATGAGGCTTTTAACCCACCAGTTTACCAAGGCTTCTGTTTCTGGATTCTTTGTGGGATTAATATTAGCTTGTTTACACGTATTTCCCCCTCCCTCCAGGGTTTTTCTTTTTCTGCCTTTCTCTATGTTCTATTATGCAAGCATTAGGTGGTGCTGTGGTATAGCGGAATTGGGAAAATATACAGAGGATTTCATGCCGCCATTACTAGACTTTCCTTGTTAGAAACAAAAAACATTATAATAGTTGCAAAGCACAGGAGAGGTCCTGGAGGATGACAATTTGGTATAAAAGACCCACAAACCACCGTGAGTGAGGACTAATGAGCACACAATAAATGGCTCCTGTAGAAAGGCTCTTAGGCTGGACAGCCCTTCAAACAGAGGACACCTTCAAATAGAGAGGTGTCCTCTTAATCACAAATAGATGACTGTCCTCTCTAAAGAAGCACACATGGTCACCTTACTCTAGAAGTTGTTGGAATGCAGCTCCCATATGCCTCACCTTTGGCTAAGTTTGTTAGGACTAATTAGAGCTGCAGTCCAACAACCGTTGGAGGGCTACATGTTCTCCAACCCTGCTTTTAAAGAATTAGAATTCATGTAAAGAATAATAAATTTCTCAACAGAGTAATATCTCTGTTTCTGTATGGACTTACCTGGGAGTAAGCCCTCTGGAAGTCAATGGCACTTGCCCCCAAGCAGGCATGTATAGACTTGCACTGTCAATTTTTAAAAAGAAAAATCAGTGTATGTTCAGTTAAAAATAAGCTGTTGTAACCATACGAAAAGCATTGAGTTGTAAATAAAATTTAAACTATAGAATAATCAGCTAGAAACTTTATTATAAATATTTAATTTTCTGGCATTACTTTGTGTTGGCTATAATAATGCACACACTTTAAAGCAGCAGTAATACAATTTATTACATTAATTTCCCCCCACATAATATTAAAATGTTGGCAGTGTATTGTTCTAAAGCATCCATGAGGTTTTTAAACAATGCTAAAGCAACCCCATCGAGGAAAAGTTTCATAAGGGAGAGCATGAGCTCACATAAACTATGTTGTTTATCTCTGCAAGGAATAGAAAAGGAATTGTGAAAGTGTGATGTTCTGCAATCTAGACTGAGAACTTACTGTCTATTGATTTGGTAATGCCAGCCTAGGCACAAACTCATGGCACTTTGGATTTGCCATGCTCCTTGTTTTATAAGTGGACGGAAATCCCACTCAGAATTCTGTGTTGATTCTTAAATTGGATCAAGAGAGAGAGTCAGGACCCAAATCGACATTACTTTATTTGCATGTCTAGCAGCTATGTCTTTTTATTTATTTTTATTCTAGATTCGGTGCAGCCCCTCCCACTCTGGACTGGGACCCTGGCATGGGGAGTGGGTGCTTTTAAGATCTGGCCCCTGCGCCTGCTCTAGAGTAAAAATGAAAAGAAGCCATCTGAAGTAATGCCTGCTTTGGCCTACAGTTTTCCAGCTGAAGAAAGAGGAAAAAGGGCTGAGGAGGAAACAAAAGCGATTGGTTGGTTAATTTAATGTCCTTGATTGTGTACCTGAAATAAACCATGGTCCCAATTCCCAATTCTTCATTCAACACCTCCCCCAAACTCATTGTTCCTGAACCTGGAGATTATGACTAAATACTCACTTGTTCAAAGGAAAATATCTTACAGGGAGATGGGAAGGAAGGCCACTGCACGTCGGCATTTACTTGCAAATAAAGCCTGCCAGTTTTATTGGTGATTTTTCATCAGTAAACATCTTCAGGATTGGAGTTCATGCCTTCCTGATTTTGGCAAGTTGCACCCTGCCACCCACCCCATACACGCAAACATAGATCTCTTTTCAAAAGGCTAAGCAGGAGTTGGCCGACATTTCTACGATTAGTATCTACTGCATTCATATAGTAACATAGCAAATGTGAAGAAAGTTGGATAATGGACCCTGTTTCTTTGGAACAGTTTGACTTCTGTTTTGCCAGTTGCGGTCAGAACCTCAATTCTATAGAAGCCAGCTGGAAACTGAATCCTGCTGGGAAGCCAATTCATGGCAGCAGCGAATGCCGCATTACCACAGTGAGGGAACAATGAGGATTATAAAAGATTTTTTTAAAAAAGAAATAGTCAACACCTTGAAAACCACTTTGCAGCCCCACAGCTCCTGAACTACTAGTTATATAGTATGTTTGATAAACCTCTATCAAAGCCTCTGACTTCTTAGTGATGAAGCCATGTTTGTACTGCAATTAAATGTCTCCTGTGCTCCAAAATGGGTCAATGTAGTAAAATAACCTCTAACTCCTATTCTCCGTACACATCTTTGAAAGGCTAAGGACATAGGGATGTCATAATTCGATCTGCACTGAAACTGGGTCCCAGTTGTTTTCATAAGGCGTTATACATCTGAAGTGAAAAAATTCAAAGCCCCTAGGGAAATCGGCAATGGCATTTGCAACCCACCCTTGTATTTAGAAGCTCTTGGAAATTTACTTCCAGGCAACCCAGCTTAAGTGGCAAGATTTCAGAAGCCTCCCTGGCCACCTCCACTTCCCTCTTTGCCTAACTCCATCAGAGCAGTCAGTGTCATACAATGTAGGTCTACATACAACGTAGACCAAATTCCCTTTAGCCAATCCTCTGTAACTGGCTCCTCTGGTTACTTTCACTTATGTGTAATTTCTATTCTTGCTCTAACGATTCGATTACTGGTTAGTTCTGGATGGTTCTTACCTACGTAGTAAAATAAATTTCACAACAGAAATGTCTAAAACCCTCACAATTCCTTTATCATCAGCAAGTAAAACTCAGGTGAATCCAGGTATCTGGCTGATTAGATTCTAGCTCTCACAGCTTACTGTGCATTTGCATGCACTTAGTATACATTTCCACTGTGCCTGTATTTGACCTGAGCCATACAGTTGCAATTTTACCAGGGAAATAGACAAAGCAAGAGGGAGGAGAGGAGATGGACAGTTTTGGAAGTGCAGACAGCATTGCCCTCTCACAGTTTCCTTCTTTGCTAGCCAGGCCTACTACTAACACATTCAGCCACATCAGTTGTGTTCCAAACCCTTGCATACAAATTTAGGAAGCAAAACTTGTTATGCCTTTGGGTAATGTCATAAGAGGAGCCAGAAAATCGACAGTTCTTTCTTATCAAAGCAAATGTATCCAATTCTCCACAACAGCCCTTCCTTTTCAATTTAAAATAATTAAATCATACCAGAAATAGAAAGCCAGACAATTCTATTTTATATTAACCATTAGGATTTTGCTCCTAGATTCATTAAATTGATACACGGTGTTTGTAGTACAGCAATTGTTTTGTTTTGTTTAATGTACGTAAAGCATTTCTGTCTTTCGCTTATCCATCTAGGGGCTTTATAAATTGCATCAATCCTAATTCCAGGCAGCTGTGGTCACTATGATCCAGTCTTTATGAGTAAAACCCCCCTACCCTGTCAGCTCTTATTAATTTGATAGGTGTCAATCACTTCCAAAACAGTTTGGTTGTTTGAAATCATTTTTTATCTGGTTGAATCTCCCCACTAGGCAAATCACAGTGACATTTATTTTAGTTCATAATTCTTAATGTGAATTGTATGTGATGGTTTCCTGTAAACATTTTATACCACATACTTACAAAAGCAAAGGGGGTGGGGGTGGGGAACCAGAATTTGTTCATCTTCAGATAATTATGAATGATAAAAACCCTTCTTTCAAGGCAAAGAATTTTATTCAATGGAATAACAGAATTTATAATGCCATATATATCAGGGTGACCATATGACCGGGTTTGCCCGGATTTGTCCGGGTTTTCGATGGCAAATCCGGGTGGGGAGGGAAAATCCGGATTTCCCCCCCAAAGAGCAGCTCTAATAGGAAACAAAAATGCTTATAACTCTGTCATTTTTTAAGATAAAGACATGAAACTTGGCACAATGGTAGCTCTTAGGAAGGGCTTTAGTCATACCAAATTTGAAACAGATCCGTTCATCTATTGATTTTTTACAAATTTTTTAAAAATTGAGGTTTTAAAATTATTATTTTTTAAATTGTCATTTTTAAAGATAAAGAGATGAAACTTTGCACCATGAAAGGATTTAGGTAGAGCTCTAGCCACACCAAATTTGAAACAGATCCGTTCATCCATTGATTTTTTAGGAATTTTTTAAAAATGAGATTTTAAAATTATTATTTTTTAAGCTGTCATTTTTAAAGATAAAGAGCTGAAAGTTGGCACCATGATAGCTTTTAGGTAGAGCTTTAGCCATACCAAATTTGAAACAGATCTCAGGCCAGTAGCAAACCCTACAACAACAGCAGCTTGCAATGAGTGAAGATACAGTCAGAAAAGATATTTGAGGGAAGGGGAGAGTGTAACACACAGAGTATAGCAAAAGCTTCAAAGTACAGCAAAACCTACAAAAGTAGGAGTGAGTGAAGTTAATTTCAGATACATTGAATCACTCACTTGTTCTTTATTTCAGTGATTTTAAGATTAAGATGTTACGTAGAACAGATTTGTCTTAAATGTGTGCTGTAAAATCAGACATGTGACCAAGGCTATGTTCGGGTGGACACGCCCCCTTGGGGGTGACCATGTTGTCCTCCTTTTTGGTTTCCAAAATATGGTCACCCTAATATATATTCTATCATCTATTCTATGTGAAGAAAAGACCACTTTGGTTGAGTCTTGGTTGACCTTGGCCTACATGTATCAGTGGGGAGTGGGAAAGGATGACGTTTGATCTAAGGCCAGCTCACAGTCTATGCTGTCCGCTTGAAAGCACTTCAGGTGGTTTATTCTCCATACTGTCATTCTCACCAGGCTATGAAGGCATCTCTAGAAAATGTATGATTTTCCTTCTCAACTTGCAAATCCCATAAAGACTCTTCATAGGGAAAAAGTGAGTAGGTAAGAATGGGTGAAAAGCACAGCAAAGGCTAGTCAGGATAACCTGGCTGCAGCTTTGGCCATAAGGCACCATAATGCAACTGGTTCATGTATGTATGTAAAATATTTCTGAATCACCCTTCTACAGAATGAGTGCTTACAGCCCAACTGTAAACACAAGAATACACAATAATTTCAAACAAAACAGATAAAATACAATGCAATAAAAGAAGGGAACGTTCTAAAAACAAACAGCAGCCTTAATCAGTAAATGCTCAGGAGAACAATATGTTTTTTTTTTACCAGCCGCCTAAAGGACAATAATAAGGAAGCCAACCTAACCTCCCTGGGAAGGGAGTTCCACAATTGGGGTGCTGCTACACAGAAGGCCCTGTCTCAGGTCCTCAGCAAACTCACTTCTCCTAGATGTGAGCCCACATAATAGGGCCTAAGATGATGAACAAAGGCAGGTTCAAAATGGAGGTGGACTCTCAGATATTTTGGCACCAAGCTGTTTAGGACTTTATAAGTACCAGCTTCTTGCATTGGGCTCAGAAACAAACAGGAAGTCAGTGAAGCAACTTGACCTGGGCTTGCCCTGAAAAAAATATGTGTAGCTACTCCCAAATGGTCATCTTGCAGCAATCCTTTTCATAAATAAAGGGGAAAGGAAACTGGGCATGGGGGTACATGCCTGGGTCGATCCATGTGTAAGACATGGAGCTTGATATATGAAATTTCTATTTCCATCCATGTTTGTGGTGCACTGATGTGAAACAGGGACTTTTGTCCATCTTTAATCTAGTATAGGGTGACCATACCCACCGGAGAAGTCCAGACTCCTCTGGGAAAAGAAGGCTAAGCGGAGTTGAGCGCAAACTCACCGGAAAAACAGGGGCGCCTGCCCCGTGGTTGCGATAGGCCTTTATTTTCCCCATCAGCCCGGCCTTCTTCACCAGGAAATTGGAAGTCTCGTGAAACTTCCCAGGCCCAGCCGAGATCTCTTGCAATTTAGAGCGCGCTAAAGACCCAGCTGGCTGGCTGATCTGCATTCTGCGCAGAAGCAGCAGCCAATGCGGTGGAAGCGGGAGCAGCAGTGGGCGGCACGGCATACGACGACCAGCACCAGCACCAAGAAGGTAGGTGGCCGGGAGCATGGCCATCCTCCGCCCCAACTTCAGCTGCATGGCGCAGGCCACGGGTGGTTCAGTAGTCTGGCCCGGGTGGCTGAGGCCTGGGCGTGGGCCAGCATGGCGGCTATCCTCTGCCTTCTCAGCCGTGTGGTGTGGGTGCATCCGTTTTCGCTGTCTGGCCCAGGCAGCTGGGCCTGGGCCAGCAGCGTGGCCATCCTCTGCCCCATCCTTAGCCGCGAGGCAGCTCGGATTTTGTTGCCTGGCCCAGGCAGCGCGGCCATCCTCCACCACCCAATCCTCAGCTGCGAGGTGCGGGCGGCTTGGTTTTAGGGCCTGTTTATGTCCAGCAGCAACTGTGTAAGCTGGCTGCTTGGTGGGTGTGATAATGATGTTGTTGATGGTGATAATGATAATGGATGATGGTGATATAATGATGATGATAATGGATGATGGTGATAATGGTGATGATGGTGATAACGGATGATGATAGTGATAATGGTTAGGGTGGTAATGATAATGGATGATGATGGAAATATACCGATGATTATAATGGGTCATGGTGATGGTGATGATGATAATGGATCATGGTGATGATGATAATGGATCATGATGATAATGGATGATCATGGTGATAATGGATGGTTATAATGATGATGGTGATAATGACAATGGATTATGGTGGTAATGATAATGGATGATGGTGATGATAATGATGGTGATGGTGGTAATGATAATGGATGATGATTAGACATGTGACCAAGGCCATGCCCCCTTGGGGGCCGGACATGTCAAGTTGGCCTCGCCTTGGGGGTGGGCATGTTGGGGTAGCCATGCCTCCTTGAGGGCAGCCATATTGTCCTCCTTTTTGGTTTCCAAAATATGGTCACCCTAACACTTTGCATTGTAATACCAGCTCAACATCTTCCCATATGTCTTCAGTGCAAACAACATAGGTCAGATGGGAACAGTAGAGAGAACTCTTGGAGGGTACTGGCCATGGGGTGACATCTAGGCTCTATTGCCCTCCTAACCATGAATGTATCTAATATATTAAAAAAGGATGGATTTTAGATGGTCAGCAGATGCCCTTCCAATCCATTCTGAATTGGAAATGGCTGGAACTAGGAAAAGATGTTTCCCCCCACTCCTTAATTCCACATCACTGAAGCACTGTACTTGAAGAAAAGATTCTGGCAGCTTTAAAGAAATCTCTTACCAAGTCTGCTAGTGCAAATCATATACTTGAACTAAACTCGAAGGCAGATGAAAAGCCAAAAAATATCAACTTGCTTTCACTCCATTCTTCTTCTGTTTTATTGTATGTTGTTCATTTCTATCACACTTTTCCCTACTATACTTGGGGGGGGGGGGACTTGGTGGGCAGCATCCAAAGCAGTTAGAGTGGCATGTCAGAATGAATTCTAGAAGCGTAAGTGTACCGTAGTCTGGCAACAGAAAGATATTAATAACTTTTATTTGAGCTCCCTTGATTCTCCATTTTTTAAACGTGTGAGGTAAGTGTAGCCCTGAACTAAAAATGCAGCTGTTTCCTCATGTGAAGCAGATTCTCTAGGCAATAAAAGTCTTTTCAAAATGCCTCCAAACACATTTGGAAGCCTGTATGCATGGGGGGAGGGAGAGATTTGGAGCAAAGAAATGAAGTGCAGGGAAAGATGTAAGCACTTTTTGACACTTCTTCACCAAAATCCTCCCTCGCTGCACCTGAAGTGGCCTTTCTCTTAAAAAAAAGGGCGGAGGAGCACTACTGGAGTTTTATTGTATGTATTTTCTCTTACTGCTTAGGCCAGGTGTAGGCAACCATTTTGAACTGTGGGTACATTTCACAATTTGAGAAATGGTTCTAGGCGCCAACAAGATGGCTGTCATGGGAAGCCTGGCAAGGGATGTGTAAATCAGCAAATGCAAGCTTACTGAACTTCTCCAAATTTCATCTCAAAGCTCCATAACAGATTGCAAGAGTTGTTTTCTTTTCTTTTTGCACAAAATCTGTATTTTCATGTGTATTTTTCCAAATATATGGGGCCATAGCATGCGTAAATTGGGCACTACTTTGGATTCACAAGAGTGAAAGCCTACTGAATTGCCAACCACATTGCCAACACTGGGAGGGAAAAATGTATGCCAGCCATGAACTGGCACAAACAATTTCTCTCCCATTGCTTGCAATGTGTCTGTGGGGAAGAGAGTCAAACATCTTCCCCCACCCCCAAGAACAGGAGGGAAGGGATGACAAAAGCTTGGCTTAGGATATGTTGGAGGCTCCCTCCTCAGACCACTCTAAATCTAAATGTAGAATTGTCCTGGGCCTCTACTGAAAAGTTATTCACTTAAAGTAATTGACTGGAGGGTGGGAGGTGGAAGATGAATTACTTGTTCCCTTGTCCTAAATCATTCCAAAGATAGCTACTAATATCACTTGCTCGACCTTATAGTCTTCATTATACCACATGCAAAGTACTTTCTTTGTACTTTGGATCCTCATAGCATTTGCCAAGATTTCCTAAACTTAATACCAGTCTGCTATTGCATCTTGGCATGATAGTCCTCACTCAACACTCAGGCTACAGTTTGGGAAATCACTTCTGTACATGATAAAAACTTGGAGTTTAAAGCCTTGTGTCTCCGTCTCCGTCTCCGTCTCCTCCTCCTCCTCCTCCTCCTTCGACAGAGTTATGTTTAAAGGGCTGACAGAGAACCATTCTCTATATGAAGGGCTGTCTTGTCCAATGCTGGTCTAAAGATAAAGGATTTTAAGAACTGTAGCCCATCAACAAACAGGTAACACCTGGGAAGCAGGCAGGCATACAGTCCAGCCTGGTCACTGACTTTCATGCTATGGTGAGATGTACTCTATTTCTGTTTAAATTATAACAATTATTTTTAAATTTGCATCTCTCTCTCTCTTGGCATGCACAAATTTTATGCAAATCAGCATCCTTTTGTTTTGATTTGGTAATGCATTTTTCTCTTTCGTAATTCGTAAGAGGCCACCCTAACGCTTACGGCTCAAATCCAAAGTGATATTTAGGCAAGTTCAAAGGCATAAATTTGCCAGTGGGGCTTTAATTGTTTTATTTCAGCACTAGATCCCCAAGTTCTAATGCAAACTGCTTTGGAAACTCCCTTCAGTTTCAAAAGTGGTCTTTCATAGAATCATAGAATAGCAGAGTTGGAAGGGGCCTACAAGGCCATCGAGTCCAACCCCCTGCTCAATGCAGGAATCCGCCCTAAAGCATCCCTGACAGATGGTTGTCCAGCTGCCTCTTGAAGGCCTCTAGTGTGGGAGAGCCCACAACCTCACCAAGCCCACAACCTCACAACCTCACCAGTGTCACCATGTGACACTGGGGACTGCTGTTTGAGAAACAGAAGTCTAAAGTCTCCGTGAATGCACAAAACTATTTGTACAGTTCATTGGATTCTGGCCCAATTCTATACAATGATTTCTTAAATCAATGCAGCATTTTTCAGTGGCTATAGATACTGGCAGCAAATGCTCTGTACTCATTGTTTCCTATCACAGTACTACAAACATAATATCGTATCTAAAAGATAAGCAATTTTAGTCAACCAAAGGGCTTGTCTGTACACTCTATATATGCCATCATGGCTGCCCAATTGTGTCCTGTTATTTATATGATGCAACTGTCAACTTGCAGCCATATTGGGTTATTCCCTGTGAAGCTGCGCATTTTCGATATGTCGTTTTACTGTGAGTTTTTAATTTGCTCTGATGTCACCGTGGTTGTTTGTGTGTGTGTCAGTGGTGGCTTCAATTTGGATTAAGGGGGTGAGTGTAGTTAGGGGCGGATCGCAGTGCAGAGTATGTGTGAGAATGCAGGGCAGGGGACAGATTTGACTAGTAATGGCACCCCTGGCGATATTAAAGTCTGGGGAACGAAAGTAAGGGCAGTTATGATGTCTATAACACATAAATTCAATGAACTGTAGCAGCTCAGATGCACAGCTACAAGCTTTCAAAGCTACAATGCCCTTACTAAGATCACCAATGATCTCCTTACTGCCAAGTCTAAAGGCCATTATTCCGTTCTTATTCTCCTTGATCTAACTGCAGCCTTTGACACGGTTGATCATGATCTTCTCTTAGATTCCCTTCATGACCTTGGATTTTGTGGCTCTGTCTATAACTGGTTTGCCTCCTATCTAGCGGGTCGCTCTTTCAGCGTGTTGACTAATGGCAGCTCGTCTTCCTCCTTTCCCCTTTCAGTAGGGGTTCCGCAAGGCTCGGTGCTTGGCCCGTTGTTGTTTTCCTTATACATGTTGCCCTTGGGCAAGCTTATTCAATCTCATGGCCTCCAATATCATCTGTACGCCGATGATACACAACTATATCTGTCATCTCCGGAACTTTCTCCTGATGTTCACGATCGTATCTCGGCATGTCTTTCAGATATCTCAGCTTGGCTGCTTCATCGTCGCTTGAAGCTTAACATGGCAAAGACTGAATTGCTTGTTTTTCCTCCTAAACCTTCTCCTCATCTCTCATTCTCTCTTACTGTCAATGATGTTACGCTTACTCCGGTCAAGGAAGCTCGTAGCCTTGGCTTTATCTTCGACTCCTCGCTCTCCTTTATTCCTCATATTGAGGCAGTAGCTAAATCTTGTCGATTTTTCCTGTATAATATTGCCAGGATTCGATCATTTTTGTCTGTCTCTTCTGCCAAGACGCTTGTTCATGCACTGGTTATTTCACGGTTGGACTACTGCAACCTTCTTCTCTCTGGCCTTCCTTCTTCTCACATCAGTCCGTTGGTTTCTGTTCACCACTCTGCCGCAAAGATCATCTTCTTAGCTCGCCGCTCCGACCATGTTACTCCGCTTCTGAAATCTCTTCATTGGCTTCCAATTCACTTCAGAATCCAATATAAACTTCTCCTGTTAACCTTCAAAGCTTTTCACGGTCTAGCTCCTTCCTATCTCTCCTCTCTCATCTCACACTATTGCCCCGCTCGTGCTCTTCGCTCCTCTGATGCCATGTTTCTCGCCTGCCCAAGGGCCTCTACTTCCCTTGCTCGGCTTCGTCCATTTTCTTCTGCTGCCCCTTACGCCTGGAACGCTCTTCCAGAACATTTGAGAACTACAAGTTCAACCACAGCTTTTAAAGCTCAACTAAAAACTTTTCTTTTTCCTAAAGCTTTTAAAACTTGATGTTGTGCAGACTTCTACTGTTACTTTCTACTGTTAGTTTTTCCCTACCCTGTGCCTGCTTACCCTTCCCTGTACCTGTTTGCATTCTCTTCCCCTCCTTATTGTTTTACTATGATTTTATTAGATTGTAAGCCTATGCGGCAGGGTCTTGCTATTTACTGTTTTACTCTGTACAGCACCATGTACATTGATGGTGCTATATAAATAAATAAATAAATAAATAATAATAATAATAATAATAATAATAATAATAATAATAATAATACAATGCTGTGCAGAATTGTCAGAAAACAAACAAACAAAAAAGTTTCAGTCACTCGATATTTGCTACCTGTTACCACTGTCTGACAATGGCACTGCTAATTTTCTTGGGTAGATAGCCTGCGCTCACTCCTGCCAGGTAACACTGTTGATGCCGCTTTGCAGCAGTAATGCTGTGGGTTTGGGGGAGAATCAGTAGGTAAAGTAGCACAGTATTTTTGATGCCCCCATAGTTAGATGTTTGAATGAAGTAATGTGCTTCACACAGAAAACTGTGGATGGCACTCAAAAACACATAAATCTGTTCTATGTCTTCAAGACTTATCTTCCCTTATTTCTCTGAGGGAAAATGTTTTCACATACTAAAATTCACAATATTGAAATCAGTGTTTTATTGACAGTAGGATTGTAAGAGATGTGGGTGCAAAAGATAATTCAGAACCTACATTGAATAACGGGATGTTTGCTATACATTATTCATACTTTGCCTCTAAGCGCTGACAGCTTTACAGAAGGCAAACCAAAAGGTTACTGACCTGAGCAATGTAGGATACTTTTGCTGAGTTCCTTACAGCCTAACAATGCTTTGATTTTTACTTCAGTGTTCCTGATTGTTCCTTTACAATATTTATTGCCTCCCAAGTGTGCAATTAAATTATTTTAAAAACAACAATTAGACTCCTGCTTCTAAGAAAGCCATCATTTCTTTGATGAACAATCTCATAATGTTGATGCAAATAACTTTTAACATACTTTTAAAATATATACTACAAAACATTCTGTTTGTCTGGTGGAAGAAATGAGCCTGGAAGCGAAGAAAAGTAATCCAAACATCAAAAATAAATTAAACAACTCAAATAATTTATCAAAAATAAATTAAACAACATTATTCATAAATTTCAATGTATGCATGTTATTTTTAAGGGGGTGGGATGTTATTAACTCTTCATGCAATAAATTCATAAATTATCAAAAGGTTCAAAGAATATCCTGTGAGTCTAAGATAAAATGTTATAAACAGGATGTTATTGAGCACTCTATAGAAAAAGTGAACTTTTCCAGTACTAGAAATAGCAAATGGAATACATATTTCCCTGAAGTAATCTATTAGTAAGCACCGTGATTTTAAGCAAGTTAGGGTACCAGGTTAAAAAAACACATTATAATGTAGCTTTTATATGCGAAAGAGGGTATCTGATAATTAAGACACTGTGTTTTTGCTTTTTTATTTTATTTATTTTGCTTTTTTATTTTATTTATTTAGCATACTTATTTATTTCTGCAATCATATGCACACTTACCTGGACATAACTCCCACTGAACTTGATGGTGCTTGCTTCTGATTAGACATGTATAGGCATTTATTTACTACCCTTCCCATGCTCAGTATGGCTTGGCAATAATCATATCTATTAAGAGTGTGGACCCCTATGTAACCAAAATGGCAAACCACACTTTTTCATAACCTGACTTCCTGATATTGAAGTTCAAGTCCCACTAAAACTTTTATTGCACTAATTCTAAAAAATAGTTTAAAGCCTTTACAGTCTTAATAAAGAATCAACAGATAACTGATTACAAAGTAGTTCCTTGACCAGGATCGGTTTGTGAGTATTTCAGTAAAAGACTCAAACAGCCTTGGGTTCAGCAAAGAGAATAAGTCCTAACAAGTGTATAGTTCTATCTAAGAAATGAGACAAGGAAGCTTTCCAGGTTAGAAAGATGTTGCTTTCAGCAAACTCTACTGTCCATTGCTCATGTTTAAGTACAGGGGAGCAGCTGCTAAAGATCACTATCAAACATTTGGTCTCAGGGAAATCTAGCTCACAAATCACACTCTGACTCACCGTATGCCTCTGTTCCACCCTCTTTTGCGGATCTTAAGGCACATCCCAGAAGCCCCCTCTCCTTCAGAGTCCCCCTCCCCACGCCTGCTGCCCTGTTCCCATGGAAGACATCTCTGGTTGGAGAGCTCGGAATTCCATCAAGGTCAGGTCTCTCAGCTGTGGAAGATAGGCCATATCAGTGTCCTGAGTCTTACCCACTCCCACCTCATTACCAGGTGGGAGGCCTGGGTGTTGCATATATGGCAGCGGGTTGCCGCTGCAATAACAAACTCCCTGTGTGGCAGCGGCTAATCCCACCGCTGCAGCAAAAGTGTGGGATTTCTGACAGCTGGGCTCACCCTCTGCCTAGGAGGACAGCGACTAATCAGGGGCTGCTATCTGCCCGGCCATTCCTCCACTGTGACTCCACAGTCAGGATAGATGGCGGATGCACCATAGTCACCTCATTCTGGGGAAAAAGTCAGGGTAAGCCCCTGACTTTTTTTCTTCACAACTTCATGGGAAAACAGTGGCGTGGGTACACAGTGGCTGCTATGTCATATAATCAATGCAGTACTACCACCCACTCACTCCTGGCTTTGCTTGTGTATAGACAGGCCCCTGGTAAAACTGAATTCTCAGGTGTTCGGATTCCCACATCTGGGCCTGGCTTCCCTCTTACTGAGAATTGGTCTCATTAGGCTATAGCTCCCCCTAGACTAGACAATGTCTGACACACACACAAGAGGAATGCTTCAGCAGTTTGGAAGAACCCCAAGATTTTCAGAACCACAAAAACCCTAAGTGGGGACCCATCTTCCAAAAGCCCAATGAACTGAGAGTAATGTTCACTGAAAGCTGAGTTGGAAAAACAGCAGAAAACCAGGCTGAGGGTGAGGAAATGAAATGGAGTCTCTTGGAAGTAGGCATGGAGAGAAGCCTGAACAAGAGGACTCCATATTGATGGCAGCATTTTTCAGGTCCCACTTGTAATAAAATATTACACACTTTATATAATGTATTGTTGAATAATGATTCGGTTTCTACTTTCTAGTTGCCATGGGGCATGGTTGGCCAAAAACCTTATTCCTTATAATAAGGAAAAGGACAACATAAATGAAGAAATAGATGATCACATCCAGCTCCTGTTGAAATGTAGTTAGAAGTCTGTCTTAAACGGAACTGCAGAGAATTGCACTTGTAATAAATGCTTATTGCACCAAAATGGGCAGAAAACTGCATGAACAGAGCCAGACTGCCAAATCTGCCAGGTCGTTTGACTCATTGCCTTTTCAGTTTACATATTGGCATCTCTTATGATAAGCCATTGCCTATTGGAAACCTAGAAGCAATAGAGACGGAGACCGTAATCAGACAAGCGTTTTATCACACGCTCATTACTGGCCACTCACTGTTTTTGTGGGTCCTTTTGATGACAACATCTGCCTCCTGCACATCTCCCACTCCTTTTGGTCTTTTTTCCGTCATAAAATAAGACAGAAAATCTGTTTTTTTGGGGGCTATAGAGAAACTTGCTGCCATTTCCTGCTGAGTGCAGGAGAAGCAGCACAATAAAAACACTCACTTAATGGGCCACGTGGTCGTTGCTTGCTTCCTCTTTCTTCCCCGTGTGAAGAAAGAGGAAGCTGTTCATCCCTGTTGTCAGATAGGAGGCAAAGGAGGCAAAGCAATGGTAGGGAAATGCGATTCCCACCCACCTCTGCCATCTGATGATGCTCAGAATTCTCCTCCCAGGTACTACAATTCAGCCGGCCACTGTTCACCCCCATCCTAGTCTTGCTTGGCAATAAGTTGCCAGGGGGCATGCCTACTGAACATAGCCTTGGTCACATGTCTGATTTTACACAATTAAGACAGACTTGTTCTACACAACATATTAATGTTAAAATCACTGAAATACAGAAGTAAGACATTCAATGTATCCAAATTTAATCTCACTCACTCATACTTTTGTAGCTTTTGCTGTACAATGAATCTTTTGCTATACTATGTGTGATACAGTCCCCTCTTTCCTCAAATATCTTTTCTGACTGCAAATCCTTCACTGGATTACCATAGTTTCACCTTTCCTAACATTTAACACTCTTTCCCCATCACCTTTCTCATATCCATACTCACACATTCCGCATACTGCTACCACTGAACAAATGAAGCAGTTGACAAGTACAGAAAAACCTAGTACAACAAAAAAGCAACCAAGCATTCAGAAAGAATATAAACTACTATTACCCTGCAAACATTAGCCATAGAACAAATGGACTAAAGGCTTGTTGCAGTCATTTCTCACTAGCACCTCTTAGCTTGTTTTAACTTCTCGTTTATCAGTGAGAAACTAATCTAAAAAATTGTCATTATACCTTTAGTACATTAGCCATGTAAACAAGACCATGGTCAACAGCAACAATACAAGGGAAGGCCAGAATGGATGCCCATTATCACAATGCTAGACAAGGATCTTTCCTTCCTTTTATCCAAATATCTCCTGAATTTACACTGACTCAGCGTGCAGAGAACATAAATCCCAATCAGGGACCCAAAGAAAACTGCCCAAAGAAACTTCAGAAATAAGGCTTGTTGATTTCAATAAAGTTTACTCCCAGATAAATGAATATAGGATTGCAGTCTCTTCACATCTGTTTACCTTAATCTAGCAAATGCAAGCCCCTCCTCTCAAGGACAACTATGCACTCACCAGAACCTGGCCTTGAGGATCATGCAACCAGCAGGCACTCTCCAGAAAGATGCTTTTAGAGCCTAGGAGATCCAGACACACTCAAACAAGTCAAGCCAATGGAAATACCTTAATGGGAGACTTGCCAGTAAGATACTGTGGCATACATATTTACTCAGAATTAAGTCCCATAGAGTTCAATGAACATAGGTGAATCTTACTTCTGAGTAAACAAACACTGGATGATACTGTTAAACATTTGAATCAATAGGACATAAAATACTTAATTTCAACATTATTGTGCTCGCAGTATAATGGGAAGTAAACATTTTAAATTCTTCTACACTTTCAGTTAGGAACTAAATGCATTTAGCTTTCTTGGGGCTCTATTTGTTGCAAAAGTGGAATATAAATTTAGCAAAACAATAACCACCACCATCCCATCACCACACCCCCAAACACCACTACAATAATAATGCCATTCATTTGTTTCCAGGCCAACCCTGTCCTTAATCAGCCATTTAAAGAAGGTGCTAAAGTAAGTTCTTGGAAGCAGCACAGATATGGAAAAGCTCATTGGCGTGGTCTTATCCGAGTAATAACCCCCTGGAACCTCAAGCCCAATACTCTGAAGTCCCTGATGTGTATTAGAAGTATCTAGAAATATCCAGAACCGCCCAGAGAGCTTCGGCTATGGGGCGGTATATAAATATAATAAAATAAATAATAAATAAATAGAAAGAGCATTGACTGTTGTACTTCGCCATAAGTCTGCCGATGCCAGAGGCCCTCACCAGCTGCACTGCCATGTAAAAAGCAGGATCACACATGGAACACAACACAGGGTCAACAACATTATTCATAAATTTATGTATAAATTTAAATTCCCCATGCGTTTTCATGAGTACTAACACCGAGGTGGAGAGATGCAGAGGTTAGGGCACACTTAGGTTTATGACAGAGGCAACTAAGCCATATTATGCCACACACTAACCTTGTTGCAAATGCAGAAGTCTTTCAGCAGCAATGTATTCCCAATACCTCTCCTTAAGATCAGATTGTTCAATTATTTAATCTTAAGGAGAGGTCAGCCAGCCAACAGAGCTCAGGAACTTGAATTAAGCTTGTAGATCAACATCGTCCCCCAGAGGCTAGGCTTGGAGCAGAGAAACAAGTATGTAAAGCCCTACCACACACTTGAGAATCAGGGACACTCCAGAAAGAGATCTTTATCTTCAAGTAATGGGAAGGTTTGTACAACATTACTAGGGGTGTGCACGGATCCCCCGATCCACTTCTCTTCCAGATCTGCAATTTGCGGATTGGGCCGCTTCGCTCCGCCCTGCTCCGCCTATAGTCCGCTCCGCCCCGCTGCGGAGCTCCGGATCCGGATCGGAGCTCTGCTTTCCCACCCCATAGGCTTGCATTGAAATCCAAAAAAGTCTACAACTTTTTTTCTGTTAAAGTTAGAAACCTCAAGTTTAGCTCCATGACACCTCATGGACATATACACATGCATTCCAAGCCTCAAGCCAATCCAAGCGTACCCTGATTTTTGGGGAATTTATGAAAATCGAACACCCCATTTTCAGACATGGACTGTTCCCCGACATTTTGACAGATAAAAAAAATTGAAGTGGGCACCGTCACAGATGCCATCTAGATCCACATTCATGCCAAGTTTCAAGCAATTCCCACCATCCCCTGATTTTTGGTGGGGCTTTAACCTCTAACGCACCACCCATAACCCCAATTCACACCCCTTTCGATATCTCCATCAATTTTCATGTTAGAAACCTCAAACTCAGGACCATGATAGATTATCCATGGATACACATGCACGCCAAGATTCAAGCCAATCCCATCATCCCCTGATTTTTGGGGAATTTATGAAAACTGGATACCCCATTTTCAGACATGGACTGTTCTCCGACATTTTGACAGATAAAAAAAATTGAAGTGGGCACCTTCACAGATGCCATCTAGATCCACAATCATGCCAAGTTTCAAGCAAATCCCATCATCCCCTGATTTTTGGTGGGGCTTTAACCTCTAACACACCACCCATAACCCCAATTCACACCCCTTTCGATATCTCCGTTGATTTTCACGTTAGAAACCTCAAACTTGGCACCATGATAGTTTATTCTTGTATACACATGCATGCTAAGCCTCAAGCAAATCCCATCATCCCCTGATTTTTGGCAGGGCTTTAACCTTTTAATTCACCCCAAATCAAGTCCCATGCTAGAACTACGTCAATTTTCATGTTAGAAACCTCAAGTTCGGCACCATGACACCTCATGGACGTATACATACGCATGCCAAGACTCAAGCCAATCCAAGCATCCCCTGATTTTTTGGGAATTTTTGAAAATCAGACACCCCAGTATCTCAGGGATTTAAAGCTGCAGACAGCTCAATGGGGCCATTTCAAAGGAAATCCCAACATGCCATGAATTGGGGAGGAGAGAACTTCAAAGTTTTGAAGTTTTGGAACTTCAAAAAGTCTAAGTGAGCGCAGGAAGGACTTATCCCCTGAGTCAAAGCAAGACACACACAAACCATCCCTGCGAGGCGGGCAGGGGAGGAGGGAGGAAAGGCAGGCAGGCTGCAGACATTTCTGGGGTCATAAGGAAGTGAGCCAAGGAAGCCAGTAATGCAAACCATCCCTGTGATGGCTTTTCATAGAATCATAGAATCATAGAATAGCAGAGTTGGAAGGGGCCTACAAGGCCATCGAGTCCAACCCCCTGCTCAATGCAGGAATCCACCCTAAAGCATCCCTGACAGATGCTTGTCCAGCTGCCTCTTGAATGCCTCTAGTGTGGGAGAGCCCACAACCTCCCTAGGTAGCTGATTCCATTGTCGCACTGCTCTAACAGTCAGGAAGTTTTTCCTGATGTCTAGCCGGAATCTGGCTTCCTTTAACTTGAGCCCGTTATTCCGTGTCCTGCACTCTGGGAGGATCAAGAAGAGATCCTGGCCCTCCTCTGTGTGACAACCTTTTAAGTATTTGAAGAGTGCTATCATGTCTCCCCTCAATCTTCTCTTCTCCAGGCTAAACATGCCCAGTTCTTTCAGTCTCTCTTCATAGGGCTTTGTTTCTAGACCTCTGATCATCCTGGTTGCCCTCTTCTGAACACGCTCCAGCTTGTCTGCATCCTTCTTGAATTGTGGAGCCCAGAACTGGACGCAATACTCTAGATGAGGCCTAACCAGGGCCGAATAGAGAGGAACCAGTACCTCACGTGATTTGGAAGCTATACTTCTATTAATGCAGCCCAAAATAGCATTTGCCTTTCTTGCAGCCATATCGCACTGTTGGCTCATATTCAGCTTGTGATCTACAACAATTCCAAGATCTTTCTCGTTTGTAGTATTGCTGAGCCAAGTGTCCCCCATCTTGTAACTGTGCAATTGGTTTCTATTCCCTAAATGTAGAACTTGGCATTTATCCCTATTAAATTTCATTCTGTTGTTTTCAGCCCAGCACTCCAGCCTATCAAGATCACTTTGAAGTTTGTTTCTGTCTTCCAGGGTATTAGCTATCCCACCCAATTTTGTGTCATCTGCAAATTTGATCTGCAAATCAAATTTGATCATTCTTTTGCATTTGATCAAATTTGATCATTCTTTTGCATCTCATAACTAGGAGGCTAGGAGGATAAGAGTAAAGCTTTGTGATCTTTGCTTCAGAGTTGATTGACTGCACTGTGATCACAGCCATTACTAAACAACAAAATAATAATGTTAATAGCAGTACTAATTAATATTAATAGCAATAATAATAACAACAAAATAAGGCGTTGAACCACAATGAAAGCCTGCCTGACTTCACTGAAGAGGAAAAGCCAGGAGAGCTTGGGCTATGGGGTGTAAATATAAAATGGAATAAATAAATAAATAAATAAACAAGCAAAAGAGGGGTAGAATTAAAAGCAGCAGTGTTGCTGAATAAACAACAGGAAGAATTTTTTTAAAATGGCTATATCTGTCTTTTACCAGTAAGAGGGAAGTGGACGTGCCCAGGGGGAGGGGGAATTATGCCAATTTTGACTGGCCCTGTCTAGGGACCAGTCTTTAAGAAGCAAACTAACACTTCAACTCATGATAGGCATTAGTCTCTCTCCACTGGTTAACCTTTGGAGGACTCTGATGACCCTCCAGGGTAGGACACAATGTATGTGCACTGGGCACATCCACATGCCCTAGAGGACCTCATCCCCTTGCACCACATCTATTCAGTTGTTCACCAAGGTTAGGGTGGGTAGCAGTGCTGTGTTTCCTATCTGTTATTTATTTGCTTAGTATATGATTTCAGGTTGTGTTTGTGCATTTGGTGGGGCTACTGTTTTAAAAAACACTGGGAAAAGTCCGTTCAGACTAAGAAAGAGAAGTTTCCCAGTATCCCAAGTTACTAGTATCCTGTTTTGCCTATCCCCTCCTCCAACTTTGGGATCATGTGATCATGACTCTGCCTTCAGTATGAAACCACAGGGTGGTTTACAGAATTAATTAAAACAACAATTAAAACCAATACAAGCTGCAATTAAAAAAACAGAGCCACAATAACAACCAGGCAAAGTATTATAAACCAGAAAGTTTCTGGCTAAATAGGTATGGTTTTAACTGGTGAGAAATGTCATCAAGATTAGCAGCTGTTGTACTTCAGGGCGGGGTGGGGGTGGGGGTGGGTGGATTCCAAAGCTGGGGCACCACAACAGAAAAGGCCCTCACCCTGGTTGCTATCTGACTTGGTTGCAACTAGACATCTGCCATCAGATAGAACAACCAGGAGGCCCTGATCTGTAGATCTCAATGAATGGGCGGGATGATATAACAGAAGGCATTGCCTTTGGTAACTTGCACCCAAGTGTTTCACTGTTGGTGGATTGCACCCCACAGAGCCAAAACAACCTCTGCTTTATAAACTTTTTAAAAAGTTTTATTTAAACAAAAACCCCTCTACCTTGGACTCAGCCTAGTAATTCTCCTGTCTCCCCTTGACTTTTTCTTAAAAAGCACAACCCAGTCAAAAGCTCAGCTGGAGTCTAAGCTTGCTATCTCTGGTCTCCGTGGCTGGGATAAATGTAATAACCATGGGGTGTCTATGCAATCACATATATCTCAGCACACGTACCCTGTTATTTAGCTGGTGCCGAAATGATATGGCTTTAATCCTATCTGAACATGCCCCTCTCTAAAGGGAGTAACCCTTCATGAAGCCCTTAAAAGCTTCCTATCAGCAGTAACAGAATGAGATCATGACTCTTGAGGACACCGCCATAGTCATCTGTAAGACCATTGCAGGCAGTCATGCTGCCGCTGCGAATGCACGCATCGCCAGGATTCCAAGAAACATCTCTGCTCTTTTTGTGGCAATATTGGCAGTAGCAACTTCAGTGGTGGCAGGAGTGTGGTGTGGCCCTGGCTGGGTTCCGGGGGTGAGGTGGGGGGCAATGCAGCCTCTCAACCCCCAGAAGTTACCCACCCCTGGTTTAGGTGATTGAACTGTGCCACTCACTATCTTTTAGTGTAATCTGTCTGACAGGACTTTTTCTTGTCTGAGCAGCTGAAAGGCAGTATGGGATGCAAACATGACAGCAACAACAACGGCATTTTGTATTAAAAAACCCAAAGACAGTGAAAATGTTATAAGATGGTTGAAGTACTGAAGTAACTACTCCCATTCACATCCTGGCCAGAACTATAGGGGGCTGCAAGTCCTAGGGGGTGTCTAGACGCTGCCGCTTTGTAGCTGCTTCCTGCAAAACACCGCAGCATCGCTGCTGTGAGGTGGGAACGATAAATTTAGACAGCAGGAGGGAGCATGGGCCGTTCAACCGAAAATATGCAGCGCCGCCAGCCATTTTCTCCCACATAATGAGCCTTAAATGGATCACACTTTCTCTCTCCGTTGCTGCTTTGAGAGACAGAGAAAGTTGCAAGAAGGGAGCAAGACTGGGCTGCGGAAGAAAGAGTTGCGCGATTGGAGGGCTGGGAAAGGAAGAAGCAGGCAAAGTTCATCAATGAAACGGGAGCAAACACCGGCTCGCACGGTATTGCCAAACCTTTCGTGCCCTGCCTCATTATTCCCTTTCTTCTAGGAATCAGATCCTTCCCCGCCTCCCCCAGCCTGTTTTATTAGATTTCTGGTGAGTGTTAACCCTGGATTTGCATCCGCGCCCAACGGCCACCAGTTTAATCTGAACTGAGGCCACCACTGACAGACTGAGAAACAACATGGGGACCTCAGAGCAACTAAAAGATCGTAGTAAAAGGACACGGTGAAAAAGCACAGTTTCAGGGTGGTGGTGGTAAAAGACCAACGTGGCTGCGAGTTGGCGGCTGTGTCATATAAACAATGCAGCGCCACTGCCTAGCTACTACAGGATTAATAGAGCACATAGACACCCCCCTAAACTGAGGGGGTAGTTTGTAGGGAGTTTGTAGTAGTTTGTAGGGAGAAATGTAATTGTGGCTGTTCAGAATTCTTTTGTAGCTTATTGATCCTCATCTTGCAGGGTGTTTACTTCATATGCACAGCATACAGGTCAACCCTAGGATCCCCCTGTCTTATCTGCAATTATATTTGCTAAGTACCATAAGTGAAAATAACATCAGAACCAAGGATCAATTATTTTCCACAGTGACAAGTAACAGTCCACATAAGTCAAGAAAAGGGGTGTGATAGCATCACATTGCTCAGTAGCCCACACATGTAACAGCACAATCCTAAGCATATTTACTTGGTAGCAAGTCTCACAGAGGTCAGGGCCGTAAGATTTTTTTTAAAAAATGCCTTTCTACTACACAGCATTTGCAAAACACAGTGCCCTTTCTATATTTCACAGCTACTGTTTAATGATGATAATAAACACTTTGAAGCCTGAGCTGACTGAACTATAAAAGAAAAGAAGCCAGCTGGCCAAGTGCTTGTTAGCATCTGCGTAAACAGCAGTATCACCAAGGACCACATTTCTAGTGGGGCGATGGTTCCATAAAACACCATTTAAACGTCCAGAATTCAGAATGCATCACCAAACTATAATGTTGAGGACATTGTGCAGCTTCAAAAAAAGTAGTTTGGATAGCTTTACTTGTGGACAAGGAAGCCAGGAACTGACTGCAATATTATTTAAAGCTATCTAAACCAGCACCCTCTTATTACAGTGCAATCCTATATACTACTCAGATGTAAGCTCCATTGGGTTCAGTGGGGCTTACTCCTGGATAAGTGGGGATAAAATTGTAGCCTTAGAAATTTACAAGTATCAGATGTTTTAAACGAAGTGGTACAGTTTGGAAGGAAATAATTTGCTTTCCCCCCCATTTTTTTACAGTATTTTTTTTGCTTTATGTATTACACACTATGCATTCTGTATATAGATACCTATGTAAAATATCCAGTTATTGCTAAAAATTTAACCATAGAAACATTCTTTAATCATAACATTACTAGGCCTGTTTTCCTTCCTTTCAATACCTTATAATTACATAGTATTTAATTATTATTTATTTATTGAATTTCTATACTGCCCAATAGCTGAAGCTCCCTGGGTGGTTCACAAAAATTAAAACTATTCAAAGTATAAAACAAACAATATAAAAACATGATATAAAATACAATATAAAAGCACAACCAGGATGAAATCAGCAGCAGTGCAGAAATACAAATTTAAAATACAAATTTAAAACAACAAAGTTAAAATTAAATTTATAGACTATTAAAATGTTGAGAGAATAAAAAGGTCTTCACCTGGCATCTGAAAGAATATAGTGTAGGTGCCAGGCAAACCTCCTTAGGGAGCTCATTCCACAGATGGGGTGCCACAGCAGAGAAGGCCCTCCTCCTGGTAGCCACCTGCCTCACTTCCTTTGGCAGGGGCTCACAGAGAAGGACCCCTGAGGATGACCTTAGGCCAGGTAGGTACATATGCTTGGGGGGAATCCGCACGTCGTACCGAGACTGCTTCTAAGCGACCCCAGTGTGACGTGAAAGCGATCGTGTAACTTGCCTTTGGAAGAGCCGAGGAAGAGGCGTCCTTGCCGCTCCACCACCCACAGACCTCCTCGCCTGCTGGGACGGAGAGCTCAGGGGAAGAAGGAGGGGTAGAGAGCTTCTTCCGCTCTCCACCCTGCCTTCTTCAGCCGAGCTCTCCTCTCCGGCTGGCTAGGAGGTCTGTGGGTGGCGGCAGCGGCGGCAAGGACGCCTCTTCCTCGGCTCTTCCAAAGGCAAGTTACACGATCGCTTTCACGTCGCACTGGGGTCGCTTAGAAGCGGTCTCAGTACGACGTGCAAAATGACACATGCACATGCACACCTCCTATACATGGCACAATCAAGCAAAGAATTCTAATTAGGTTCTAAGAACACTTTGGACATATACGGTATTCATGTGTATCTACTTCATGAAGATTGCAAGATGCATCCAAAAGCTTAGGGCCAAAATAGGCATGACTTTAGCAGCTATGTTTTTTCTTCAGGTGTAGGGCACATGATCTGGATCAAGACTATAGCCTGAGGGGAGAGCAATAGAGGTGCTTTTCAGATCCAGATCAGGGTGGGGACTGCATTTATTCGTTATTGAATCTGCACATTGGAAGGGCAGCAGTCTTTGTGCATTCTTCAAAATCTAGCTCTAGTAGAGGAAGTGTGGTTTGGAAGGCTAACCTAAATTATAGCTTAAGACATAAATGATGGTTCGCTTGGAAATAAATCCCATTGGGTTGAATGAGACTTATTCCTGATACTATGCCTAGGACTGCAGTCCGAGATACCACCAGCGCAACCCAGTGAAGTCTAACAAGATGTCAATAGGAGCCTAGGCTGACTCTGACCCAATCAGATGGTTGCTTCTCTGGATGCTCTTACTTTTAGCAATAGAAAGAAACGTTGTTATATTTGAGATCTGTTTCCACTGAGCTGCTATGTGAAATTTGAGCTCAGACTGTGCTTTCCCTGGCTTATCATTAACGAGAACAGTTCCTGCCTAATTTGCATGGATGCTGTGAAAGAAGGCGCTTGTAAAAGCACACTGAAATTCTCAAACAGAAAGCACCAAATATATGCAAATAATTTTCATTATTTGCATTTTCCGAATCTACCGGTCTGAATTAATAAGCAATTGTTAACAGGCATCAGCAGGTTTTTTTTTTTTTTATATATAGAAAGTAATAATAATGAGAAATGTAGTCTAATATTATCTCAATAGCTATAAATGAAATAACTGGGCACAATCCAGTCAAGATTCTTAACTTTTGAAACTCATTGCTTCAATGGGAGTGAGTTAAACACAAACCTTCAAATATCCCATTGAAATGAATGGGATGTAAAAGTACTTACTAACGTGTGCCTATTATTAATAGGCTAACTTGTGCCTATTATTATTATTATTATTATTATTATTATTATTATTATTATTATTATTATTGAGCCTGCACTTGCTCTCATAGTATAAGTGTATGGGCTCTCCCACACTAGAGGAATTCAAGAGGCAGCTGGATAACCATCCATCAGGGATGCTTTAGGGTAGATTCCTGCATTGAACAGGGGTGGGACTCGATGGCCTTATAGCCCCCTTCCAACTCTACTATTCTATGATTCTATTACATGTAGACATGTGCATTGAAAATCCAGTGGCTGGATTCTTTGGGGGAAAGCAGCTTTACAGGGTCCAGTTAGTTGGCCTCAGGGGCCAGTTAGTTGGCCTCAGTGGAAAAATGGTAGGCACGGGGAAAGCGAGCCAAGCATTCCCTTGCCAGGGTTCAGATGTATAAAATCATCCCTTCAAATTAGGGTGGCTACTTATGCATCACCCACCAAAAGGGGGATGAATCACCGAAAGAACATATCAAAAGAGGACATGGATTTGCACATTTCTATATGCTAATTTAGAAATAATGACTATATTTTAAATAACAGCCTCTCATCCTAGTGGAAACGACTGTGACCAGGTGATGTGTGTGCCTGCTGCTGCTAAGGTCCCATCTGACCCAGGATCCTGGAGAAATCTCTACAGAGGAAGAGGCTTGGGATTCTAACTGAAGACTGGGGGGAAGCCTTGATCCATGATTCTCCTCCTTTGCCTCCAACAACAAAGGTGGTAATGGGAAGCTCACAGTCACCCACTTGGCTGCCAGGGGACCCTATCGCTAGGAATCTCCTCAGAAGGAAGGAGAAAATCCAGCTGAAAGTTATTACTCACGTGAGAATCAGGAAGAGTACAGGCTAGCAATGAGTATCTGAGTCTCCCCAGGACCTTTACTGGGTTAGTAGTGTCTGTTGAGCCACTGACCCTGTTCAGACAACACACTAATTTTATTTATTTATTTATTTATTTATTTATTTATTACAGCCCAATAGCCGAAGCTCTCTGGGCAGTTCACAAAAATTAAAACCATATTAAAACAACCAACAGGTTAAAAACACGAATACAAAATACAGAATAAAAAGCATGTCATGTCCTAAGCCATGGTGGTTAAGCATTTTGAGCTAAACATTATGGCTTAGCATGTCCTGTGAACCATTCCTAAGCATGGTGGCTATATAACCACGGTTTAAGCATGCTCACTAACCATTTGCTGCAAAAGGGCTAGTGGCCTAACCATGGCTTAGGATGTCACCTTAACAGGCCCACTGTGTCCAGCTTCTTTTTAGGAACAACTGCACAGTCTGTTGTCCAGATATCACTGTTGATGGGTAAGTTCAAAGCCTCTGCTCTCCCTTCTTATGGTTCATTTTAAACTAGAGTTGGCCTGGGTATCCCTTGAAAAACAGAACTGTCCATTATAAAGTAGAACACATGGCCACTCTATTTCAACCATGCCTCTGGAACCTCTTGGAAAGCATGGTGGCAGGGTGTTGGTGTTTGCAATCAGCGGAGGTGATGGCTCCAGCATCAGCAGATAATCCACTCCGGGTTTCAGTCAGAACCTGTCAAAACACTAAAGGAGCTATCCTTGGATAGCTTCTTTAGAGTTCTGACTGAAACCCGGAGCAGATTAACTGCTCCAATGACTTGGGAGCCACCCTCCACTGTTTCTAATTATGATTAGAACCAAGTTAGTAAACTTTGGATTGAGCTAGACATGATTAGTGCTGAAATTGGCACACAAGTAATGCTAATTTTTAAAATAGGATGGCAGGGGAGAATTTGGAAGGGAAGGGAAGCCTGCAGCATGTTCATGATCTTCTAGCCATAGTTTGGAGATGGGAACATTATGACTTCACCAAGCCTATAAATTGATTACATTCAAACACATAAAACAAAAAAGGTTTATAACATTAAATGTTTGCTTGGTAATAGAATTATATGGAGAAGCCTCAAGAGTGGTCTGAAGTTGTTTGTAGATTCATGAATTAAGAAGCAGCTCTTTAGCAAATGTAATATATTAGGGCTAATTGGTATTTACGGGATTATACATGAATGGATAATGAGAGAGGTTCATTATCTGTTCCAATAAAGCTAAGCTAATTTTAGCTGTCAGAGGCTATTGTCAAAGAAGTATAAAATCAAGAGCTATTTCTCCAGTGAAATTACATGGGACATTTAATTCCTTTCAGCAATGTTAACAGAATAAGAGATAATTCTGAAGCAGATAGCAAAGGTGCTTCCAGATGAAGCTTTTATCAAGCAATCACACTGGCTCATTCACCAAAAAAAAATTAAAAAAAAAAAAAGGGGGGGGGGATGATCCAGACATGGTCATCTTCAATTTGTATCCCTTCTGTTTTCCCACTAATTCTTCAACTTTTTTTCTTACTAGAAAAAAAAATGTTTAGGAAGAGCAGAATAGCTGCACACAGCCTTTTGACTGTTAGTGACAGGACCTTTCCACTGGAAGCCCTCTCAGTGCTGGTAGGCCCCAGACTTCCCAGGTGGCCTTGATATTTCTTTTTTAAAGCCTAACTAAGACCATCATCAGACGAGCATTTTATTGCATGCTTGTTACGGTTTTTCACGGGTCCTTTTGATGACGACGTCTGTCTCCTGTGCGCCCCCCCACTCCTTTTCTCAGTTTTATAGTGACAAAATAAACCTGTTTTAATCTGAGTCTTCTGAGGTTGTGCTATAAATGGCCCACATAGCACCACTGTCCCCACTGAAATCCATTGAAATCTACAGCTCACGTGGTCGCTGGTCTTTTCTCAGTGAAAAGTGCTCATTTTGAAAGCCAAAGAGAAGCAGCAAGAGAGCCTTTGGTAAAGAAATGAGATTTCCCGAGAGTTCCTGTGATTCCCCCCTCTCCCTGTCTAATGAGCCCATAGGACAACCAAGTCTATTTCCATTTTGGGGGATACATATCGAATTTACTAGTGACTGTGTTGAATTATTTCAAAGGAATTGGGTTGGACTTTGTCCAACTTAGTCAATGACAAGTTAGTCACGACTGACTTAAATTCCAGTGATTTCAGTATACTTACTCTAAGTATGATTAATCTGGATCCAACTCCAGGAATGGGATTAAGTTACTCATACTTAATTTAAAACCCATTCATTTCAACAAGTCTGTTTTAAGTAGGACTTATGTTGGATCATGATGTCCAAAGTAAATTCAGGATCCTTTCAAAGTATCCTCAGCTTTAATATTGATTTTGTTATTCAAGCTTCGAAGTGAATAGAAACTTTTTAAAACAAAACAATCATATTAATGTATAAAATAACAACAACAATTTTTATACTATTTTTATGGTTTTTTTAAATTTTGTATACTTTTAATGTTTACTACTTTTAATTGTTGTAAACCGCCCGGAGAGCTTCGGCTGTGGGGCGGTATATAAATGTGATTAATTAATTAATTAAATAAATAAATAAATAAATAAATGTAGCACTACCAAGGGAACACAGAATTCAGGAACTCCCCTGGAAATTACAGAGTTTTCATCATGGTAACAGAATCATGCTTTAAATATTAATGCTTTTCTGTTGCATAAACTCTGCTGGGTTTCAACAGGATTGTCTAACCCCAGATGGCTATGGATAAATGCAGTCATAAAATTAGATGACATTTATGAATTACAACATCCATTACTTTTCAGCTTACTTGAAGATTAGATTCTTTGTAGTGAAGTATTTAATATTTAAAGTAAAAATAACACCAATGTAAACTACATCTTTTATCATGCAGAGGTGGGAATTCTGATGTGTGTTATGAAAGCTGTTCAGATAAAACTCCAGAAGTTAACAGAAGCTTTTTCAAAGGTACAGGGTGAAAACTGAAATCCCATTCTGGCAATATTCAACAACACCATGAGAGGGAAAAATATACTGTTAACATTTCACCCGAGTGCATGAGTTTGTGGGGCTTAAGGTGGCTATGGGTAAAAGCCAACATGTCCTACTTAGAGTAGACCCACTGAAAGGAATGGGATTTACTCATGCTTAACTTAAATCCCATTCATTTCAATGGGTCTATTTAAGTAGGACCTCTTTTACAGAGGACAGTCCTCTATTTGAAGTATTGCCAGAGGACAGTCCTCTATTCAAAGGTGTCCTCTATTTGAAGGGCTGCCCAGTCCAATTTAAAAGACTATAAGAAGGCAGAGCACGGGTCTTGAAATTGCCCATGCACAGTAAATGCCTGGACAGCAGCATAGGAAGCTGCCTTATACTATTTGTCCATCTAGCCCAGTATTGTTAACACTGAGCTCAAGATTTCAAGCAGGAGTTTTTCCAGCCCTACCTGGGAATGCTGGGGATTGAACCTAGGACTTTCTACATGCAAAGCAGGTGCTTTACCACTGAGCTACAGCCCTAGTTCAAGCCAGTGGTCATTGCACAAAATCCCCAGGGACAGTAGGATTCTTTGTAGTCCCCTTTCCAATACATTGCTATGAACTTGGAAAGGTGTGGGGGGACTAAAATCTGATCCCTTGTGGTGCCTGTTCCCATTTGCAACTTCATGGAAAGAACTACACTGGCTGCATTATGAGGTCACAAAGGCAGAGAGAGAGAGAGAGAGAGAGAGAGAGGATGGAGAGGTGAAAATTGCCTTTGTTGCTCATTTTCTTGGTTAGTCAATGTCAGCTGGGAACATAAGAATGTAAGAAGAGCCATACTGGATCAGACCAAGGATCCATCTAGTCCATCACTCTGTTCACACCATGGCCAAACAGCTGTTGACCAGGCACCCGCAAGCAGGACACGCTGCAACAGCACCCTCCCACACATGTTCCCCAGCAACTGGTGTACGTAGGTCTACTGCCTCTGATACTGGAGGTAACATATAGCCATTGAGACGTCCATCAGTGTATACTGAGCATATTGAAGGGCATATATAAATGTATATAATAAAGAACTAGACAAGCATTATGTAGCATCAGCATTTCTTGGCTCAATGGGTAAAATCCAACATAAGTCCTACTTAGAGTAGATCCACTGAAATGTGTGTGTGTGGATTTAAATTAGTCATGACTAATTTATGCCCCATTCATTTCAATGTATCTACTCTAAGTAGGATTTATGTTGGATTTTGCCTTATGTGTATTACTCTGCATTTACATTGAATCTCATTTGTTCCACAGTTTGAGCCAAACAGCTGCAGGGTGGGGTGGTGTCGGTAGGAAAAACAGAAGGGACATAACATATGTTCTCCAGCCAATTAAAACACACACCTTACATTATACTCATTTGAGTCCTTAACCAGTGCTTCTGACCCCACACACCCTGAGTATTTAAAAAAATCAAACAAACAAAAACAAAAACAAAACAGAACTACTTGAGCTCTCCGGTGCTTGGATGGTGCAGAAAAAATGTTTTTAAAAATGACCATAATATCGAAGAAAATTGTTAACAAAGGTAAAAATAGAAAAGGTGGGAATCGTGGCCCTCATTACAAATCTGACACCTGCACAACCACATTCCGGCCACAGGGCATTTGTGAGAACAACTGATCCGTTTACCAGTCAAAGAATTCTATTTTCCTTTTAATGAAACATTGTGGTTTGACTACTAGGGAAATAAAAACGATATCCCAGCTACTGAAGCACTAATTAAGAAAATGTTTAGATTCTTTACAATCAGGATCAGTTTTCCATTTATCACACTAAGTAGCTAGGGCTTTCAAAAGAGCACGGTGATAAAAGCAATTTATTGCTGCTTGCCTGTGACGTGATTCTCATACTGCTGGTTTTGAGCAACGCCGGGTGCCCCTGCGCCTGAAAATGGCTCAGGCAAAATGGTGCTTGAAGGTGCACCCCTAAGCGAGATGTACAGCACACATGAGAAACTGTAAGTGCTCTAATGGGGGCTTACTGTCTAGTAGGTGTGCTTAGGATTTCAGTCTAAGGTACAGAGACAGCTCCTGGACTGGTAGCTAACAGTCTGTATACATGGGGTGGGGTGGGGGAGTGGGGTGGGGAAACAAAGCTCCCTGTAGACTTTCCTTGAAATTCAAGGTGAGAAACCAGCTCCAGAAAATGCAAGCACAAAACACATGGAAATCCATGTGATTTAAATTAGCTCTATCATTAGAATCATGCCGTACGTCTGATTTCCAGTTAAAACCCAATGCAAGAGTGGTGGTGGGTAAACTCTACAGCAGTAAGATGCACCCAGACAGCCATCGTTATATTAAAAATTCAGCATTTAAATGTGGGTCTCTCCTAAGAGCATGGAAATCTGGTATTGTATGACATCCCATTCCAAGACTACTGAAGGAAAACACTCCATACCTATAAATACTTATTTTATTCATCACATTTGCACCCTATCCTCCCTCTAAAGATCTCAGGACATGGGCTTGTCTCATCTTATCTTCACCACAAACCTGTGAGATAATGTTGGAGGAATTCATTTATTTATTTGTGACATTTGTATACCACTGATTATAATAAAATCCTTCAGCGGTTCACAATAACAATTAAAAAACATTTAAATATAACATTAAAACACAACATTAAAAGCACAAAATTGAATCGAATGGTAGTGTGGCATTGTTAAACTAGCCCACATTGGTTACTAGCCTGCTACAAATGTTACTAGCCTGCTATGTCTGGCAGAAGTGGGGTGGAGAGCTCCATTCTTCTTGCAGCAGCCTGCCACATTTCTATGCTGGTCATGGTGGAAGGGGTTTCCCTCCTCCGGCAGCCCACTGGGTGTCTATCTTGGCCCAGGGGTGCTCTATCCCTCATCTACTAGTCTGATCACTCACCTGCATGGAATTCTATCTGTTTGCCTGCATGACATTCCAGGTTGTCTATAGATTCCAGGCTAATGCTTAAATACAAGGCTGTGTTAGTGAGTTGTCCCAGGCCATCAATGAACAATGAATTCTAGTGAGTTGCCCAAGGTTGTCTGTGAACAACGACAACCTCACACCTAAGTCTAAAATACTAACTACTACGCCACACAGGCTTTAATAAATAAAGTTACAGCCACACTGTCTTCTTCAGTGGAGCTTGGCCAGGCGTCTGAAAGAGGGAATACTTTTCACTCTAGCTTATCATGAACCATAGTTTCCAAATCACAGTAAGTTAATTGTTCAATTTTATTCTGCACTAGTCAGACCTCATCTGGAGTGCTGTGTCCAATTATAATGACAAGAACATAGTGGATCACACCAGAGCCTATTCAATCCAGCATTCTGTTCCTACAGTGGACAATAAGATGCCTATGGGCAGCCTGCAGGCAGGACATGGGGGCAATAGCTCCACCCTGCTCATGCTCCCCAGCAACTGGTCTTCAGAGACATGCTGCCTCTGATACTGGAGGTAATATAAAATATATCAACATCATGACTAGTAGCCATTAATAGCCTTATTCTCCATGGAAGGATGTAGAAAAATTTGAATGGGTTCAGAGGAGGGCAATGGGATGGTTTGAGGTATGGGAAACAAGTCCTATGATGTGGTGGTGAAAAGAACTGGGTATGCTTAGCCTTTAAGAGAGGTGGCTGAGAGGGGAACTGAAGTACTCTTCAAACTTGGAAGGGCTGTCACATAGAAGAGGGCAAAGGCTTGTTTTCTGCTGCCCCAAAGACCAGGACTGGATCTAATGGAACTTGATGCCACAGTTATCGCAGAGTCTGGGGAGGTATACAGTGCCCCATCTAATCATGTTTTTTGGGATCAGTTTCAGTTGTTGCAGCCTGATGTGGACAAGACACTTGAATCTGTCCGTCCCACTACATGTAAGCTTGACCCTTGCCCATCCTGGCTAATTCGATCTAGCAGAGGTGGAGTGGCTGGGTGGGTCCAGGGAGTGGTAATGCCTCCCTCTGTCAGGGAGTGGTGCCTGCTGCCTTGAAAGAGGCTGTAGTGCGCCCTCTCCTGAAGAGGCCCTCCCTGGACCCAGAAGTATGTGAGAACTACTGCCCCATTGCTATTGGGCAAGGTGCTTGACCGTGTGGTGGCTGGGCAACTTCAGATGTTCTTGGAAGAAACGGATTATCTGGACCCATTTCAGTCTGGTTTCAGGCCAGGGTACGGCACTGAAACAGCCTTGGTGGCTCTGACTGATGACGTACTCCGGGTGAAAGACAAGGGGAGTGCTACCCTGTTAATCTTCCTAGATCTCTCAGCGGCTTTTGATACCATTGATCACAGTATCTTACTAGGTTGGCTCTGAGAGATGGGAGTAGGAGGCACTGTGTTACAGTGGTTCCGCTACTACTTGCGGGACCGATCCCAGAGAGTGGTATTGGGGGATTCCTGTTCCACCCCGTGGCAATTAAGCTGTGGGATGCCACAGGGTTCTATTCTGTCCCCCATGCTGTTCAACATCTATATGAAGCTGTTGGGTGAGATCATTAGGGGTTTTGGGGTTGGGTGCCATCAGTATGCTGATGATACTCAGCTCTACTTCTCTTTGTCGTTGGAGTCAGCTGGGGCTGTGAAGGTGCTGGACCAGTGCCTGGAGGCTGTAATGGGCTGGATGAGGGCCAATAAACTGAAGCTGAATCCTGATAAGACAGAAGCTCTGTGGATTGGTGGTTCCCAAGTCCAGGAATTGGGTAAGCGACCTGTTCTGGATGAGGTGGTGCTCCCTCTGAAGGAGCAGGTGCATAGCTTGGGAGTACTCCTAGATCCATCATTGTCACTGGAGGCCCAGGTGGACTCTGTGGCACGGAGTACTTGGGGTCAGCTTTGGCTGATCTGCCAGCTACGGCCTTTCCTGGACAGGGACAACCTAGCCACAGTAATATATGCACTGGTAACTTCCCAATTAGACTACTGCAATGCACTCTACGTGGGGCTGCCCTTGAAGACGACGTGGAAGTTGCAGCTAGTGCAAAACGCAACAGCTAGACTGCTGGCAGGTACGTCTTATAGAGCCCACATAACACCGGGAACTGCACTGGCTGCCTATACGCTTCTGGTCAGAATTCAAGGTGCTGGTAATGACGTTTAAAGCCCTAAACGGCTTGGGACCTCGATACTTGAGAGAGCGCCTCTCCTTATATATGCCTGCCCGAGACTTTAGATCTGTGGGAGGAGCCCTTCTCCGCATCCCACCAATGCAACATATACGTTATGATGGGACAAGGGAGAGGGCTTTCTCTGTGGTGGCACCCCAACTGTGGAATGCCCTCCCCTTGGAGGCCCGATTGGCACCAACATTGATTGCATTTCGACGCCAAGTAAAAACATGGCTTTTTAACAAAGCCTTTGATGGTTAAATTCACTAGCACATTGTTTTAACTGTTTTAACTGTATCTATTGCTTTTAAACTATATATTATTTTAACTTGGATCATGGTTTAATTTGTTTTTAACTGTGTATATTTATTGTTTTATACTGTATGTTTTTATCTGTACGCTGCCCTGAGATCTTAGTGATATAGGGTGGGATATAAATATTTTAAATAATAATAATAATGGGCTTAAGTGACAGGAGGGTAGGTTTTGGTCTAACATTAGGAGAGATCTCTTAACAGAAAAAAGCGTTTGACAATAGAACCAAATACTGGGGTCAGTGGGTGGGTCTCCATCACTAGAGGTCTACAAGCAGAAGTTGGACATCCATCTGTTGGGGATGCTCTAGCCCTGGAACTTCTTCATTAGGCAAAGGGATGGATTAGCTGACCATTCCAACTTTATGATTCTATCAACAATACAGAGAGGAAACCAGTGGAGGCTGGTGAATCCACTTCTGGTTTTAGTCAGAACCAATCAGAACTCTAAAGGAGCTATCCAAGGTACTTCACACGTGGGATAGCCCCTTTAGCGTTCTCACTGGTTCTGACTGAAACCTCGAGCAAATTCACTGCCCCACTGACATCAGAACCACCAGCACCTACTGGACGAAACACACCACTTTTCTTCATGACCTACTTTACTCCTGGTGATGGAAGATCAAGAACAGCCCATTGAGTCAGCCCAATTACTTCAACAGATTGCACACTGTGCTTGATCACATTTTGGATGTAACTACTTAAGTAAATATAATGGTTTGTTTCCTTTTTGCTGATATATACTTTTTTCTTTTAACTAAGGAACACATTATTTAACAATCTTTTATTACTTTAGAGCAGGACATGATTGTTCTTTTGCAACAGGGGAGGGAGAACATTGTATTTTCTGATATATCGTGGCCTATTCCAACTTCTGTGTTGCTTGCCTGGAACTGTAGCTTTTGGGTTCAATCTAGAGAGACCCTTAAGGCATATAGAAGGGCTTATGTGGGTGTATCAAGGCTTTCATCTTTTACTTCTTTTTCTTGAGTGAACACACACACACACACACACACACACACACACACACACACACACACACGTCCTTTATCACAAACTGCTTTTAAAAGTTCTCCCATATTTCAGAAGTAGGTCATAACATGGCTTGGGGCAGGGCACTCTTTACAGAAAGACCCTCCCCCTTCTGATAGATCTAGAGATGTGCTTTTCTGCACCACTGCCTCTAAGATAACTCAGGATCAATGCGAGATCATAGGGATGAAGGGTGGGCATGGTTGAATCTGTCGATTTCAGTTTCTCCCAGTGTCTCATTTTTCCAAGCTTAAAATTAGTTCATCTTGAACTTTGAGATTTTTTTAAAAAATAATCATACATACCATGCCATACCATTGTAACATTATAATTCCAAGCCATTATGGCATTATATATCTACAAGATATATACTAATAAACATGGGAGAAGACCTAGTTGTCTGATTTTGACTGGGATTGTGTTAGAGCTGACAGAAGAGCCATCAAACATAAGGCCCAGGGGCTTATCGGGTCCTTTGGTTTTCCTAATGTGTCCCTGACACTTGTATCATACTCTATGCAAAAACAAAACAGAACACCTGAAGCACCTTCAGTGATGCTCCTAGTAGGACAACAGACTGGTCTAGCAATGCTGTTAGCCAGCATTTACAGCCAAGGGGAAACAGTATGGAATAGGCCTTTGGTCAGTAGAAAAAGGATATTTAAGCTATCAGGAGTGGAGGGACACTTTATGGGAGGATTGGGAAGCAAAAAATTTCTACTGAATAAGTGTTTCAGTCATTTAAAAAATACCTTAGCAACAAAACTGTTGTTGTTATAATGTTAATATATTTTCATTAGTGATGTTAACCTTTGAAATAATGGTTGTGGGCACAATCAAGCCCAAATTATTCCCTTTGAAGTCAAATTGATTTCAATGGAGACTTTTAAGGATTTGCTTTTGTTCAGGAGATTTCTGACAGCAAGATACGTGGGGCTGCCTTCAAAAATGGTCCAGAAAATTTAGCTGATCTAAAACAGGGCAACAAGATTGTTGACAGGGACTGGCCAATGTGATCTTATTATGCCAGTACTTTCCTATCTGCACTGGTTGCCAGTCCATTTCTGGGCTCAGTTCGAAGTGCTGGTGTCAGCATTCAAAGCCCTAAATGGCCCGCGCCCTAAGAACATCTTCAATTATCTTTCTCCTGCCAAAGGAAGTGAAACGGGTGGCTACCAAAAAGAGGGCCTTTTCTGCTGTGGCACCCCAGTGGTAGAATGAGCTTCCCAGAGAGGCTCACCTGGCACCTACGTTGTGTTCTGCCCAGTGCCAGATGAAGACCTTTTTATTTTCCCAGGCATTTCAGATTTTTAGTTCTGATGTTTTGAATCTATAATTGTATTTTAAAACTGCATTGCTGTGAGGTTTTATATTGGTTTGTACTTTTATAATGTAGTTTTAAGGGTTTCCATTTTATGTTGTATCTTGTGGTGTATTTTGTGGTTTTAATTGTTATAAACTGTCCAGAGAATTTCAGCTACTGAGCAGTAGAGAAATGTAATAAATAAAACAAAATAAAATATAACTGCCCTTTTACAAGACAGCTATGTATAGAAAGGGTAGCAGAAAGTCTTTGGAAGAGCTGTACCAATGGATCCTTCAGTGCTGATGTGTGTGTATGTGTGTGTAACAATTGATCAACTCCGCCACAGGGGGACCACCTGCATCATAACCATTAGTAAATTTAATTTGGCTTCAATCAGACATTTGATAGTACAGTTTTGTAGCTGGAGAATTATTTTTACAACATGTGACACATTTGATGTTTCAAGTTCAATTTTAAAATAAATTGACATACTTAGGCCGGAAATCTCCAGTAAACCATAGACTGTGCTTACCCAATAGGAACTACGTGATTATCTATCTGAAAAATAATTTAGTCGAGATTAAGTTAATATTAGATTCACTTTAAAATTAAATTTAAGAATTATTGATTCAACTGTTTAAGTTTGGCTTATTGCCCTTAACATATGTACTTGAAATATTCAATGCAATTCTATTTTTATCTTAAAGACATGAGAATTTTTCAATATCTATAATTTAATCAGAGGGACACTGAGTGCTTTTTATTAGTACTCTTCATAGTTTTATGCTATTAGTAATGATAACATTCAAGCTGTGTGCCATACTAAGCAGTTTGTCATTTAGAAATCAGTAATAAAACTGTAATAAAGAGAGGTAATCGGTATAGAATTTTTCATTTTATTTTTTTGCCAATGCTTTAACTATCTAGCTTTTAGCACGGATTTACCTCCTTTATCAAATCTGCCTTACAGAAAGTTTAAAACAAATAGTGTCTGTTCCCACGGTTGGGGCTGGTGCTGCCTTCAGGGACAGGGAGGGGTTTGGATCCCATGGATCTAAGGCTACCCCCGATCCACCCATACCGTTTCCCCAAACCTTTATGGCAGTAATGCAGATCTTCGTTCTGTTGAGAATATTGCAACCTCATCTGCAAGCTACAGGAAGGGGGCAGTGTTGCAGTTAGTTCATAGGAATTTGGGCATAGCTCGCCTTAGGATCTCTATAGCCTACCGTGGTGTTTTCTTTTCCTGTGATTGGTTTCCTGCTCCTCCCCTTCCTCCCCACCACTCTCTGCCTTCTTCCATTGTTGGGGGCACATGGCTTGCTCTCTTGTTTCTTTGCTGGTGTTGTAGAATACAAAGAAATGGACTGAACAAACCCTTTTGAAGCCCTACACTGTGCCCGCATTTGTATATGCAAGAATGCTTGCGAGTAAACTGTTTTTCTTTCTTCACCAAAGAAATGTGTGGTCTCTTTCTTAGCCTTTTGTGTTCATGTGGGACTGGTAAACACTCCTTCTGTTCTGCCTTTTGTTTTTCTCTGCTAGCCATCTTTTTAACAGGAGGTCGCAGTACCAAATAATCCCATCACTTTCAGCCCAAGAGCCAAATACCATTTCTGAGAAGCTCTCAGGGGCCAGATTCCAGTTGGTTGCTGGGACCAAAGGCAAAAGGGGCAGGGACAAAATACCAGCCTATTTTATCTTAGAGCTCATACTGCCAGTTACTAAGCCTGAGTAGAACCATTTCTCAACTTTTTGAATTGGGGGGAAAATTAGGAAACCATCAAACAATCAGTGCTTGGAGGAAGAGGGTGGGCCATCAAAAGGGGTGTGTGGCCTTCTGGGGAATTTTGAAGACCTGGACCTCACTCCCCAGGCCTGAGGTTCTATGCTCTGCTTTATGAAATAAGCTGCTTTATGAAATAAGCAGGTCCTGGAAGAGCATCCCCAACCCTTGAGTTTTCATGTTCTTCTCCATCACCTGCCCAATGTCTCCACGCTTATCCCATCCCCTCAGTCCTCATGTCCTTCTCCATCACCTGCCCAATGTCTCCATCACCTGCCCAATGTCTCCATGCTCACTGCTGCCATTGCCATCAGCCCCGCCATCGATGCCAAGTGGGTAGGTCTCTGCACTGGACCGGGGCCACCGCTGCCACTCTCCACATCTGCTTGCCCCACTGCGACTCTGCCATCCATATTTACAGTCTTGAGAATGAGGACAGGCAGGTGGCACCTACTTGTTCAGCTCTGTTTTCTCTCCTCATCCTGGCTGCAGAGGCAGCAGCAGTGGTGGGCTGCAGCAGCATCAGCAGCAGGCAGCAGTCACAACTGGACAACCAACTATCTGTTATACCTATACCTCTCAGCATGCCTTCAGTTGCTGAGAGTTTCAGGCATACTGGGAGTTGTAGGCATCAGCCTAAGATATGTTTCCAATTATAAAAAAAATAGTTAAACCACAAAAATTCTGGATTTAAGTTCTTGTTGTTTTTTTTTAAAAAAATTGTACACAAAGACCTATCAGTATCGAAAATTGCAAGCTTCTACCTCATCAGGAAGTGGGAAAACATTTCCGGACATACAAACCCGCACACGTACTTCCAGCTTTACAGGCAGAGATAAGTTCCTGCCATTATTCTATTGTGGGTAGATGGCAGAGGCAACCTGCCTGTGTTCTTCTTGTGGAAAAAATGGTGGTTGCGATAACAGCCTGCACATCAACTGGCATCGTGCAGTGAGGGTTGGGGGACAATCAGGTAGTTAGTTAGGGTGCAATGTTATGCACGTTTAGATAGAAAAAAATGGCGTGGACATGCACATTCGTATATACATGACATTCTCCCCACCACCACCACAGTGTATAGAGTCACACACCTATTAAGTGAGGTACACTGCATTTTTAATTTATTCTTCATGTCTAAGGGCCAAACTACACATGACATGGGGAATCTGTGATCAGATCTGCTGACATTCTGATTTTTATTCAGGAGGGTCACTGGAGTTCTAAATTTGATCAGCATATGTAAGTTTCAATCCATCCTGTTTTCCAGATCTAACCGCTCCATATAGCAATTTTTACTTACACAGGGTAGAACAGGCACATGTAAAACTGAAGTTCCCTAATGGATGCAAATAAGCAATTCTTTTATGCGTCTTTTCCCCCAGTAGTTTTTTTTAGTGTTTTAAGTTATTAAGGTGATATGGCTGACTGCCAAAGAAACACGAAACACAACTTAAATCTTCAAGCCTTAACTAGGGGACAAAATGAGACAAAATAGCAGCAGATGGGGGAAACAAATGGGGTGGTGAAAAAAGGCAACCTTTTTCATGAATTAAGAGGTTTTCTCCTTAACTAATGATTCAATCCTCGGCACACTTTCTTAGGAATAAGCTCCATTGTCCACAGTGGGACTTCTTTCAGAACAAACATGCAAAGGCTTGCCTTGTAAGAGGGTTCCCCCACCCAAGAAATATTAGAGCCCACCTGAAAACATTCTTTTCACCCTGTAAATTGAAACAGGCAAGTATTCGGCACAGTCCTATTAAAGCCTATCAGGATTAATTGCCAAGTTTTAGAAGTTAATGTTCTCTCAAGCCCCCTTTGTGATCATCTACGTCAAAAGAGTTTTGGGGCTCTGTAAGGCATTCTGCAGCTGGATTGGTGGAACTTATTTTGCTTTCAGGGTATTCCATCTTCAAAGTGCCGTTATAAAGATTAATTAATTCTAAATAGCAGTCCTGAGAGAGAAATTAATTTCATTACCCCAGATGAGGAATAAAAGAACAGAATGGAAGGCATTTGCCCCAGGCCCCATAAGGCTGTTGTCATATCTAAGTTTACACCTCTCTAGTTTGATCCCCCCACTCGCCATCAGATCTATGACTAATCTTTCCTCCAGCCCCTTCGGGGGTTTTGCTTTCCTTAATCAGTGCGCCTACTTCCCTGCCCTCCAGCATCATTTTCCCCATCTGCTTTGGTTGATTGCAAATTAGGTTTAGCAGGACTCGGTTATATTTCAAATCCCATCTTGCTCCGATAGATAATTTATCAGATCTTACCTGTAAGCCAAGGTTTTGCCAAGTGTAGCACTCTTAGGTATGTAGGCATCACCCAGCAAACATTTTGGACTACCAGTAGTAACATATTGCTTATTCACACAAACCACATGGTTCTTTTGTTGTAGAACTGAAGGCTGCTGGGGTGCATAGGATGCAACTCTTCTCCTGTTATTATTTTACTTCCTGTCTCTTCTCACGAGGAGAATGGTGGACCCGTGTACCACCATCTCAAAGTCTCCAGGATTTATTCATTTATTAAAAATAGGTATAAACTGTCTTTCTATAAATGCCGCCAAGACAGTGTACAGCAATTCAAATAAAGAAAATATATAAAAACAAAAAAGCAATAAAACCATATTCAGCCAGGACCCACAGATAAGTTTCATGTCCACTTCTGCGAAAGAATGATATAGTATATTGATGGGAAATGGATGCAGATAATAAAAGCAAAGAAAAGCTTATATATGCCCCTCAATTGATAGATCACAACCCCCTCAGTTGGTTTTGCATTGATTCCCTGGATGTAATGGGCACCATCCCAGGAGGCTAATTATCTGAGCAGGTGGTGCACTTTCCCCCTCTCAGACGAGAACAGGTAACAGGCTAATCTGGGGCTTGCCTCAGTGTGCAAGACAGCTACTTTACATTATCTAACTCTTGTTAGTACAGGTATACAGCTATAAAACCAACTCTACTGCACACTGCATATGACTCTGTGCCAGTTTGCTTCCATATCCTCGCCATTCTTCCAAAACCAAATCCAATACAGTAACATTGGGCTCCTCTAAATGAGTGATTTATTGCATGCTCATGATTGGTCACTTACAGAAGCTTTCAGGTCCATTACACAACATCATCAATGTCCAGGATGTCTCCCACCCTATCCCCTAGAAATCCTGCTATTAAAAGAAACACATATAACATGGTAATATCCAGAAAAAAGCAGGATCTTCTGTCACTACATGGCACTGTCTCAATGGAAGTAATGGAGCATGCTTAGAGTGGAAATATTCAATTCAAACTACTTGGTCACACCTCTCCACCCTTGTAATGCAGCCCATAACAATCACGCAAAAGAAGCAGGAAGCACAAAAACCCGGTAAGGAAACACGATTTCCCCTTAATGTAGAGATGCTCAAAGGTCACAACTTTTTGTGACTTAGGGCAGAACTACATTTGGGCCCAAAGCATAGGGTGGGAGTGGGGAAAAGGATACAGTTCACTGGATCTTGGAGATCCAGACTCAGACTCCAGCCAAGGCTACTACATTACCCCAAACAAGTAACATTCTGAACAGTGAGTTACTGGCCCAGGGCTTTCTTTGGGGCAGAAAGAGTGTGTTTGTGTAGTTAAACTGGGACTTGTAGTTGAGAAACTGAGAGATTTGTGGTTTCCTATGTGACAAGCTTTAACAAGGGCTACCAGTCACAGAGTTCCTTGTGCATAGGCAGGAGGAAGAGACAACTGGTTGGAGGGATAAAGCACTGTAACAGAGACATCAATCCCAAGAACAGTGGAAGCCACTACTACTGCTTTACAGTCCCTCAAATATATTTAAATGTCTTGTACATGCACACTCCATATTGCCATATCTGGCTATAAATACAAATCAGGCAGCCCTGGTATCTTTTCAGCAATTTCTCCTCAGCTTTTCAGAATCAATTGTGGTATGTTTGCATGGGACTCAAAAAGGTGATGCTTGTTATGTATGCAGCCCAAAATGTCAGTACTATGTCTGGTTCTGCCCTCTTCCCCACCAAGGCTGGCTTCAATGGTAGGTGTGGTCAGGCACCTGCAGATGGCCCACACCCCAACAGGGGCTGACTGACAAGAGCCCCCTGGTTACTCCTCTTCACTACTGCATTCTGCTTGTTCACCTTCTTCTCACTCTAGCCCAGACCACAGTGGTGGTGAGAAGGAAGATGCCCCTTCCTACTTGCTCACTAGCTCTCTACTTGTCAAGCAAGCAAGAGGAAGCAATGAGGAGGAAGAGAATGAGGAGCAATAGCAACTGGTGACAATGACAGTGGGAAGATAGACTCACTGAGAGAGGGCCCCCACTGAGGGTCTCTCACCCATTGGCCCTCCAAAACCTGGAGCTGGCACTGCCCCTCATACTGAACATAAGACATGACATTAACACAGTGAGTTTCCCTCCCTCTGCTGCAGGCAACAGGCAGTGAAGTAGAACAGAGGCAGGAGGGCATCATCATGATGACACATCATGCAGGACTATCCCTAGGTGTTACAGATAGGAAGGAAAAAATGAAACTGCTCTAGAACCAGAAAACCCAGGGACAATGTCCATAAAATACAATAGAAAGCAAAGGTAGAAGAGAATAGGGAAAAGGCACCTGCAGACAATTCCTCATGGCATCCCTCAACTACTTGAAATATTTCACTTTAAGAAACAAGCCCAGAAATCTTTTTTTTTAATACTATTTTTATTGATTTTCAAGTAAGGACAAATACAATAAGCACACAGAGAGTAAAAGAAAACACTCAACAACAATATAAATGTTCCCACAGCACCACTATAAAAAAGCATGGGTGTTCATTCCTTCAATAAGCACTTGGTACAGAAAAAGATGCAGGTTAGGTTAGAACCTCTGACCAAAAGGATTCCTGAGTCATTGGGGGTCTAGGTTCGCTAGGATTCACATTAATAAATGTGAAAAAGTCCAACCAGTTTCCCAAAAATGTGTCTGATGTTGTTTCCCCTTTTGCTAACCTGCTATGTTGTGTCAATTTATCATTTAAAGCTAGTTTCCAAATCTTATCAAACCAGCGTTGATGGTCAAAAGCTCTGTCGCTTTTCCAGAATTGGGCAATTTCCCACCTGGCTGCAACCAGCAAATGGGTGACCAAGGCTTTGGGAATAATGTTTCTATTGGCATTCCTAAAAATAGAAAGTAGAGCCAGTGCTGGGTCAGTTTCTACTTCAACATGAATAATGTTTGTAATGGTTTGGAAAACCCTTGACCAAAAAGTTTTGACCTGTTGACATTCCCACCAAAGATGAATATAAGTGCCAGGAACTGAGCAACCACGCCAACAGAGCGGGGATATATTAGCACTAATATGGTGCAGTCTAACAGGGGTGATATACCACCTGTGAGTGATTTTCAGAGTGAGCTCTTTAACTTTTGCTGATATTGTTTTATAGGGTGCTGATTGCCACAAGCTTTTCCATTCACCTTCAGTGAAACTGGTGCACAGATCATGTTCCCAAATAATTTTTAACCCTCCCTTATCTGGGAATTGACAATCCAACATCATGAGATATATATCAGAAGCTCCCCCTTTAACCTTTGTAGAATAAGTCAGGCAAGCTTTCTCAAATATAGTAAGCGAGCGTGGAATGTTATGGAATTGATATAGAGCATTTGCAAAAGAGACAATTTGCATTTTTTGGAGCCAGGTACAAGGGAGTGGGCTCAGTTTTGCCTCTAATTGTTGCATTGATATGATTTTTCCTTGTATAAAGAGATCACGAATATGGAAAAAACCTTTTTCTTCCCAACCTGCAAATTGTCTGTACTTAAATTGATCTCTGAATCGGGGGTGGTCTAAAATCGGGGTTAGGGGGGAAGGGGATGGTACAAACCATTTTGCCCACTTTGCCCATACCTTTAAATTTGCTTTCAAAAACGAGTTATTAATTGTTTGAATATGTTTTTTCAGTGTTGGAAGGAATGGGATCGCCCTGATCGTAGGGATGCAGGGGGCGCTTTCAATTGACACCCACGGGATTGCTGTCTCATTTCTAATTATTTTGAGTAGTTGCCTCAATTGAAAAGCATCATGGTACAGCCTAAGATTTGGGACACCAAACCCCCCTAGTTTAGTTGGTCGGAATAGTGTCGCCTGATTGACCCGGATGCGTTTGCCCCCTCCACTGAATGTGGATAGAGCTTGTTGCCAACGTTTGAACTCATTTCCAGGAATCTCTACTGGCAGGATATGAAATAAAAAAGACAGTTTAGGCAACAAAGTCATTTTCAGGGCTGCATTCCTCCCTAGCCAAGATAATTTAAGTTTCTTCCACAGTGTCATATCTTTTCTTAGCGCATTCCATAAAGGATCAAAATTGCGTATACGCAGTTGTTTGATTTCCTTAGTGATCTAAATGCCTAAGTATTTTAAACTGCCAAATCTTAAAGTGACTTTAAAAATTCGTTGAATATTTATCTGTTCAGCCAAAGGGATATTAACACAGAGCAAATCAGATTTGTCATAATTGACCTCCAGACCAGCAACTTCCTTGAAAGCCCAGAAATCTTTTACACATGAATAATCCCTTCAAATATTTGTTTTACAGCAAAATTAGAAGAATAAATGTACGAAACAACTGAAACTTTTCTAATTTCCCCCCAATAAACAGGATCTAGATTGGGGGAGGGGGACCTGTGGGCCTTTCAGATGAAGTTGTACTCCAACTCCTATCACTGGTCATGCTGGCTTAGACTATTGGGAGTTGGAGTCCAACAAGAGGTTCCCCACCCCTCATCTAGAGGTATATATGACCTTTATTGTTTAAGCCAAGCTCGAGGAATCAGCATTCCTAAATCAGGGTTAGGCAGCCTTTTTGGACTATGGGCATACTTTGTAATTCAAGAAACTTTCTTGGGCACCACCACAAAATGGCTGCCATAAGAGATGCAGCCAAGGACAAGAAACCTGCCCAAATGACTGAGTAAAGGGCAGAGATGGGGTCTGAGCCCCAACAGTCCAAAAAATTCCTTTGAACCCACAACATGTGTATGTGTGCGTTTAAAGTGGAAGATGTAGGGCACCTTGGTGGGATCCAAGAAAGCTGTCTGGGGCATATTGTTGCCTGTGGGCACCATGTTGCTGACCCCTGTCCTAAATGATGAATGAATGTGCTTTTGGTTCCCTTGAACTGAACTGAGACTACAGTAACCTTGGCAATTTCCAGAGCTGAGCTTCACATGAATTAATATATCACTGAAGTATTGCATATTTGCATATGAGTTCTTTGGACCAGAAAGAACCATTCCATGTGCAGTCAAACTTTGGATGCTTTTCTTCTTTGAACATTGGCTCACAGTAAACCATCTATCTGCAAATGTGAGATACTACTTGCAGTAAACATGCAAATCAAAAATGAGAAGAGGGCTTGAAATTAACTGTAATTCTCCAATTATGATAAATATGCCTAAAACATATCCAGCAACATAACAAAGGCAAATTAAATAATTTGTCCCCAGGTTTTCTCACAAAAGACTCCATAGTGAATGTTTTTCAATACATTTCTAAGAACAATGATGTAATTAATGGGAATATAATTAATTTTCATGATGCTATATATGATTGTACTGAAATCCCTGTTGCTGTAGAGATTTCCATGTGGATAACACCAGAGCTAGCCCAACTGCAGAAGCAACCCAAGCGATTGGTTGGCTGGCAAGGTTTTCAGGGGTACTAGTGAAACTGCACAAGATCTGAGAGATCTGTAGCTAGGAGAGTTCCTTGCAATGCCACAGAGGATACCAAGAAATGCGACTCTTGGGTCAGTCATATGTGACTATCTGCAATCCAAGATATCTGGCCCACAGACCACTATGAAGCTTCAAGAGTTATTGGACATGTGCCTGTTATGCTACGCAGTGCAGCCACTTGGAATAAGGCAGGCCTTAGATCATATGTTGCATCATAGATCTTTACAGCAGGCTTATTTGCCAAATATTATTCATTGGCATTTTAAGAATAGTGTAGTAGCTCATATGAGCCATGAACCTTGCAATGGGTTTCTCCTCCAACCCCATAATATTGATAAGGGTGATTGTAGAGCAGCCTTTGACAACCTAGTGCTCTTCAGATGCTAGCTGGGAATGTTGGGAGTTGTAGTCCAACTCAACACTTTAAGAAGGCAAGCTCAAAGTAGAACCCAATGACTCATCCCTGAAGCAACACATCTCTGAGTGCTTTATTCCTGTCTGCTAAACTTAGCGCTAGAATTACAATGCTGTTGTGTTTTTTAGTGCACCCATAAATTAGTGTCAGCCCCGTCAGTCAATATAATTAATGTAAAGTCATTACCAAAAGGAAGAGACCATGGCTATTCCCCACCCTCCCACCCCAAAATGACTAGCATGTTTGAAATTTAATCCAGTGCCTGTGGTGGTATGAAGAAATGGGGCACAAATAAATAGAAACGGTCATTTAAACAATGGTCATTACAAATATGTGGCAGTCTAAGAAGGAAACTACCATCACCACCAAGTTTTCCGCCTGGACCAGATCTACACCAAGCAGGATCTGACACTTTGAAAACAGTTTGAAAACGGTATATGGAATGTGTCCTGGGCCCCAACAGCTGTCACTACTATTATAAACCGTTTTAAAGCAGTAGTGTAGATCCTGTCCTGGTATTAATTTGCAGCCTGCAAGAAAGCAGCTTTCTTAGACCAAATGACTTTTCAATAGAGTTCTCTTCTTCCTAGCTTTTAGTTCAGGTTCAGTGTTTCTAAGCAACTGCAGACCTCATAGAATAATGTGGAATGGCTTTCTGATGGTGGAAAACAAAATGTTCACGGAAGTGGTCGGCTGTCGAAAGACTCGTGCATCATGTCCTCCAAGTTCCTGTCCTCCCACTCCTCGATGCGGACTGGCTAACAACAGCCAGAACATGTTTGCTCTCAAGGGAAAAGGCTTAAAACAGCATTTCACCGAGTTTGTCCTCAGAAAGATTGTGCTGAAAAGACTCTATGTGCATGTTTACGTATACAAGGAATGACTGCCCCAAGGTGTGCTTCAAAAACACAATTCAGAAAGGTGGGCTGCCATTTCAAATCTTCTGAAACATCTCAACTCATTTTCATCAGTAGAAAAGGCCACCATTGTGGTGAGAACCTTTTGCTGCTGCTGGACAGTGTCTGATAGTCGAGGGGAGTATTTGCTGTTATTGGCAGAAGGTAGTTGAAGGTAATGACAGAGGCAGGAAGTGCCCTCGTCAGCATCATGTAAGTAGGCAACACCTCCATGACTTGCGTATTTACCTGGCTCATTACATTTTTATCCTATTCTTCCTCCAAGGAGCTCAGGCTGATGTACAGTGTTTCCACTTCACAACAACCCAATGAGGTACGTTAGGTTGAGAGAGAGTAATGGGCCCAAAATCACCCAGGAAGTGTTGTAACTGAGTGAGAATTTGAATTTGGCATTCTGATGTTCTAGCCTAGGGTAGGAAACTTGGTGCCTTCAAGATGTTTGGGACTACAACTCCCATAAGCCTCAGCCACAATAGACCATTGACAGGGATTACGGGAATTGTAGACTCAAACATCTGGAGGTCAAAAGGTTGTCTATCACTGCTCTAACCATTAGAACACTCTAGAAATGTTGATGTCATGGGATGTGCTTGTACATGGTTAAGAACATAAGAAGAGCCATGCTGGATCAGACCAAGTCCATTTTGTTCACACAGTGGCCAGCCAGCTGCCTGTTGGGAACCCAGAGGTACAACACAAGCATGATAGCACCCTCACACCCATGTTCCCCAACAACTGGTTTAAATAGGCATATAGCCTCTGATACTGGAGGTAGTATATACTATATAGCCATCATGACTAGAAGCCATTGATACCTTTATCTTCCATGAATTTGTCTAATCCCATCCAAATTGGTGGCTATCACTTCAGCTGGGTGTGAAAGGTCCCAGTGCTCAATAAGGAGCATCAAGGTTATAGAGGAATCCTAAGGGAGAGCCATAGCAGACTACTTTTTCTAGCTTGCTTGCCTAGCTATACTTGAAGGGAATGAATGGAAATACTCTGAGAGCCAATTCTCACATTATCCTCTTAACGGGAGGCTATCTGTACTAGATATTGAGGAATTAACAACTACTTGGTAGATCCAGACTAAGAAAATTGTTATCCGAGCCATCCGTGGCTGAACAAATTTCAATGATGCCTCTGACCTGAGGGCTTGTGATCTGATGTCTGCTAAAAACAAAATAACACCAATCACTTTGTTTTTTTCCACTGCAAGGATGGCTCAGAGGTTCAAGAACACATGGGACGTAATGATACTATAAGACGAAATATCTGTAAAAAAGAATGAACGAAAAGAAAGGCATACTTAAAACTACAGAAATTTCCTAGTAAGCTGTAAACAGTTTTTTAGTCTGTGAAGAATGCCAAGTATGACTTTTTATATAGCATGCTTTTGTGCAATGTTTTTAATGACAAAAACAATTGTTTTATAGGCATCTAACACAGGGACTGGGAACTGCAGGCCCATGGAGCCAAATGCAGCATTCCTGGGATCCCAGTCCATGCCACTGGGTTCCACAGATGGTCACGCCCCCTTCCTCAAGGCCCCACACCCTTTCCCCCTGACTTCCCATTGTTTGGTTCCCCCCTTCCCCCATTCCAAAAGTTTTGAAATGTCTCTCCTCTGAGGACTTCCAGAGAGGGGGAAAATTGCATTTCCTTACCACCACTCTGCTTCTGGCTTCTCTTCCGCATTTAAAATGAGCTGAATTACAGAGGAAGAGAGCAGTGACTGAGTGGCCTGTAATGTAAAACCTCCCAGCCTTTACAGTCTGATGGGACAGCACCCTCTAGTGGGCGTTTTATAGTGCGACTTCGACTGCAGACAGCAGGAAATCCCAACAAATACTGACATATTTCAGAAGGATCAAGGTTTCTGAGGTCTATTTTTTTTATTGAAAACCCAGGGAAAAGGACTGGGAGACATGCAGGAGTCTCATGGCATCATCAAAAATGACCTGTGAACATCCATGCTATGAATCACTAGTTTAAAGAAGCTCTAATCCATTACTGGCAGTAAGAGCTTTAAGCTTAAATATGATAGGCTCTCTCTCTCTCTCTCTCTCTCTCTCTCTCTCTCTCTCTCTCTCTCTCTCTCTCTCTGTGTGTGTGTGTGTGTGTGTGTGTGTGTGTGTGTGTGTGTGTGTGTGTGTTGTTTGACACACACTTAGCCCTGTCCCCTTTTACTTTTGGCTCCACCCAACATTGGAATACAGCCTCCAAGGGCCTCTCCAAACCTGAATTGGCTTTGGGGATAAAAGTGGCTCTCTACCCCAATCTAACAGATTTATTTTCATGGGGGATAAGGGGGAGGCATTCAGAAGTCAGCACTATGTTTCAGTGGAGAGGATGTGAGGGATACTGTCTGCTCCATTCCAAATTGCAAATGAGACTTTATCCATGTGGCTCTGGCATGGAGGAGAAAATGCCAGGAGGAGAAAGGGGCAATACCATAAATAATAATTTCAGTATAAAAGCAGATTAAAAGTGTTGTGTGGTCCTTCTATGAGCATGCTGTCTCTCTTGAGAGATAGGTCTAGGGTGATACAATTGTAAACGTTTGAGGCTGCAATCCTATTCTCACTTACCTGGGTATCTCAATGGGCTTACTTCTGAGTAGGAGTGCACTATAAGTCTTGGATCCAGCTTTTCCTCCCACTAGCAGGAGCACTCCATGATTTTTTTTAAAAAAATATTTTTATACTGCCCATCAGCCAAAGCTCTCTGGGCAGTGCACAATTAAAACCATAAAATACAACAAGTATAGATAAATTTAAAATGTTAAACGTTAAAAAGGCAATATAAAACTAGCTAAGTTAAAATCCAGAGAACGCCTGTGTGAAAAGGTATGTTTTCAGGAGGCATTTAAAAGTTGTTATATTTTCTGCTTCACGAACCGCACGAGGGAGGGTTTTCCAGAGGGTGGGTGACACTACAGAGAAGGTTCTTCATGGTGACGTTCCATTCTTTTTGGAATGGCCAGCGGGACCTCCTCTGAGGATTTTTCTTATGAACAATACTAACAGTAAAGAAACTGTCAGAAAGAGGCAGAAGAATGTCACTAAGCAAAGTCTGAAACAAACATGTGGTACATCTTTTAAAAATCAACACACAAAACAAAACCAAGCAAAATGGCAGTACACTGGCTGCATTATAAAGATGGATGCTTTTATCCTGATATCGGTGGCTGACCAAACGATCAGAGGACAAGGACAAAGAAGAGAAACAAGAGCATGTTTGCAATTACCAAGTGTAACCTGTGTTGGCTTTTCCCCAGAAATCCTGTGTGTTGGACACATGCTGATTTTAAACTAACCAGACAAATCTTTTCTTTAAGCTCTCTAGCAGTGTTCCTGTTACACAGTGTATTCACTTGGGCTTTTAAAAATGGTGTCAAGGAGCAGCAGGTGTCACTGCCAGCATGCACTGGCTCTCTGAGCACCTCTACCAAGGGATGTATTTCACGTTCGTGATTGGGGCCCTCTCTGAAGTTTGCGGTCCATTGTACGACATCATCAATGACCAGGCCTTTGCAATGACCAGGGATTAGGCAAAGTCGTGGAGGATAATGTGATCAATAGCTGCTAGTCATGAAGGCTATGTATAGCCTCTAGTATCAAAGACACTATGCTTTACAATAGCAATTGCTAGGGAACATAATTGGGTGGGTGCTACTGCAGTCATGTTGGCCCCTGTGGGAAAAGAATGCTGGACTAGATAGTTCTTTGGTTTGGTCCAGCACAACTCTTCCTATGTCACATCGAACCCTGAAATGGACTCATGGCTATCATAACACTACTGGAGCTTTACCTGTCTTCTCTGTTTTAAAGGGTCTTAAATTAATTTCCTTTCATATTATATGAAGCTGCCTTATACTGGGTTAGACCATTAGTTTATCAAGCCCAATATTTTCTATGCCAGCCTTCTCAAACCTGGTGCTCCTCCTATGTTGGACTACAATGGCCATGCTGCTGGGGATGATGGGAGTTTATTAATTTGCAACATTTGTATACCGCTCCATATCTGAAACAGATTCTGTAGCGGTAAATATAAGGCATACAATAGTAAATAGTAAAAAGTTAAAAACACCATATTCAAATGATTAAAAACAGAATGCCAATGAAACATGTGGCTGGTCATTTAAGGAATGCTGCCTGGAACAGAAGTGTTTTCAGGAGGTGCTGGAAGCAACACAGTGTTAGTGCCTGCCTAACTGCCAGAGGCAGGGAATTCCAAAGGCCACTACACTGAAGGCTGTTCTCTGGGTGGACTCCAATTGGGCCATTGGTTGTAGTCCAACTCCTCATTGTGCTTTTATATTGTAATTTATATCATGTTTTTATACTGTTTTGTACTTTGAATGGTTTTAATTTTTGTGAATTGCCCAGGGAGCTTCGGCTATGGGGTGGTATAAAAATGCAATAAACAAACATTTATTTATTTATTTATTTATTTATTTATTTATTTATTAAATTTATATACCGCCCCATAGCCGAAGCTTTCTGGGCGGTTTACAAAAGTTAAAAACAGTGGACATTAAAAAAGTATACAAAATTTAAAACCATCAAAAATATAAAAACAACAGTATAAAACAACAGTATCCAACTACAACAACAGTATAAAACAACAGTATGCATCTGGAAGGCACCATGTTGGAGGGGACTGCTTTACCCTGCTATTCAGCAGCTCTCTAGGGTTCCCAATAGAGGTCTTGCCCATTCTACTATCGGAACATTTAGTAGAGATTCCAGGGATTGAATTTGAGACTTTCTGTACATAAAGGATCTGCTCCATCAAACCCCATCCATAGCATCAGAGGTTAAGGAAGGTGGGTTTTTTCCAGTGACATCAAGGGCCGTTTCTACACCTGCCTTTCCCCTCGGGATCATCCTGGCATCGTCCCTGTGCATCCAAATGACACACAGGGGATCCCAGGAGCAGGCTGGGATGATCCCTCCATTTTCCTGGGATAATCCTTAGGTGTAGAAAGGGCCAAGGACACCATAATTCTTCCTAGATTGTTGTGAAATGCATAGGCCGGTTTCCTTCCATTCTATTATATAACTTATTGTTCAGTCAGCAATCTATGAGAGGGTTATGGCAGATGCACTTTTTAATATTCAAACCATTCATCCAGCTACTGTAGGTTTGCAATTTACTGGGACATTGCAAGTGAAGAGCAAGAAAGAAGAAGGCATTGTAATTTATATGAAGAATGGGTACAATGACACTGCAGCTTCCATAAATAAATATCTATGTTCACTTTTATAATAACCCAACCAAAAGAAACTTGAAGGTGTTGTGGAATAGCCGCTGGAGTTCTGCGCCCTCACAAACTTTAAAAGATTTATTCTCTTCATTTACCTCCAGGAATTTAAAGTAAGCAATACCTGCATTGGTTAGAAGCAAAATGTTGACTTTTGAGCAAATGTCAACACTTGAGAAGAATTCTCAGAAGAATGCCTGAGTGAAAGTATTGATTCAGCAGACAAATATTTCAGTTGTCACAAGCAAACCAAAATCATGACTTAAATCATGATCTGTATGTGTCCTCACCACTCTTCATCAGTATTTGAGGACCAGTATCAAAACATGACCACCTCCACCTAGGCATGATTCAGTAATATAACATTATCTTTACAAGACAAAGTCAGTGAATAAAAGCTATCCTGGGTTAAGGATTAAACTGTTCGTTGGACTGCTCCTGCCTGGATTTCACTTATGGTAAATTTCTTTTTAAAGAACTTTACTTGAATTGTTTTGGGTAAACTTCTCATAAATTGCAGATGTTCTGGCTGACTGTTGTTCCGATTAAAATGAAGTTCAAGATTCAAAGGTTTAAAGAGAATGTAAAATTCTTAAAGGGCCTTTTCAAGTTGAGTGGTCTTTAACAATCCATCATTTGCATTAAATCCTTGAGTGTTGATCTAATACTTAATCGTAAGAGCTGCAACAACAGTCTGTAAGATATCTATGTTTTTACAATAATATGTTCCGTGTATATAGAAGAAAAGGGTTAGCTGAGGGGTAAAATACATTTAAAAAAAAGTGTTCTGGGATGAACAAAGCACAATGGAAAAGCACCATATCAAAAGAGACCTAATTTGAGAACTGAGCATAAGAAGGAAATGGCCACCAGTTTAGCTTGCTTTAAAAGGAGACTAAACAAATTCCTGGAGGACGGACCTATCGACCACAGCCAGATAGAACCTCCATGCAGAGGAGCAATGTATTTATTTATTTTACAGGCATATGAACAGCCAGACTAGGATTGGCTGGAGAATGCTGGGAGTTGAAGGACTTTTTTCTGTTCAAACATGCATAGATAAAAGCAATAATAAAGCAAATGCACTAAAACACAATTAAAAACGTAACAAAATTCTGCCTATTCAATTTACCTCTGGGGAGGGGGAATAAATAGGAGAGGATTAGTTATTAGTTATTGACCAGATACAAAAGAGAGCAGGGCTCCTGCAGCTTTAACTGTGGTGATGCCAAGGGAATTTCACCAGGCGCTCCATGCATACAAATGACACCTGCTGAAATTCCCTTTTCTATACAACTGTTAAAGGTACAGGAGCCCTGTCCTCCTTTCCATACGGCTACCCTAAAACAGAGAAAATGCCCTGGTCACTTTCTGCACATCAATGTTTTTGCAGTTATATTTTCAAAAAACAACACAAAGTCCTTCTGAGCTATGTGTGGGTTGTATGACTTTACTTAAGGCCAAGTGCACTTAGGACCTTTGGGCTTGAAGAACTGCTGAGATGCCTCAGCCTTTCTACGAAAAGCATTCTAGATACAGACATCACAAATGTTATTAAATAAATAGTGCTTCTGTGTTATGCCCATTAAGGCAAAAGAGAAACACTGAATGGTTGGATTTTTGTCCCCTCATTTTGTTAGTTTGATAGATCTCCCAACTTCCAGAGACATATAAATATTGTTTTGTCTATTTTTTGTGCTTTATTCCTCACAGAAAGCTATTAAAGCCTAACCCTGCCCCGTTTTCCAAGGCTACAATTCAACATGGATGGATGTAAGTGCACTTCAGCCCACTGAAATCAATGGGCTTAGGCCCAATTAATTCTGTTTTGGATTGTGTCTTCAGTGTCTAAAAGTGGAGGAAATTGCCAGAGGGACTGTGTTTTCTTGGCGGCACACAGCATTCATGTGCCATTGTTAGTAAACCATTTTGCTAAAATGCTGGGTCATTGTCATATATACTCAGAAGTTCTAAAAGCAAAATACATGGATCTATTTTATTTGCTGATACTCCATAATTTTACTTGGAATTAAGTGCATTACAATCTATGCTACCATCTTCCAAGGTAGTACAGTTATCTGAGCTTCCATTAGAGCTGCCAATTTGCTTCCAAGCTCAGTTTAAAATGCTAGTTTTGGTCTTTAAAATCCTAAATTGTCCAAAGCCTGGGTAGCTTTTCCTACATGAATCTGCCCATCTATTAAGATCATCAGAGACCATTCAGGAAAGTTATGTGGGTGGGTTCCTGGAGAGAGGGTCTTTCAGCGATGTCACCTTAATTATGAAACTTTCTCTGTAGGCATGATTGTCTAGCACCCTTTTTTTACCCTCAGTTTGGAGTTTTCTACACCTACAGCCCTTTTGCAATTGAGGAGGGGTGATTGTGACTTTTCCCACTTCTGCAGTTGGCACACACATGCGAGCAAAGTTTCCTGCAATGACAGGAGTGCATTGCAGGAGCATGTGTGCCCCATTATGGTGGTTCTGCATATGTATTGTTAGAAGTGGGTGGGGCTAGGCAGATGGCTATGGGGCACAGGATATTTTCCTCATTACTCATGAGGGATGTGCACCAGAGCAGATGCACAGCAACACATGGGGGGAATAGGAACTCTATCGAACTCAGAGCCCTAATAATAGCCCAAAGAATTGATATCTGAGCACTACATGAAGAGCATTTATTTTCCTGCTTTTCCACTACATAACCTCTAGGTGGTACAGTGGTATAGTGGATTACCACAAATACAGAAATGAAAAAAAGCAATATCTTTCACTTTCACAATTGATGAGCGCATGATAAATGCCTCATGTAGAAAAGCCCTTGGAACAACAGATACATATATAGCATTTACACACAGTTGCGGCTGGCATGTTGCAAAGACAGATGTCAAACAAATTCTAGCAAGCATCATCTATCCTCATAGTCACTAGTAATAGTATCCTGTACGGTGGATGTAAGACCAAGGCTGATTCATACATCACACACTAATGGTATTGGAGCCAGTATGGTGTAGTGGCTACAGTGTTGGACTGGGAGTTGGGAGATCCAGGTTCTAGTCTGCACCCGGCCATGGAAACCCACTGGGTGACTTGGGCCAGTCACAGACTCTCAGCCCAACCTACCTCACAGGGTTGTTGTTGTGAGGATAAAATGGAGAGGAGGATTATGTATGCCACCTTGGGTTCCTTGGAGGAAAAAAGGCAGGATAGAAATACAATAATAAATAAATGAAAATAAATAATGGTATTAGTGCCACTTCCTCATGGCTGCGTCTCATACTGCCTGGGGTATGTATGTAGGTAGGGCAAGTTATTGAGTTGCCCTCTCTCCCAGTTCATTAATGTTCTTATGGGAAGGAACCAATACCAGGTGTTACTGGACAATCTTGAAAAGATAAGTTCTATGTCATTACAGTATCATATGAATCAGCCCTAAATTAACTCTGGATCATTACTACGGCAATATTTTTATATTAGACAAGGGTAGGGCAGTTGGTGCATTGCAGATACTTTGGACTACAATTTCCATAAGGTCCAGCTATTAGGGCCAATGGTCAGGGATTGTGGGAGTTGTAATCAAGAGCACTAGGGCATCAACGCCTGGCATACGCTAACCTTATAACTGCAGTTCTCATGATCATGGGCAACACCATGTTATGGATGGAAAGATGTGGTGAGGACGGCTCCTAGCCTTCACAAATGCTACAGGTTACTTCACTCTCTAAATGTTTGGCCAATAGAGAAGTGCTGCATCTTTTCTCTGCCCACTTCTTTTCTTATTCTTTTTTCTGGTCCGGAGATAATGTTGCACATCTTTTGCTAATCCACAGAAAAATGTCCATGCCAGTACAGTTTCCTTTATGCCCTCAAATTTATATGTGTGTGTGTGTGTGTGTTTTGCAATTCATTATCAGCTGCCTGCCAGCTGCTCTTCACAATTATCCTGGCTATGTAGAAACAGAGAAATCCACAAAACTGTCTATTTAAGTGCTGACTTATGTGAAATTTGGAGATGTGTGTGAAATTCAATTAATAAATTATGTTCAGTTCTCAGTAGATGAGTGATTATGACTAAATAAATTATTTACCTTTTAATCAGGCAAGCATTAGTGCCTCTGAAATACTGTGCAGTCATCAGATATCCAAGATATCCAGGAGAAGATGAGACACAGCCATGTGCAAACTCAACTATCTCAATTTATTTATTTATTTATTTATTTAAAACATTTATATCCCGCCCTATATCATTAATATCTCAGGGCGGCATACAGATAAAAGCATACAGTATAAAACAGTAAATATACACAGCTAAAAACAAATTAAACCATACACCAAGTTAAAACAATATATAATTAAAACAGTTAAAACAATGTGCCAATTTAGTTAATTCAACCATTAAAAGCTTGGTTAAAAAGCCATGTTTTCACTTGGCTCTGGAATAAAATCAGCGTCGGCGCCAGTCGGGCCTCCAAGGGGAGGCCATTCCACAGTCGGGGTGCCACAACAGAGAAAGCCCTCTCCCTTGTCCCATCATAGCGAATGTGTTGTGCTGGTGTGATGCGGAGAAGGGCTCCTCCAACAGATCTCAAGTCTCAGGCACAAGTCTTGTGGCACAGTGCCACTTGTGCCACAAGATGTCCTCAACATGAGGTTGTATGGGGTGGGCCAAACTGATGGCATAAACTGACTATTTGCATAGAGGTTGCATGTTGCCTTGTATGAATGCTATCAATGCATAAACGCGCACGCTTCAATGTTCGCAACCAATGAGATCATTTTAATGGGCGTGAGGTGTAAGGGAACAGTAGCCTTGAACCACTGTACTCCTATGTCATTGTGGTGCCACAGGAAGGAGTAACTGTCCTCCTTTTTTGCAGTATTTCAGTATCACCAGTACACACAGACTGGTATTGCAACAGGTGACTAAAGTTCCATTTGGGGATCTAAATTCTTTGGCCAGAGCAATTGCCTCTCCCTACATACCCGTTTGATTGACTACGTCCCTTGTCTCCAAACCAGACCACTAGCAGTCTGGAAAGGAAGGGGTCACCAACAGCAAGGCTGGTCTTAGCATTAGGGAGAGTAAGGTGACTGCCTCAGGCAGCAGATATTGGGGGGGGGGGGCAGCAGTGGTAGCCCTGGGCTGTTTCCCTCTGTTGAAGGATAGAGTTGTATATGCCATACAGTCTGTCCTGGACCTGAGGCAGCTAACCTGCTGCCTCAGGTGTGGCAGAAGAATCTGTCCTAAAACCACCGTTATGGTGAGGTTCAACTGCCTGTGCAGTTGGCTTCTGTGTATGGAATTGTGGAGCTGTTTTTCAGCTCAGGTAGTCAAATGTCTTGGCCTGGTCCTGACAAACAGAACAGTAGCCATGGCAGGCCTAAGAAGATTAGTCAGGTCTGTATACTGGCAGCAAAGAGATGCTTCTTTCCCATTGCTGTGTGTGTACTGCAACTGGAGGACCATTCAGGGTCAGTGAGGCTCATCACAAAAGGAGAGGAGGTTTCACCATGATGCCAACTGGATGCCTCTAGAGCCATTCTGCCACGATGAAAGCAGGAGGAAAAAGAAGAAGACAGGGAGGTGAATTGCTCTCATTGCCTTCTCCTCTTGCTGCTTCACCAAGCTGGGACTGGGGCCCTTCTCCCCTTACAGAGGCCTTTAGAACCAACCACCCTGTGAGCAGCAGAGGGAGAAGCAGCTGAAAACTGTCATTGTTATCACCACTTCTTTAAGTAGTCTACTGTTTTAATGACATATTGTTGTTTTTACTAACATTATGTAAACCGCTCTGGGAGTCTTCTTGGCTGAGGAGTGGGATAAAAATGTGTAAAATAAATTAAGTAGCCTGGTTTGAGTCTTTCAGTTGCTACTTATACTAGGGGCGGGCAAAAGGTCATGTGAGATTGGCAGTCATATGCCAGAGGACCTTTTCATTTTTGGCACCCCTCAGCTGTGGAATGACCTACCGGTTGAAATGTGCCTGCTGACTTCTTTGAATGTCTTTAAGCAGGCATTAAAGACTCTATTTCTAAAAAGGCATTAAAGACTCTACTTCTAAAAAGCCTTCCCTTTTTAGAATCTTATTGCTAACTGTTATATATTGCTTTATGTTGTATTATTTTATTGATTGTTTTATGTTCTTTAAATTGTTTTTAACTTTGTACGCTGCCTAGAGTTTTTTGTATATAGGTGGGATATAAATAAAATAAATAGACTTTTAGACATGTGGACTTCAACTCCCAGAAGCCTCTGCCACCCTGGGCAATGGTGAGGAATGCTGGGAGTTGAAGTCCAAAACATCTTCCCATCCCTGGCTTAAACAACCAGATGAAGGTTAAGATGGCTCCCACAGCACTCTGAAGAACCTGGAATAGTGTTCCCTTGATTAAAACATCTACCCAGATGCTAAAAGGTGATTTAGTTGCTAAGTCTGTCAGTCTGGCACTTCCATTTGCCACTGAAATGTACATGCTTTCCACAAACAAGAAAAACATTAAGCTTTCAGCTCAGTACTCTACTGAGGAGCTGACAAAAGCAGAGTCTTTAAAATGCTGTTTATTCTATGTAAATAACCTGAAAGGCATTTCTTGGGAAAGCACTGGAAATGCACTCAAACCACATAAACCATATGAGAGGTATAAAGAAAAAACAAGGGGAGCGAATTCAAAGTCAAGGCCACTCTGTATGCAGGGATGCACGTGGGAAATGGAGGAAGCCCACGCTGATTGAGAGACAGAATCTGCGATTCTGTACATTGTAAGGTGCTGCACACACGCTATTTGCACCTCAAGCCAATCGTAAATGAGATTTGCATTCTCATTCAATGTGAGTGAGGATTCTCACAAGGCCACCTTTTTCTTCATAGAAGTCACTTCTGCATAGGAAATAGTGCTGCTAAACACCACCACCCCACTGTCTAACCCTCCACAGTCTATTCTGCTGTGTAGCAAAGGTCATGATTAACACAAGACTAGTTTGTGCCATCAGACCTTTGATTCTTCTAGACCAAGGCATTCTTCTTGAATTGGCAGCAGCCCTGTGGAGGTCTATTGCAGTCCTGCTACCTAGAACCTCTTTGAGATTCCAGGTAGCTAGAGTCTAGGGACCTTCTGCTTTCAGTACGTCTGCTCTGACACTGAGCTGGGACCCTCCTCAAATTCTATATTGTGTAAGACATGAAGAGGTCTTAAGCTCTATGGAAGACTCAACAGCTGCAATAGCGAATAGCTGGAACTATAATGGTGGTGCAGTCTTAACAATGTATTGACGTAGGCAACACATGCTTAGATGGGCCAGTGAGTACATTTTTACAGGTAAGTAGTTGTTATGCAACTACATCGTTGTATGTTCTGTTTTGGACAGCAAGTATGGTGTTACAGCTGATGGCCAACCAACTGTTTGTTAGGTAGATTGCTGCTAGGGATGTATGACAATGTCAGTTTTGCTCATAAAACATGCGGGCATGCCCTGTTTGAAGTCCTGAGCACAAGCACATGTCCACCAAAAATATTCGCAAGTTGTTGAACACATGCTCGGACTTGACTTGCTCCCAATTCCCAATTGCATTTGTGCCAATTTGCACGAATTTCCTCAGAATATTGAATCAACCGCGCTTTAGTCTATGGAGAACATTTGTACCATTTGGGGAGATTTGCGCAAATCTCCCATTCGATTGCTGATCGCATAACACTACTTATCATCAGCAAGATAAATATTTTAATCTTGATTGCTTTATTACCTTTTCAGCTCCTAAGTTCTTACCTCCCTCCCTTTATTCTAATTCCTGAGTGTTTAAAATGCTATTATAATCAATTTTTGTTTTCATTGCCTTTATCTTTGGACACATTTCTTTTTAATTCCTGCTACAGATCTACATTCCATCTCCCCTTCTGCTTTCTAACGCTCAGCTCCTTTTTGCCTTCCTATGATCAGTTCATGGGCTTCCCGTATTGTCAGGTCTCTATCACCATCCCAACAGTAATGGGCTGGAGCAGAAGCTCCTCTCTTACAGAGTCTGTTGCCTAGCAATCTACTTCATAGGTTCTGTTAGATACAGTGAAGTCTGAGCAAAGCTTGCAAGGCAAGTCTACAAAAGAAAAAAGGGACTAGGATTAAAACGATTGTTGTCATCAAAACACAGAGCTCTTTGGAAGGTCTTGTGCTATGCCTCCTTGTACGCTACTGCCAGAGCCATGTTACTGTGTTTTCTTAAAACAACTCTCTTTGTTACCACACTCAAATAGTTGTATAATGGACATTTTTTTGCCAAGTGCACAGGGTATTAGCTATAGAATTCTGTCGAGTTTAATGGAAAATACATTCTCCGCACATGAAGGTGTGGAGAATGAGTACAAACTGACACCATCAACATGCACAGTCTCAAAGTGATGCAGGAAAATTTGCACAATTGACAATTGGATAGAGTGTACTTTGGCCAGTCATTCGGTATCATCATCATCAGCAGCAGCAGCAACTCCTCGGTAATTCATAATATTAATTGGGCAATTTATCAAATATTTTCTGTCAATATATATTCTCCAACATCTAATAGTGGTTATCCATATTGAGTGGAAAATGTGCAATGTGAATGCACAGAATTCACCCCCATCCACAGAAATAGTCAAAATGTCTCCCCTGTATTGCAAATGGCATCAAATATACATTTGTGGATGTGACTAAATGATAATTTATGTTATTATATGCATATATTTAAGTGTTTGGTTCAGGTTTGGATTTGCTGTGGCCAATTCTTTTCCTTTTCAGGAAATGGTAAGTGGGAGGGGGGAGTTAGAATGGTAAGCAGGGTGAATGGTGTTGTCTGATTGGTGGGTTGATTTGAATGGAGAGAGAGGGGGAGTGAGAGACAGTTAAGGAGATTTTAGGCAGTTAGGGAGAGTCAGTCAGGGTTAGGGAGTTAGTGAGAGTAGGAGTGAGTGGGGTTTAGTAGAGGCTTGTTTCAGGATAGTATTATGAAAGTGGGGTTATAGGATTTGGAGGTAGTTAGTATTCCCTGGGAGGTGGATGGAGGTAGATGTATGTGTATAATGTAGAATAATCTTAAAGTGTCTTTTAAAATCTTTTCCTATATGAAAAAAAAATTATTTTTATTTTGTTTTAAGGCCTTTGGAGAATACTCTAGCCCTCCATCTATGTTAATATTTTATAATTTTGTACTGTATTTTAAACATTTATGGTTTTGTTCCCCCCCCCATGTATGTTTTAAACTTTGTAAGGCCGCCTTGAGGCCCAGCATTGGGCAAAAGGTGGGATACAAATTATTATTATTATTATTATTATTATTATTATTATTATTACGTATGCTCAGTCATACGCATTACTTCAGGTGGACAATACACATGCACACTCACACACAAAGGTTTATTATTTCCTCATTCTTTTGAAGGTTAAAGAATAGGGTGGTGGCAGCGAAGGACAGGTTTAATAACAGACATCACAGAGGTTGGTGATGCCACAGTGGACAATAGGGAACTCTGTGATACTTCAAAGGATACTTCTCATTGGGTATTGCAGCAACCTAGTATCACCGCCTGAAACTGCTCCCATCGCCCGGCCCTTAATGATCCCAGAACGATTTCACAATCCACCATATTAAAGGCTACTGAGTGGTCTGGTAAAACTGCCATTGTTACACTTTCCCTGTCCATCTCCAGACAAAAATTGCCCATGACTGCCATGAAAGCAGTTTCCATTCAAAAGACCTGTCTTGATTTAGGCTTATATGGGTCTAGATTATTCAATACTACCTGGAGCACTTCTGTCAATTCACACCTTGCCCAAACATGCAAATCTGAAATGGGCCAATAGTTACCCAAAACGGTTGGGTCTAACAATGCTTTCTTTAGCAGCAGCTGAATAATGGCCTGTTTGAGCACCAGGGGCATCTTCCCTTCTGCAATACATGCACTACTAATCCTCTATAATGATAGATCCAGCTTCTCATGGCTTGGTCTTAACATGTCAAGATGGACAAAAGTCAAGGGAATAGGTGCCTTCTCCCAAGGATCCTGTCACCATCTTCAGGAGAAAACTGCTGAAATTTCTCCAATTTACCAGACCAAGCAGCATATATATGCTGCTTCTATTAAGGGCAGCCAAATTCCTCTCACAAGAAGCCAGTGAGATTTTTGAGATTGCCAACATCCCATATTTAATATGTCTGGGTCTCAAATAATCCTAGAGCAATTTCATCTGAGCATCTACAAAGCTGGGTTTTTGAGATCTAAGAGATTCTCCAAGCATTCAACTGATATTCGACAGCTGATTGGTCACAGCGTGACAGAATGCTGGGCTAGATGGACCCTTGGTTTGATCCAGATTGGCTCTTGAGTCTTCTCATTGTTCTTATATGAACATTTATGGCTTGTATATAAAGTTCCATGTGATTGTTCCTTATAAGGAGATGAGTGGAGAGACATGTCCAGAAAAAAATTACAGGCTTCCCTCAGAAGCTTGTTTCACATATGAAACTGACAGGATACTGATATTCATCTAACTCAGCCTTTCTAACTTGGGGCCCTCCAGATATGTTTGACTACAAGTTCCATCTGGCTAGGGATGATGGGAGTTGGAGGCCACATGGCTGGAGAGCAACAGATTGGCAAAGGCTGATCTAAGTATTCAGAACACTGGAGACCGAAAGTTGCATTTGAAGGTTCTTGAAAACACCCATCTATTTTCTTAATGCTGTTCTCTGTGTGCGCAATGACTGATCTCAATCTCTCTCTCAGAACAAGTGTAGCTGTTCTTTGCCTTTTATAGTATCAAGTGCTCACCACATCACATGAAAATCACACCCACTTTCTCAAAGCAGCAGTATGTGGAGTTGTGAGAAGAGTGCTTTATAATGATGAAAACTTCCCACTTGCAGAACATGCCATAGACTATCCATATGACAAATGTCTGCTAGTCATGATTCCACCATACCATTTCTCTTTGTAGGGCTTCATTTTAAAAAAAATGAAGAAGAAAAACAGACCTGTTCCATAGTAAAATGTGCATCTGAATCATATATTGAAATAAATATTTAAATAACCTAATGTCCTGGTTTAACAACTATGTGTTGTTAACCACAAGATGTAGTGATGGCCACCAATTTGGATGGCTTTAAAGGGGGGTTGGATAATTTCCTGCAGTAGAAAGCTATCAATGGCTACTAGTTTTGATAGCTATGTGCTACCAGTATCAGAAGCATTAAGCCTATATACACCAGTTGCTGGGGAACATGCATGGGAGGGTGTTGCATCCATGGCCTACTTGTGGGTCCCTGGTTGACAGCTGGTTGTCCACTGTGTGAACAGAGTGCTGGATTAGATGGATTCTTGGTCTGATCCAGCATGGCTCTTTTTATATTCTTATGTCCTAAAAGAAGATGCTTAAAAGAAGTCACTCCATTTTATGCTCCATCTTATGTGTTTCATTTTCAGTTAGGAACAGGGCAGTTCTGCTGACTTATTGCATCCTCAGTTTAGCCCCCACTTTACCCTCACATCTTCCTATTCATGTCCCACTGAGGTCAAAGGGGGTTTGCAGCCTCAGAGCTAGAACAGATGTTTCAGTGCTCAGTAGCAGCACAGCATGGAGTGGTAAAGGAGCTCAGTTTATCCTCTTATTCAGGGTGGTTGCAGCTAGTTTGTGTGGTGTGGATGCTGTTAAAGCTGCTCTGTATTGCAGGAAGAGCAATGCTCTTGGCTTTTTAGTGGGAGGAGTCCACCCTAGAACTCTCAAAAAGTTGCAGTTAAGCAGGGAGCAGGGGCTTTCTGAAACAAGTGGGATGGAGCCAGACAGCTCTTGCCACACAAACAATGCTGCTGTAGCTGTTGTGATGTGAGCAGAGGTTTATGTTGCACTTAGCAACAGGCAAACTCCCCTCAGCTTGATTCAGAACAGAGATTATTATTATTATTATTATTATTATTATTATTATTATTATTATTATTATTTATATAGCACCATCAATGTACATGACCTCAAATGTATGAGCCACTGGCTTAACTACTTGCGGCCTATTTTGAGTTGGGTCCAGGCATACTGACACCTCTATTGGACTCAGAATGAGACTCCCTTTCTATACCCCCTAGCCCTGCTTGCTAGTTTCCCCCTTCCTCCTTTGCCAACAAACAAAAGGTTAAATGAAAGCAAGCCCCTTAAATGGGCTTACAAAATTGGGTGGCTAACCAGAGGTGACCAGTGGAGAATCTACACTAGAGACCTTATTGCATGTGAGGCACCACTGTGCCAGTATTCCCCCCCCCCCAAACACAATAATTGTTCTGGGACCAAACACTAATCAATTCATCACAGTATCCACCATGTTTATAATGTAATTGAATGCTATGCTGTTTTAATTGCAGGAGAAGTAGGAGTAGTTTGAAAAGTCACCTGCATTCTAGCGTTTGTGTTTGTAGCATGTGCTCATGACACATGTCTCAGCATAGTGCTGCAATTCCATAGGAAATGGGAGGGAACACTTCCATTTCTTTCCTTTCTGCTTTTCTCTCTCTTTTGTTGAGTCCACTGACTGTATGCATACTTGTGTTAGTGCGTAGCATTTTTTTATTATTAAAAGGGTGGTAATTTACAGCTAATTTAAAGCACTGTGAAAAATAGCCACACACATAAAGATACAGGAGGAAGAAAAAGACATGGGATGGGGGAGAAGGTGGGCAGGTCATGGTGCTGTTTTTGGCATTTGTTTCTGTTTCTTCACTGATCTAGTAAAATCAGTGCAAGGAAAGGCAGGGGACAAAAGGAAGAAGAGAAAGATATCAGGGTGGGGGGAAGGTAGGTAAAATGCGGCAAAACAGGTATTATAGATTTAAAGCAACTCTTACCTGTAAGTGTTATCATACTGCTAGGTTGGAGCACTCGTGTCTTTGTAACATGTAAAATCTGCAAACACTAGGTGGTGCGGTTGTGGGATATCTTAAAGGTGGCTTGGGAAACAGTTCTCTAGCTGAGCAAGACTCTGTCCTGCCTGCCTATTTGGTTAGCGAAAATAAAATGGTGTTTCTAAGCATGTTTAGAAATGTCATTTTCTGCCAGGAACATAGGAATTCTCATTTCATAAAACTGAATATACAGTATGAAAACTGACTTTATTTGGGGAGGGTGGGTTATAAAGTTTTGTTTTTTTGGGGGGGGGGTTAATATCTGTTAAACGTTTTGGAAACTAAAAAACCTGCTATGTAAATGCTAAGGATGCAATCCAGCTAAGGTGAAGAACAATTGTGTCTATATAGGGAAACCCAGATTTAAGAAATGGAAGGAAAGCATTTCTGTGGAGGACATGGACGGATAAGATGATTTTTACTTTGGATCAATTAACAGGCTCAGATGACGAGTTTTTGTCCTTTTCAGACTTGTGTGTTAAATATAATTTACCTGCTATGGCTCAATGGCAATACTTGCAATTGCAACACTTGCTAGAATCTAGATTTGGCCCAGCTGCTTTTACAGCTTCAGAGCCCCCAGCATTCTTAGAAACACTTATAACAGCTGAACTGACAAGTCGATCCACAACTCATATGTATTTAAGAGCAGTAAGTAAATATGATAGCCATCGTTTCAGACTAGATTGGAATAGAGAATTGGAGTGAACTATCTTGCCTAACCAATGGATGGTTCCTCTAGCATCTGTATCCGAAACTTCTATGGATCTCAGGTTATGTCTTATTCAGCATTTGTTTGTTTGTTTCGGGGCTATTGGACTCCACAACGCCTTTTCAACAAGGGTTTGTGTAACTTGCACAATTGTTGGAGATGTAAGGCATCTAACGCTTCTTTAACTCATATGTTTTGGCAATGCCCAGTAGTTGCCCCCCTTTTGGGAGAGGAGGTTATAATAAGGATGAACTTTGTACTGAAACAATCTATAACATGGAATAATGTGCATCTCCTTCTAAATTATCTCTCGTTGATGGATTCAATGTGAGAGCCTGGCTTGTGCCAAGTGAATTTAAAAAGTGCTAAAGGACTTAGAATAAGTTATTAATTAGTTCCTAATTAATTACCTAAAATTACCAAAGGTCACATTACATTTAAGTTGTTATACTTCCTATTTTCCCGACATTTAGATATGGATTGATATCTTTTCCCACTATATTAATTGTATCCTTTTCTTTAAATTGCATAGTTGATAGTACATGCGAGTGTCAAACTCAGAAGTGGAAGCGTAGGAGGATGCCAGAGAGAAAGAAACGCCTGCAGTACTTGTATGACAGGGAGCCAAAGATAACATTTAAACATATGCCTTTAATCTCAAAGATTAAAAATCAGCGGGTCTATGGAGAAGAGAGAATATTTTTGGGTGTGCATTTATCCAACATGTTGTTTGAAGATGTTATGTAAAGATGTTTTTATGTGAAGATGTTGTTGGTACTTAATAAAAACGGCCCAAGATTTCCAAGCGGTTTATATAAAAACACACACAATATAAGAACCAATATAAAAACAGTATAAAACAATAAATACCTTAAAATATTACAACAAAAGCAGTAAAGCAGAAGAGGTCAAGACTGATTACAAGTCAGGGAAAGCCTGAGTGAACAAATACATTTTCAAGAGGCGTCTGAAGCTCATGACAGTTGCTGCCTCTCAAACCACATGTGGGAGAGTGTTCAAGGGGGTGGGTGTCACTACCGAGAAGGCCTTTTTACCTGCTATTTCAAGCAGGATGGTCCAGGACAAGGGTAACCAGCAAGAAAAGTTCAGATGCCCCCAAGGGTCTGTTGCTATCCACTGGGCCATGAGAACCTCTAACAAGAGAGGATGGCCTCTTCCGGGCAGCATGCTAGTGTATTGTGTGTGGGAAGAAGGGGAATATGGACTAGATTATGACTGGAAAACCTTTTGGGTGGGTGGGTCCAGGGGAATCCCCTGGACAAGCTGCACTCCTGCTGCCTGTGGAGCTCCAACCAAGATGGCTGCCACTTCCATTTCATGCTGTCTGCTTTTTATGATAGGAACGCTTCTTTGAAGCATATGTTTTGGCAATGCCCACTAGTTGCCCTTTTTGGGGATGAGGTCATTACATGGATACATTTTTGTATTGGAGCACTCCTCAATATTTACTGATTTGCATGCTCTTATAAATTATCTACCTGCTTCTGGAAAGTTTAGGGATGGTCAATGCAAAAGGATTTTCTGTGCCATTCTGACAGCTATAAGACTGGTATTACAACACTGGAAGGACAAGTGCTCAATTCCTAGAATGCAACAGATTGAAGACCTTACAACGCTTTCAACATTTGAACGGGTGTTGAATAGACCCAATTTGATATTTGGTCTACTTTTGCTGAATTTTATGTATAGTTATTAGAAGCCTGTATTTTCATACACACACACTCACATTTTTTTTTATATACATTTCATACGTATGCATTGAAATTGATATATTCAGCTCTATGTAGCCACATTTTTTCTTTCTTTTCGATTGTTGAAATTTTATAATAAAAATAATTTAAAAGTAGCAGTAACGTTCTTGCAATAATCCGTGTTTGTCCTATGGCTCTCGGTATATACATTAATAAAAGAGCAATAAGAAAATAAAACAATTTAAATAACAATTCTGTCTAGGTATGTAATTAAATTAAGGGCACAATCCGATGTGTAAACCTCAGAACTTGAAAATGTACGACTATCCAATGCAGGGTAGTTGCAGGACAGAGAGGATCCTCTACTCTGTGCTCCGTCTGCCCTGTGTTCTTTGGCTAGAGGACTAATAATAATAATAATAATAATAATAATAATAATAGTAATAATAATGTAGTTATTTATTTCTTACCCGTCTCTCCATTTGGATTGAGGCAGGGAACAACATTAGTACAACAATCCAATCCAAATCAAATACATAAAATTAATTAAAAGAGCATATAAAACCAATACAAAATAGCCATCAACACATCTTTAAAAATTCTTAGGTTTCAAATTCATCTGGGTAGGCCTGCTGGTAAAGGCTAGTCTTTAAAGTAGTCTTAAATTAAGAGAGAGAGAGAGAGAGAGAGAGAGAGAGAGAGAGAGAGAGAGAGAGAGAGAGAGAGTTAAGTTGACGAATCTCCTCCAGCTGGCCATTCCACAATCTGGGGGTAACAGCACAAAAGGTCCTCTGGCCAACAGTTGTCAGCCTAGTTTTGGATGACTGAAGTAAGTTCTCCCCAGAGGACCTGAATGTGATGGTCGGGAGGTAGGGAGGCCATGTGGTGCTTAGGAAGCTGTCTAAAGCAGCTTCCAAGGTCTCCTCCACTCTCCACCCTGAGGAACACCCCCTTTTCACTCTCTCCATGATCAGTTTACCAAATACAGAGAGGCAGCTGCCATGGTTCACTCCATGCTGGCTATGTGAGGAGGTGGCGGGGCGCGGTCTCTGAGCTTGGAGCCAGAAAACCAAAAAATCTGATATTCCCCAGATGCTGTCTAGGGGACAGTCTAGGGGACGTAGGATTGCTCCCTAAATGAACTTTAACAAACCACTTCTTCCAACATTGGCCCACTCTTCCTATTGTGTAATAATCTTTAAATGATGACAAGAGTGCAGGCTTGGCAAAAAACAGAAAGGAAAGAAAAGGGGTATTGAAACTCCCTGTGCAGCAAGTAAAGCATGTAATAACGTGATATAATCAATCAAAGGTGTCAGCAGCCTCATCTTGTATATTGACTGTGGAAAGTGATACACAGGCAGGAAATTGCCTCTGAAGTGTCAGATATATCAAGATTGAGGTATGGAATTTCTGTGCCAAATTTCTGTACTGAATTTCTGTACTGAAGGGGCAAACCTGTCAGTTTCGCTTTCTCCTGTATTTAAATGCCTTAAATCTCAAGTTCTTTCTCTCCTGAATATGCAGAACTTTTTTTTTTTGTAAATTCTTTTAAACAAACTGAAATGTAATCCTCATCCATCTGCACTAGCCAAGTTCAGCTGGTACAGCTATTCCCAGCATGAAGAGGATCATGGTGTACTTGCTTGCTAAAGATGGGGAGCCTGGCAGAAAAAAAGGGAGCCACCCTTATTAGGCACTAACATAGTTTAATATATAAGGATTCAAACCCAGACTTTGAACAGCAAAGCACTCACAGGCCTGGGTCTGGACAGGAAAAACTTTAAGTTTCAATTTCTCCCATATTTGTTTTTTTCTTTAAAAAAACCCCTCAAGTTCCTTTTGTCCCAAATATGGCGAATATTGTGAATTTTTGGTAAAATCTTATCAAAACCAAACTGAAACAAAACCCTCACCCAGCTCTACTAAATCTAAAGCAACAACAACAATGCTGTGTTCACAAAAGAACCCTTGCCCCCTTGAAGTCAAAGTTGATATGTATGCTGAGAAGAAGAAGAAGAAGAAGAAGAAGAAGAAGAAGAAGAAGAAGAAGAAGAAGAAGAAGAAGAAGAAGGCATGTCAGCAAAGAAGTAGAAACTGTGCAGAGGAAATGCTCAATCAAGATGGATTGTCCTCGCAGTGTGATGTCACAGAAAGCTATGATGAGTCTCTGCATTCTGTTTGGATGTCATGATAAACCACGGGTCGGGAACATTTTTCAGTTCAAGGGCCAAATTTCAGTCTGAGAACAGTCTCAGGAACTGCATTCCATCCGTGAGCATGGCCAAAGGCACAGTGGGCAGGAGCAAAATCTGACTTGCCTATTTTGTAAACTGCCCAGAGAGCTTCAGCTATGGGGCGGTATATAAATGCAATAAATAAATAAAATAAATATTTATTTATTTTATTTATTATACTTATATACCGCTCCCATAGCCAGGGCTCTCTGGGCGGTTTACAGAAATAAATTAGAGCCTACTCAGAATTAGCACTAAAACCAGACACTGCTTTAATTCTATATCTAGCAGCTACATCTTTTTCTTCTTTCCATTTTTACTCTGCGGTAGGTGCAAGGGGCCTGATCCAGATTGGGGCGCTAGCATGGGTGGGTGATAGAGTGGCATTTAGGATCGGTATAGGGTCCTCTGCACCCACTCTAGAGTAAAAATGGGGAGAGACATAGCTGCTAGATACAGATTTGCAGTAATGTCTATTTTGGCCCTCAGCTGCTGCCTGTCTAATCAGAAGTAAGCAGGACTGAATCTCTCAGCAGTACTTTCAAATAGCATCCCAAATACCAAGCTTCTGCATGTCTACTCAGATAATAAAAGGAAGGCCACATAGGTGAAAAGCAACATTCACTGACATGTTGTTTGATGGGAACATCAAACTGCTCTCAACAATAAATCAAGGTTTATAAACGATTTTATGTTTCAAATGAGTAATGCTGCCCTTAAAGTTAAGCAGGTGATGATGACACAATGATCACATTCAGAGTTGTTGAGATTTCTCATCATGACCAACCTATGGCATTGTGGCAAGGATACTGAACACATTTGCATTTGTTAAAATTAAATGCAGATCTGAAACAACAAACTTTCTTGTTGAAGCCTGGAAAAAACAACATGCCAGACCACGTCTATAGATCAATAAAGAACTACAGAACAAAACTGCAGTAATATGTCTCCTATGTCGTTTTTGTATGCGTCACTACTACACACGATGCAAAACCAGTCATTTTCAGTCAAGGCATGAAGGAGGCATTTAAAACTTATTATTTATTGTTGCCTCAGATTTTATTTGTAATCCACTTCAATGTTGTTATTTTCACGATCAAGGCAGGTAATTAAAAATAAAATAAATGAACAAACAGTACCATACAAAGTGACAATGATATTGATCAAAGCTACGTTGGAATTTTGTGGGATTTTATATGATGCATTCCCTGACAGATATATGCACATTTTCAGCTGGATAACAATAACTTGTGCCTTTCTCCTCAAACATGATGATTATTCTGGACTATAACTAAAAAAGATGTTCCAGGTTAGAAACAATTAAAATACCAACAAACCCTGCTGGTTTTCTTGCATCATTTCCTTTCTTAAGATAGAGGAAAATAGAAAAATAAACATTTTTCATGATTATCTGTGCAGTAGAGTAGAAACACTCCAAACTAAGTTTGACTGATTGCTACATTAAAATGATCAATGAGTTTCCAATAAGAGCTCATGCTGTAAAATGTCTTGGTTTATTTCTGGAAATGGCTTTAATAAAGGAAGCGGAGCTCTAGCCCTGCTCTTTATTGCTAACCGAGTCACACAGCAGATACATAAACCTACAGAGACCTCTTTTGGCCAAAGTGTCCCTGAACTGAACCAGCAACTAATGAACCATAAACTGCAAGAAATTAACAGAACAGAACTTTCCCTACAGGAATGTTATGGTGTTAATTGGAAATGAACTAAGGCAGATAAAATCATTCTTCCCAGGGTTCAGTATTCTTGTATGTTTGATATTTGTAAAAGGAGAAAAAAGAAATGCTTTTTTAAAAAAGCATATAAAAAGCAAAACATTATTTGTTTATTGTAATAAACAATGACATTTATAATTTAAAGCATTTGTTTATCGCTTTTTGCTATTGCATGATTTCAACTGGTTAGATTTGGTCAGAAAAATTCCAAATGCAGTGCGATTGTTATATAATTCAAATACTCTTAACCTATGTATTGAAATGGGTCTTACTCCATCACACCGGGGGTAAACACGCTCCCTACCTTGCTTCTCTGCCTGTGTTTTACTTCCTCAAATTACTTCCTCTTTCAAGAAGAGGAAGTACACAATGAGCATGAGGCCCATTGAGTTGGCTGTTCTAATGGCGCTGCTTCTCCTGCCCGCAGCAGGAGAGCAGCAATTCCATATTTAAATTATTTATTATTATTATTATTTATTTATATAGCACCATCAATGTACATGGTGCTGTACAGATAACACAGTAAATAGCAAGACCCTGCCGCATAGGCTTACAATCTAATAAGTTGTAGTAAACAATAAAGAGGGAAGGAGAATGCAAACAGGCACAGGGAAGTGTAAACAGGCACCGGGTAGGGAGAAGCTAACAGTATAGAGTCAGAACAAACTCAATATTTGAAGGCTATAGGGAAAAGAAAAGTTTTTAGCTGAGTTTTAAAAGCAGTGATTGAGTTTGTAGTTCTCAAGTGTTCTGGAAGAGCGTTCCAGGCGTAAGGGGCAGCAGAAGAAAAAGGACGAAGCCGAGTAAGGGAAGTGGAGGTCCTAGGGCAGGCGAGAAGCATGGCATCAGAGGAGCGGAGAGCACGAGCGGGGCAATAGTGTGAGATGAGAGAGGAGAGAGAGGAAGGAGCTAGACCGTGAAAAGCTTTGAAGGTCAGCAGGAGAAGTTTATATTGGATTCTGGAGTGAATTGGAAGCCAATGAAGAGATTTCAGAAGTGGAGTGACATGGTCAGAGCGGCGGGCCAAGAAGATGATCTTAGCGGCAGAGTGGTGGACAGAGACCAGCGGACTGATGTGAGACGAAGGAAGGCCAGAGAGAAGAAGGTTGCAGTAGTCCAACCGAGAGATAACCAGTGCGTGAACGAGAGTCTTGGCAGAAGAGACAGACAAAAATGGTCGAATCCTGGCAATATTATACAGGAAGAAACGACAGGATTTAGCTACTGCCTCGATGTGAGGAGGGTTTTTTTTTTGTCCTGCAAGGAAGGCCAGAAGGGCCGGAAGGTGTGTGGGAGGCAGACGACGTCATGTGAGATACCTGAGCAAAGTCAGTGAGTGCCCAGTAACGAGTGTGCAATAAAATGCTCGTCGGATGGAGCTTTTAGGAGCTGAGTAACAATAAATCCCAACTCTCTTACTACTGAAGCAGAGTCGTATTTTATTCCAAGCTCATACAAGTTAGATACAATGCCACAAACAAGTTAGGAGTCCAAAATGATTCTAACCACACAGATTAAATGGGATAAAGAGACAGGGCTTCATTTTTTCAGAAGGTCCCTTTTCACCTCTTTCTCTTTGTTATGGCCTTTCTATTCAATAGAATGCTAATTGTTCCTGGTCCTCCTCCTCCCTCCCCCTCCCTCTCTCTTTTTATTAATCATTTGTATTGTATAATTACAGAAAAGGAGAAACAAAAAACTGTACAAATTTTGAGTCAGAAATAATCATCCTCTAAATAAAAGCTAAATATAGATGCAGATTTGGATAAACCAAGAAACCGAAGGTCCTGGTGTCAGGACAACAACATTTTGCAATTGTTAACAAAACGAATTCAATTATACAATAGGTTTGGGGGTTGTATGCAATAGCCTGGAGGAGCCAAAGAACCAGATGTATATTAGGGAGCTAAAGTGCTTCTTTAGGCACACAAAGGGATTGCTGATTTCCCCTTCTTGGTGCCACATCAACCACCACTCTGGAGGCCCCACTGATATTCAGGAGCAGCTATTTGGGTGGGAGTGTTAGATCAATGTTCTGCGCCACTTAATCTAACAGGAGAAGAGAGCAACACGAGCCTGAAAGGGTCACAAAAACGTTGGTGCAAATGTGGAATACCACACACAGTTCTTTGGATCCTGGTTGCCATTTTCAAATAAAGGAAGTTGTTAGGTTGGAGTACACTCTGGTATTTCCCATCAGGTCTCGTTAAATATAGGAAGGCACACAAAAATGAAGAGAAATTCTTAATCCAATATTTGGCAAAGTGCCAAAGAAATGCTTGCCAATATAAAGCTGATTTAGGAGAAGGTGAACCTGTTTTATCTAAAATGTACCCTGTATTGGATTTGTTTTTGAAAGAATGGTGAAGAGTCAGGTGAACTTACACATACTCATATGCAGTGGTAGTAGCATAAGAGAAGATGAGGAGTTCTGAGACCGAACGGTGGAACTGCAACAGCAACAAGAAGCACATGAGATTGAAGAGCAACAGCCAGCTGAAGCAGAAGTGGAGTATGCTGAGGGGAGGAAAGCCAATGAAGAGGAAACTCCCTGGAAAAGAGTGACAGTTAGGAGCAGAAGAATTAGAAGGCATTCTGCACCGGTGGAACCATTAGAGTTAAGCAACCGCTTTCAGCTTCTGGAGAATGAGACTGAAGGACAGTTTGCAGAGGAAGAAGTACAGGAGACATCATGCAACAGTGACCAAGAGGCAGAGGGTAGGTCAACCAAGAAGAAGAGAAGAGTAGTCGTTGTGGGAGACTCCCTGCTGCGTGGGATTGAAACCCAAGTATGTCGTGAAGACTCATGGACTCGCCAGGTGTGCTGTCTCCCTGGAGCACAGATTAGAGATGTGACTGAAGGGTTACCAAAGCTCATAAAGCCCACGGACACATACCCCTTGCTTCTCATCCATGTGGGAACAAATGATGTCGCCAAGCAGAGCTACAAAGAAATCATTTCAGACTTTGAAGCTCTGGGAAGGAAACTGAAGAACTTTGGGGCCCAGGTAGTTTTCTCATCCATCCTCCCGGTTCTTGGAAGAGGATTAGAAAGGGAAAGAAAAATACTCCAGATGAACGACTGGCTACAAATGTGACGCCAACGTGAGAGTTTTGGATTCTGGGACCACGGGCTACGCTACTTGGAACATGGACTGCTGGCAAGGGATGGGTTGCACCTCACAAGGGCTGGAAAGAATGTGTTCAGCTACAGCATGAAGAACTTGATCAGGAGGGCTTTAAACTGAATCTTATGGGGGCGGGAGATGTAAACTTCGAGGCAACAATGGATGAAGGCCAATGCACCACAGTACAGAGAACAGCTCCAATAGTGCCCCAAAATAGTGTCCGCAACAATGTAGGAACAAAGCCAGACTATAAAACACATGGTCTTCAATGTCTATATACTAATGCCCAGAGCATGGGAAACAAACAGAATGAACTTGAACTCTTATTACATGAAGGCAAATATGACTTGATAGGTATAACTGAAACTTGGTGGGATGACTCCCATGACTGGAATATAGCAATTGAAGGATATAGCTTGTTCAAAAAGAACAGAAAGAACTGGGCATGTTTAGCCTGGAGAAGAGAAGATTGAAGGGAGACATGATAGCACTCTTCAAATACTTAAAAGGTTGTCACACAGAGGAGGGCCAGGATCTCTTCTCGATCCTCCCAGAATGCAGGACACAGAATAATGGGCTCAAGTTAAAGGAAGCCAGATTCCAGCTGGACATCAGGAAAAACTTCCTGACTGTTAGAGCAGTACGACAATGGAATCAGTTACCTAGGGAGGTTGTGGGCTCTCCCACACTAGAGGCATTCAAGAGGCAGCTGGACAACCATCTGTCAGGGATGCTTTAGGGTGGATTCCTGCATTGAGCAGGGGGTTGGACTCGATGGCCTTGTAGGCCCCTTCCAACTCTGCTATTCTATCATTCTATGATTTGTTAGAGCAGCTGGCAACTTTTATGAAGTTAAGAGTTGGTTCTCATGGCTGTATTTACATACAGTGAAGGTCAGCATTCCTTGCTACTAACACCAAAGTTAGATAATGCACAGTGTGGATTTTACTTGCTGATAAAAGTGTGCCTTTCTTTGCTGAAGGAAGTTTTCTTTCCTGCCAATAAAGAACCCCCCTTTCACCTCCTTGATGAAGGGAGGGAGGTGTGTATGTGTCTGGTGACAGTCTTCAACTCAGTGAGACAAGCCTTAAAAAATCCTCTGCAGATTGGCCTGCTACCTGTTCTCACCTGAGAGGGGAAGGCACATCACCTGCTCAGGAAACAAGCCTGGGGCAATGCATCCTGGGAACCAATGCAACCCCAACTGAGTGGGCCGGATCTACCAATTGAGGGCCATGGGTAGGCTTTATCTTTGCTTTTATTATCCGCCTCTATTTTTTTAATCAATAAATTACCATTCTTTCACACAAGCGGACATGAGTATATTGGTACCTATGAATCTGTTCCGTGTGGGTGCCGGCTGCATCAAGACAAACCCCCAAATGGAGTCCTTGTTTGCAATAGTTTTGCCATAGTTCAGGGCTGATTTGAATTCATGTAACATAGCATGAAAACCACAGATGTGTGTAAATAACCTGCATTGAATCTCTTGATAGACATTTGTGGGTGGAACCTGTTGTCTTTGCTTCTTCCCCCCTCTTGCTTCTTTGCTCACATACTACAACTGCTTTCCCCAACCCAGTGCCCTCCAGTTGTTTTGCGACTACTACTCCCAGCATTCCTGTCCATTGTCCAAGCTGCTGGGGCTGCTTGGATTTGAATTCCAAAACATGTGGAGGAACCAGGTTGGCGAAGGGTTTGCTATAATTTAAGAGCTGGAAGCTTGAAAGAACAGGGCACCTCTCTCTCTCACACACACACCCGGGCCAGCCCTATCATTAGGCAGTGTTATTTCAAGTAGCAGATGCTGGGAGGTGGCAGAAAGGGGCCCATCTTTACTACCCCCCCCGGTGCCTCTGAATTGCCGCTGCATTGGTTATATGACGCAGCCGCCGATTTGGCACCACCGTGGGGCAAAGAGGTGAGGACGCTCAGGAAAAAAGCTGGGGACTTACCCTGATTTTTCCTGCAGGAGCAAGGTCAACACGGCTGTTCTGCCGTCTGTCCTTACTCCGGTGCTGCGCCAGGGGCATTCCTGGGTGGAAGGCAACCCTGGATTGGTCTCTGGAAGGGGAGGGGTCAGACCCAGCAAGCCTCATGGCCACTGGAAAGCCTGCGCTGCCTCCCTCCATCACAATTGCTTGCCATCACCCTGCAGCAGTGATACCGTAGGGTTTGGCAGTGAAGCGGTGCTGTGAAGTCTGCCTCAAGGTACAGACCTGTGGCCCATGCAGCCTGCCCTGTGCCTGCTAAGCTAGCCTTCTGGAGGATGCTGTCCCACCACCAGTGTTGAAGGAAGATTCAGCTCAGCCCATTTTTGCATATGGAATGAGAGGGGGAACCATCTTTTCCTTTGACTCTGGCAGCAAAATGGCTTAGGCCAACCCTGCCCCCCTCCACACCATAGTGTGGCCAGATGGACAAATTATGTGCTAAAATGTACTTTTTTAACACAACTACTAAAAGGGTGTGGTAGCCCTGTCCACCTTTTCATCTGGGCAACCTAGTACACTGACATTTCTGTTAGAAAGCCCTGCATGTAAGGTGATAGTCTCCATAATTAGAAATGATAAGAAAATAAGCTTAACTCCTGAACTTCTCAGGCAAGCTACTCCTACTCCTTTCTATGCAACTCTTAAAGGTGCAGAAAGCCTCCCAGGATTTATACTGAGAAATTTATACTTCCGGGATTTTTGGCAACCTGGTCACAGCTGTGTGACTCCACCAAAGTTCTCTTCTCCTGGCTTCCATCTGACAGCCACAAAGGCTTCTTCTCCCTATATGTGATGTTAATAAAGCCTCACTTTCTCCAACTCCATGCTTCCACCACCTGTTGCTTCTTCTGCTTCTTGTATGTCATCTCACTGCTTTTAGCTATCCTGAATCTCCAGAGATCTTCCATCTCCCCCACTTTTTCACTCAATTTGCTGTATTTAATTCCATTAAATATTCTGTTCACAATGTTCAGCCAGTTTTCTTCTGGGTCCTCTGCCTTTTTATTTCCCTGTCTGCCATCAATAAACAATACAATTCTCCATCTATTCCCAGGAACTCTTCTCATAATATATGTCCCTAGAACCTACATTCAATATTTCTAGAACTATCCCTTTTCCAACAGATCCGAAACTTAGAATTCTATTGCTGTCAGCTTCTTTGTCCAAGAAGTTGAAATGTTCATAAATATTCTATCACAACACAGCAACTTAGCTAATCAGTGCCAGAGCTGAGGCTTCACCACCATTAGAGCAATACAATATACCTGCAAACAGATATAAAGGAAGAGAAGTATTCATGGTTCATTGTAAATATGTGCTTAACCTTTTTCTGGGGTAAAAAAATCTTCTATTATTTTGATTAGACAAAGTAAAATAAAAAGAAAAGGCCTTTTTTAAAAAATAAACAAACAAACTGTGCCTCGTATCAGAAGAGGTTATGAGAGTTTCTATGTGTACAAAAGATGGACTGGTGATGAAGATGCTAATAACCTAATTAAGTAACAGACCCATCTTAGTGATGGTGCCAATATTATGGAATGCCCTCTGTTTAAAGGCCCATCAGCTCAATGACTTTTGGCCACACTTTAAAGACCTTTCTGTTTCACCTGTCTTTTAATGTGTGATTTTAAATATGCATACTTGCTACTTTTACATTTTCTGACATTCTTCTTCTGCTGTCTGATATACTTTTTAAAATAGTTCTACTGTAGTTTATTATTTTTATGTTTTAAGTTTGTACACCACTTTGGACAAAACACAATTAGGTGCAATCTTATGCATGTTTAGATGCGGAAAAAAGCCCTACTGGCTGGGGGATGCTGGGAGCTGTAGGACTTTTTTCCTGTCTAAACATGCATAGGAATGTGCTCTAAGTTGTCCTACTGATGGAACTATGTCTATAGGTGGAATTGTTTGTTCATGGGTGGTGTGTGTGTTTCCTTCTCCCTGCAGTTCTTTGGCACACATTCAAAATCTGCTCCAGAGAGTTGGGGGTCCACCCAGAGCCCCTTTTCATGGGGACGATGTGGGAATTACAGGATTGGAGGAGAAAGTCCTGCAGTGTGATCAGAAGTCCACTTATGCAACATTGGATTCTGCTGTAGGTATTCTTTTCTTTCAGAAAAATACTATATTGATGATGATGATGACAATGATGATGATAATGTACGATACAGGGCCAACAAGATTTTTACACCAGAAACTTGGTTAAAAATAAAGCATGTCAGTAAAATTCAATGTCATAATTAAAGAGGAATATAAACTCTGAACAATTGTAATATCTAATCTGTAAAACAAACCTACAGTTGTAAACCCAGCCAGGTAAAATAATCATCTTCATATGATTTCATTAGCAAAGGCTGTGAACCAGGAACTCCCCAGGTGTCACCTCTTTAGTTTGTGACTTCAGCAAGCAACCAGCTTCATTTCTATACCCTCATCTGCAACATGGAGAAACTAATACTTCTGTAACTTACATGGCATTGGTAAGGTTGCTCAGCTGTTATGTGAATGCTGTGAAAACTCAAAGAAGTCCTTTGAATACTCAATGTATAATAATAATAATAATTCACAGCAACTATAGCTGAGTCCTGATCTACACCAAGCAGGGTATGACACTTTGAAAACGGCTTAAGAACTGTATATGTAGTGTGTCCTGGGCCCCAACAGTTGTCACTACTGTTATAAACCATTATAAAGCAGTAGTGTAGACCCTGCCCTGCAGAAATGCTTGATACTCTCTATGAAAAAGCAAACAAATCTAGCAGGTTTTGCAGAAGGAAGCCCATTGTTCTAGGCCAGTAGATGACAGCTGTGATTACTGCATCTCCAAATAGCAAAGGCGACTGGAGATTCAGTGATTTGTTGACCTGCCTCTGACTCATCTGTTTGCTAATTCTTTGTCTTCTCTGGCTATGGCAACAAAGAGCTAGGCTGTCTCCCCACAGCTGCTTCTCCCAGAGAGGGCACTAAGCAAGAAGTGGGAGGGAAAGTACCTCCCAGAAGACCAAAGGTAGCTACATTGGCCTTGAGAAAAATGACAAAATCCATATTAGTGTAATGACCTTTATTCGGCCAACCGAAAAGACACCCAAAAATGTGTGCAAGCTTTTGAGATCTCCAGATCTCTTCATCAGGCAAGATGTTACACAAAGCAGGTAGAGAAAATAAAAACAAAGTTTAGTTGATTTTGCAGTCATGTCTGCATCCTGTTCACAGTCTTGAGACAGAAGGGGGCAGGATGAGTCTGCAGACATTCAATGAGGCTCTTGCAGGTGATAGGCAGGAGTTTGGCAGTATTGCTGCTGTTTTTGTGTTCTTTCTGGGTGAGCAATTGATCAGCAGAGTCAAGTGTGGCTTTTGCAGAAGGACCAGTAGCAAATGGTGAGAAAATGGATAGCAACGTTTGTCCTTAGAAGTTATCAGGAGTGACAACTATGCCAGTGCTTTATAGCACACTGAAGCACACTGACAACTGTTGGGGCACAATCCACATTCCATACACCGCTTTGAAAGCATTATTTCCTGCTTTTTAATCCATAATCATAATGATTTGACACAAAGTGTAGATCTGGCCAGTGCTTCACCAGACTCCACAGGTCCCTTTGGATAGTGCTGCTGATGAACCCATCATCATCATCACCATCACCATCACCACCACAGACCCTGGCCTGCCCACCAAAGCACTTACCTGCTGTTGACCCTCTCCCATCCACCCATCCAAGACTCTCATCTCCCCCTTCACCTGAATTTCAGCAGATTCAGAATCCTTCAGATCTCCCTAAACTGTTGCAAATAACTCTAACCATCAGTGCACAGTGATAATATAATCAGCATATGCAGGTTTTATAGGACTCTATATGCATAATATTAGCCACCGAACCACGTACAAGCTTACGTGGGACCAGCATACCTAGCAGAGAGCCTTCGCTTACATACACCCAGATGACACTGAAGATCTTCAGAGGAGGTCCTGCTGGTTATTTGAATGTGAAAGGAATGTCACCATGAAGAACCTTGACAGTGGGCCTTCTCTGTAGTGGCACCCAACTTTTGGAAAACCTTCCCTCGTGCAGTTCAGGAGGAGAAAATGTAACATCTTTTAAATGGTTCCTAAAAATATACCTTATCACACAGGCTTTCCATGGTCTGTAACTGCTGCTGGGTTTATTTTGGTTTTATGTAGTCTTTTAAAACTTTTAAGCTTTATATTATGACTTATTTTTATGGTTTTAATGGTGAACTGCCCAGAGAGACTCAGCTATTCGGCAGCATAAAAGTGTAATAAATAAATAAATAAATAAAATTGATGGTTCAACAATAGCACTATGCAGGCATTCAGCTGCCTCAAGTGAGGGTTAAAGGTAAAGAGGGGTTTGTGCTTGTGCACACACACTTCCTGCCCCCGACACCTCCATCTTCTCACACCTCTGCATTGAGCAGGGAGATCTGCAGGGGATTCTACTCAGATTTGGTTGACCACAAGAAGGCAGCACTGCACAATTGGGAACCCTGATAAAGCAACGTGACTAGAAGCCCTCACAAACCTTCCGCCTCAACACTGAACAATTTGGAACCAGTCAGGTGGAGATGATAGGGGCAGGGCTTGCGTTTGTGTTCATACCGCCATCCTACATTTAGCCACCATGTGACCAGGTTGAATGTGTACATAGGGCTAGTTAGTGCTGGTATTAACATTCAAAGCACTAAATGGCTTGGGTCCAGGCTATCAGAAGGAATGCCTCCTCCCATGTGTACCTGCTGGACCCCAAGATCATTTTCAGGGGTCCTTTTCCATGAGCACCTGCCAAAGGAAGTAAGGTAGGTGGCTACCAGGAGGAGGGCCTTTTCTGCTGTGGCATCCCAGGTGTTTAATGAACTCCTTAGACAGGTTCACCTGGCTCCTACATTGTATTATTTCCAGCACCAGGTGAAGACCTTTTACTTTGCCAGTATTTTAGCATTTTACCATCCTAGTCTTTTAACTCTGCTGTCTTAAATCTGTATTTTAAGTCTGTGTTTTAAATCTCTACACTGCTGCTCGGTTTTATTCTGGTGGCTCTTTTGTATTGTAGTTTTAAGCTCCCAGATTATATTTTATGTTGTACTTATGGTTTTAATTTTTGTGAACTGCCCAGAGTGCTTCAGCTACCGGGTGGTTGTAACAGCCTGCCAGGACTCACCGGGCCAAGTCATCTTTCTTCCCTTGCTGAAGATTTCTATGTAGAGAGGCAGCAGGGAGATGAGCCTGTGCATAAAGTTAAAAGGGAGCACTGTTTGGGAAGGGCTAGAGCTGATAAGGGCATCCCAGCCCAGCTGGGGGAGAATGAAGCTGCAGCAGCAACAACTGGGCTTCACCAAGGTGCTGCTATAAAGCTCAGGGAAGGAGCAGGAAGAGGAGGGAGCTGGTGAGAGAAGAAGGGAAGACAGGTTGGAGAGAGTGGCTTGAGAGAAAGCAGACAGACAGACCCTCTCTGCCAAGGTGGATGCTGGAGAAGTGTCTTCGCTGCAGCCACCCCCAAGGCTTCCTTTGCTGTGAGACTCGGACATGCTGGGCTGGCAACCCCAGCAAGGCCTCAGGCATATTCAAGCCTGAGCTTAGCATCTTTATCTGAGGCACCTAAAAAACCCAATCTGCTGCTTGGTCTGGAGAGACTACCTCCCGTGAAGGAAAACCAGGAACAGTTGCTAACTGAAAGGCCAGTACTTCAAAAAGGAAGACTTGGACATTTTTGTAATTTAAAGCCAGAAAGGGAGGGAAGTAGGAGTAATTCCTTGCCCTGATTTGGACGTCTATATGCTTGCTTTGCCTCAGTTCTGTACCTGGAGGCAAAGACTTACAAATAAAAGCTGCCTGCATTTATTGGTGGACTCTTGTGATTATGGAGGCTATGGAAGGTTCATGATAGTAGTACTCTTCAAATACTTGAAAGGTTGTCACAGACGGGGCCAGGATCATCCCAGAGTGCAGGATATGGAATAATGGGCTCAAGTTACAGGAAGCCAGATTCCGGCTAGATATGAGGAAAAACGTCCTGACTGTTAGAGCAGTACAATGGAACCAGTTACCTAGGGAGGTTGTGGGCTCTCCCATACTAGAGGCATTTAAGAGGTATGCTTTAGGGTGGATTTCTGCATTGAGCAGGGGGTTGGACTCGATGGCCTTACAGGCCTCATCCAACTCTACTATTCTATGATTCTATATAAGCAGCTGTGTTAATCCACACCAGCAAACCAATTCTAGCAGTTTTTGTCTCTATAAGGAACAGAATCTTAATTACCCATTCAAGACCAAACCACCCCCAAATACTTCACACCCACAAGTTGATCTGTCAAAACCTCAGTCCCTCCTCAACTACAGGCCTAGGCTTCTTTAACGATTCACACATCATTATGCCATCACAATATGATTTAGGTGTGGCCCCATTCATTTTCCAGCAAACCGTTTGTGCATTTGGTAAGATTTGTGCTATATGTAAATGGGTCAGGCTGCAACACTATGTGAAGCAAAAATCAGTACATGAAATTGCAGATTTCAGGTGGTCAATATTCACTTGTACGTGGTGAACACCTTTACTGATATTGTTTTCCCAGTGAGCAAGCACAAATCATATTTACTAGACCTAAATTTAGTTTTTTCCCGTGCGCTAATTGTGTGTTGTTAAGGGGACACTAGTGCCCCAGCAACCTTTATGTTTCAGCATGCAATTCAAGTCTCATTTCTTGAGTGCAATTTCCATTTCATATTCTATATAATGAAATTGTAGAGCTGTCTTTGTTGACAAATGAGTATATAATGACTGTCATCACCCATCATCTACAGTGGCACTTCATAATCTATCCTAGATTTTACTTAAATATCTCCTGGAAGGCAAAAATATTCTATTACAAATATACTTTTTAAGGAGACAAATTTTCCATTGGGTTTCAGATTCGAGCCCATAGATTCCAGTCATCAACAGAAAACACTTTGACATCAATAAGTTACACCTATTCAAGAGGCTTGGGGCTGAGGTCTTTTTTTTAAACCTCCTTTGCAGTTGTGCAGCACAGCTCTATGCACGTTTACTTGGAAGTAAGTCCCACTGGCTTATTGCCTAGTTAATGTGATTAGGATTGCAGTCTTAGTCTTAAAATTTCAGTATCTGTTTCTTTGTCCAAACCGTTTCTCTGTAGTGATATCTCAACCCTATACATTCATTTTTAGTTAAGAACATAAGAAAAGCCCTGCTGGATCAGTACATCTAGTCAAGCTCTCTGTTCACACAGTAGCCAACCAACTGCTCATGGGAAACCCACAAGCAGGACATGAGTACAACAGTATCCTCCCATCCATGTTCCCCAGCAACTGGTATACAGCTTCTGATTCTAGAGGAAGTGTATAGTCATCAGGACTACTAGCCACTGATGGCTTTCTCCTTCAGGAATTTGTGTAACCTACTTTTAAAGCCATCCAAATTAATGGCTATCGCTACGTCTTTTGGTAGTGAATTCCATAGTTTGTCCATGTACTGTGTGAGGAATTGCTACCTTTTACTTGTCCTGTTTCGCCCACCAATCAGCTTCATGGAATGACTCCACTGGGTTCTAGTATTATGAGTGAGGGAGAAAAATGTCTCCCTATCCACATTCTCCATACCATGCATAATCTTGTACACCTCTATCTGGTCTCCCCTTCCTGGTGAGGGATCTCTAATTGGTCTCACAAGTGGCACCATTATTCACAAAATGCATTAAGTATACATTATATACATTAAGTATACAATATATACATTAAGTATATATTGTTTCTGAAATATTAATGTTTTCCTAATGTTTAAAATAAAAGAATCTGGGTATTCCTCTTCCTACATCATTTTTTTCTTTAATTGAGGAGATGAATACAACACACTAATTTATCAGCTTTAACAATATCAATGTTTTGATAGACTTAAATATTTCAGAAAGGCTCCAAAAAGAAGGGAGATTTATTCTTATCCGATAAAAAGAAAATATTCAAGGGGACAATTCCCACTTTTCAGTTGTTCTGACTCAAAAACTCTCATCACTTATATTATTGTAGATAATGAGGCACAAAAAGTCTCTTATCAGCTCCTTGCAGAATTTTGGTATTAGCCACAGAGCTGGAATAACACACGAATGTAGCCATTCTTTCACATGACCTTTGATCATTCACAGAAATTGAATCTTCAGCTAAGATGACGGCTCAAGGTGACAGCTTGAGAGGCTACAATGTGAGATGGTGGTATTTCGGAAAAACGATCTGTGGGCACAATCCAGCCCAAATGAACAACTGTACTGTTTGAACGATTTTCATGGCAGAGATAAACATATGCTTAATTCTCTGCCATTAAAATCAAATGGGCTTAGACATGCTTAATTTTGGATTGCACCATATGTGAATGAATACCAATATTTTATAGTTCTGTAGCACTTTCTTTTTTAGAGCTTTGGCTATTAGGTGGTAGAACATAAATACATAAATAAATGAAATTGTTTCATTTCATAGAACCATAGAATAGTAGAGTTGGAAGGGGCCACCAAGGGTGAGGAACCTCTTTCAACCTGAGGGACAAATTAAATTTTGGAGATGCTCTTGGCAGTGGGGAGCACATTCCAGTGGTGACCGGCGCTAAAGGCAAAGTGGGAAGGGCAAAGGCAAAAGGCGTGGGACAAAAATACAAAAATACCAGCATAGTATTTTACCAGTGAAAATACCAGCAAGCTCCTGCTGCTAGTAATAAAGCCTTAGGAGAAGCAGTTCAACCTTTCAGAATGGGGAAAACACTGTACAAAACCCAGGAAATGACAAAAATGATTTGGGGCTGGGGAAAGAGGGGCGTAGCTCAGTGTGATAGAGCACCTGCTTTGCATGCAGAAGGTCCCAGGTTTGATCCCTGACATCTCCAGGTAGAACTGGAGAACCCTGAAACTGGAGAACCCTGAAACCCTGGAGAGCTGCTGCCAGTCAATGTCAACAATACTGGGCTAGATGGACCAAGGGTTTGACTGACTCCGTATAAGGCAGCTTTCTATGCTCTTATGTAATGGGGCTTGACCACCTGGGGAGTCTTGAAGGCTGGATTGGGTCCCCAGGAGGGCGGAAGTTGGTCCTCAGGGCCCCACCCATGGAGCCTTCCTTTCTTGCCTCTCTCCTGTTGGCGGATTTGCTGCTGCAGGGGAGCAGCGCCGATGTAGCAATAGGAAATGTAATCTGCCACCCCTCCAGAACCACCACCTGACCATGGGATTCGCCTTGCATCATGGGAGGGCCAGCCCCGAGGAGCACGTTCTGTATTTGTGCCCTGTGGCAGCTTTTTCTACAGAAATAAAAGTGACCGGTTTAAGCATGTTTTTTTTAAAGTGTTTATAATGTCATATATAGTTTTGTCCTAAGCTGCATAGCAGAATTAGTACTAATTTAGCATCTGTGTTCTGTTCTCCATGGATTCTTAATTATCACAGATTTAACTGGGAGCCTCTGTCAGGCTTTCATGCTTTTAACATGCTGACACATTAGCTATACTAATGGTATAATGGTATAAGCATGCATTTTCCTGTGTTGCAATGCAATTTTACCTTCTTATGTCAGGTGGTAAATTTGACTTAAGCTGCTGAATTTCACCAAGACAATGCATTCTTTCACCATTATATGCTACAATACTAAGTTGAACTGCATACCTAGAAAAGAGACCTTCCCCCAAATTGTGCAAGCCTCTATTTTGACAACATTACAAGCCATTTTATTTAAAAAGAAAGAGATTCAATAAATTATATTGCAGCCAGGACTTTGGAATCCTACATTTAATAAAAAGGGAGTTTTCTTCTGACTCAAATGTAACTTCTGGCTGGCGTAGTATTACAAGCAGGCATAGAGGTCACAGAATGCTTAGGGACTGCATGCATCAGCCTTCCACAACCTGCTGCACTCCAGGTGTGTTGGACTACTCTTCTGGGAGAGGAGGAAGTTGTAGTCCAACAAATCTGGAGGTACCAGGTTGAAGAATCTTGGCTTCAATGCACCAGCACCAGACGTAGCAGCACTAGGGCATTTCACCAGAACAGCAGGAATTAGCCTTGCAACACGGCCAGGGCTGAAACATACAAACCTTGCAACACAGCCAAGCCTGAAACATCTGAAACACAGCCAGGAATGAAACAATTGGCCTTGCAGCCAGCCAGGGCTGAAACATATGGGCATAGATGGGTGGGTGGGAGACCTGGTACACTATCCTACGGCTTAGGGTATATTTATTTTATTTATTTATTACATTTATATACTGCCCCACAGCCAAAGCTCTCTGGGCGGTTCACAAAAGTTAAAACAATAAACATTAAAAAGTATACAACATTTAAAAACCATCAGAAACATAAAAAACAACAGTATCCATTTAAAAAACAACAGTTCTGGGGTCTGTTAGAAAACAAACTTAGTGCCGTTAAATGCTGTTAAATGCCTGGGAGAAGAGAAAAGTCTTGACCTGGCGCCTGAAAGATAACAGTGTTGGTGCCAGGTGAGCCTCTAGTACTCAGAGGTCCCAGTCTGGGATACAAACCATTTACATGATGGGAAAACGAAACGAAATGGTAGATCATGTCTGATGATGCTTATATACACTTAGGTTTATATATGCATATACATGAGGTATCTTCCAGCTCTTGTCAAATTTGCAGGGGCAAAACAAGCTGTGTTGTGAACCATGAGCTGCTGTCCCATCACTTGCCCATCACCGAGAAAGAGGACAAAAGAAGGTTTGCATAAAATCTGCATAGACTAATTTATATGTACAGAGCCAAACATAAAAAAATAATTACGATAGTTTAAACAGAAATACAATACACCTCAACATAGTGGGGAAGACTGTGACAGCTGACCTGCATGGCTGCACAGTTTGCTGTCCAGGTACTGTTGATGGACAACCTCAGGGCTCCTGCTGCTCTCCCATCTTAAGGTCCTTTATCTTAAATCAGACTTGGACTGATCCTAGACAGCCTTCAAACAGAGGATTCAACTTTGAGAGCCCTTCAAATGAAGGATTGTCCTCTGTAAAGTAGAACTCCTGGCCACTTTAACAGGCCACCTCACAAACAGAAAAAGAGTGCAAGCACCTGTACATCGAACTCTAAGATATGTAGTTTGAGAACTACAGAGAAATGTGCTCCACACACCATATGCATGAAAGGGGTTGCATTGTTGGGGCTGCCCCTGATGTCTCATAGATTCATTGGCCCCAACCTCTGCCATGTTCAGAGGGACCAGTGCCAGGTCAAGATATTTTCCTACATGAACATTCCCAATCCCCACTGCTATAGCCTACACCTTAAAAAGTCTCAGACACCAGTTCTTGCCTTCATCAACCCCTCCTCCTGGTGCTGCCTGATGCAGATCTTTTGACAGGGATGCCCCCAAATTCCAGTCTTCCCTTAGGATGTAAAAGAAGGTCACATAATGTTTTGGTCACATTCTGTTCCAATGTATAGATTTGTACATATGTAATGAGTTGAACAAAAATGTGGAGTTCACAGGCTTCCTAAATGGCTAGTAGACCTGTGTAATTTGGCTTAACTGGCAGCTTCATAGTTAATGGACAAGTCTTTCACAAAGGCTGACAAATCTACAGCTTTTACCTTGAAGCTGTTTTGAAGTGAAGATAAGGGTGAAGCTGTTTTGTCCCTTTCTTCTGAGCTGGGAAGTTCTCCCACTCACTTCTCCTGAATCTGGTCTGTCAGCAACTCACCTTGGGGAGACACACTTATAAGAACAAGCCCACTGGCCCTGCCCTTTGGTCTTGTTTCAGGGGGCAATGTGCATGCCCAGCCTGGAGAACTTTTGTGGCTCAAAGGACAACTTCTCTCTATCATAGGGCCCCAAGAGACACCCAGCTATGAGAGCTTGATTAGCTGGAAAGAGGCATGTGTTTTCTATGCATAGATATTCTGCAGTTTACTGATAGTTTTTTTCTATCAATAAACTGTCATCTTTTTACACATGTGGCTTTGTTTCATCTTTGTAATCTAAAGAATCTAATTTGACTAGGACCTGGCAAGATTAGGCTTCCAGATCAAACACAGTTCAATAAACATTGGGTTGTGTTTTTTTGGGGTGGGGGAGAGCTTTATCATTGTTCATGGGTCTCAAGGAACAGTGACTAGAGTCAATGTTCAAATCCCAGATACATAAAGGTGTGTAACAATAGCCAGTTTTGCCCTTTTAGCCCCTTTTAAAATAGAAAATTACTGAGAGAGAGAGAGAGAGAACAAACTGAAGAAGTAGCTGTGGAAGGTGATTCATAAGACTTTCTCCAAGTTCCATTTCCATTCTCCAAATCACTAACAATCCCCCCCCCCCATCCCCGGTGAGGTTCAAAAGGCAAAAATATGTTCACAACGGAGGAGTTCTTTTGGAGCTGGGAAAAGGTTAACCCCATCTCTTTCCACCATCACCCACTCCTGAACCAGTTTAAGTAATCTGATCCTCATTGAATGATCTTGGGCAAGTCACTATATTCCTCAATCTAGCCTACCTTATAGGATTGTTGTGAAGATAAAATGCTGCTCAGAAATCCTTGGAGGAAGGACCTGTTATAAAATATAACAAGTCTAAGATTGTCCAGCCCTGATACCAGAAATTATTATTATTATTTATTTATATAGCACCATCAATGTACATGGTGCTGTACAGAGTAAAACAGTAAATAGAAATGACGAAGGCTTAGAGAAAAAGTCCCAGAGCTACAGGTAATCAGAAAGTAAGAAGATGGTGGTTCAACCTTCCTAACTAGTGTTCCCCATTTGATATTAAAATTCGATTCTCTCTCCCTACCCCTCACCCTACATCATGTTCTTTTTATATGAATGGGGTTGTCATGACTACTTTGACCCTAATACTTATATTCTGGATATACGCCTTTGATTTTTACACACACACACACTGACACACACAATGGATGTTCACTGTTTGGTGAATATTGGCATTCACATATGGATGCTAACAATTCCAGGTGAATTTCATGAACGTGAAAGGAGACATATATTTCTCTAACAGTGAATACTGCCACCAATGATGTTTACATAACTGTCAACATTCACCTGGGTATTTTTTGAGGTTCTGGACATTTATATCTGATGAAAGCTTATGCCAGAATAAATTTCTTAGCCTTTAAGGTTCCACATGACTCTTTGTTGTTTTTGCATGTAAATACTGTCAATTGTAAAGTTTTGTCGAATATTGTTATTCACCAAATTCCTGAAATTTCAGACATTCTCCAGTTACAAAAGATTTATTAGTTCCTAAGGGGTTGTTAAACCAAAGATGCTGCTACATATCTGGGGAGATTGAGGCAACTAAATTTGCATTATCAGATATAATTCTTTTCTATATAACATATATTATTAATCAGGTTCACTGTGAGTCACACATGCTAGATATTGGCAATATTTCCAAAGTTGCATGTTAGAAGAGAAGTCTTAAAAGGATTTTGATAGGTCACATTGAACCAAAGACACAAGCACAGCTTTTAAACATAACACCAAAGGTAATGAAACACTGTATTAAAAATTATCCAAAATAAACCTTCAGAAAGAAACAACCATTTTATGATAATTTCGTGAAAGATCTGGGCAAAACAGAATGGCCTCAACAACCTTTCATATTACTCTCTTTCAACAATGAAAACCAAACAGCCCACAGAAAATTAAATCAAATCTGCAGTGGTTCGAGGACAACCTTTTACTCCCCTACCTTTAAAAATCTATTGTCTTTTAAAATGTGTAGGCAGGTTGTCAGATGGTTAAGTTTGCCTTTCCTTACATAATTCATTTTCCTTTTAATACGATGGCAATTTATTATGAAATTCAAACAGAGAGAGTGCAAAAGGAAGCCTCCAGTCATTTCATGTGAAGCCAAATTGAGAGCTGGTGCTGATTCTCCTTGCACAAGGAGGGATTCTGAGCTTCCTAACCTCAGCGCAAAGTACATCCTGCAAAACACAGACAGCTGGAGGAGTTGCAAGAACAAGGGCTTTAGAAGGAACAACAAGATTTTTTTTAAAAAAAATCTAGATCCAGAGAACTGACAGTTTTCAAACACAAGCAGAACCTGTCAAAGTTTTTCTCTCAAAACTGGAGAAGGAGGGAGGGGTAATGGGATGAAAACAACCAGGAGCTTTTGCAACAAACACTGAATGTACCCATGTTTCAAGGGATAGCGCATCTTGAACGAGTGCCTATCAATTGGCTTTGTCTTCAGGGATGTTTGAATAAAGACAGCTAGCAGTATAGTTCTGCTAGCACTAAAGCTCTCAGCGCACTTGCTTGGGAGAAAGTCTCCTTGAACTCAGTGGGAGTTGTGTCCATGTCCATATACATTTTAAGTGGGTTATTGTCAGCTAAACAGAAATCCAAACGGAAGCTATGGCAATAGACTGAAGAAGGCCCTGGAGGAATGAACATCAGAAAGGGGGAAACAGTGGTAAATTCCTGGCCATAGTTTCCAAACGCCATTCCATCTGCTCCCCATAAAGCCCATAGTCACCATGGAGTTTCTTACTAGTTATTCAAAGGTGTAGTCCCTCCTCAAGAATACCAGATGCAGGAGAAGACAGGACGCCTTGTACCCTGAATATTTATGCAGAAAAGAGTTTCTGCAGGTGGAGCTCGTGTCAGTCACAGTACTATTTCCTCTTCTGGGCACCTGTTACAGGTACAGGAGCCTTGTCCCCTTTTGCATCTGGGCGCCCTCCTGACCCTGTAGGCATTTCCCTTCATGCTCCCGGCCAGCGGCGGGGACGCTCATTCCCTACAGGCGTCCTGGCACAGCCCTGTGCTGTAGCGCTAGAGTGGGCAGCCAGCCGGCGGACTTCCCGTGGGCCAGCGCTAAGCAGCAAACACACGCGCAGCGAGAGGCTCGCAAGCGTCCCGCTGAGTCGCACGCACGTCTCACCTGCAGGCGAGCTCCGCTCATCCCATGCCCAGGAAAGGGTCCGCACACTGGCATCTCCAGTCAGCCCCAGGCTTGGGAATCCCTAAGGGCAGAGGGAAGATAGTCCAGGCTGCGCGGAGGGCCACCGCTGTAAACAGCAACTGAAGTGTAGTGTAGCAGCAGAAGCAGCTGAGACGGCTCTGGCTCTGGCTCTCAGCAGCTGCAGCCGGGCGCTTCTTGCTGCTGCTGCTGCTGCTGCTGCTTCTATTGTTTATGAGCGGAGGAAAGGCAAACCTGGCGCTGTCACTGCCACCTGCTGGACATTCAAATCACTGCTTTATCCAACCCGATTAGGATCCGAAGTCATTCACTCTTCCTTAGAAAGCCCACAAAGACGATTCCCCCAGGCCTCCCTGTAAACAATCTCCCGCTCACTCCACACCATGTGTGTATATAGATTTGTAACTCCGGACAACCCTTCATGCGTCAGATGGAGTGTGCTGCGGTCTGTGAAAGCTTACCACATGTGGTGTTGCAGTTACACAGCTTCCCCGCTTACCTTGCAAATGGCTCTTCAAAGGAAAGCATGCCATGGGTCATGCAGGAAAGTCCATAACTAACTAGAGTAGGTCAGTCATTGTTATTTATTTATTTATTTATTTATTTATTTATTTATTATATTTAACTCCCACCCTTTTTCCTGCTTAACGAACCCAAGGCGGCATACATAATCTGCCTGTTCTCCATTTTATCCTCACAACAGCAACCCTGTGAGGTAGGTTGGGCCGAGAGTCTGTGATTGGCCCAAAGTCACCCAGTGAGCTTCATGGCTGAGGGCAGACTAGAACCATACCTCCCGACTCCCAATCCAACACTTTAACCACTACCCCACACTGCCTCTCCAATATTAATGATTTAGTAAAGAGGTAGGCAACCTGGTGCCCTCCAGATTGTTTGGATTACACTTCCCATAAGCATGGCCATTAGTCAGGGATTATGGGTTGTGTAGTCCAAAACATCTGGAGGGCAACAGGTTGCCTGTCCTAAATTAGTACCGTCCTATAACACATAATCTGTTATCTCAACCAAATCACAAAGGCCAGTATCATAACCATTTTTATGCATAGCCAATGTCTTGAATAATGTCACTTCCACCACAAAGAATCAACACATTTTAGACAATATTCAGAACCCACCTGCCAGCTTTCCTCTTTTGACTTTGCTTCTGTCATTCCTCCCTAAATCTACTTTAAATAATATCTTTGCTTCCGATAGCTTAAGAAACAAATCCAAATATATACTCACATGAGTAGTAATGTTTGTTCCCTAAAATCCCATAGGAGCTGGAATCCAGAAACACACCAAAGAAATACCCAAATGCTTCCATTCAGATCAAAACCATCCCTCATTTGGTCAACACCTATTTCTAGATTACCAATAACTTGAACATTGAATCAGACAAAAGTACTAAATGCTCAGGATGTAAACCCACAGCCACTATAAAATCAATTCCACTATTACAATATGTAAATAATCTGTTATTCTCCACCATGTGTTACCTAAAAAAATAACAACAGCACCTTAAATACAGAAAGCTGCAGCCATCTTTTCAATTCAGGAGCCTTAGATCCATTGATAGAGCTTTGCAGCTTCAGTGTTCAACCGATGGGAGGTGTTCAACCGATTCTGGATGGGCTTGCACTCCCCCTGAAGGAGCAGGTTCGTAGCTTGGGGGTTCTCCTAGAACCATCTTTGTCACTTGAGGCTCAGGTGGCCTCGGTGGCACGGAGTGCTTTCTACCTTCGGTTGGTGGCCCAGCTACACCCCTATCTGGACAGGGATAACCTAGTTTCAGTTGTCCATACTTTGGTAACTTCCAAATTAGATTACTGCAATGCCCTCTACATGGGGCAGCCTTTGAAGACGGTCCGGAAGCTGCAGCTTGTGCAAAATGCGGCGGCCAGATTGATAGCTGGAACAGGGAGGTTTGAGCATATAACACTGATTCTGGCCCGCTTGCATTGGCTGCCTATATGTTTCTGAGCCCAATTCAAAGTGCTGGTCTTAACCTATAAAGTCCTACATGGCTTGGGACAATACCTGATGGAATGCCTCTCCTGACATGAACCTACCCGTACACTGCGCTCAACATCTAAGGTCCTCCTCCGAGTGCCTACTCCGAGGGAAGCTCAGAGGATGGCAACAAGGGAGAGGGCCTTCTCAGTGGTTGCCCCCCGACTGTGGAATGATCTTCCCGATGAGGCTCGCCTGGCGCCAACGTTGTTATCTTTTCGGCGCCAGGTCAAGACTTTTCTCTTCTCCCAGGCATTTTAACAGCGTTTAACAACGTTAAGTTTGTTTTTAATGGACCCCAGAATTGTTGTTTTTAAATGGATACTGTTGTTTTTATACTGGTTTTATGTTTTTTAAATTTTTATATACTTTTAATGTTTACTATTTTTAATTGTTGTAAACCGCCCAGAGAGCTTTGGCTGAGGGGCGGTATATAAATGTAATTAAATAAATAAATAAATAAATAAACCTGAACCACAGTATAGAAAACAGTTCCCTTTTGAAGGAAAACTGCTGAAGTGAGAGACAAAGTTCCATTTTCCTACTAGCTAATCCTTTTTTAAAAAATACTTGCTGCCTCTCTAGCCACACACACAGCTCTTCCAAACACCAGTCAGATATTCCAAAGGGACCCCAGTAAAATACTCCTTCTTTTCTTACAAAAGAATGAAGCAACTGAAACCGCCATAATTTCCCTCTACAATTTAGTCTCTAAGAATTTGGAATTTCCCCCTTATTTGTCCTTATTTTCACATTTCCCCACTTCATTTAAAGCCCCCACTCTCCTTGCTTTCACAGTATCCCTACTACTTTTCTTTCTATTTTTTTGGGGGCAATTTCTTCTCCATCTTTAAATAACCTTTAACAATGCTCCCAGAGAGATGGTTCCTAGCGCTACCAATCAAAAGACACTGTGCACCTTTTATATCCTGTCTTCTCTTTACCTGTGGTCAGAAAAGTCCTGGGACAGATCTACACCAAGCAGGATAAAACAGTTTGAAAACTGTATCTGGAGTGTGTCCAGGGCCCCAACAGTTGTCACTACTGTTATAAACTGTTTTAAAGCAGTAGTGTAGATCCTGCCCTGTTCATGTATTCTGAGCAACGAATAAGGGAGAGCTGAAAGGTCCCCCCCCCCAATGAATCCTGGCCCAAACCCCAATGTCTCTGTGTGTGCCTGGCCTCACATTTATTTATTAATTAAATGTATATCCCTCCTTTCCACCAAAAATGGCATTCAAGGTGGATTCCATTCATTGCCTTATTCATTGCCTGATCTCTCCACAAAGTCTTCAACTAAATGCCACTATAAGCTCTGTTCAGAACTCACCACTGAACATGTGGTGAAGTCAGGGAATGTAGGGGCAGCACCCAGTACATGTATTGAGGCAAAGCCAGTATGAATGGCCCTATCCCCATTTTGAGCCTGCATGAATAAACAAGGCACAGAATGTTTACAACTGGAAGATGATGACATCTAGTTCCCATGCCAAAAATGCATGATTTTCTGTTACTGATTGTCTATCACATTAAGGCTGCATTCCCATTAGGCATATACTATGGAACTGCCATGCATAGTTTATTCACAGTTTATTCACTTTTTTATGGGTCATCTATCATGCAGTCCTCCCCCTCTATGGTTCCCCTCTTGTTTCTTCCATCTATTTTCGAGACTGCAGAAAATCTGACTTTTTGAATGTGTGCAAAGAATGAAACAGTATTACAATTCCTCCCAGTGTTGTCCATTCTTAGGCCATAGCTAGACCTAAGGTTTATCCCTGGATCATCCAGGGGTCAAACCTGTTCATCTAGGTGACACACACAGGATCCAGTGCTCAGGCAGGAGCAAACCCTGGATGATCCCAGGATAAACCTTAGGTCTAGCTGTGGCCTTAGTGCTACATTTCCACCTTTTTTGAAAAGCATGGTTTTAGCATGTGCAGTGATATTTTGGATAGGTAAGGGTGTGGGGTGGCAGAAAGTAGTTCTCCAGATGTTTTGGAGTTCAACTCCATTAACCCCTGGCGATCTACCTTCTGCCCACCCCTGAGCAATAATTTGATAGTGATAAGAGCCACTGGTCTGGAAGTATCTAGATACTATTCCCACCCACCCCAAAGACCTCCATTGGGTTGCTGTTCTTCCATGAATGTAAGCTGACTGGTTCCAAGAAAGACATCTCTGGATTGTTCTGAGGAAGGGAGGTAACTACAATGTCAGTGACACAAAGAGAGAAAGGTTGGAAGGTACCAAATCAGGAGCCAGGAAGCTTGATTCTGACAACTGAGAAACAGCCCATCTAAAACGTTCTCTGTTTCCCATTTGCAACGGTTCCAACCTCCATCCCAGGGTCAGGCATTGCACAGTGAGGGCAGCGGGGTCAGACATGTTCTTCACCCTGTGAAGCTCTTCCATATGCCCAGTTGCTAAATCCGTTCCCAATGGATTGCACGTGAAATACCACCTCTTAAGTCCTGGTGACGCATACGTTCTCGTGTAATGACTGGAGGGGGAGAATCACACTTACCAGCAAGTTGCATGAGGGGGTGGTTGGGGAACACAGTTTTCTGCAAATTACATTGTGCTCTCTCCCAGATGGCATGGTGATGGGCAGGCAAAATAATCACCCTGCTTGTGTTGAGTTGGTTCTTCCTCCGTTTGCTGCTTTCTTCCTGTGTGGATATTGTTTCCGCCTGCATTACTGCAAATATTAGCCCCCCTTAAAACAAACCCCAACCTTCTTCCAAGTAAATTTAGCATTGTCTTCACCCCAAGCTGTCTTTTTTTTTTCATTTTTTACAGAGACATTTTTACAGAGGGAGAGAGAGGGAGCCTACACTGAGTCATCTCCATTAGACACTGAGCCGTTTCTCTGAGGTTTCAAGAAGAATGTATTTATTTAACCAATGCTACTCCACTTAGCCGATTGGATTCATTTCCTGTGGTGAAAGTGTGAGGTTATACTTCAGCTCTTTAAATTCCTTATTTATTGGGACAGAATCCATTTTTTTTAAAGATTTCCTGATTCCTTTATTTGTTAAAATATCCTCTACTCCAACCTAGGGAAAGTGTGTTGGACTACAAATGCCTTATCCCACGTTTGGCTTGTCTGGCTATGGAGGGTGTGTGTGTGTGTGTGTGTGTGTGTAGGGGGGAATGAGGAGATGCGTGGAAGAGCCCAGCATTGGCACCACCAGCCAGAGGAGGAACTTATGGGGTGTTATTAGCCTGTGGGGCCCTCTTCCTGTCCTCGTCCTCCTATGGCTGGTTTGGGTAGGCTATGCTTTGGATAGGGATGGTGATCAATCTGGGGCATTGTTGGTGGTGACAGGTGATGCCTGAGGGCCACCCACTTAGGCTTTTGTGGCCCCAGTGGGGGGATAAGGGTTGCCTGTGGGGCTATCTCCCCTCACACACCAGTCATTTCATGGCCTGGGGGGGATGTGACAGGGGATGTCCCCCTTTTTCCCAAATGGAGAGATTCTGAGGGGGGCTGATTCTATAATCGACATCCAGCAGGCAAAGAATGTCTACCCGATTACATTGACTGGCTAGTGCCAGCATAGTGGAGCAGCTGCCCAGAGATCATCCTTTGCAGATCTAATTCAATAAATATGGTCCAATTTTCAATCCATACAGTTGTGTTGTTTCTTTATTTTCTTGCCTCCTGCACTCACAACTCTCATGATTCTCAGCCAGCATGAGCAGTGGGTGTACTGGCTAGGGATGATGGAACACATCTGGAAGTCTGGGAAAGTTTGTCATAGGAGATGCTCCTCTCAATTGGGTACTGTTCTAGTTTCCTTTTATTATCTCATGTTAAGCTTGTTTGCTTCAATAGGTTCTTAATCAAGGTGTTTTTGTGCAGTTATTAATGCTCAATGTTTTTTTCTCCCTTGCAGCAGTTGCGTACTGAACAAACTCCCCTTTTTACTGAATCTTTTGTCACCTGCAAGCAACGCTGTATTCCCTTCACGTTCTCCTCAGACTTCCACAGAGCGCTGCTTCCATTTTCAGTTCTTCTGTTCTGCTTCCATAGGACCTTGAGAGTCTAGCCTAGCCACAACCAGCCCAAGACATTTTACTGCCCGTGTAGAGAAGCAAATGCCACCCTGCCACAAGCCAAGGTGGATAGTATCCAAGCGAGCCAAGTTATTTTTGCATCTGAGGCAGAAAATCTCACAGGCGAACCTCCCTAGCAGTAAAAATAGAATAACAATAAATTAAATAACTAACGATTTCCTGCCCTTTCATGACAGTAAAAATCTGCTGCCTGAGGTATCTGCCTCACTTTGCCTAATGACAGGGCCAACCCTACTATTAGGCAGAGTGAGGTGACCTGTTAGGGCTGGCCTTGATCGTAGCTTCAGCACTTCACAGAGAAGAGTTATAAATGTCTAAAACTTGAAGGCTTATCTGCTGAAGTTGCACCAACTATAGATAACATTTTTATTTCTAAAGTTGAAGGATTGGATAGCAGCTTATGTGGGGCTTTCAACCATCACTATTTGGATTTTTACAAATTAAACCCTTTTCTTAATAGAATCAATGAGAATAGCACAGCAATTGAAAGAGTCAACATGTTTTGAGGATATTTTTGTTAATAATATAAAGAAAGTACTCTTTCAAATATATTATTTCTTGCTACATATCAGAAACGATAACCCAGAATATGTGGGGAAATGGACATCTAATTTACCACTGGTGATTGCCAAAGAAGAATGGAGTTATTTATGGGTGAAACTTAACAAGTATACCTCACTTCAGGAAAACTACTTTAAAATAATATGTCAATGGTAATTTGATGAAAAATGGGTAAGAATTTATGATTTGTGATGGAAATGTGGAAGAGGAAAAGGGGGTATTTTGTCCATTGGTGGTAGTCCTTTATTTATGTTAGGGGATAAAGGAACAAGTATTGCAAGCGATTAGTGTTATTATTGAAGAAAGATTGAGTTTAGATCCCAAAATATTACTGTTAATGATGCAAAAAGGAATAGTATCTGAAGATAAGGAAGGGATGTTTATTTTATGATGTTGGCAGCAAGGTTAATATACACTAGATACTGGAGGAGATCTTAAATGCCTGAACTAAGAGGCTGTTCTGTTAACTTATGGGACACAGCTGTGCTAAGTAAACTAACATTATGGGTGAAACCAGGGGGGATGTACTGTGAATTGCTTTCAATAAGAGTGGATTTTTTCATATGATACTGGGATGCAAGAGAAACACAGTAGCTGGAAATCCGTTCCCACAGGGGTTTTATTGGATTACAGTTCTATTTTGTGTGTTGATTAAATGTTTTTCATTTTTAAAAATAAAACATAAAGCAGAAAACAGTTGTACTATCTGAAGGAAGCTTGCTGCCTGTGAACACACTGTCAGCTGTCTTCTGTCTCTAGCATACCAAATGCTAGAGAATCAAATGCTCATCTGCCATCCCTGTCTCTCTCTGCTCACTTATCTGCTTGGTTGTTACTGATGTCCTTCTCCTCCATCTGGGAAACTGAGAACCAAATTAGAGATGACATTAAATGCATCTTTAACAGGCAACCTTAAAAATGTCCATAGCATTACCTGGGGGCAGGTGGGGAGAAGATATTTATCAGGATTGCAGCAGGCATGGAGGAAGAATTTAACCCTTTTCTCTGATGCTACAGTTCTAAGGAAAACCTCTCCTTCGATGCTGACATTTCCTTTGGGAGGAAATCCACAACTGACACCAACTAACCATGGTTAGTTTGAAACTAGAGTTTTAAGCCTACTTCAAACCCTATTTACAAAAGTAGTTTAAAGCTAACTATGGTTCGTGTTAATCTCAGTGCAGTCATACAATGCCAGTCATAGCATTTGAGTGGGGAAAAGGAGAAACAAAGGCACCCCTGAACTCTTAACCATAGTGAAGAGTTTGAAAGTGGTACTATTCACACAATCACAGGGAGAAGGTAGGGAGGGAAACTACGGAGCGAGGAGGGGTAGGAAAATCATGGCGTGCATACCCCTCGCACAACTGGCAACAACATGGCACACCATGGTTTTACAAACCGCTCCTCAATCTGTAGGTAAATTCCTATCCTTCCGCCACCACTGCCACTTTTCCCAGTAGCTGTTGCATTGGGAATCACATTGCACTGGCTGTTCCATCTGGCGCTATGCAATGGCGACCATAGAGACGGCCGTGCCAGCTAGAGCATCACTGGAATTTCTGGATGCTCTAGGCAGCTATCTCCATGGTCGCTGCATTTTTCCATAGAGTGGCTGGATTTAAAGACAATGCACCCATCACACAACATGGTAAGGCACCCCGGGGCTCCTTACCCCCTTGCAGAGGGTTGAGCATGTCGGGAGGATTTAACTGTGCCTCATGACATGCTAAGCGACTGTGTATCGCTCCCAAACTCAACCCATGGTGGCTTAGCATTACATCTGAACCAGGCCAGTGACAGCTTGTGAGGTGGAGTGGGGTATCATGAAGAAGCTAAAATCACTGTGCTGCAGTCCCATGCTTGTATGGACAGGAGGTGCTATGGAGTGACTGTAGATGGCAAGAGTAAACATCTGCTCTTTTGGGGATGGGCCATAGCTGAGTGGTGCAGCACATGGTTTGTACGCAGAAGGGCCCAGGTTCAGCTCAGGTAGGTCTTGGAAAGCCCCCTTTCCAGCAGAAGCTGGTGGCTCTGATTTCAGTGGGGCTTTGAATCCATTCTGGGTTTCAGTCAGAACCAGCCAGAACACTAAAGGAGTTATCCAAGGTGCCAGACCTATTTTGGAGGGTAGGATTCAGCACCTTGGACAGTTCCTTTAGACTGAAACCCAGAATGGACTCAAAGCCTCGCCGAAAATGAAGCCACCAGCCTCCATTGCTTTGTAGATTGCAAGCGTCTGGGCAGGGACAGTCTTGATTTACCAATTCTATGTAAGCTGTTCCAGGAGCCTTTTTGGCTGAGTAGAATAAAAATACTTTAAATAAATGAATAAACAAACAAACTAGTAGATGCCAAAGGTAACACTTGTCCTGTGATTCAGCATCTGTGCAGCACTTCTCCAGCTGTCCCCTGGTTCCACCTCCTCTAAGGTCACAGAGCCCCCTCTTCCCCCCTTAGTCATCACTCGGTGGCAGTGGCCTCTTGCCACACCCTCCCCTACCTGACTAGCCAGCACCGGAGTTCAGAAATGCTGTATCCAGCATATTCCAAAATTTTCTCTCATCTAGGTACTGGGAAGCCCCTGGTCAGCTTAGCTTAAAGGTAGAACTGCAGCAGATCCTGCTAGACCATTGTCTGAACCTAACACTTTAATGTACGGGTGGGGAACTCCAGGCCCGGGGGCCTAATCCGCTTCCCTGGGTTATCCCCTTCCCTTGCCCCCCCACCTTTCCCCCAACTACTGGTGGTTTCCTGGCTTTTGTAGGGTTTCCCCCCATTCGAAAAGGTTGAAATACCTCTCCTAAGTCTTAGTTACTGGCAGGAAGACCTTAAAGCTAAAATACGTTGGCATTCTGGTCCTGCCCCATTGCCGTTGAACCTGCCCACCATTGGAATGTGCCCGCTGATACCTTCTCCAAAATGGAATTTAGCCCTCTGCTTGAATGCCTGCTATGATGGTTTCAATGTGAGAGGATGGGACTCGTCTCAGTTTGTACATGGACTGTTAGCTCCTTTCAGCAGGAATCATCCGGGGTGTGTGTGCATGTGTGTGTACTTAGCACAATGAAACACTGATTACAGCTTCTGGGTCTTACCCTAATATGTTGGAAAGAAACAATCTTTTGTTTCAGATACATTAGCCACCAATTTATACATACACCAATTTATCCTTCCCCTCTTGGAAACCTCTTCTAGGTCTTTGTGCTAGATTTTCCTTTTTGTGCATTTTTTTAAAACTGAAAATTACAAGGTCAGACTACAGGAACATTTGCTCTGTCGTTTTCCAGCTGCTGCAGCACCACATCTTTTCATTCACTGCAAAGAGCAAAGATTAGGGAAATGTTGTGCAGCGAAGGAATGTGTGTTCCTGAAGAAGGGTGGAGTTAAAATCCTTTCCAGGGGGTATCTTCAAATAGGTATGTACGAGAAATTCATTTCTGTTTGCAAATCACGTGAACATGTCCCATTGGCAGCCCCAAATGTGAACATGGAAGAATGTATGTAAATGTGAAACTGCATTTGAAAAATGAGCACATTTTTAAAATGCACATCTTGAAATGAATTTCTTTATGAAACTGTGTACAATTTATTGCACACTCACCATTCCTGGTATGTGGATTTTCAGCACAGTACTCACATGCTGTTGTCGCTGTTCTGTACTCATCTCACCCCTTCACCCTCTTGTTGCACTTTATTTTGGTGTGAGGAAAGTCTGGATTATTTTCCCCTCTCGTTTTTTCCTTTGGTGTGTGTGTTTGTGTGCTAATGGAGTCTTGATGATGAAAGGGGAGGGCAGGGTGTTTCTCCTCCTCTAGTTGAATGGACTTTTTAGTGTTCCAACCCCTCCCCCCAATTGCCCGCAGAAACGCAGCTCAGATGAAACCTTAAAAGTAATTGCTAGATAACAAAGCCAGAGTGAGGGCAAAAAGAGCCCACACCCATGAGAGTAACACATACAATGAACTGGAGGAGGAAGGGGAAGGGGAGGGGTGGAATGGAAGAGCAAACAAGCAAAAGCTGACATGAAAGGGGCCATGTGTGAGGGAGCCCTTGCAGTGCTTCTGAAATGGAAGTAAAAAAATTCAGAGAAAAAACAGAAGGAAAAAAATAGGTGTGATGGAATTTTGCATTTTCATGCTTAGTCAATGGGGGAGTGCGCACTTTTGAAAAATGTGCCTAGAAATGTGGTCAAAAATAGGTCAAAAACAAAAAAAGGGGAGTGAGCCGAAATGAGCTTCCAAGTGAATTTTTGAGGAATTTGACAAACTCAAAAATTGGTGGCTCTCCCATCCATATGTTCAAGTCCTTTGAAGAGATAGTTGTTTTCCCTCGTTTTACAAAATAAAATGTGGAGGATAGAAAGGGAGGGAGAATGATGGAAGAGGCTCCCAATTGTTGCTTCTCTAGGTACAAAATTACATGCAAAACATCAGCATTTATAGCATCTGTCCCCAACCTGGTGCCTTTGAGATGTATTGGACTAAAAACACCCATCACCCAGCAACAACCATGAACACCAAGCCCCGAAAGTAAGCCATATCCCAGGCAGTTACACATTCCTTATCTCACAGAGCTCAGTGGGCTTAGTTGCACCATCTACTGTAACAAAGATGGAGTACTAGGCTGTAATTCTATTCAATAAACAAAAACCTACGGTTTACAAAACAACGTTAAAGGCTCTACAGTTTTCAACCAAACTCCAAAAAGCAGGGAAATTGGGAGGTAAGGCTCACAGGCCTATAACGCCACATCCTCCCTAAGGAGGCAGAAAGTACCAGTGAAATTCTCATTCTCCCAAAGCAGATATAAACCATGAGGACAGGATGGAGAATAGGATATGCAGAGGTGACTGTGGGGTTGTGGAAAACTGATGACGAACAACTTAGAGCCACGTACTTCTTTTTTTGTTTAGAGCAGCCCTTCCCCAACCTGGTGCCCTCCAAAGGTGTTGGGCTACAACTCCCATCATTGCAAGTCAGTATGTCCCATGGTCAGGAAAGCTAGGACAGCACGATAGGGAATGCTGTTCTATATCCTTACCAAATACAGGGGCTGCACAATATTTTTTTCTCACACACATCTCGCATAGAGCAGCACGATTGATAACAGAAGGGGCACTATTTGTTGGAGATGTAGAACCAGAGCAAGGGCTGGCACTTTCAGCTTTTGATAAATACCCTGCCCTTCAAAGAACCAATGTTTTTTCTTAAAATGTGTTCATACAAAATATACTGTTCACTCCCCACAATCCCTCCACAATACATCATCTCATCAGAGTGACAGAGGAACAGAAAAGGATTAGTTTTTGTGAACCACCCAGAGAGCTTCGGCTATTGGGCGGTATAAAAAAAAATAAAAAATTGTAATAATTAATTAATTAAAAAAGTTTGGGTGTCTTGAACTCCTTTCAGATGAGATTAGTTTGCAATCCTATACCACTTGGGGGGAAGCCCTAGTAAACTCAGTGGCACTGGCTTCTGAGAAGACATGTATAGGATCCAAGTATAAACCATCCTTTTCCAGCCTAGTACTCTCCAGATGTGCTGCGCTGCAACTCCCATGTTATGGTAAGGACCAAAATCATTTTCATCAATAGTTTTTTTAAATAATCCTTCCTTACACATGAATCTATTAGGTGGTAGCTCTGCCTTTGATCTCACACTGCTGAACACATAAGAAAAATCCTCTGCGGTCACAGCATTTGAAGCATTCTTGATCACTGTCCATGCTGACAGGGACTTTTATGAGTTGAATGCCAAAACATCTAGAGATCTACATTTTGCCTGCCGTTGCTCTAGAACAGCATTCCCTGGTCAGTTTTCCAGAACCCCACAGTCACCTCTTCACATGTTTGAGAGTACAAGTCGCAGCATTCCTGTCCATGGGACATACTGACTTGCAATGTTGGGAGTTGTAGTCCAACACCTTTGGAGGGCACCAGGTTGGGGAAGGGCTGCTCTAAACCGCCCAGAGAGCTCCGGCTATTGGGCGGTATAGAAATGTAATAAATAAATAAATAAACAAAAAAAGAGAAGTAGGTTGCCCTAAGTTGTTCATCATCAGTTTTGCACAACCCCACAGTCACCTCTGCATATCCTATTCTCCATCCTGTCCTCATGGTTTATATCTGCTTTGGGAGAATGAGAATTTCACTGGCACTTTCTGCCTCCTTATGGAGGATGTGGTGTTATAGGCCTGTGAGCCTTAACTCCCAATTTCCCTGCTTTTTGGAGTTTGGTTGAAAACTATAGCGCCTTTAACGTTGTTTTGTAAACCGTAAGTTTTTTGTTTATTGAATATCATGGCTTTGTGTAACGGATGACCACACAGGAAAGAAGCCATATAAATGTATGGGATGTGGGGAAAGCTTCAGCTGTAGTGGGACCTTGAGTAGACATCAAAGAACCCACACAGGGGAGAACAAATTATTTTTTAAATAATTTCCCAATTTACACTATTTAAAAAAATTAAATTATGACACTATAGTGTAATTATTTTAAAAATTACACTAAAATTTATAATTTTTACTATATTGACATTAAAGAATCCACTTAAACCAAGGATCAGAGTATCTAGCATTTTTCATATAACTGCTTGATAACCCACATATCACATAACTTCCAGATGAAAGGCATCACCAAATGTTGCTTCCTTGCTTGTATTTTCTTGCTATGTCAATAACTGGAGATCATTGTTAAAAACACATTTAGGTATTTATTGCAGAGCCTTGGCTATGGGGCGGTATATCAATGTAATAAATAAATACACCCAGGGTATGGGGCGGTATATAAATGTAATTCCTTATGCCCCCCCTTCCCAGCTTTCCCTCAGTCTACACTACCTCACAGGGTTGTTATGAGGATAAAATGAAGAGGAGGATGAAGAGGACTACATGCCCTGGACTACTGCAACTACTGAGGGGCATTAAATTCTATGATTGTGTGAATCTAAGTCTACAGCAACTGGAGGGTGCCAGGTTGTAGCAGAAATTAGGTCCCTTAACCATTTCTCTGGTGTGAAGTAATGTTTTGGGTATAAGATTCATGGATGTACATTTTAGAAAATGTTTTCCTTTCATACAAACATAAAGCAGCATATTTAGCGTATAAGAAGCAGGTACACAGAGAAAGGAAAATATTTTCTATGTACAACCAAAACTATTCACCTTCCTTCACACCAAAATCTTCCTTCACACCAGAGTTTTTTTTTAAGAGACCTATATCTGTGTTCAAATTCAAAACACACACACACACACACACACACACACCTATAAAAGAAAGCTTAAAATGTAGTTCAGCACCTTTTAAAGAAACACACACTACCTGAAGAAGTTTAAACTCATGGCAGATAGGCCAGGGTTAACCTCCTATCATTCCTAGTCTCAAAATATTTCTTTCCATAAAGTTTAAACTTTAAGAGGCTTGGGTGAGGAACTGCCACCCCAAAGGAAAGTTTGCCATATATTCTTTACTTTGAATTAAGAGGGATGCACCAGCACTTCAAACACACACACACACACACCCTCCCTCTTCACAATCACAGACACACAACAAAGTCAATCAAACCCCTACCTGAGCCAGCCAGGTTTTCTTTTTCCTTGGAGGCCAGGAAAGGGCCTCCCTCCAAGCAAGGCAGATAGTTTCTCTCTCCCTCCCTGGCCTCCACAGCACTGTGGGGAAGGAGAGAGCCCAGACAGGGCCTTGGCTTATCTGCAGAAGGAAATGGCTCCTAAATGAGCCAGGCGCTCGTCTTATTTCAGCCAGGCAGCCATCTTATTTCCAACATTCCAATCTATTTGAGACAGGAGGGAGGGGGGAGAGCGACCCTACTGAGCATGCTCCATTTAGGAGTTATGAGTCTGTATTAACTTTAATGGGGCAAAGAAATGTTCATTAAAAAATAATGGAAGCAAATTTTGAAAACAGAAAAGCCATTCCACCAACTAGAAGGACAGGGGGACAAGATCCCACCACTGGTTTGAAGGGTAAGGGTCCCAATTCAGAGCTTTTAGTGAGCAAAAAAATTGTCGCCACCCGGAAATAGAAAAGAGCCATTTTGAGCCAGAGAGGTTTTCCCCATTTTGGTACTTTGAACTGCCATCCTGCCCTCAATATTTCACAAATCTTTTTGAAACACGCAGGGTATGTAAAACCAGCATTTGTTTCTGGCATGTCTCTGTTTCAGAAAGATTGGTGAAACATTTTTCCATTTTATGAATGTCAGAATGACCCACCTCTAATTTTGGCCTTAACATGGTGGAATGCTCTTTTCACTGATCGCCTATAACACAGGGAAACACTCCTGTGTCCCTGTAATACACACTCACCTGGGAGTCATCTTCACAAGCACCATGGGACCCATCTCAGAGAACATGGAGAGGATTGCATTGCTGTGAGTTGCTGAACATCAGGTTCCTCTGGCCTCCTTTCCACAGAAGATTCTTGAAGTACATCATAGGCAGGATAATTGTTAGAACTTATTATTATTATTATTATTATTATTATTATTATTATTTATTTATATAGCACCATCAATGTACATGGTGCTGTACAGAGTAAAACAGTAAATAGCAAGGCCCTGCCGCATAGGCTTACAATCTAATACTTATTAGTACCTATTAGTACCTATTCTAGAAAATTGAATTCAGATGAATACCTTAAATCAGGGGTAGGCAACATGTGGCCCATTTGCGCCTCCATAGCCCTTTGGTACAACCCCTGCAACCCCACCACTACTGAGCAGAAATTTTCACCCTTGGTTAATAAAACATGCTGATTTGCTGTTGAAAATTGGCGACAAACAAGCATGGAATGCTACAGCTGTCAAAATTGTGCTGATTTTCAAGCTAAATTTGACCACTGTAGCATTCCATAACAAATACTATAGCAAATCAGTATTTTTTGGGGGGTGGGGAGCACTGCCAAATTTATCAGAGCAACTGCAGTGGCACCAACAGTGGGGCCTGCATAGGAGTACGGGGTGGGGTGCAGCATAAATGAATAAACTCATCATAGGGCTGAATGGGAACAGGAGTCTCAGCTCCTCTGCTTCAAGGTAGGATAATCCATATAGAACTACACTGCAGATTAAATACAATCATCTAGATCGCACTGTGCAACAAGCAGAGAGCAAGAGCAAATGAGGGGCATTACACTAGAGGCCGTGCAAATCAGATAGTATAGTATTCACCACCACTTTGGAGCTTAGAAGTCACCAAGCTTGAAATGTAGCTTCCCTATAGGCTCCATGCAGCGGCAGGCATAAAATGGCAACTAGCTGTATTGTTTCCTTCATGAGTTTCTATAACATGTCTCTCCAGGCAGTTAAGATGAACTATGCCAATATTTAAAATGTTGTTTGATTTTTGGATAATTATTTGGTTATTGTAAGTCTATTCTCCATGGAGAAGAGATGATTAAGAGGCAATATGGTAGCCATCTTCAAATATTTGAAGGGCTGCCACTTAGATGATGGAGCAAATTTGTTTTCTGTTGCTCCAGATGGTAGGACCTGAACCAATGAGTTCTAATTACAAAAAAATGGAATTTCAATTAAACATTAGGAAGAACTTCCTAATGCTACAGGCTGTTCAACAGTGGACTAGATTGCCCTGTAAAGTTATGGACTGACTGACTGACTTTCTTTCTTTCTTCTTGCATTTTTATACTGCCCAATAGCCAAAGCTCTCTGGGCAGTTCACAAAAAATAAAACCATTCAAAGTATAAAGCAAACAGTATAAAAGCATGTTATAAAATACAATATAAAAGCACAACCAGAATAAAATCAGCAGCAGTGCAGAAATACAAATTTAAAATAAAAATTTAAAACAGCAAAGTTAAAATTAAGTTTATAGACTGTTAAAATGCTGAGAGAACAAAAAGGTCGCCACCTGGCATCTGAAAGAATATAGTGTAGGTGACAGGCAAACCTCCTTAGGGAGCTCATTTCACAGGTGGGGTGCCACAGCAGAAAAGGTCCTTCTCCTGGTAGCCATCTGCCTCACTTCCTTTTGCAGGGGCTCACATAGAAGGACCCCTGAAGATGACCTTAGGGTCCAGGTAAGTACATATGGGAGCAGGCGTTCCTTCAGATAGCCTGGCCCCAAGCCATTTAGGGCTTTAAATGTTAATACCATTAGAAGTTTTCATGGAGGGCACATGGAACATATTACCATAACATGTGGTGGTGGCCACCAATTTGGATGGCTTTAAAAGGGGGATGGAAAAATTCCAGGAGGAGAAGGCTATCAGTGGCTACTAGTCCTGATAGCTATGTGCTACCTCAAGGATCAGAGACAGTAAGCCTGTATACACCAGTTGCTGGGAAACTTAGGTGGGAGCATGCTGTTTCACCGTGTTCTGCAGTTCTTGGCCGATGGCTGGTTGGCCACTGTTTGAATAGAATACTGGACTAGATGGACCCTTGGTCTGATCCAGCATGGACCTTCTTACATTCTTAAGCGGCGGCTGGATGGCCATTTATCAAAGATGCCAAAGCAGTAGATTTCCTTGATCAGCATGGGTTAAACCTTTCCAACTTCTATGATTCTAGGAACAGAAACGCAGCATCTTAGAATTAGAGGTATGTGTGTGGGTTGCTTTTATATGCTTCAATTCAAGTCCTTCCAGTTTTCTGTAATTATAACTATTGAATGAAACTTCTAAAGAGTCAGCCACTAATAACGATTGTTTAATGAAGGGTCTAAGCAAATTATGCTTTAGACAGCTCAGTAACCCTATCTGTATCAGCAAAAGAACAAAGACAAGCTTTCAGAAAGTCAAGCAGTGGGAGTAATTTATTTAAGAATTTATATGAATAAACGGAAATGACTAGACAAATGTATGAATATCATGGTAACTGGTAAACTATTCATGTATGACTCTCAAAATCCAAACGAGCCTGAAAGTTAGAGAAAAATACAAGGACCGAAGACATTTTTAATTACCCCTGTCCCCCCACCCCCGTTCCTCTGCACATCCAGTATGCAACCTCACTAGAGAAAATGCACTGGAATAGATGGGTAGTATTCAACCATACCCCAGTGCTAGCACTAATGGTATTTCACTAGTTTAACCAATGCTTGTGCAATGTAACTAGTGCTTGTTACCGCAATAGGGAAAGCAGTGATTTGCTGCTAAAATGTTGATACTGCAGATGCAAACAAGGGAGAATTCACTACTGAATTTCCGAGGCACGTTGACACCTTTCCTCATTGCACAAGCAAGCAGTAGTGACATTGAACAAGTGTTGGTTTTTGGTGGTGCAATGTCATTAGTACTAGTATTAGGGCACTGTTGGATACTACCTAATGCATTGGCTTTTTGCCCGTTACTCACAATACCTCTAAAAACAAGTTTTAGAAATCATAGCTTACGCAAGAGATTTGTTCAATTTATTTTGCCCAACTTCGTGCACTTTTAGGAGTTGCTTGGTGGAGCTGGAAAGCTTGATGGCATTTACCAGACTGATGGAAGCAGAAGACAGTGCAATCCTAAACAAGTCCACTTGAGTTTAATGGAGCTTATTCCTAGGTTTGCAGCCTGACTTTTATTCTTCAAGACAACTAGGGGCCACATCACATTTCATATGAAGTAATGGAAGACCAAATATGTCTTCAGTAGAATGAATGTTTATGCTTTGCTTCAGATTCTCAAATCCTTGCCTGTCCTACCTCTTTCTTATTAATGGTAGTTTTATCAGTTTTCACGTAGGCATCCCACCTTTCTTCTAAGATGCTCAGAGGCATGTATATAAGTCCTATCCTATTTATCCTCACAACAGACTTTTGCAGGCTCACTTTTACTGAGTGTAAGTGCTACCTTGAGGCAGTCTTATCTGCATTACAAATGCCTTGAAATCTATAGCATTAGTTTTAAGAGCGGCAAATTTTTGTGCTGTAATTTACTACACAGCAAAAACGTGGATGTCTAGAAAAGCTTGCAAATCTCATCAGTTGTCTGTTAAGGGAGCCCTTTCCCCCTCCCCTTCCCATCCAGTGCCCCTAATTCAGAGCATGAGGTTTGCAGCTTTTTGTTTTCTTTTCTCTCTTCTTTACATGATTGCACATCACAGATTTACTAAGTGAACAATGGCAGCCTTAGGAAACAACATAATGCAGGAGATGCTCCTTTAAACTGAGTTGTATCTCAATATCCAATTATATAGCTGCTGATATATATTTTTGAGACCCAGGGGGACTCCAGTTCTACTCCATCCCCTAGTCAATCATATCAGATGATGCATACCCTTCTCCACAGCTATTGTGGCCTTTCTTGCCCTAAATCCATTTCCCCATCCCACAAACTCATTTTGTGACAGATTTTTCTGCCACTGCAGATTCAGGGCTCCAACACCTACTTTTTAAATCCAGTTTTCATCTGTGTTTTCCCTTTTTGTTTCCTTAGCGAGACAAGCGCTGGGGCACTTTCACATCTGTGCATTGTTGCGCTCCTTCAGCTCATGTATCTTTTCACCTGGAGTGCTACTATGCCAGTAAAATCTTAAGCCCCGCTCTTTGGGAAAGGTTTGCAGGGGGGAAGAGCGAAGGTTTGTTTTGCTAGTTTCAAAGGGTGGGCAGATGAACAGTCATTATAATTTCTTTTGTAAAGGTGGTCAGATCCTCTCATTTGCTCCAAGGTAACCAAAATGCTTACATCTGTGTAAGTTTTAAAGATAAAGCGATCAAACTTGGCATGGTGATAGCTCTTAAAGAGGGCTTTAACTACCCCAAGTTTGAATCAGATTGGGTCATCTCTTGATTTTAAGGGATTTTTAAAAAATCCTTACATATGTGTAAGTTGTAAATATAACGTGATCAAAATTGGCACAGTGATAGCACTTAAGGAGGACTTTCAGCTTATGCGGCAGGGTCTTGCTATTTACTGTTTTACTCTGTACAGCACCATGTACACTGATGGTGCTATATAAATAAATAAATAAATAAATAATAATAATAATAATAATAATAATAATAATTGAATCATATTGGTTCATCCCTTGATTTTTTTATGATTTTTTTTATTTCCCCCCAAACCCATTTTCCTAGTAGTCCACAAGTGTGAAGGATTGATCTTCCATTCCTTTGATCATGTGAAGCTGTGCATCTCCAGGTTCATAAAATAGAGATCTGCTTGTTCCCTTACCCAAGAGTAAATCTCATTGATTTCAACTGCATTTACATCCAAGTCATACTAAAATCAGATACATGCTTACCTTTGAGTAAACCCCATTGAACAGAGAGACTTACTTCTGAGTAAACAGAAGTAATACCTCAGAAGTAAGAACTCAGAAGGAGTTGCAAAACACTCCTTTCCAGTTTGCTGTTATAGACTTTTTTTTAAAAAAAGCTTCTGAGTGACCGCACTATTAAAAGTCAGTTCTATATGTGTTTACTCAGTCTCTCTCTGTTCAATGGGGTTTACTCAAAGGGAAGCATACATCAGATTTTAGTATGACTTTGATGTAAATGCAATTGAAATCAATGGGATTTACTCTTGAGTAAGGGAACAGCAGATCTGTAGTTTATGAACTTGAAGATGCACAGCTTTGCATAATCAAAGAAAAGGAAGATTGATCTTTCGCACTTGTGAACTACCAGGAAAATGAGTTTAATGGGAGAAAATTAAAAACATTCGTAGAAACTCAAGGGATAAACCAATCTGATTCAAACTTTGTATGCTAAAAGCCCCCCTTAAGAGCTATTACAGTGCCAAGTTTGATCTCTTTATCTTTAAAAATGACGGAGCTGCAGGCAAGGAGGGTGCATTTTCCACATTTCTTTCAAGGTGAAAATGCCTACTCAGGAGTAAGAACCCACAGTTAAATGGGACCTCTCTCCCTCCTTCATGGTTGAGTGGAGATCCACCCCACTTTCCTCTTTTGTTAGCAAGACCACACTTAGACAGGCACCCCCCCCCCAACAAAGAACAGGATGGTTGGATAGAACGCAATGACAGCAATACATGGGAGGGAGGAGTGCATTTATTTCAGAGGGAAGGAAAATAATCCAGACTTTCCCTGCTCCAAAAAGAAACCAAATATGGAGGTGAAGAGGTGAAATGAGTGCAGGACGTGGACGATGTCATGTGAGTACTGAGCTGAAAAACTGCATCCCAGGCATGGTGAGTGTGCAATAAATCACTGGTGTGAAGGAGCTCTCAGTGCAGTTTGGCAAGCATGGCTAGCCAGAAGTAACTCCTTGCCTTCCATTGCACTTTGCCAAGTCCAAGAATGGGGAGGGGAGCCAGCCCAGCTGTTTTGAATCTGTGCTGTTGGGAACATGGGCTCAGTCACTGCCTTTCCAATCTGTACTGCTGCACTATTTCACAGTTGTGCAATTGTGCACTTTCAATATAGGGTATTTTAGGCTTTCCTACTTCACCCGGGCTTAGGCACACAGCCACCACTGTGGGGAGAAAGAAGGGTGTGAAGACAAATGTTTGCATATCTACTCAGAAGCCTGTTGATTCAAAGCTTCATGACTACAAAGGAACACAGCTGAGAGAGGCTGGACGCCTCTTGATTCAAAGCTGTGTAGATGCACCCAAACATCTTTTCACTGATACGGAGTTGAGCAGAAGAAAAAAAAAAAAAAACCCAAAACTTTCAGAGCCCCATCATTAGTTGCTTTTGTTGCGTATTACAGTCTTGTAAGCAATCCTGCAAAGTTTTGGGGGCAGGATATTCCACATTCAATCATGTTTATGTATCGTGGTGGTTGTCACTTCATAACTGTGATACTGTGGGGTTTTGGGGGGAACAGCAGTGAAAGTGTCACCGTGTAGACAGCCCCAAGGAGACTGATGAAAACTAAACTACATCACTACATTCTTACTATATCTGGTTGCTTCAGACTATTCAAATCTACTCCATTCTTCTCTCTCTCTCTCTCTCTCTCTCTCTCTCTCTCTGTGTGTGTGTGTGTGTGTGTGTGTGTGTGTGTGTGTGTGTGTGAGAGAGAGAGAGAGAGAGAGAGAGAGAGAGAGAATTAGTTTACAGCATTCCCCCCCCCCCCCGCTCTTCAGCCAAAAAGGATCCCAGAGAAGCTTACAAAGAAAAATAATAAGTTGTCCTCAGGCTTACAATCTAAAAGACACGACACAAGAGACAATGGGATTGTGTGGGAGGAGAAGGGGAAAAAAATCAAACTCAGCTACTAGTTCTTGAAGTTACAAGGTCCATATAATGGAATACATATAGCAGTGGAATTTGGATATAATTATATAGGTACAGGTATTTGTACAGCAGCACTGAGTGGACACAATGACGTATTTTTAGATTTTAAGCCTGCGGACAGGGACTGTAGTTTGACTGATCTTTCTCATCCACTCTGGGAGCCTTTTCAGTTGAAGAGCAGAGTAAAATTGCTTTGAAGATAGATAACTATTCAGGAACATCACATGCAATTTGAACCAGCAATGAACCAGACAAAGGGTTTTGGCCAACCACTGCCATCCACAGATCTTTACGAGTTGCTCTTTTTAATGTTGTTTATAGTGGTTTTTATTAACCCATTGTTGTCTTACTTGTAAGCCGTCTTGAAAGGTAGAATATAAATTAGAATAATAAATGGCATGCCATTCCCCAGATATCTCCCCAAGAAGAGTGGAAATTCAGTGAAAATAAAAATAAAATAAAAGGCAAAACGGGATATATATCACAAAATCTGCCCCTAACATCTGTCCTGGCCAATATGAGCAGGGCAGGGCTTAGGTAGCAGTGGTTCCTCTATTATGGACTCTCCTTCACCTGCCCCCATACGATTGCTCTGCCCAGACATTTGGTATCCCACTCTTCAATGACAGCCACTGAGTTAGAACTACAGAGATCCTAGTTCAAATTCTCACACAGCTATGGGCCAGCCACTCTTTCTCCCCCCAGCCTTTCTCTCAGCCTAGCCTATCTCATAGGGTTGTTGAAATGATAAAAAGGGTGTGGGGGAAGAGCCATGTGTACCAGCTTGAACATATCGAACAAAAGGAAGGATAAAATTTAAATAAATGAGATAAATAAATACAAAGGATTGGAGAGTGGCTCACATTAGGGATTTAAAAGCAAAAGCTGGCTTTGCAGCTCTTTTGATCCAAGTCATCGATAACGGTGCCATGATAGAAATGTTGAAATGTGCCCACTACTTCATCAAGCAAAAGAAGCTGGCTATAGGCAGTAAATACTATTTCCCCCCATCAATCAAGTTATGATTGATTGTTAAGTAAGAAATAAAATATGGATTTCTCTTTCCGCAAGAAACAGAAACACTGTGCTGGAGCACACCGCAAAAGCTGCTGCTGTCGGCAAATTTGTGCCTGTGTAGCAAAGTTTCAGTGGCAAGAAGAACTTGGGCCCAGGGGACTGGAACTTTGAAAATTGACTAAAGGACCATGGAATGATTTATAGAATGCAAACTTGATGAAAAAATGTCCAATATTCCCCTCTTTTGCAAGAGGATCAAGTACTGAGGGGGGGGGGCAGTGGTTTTTTTCGGGGAAGGGAGGCTGTGCTTCATTTCTAAGCACAAAGGGGTTGTTTGGGATTTTGTATCAGTCTGGAAGCTACGGTGCCAGCAGGGACTCACAGCTCCCAGGATAACTTCCTGGAACCTTTGCTTCTTAATCAAAATTGTTTGGGACACTCTGAGCTTGCTTAGCGATGGAGGAAAGGCACTTTGATTTGTTTGCATTATCTATAGTCCAGGACGCCATCCCTTTTCAGAAAATAGTTTCTGTTTCTTCTGCTGAAGTCTCCACTGATTAAAAAAAAAAGGGGGGAATTCTATTCGTGCAGAAGCTCTGAGTTCAGACATGACCCAACAGGAGCAAGCATAGAATCATAGAATAGCAGAGTTGGAAGGGGCCTACAAGGCCATAGAGTCCAACCCCCTGCTCAATGCAGGAATCCACCCTAAAGTATCCCTGACAGACGGTTGTCCAGCTGCCTCTTGAATGCCTCTAGTGTGGGAGAGCCCACAACCTTCCTAGGTAACTGATTCCATTGCCGTACTGCTCTAACAGTCAGGAAGTTTTTCCTGATGTCCAGCTGGAATCTGGCTTCCTTTAACTTGAGCCCATTATTCCGTGTCCTGCACTTTGGGAGGATCGAGAAGAGATCCTGGCCCTCCTCTGTGTGACAACCTTTTAAGTATTTGAAGAGTGCTATCATGTCTCCCCTCAATCTTCTCTTCTCCAGGCTAAACATGCCCAGTTCTTTCAGTCTCTCTTCATAGGGCTTCATAGAGCACTGTCTACACTGTCTACACAGCCATCTACACAGCCATCTACATGGACAACCAAAGGATTAAAAAAGAGCTGAGAACTTGACACTTAAACCCCTCCCCTAACATTACAAACCATTACAAAGAACAGCCTTCCTGTAGCTAACCATTAGCAGGGAGCATAATGTTTGTGTTCTTTTATTTATTCATTTATTTATTTATTACATTTCTATACCGCCCAATAGCCGGAGCTCTCTGGGTGGTTCACAAAAATTAAAAACATTCAAAGTATAAAACAACAGTATAAAACCATAATATAAAATACAATATAAAAGCTCAACCAGATAAAAACAGCAGCAATGCAAAATTACAAATTTAAAATACAATGTTAAAATGTATTTATAGATTGTTAAAATGTTGGGAGAATAAAAAGGTCTTCACCTGGCATCTAAAAGCATATAATGTAGGTGCATCTATGTTCTGGACCCCCTTAGAGACTCCTTAATGCCTCCATAGGAATCTCACTTTCCTTCTTTTACCTTCCCCTTCACAGTAACATGGGATTTAAGCTGTAGAGTGGTGTGATTAGCAACCAGACACTTTAAGTTTAACACAATCGTTTAATAATATATTAAAATGGGCAAATTATAGTTAAATGTATTTAGTCAATAGAACTGAGTGATTCAAAGGCATTAAAAGAACATAAGTTTGCAAAATGCAAGTCTTTTACCCTAGCTGCATTTAGGCTTTTCCCTGCTGCTGCTTCGTTGTACTCTCATCCTTTACTGGTTCTTTTCTGGCTAGCTTTCTCACTGTTTTATACCCTCCCCTCCCCCCAAAAAGAAAGTATTGTTCCAATTTTGAAGAAATGAAACTTAACCAGGAATGAATCTTAACTGGAGAAATGAAACAATTCCTCTCTGGGATACCCCCTCCCAAAAGAAAAACTCCAATCCTCTAATCCTGACTTTATTACCTTGCTTCTGTAGACACAAACCTTTACAGTTTGATTATTATTATTAGTTGTTGTTCATAGAAATAGGGGGAGTTCTTCTAGATGGAGGGCTCAAAGCACTACCAATCCAAAGACATTATGCAGCTATTGAATTATCTTCAGATAGTAACAGAAAAGATGGAAGAAGCAATAGGAAAACACAGAAGGGCTACAAATGGAAGGTGACATCATCTGGACACCCTCCTCCTATAAAAATTTGTGAGCAAGGAAGCACTATCACACAAGAACAGCTCGTCTGGAAACACTCTAGGTTTCTCTAAAACATATCAGTATAATTAATGGCAGTTATTTATGAATAAGGTAACAAATGCAATGATTGATTGATGATTTTTACATTTATATCTTACGTGCTCAGGGCATAAGTTCTTGCAGCAGCTTACAAGTTGAGGTCAAAAGGATTCTTTGGGCGAAGAAAGTTGGAAAACCAAGGCCTTAGACCATGGGGGCAAATTTGGAGGCTTGGGGGGCTGTATTTGCCCCCTTCCTCTGGGGGCTGCACCCTGCCACACTCTGGGCCTACTCTAAGTAGGACTAACATTAAGTATAAGTCTTAAAATTTGACTTCTAACAGTATTTATCTAAACCTATTATTCCAAACATATAAACAATTTCCAGTCTGCAAACAATTGGATTGCATTTGTATTCCCAACTTTATCAACACATGATTTATTCATTCACACTACATTCTAATTTTTTGTAACCACTCTTTTAAGGAAGGGGGTCTTTAGAGTCCAAATTCTTATCAATCCTATTGCTCCTGGACAGTGTCTGGGGGATCATAGGACTGGTTGTTATCTGGCTATGAGATCAGAGCCCTGTGCTCTCCTCTTCCTTGTAGCTGGTGTGGAGAGAAGCATGCCGGCTATCTCTCCATATTCAGTACACAGCGTGAAGAGATGGGGCAAGGGGTTATTCCTGGAAGTGGAGGCGGGGGGAGACCGGGGTGGCTGCCTTTTGCTGAATCCACCACAGCCTCCTTCCCTCCCCCTCCAAAGCACCACTGCTAGACAGGCAAAATTTCCTATCAGAAATACAGGGTGGGCAGGGTGCTTCTGTTCTCTGGCCACCCTGTTGGATACTCAGCAGGCTCCGAGTTCGGAGTCTGCTGACTATCGACAGAGGATTGCACCCTTAGTAGCTAAAAGTATATTCATTTCTATACTGGCATTTATTTTTCCTAATAGGACTAAACATATCATTTACCAGAGTCAATTTAATGGGAAGAACAAACTTATTTTCTAGTATTAGTTGTTCAGCCTCTTTCCAAAACTGTTTTATCCTATTGCAAAGCCAGTAAAAACATATACCTCTTTACAAAAGAAGAAGTTGTGCTTTCATTTTGCCTGATCCTGCCATGGCTGGGTTCAGTACATTAAAGAAAATCTCTGCCCTCATAGTGGGATTTCTTCTTCCAGAGTCTTTCTGGGTTTACAAGAGGCTCCTTTAGATTGCAACCATGAGATTTAGAATTGAAAACTTCCCCTCTCGGCAATGCAATGAAACAACACCATCTAGTGGCTATATTAAAGTGCAACACCAGCTTTACATACTGTGGATATCCCTCAATAATTGTAATTATCCCATTATTGCTGATTCTTTAAAAGTGAGATTACAGGGGGAAAGCACTGGAAACATCCTGGAGTTGACGACGTAGGACCTGCAAACATCCGTGAGTGGCTAATCATGAGTGTGCAACAAATCACTCATGTAGAGAAGCTCTTATTCTCTAAGTATAATTAGGCCTTAGGGCCAAACTACTTCACACACCAGTGCCTACAATGCTTGCAATTGTCTTTCACAGTACTAGAATTAAAAACATACACACACACATTGGAATCTCTCTCTCTCTTTATTCTGGTTCCTCTTTTTGCAGCTTTCTTGAGTCTTCTAGCTCACCAACTGCTGCAAGAAGAGGCTACCGCTAGAGTCCTTGTAAAACAGTACTGCAATTCTCCATGAAGCAAGAACTATTTATTCAGTGCAGAGTTAGGCCAAACTGGAAACTAGAAGGCTTTCTGTGGTAGGAGCACAGGTAGGGTGATGAATACCTTCCTTCCCAGAAAGCAATTTTGAGATGAAAAACTATCAGAGGAGAGAGGATCACGCAGCTGTTTCCCTCCTGCCCTTCCTCTGCTAGACACAGTCAGGCTGTCTTTGGTTAAAAATGTAGAAGAAAGCATCCTGGGACTCCTTGTAACATCTACTTTGGTCCTGAGTTGCAGCCAATTGAGAGTTGCCTGAAGTATGGAAAACACAGCCTTTGAAGGTAACATTACAAGCACAGTGGATTCCATCCACCCACCGAACTAGATGCTCTATCTGTAGAAAAGTCAATAAATAAATGAATAAATGCATATCTTTAAAGCTCCTTTCTCTCAGGAAGTGAAGGTGGAATTAGATTTATTTTTTAAACAGAGATGTCCATCAACACCTTAATTTTTAAAAAATTCCAGGTTCAAAGTTCAATTTTTTAGTGCCTGCCCTTCATACCCTATTGTGAACAAGTGAAGAATAACTTTAATTGTAGCAGCATGTGAATGTATTTAGAATTATTCATTTATATTAGAAATTTGTTTAGATTCATAGCAGATTCCCTTCAAATGGAATTAAAATCTACTTAAAACCAGATGCCCATTTTTAATGCCCCCTCCTACGGTCACAAACAAAACAGCTTTATGTCCAACAAATCCATAAATTTCAACCACCTTGAGCACTATTTGGTGGGAAAGTGTGATATACATTTAACAAAGTGGATACTTGAAATGCAACAGTCTTGTGTGGTTGCCACAGTTTCTGCTGTGTACTCAATTCAATACACATTCATTTACATCACAGTAGAACCCTGTAGTGACTTATTCATCATACTCAGACAGTTCTTTGATGTTTGGATCCTTTCCACAATGTTTTCACAGTAGGTTTCCTCTCTTTCCCCCCACAGTTTCTGCTGTGCCAATGCACTCCCCCCCTCCCAAGAGGTACCATTTGAGTGTTGAGAGTACCACAACTGCATGGGGAGCTGATTTGCTGAAACCTCTTGGTACATAGAGCTGGCTTCACCCATTTATGAGCACCATCACGCCAGCATTTTAACACACTCTTGACATGCCTGGTGTCCAGTTTTGCAGTGCGACACTCACATCACACCACACTCATCCTGCTGTGATCTCGCTGTGATTGCGCCATTTCCCCCGCTCTTCTGTTTTATTTTTGTACGAGGAAAGTTCGGTTCTTTTCAACATGCGAGATAACATTGCTGTTCCATTCCTGTGTAATTTCCTTTTCGATGCAATTTTGGATCATCCTGATTTTTCTGCTCTGTGTGTGTGTGTGTGTAAGGGCGTGTGTGTAGGGCAGTGTCGCTGATGAAAGCAGAGGGCAGGAGGGTTCTACTCCAGCATGCTACTTCAATTTTCTTTCATCATCATTCTCCTTGGGAACGCCTGCTGGATTGTTGCTACAGCATTCGCTGAGTTAGTCCATCGTACTTTTGGTCCTCCAATTCAGTTTATAAAGATCCTAGGGAAAGCTTTATGTGTTCTTTTTCTCCTCCTCACTTTCTCCTAAGTTTTACTTATTAAGTATTAAGCAGCACTTTTTTGTGAAGATTATTTTTACACATCGGGTATCTTGTATAATTGTTTTCTGTTTTGGAAGCAGAATTCATGCATCAGTAGACCACATCAACCTATCACAGCCCTTAATATGACAGAGATGGGAAAACCTCAGTTATGGTACAAAACCAGAAAAAAAAAAGGATGGAGTTCAAAGGAATGGAGATGTAACACATTCATCAGCACAACGGTAAACAGTGGTTGAGGTATGCCCTTACAGTGCACACCAGTACGAATCCACTGAGTTTTATAAGGCCTTACAAATAGAATCCATTTAAGGTTGTAACTCATGGGAGCAACATTTTTCAGTGCCTCTTTCACTGCTTTGACACTTGTGTTCTCAGTACATTTGCAGTTATTACTGGTAGCTAGAGGCCAAAACATGTTGAGTTCACTTAAATTTCAGAAACCAAAAAGGGCACTTTCACATTTTTACCATTTACAGTGCTGTGACCCATGTCAGGTTGGAACCTGATCATAAGCTTCAGTGTCAGCCTAGATTTGCTCAACTTAAAATCCTTTTACCTTTAGTTCCGCCCTCACACACACCTTGTTAACTTGCTGTGTTCACCACAGTATCTTTGCCTCAGTTTTAAAGCAGGATGTTACCTATGGAAAGTCTTACCACAATAAGGTAGTTGTGTCCCACCCAACAATCGGGTGTAGGAGCTCTGTGCCCTGCCAGGAAGATGCTTTACTTTAATGAAGGGAGGTGATCCTTGTGCATGTTCCTTTGTGTAGTTAAGCTCTCTCCATTGGAATGAAAGGAGTCCCCTGTGCATATATGGAGTAAGATCCACATTAGGGCTGCAATCCTGTACATACCTGGAAGTAATCTCCATTGAATTCAATGGGATTTACTACTGAGTAGGCATATGCAAGATAGCACTGGAAGTGAGTGGAGTTTGGGTCTAATTTAAAACAACAGGAAAAGTTAGTCAGGACATAGTTCTCATTGATATCAATGTGACTTAAGGGTAACTAAGTCTGGATCCAACTCGTGATCTTGCGGGGCTCATCAGGATGCACACAGAACTCTGACCCACACTATGGAAAGTATCCAATGGTAGTCCTATATAGATTAGGCCCGTTCACTTCAATGGGTCCACTCTGGGTAGGATCCTGCCCCATGTTTTCAGACTCCCAGTATGTGTCATGATTCTCTTTCACTTTAGTGACCTTCCCATCTACTTCATTGGTTGGAGATACTGTCAAATATTATCGCTAGGTAGGGAGCCACTCACAAAAGTGCTAGAGCCTAAGGAACCATGATTTTTTTTTGCCAGTCTGGACAGACTTGCTAACGGCTCAGTGAGCTGGTCATGCACTGCCACCCACTACACATTCAGCTGAGCCGAGAATAACTTTTGGCAATAGATTAGCTACTTGAAAAGCTGAAGTTGCAAATGACTGCCAAGAGCTCATCCAAACTCAGATCAGCACATGGTGGGTGGCTTTGTACAGTATGCACAGAACCAGTTTTGTTCATCCTGGGCTGAATCTCTCTCTCTCTCTCTGTGCTCCACTGGACATTTATAGAGCTACCGTAGCATCAATAATATGTCAAAGCAGCCGGTTCACTTTACTCTTTCATTAAATCATATTTCAAATTTAATTAAATCCCTGTCTCCTAAGCATTTTATTTGGCTTTTAATTGCCAGTTATGTGGTACCTAATTTTCTGAGCTAGTCAGTAAATAATATAATTTGTGGACTTTAGCCCACTTTCCTGATGGTGTACAATATCTGATGGATACTCCTTCTGAGCTATTGTGCATCATCCTGTGATGGTTTAACTTCAGAGTTGGGTCTCATTTCAATGCCGGTGCCTGCTGTGATGACGAACTGTATCTATTTTATTTTATTTGCTCAATAGCCCTGCAGTATGAGAATAGTCATTTCTGTCTGAATTTACTAGTGGTTTGGTCTTTTAAGGCATGCTTAAACGCTCTGGGCATGACCAGTGATGTCTGCTAAAATGCTTTCTGAACAGATTCCTTGATTCCCAGGCAGTTTGCTAGCTGACAATCAAAGTGCAAGACTAAAAGTGAGGAAGGGCAAAAGGCTATTGCTGTGTTTTCTGACAGTAGAAGATGATGGACATTTTTGCCAACATTTCTAAAGTGACTCTGGACAAGTGTAGTGGAAATACAGAAGACTATTGTATATCGAGGAGCTAGTAGCGCATCACAATTGTTCTCTTGCCCATGTTTAGATTGCTGTTGGGCCTATTTGTTGAACTTGTGTGTGTGTGTTAGCTATGCTGGTTCCCAGGGCTAAAGCTGTTGATACTGTGTTCTAGGCTGGTAAATGAGTGTTTTTCTGCATGATCTCGAGACAATTCAAGAGGGGAGAGGGGAGCTATCTGACTTGGCCTGGTTGCCTGCTAGTGGTTTGGGCTAGTTGTTTCCCAGTTTATAAGAATGTAGAATATATGAAGTCATGGGTCAATATCCAGAATGGGAAGAATCATGGGGAGAGTAAATGGATCCCTCAGAAGCACCAAATAGAAAACCCCTCTGTGGGCAGAACTGGCCAGGTCCTATGGGCCAGGCCATAGGAGCTATTTGACACTGCTCTTATCTAATCTGCTGATTTTAAGATAAGAATACGGGATTCCAGTGACTGAAGGAATGTATGCTTTAGGCTTTGAGTGTATTGTCTTGCTTCTTCCTGCTTTATTAGCCTATTTAGCTAAACAGAATTATTTCCTCCACCCATTGGTGTGTTCATTGACTCTGAATATCCGAAAAGAACCATTGCCTAGTGACAAAACAATTGGCAAAAAATAAACGAACAAAAAACCAGGGTGAAAACAAAGAAAATAATCCAGATATGGTGTATTTAGATAGAATTAATGAGAAGGAAAAATAGCAAACTGAACATTTGAGTACCAACTTCCAATCTGGCAATGTTCTGTATTAAGATTGGCAGCAAAGTTGACTTTCCTTTCCAGCAATCCAGTAGTCCTTTGACTCTACTCATTGCTCCTGTGTAAATTAGTACACTAGTTACCTATCTTGTCTCAGAAAGAGAGCTAAAGCCAGCCTTTCTCTATCTGGTGCTCTTTAGATTTTTAGACTATATTTTCCATCAGCCTCATCCAGTAGGCCAGGGATGATAGGAGTGGTAGTCTAGAATATCTGGAGGGCAGCAGGTTGAGAGAGGCTGACTAAACACATTTTTCTTGTTTCTTTACAGTGAATGGTTGAGTTGCCTTTGGATCTGGTTGCTTACTCTATCTGTAGTTCAGAAATGGTTCAGTCACCCACCTATGGCTGAGAGCATGTGCGCACTTAGCTGGAGGTAAGCTTCATTGGGGTTAGTGGGACTCATCAGGGAATAACCTGCATAGCATCAGGCTGTACAAGTTCAACCCCCCTCCATTTAAAGAGTCTACCAGTGGCTATTAAATGGTTCTCCCATATATAGTTCAGAGGCTGTATATCTCTGAGTAGCAGATGCTTGGAGATGCATAATAAGGGAAGCGTGCTGCTTTCGTGTTCTTGTTCTAGAGTTTCCTGGGGGTATCTAGCCAGCCACTACTGGAAACAGAATGTTGAATTAGATACACCTTGGGCTGCTCCAGCAAAGACATAGTTTATCAATCCCACCAGTGGAGGCAGGTGGCTCTGATTTTGGTAAATCTGTGATTCCATTCTGGGTTTCAGTCAGAACTGGGTAGAACTCTAAAGGAGCTATCCAAGGTCCTGAGCCCGTTTTGTTGGTAAACCTCCATAGGATTGTGCCCTTAGTCACTGGTAGGTGTTGCAGCTATCAGATTACACCTAGCAATATATTCTGGGGCAGAGAAACAATGGCTGATCTCTATTTCTGGAAACACAAAGGCCAGCTGCAACTCACATCTCTCTCTTGTCTTGGGCGAAATGCTCAGGCTCCTTAGCATAGTACAGGAGAAAAATGACAGTCTTTATAGTAGAAAAGCCAGACATTAATTTCAGATTAAAAAGTCAATTGAAGCTAAATTGTGAGTATTACCAAGTCATTGCAGGAAATAGAATCCTCAGGGTTAAGTCCCTTTTTCCATTGATAGAAAATCTTTTTCCTCTGTTGTTAGATCCCTCCCTAAATGGCTAAATACGTATTTTCCAACGCTCATAGCAAAATAAAGATAGCCATACTTGGTCCATAAACCGCAGTTGGACAATATCTTTATAAGGACCAACCAAAATGTCACAAAAGAATGGGAACTTCTAAGTTTAAGAAATTGTGGAAATAAATATTGGCAAAAGACTGTCAGACCCTTGAACACCATGAACTGAATATTCAACATTATAAAAATATTTATTACTATATAACTTGAATATTAATTTGATCAATTAGTGCTGTGAATTTCAGGATAATGGGGGTGCATATGTAAATGATACACTAGCATTCAGTGCTGTTAATCACTGTTCTATAAATGTCACGCTTGAACTTACATAACAGATAAAGGAGACTGAGGCAACTCAGTTAATCTTGTGCGCACTCTGATTTGGGCTGCTTCAAGGCCTGTTTTCAACTTGTTGGCAAGAGTACCAATTCTGATGATTGGTTTATAACTTCACTGGTTTGTGTTGCCTAACTTGCTTTACCAACTAAATCAGAAACAGCATGTTCTGAAAGATTTTGAATCTCTGCTATCTTGCTTCTCTTGCTTTCCTCAGGGGACAGGCAATTCTGACAGTTGTCTAGATGACTCTCACCTGTTCTTAACATAGTCAGAAAATGCTAATCTTACTCAGAGGGATGTGAGCAGGTGACAGGCAAAGAAACCTGCACAAGATCCAAATAAGCTGTCAAGATCGTCTATCTCCTGCCAAGTGCAGGAGAGCTGGTGGGTGGGCAGGCAAGCATCCAGTGCCCCTCAGGGTGCAGAAGTATCAGCCCCCTGGACTATGAGAAAAAGTCACAGCACTTGACAAGGTGTTCAAGTTAGAGGATGCTAGCTGTGATCCGGAATGATGGCAACTGACATCTGCTTCTGAAATTTGATTTGAAAGCAGAGATTAGAATTTCCACAAGTCCCTTGGCAACTTGTTGAACAATGGCATGTCTTGCCCACAAACGTGGGAGCATTTTATTCTTGAAGTGTTTCAGAGGAAGATTAAGAAGTATCTATTAAGAATGATGACAATATTTGAGGGGTCCTGCTGCTGTCAAGAGACTAGATCTTTCAGTGTGATAGGAATTGAAGGATTTCCTTCCTTCCTTCCTTCCTTCATTTATTACATTCCTATACTGCCCAATTGCCAAAGATCACTGAGCAGTTCATAAAAATTAAACTCCCAATATACAACATAATAGAACCTAATATTTATGTTTAATAAACTTTAACATAGTCTGACTGGGATTGACATAGTATAATTCATAGACATTGTAGGGAATAAATGTGTCTTTCATCCAGTCCTTTCCAAAACATTCTAAGGCCTGCTCAACAACAAACAGAACAACAAGTGTGTAGAGTAAATTCTACCATTCCACACTGTAAGTGAGTATCTCATGTGTGAATGCTCTCCTAAACTCTCTCTGCGAGCAGAAAACGTGCACAGCAGGGAACGGGCTGGGTTAGGCTAGCTTGTTTCTCCTGGACTGCTGTAATTAAAAATATTGCAGGATATTCGCAGTGTGTAAAGCCAGAATTGCACTATAATAGAGCTACTAGATGGCACTGTTTGATTGAACATACAGAGCACTGCTGAGAGGGGTAGTCTGCAATTCCAAATCACGTAGTTACCATCTAAAGAGCCTATTGTAAATCTGGAAAGACTCTGGAGTAAGAAAGCCTGGAAGAGTGCGAGGGTTTTCTTTAATGTAATACCAAAGAAAGATCTACTAAAAAAGAAAAGAAAAGAGCATCAGCAAAGACTCTGGCAGCATAGTTTCTGTTAAAAATTAGTAAACAGTGTGAAGAAAACAGGAATGTTTCTTTAATTCAGTAACAAAACAAAGCTTTCCCTCCACATACTGTTACAAGCTTTATAAATATTTCCAGGTACTCTTTCACTGTGTCGCAGACCTTTCATGTCTCCCAATGGGAGACACTTTCAAGGACTACATCCTGTAGTGTGAACATCTATTATAACATTAAAATTAGTTTTAATATCAGACTCTTATTTGCAGTGGAAGAGTTCATAGTTTAAGGATGTATTCATTAAAACTACAGTGGAGAGTATATCCAGCCAAGTGTCAGAAAAGTAGTCAACAGAAGCATGCAGAATAATTGTGTCAAGACATTCTGTGGTGAGCTACTGTGCATTCACTGCACAGCACCTTTTATGTTGGGTAGTGTATGTGGAGATGGCCATAGACTGCAGGGAGCGGCATTTTTTGTGCTCCATGCAGCATGCGCCTATGGCACCACTGTCTTTGAGAACAGTCCCCTGATCCCGTGAATGGTGACTGACCACTTATATGGGATACGTTAGTTTGGTGCACTTAAGCACATTACTGGGGTAGGGGCTAAACCTTCCCTTTGCCATTGATGGTGAAACAACGGGAGCAAAGAACTACTACTTCATGAAGCTCAGTTTTAAGAGAAACCATTTTAGAGAATAAAGGTGCTGTTTTGCAAAAGCTAAAAGACCAACTATCCTTTGCAAAAATAGTTTTTGTATGTGACATCCATTTGTGTTCATGGAGCCTTGGTAGGATGCTTACTCATATTTTTAGCACTGCTATCCCCATAATGCTTCAATTCATTATTACTACAATTCCCACAGTGGTCTAAGCTTTTCAGTGTCACATTTTGTTATCACAATAGGGCTCAACACAGATGTGCTTTATTAAAAGGTGCACAAACAGATGTTGCTTTTTTAAAACCTTTGACACATCTTGAGTTTTGTTCAAATAAAACTAGAAGATGAACTTGAACCCAATGACACTCTCCCATTAGATTGTGTCCCTACACTGTGGCAGGTAATATCACATAGGGGAGTTTTGGACTCCACTGTCCTGCTCCTGCTAGTTTCACTTCACTGCTATGCAAAACATAGAGCTGATGGAGAAGTCAAACAAGCAAAACTAAGCACAGTTTTACTTGGCAAACATGGATTCTCCAGAGAGAAGTCAGGGGAATAGCACAGATCAAACACACGAGATATCAATCAAACAGAAACAAAGTCCAGAAGGCAACAGCATGAGGGAGAAGTCCAACAACACAGAGGGCCAAACACAAATCAAACTCAGGGAAACAAGATGGCACACACAAGACGCTGAAAAAACAGCATTATTTTCAGTAAAGGCTAGACTCATAATACAGGCTTATATTACCAGAGCCCCCAGAGCCCCACCCAAGGCTCAGCTGTAGTACATTACAAGCCTTGCTCCTGAAGATTTCCCTCCTCTTGAAGAGGCCTTCTTTGGAGTTGGGCACTTCTTAAAGGAGTCTTGCTGATTTGTCTCTTAAGGCGATGAAGCCCTCTGGGACTGGGAGGTTGCTCAGCTTCTGTCTCTGGAACAGAGCTCCCCTCCTCCTCTCATGATGGACCTGTGGTCCTCTCCCTGAGAGCTCAGGCTCTCCCAGCTCTTCTGAAATGGGTGGTTCAACAGCACCATCCATATCTGGGAGCTCTAGCTCCACATGCCACCCACAAAGAATCGTAAGCAGTTGTGATAACCCCAGCTGGCAATAAAGCAGATTATGTAAGAAGGATAGTGGATGAAATGGTGGAGCAAACTGGACAATAATTGTTTCAAATCTTTATGTTATTGTTTTTAGCTGCCTTGAACCCAATGTTTTAGAGGACAGGCAGGATATAAATGTAAATAAAGAAATACTCAATGGGATCATCTAAGTACTATCCTTTGACCTAATTATAGAAATAATGGTTGGTGACTTTAGAAATGCATTTTTCCCGTTAGAGGCTATGGTACGTATTTGCTATGATATGCAGCATTGGGGTTCAACTTGATAAAGATGTATTCATATGGTATAAGGTAGGTAGCATGAAGAGATGTGCTCAATTTTTTAAACTAAATATGGGATGAAAAGAATCATCATGGAACACTCTCTCGCTGAATTAAAATTTGTAATGATTTATAGAGTTGGGTGTGCATTACTGAGAATTTCCTCTTAATGCACTTCAGTGGAATAACAGTAGTGTATCTAACAGTGGTGCAGTGGTACATTTTAAAGTGTAGGGGCTCATTATGACATGGTATGTGTCACACACACACAAAGAGAGAGAGCAAGTGAGCAAAAACCAGCAGTACACATCATAATACCCATTTATTAAAATCAGCATGGTGGCAATCCTATGGATTACCTGGGAGTAAATTCAATTGAACTCAGTTATATTTAGCTCTGACTGCATAGGTTCGACTACATTGAGCTTTCAATAAAAGTTCTTCAGCCAGCTGAAACACAACCATTCACTTTAAATTAGAAATGCAAACAATCTGGCAAATAAGTGTTGCCCTTTGAACTACTAGCATGAAGTCGGAATGAAAGAATAATAATAAAAAAATGACAGGTGTGTGCAGCCTCCATTTAATTACTTTCCTCCATCTCTGATTTCGTAAATGCTAATCTGTTGCAAACAACAGTACAGCTCGAAAGCCTCCTTATCACCGTATCCACTCGCCAGAGCAAAGGACGGTCTGTTGGTTACCCTAGCATGTGACATCACCATTTGTGCTCTAAAAAAAGAAAAGGAAAAAGGCCTGGGACTGGGACTGCACTCCAATGTGTTCTCCCTCTACTACACCACCACTTCATACAAAGATTGATAACTGGAAATAACGAAGTATTGAAATATTACACAGAGCCATAAAAAACAAACAAATGAGCAAATGTCAAAATACACTTTGCTCAGGACTTTTATTTATTTGAAGCGTTTTTATGCCGCTCCTCAGACAAAAAGGCTCCCAATTAAGTGACCTAATCCCTGCCCACAATCTAAAAACAATGACACACAAGGAAAGAGGAGTGGGGATGGAAGAGGGGGAAAATTACTTCTATCAGCAGGGCTGGTGGACTGGCCCCGCTTTTCCCTCTCTTCTCCCTCAGCTCAGCCTGCTGGAATGGCTGGTGGTGGTGACAGTTGAGAGAGGAGAAGCCTTCACGGGAGAGGAGCCTTCATGGGGGAGGTCTCTCAGCTGGACTGGTGGAATGGCTCTGCTCTCCCTCTCACCTCTTCAACCATTCCAGTGGGAGGCACCAGAAATACCCTTAGTCCATTTAGTTCTGTACAAGGAAGAATGATGACATGCAGAGGGACACACAGCACATTCAAAGGGAAACCCTTAATTAGAGTTCAGTGCTATCGTGGAAGAATTGCTGCATGACATCATCATGCTGTGAAGGAAAATGAACATTTTGCACCATGGTTTCAGTGAGAAAGACCAAAAGGGGGTGGGGGAGAGACAGAAAAGAAAAAGGGAAAAATATGCTTCAATCAGCTGGTAGCTCAGAACAGTTATATATTTACATTGCTTAAACAGCTTCTCAGCTGATGGAAGAACGCCTGGGGAACTTTCTGTCAGTCTTCCTCTCAGCCTATAAGTCCAAGGGTTGTGTGCATCATTTGCACGTTCCTTGAGAAAGGAATTAAAGCAGAAGAGGGGAAAATTAGCTTGTGAAAGGGCATTATTAAGAAAGGCATATTGTGTTTCCCTTAGATGTTCCCTCGATAAAAGCAACATGCTGTTCTTGGCTGTCTCTTGAACTTTCCTGGAAAAGGGGAGATGGATTAAATATAATGCTATCTTAATTGGGGTAGGCTGCTTTAGATCAGTCTGTGCGTCTCTTGTAATTTTCAACAGTATAAAACCTTTGGGAAGGAAAATGTAACTTATGGTGCTTTCTGCCCTTTTAGAAGAGCAGCCACCACAGCCCATGAGGCAGGGGTGTGGGCTACTATTGCCAAGGAGGAAGGCCTGTGGGTTTAGCACAAACCAGTGGGTGGCAACTGATGATTGGGGGTTGGCCCTCATTCACACAGAACACATGATGCTCTGCTCTGTTCCTGCATAATGCCCCCCCAACTAGCCTCAGAAGCTGCTTTAGAGTGTCCAAAATGGCACTGATTTTGGGTGGGTGCCTGCCTTGTCTTGGCACCAAAGCCGAAGCAAGATTTGGCATCCCCAAAGCAGGTCGGCCTTGGAGGTTGCTAGAAGAGCTGGAAGCCAGGACAACTGGGAGTCCATTGGATTCCCGACTCCCCACTTTGCCACCCCTGCTGCCCTTACATCACCCCCTCACTGTCCCCACCCTCCCCCAACCCAGAGCCACCACCTTGCCTTCCTCACACCACCCCTTGCCGCCCTCCTCATCCCCCAATCCAGGGTCACATTGCAGATAAGTCCCAGCAGTGGTGGTGGTGGCAGGACACCAGAGAGTGTAGAGAGGAAGAGGAAAGTGAGTCCAGTGAGTCCAATGGACTTACCTGGACTCATGGCTGTCCTTGTGCTGGCTTTTCTGGGTGGGTGGGTATGGGGGAGCAGCCCTTGGCTCCCAGCCCAGTGCCACTCCGATTTAGGCCAAGGTGGGGATTCGGCCCAAGGTGGTGCATAGCTCTACATGCAAGGCCTTTCTCCTGTGTCACTTCCAAGCTGTGAAATGCATTCCCTCAAGGAAGACCATTCTCCTCTCCCTGCTCTTCCCACTCCCCTGGCTTTTAGAAAGGGTGTCAAGGCACATCTTTTAAATCTAGTCTTTTAGAGTCTGTAGTTGCTTTAATGTTTTACTATAATAGGACGCAATCCAACAGGATAGAAGCTTGCTAGACAGAGGGCTCCTCCTTTTATCCTAAACCCTGAGAAGAAGTGGTGAGAGCCAGTGTGGTGTAGTGGTTGGAGTAGGGGTGTGCAAAGTGGGTCTTCTCTGCCTTGAAATTCAATCTGGAGCTCTGTAGAGGTGATTCTCTGCCTTGATTTTAGAACGCCCCCCTCTCCATCTTGTGGAATTACCCTTGAAGAACCGTTCAGCAGTTGGATAATTGGTATTAATATAAATGCTTACAGCTCCCTCATTTTTAAAGCTAAAGAGATAAAACTTGGCACAGCAATAGCTCTTAGTGAGGACTTTAGCCCTGCTAAGTTTTAATCAGATTGGTTCATGCTTTGAGTTTTTAGCAATTTTTAAAATGGAAATTAACAAAAATGCTTACATTTGCATAATTTTATAGATAAAGAGATGAAACATGACCAGCTGATAGTTCTTAAAGAGGGCTTTAGCCCCACCAAATTTGAATAACATCAGTTCATGCCTTGATTTTTTTAAAAAAATATCTGCACTCCAGCCTTCTCCAACCTGGTGCCCTCCAGATCTATTGGATGGAGCCCCTGCCCTGCATCCAGCCACTGAAATAAAAAAGCCTGCCTGTGCCTGACTTAGGTACAGAAGCTTTCTCACTCACCATCAAGTCCAGCAGCACTTTCACACTGGAAATGTGGATGATTGACTTCTATGAGTCTGAACAAAAACACGCTCCCTCCCTTTCTCTCTCCCCACCCCCACAGCCACAATCAGCAGCCGGTCAGTGTTTCCCACTTCCCTGAACACTGTGATTGGAGGAAAACATAGTCAGGGTCAGTGCTGTGGCTATTCCTAACTGGTTTGCCACAGAAGTCAATATCAAAGCTACCCCTCACCCCACTCAGCGTCTTCCAAATATGGAGATATTCACTTTACACACATACACACACACACACACAGAGAGAGAGCGAGCATCTGGCTTGCTTTGGGTCAGCCCAGGACGGAGGAGGTGTGTGGATAGAAAAATGCTATAAACCAAGAGAGTGAGGGGAAAAGTGGTCTCACAGTAATTAAGACAGACTTGGATCTGAGTGGGTTTTTATGAAGCATCTCTGAATTTAAATTTAAACAGGTCTTAAATAATTCAAACCAAGTCCAAATTTACAAGAACTCTGGAATTTGGTTTAGCCTCACAACACATATTTAGCCTGTGAGCAATAAGCACCAATTCTAGTCAACATTTTTTCATCTCCACTTTAATCTTTCAGTCATTTGGGAGGGTTAAAGAGATTAGCCCATTGAAACTTATTTTAAACAATATCTGAATGGGATGGAAGAAAAAAAAAGACCTTTTAATACAGGTAGACTTCCAGTAATGACAAGGCAGAGTTTAAATACTATAGTTAATAGGTGGAAATGGTGGTATAATCTCTAGAAATGGGCTGGCTCAGAGGATTATATGTGAGACAGACTCCCCAATGAATTTAAATGAGATAAGCCCTGATAATTTCCTGGATGGGAGACCAGCTGAGAACCAAATGTAAAGCACTCTGAGTATTTTACTTACCAAGAAGTATACAAATTAATAAATAAATTGTACTGATTAATGGAATGAACCAATACGTTTAGTTCTCTGTCAATATGTGATAATGTGTATCTGCTGTGCTTGGATGTTTAGAGCACAATCCTATGCATGTTTACATAGAAAGATAGATAGATAGATAGATAGATAGATAGATAGATAGATAGATAGATAGAAAATCCTACCAACTCCCAGCATTTCCCAGTCAGCATGTTGGGAAATGCTGGGAGTTGTAGGACGTTTTTCTTTTAAACGTGTATAGGGTGGCACCCCTGGCTAAACTCCTGAGGATGGAGCATCTGTGATTGGTGCTGTACTGACTGAGGGGTAAATGCTCTGTTTTCCTCTACATTGTTGGAAGATAGAAGTACTTTATTGCAGGTAAGAAGAAAGCTACCTATAGTGTATGTTACCATACTGTAGTAAAATATTTAGGCCAACATAATGTATACACAGATAAATGATAGAAAAACATGTACACCCTGTTCAACAAAGGAAATATACACACAGAGGTAGTTTCTATTAATTTATTTATTCACTTTAAATATTTTTATACAACCTGTCATGTAAAATATATCCAGGCCTTGTACGAGTGTAAGTCCCTACACATCATTGGGCTGGGATACCTGCCTTAGTGGATTGAGAATTCTTTATATAAGCTGCATTTTAATGTGCAGCTGTGTGGCAATAAACATGAGGATGTGAGACATCCTAGTTGCTCCTCATCTCCTAATGTGCATACTTGAGGACACACATTCTCAGGCAAATGCATATCCTCCCAAATTGTCTCAAGGCTATATGTTTGGGTTTCTATATAATTGGACCTGGGCCAGTCTGTAGACGCAAGGTCTCAGCCTATGACACCAAAACTAGGTTAAAGTAAGCAGCGAGGTTAACACATTCATTGTCTTCCTCTGCTTATTCCCTAACTTCAGTAGGTTGTCAGGAACAAATAGGATGGGTCCCCTGGCAGTTGTTCTAAGGTTAAATTGACTACTTCAATCTGCAGTGCTGTTTTTCAAATATCTTTCACAAGCACCGGATTCACAGCGACACTTGCTGTTGCTGTTTTAAAGATTAAAAAAAATGAAGTAAAATAAAAATCTAGCAAGCATGAGACAATATCCTGTGTCTAAATGTCAGTGTTAATGCTCACAGCACAGTTATAAAGGGAACGTGCATTATCCTTCAAGGTGATGATGACAAGTTGCCTTGCCACACAACTGAACCTGCTTTGTTGTGATAGAAAACCCTCATTTCTAAAGTTTATGCATGAGTGAGGATGCAAATAGGGCACCAAACTATTTCCATGCGACTCGCAGAAAATCGGGGAAAAGGAAAATCAGGGCAAATGTCAAGGAATACAATGACTTCAGCAGTCAGGGCATACAATGAGAGATCACTTTTCTTGCCTTGACGGGTGTTTTTTTTTTTTTTTTTTACTGTCTTGGCACATGCTTTCACAGGAAGAAGAAGGCAGGGAAGGAAGGAATGCTTACTTTCAATTATTTGGTTTATAGTGGTTTATAGAGCAGCAGCAACAACAACAAAGTGGATTTAAAGGTGCCATCAAAAATGTGCCAAAAGCAAGGATGTAAGACATTTGCTTGAACATCCAAACCTTGTTGTTCACTTATAGCTTATTAAACCAATAATATCCAGCTAACCAAATGGAACCTCTTCATCTAGGGGAGGGATGGTCCACTTCTTCATGCTTGAAGGTCACTGTGTTCTCCTAAATGGTGATTTGATTTATTATAATTTTAAACTGCCCAATAACCCAAGTTTTATTCAATAAGACAATGAATAAAACCAGCACACAGTAAAATCAAGATAAAACCAGCAGGAAGGAATAAAAACACTACAGCACCAACAGTGAGAGTAAAACCTGTGGTGGCCCCCTGTCTGTGGAACAACCTCCCTGACGAGGCCTGCCTGGCACCAAAGTTATCTTTTTGGTGCCAGGTAAAGACTTTTTTCTTCTCCAAGGCATTTAGTAATATGAATAAGCCCTGGTCTGTATTTTAGGCTCATGGTTTTTAAAGTTGTTGTAGTGGTTTTAAATGTATGTGTATATTGCACGTTTTTGTAGTTTTTAATTTTTATATATTGTTTTTAAGTGTCTAAATATTATGTAAACCACCCAGAGAGCTTCAGCTATGGGAGAGTATACAAATATAATCATCATCATCATCAAAATAAATGTGTGGTCATCTCAAAGCACTCCTTCCCATTTGTTTGCCCTATTCAACATCAGATGCTTGAACAGGGCTACTGCCTTACCTGGATTTGATGAAAAGGAGAGGTAGAGCTGGGTATCATCCACAGACTGCTGATGCCTCAGCCCACATCTCCAGATAAACTCTTCAGGGGGTTCCATGTAGATCAGATGCGGAACCTTTTCCTATCCCAGGGCCAAACTGCAAAATGGGCAAGTTTTCAAAGGCCATATTCTATCTATGGGCAGGGTCAAAGGCAGAGTGGGTGGGGCCAAATATGATTATTACCATTTTATGCCTCCTCAGAAGTAAGCAGGAGAAGGCTTCTGCCTGTCTACTCAGAAGTAAGCAGGACTGAATTACTAAGCAGCATTTTCAAACACCACACTTCTGCATATCTACTTACAAGTAAGCAGCTCTATGCCTGTAAAATGCACACCTCAGTACTTAGGGGCATCAAAGGTAGGCATGGTCAGGCACCTGCCAAGGGCTCACACCCTAGCTGTGGGCCATTGACAAGAATCGCATGGACTTGCTCCTCCTCTTCACTCTTAATGCAAGCTGCTTGTTCCCGTGCTTCTCTCTCTGGCCCAGACAACAATGGTGGTGGTGAGAAGGAAGAACTGTAACAGCTCTTCTGACTGCAAATTATACACAGCTCAAAATCTTTGCAACAGCTTAATTCAATGAAGGCTATTTGCAAGCTGACAGTATTGAAAGCCTCTAAGAGGTCCAAGAGAACCAACAGGATCTCATTACCCCTGTCCCTCTCCTGGCACAAGTCATCCCACAGGGGGAACAAGGGAGTTTCCATTCCAAATCCAGGCCTGAAACCAGATTGAAATACATCTAGAAAATCCCTTTCATCTAAGATTGCCTGGAGTTGAACAGCAACCACTTACAGAATCATAGAATAGTAGAGTTGGAAGGGGCCTAAAAGTAGGGTGACCATATGAAAAGGAGGACAGGGCTCCTGTATCTTTAACAGTTGTATTGAAAAGAAAATTTCAGCAGGTGTCATTTGTATATATGGGGAACCTGGTGAAATTTCCTCTTCATCACAACAGTTAAAGCTGCAGGTGCCCTGTCCTCTTTTAAATCTAGTCATTCTAGTATAGCTCCTGCAGCTTTAACTGTTGTGATGAAGAGGGAATTTCACCAGGTTCTCCATATATACAAATAACACCTGCTGGAATTCCCTTTTCTATGCTGTTAAAGATACAGGAGCCCTGTCCTCCTTTTCATATGGTCACCCTACTAAAAGGCCATCGAGTCCAACCCCCTGCTCAATGCAGGAATCCACCCTACATCATACTTGACAGATGGTTGTCCAGCTGCCTTTTGAATGCCTCTAGTGTGGGAGAGCCCACAACCTCCCTAGGTAACTGGTTCCATTGTTGTACTGCTCTAACAGTCAGGAAGTTTTTCCTGATGTCCAGCTGGAATCTGACTTCCTGTAACTTGAGCCCGTTATTCCGTGTCCTGCACTCTGGGATGATCGAGAAGAGATCCTGGCCCCTGTCTGTGTGTCAACCTTTTAAGTATTTGAAGAGTGCTATCATGTCTCCCCTCAATATTCTTTTCTCCAGGCTAAACATGCACAGCTGTTTCAGTCTCTCTTCATAGGGCTTTATTTCCAGACCCCTGATCATCCTGGTTGCCCTCCTCTGAACACGCTCCAGCTTGTCTGCATCCTTCTTGAAGTGTGGTGCCCAGAACTGGATGCAATACTCTAGATTAGGCCTAATTAGGTCCAAATAGAGAGGAACCAGTACCTCAAGCGATTTGGAAGCTATACTCCTATTAATGCAGCCCAAAATAACATTTGCTTTTCTTGCAGCCATATCACACTGTTGGCTCATATTCAGCTTGTGATCTACAACAATTCTAAGATCCTTCTCATTTATAGTATTGCTGAGCCAAGTATCCCCCATCTTGTAACTGTGCATTTGGTTTCTATTTCCTAGATGTAGAACTTGGCATTTATTCCTATTAAATTTCATTCTGTTGTTTTCAGCCCAGCACTCCAGCCTATCAAGATCACTTTGAAGTTTGTTTCTGTCTCCCATGGTATTAGCTATCCCACCCAATTTTGTATCATCTGCAAATTTGATAAGCATTTGCACTGAACACTTTGCTTGAACACTTTGCCCAGGAAAGGGGTGTTAGCGATTGGCCTATAGTTATTTTCATCTTCAGGGTACTGATTAGGTTTTTTCAGGAATGGCTTAATTATTACTGCTTCTTTCAAAGAGGCTGGTACCGTCCCCTCTCTCAGAAAGCCAGAGTGGCGTCATGGTTAGAGTGTTGGAATAGGACTGGGGAGATCTTGGCTCTAGATCCCACTTTACTATGACACCCACTGGGTGACTTTGGGCTTGTCACTGACTCTTAGCTTAACTTACCTCATGGGGTAGGATAAAATGGAGAGGAGGTGGACCATCTATGCCACTTTGGACTTCTTGGAGGAAAGAAAGGATATAAATGTAACAAACAAATTATAACCTTCTGGACGCAGTCAGATATCCTGGCCTTTCTGGATATAATAAGCCAAGAGGGTCAAGGATCAAGCATACTAATGGTTGGCTGAACAGGACCAAGTACCTGGTCCACATATTAAAATTTGTCTGACATCACTGGAGTTCTGGACACGTCCACTACTGAGATTGCTCTAACTGCGGATAAAATAAGGCAAGATAAAATTATTTCAGAGCTGGATTTGACCTATGACCAAACAGTTGGTGATGCCTGCCCTAGATAGCGCTCTGACAGGATAACGACAAATGCCCATTTTTGTGCGACTTATTGCTGACGTGCACAGAATAGCACTAATGGAGGCTTTGACCCTGCTCAGATGACATACTAAGCCATGGTGGTTAAGCATTTTGTGCTAACACAATGGCTTAGTGTGTATGAACCATGACTTAGCATGTCATGTGAACCATTCCTAACCATTGTCGCTACATAACCACTGTTCAAGCAAGTTTGCTAACCATTTGCTGCAATAAAGTTAGTGGCCTATCCTTGGCTTGGCATGTTGTCTGAACAGGAAAGGAGTTTCAAGAATGAAACAGCTTGGTTGGGGGAAAAGCTTAAATCTGCCCTCCCCCTCCACAATGGTCTTGATATGAATAAGGGCCCTGCATGCTTAGTTGTCAGTGAATAAAAAGTAGAGGGGCAGATGCATGCTACATATGTAACATAAGATGTAGCTTGACCCTCAACTTCAAACAACCAAGTAGGTTTAGATGGTACAGTCAGCAAGGAACCACATCTAACTTGTGATGAAGCTTAACTCTGCATTGCTCGAACAGCTGAATATAAAATCCATTACTTAAGGCTTTTTAGTGGCATCCAGTAAGATTCAACAAATGCCAACCTAATTAAATGTATGACGGGAAGCCTGGAAGCTGGGAAAATGTAGTCTGCATTGCAATGTACCCAATTATAACCACAATAGTTGGAAGAGAGGCTACTAGATCTCACTATGTTGAGCTAGAAAGTAGAAAGCTGGAAACTTGAATGAGTTTGGCATGATTCATTCAAAATGTAGCTTCTTGATTCCATATTTTAAAAATTTCTCCTGAATCCAATTAATTGTAGGGTCACCTTGACTATAATTGATAGGGAAAGAAGCTGGAAGATGCTTTCTCCTCCTGGTTTGTTTTTTAAAAGCAAATAAATTTTTTAGCTGTAAAACAGAAATGGGAATCCTCTTTTAGCCATAGGACCTTATTCAGTTTCAGAGAGACTCTCAGTGGCCTACATTCCAGTGGTGGGTGAGGCTGAAGGGCCAAGGTACAACAACAACAACGTTTAGCTTAAAGGTCATGCTGCCAGTTCAGCCTTTGAGAATGGGGGAGAAACAGCGCAAATCATGAAATTACCGAATGATCAGTGGCTGGGGGGAAAGGGGTGGAGCCAGTGGAATGGGGCATGGCATTCTGGTGGGATTTTGCCTATGGGCTTGAAGCTCCCCACCTTCTCTGTAGCGGCACCCACCATGTGGAAAACTCTCCCTCATGCAGTTTGGGAGGCAGAACACGTAACATCCTTTAAACGCCTCCTTTTTCACACAGGGTTTTCCTGAGCTTTAACTACTGCTGGGTTATTTTGGTTTTATGAGGTATTTTCAGTTTTTAAAAAACTTTTGTATTTTTTTATCTGTTGTATTTTATGATTTTTATTGTGAACTGCCCAGGGAGCCTAGGCTATTGAGCAGTATACAAATGTAATAAATAAATAAATAAATAAATAAATAAATAAATAAATAAATAAATCCAGAATCACAAGTACCTGGAGAAGAGAGGGTTCAGTGTCAATAAGGCATTCAAAGTAAATTTTCTGCAATACTTGTTCTAGTTTATTTTTTTGAAGCTACTTGATTCTGTGTGAATGTAATCAAGAATATTCCATCTTTCAAATTTCGATAAAAGTGAAGGTATTAAGGATAATCTTTAGCTTTGGGTTGTCACTTCAGCTACTGAAAGCTACACTCTCCTGACTTGGGATAGCAGGACTCAATCATAGGGTTGCCGCTGAATTCCAGGCATATCTGGAAGCAGCTGAGGATTCTGGGGTTTGCTCTTTCAGATTTGGGGAAGGAGGAAAAAGTATTCACTGTGCAATTATTGTCGTTCGAACCAGCTCCCTGCAAGTAGCCACATGTGTCAACGACAGACACACTCCAGTGGTGGTTTGAAAGAAACTTTACTTTAGGGATAAGTAACTTTCCATCCTGGGATAGGGTGGCTCAGTTCAGCCATGTGGTCAGCAACCCATGAGGCAGGGAACAACAAGAAGAAAGGAAGTAGAGGGAGGAGACAGGAAAGGGAAAAGCAAGCATCCCAGTAATTCCCTCCCACCTTGATGAGGTACACATTAACTCTTTAGCTCTAGGTTCAGTGACCTGTAGCCTGAGTTCTACTAACAGCAATGAACTGCCATAGGCAAGGGCCAAAGCCTGGCCTACTGAAATAGATCAATGATCAAATCATATCATATCAGTGTGTTCATTGGGCTTGGGCCCAACAAGACTTGCTGCCTCATTACTGCTAGCAGCAAAGGAGAGTGGTGAATTTGCTTTTCTCTCCTAGACAGTATGGAGTAAGTGCATTACTTAAGACACAATCCCATGCCTGTTTAGGCTGGGGAATCCTGGGTGTTGTTGGACTTTTCTTCTGTCTAAACATGCATAGGATTGTGCCCTTAGTCTTGGAAAAATAAACTGATAAGGCCCCTTAGACATCTTCAATTAAAACGTGACAGCAGGAAATTCTCTATTGGGTAAATTTCGATGCAGACTACATTTCTAAGTGCTGAAAACAATATATTATGAAAATTAGGGCAAAATTCCTATTTTCCCAACCATTCCACAGTAGTACCCTGGAATTTTCCAGCACATGGGTGTCTCTACGCAGAGTCAAAACAAAACACTGGCATAATTTAGTGAACATTTAAGTTGCACTTTTAAGCACATATGTAGGGAGTAAGACGTATTGAACACAGTAGGACCAACATCTGAGGAAACAAGTTTAAATTTCCCTGTTAAAATGATGGAAATGATTGGGATGCATTTGCTTCTCTTTCAGTGCAGGGAGAATCTGAATGCTGCATTGTAAAGGGATTTTATTTGATTTCAATAGTAATGACATATATGATGCTTTAAAAATTGATTTTTTAAAAAATGGACAATACAAATACATAGAAAGCAAAATGTGCACCATGAATATTTTAGAACTGCTTTGCATATACTTTGCTGTTTAGTTGGCATGGAAGAATCAGGACTTCCTTGCTTGGAGTCAAGTCTTATTAACAAGGGGAAGGTAATGTTGCTCTTTCTCATTTTCAGTGGCCACAGGAGGTTCTGAAGTCACTTTGTCAGGCCACAAAACAATTACTCTGGAATCCTTACTAGCCAGCTATTTGCTACACTTGAGTGATTTCCATGCTAGTGGCACTGATTAGTTACAAAAGTACTGCGAATAAATGTATGAATGATTCTAAGCAGTCATGCTTCCTTATATCGAATATGTGGCTTGTCAGGCGTATCCAGAATGTCACTCTCTCTTAATTCCTATGGTGCAGCAATGTCGTCAATTGAGTTACCAGCAGGTAAGGCAATACTCTGAATAGTAAAGCATACAGAATTTGAAGCTGGCATTAGACCCCAAGGTCATACATAGGATCGTTTGACCATAAGTTTGCTTTTGCTTACACAAGCAGGGTGGCAGGATGGGGAAAAAATCCCCACTCATCCAACCTTTAAGAGCTTGGATGCTATTTCTAATCCATGTTAGTTATTATGAGGACATTTGAAATGAATAAAATCAAGAATAAGAGAAAGAAATTGAGCTAAGGATATAAAAAAGATGCTTTCAATGAATACCGAAAAGCCAGATATAATCCAATCTTTTCCAAGGATCTTTCTGTATGGTTTGCACAGACAGTGTGTGATCAAGAAATGAAAACTTTGATTATCCTCTCTAAAAAATAACACATTAAAAATATACCACATTCCAATCCAGCTTTCCTCAACCTTGTGCACTCCAGATGATTTGGACTACAACACCCACCCACCCAAGAAACATGGCCAATGGTCAGAAATTCTAGGAGTTGTAATCCAAAAAGTCTGGAGGGCACCAGGTTGGGGAAGCGTGTTCTAATCTATCCCTAGTAAAGTAGCCACTTAATAGTTGTCCAAGAGGATCCTCATAAACATCCTGTGTTTTCTCTGCTTGTCTGAGATTGCAAACATGTGTGAAGCACCTGGCAGGCTACAATAAGCTGCTTAGAGGGTCACAATGATGTCCGTAGGCCTGCATTAAAGAATCCTCAAGTGGCACTGCCATAATAATCCAACATTTTTGTTGCTATCATGAATTCATCATTGAAAGCCATGTTGTAAATTGGTAATTAAAATACTTAATGAACTACCATAATTAAATGTGCCCTGCACACATAACTTGCTTCTTCTTGCATTAGATAAAGAGGCGTTTTTCTCCAAGAAAGGGACAGACATACGTAAATAAATTAATTCTCTGTAATCGTATTATTTTGGTAGCATCATAAATAATACAGCTTTTCCAGTAACAGATTCGTTTACTTCCCCAAATAGTAATAATGAGCTAATGCAGTATATCTAATTAATACATGCTTTTATAAAGGATTTAGCAAGCACTAGTTTCTGTTTTATTGTCAACTTGTTCTGTGTTTTCTGCTAACAACACATGGCTCAATATGTACATTTCTCTCTTGAGCTGTTTGTTCAGGATATTAGCATAATGTTCTTCAAGTCATCATGTTAAATCAGCATAGATTTGGGGCATGGGGCTCTCCCTGAGCTGTGAAACTAAATCCTAATTTCCCAAATCAGCATCAGAATAATGGGTTGGATTGGAAGGTTTTCTTCCTTTGATGGAAAGGGTTTTCCTCCTTGGAGGAAGCAAAATTTTGGATCCAATCAATATCATCTGGGCTTAAGCCGTGTATACCTCCCATGTTCTATTGATGCCCTAAATTCCCCATTACTCCTACAAAGCAACAACACCAGATGTTCATAGCATTGGCTCTACAGAGTCTGTTGTTCATGTACTCCTCTATTGTAATCTGCATAAAGACTACAGACAGAAGCTGATTCCCCTCTTACTAAGAACTCTCCTGGGGCGACCACCTGAAGAGCTGGTGATGTTCTGTCTGAAGGATGATTCATTTTATGTCACTGAGAAGGTTGCTAGGATCCTTCTTATTTCAGTTCAAACAAGGGAAAAATACGTTGGCTCCATGTTTAAATTTACTTGTTTTATTTAATTACTCCTATCTGTATCTTTCTTTGTACGTAATTCTGTATTGATCTGTGACCGCAATAAACAATTCATTCATTCATTCATTCATTCATTCATTCATTCATTCATTCATATATCATTGGCCTTTTAAATTGGGTGACAGCAGTCCCAACACCAGTGAGCCCCTTTAGAATCAGAAGTGCCAAAGCTCAGCGGTAAAGCACATGTTTTGCATGTGAAAAGCCCCATGTTTAGTCCCTGGCATTTCCAGGAGGGTTGGGAAAGAATCCTGCCTGAAACCTCTAGCCCAGTACTGGGTTAGATAGACCAATGGCCTGACATAATATTAGGTAACTTCCTGTGTTCCATGGAGCAACAGCAAATGGTGGTGATTGCTGTGGTGGAGGCAAAGGTCAGGTCCATCACTCATTCAAGAAGAGAAGTGTTGTCCCTTTGCACAGAGACCTGATTAACACATTCCTTGATCAGTGTGGGGGTTGTGGCACTGAAGCTACTCAAGGTAAAGTGTAAGGCCTTACATTCTTAACCCACTTTAAAAGTCACTTATCCCAAACATGGGAATGCCCTTGCTCACCTGATTTGACACTTCTTACCTTATGTGCAGTCTTCAATTCTTTAGCCCAGGAGTGCATATACTTTTTTGCCCAAGTTGACTGAGGAGGGGTTGGTCAGAAATGGCAGTGGGCAGTCATGGGAGGCCACAAGAAACCTTGGGTGGCCATGTGTGGCCCATGGGCTGTGCAGCCTGGCTTTTGTAGCTTCACACTAGTTCTACCATGAGGTTATGCAGACTTGAATGCAGCTGCTACACATGCTTTGGGGGGCACATGGCTAAGGGGCTTTTAAGCATGGCTTTCCCTGCTTCCACAGAGATGCAACTATGAGGTTTATCACAGCTTGCGCATGAGATTAGTAAGGCTTAAACCAGGCCTTAGGAACTGATGATAAGGTACTTAGAAAATGATTGTCTAGTCACCAGATGCCTCCCATGCATCTCATAATCACAATGTTCTCAATTGTTATGATTGCCTTCTGTACCATTCATGTGTGCAATAATGAAGTTACCAAATACATGTTGAGCATGTGTGAGTTTAACAAGTCTAGCTACGTGAATACATTCAAAAACCAAGTTGGTGGGTAGTGAGGGGACAGCAGGGAGAAAAGGCCAACTAGATATTGTAGTCAGGATGTCTGTATGGTCAATGCCTTAAGACGATAATGGAGGAGGGGGGCTTGCAAACATTCAAACTGGGTTCTGCCAGGTGAGGTGATGGTTTCAGTGCCCCTAGGATCACTGAGTAGAGGAAAATCTCAGAGAAATCCAGCTGTTCACTCAAAACTGTCTCCTTTCAGGGCAAACCAGATTGCTTTCTTGGTTGGTGGAAAATAGAATTTTAAAAAATCTCTATGTATAGGAGATACATAACACACATAGCAAAATACTGAAAACAGACTGATACATTTCTTTGGTGCCTTACAGACTACTGAAATGTTTTATTTCAAGAAGTGTTTTTAATAAGTTATTGGCAAACCTGAAGATAAAACAAAACATTCAGTCCCATTTATATTCAGCAAGCAGAGGAACCCAATAATCTTTTAAAATATAAACAGGCTGTTTGCCAAATGACAAGAGAAATGGTAATGAATATGTGGGAGCATATTGATCTCACTGGAAAAAATAAGCTTTCTCTGTCTACCTTTTTTATTTCAGATCATGCTTATACAGTGATAACCTCTCATGCCTTTGTGAAATTTCTTCAACAGAAAGTTCATCACTTTGGATTGGAGTATACACACGTTTGTTTGTTAGACATATAGCAGCTCTCACAAAGGAAATCCTTGATTTCTCATTAGCTGAGAAAAACCAAGCATCTCCTCAACTGGAAAGAAAATCAGCACAGTAGTTTATTTATTTATTTATTTATTTAATTACATTTATATACCGCCCCACAGCCGAAGCTCTCTGGGCGGTTTACAACATTTAATGAGAATGTTAGGGAACATGCCCAAGATATATTATATCATGGAAACTTCTAACAGTTTCTCTTTAGAAAGAATGGAAATTGAGTGTTATAGTGAAATTCTTCCTACTTGTTACAGATCCAGGCTGTTGTCTTTCACAATGTATGCAAGTAAGCAGAGGAGTCCATTAAGATTCTGCATTGAGAATGGTGCTGCTTAATGCATTTATCAATGATATGGACTCAGAGATGAGCACTGATGTAGTCCATCTTGGAGATGACCATGAAGAGATCCAAAAGGGGTTATGACATTCTCCAAAAAGATATCTACAAAATATGTTGAATTGCCTACAAGATAAAAGTCAAAGTTAGCTGTCACTTTCCAGGAAAGAGATTGAGTAGAAAACCTGCAGAGAACTTCAGCTCAGTGAGCTGCAGCAGTGAAAAAGACAGATTAAGCCTAATCTGGAACCACCTAGTTTGAGTGCTGCTGGTGGTGGTGAGAATAAAGTCTTAAATCTGTATGGAATGATTGGAATGGACTGAGAGAATGTGCTCTCTTTCTCTCTCTCTCTCTCTCTCTCTCTCTCAAAAGTCAGTACAAATTAAAAGGAGTTTAGGGGAACAATCCTATGGATGTTTAGACAGGAAAAAAGACCTACAACTCCCAGCATGGATGGATGGAGAATGCTGGGAGTTGTAGGACTTTTTTTTCTGTCTAAACATCCATAGGATTACGCCTTTAATTCTGCACAATTAGCAACAACAAAATGTGTAAGTAAAGACCACTAGTTTAGCTGGCTTTTAAATATAATTTTACAAATGTAACCTTGAAAGACAAATAGAAATCCATGTTCAGTAAAAGTAAAGTAAATCCAAGTAAAAAACAACAATCCAGTCACCTATTTATTTATTTATTACATTTATTTTATTAATACATAAATAAAATGCATTTAACTTCATTTAATGTTCTTCTGTCCCATGAGTTGATGCGAGTCTATGGAATGTAGTTAGGAGCTGTCCAACGTGCTGAAAAAATTACTCCAATGAATCTTAATGACATTTGGCTTTTCTAGTTGATATAGATATCTGAAAACTTTGTTAGTGTACACTTTGTTAGTGTACTTAGGGGGGAAAAAACTTTTTTCCTCTAAGTATACTAAGCACACACTGATGGAAACAATAAACAGCAGACATGTCCTTTACTCAAATAACTAAATTAATTAGGCCTGCATTGATTTTATCTCTGTTACCAGGAATCTTTAATTGATTCATTGTTACCAACAAGACATCTTCTCTAAGAATGTCTGCTAATTAAGGTCATCCTTCTAAGAGGATGGATATTTTAATAGCCCCTCAAATAATAATGATGATGATGATGATGAATGAACAAAAGGACAAGCTTATATTTCCTAGATCACGTTCCTTCCAGGCTACTGAAAATTTGATGAAAATGCCCTTTCTTCCCCATGATGAAATGAAGACCCACCTTCCCCATGCTATATCCTTTCATATGTTCTGAGTCATGATAAAGGTCTCTTTATTCCTTATTAGTGCCTCCACGCCCCCTCACTTACTCACAGCCTTTGTTCTTCCTTTCTCCCATTACCTGCTGTCTCAATTTTACTTATTCTTTACAATGTTAAACCTGGACAATCTCTGTTTCTCTCTCCTCCCCCATTACTGCATTTCAGACAATGTTACAACATCACGTTCACAGCTCATAGCAGTGTTTCTATGCAGCTACTGGAGCATCCCCTGGTGGCTTCACAGGATTATTATGGATTTATTTGGAACATTTCCCTTAGGGAAAATAATAGGCTCAAAATTTCATTCTCAACCATCAGGTTTAAGTACTTTTGATAAGGTAACAAAGACTTTAATTGCCTAAATTAAACTGTCGATTGCTCTGGGACATCCTGGAGTGAAGCAATTGTTTGTCTAACCCACACTGATATCAATGGGCTTAAACATGCCTAAGCCTGCATAGGATCAGACTGTCTATTTAATATGAAGAGATGTAATGAGAAAGTTTCATCGTTTTCATTGTAACACATGTTTTAAGGGGTATGCCTTATGGGGCCTATACCAGCTGGTCTCTGGTTCTGGGGGTGGGTGGGTATCTTGTTGCTGAGGTATCTGGGGCTTAAGTCAGAACTGCCAAACTCCTTGGTCTCCAAGGGAGACTTATGCTGGGGGCAGTGGAGGCTGGTGGCTCCAATTTCAGTGGGGCTGTGAATCCATTCTGGCTTTTAGTCAGAATGCGTCAGAACACTAAAGGAGCTGTCCCAAATGCTGACCCCAATCCCACAAATGGATTAAGCACCTTGGGTAGATCATTTCAGTCATTTCTGACTGGAATGCAGAACAGATTCACAGCCTCACTGAAATCAGAGCCACCAGTCTTCACTGGTTGGAGGAAGGTGCCTTAATGCTGCTAGATAACACAGCGCCTAGACTGGCCTCCATTTGGGACAGGCACACTTGGACACAGACTCTAGCCTTCAGCTTGGTGGATCTCTGCCTTAAGCTGGAATTTGACTTAAGAGTTTCCTGTAGTAACTTAAGTCATTTCCCACAGCTCTGCAGTATCAGCAGGCCTGTATGACACAGAAACTAGGGCTTCATGGGCAGGGATAGTCCATTTCTCTCCATTTCCCATTTTTCTCATCTTAAACTCAGTTTATCACAAACTTTGAACATTTCTCCAGTCTTAAACTCAGGTTGTTTTGAGAATACTTTTTTTTTAAGTCTGCATGAAAATTTATAAGCATTATTGTGCACATTTCTCCTAATAGTTCTTTTTTGTATGCATTTTGCCTAATAAGGTGCAATTTTAGTAAGCAATTTCAAATTTGAAATGCATTCAAATTCATGTTGAATGCATTTCAACATGATTTATCCTAATATATGCACATTTTTTTTAATTGGCAAACTCCACCACAAAATTCGGAGATGTTCAAATTGTGAAGAATAACTTAGGCCATGGCTAGACCAGGTCTATATCCTGGGATTGTCCCGGGATCGGCCCTGTGCATCCAAATGACACACAGGGGATCCTGGGAGCAGGCAGGGATGATCTTTCCATTTGCCTGGGATAATCCTTGAGTCTAGCTAAGGCCTTAGTTTCACTTTGTACAGTGCTTTGAAAGTGCGAGTTTAGGTAAATTTGCATTCAAATGCAAACTGAATGAGTATCTCCCTCATTTATTTCCACTGGGCAGTATCTCAACACTTGGCAGAGAGCAGAGCTTTGGCACGAAAGTGAGGCAGTGGTAAATTCTCTCTCTTTGGAGGTCAAGGAAGAACATGTCCCAGATGATCTGAAGCTGCTGACTGAATCCCAGGAATATGGGGAATGGAGAGGGACAAAACCAGCACATGCTTAAGTACATTGATTTCAATTAGCTTAAGAATGCTGCTGTACTCCATTGGACTGTAGCCAATGTATCCCTTGGTCAAATACAAAGTCATGTTTAGGAAGAAAAGGAACACAAAGAATATAATGCTGTATCTTATTCTGGGCTTCAAAAGAGTTCAAAACGGTCATTCATCATAAATGCCGGAAATGGGGAAAAAAAAGAAAAGAAAAGAAAAGAAGGGAATTCGTCTTCCCAGATTTTATGACAAGAAAATAAATGTTCGTTTGTATGCCTTTAATTGCTCATCATTTTAAAATAAAGTTTTAAAAAAGAAGATATATCCAAGTGAGGGGATTGATGCCACAATGCTTTCAGTCTAGATCTCTTTCTATCCTGCATTACCTGTTAGGACAGGGAGAGCCGGTGCCTGCAGAAGGAAGGGGGGACATCTGTACCTTTTGGAGGAGAGGAGAGCTGCCTGCCTGCTTGTCTGCTGCTGCTGCTGCTCTTTTCTGGGGTTCTGAAAATATGTGCCTGGGAGGGAGGATACAGAGCCGGGAGGGGGGATCTGAGGGCCCCTCATTTAGTGTAGTGATGGGTAGGGGGAGATACGGTGTTGCCAGGTAAGGGGAACATGGCCCAGAAAGTTAATGGCTGTGCCATGTTCCGGTCCTCCTTGCACCCGCAGGTTTGTTGGTTGCTCTGTCAGCCAGCCCTCAGGCATCCAGATGTTGCTGTTAAATGCCAGATTGGTGCATAATAAGACTTCCCTCATCCACGACTTAATTGTGGATGAGGCAGCCAATCTGGCATGTATAACCGAGACCTGGGTGGGTGAGCAGGGAGGAGTTAGTCTCTCCCAGCTGGGTACTTGGTTCAGCATCAGGTTAGACCTGAGAGCCGGGAAGGGGGGTGGTTGCTGTGGTCTATAGGAATTCCATCTCCCTCTGCAGGCTCCCTGTCCATGTGACTACTGGTCTGGAGTGTTTGCACCTTGTGTTGGGTCAGCGGGACAGATTAGGGATTGTGTTGGTGTACCGCCCACCCTGCTCCTTAACAGACTCCCTAGGTGCGCTGACGGAGATGGTCTCAGCTGTACTGCTGAGATCCCCCAGACTGTTGGTTCTGGGGGATGTCAACATTCATGCCGAGGGTGCCTTATCCGGGGCAGCTCAGGATTTCATGGTCTCCATGATAACCATGGGACTGTCCCAACATGTCATTGGCCCAACGCATGTGGCAGGGCATACCCTTGACCTGATTTTCACAACTGGACATGGAGATGGTGATCTGGAAGTGGAGGACCTTACATCAGTCCCTTTGTCATGGTCAGATCACTGCTTGCTGAGGTTTAGACTTACAGCAGCTTTTCCCCTCTGCAAGGGTGGGGGACCTATTAAGATGGTCTGCCCCTGGAGACTAATGGATCCGATTGGTTTCCAAAGGGCTCTGGGGAGTTTTCCGGCTGATAGGGCTGGCTCTTCTGCTGAAACCCTGGTTGATCTGTGGAATGCAGAAATGACCCAGGCGGTTGACACGATTGATCCTGAGTGCCCTCTCCTGAGTAGAGCTCGTACGGCTCCGTGGTATACCCCAGAGCTGAGAGCGATGAAACAAAATAGGAGACGGCTTGAGGGCAGGTGGAGACGAACTAGTGAATGCAATCAAATACTGGTAAGTGTCTACAGTAAGGCATATTCAGGGGCACTGAGGGCAGCAAAAAAACAACAAACCTTTGCTGCCACTATTAAATCTCCAATCTGCTACCCAGCGGAGGTTTTCAGAGTTGTCCGACACCAAGGGCTATTACATGCTGGCCCCAAGGACGTAGTAGAACCATCTGAGGCCCACTGTAATGAATCTGCTAGGCACTTCCAGAATAAAATCTTTTGCATCCGCCAGGACTTAGACTCCAGTTTATAGCAGGTGAATCTAGTGAGGTATCCAGAGTACAGGCTTGTCCAGTTTTCTTGGATGAGTTTCAGTTGGTACAGCTCGGGGATGTTGACAAGGTGCTTGGACAGGTCCTCTCTATTGGATCCTTGCCCCTCTTGGCTAATAAAAGCTAGCAGGGATAGAACAGCCGGCTGGGTCAGGGAAGTGATTAATGCCTCTCTGCAAGAAGGAGTGGTCCCAGGCTGTCTGAAAGAGATGGTAGTGAGACCACTCTTGAAGAAAGCTTCCTTGGATCCAGAAAATCTTAGTAACTACAGGCCGGTAGCAAATGTTCCATTCCTGGGCAAGGTCCTTGAGCAGGTGGTTGTGGGCCAGCTCCAGACACTCTTGGATGAGACTGATTATCTGGATCCATTTCAGTCGGTTTTCAGACCTGGTTTTGGCAGAGAAACAGCCTTGGTCGCCCTGTATGATGACCTATGTCAGGAGAAAGACAGGGGGGAGTGTGTCTCTATTGATTCTCCTTGATCTCTCAGTGGCTTTCGATACTATCGACCATGGTATCCTTCTGGAACGTCTGGCTGAGTTGGGAGTGGGAGGCACTGCATTGCAGTGGTTTCGCTCCTACTTGGCGGGTCGGCTCCAGAAGGTGGTGCTTGGAGAACATTGCTCGGCCCCGTGGACTCTCCAGTATGGTGTTCTGCAGGGGTCGGTCTTGTCCCTCATGCTGTTTAACATGTATATGAAACTGTTGGGTACAGTCATTTTGGAGTGCGTTGCCATCAGTATGCTGATGACATGCAGCTCTACTTCTCCTTTTCATCTTCATCAGGTGAGGCTGTGGATGTGTTGAACCGGTGCCTGGCTGTGACAATGGACTGGATGAGGGCTACTAAACTGAAACTCAGTCCAGACAAGACTGAGATGCTGCTGGTGGGTGGTTCTTCTGACTGGATGGGGTATGTTCAACCGGTTCTGGATGGGGTTGCACTCCCCCTGAAGGAGCAGGTTCATAGCTTGAGGGTTTTCCTAGAACCATCTCTGTCACTTGAGGCTCAGGTGGCCTCGGTGGCATGGAGTGCTTTCTACCAGCTTTGGCTGGTGGCCCAGCTATGCCCCTATCTGGACAGGGATAACCTAGCTTCAGTTGTCCATTCTCTGGTAACTTCCAAATTAGATTACTGCAATGCCCTCTACATGGGGCAGCCTTTGAAGACAGTTCGGAAGCTGCAGCTTGTGCAAAATGCAGCGGCCAGATTGATAGCTGGAAAAGGGAGGTTTGAGCATATAACACTGATTCTGGCCCGCTTGCATTGGCTGCCTATATGTTTCCGAGCCCAATTCAAGGTGCTGGTTTTAACCTATAAAGCCCTACATGGCTTGGGACCGCAATACCTGATGGAACGCCTCTCTCGACATGAACCTACCCGTACACTGCGCTCAACATCTAAAGTCCTTCTCCGAGTGCCTACTCTGAGGGAAGCTTGGAGGGTGGAGACAAGGGAGAGGGCCTTTTTGGTGGTGACCCCTCCGACTGTGGAATGATCTCCCTGATGAGGCTTGCCTGGTGCCAACACTGTTATCTTTCAGGCACCAGGTCAAGACTTTTCTCTTGTCCCTTGGATTTAATAGCGTCTAACAGTGCTAAGTTTGTTTTTAACAGACCCCAAAACTGTTGTTTTTAAACGGATAATGTTATTTTTATATTGTTGTCTATATGTTTCTGATGGTTTTTTAAATTTTGTATACTTTTTAATGTTTACTGTTTTTAACTGTTGTAAAAACAGAGCACTTCGGCTGTGGGGCGGTATATAACTGTAATAAATAAATACATAAATAAATAAATAACCTATGCCTAACCCAATCACTGGACTGGGGGCTTGGTGTGTCTGATTTTTAAGAAGGGTACAGGTGAAGAGTGCTAAACCTATTCCTGTTTGTGGTTTATTGGCCCAAAGTTTGCCCAGCAATGTCACTTTTTTTTCTGGGAAGGGCTCTGAGACTGGAACTAGACCTGGCTGGGGAAAAAAGTATGTGTTCATATTGGTGGGAGGAAGGCAGTCTGAGAGAAGGAAAATGGCAGCCTAAATGAGGGTCATACCTCCCATCATTTTTGCTGGAACTCCCACCATTTTATAAATTTTGTTTGTTTATTACATTTATATCCTACCGTTCCTCCTCACAATAATCCTGTGAGGTAGGTTATGCTGAGAGTCAGTGACTGGCCCAAAAGTCACCCAGTGAGCTTCATGGCTGTGTGGGGACTAGAACCTGGATCTTTGAAAACCCAAGACAAGTCTACACCAGCCCTATATCCCGGGATCATTCCTGTGCCACACAGGGGATCCCAGGAGCTGGCAGGGACAATCCCTCCATTTTCCTGGGATAACCCTTAGGTGTAGAAAGGGCTCCAGTCACTATACCAGACTGGCAACATGATTTAGGCTAACCCATGTTTAATGAGATGCCATCAATATGGGCCCTTGGGGAACAAAACAGTCTAGAGTCCAGCTGCTAGAAGGGAGATGCCAGTTTGAATGACATTAAAACTTCAGATGGTGGGCAATTTCTGGTTCTCCAGATGATTTGGCCTACAAATCCCATCAACCCTAGCCATCATAACCAGTAGTAAAGGATGATGGAAGCTGCAAGCCACAAGTTGCTCACCCCTGCTGTAGAAGCATATCTGGGACAGGAAGAAGTTAAGAAATAGAAAGTCCAGAGGCAAGGTGAATGAAAGAAAACTCCAGAGTAGGCAATTGACCGAAAAACAGGAACCTGTAGGAAGGTTCCTGTTACCTCACCTGTAGGAAGGGTAAGTGGAGGATGAAGGCTTGTGTAAAAGAGCAGAACAGAGAGAAAATTGGAGCAAGAGGTGGCCAATCAGAGAGGGAGCTGTGAGGAAACCTCACAGCGCTTAAGGTACTGTCCTCCCTCCCTCCCCACATGCAGGATCTGGGTTAATGCACTTCTCAGCTTGCAAGCAATTAAACTTCCACAGTCAACTGCAAACATGGTATTATGTGACTTTTAAGTGGTTTGATGTGTCAACTAAATAACAGTGTTTGAGCACTGTTCATTGGTATACAACTGTAAATATCCCTGTGGAAATGAAGTACTGATGTAATTCTATATATTCAATTGATCATCAAGACATACACAGAGAACTTGGGCTCCTTGAATAACGAACCGTTCTATTATTTGTTTACAAAATGTATGCATTCCTGCATGATTTTTGAAAAGCCAAGCAAACATGGATATAGCTCATTTAGAAAGTCAGGGCATATCTAAGTGTGCAGCACGAAAATGGAAGGTTCCAGTGAGAGAAACATAATCGATTTCAGAGTTGTTTAGTGCAGCAAAGCCCTGCCCTTATCCAGCAAGTGAAACCTGGGGATAGAATCAGGTTTGTCTCAGAAGTCTTCCTTATCACATCTGTCATAGTGTGTGTGTGTGTGTGTGTGTGTGTGTGTGTGTGTGTGTGTGTGTGTGAGAGAGAGAGAGAGAGAGAGAGAGAGAGAGAGAGAGAGAGAGAGAGAGAGAGAGAGAGATCATGTCTGGAATTTGAATGTTCCAGACACACAGTTCTTCTGTACTGCACAGAAACCACCTCACCCATCATCACACAGCCAGTTTTGTCAGAAGAGAAGTGTGAGCTCAAAGTTTGCATGCAGAAGGTCCCAGGTTCAGTTCCTGGCATCTCCAGGTATGGATGGAAAGAATCCTGCCTGAAATCCTGGAGAGCCACTGCCAGTCAGTGCTAGCAATACTGGGCTAGATGGATCAGTGGACTTTCTCAGTATAAGGCAGCTTTCCATGTCCCTATAACTTTATTTAGTTGTTTATTTCTTGCATTTCTATACCACCCAATAGCTGAAGGTCTCTGGGCAGTTCACAAAAAATTAAAACCACACAAGGTATAACCTAAAGTATAAAAGATAAACCACAATATAAAAACACAATCTAAAAGTACAATCAGAATGAAACCAAGCAGCAATGCAGAGATTTAAAACACAAATCTAAAATACAGATTTAAAACAGCAAAGCTAAAAGACTAAGATGATAAAATGTTAAAATACTGGGAAAATAAAAAGGACTTCACCTGGTGTTAAAAAGAGTATAATGTAGGTGCCAGGTTAACCTCTCTAGGGAGCTCATTCCACAGCCAGGGTGCCACAGCAGAGAAGGCTCTCCTTCTAGTAGCCACCTGCCTCAGTTCTTTTGGCAGGGACCCCTGAAGATGAATTTAGGGGCTGGGTAGGTACATATGGGAGGAGGTGTTCTTTCAGATACCCCGGCCCCAAGCTGTTTAGGCCTTTAAAAGTTAATACCAGCACTTTGAATCGGGCTGGACCTGGACTGTCAGCCAGTGAAGCTAGAAAAGGACTGGCATAATGTAGTCTCATTGGTCAGTACTTTTCCAGTACTTTAACGATCTTGCTGCCCTGTTTTGTACTAGCTGAAGTTTCTGGACTGTTTACAAAGCCTTTCCTTTTTCAGACATTCAAGGAACATGCATAAAGGTGGGGAGAACAGGATCACAGCAGTTATACCTGCACTGCACACATTGGGCAGTATCCTATGTCCCTGCCTATTTTCTTACAGCCTGCCAATTCCATTGTGCAAACATGTCTCACCACTTCTGAAATGTCAATTTAGTGCTTCCAGGGCAACCCGAAATAAGATGAAACACTCGTTTCTGGAAGGAGCCAGGACAGCGAATCTCACATAAGTGCAGCGAGCAATGGATCCTAACATGAAGAATGATATTAAGGCACCATGGTTATTCACTTCCTTTGTTGATGCACATTAAACTTCTGATAAAATTCCATCAAAGTACAGTTGTCTCTCTCTCTATATATATTTCTGATCAATATGCACCAACATAATAAAATGACAGACACTTGCACACTGTTCTTTTATACGTTGTAGAAGTTGTACTTTCATTAGGTATTGAGCTCCTGCTTACGCCATTTTTGTAGATGTTCCATAAACATATCAGTGATAGATTAAGATTTATGATTAGTGTATTCCTTTGTTTCTTTAGTGATTTTTATTTATTATTATGTACATTCTTACTTTTGTTGCTTTTATTTTGTTAAGGGTATTTCAAAATAAAATAAAATTTCATGGCAGCAATAAAAATAAAAATGAGTGCTTCTGCTCATTTCAGCAATTTCTCTAGGAAATGCTAAATTTCCCTTGTGTTAAGTCATCAGCTTCAGTTACACAATGGAATCAGTGGGACCTAGAGAAGGGAATTAGCAGGGCGGAAGGGAATTGGTGGGGACATGAGTGTTCTGTTGGATTCTGCCCATTCATTTTAAACTTCTGCAGAGACCTAAGCATATAGACCTATATGTACACATGGTCCTGTTTTCTCTATCCCCCGCCCCCATGTGATCAGGAACTCTTGCTATTCAGGGTTCCTGATTGCATGCACACACGCACACACACACACACACACACACACACACACACACACACACACAGAGAGAGAGAGAGAGAGAGAGAGAGCGAGAGCTCTGCAGGCATGCATGGTCTATGCCAACCTTAAAAATAAATGTGTATACATTGGGATGGTGACTGCTCTTGTCATCTACTCTACTTCCCCTGTATCTGGGTTCATTGTATGTCTTAAATAGATTATAGTGAATTATCTCTTAGGAAATGAAGGAGACAGGATTTAGGACACCTCAAGAGGAACCATAGATTGCAGCTGAGGAATAAACATTTCTGGAGATGACCCAGGACCTGCAATTGTATGGTGTCAAGATTGATCAATACTTAGACCTTAGCTCCAATGAGACTTTCTCTGAAGACAAGGGGGAGCAGGAGCCTATGGTAGGGTCCTGGGGCTTAACTATCTCCTGAGGCACAGCCAGAAGACACCCCATCCAAAGGGGCTCAAATTCTGTGTATTCTACTGCCTTTTAGTGGGATCCCTATTGCGGTGATTGGAGGCAAGAAATAAAGAGATGACACCAAGTATTGGATTTAAACTGGGCCACATTTTATTAAGTGATCTGAAAGGGGAAAATTCCTATCCTAAGAGGGCATCGTCAATCAGGCCTCTTGACAGGCCTGTTCCTCATTTGAGCGAGCCATTCACCACCTGTGGATTGGTGCCTGGGACTTCGCCATCCCACAGGCTTCCCCTTATGGGGGTAGGGAGACCTTCCGGTGTCACTCCAGCACAGGCCGCCTAGGCTCTGAGTGAGAGAGGAGGGTCAGCCTCAGAGGTAACCCTCATCTCTCCTGCCAGGCCGCTAGGCTCAAAGCAGGGAGCCTCAGGAGTTACCCCTCACCTCAATGGTGCCTACGAATGCTCACCGCCCCATAACCCCTCTCAGGATGCCCTTACCTACCGCCCTAAATCAAATGTGACTGAATTATGAATGTGAACCAATTAACCTATTTAATACTCCCAAGCTGTCCTACAGTATGGAGTAGGCAAAAAACTCTTGGCCAAATTAGGACAAGAGCAAAAATTCCTACTCGGCACCCTAATGGCGACTAGCAAGCTCATACTGCCTACAGGGTGGGAGGGAGGGAGCCGCGCGGCGAAAGAGGTAATCGGGAGGGGAAATGGCAGTTTTATTTCCTCTCATCGCCTCCCAGCCACGTGACCCAGCCCGTTTGCCAGTCATTGACTGGCTTCAGCGTCTCCTCTTGGCTCCACCTGCAACAGCCCCCCTCACGCCTAGGCTATGCCGGGCGTGGCAGGATGGCGTTTCCAGTTCTAAGTCCTTACCCCATCATCTGCAGGATCTCTATATGATTAGTGGTCCATGCTGAAACTCAGGCCAAGTGATGCAGTGCCCAAGTAGTAGTGCACTCAGACCCACTCAGGAGGAAGTTCTCTGATGCTCCAGGAAGTGATAGGGGTAACCAGGCCCTATATAAGAACTGTCACTGTCTGGGTGCTCAGTATTGGTTCGACAACTCCATTAGTGTTGTGGCCCACCACCATGTTGCAGGGCAGTCCTGTAATCTGAGGAGACCTTGGAAGAGGAGGGGGATCCTCCTTTAAAACACACATAGTGCCGGAGTGTCCCTCCTAACTTTTGGGGTGTCATGCTGGTTTGTTGATAGCCTTTCCCAGACCTCTGTTGGAGATAATGCCTCATTCAAGGAGGCCGTGGCATTAAAGGAACCTAAGCATCCAGACTGGTCCCATTTCCATACTTCAGGTCCACCAGGTTCACCCCCAGGACCCCGTGAAAAAAAGGCAATGGTCCAAACAGAAGCTCAGAGCCAGAGCTACAGTGCTTGTCTGGCAGCACATCAGATATCTTTGAGCCTTACTTGTGAGGAGAAGGCATGCTCTGGATCCAATGGACAAACCAGAAAGGGGTGGAACATCAGCATTTCCTATAAAGCTGCTCAGATGGAGCCTAGCTGTTGTGGAGAGCACGTCTTTCTCACTGTGCTCTCCATTGGACAGCTCCCCTCCTAGTCTGAACTTCCTAGTTCTTGAACCACAGAACTATCTCTGATGAAGCTTGGAAGCTGAGTTTCATAGCAGGAAGAGCAGGCATGGGGCAGGTAGCTCCAGTTTCCTCCCTCACTTGAATGGGGCATATATCAGGCCCCTTCTTAAAACATGTAAGGAGGAACATAGGAAGCTGTGTTATACTAATTCACACTATTGGTCTATGCTTACACTGACTGGTAGTTTCTGTTTAGCTACCCAGACAGGGGTCTTTCCTCCATGCACCTGGAGGTGCTGGGGAAACTTAAACCTTCTGTATGCAATGTATGTGCATTATCATGGAACTATGATCCTTCTCCAGGAGTTGTGCAATGCAATGTGGGATATCCCCAGGCTGTGCTACATGTATCCGCCATCTCTGGCCAATATCACCACTCAGCATTTTGCGAGTGGAGGAGGAAGCGTGAAATAAGACACAAACACAGAGCTTTGGGTTAAACTAGGGCTTCTTTATTAATAATTTGGTAGCCTCATCCCTTCCTGGATCAGCATGTGAAAGTGCGGGAATCAAAGTCCTAATCTCAGGCCGCTTGCCTGTTGGTAGGGGCGAGCCATCCTCCGAAGGAAGGAGTCGAGAAAGCCGGTTCCTTCCCTCTGCGACACTTTGAAAGTGTGGGGAGACCACCCTATTCCACCCCCACTCACTGCCCTAAAGACAGCAAGTAGATGAATCAGGAGGGTCTCCAAAGGCACACCATATCCTGACACGAGGGCCGCACAGCCCCCTAGGAGCAGGTCCTCCAGCTATGCCAATCACCCAAAAGGTGCCAGAGTGCTCACCATCCCTACCTAATATAGCCAATGCCTGCGCATCCTTGGCACTTACCATATCAATTAACCTAATTAGACATACACACACCCGGTGTAAAACCCCCAGTATGGAGTAGGCAACAAACCAGTGGCAAAATTCCTACTCAGCCCCTTCTCCAAAGAAGACGACTGGCTAATCCCATACTAGAAGAGGGTGGGAGGGCAGGTCAGCATCGAACTAAGAGGCCGAAGCCTGGGCGCGGGCTGCCTTTATAGGCAGCGCCCCACCCCAAACTCACGTGGCTCAAATGGAGAGCCATGAGGAGCGCATCCTTCCCCTCCTCCCCACTCGCAACGGTCGGCTAGCTGGGCGGGTGCTGGTTTTTGGAGCAGAATATAATGTTTTTCCTCTCCCACTTTCAGCCCTAAATTGATCCGGATCCATTCTTCTCTGGAGTTTGAGGACTAGTTGTTTTGTGCAACCTAGATTAACACATCCCTTGATATATTATGCATTGACAACTAGAAAGTCTAAGACATTACAGGAGAAAACTTGGGTAAATTTCAGGATTTGTGTAAAATAATAGACATCATAATCTTGAAAAATTATATTATAGCAGGCTTATTTATTTCCACGGGAATCTACTGCAGAACATCACTTTCTCTAGTCACAAAGAGGAACAAAATGAAGGAATAAAAGGAAATTATCACTCATTTTTTTCACCTTCTAGCACCCAATTCAATTAGTGCATCAAGTTCCAAGGTTCTGAAATACCCCATCTCTATTACATTTCTAATAACATGATTTATTACTGTACTGAAAATAGATTAAAACATCCTTACATTCTGTTCTCTTCTCACTTATTAGATCAAGATTTCCATAACTGGAAGAAATGCTTTCGATTTCAAGCCTTTCCTTTTAAAGTAAAACAAAACAAAACACCATCATCTGAAATGGAGCAGCTTCTAATTGTGCTGTGTCATTCTTCACTGCAACAGCAGCTGGCCAGACTTCTAATGCATCTTATTTAATTTTTTCCAATGGCCAAACCAGCTGCCTTGTGTTTGCCTGGAGCTTGCCACAAAAACCAATCAGGCCCCTTTGAATACTCCAGAACCACCGTAAGGTGGGTTTTTTGGACATTCGACAGGAAAGGGCCCTCTGCCATCTGCTTCATCTTCGCCCTCTCCCCAAAGAAAAGAAAGAAAGGGGTGATGAGGCAGCGAAGGGCTCCATCAAAGAAAAAAGAGGCTCATTGGGACTCCCCCTCCCCCCTTCAGGAAAGTGATAATGGCAACATCTTTTCCCACTTCTCTTCACTGGAACCCTCCCCTGACCCCAAGGTAATTAATTTTAAAGCACTGCACAAAATTCTCCACCATAGTTATGGGTAGAGTTCTTGGTGGGGAGAACTCACCAAGAACTCATTATTTATTATTATTATTTATTTATATAGCACCATCAATGTACATGGTGCTGTACAGAGTAAAACAGTAAATAGCGAGACCTTGCCGCATAGGCTTACAATCTAATAAAACCATAGTAAAGCAATAAGGAGGGGAAGAGAATGCAAACAGGCACAGGGTAGGGTAAACAGGCACTGGGTAGGGTAAAGCTAACAGTATAAAGTCAGGACAAAATCAAGTTTTAAAAGCTTTAGGAAAAAGAAAAGTTTTTAGCTGAGCTTTAAAAGCTGCGGTTGAACTTGTAGTTCTCAAATGTTCTGGAAGAGCGTTCCAGGCATAAGGGGCAGCAGAAGAAAATGGACGAAGCCGAGCAAGGGAAGTGGAGACCCTTGGGCAGGCGAGAAACATGGCATCAGAGGAGCGAAGAGCACGAGCGGGGTGATAGTGTGAGATGAGAGAGGAGAGATAGGAAGGAGCTAGACCGTGAAAAGCTTTGTAGGTCAACAGGAGAAGTTTATATTGGATTCTGAAGTGAATTGGAAGCCAGTGAAGAGATTTCAGAAGTGGAGTTACATGGTCAGAGTGGCGAGCCAAGAAGATGATCTTAGCAGCAGAGTGGTGAACAGAAACCAACGGACTGATGTGAGAAGAAGGAAGGCCGGTGAGAAGAAGGTTGCAGTAGTCTAACCGAGAAATAACCAATACATGAACAAGAGTCTTGGCAGAAGAGACAGACAAAAATGATCGAATCCTGGCAATATTATACAGGAAAAAATGACAAGATTTAGCTACTGCCTCAATATGAGGAATAAAGGAGAGCGAGGAATCAAATATAAAGCCAAGACTATGAGCTTCCTTGACTGGAGTAAGTGTAACATTATTGACAGTAAGAGAGAATGAGAGATGAGGAGAAGGTTTAGGAGGGAAAACAAGCAATTCAGTCTTTGCCATGTTAAGTTTCAAACGACGATGAAGCAACCAAGCTGAGATATCTGAAAGACATGCCGAGATACGATCGTGAACATCGGGAGAAAGATCCGGAGATGAAAGATATAATTGTGTATCATCGGAATACAGATGATATTGGAGGCCATGAGATTGAATAAGATTACCCAAGGGCAACATGTATAAAGAAAACAACAACGGACCAAGCACCGAGCCTTGCGGAACCCCTACTGAAAGGGGAAAAGAAGAAGATGAGCTGCCATTAGCCAACACGCTGAAAGAGTGATCCGCTAGATAGGAGGCAAACCAGTTATAGACAGAGCCACAAAATCCAAGGTCATGAAGGGAATCTAAAAGAAGATCATGATCAACCGTGTCAAAGGCTGCAGTTAGATCAAGGAGAATAAGAACGGAATAATGGCCTTTATACTTGGCAGTAAGAATATCATTGGTAATCTTAGATCATTGGTAATCTTAGATTACCAATGAAATTTTACCATATTTCTTGTGGTGGGGAGGGGAAAGGAGAATTTCTCCAACAGTTTCTCAGGGGGTAGGGCTCACCATTATCAGTGGCAGTAGCACAGCTTCTTTCTTTTTTCCCCGAGGGGTTGTTTCTGCAGCAACAGAGTTAGCAGCCTGGCCACCATTTTGTGTATGGAGTTATCAGAATTCTAGCTCATTGTGAGTGTGTGTGTGTGTGTGTGTGTGTGTGTGTAAAAGAGAGTGGGGGATGGTGGTTGCCACAAAGAAAAATGGTGGATAATATTTTGAGGAAATTCTGTGAAATGGCCTTCTTTTTCTAGGAGGGTGAGAAAAACAAAATCTAAATATTTGTTCAGAAAATATTTTTTGTGGCTCTGCTCTGATGATGATGATGGCAAAATGGATGGGCCAGCAACCAGTGAAGGTACAAGCAGAATCAGGGTACAGGATCTGTTCACCATGTGCTGTGGTTACATAGTTGAGCACCCCCATTTCTTACCCCAACTCTATTTCACACTTGTCTTTATGTAACAGCAAAGCCTACACAACATTGTTACTTCTAGTGTGGGGATTATGTAACTCTAATCTCTCAGGTCAGAATTCCTTGTTTTTATCTTTCTAAGTTATTAATTGTGGTCTCATAGCGCCTTACACATCATTCTCATCTTCCACTACTGAATGATGAGCATTTTATTGGTTCAGGCTGATGTGGCAATCAAATAAGGTGATATTTATCATCTTTCCATTTCCCGTACTGAAGTTGAATTCTTCCTCTATTCTTTCAGTGAGTTTTTAAATTTTATTTTAAAGACCATGATCTAAAAAAGCCCCATGACTGGAATAGTTCCCACGTCTGAAAGCAAAGGAAAGCTTTGTACAAATCATCAAGGTTTCCTCACTTCATTGAATTACCTGAGCCAGGGCCTTAATTCTGCCAGAAGCATGTCCTTAAAACACCTGAAGCCTTTTTTCTCTAAAGGCAAAGGCAATTTTATTTCCAGCATAATTGAAGAAATGTTATTTTCATCCATTTGAGTTCAAGCAGCTCAGACATGCACCTTGAGTGCTAGAAGCATTCCCATTTCCCCCCAAATGCGAAATAAAGGTCTTTATTCATGCAAAATGAAAATATTTAAGAATGCACAACTCTCAGATCCTACTTTGTAATGATGTTGCTTAACACTTCAAGTTATAGAGGAAGTCGAGTTAAAATATATTTTAAAGTAAAATCTACGTTGATGTTGTTGGAGGAAGGAAAGATAAGGAAAAATGTGGGTTGCTTGTATCTCAGATGCATGGAAAAGTAGTTGTGTGATCTTAAAGGTTGCTCATCAAGAGAGAAATGCTATTTTAAGATTCATGCAAGTAGCTTAATACACCCACCTTGCCTAAAGTGCTAAGCTTTAGTCACCTAATAAGCATTTCAACATCAGTGCATGTGCCCACAGGCAGCTTTTAAAATTGGGAGTGACAGTGGCAAACATGGTATGTGCTGTGAGGCATTGTTGTCATGGCTCTAGCACCACTGCAAGACCCATAGTGGTTGGATCTGGTTTCTGTCTGGCATTTTAATTACCCACAATGCCCCTTATGTAGCAGGATCATCACCTACTTGCTAAATCGTCTCCTTGAAGTGGCGAGTGGGCTTGCCCGTTCCAGTGAGCAATGCCATCGGGAGCCATGTACTCCAAGTAGGGTCATCCATGGTGGTAAGGTCAAGAGAGAGGAACCAGACAAAGAGTGATCCAAGAAAAGAAAAGTCCTCAATGGCAGAACAGGCGGAGGATAACAATGTGTAATGTTACAACAGCTGTGAAGGCGGGTGAAGGCTGCAGCAGGCAAAAGACCTCCAATCATCCTGGTATCTATGTCATTGGATTAAAGCCTTTTTTCTGTCAAAATTTGCGTGGTGATCATTGTGGTGCACAATGATCTCCCCACATAAAACAATTTCACACACAGGCAACTTCCAATTTCTTCACTGGAAGACAATCTTAGTCGTACACGAGTGATCGCCATGGAGTAGCAGTGCTTCCGGGCATTGTGGGAATCTGTGAAGGGCACAAATTGTAGGGAAGATCAAATAGGGTTTTTAAAATTAAAAGCTACACAGCAAAACCCATGTTTTTAAAAACAGTGGTGAGAGAAACAAATGAAATACTAATGCATACCAGGTTATCTTGAATGGCTCTGGGAGAGCCATTGTATCACAGCTAGTCTCATTATCTGTAAAATGGGTATAAGACAGACGTATTGTGAAGGAAAAAAATTAAGAAAAGATTGCTGTTATCTCTCTGGATCATAAAGGCAGAAAATGAGAAAATAAATGAACAGACCTATTCTTGGAGCTTAGAGCCCCAAGATGAGCAACTTATGAACCTGGGAGTGCCAAAGACGTTGCTTTTATTGTCCACAATCCAGTACACTGTCAGGCACATTTAAGCCAATTGATGGTGCATGGATTGTGGATGTCATTGGTTTGTTTATTTGTCTGTTTGTTTGGCCAGATTTTGTCCCAGCTCTAATGGGAATAATTGTTACATTCTAGCAGCACATAAAAAGCTGCTGGACAATCTGGTAAAACAAGCCACTCATCCATTGTGAAGCTATAGAATATAAATTTGCACACATCCCTAGTAGTAAATAGAACATCTGGACATAGATTGTCTAAAAGTAATTTCCTTTTATGTGGATTTGGCTATTTTGGCATAATTTTAAAATTTCACATAAATCACTGAAAAGCAGAATTAATGTTTTACAGGAATTACTTTGCCATTTGCAAACAATTTATGACCCTAGATGAAGTGGCTAAATTCAATACATAAACTGTCAAATGCATGTCTATGCATAGTGATTTATTATCATAATCAAAATGAATGAATGGCAGTGGGTTACAGCAATTAATTGGGATGTTACCAAATGTAGACATTCAATATACATAACCTTGACTTGTACTTTGATAAAGCCCACAAAAATGCAAATGTTACCTGTAAGTGGGAACTATGAGGGGATCTCACGAAGGATAAAATTCCAGGATATTTAAAAAGCCCCCCACCCCCCGGGTTGATGCTTACATGTGCTCAATGAAAGGAAGACAGACCCTGCCTGCAGGCTTGCAGTCTCAAGGGCACCACAACCTACAGGAAAAAGGGTGGTCAGAGAAGAGGGAAAAATGAAATGTGGACACATAGCTAATCTACACCAAGCAAAGTATTGCACTATGAAAGCGGTCTATAAGAGGCAGGACCACACTATTGCTTTATAGCGGTATTAAAGTGCACTGACAACTGTTGGGGCTCATTGACACATACCATATACTGCTTTCATAGCGCTTTCATACTGCTATATCCTGCTTGGTGTAGCTCCTGCCTCTTACATACCACTTTCATAGTGCAATATCCTGCTTGGTGTAGGTTAGGCCAAAGTATTTCTTATAATGGCCAGCTGGAAACAGGTCAGGCAAAGGAAGAGAGGGTGTCTTCACAGTGCCAGGTGGGTGCCACGTCCATCGGAAACCCCGCAGCTCCCTCCCCCAGGGTGGCATCAGGTAATCTCAGTGCCACAGAGGGAGTGCAGGATTTTTGGGTGACCATCCAGGGAACAGAGCCGCCCCTGCCCTCTTCCTGAAGGTGACCAATTGCAGGTTGCCTTCCACCAGATACCGCTCAGCCATGCCTCTGCTGTGACTCCCGAGTGAGGTGAGGGGCTGACTTGATGTCGTCTTGCACATCCTCGCCTCACTCCAGAGAAGTTCTCGATTTCTCCTCAGCTTTGGCAGAAAGCCTTGGGGTGGGTGCACAATTGCAGCGGTGTCATATAATTGATGCCGTGCCACCGCTTTCCAAGTGTTTAGACAGACCTAGAGTCTGATGGAGCTGATTTTTCAGCAAAGCTGAGGGAATTTTTCAGGAAAGCAAACCTGCTTTCCATCTCCTTCTGCTGCAGCTTGATCAATCAATGAAATATCAATGGAAACTGAAGATACTTAATTTTGGCTGTATTGTGCCCATTGTTTTGAAAAAACTTGTATATAAATGGTATCAAGCTGACTGATTCTAAAATAGTTTTTTGCTGAATGTTTGCTCATTTTGTCTTTCAGTGAGAAAGTTGTATTTCCAAAGTGGACTGAAGTGTTCCCTGAAAAAACTTCCATTCTACCTCTTTTCATGCTCATTCATAGTAATAGTCTTCACTCTCTATTGCTGGTTTGCTGTGTGCCCCACTCCTGTGCCAGCTTTCTTCTTGCACGAGTGATCCCAGCCAATTAGGGATCACACATACTGGCCATTATGATGTCATAATGCTACATAACCAGTCAGACTTGGTTACATCACTGAGGGCAAATTAAGCCAATTGAGACTGAGGGCAATGTTAGCAACATCACGTTGACTTTATCATGAATGGGTGAATACTTTCCCTTTTATTTCATCAAAGTCCACAAAATTTAACAAAACAGGCAGTGCTTTTCACTGCGCCGCGCCACCCCCCCTCCCCAAGGTGAAAAAAAAACCTCTTCTGGATCAGATCTATAGACACGAGTTTAATGTCATGGACTTTGTGAATTGGAAATATAATATTTTAGCACTGTGGTTGAATATTTTGTTATGTTTTATCATTGCTGCTTTTGTTAGCCACTTTGCACATTTTATGGAGCAGGTGGGTAGAAACGTGTTAAATAAATAAAAGTACAACTGGATCATAGGCCCAACAGTGCATTCCTTGGGGCACTGACATTCTGCTGAAATCTCTGGTATTGCAAATAATCTGAAGCACACACTTTAAACACCACACATAGAGAAAACAGCAGTCTTAACTATGTTATTTTATGTGTGGAATCCATCTCAAGTTCCCAGCCATTTCCTAATTAGCAACAATTCCATTAGTAGTCAATCTCCCCACCCCCAAAATCCAAGTAAAACAATGGGGTACTAGCTATGAAGTTTCCGAATGATAGAATTCTCCCTTTATCACAGAGTAGTGATTTGTAAATCGGCACATGACAGCCCTACCTTTCAAAGAGATGTTTTCAAAACTGGAACTGATCTTACATCAACCAAGGCAAAAAAGCAAACCAAAACACCAGGATGTTGGGATATATTTGAAAGGCAACGTTTGGCTAAGTTGCCTAACTGTTATCACAGACAGCAGGGTTTTGTTCAGGCAAGCAAGCATCCACTGGCATCCTTGAAAGGGATACCTTTTTTGTTCAGATACATTTTATGCTGTAGTTTTTCTTCCCCTCTGAGATAGTTCTAACAACAGATTTTGGCATGTGGAGCATGGTTAAGTCAGTGATGATAACATGGAGATACAAATACAGAACTTTTGTTTTGCACTCCGGTGATTTCTGATGGGTATTGCTATCTTTTCTCTGTATGTGGTGTTATTTCTTATTAATTCTCTTCCCCTCCCACCCTTTCTTGCTTCTGGGTATTTTTTTTCCTATCAATGTAATGTCCTGAGAGTTTGGCCTATTTTCTTTGTAAGCTTTTATATGCATGAGTTATTCTTTCAGGGTCCTGATGTTCTATAAATGGTACGGGTGAAGAGAGAAACTTATCCTCCAAAGGAATCACAAGCTACACTGAGAGCCAACAGCAGAATTTGGCACAATAGACTGACAGATTAAACTGCCTTTATTTCTCATCCTATGCCAACTAGAAGCTAAATAAAACTGATATTTCTGCATTATGTCAGCATTGTTTCTGCATTATTTGTTTACTTGTTAGATTTATATCCTAGCTTTCTCTCGAAGGAGCCCAAGATGGCATCCATGATTCTTTTCCTCTCCATTTTATCCTCACAGTTAGGGTGAGAGTCAGTGATTTGCCCCAAATCACCCAATGAGCCTCATGGCCTACCTGGGACTTCAACCCCCTGAGGCAGCTGAGGGTTATCATCACTGACTTAACCATGCTTCACAGGGGCTCTGGATTGACCTCCGAGGCAAATTGGGGGTCCTTGCACAGCCCTATATGAAAATAGTCATGGTAGTTGGGAGAGGAAGCACTTTGACCTGTTGCTGAGATGACTGGCCTACCCTGATACTCCTTGTCTCCCTGTTTCATCACTCACAGCTAGGCAGGGGACATCCACCTGATTAGGCTAAAGGCCAAGTTGCCTGCAGCCCAGAGTGCTCCCAGAGAAAGGCAGGAGACGGGGGCAGTAGCAAACATACCCTCTGACAGCACCTCACCGCAACATCCTTTCTTCTTATTTTTTAACATTTTAGTTTCTAACTAAATGAAATACACATGGCCATTTAGTTTCATGGCTAGCTGGTTGTTGTAGCCCCCCCCCCCCCCCCCCCCGGTCTAAACATGCATAGGACCATGCCCTTTTCAATTAAATGTTTAACATACCCAGCTGGTTACAGGCATTCATTTCGTTGTTTGTACTTTAAATATATATATATATTTATTTAAAACATTTGTATCCTGCCCTATATTACTAGGATCTCAGGGCAGCGTACAGATAAAATTATGCAATATAAAACAATTAATATGCACAGCTAGAATTAAACCATTAATTAAGCTAAAACCAGTATAGAATTTAAAAGCAGTAAAACAATTTAAAAAGTTAAAACAATGTACAAGCTTGGAGAATTTAACCATTAAAGGCTTTGTTAAAAGGCTATATTTTTTACTTGGTGCCCGAAAAAAGTCAGTGTTGGTACTAGTCAGGGGAGGGCATTCCACATTTGGGGTGCCACAACAGAGAAAGCCCTCTCCCGTGTCCCACCATAGCGTATGTATCTCTTCTGCCAAGACGCTTGTTCATGCACTGGTTATTTCTCGGCTGGACTACTGCAACCTTCTTCTCTCTGGCCTTCCTTCCTCTCACATCAGTCCGCTGGTTTCTGTCCACCACTCTGCCGCTAAGATCATCTTCCTGGCTCGCCGCTCTGACCATGTTACTCCACTTCTGAAATCTCTTCACTGGCTTCCAATTCACTTCAGAATCCAATATAAACTTCTCCTGTTGACCTTCAAAGCTTTTCACGGTCTAGCTCCTTCCTATCTCTCCTCTCTCATCTCACACTATAGCCCTGCTTGTGCTCTTCGCTCCTCTGATGCCATGTTTCTCGCCTGCCCAAGGGCCTCTACTTCCCTTGCTCGGCTTCATCCATTTTCTTCTGCTGCCCCTTAAGCCTGGAACGCTCTTCCAGAACATTTGAGATCTACAAGTTCAATCGCAGCTTTTAAAGCTCAGCTAAAAACCTTTCTCTTTCCTAAAGCTTTTAAAACTTGATGTTGTTTGGACTTTATACTGTTAGTTTTACTGTGCCTGTTTACCCTACCCTGTGCCTGTTTGCATTCTCTTCCCCTCCTTATTGTTTTACCATGCTTTAATTAGAGTGTAAGCCTAAGCGGCAGGGTCTTGCTATTTACTGTTTTACTGTTTTACTCTGTACAGCACCATCTACATTGATGGTGCTATATAAATAAATAAATAATAATAATAATAATAATAATAATAATAATAATAATAATAAGTTGGTGCGACGTGGAGGAGGGCTCTTCCAACAGATCTCAAGTATCGGGCAGGCATATATAGGGAGAGGTGCTCCCTCAAGTATCGAGGTCCTATGCCATTTAAGGCTTTAAATGTCATTACCAACACCTTGCATTCCGACCAGAAACATATAGGCAGCCAGTGCAATGCCTTTAAGACCTGTGTTATGTGGTCTCTGTAAGATGTACCTTTCAGCAGTATAGCTGCTGCATTTTGCACTAGTTGCAACTTCTGAGTCATCTTCAAGGGCAGCCCCACATAGAGTGCATTGCAGTAGTCTAATCAGGAAGTTACCAGTGCATGCACTACTGTGGCTAGGTTGTCCCTGTCCAGGAAAGGCCATAGCTGGCAGATCAGCCAAAGCTGGCCCCAAGTACGCTTGGTCACGGAGTCCACCTGGACATCCAGTGACAAGGATGGAACTAGTACTCCCAAGCTATGCACCTGCTCCTTTAGAGGGAGTGCAACCCCATCCTGAAAAGGTTGCTTACGCAATTCTCCTACTCTACAACAAAAGGGTGCTTATTCTCAAGTAAATGTGGGTAGCAGAAGCAAACTCCATGTTATTGCTGAAGTCAGGACAGTGCTATGATCTGAATTTAAAATGCAAAAGTGCACATGCTCACAGTATTTCTGTTTGGCAAACAGTTCCTCCCCCACCCCTTTCCTAATTTTTTTTCTTTCTTTAACATATCACAAATGGAGAACCAGTTGTGAAGCCTAGAGTGGTGGGTAAGGGAGAAGAGAAATGGTAGTTGTGTGCTTCACAAGTAAAGTAGTATGCATGGCTGTCTAAAGGTGGTGGGATAAGATCATTAAGTCCAGCAATCTAACATTACTTAGCTGCACTATTGCCTGGTTACCTTGGCAACAGGTTGCCATGCTCCCTCTTCTCCCTTCCATTCGGAGTTGAGACAGCACTGCATGAATTTCATTTGCCATCAGCAATCTGATTCGATATGAGGTGTGGTGACATTGTCACACTAGCTACTTCATCCCTGATTGGTTGGAATCATATGGATGGGATGAAGAAAAGAACTCTTTTAAAAATTGTTCTGAAGCAACTGCCAGGAGTGGCAGTAAATAGGTGTAGATAATATACATGAAAAGGGAACATGTGAAAAGCTCCCTTAAAATTCTGCTCAGCACTTGTTATAGCATCCCTGCACATGAATGGCGGACCAGTCCCATGTTATTAATGAGATGTATAACATGGTGGATATGTGTGATGCAAAGGAAAAAGTACCACGCCTCGATGTAGTCTAGGAAACATGTATAACCCTGAGGACCATACCCAACATTTGTACGATTATATTTTCAGACTACTGAATCAATGAGGACTAGAATATTTAGTTTTTATAGAAAGTTGTACCAACATAACGTGTTCTTCTGATGGTATTAGGTAGCTCTTATGGAGATTCAGGTTCTAAGTCAGTGGCTTGGTTCAGAGGATTACCTGGAAGGCAGCAGTGTTCATTCCGCCACCAGATAGATAATATGATCACTCATGGCATGGGCGATCCAAGCACATGACTGGTTGCATGCATGCTGAACTTGCATAATGCTCTCCCCTCAAAAAGAAGAGAGGAGTTTATGCTACTTGGACATCCGTATGACTTGGAGCACACATGGATCAGCCATATCATATGTGACATGTGTAGAAGCAGGTATGGGCAGGGGGTTGGACTCGATGGCCTTATAGGCCCCCCTTCCAACTCTACTGTTCTATCATTCTATGAGTCTGTGGTATGTGCCCACTCCTCCAGCCTGTAAGGCCAATTGATATTCATTTAAATTTCTGAACTGTGCTTGATCAGTCAGGCTAAGGCCTGTTTTGGATTGGTACTTGGATTTCAGTACTGTGTGGTTACATTCATCCTTCATGATGATGTGTGCTGTCCTGTAAAGCACAAAGCTCATCTTCCATCCTATCACTCACACCATGTTGACTTCTGCTTTGTTCCCTCTTCTTTTCGTTTGGCAGAAGATCTATATTCCCCCCACCTTAACAGATTAAACTGATGCAAATGAATTGCAGAGTACAGAAACCAACAATTGCTGATACTTATCAGAGGAAAGTACAACAAACTAGGCAGCTCAGATTGCTGTACTCTACCCCACCCGCATATCTGGGGAAAAAACGAATCCTGTAATATGCAAATATTGAGTGGTAATCACGGCAATTAGGCTTGCTAAATTACCATACATACATTTGTATGATTTCACCCACTATTGCATCCTTTTCTCTAACTTGTGGCCATTTGTTTGGTGTGGCAATAACAAATAGGGGTAGATGTGTTTGCTCAGGACTGTTAAGTGTATTTTTTTGCACTTAGGCCATGATGTACAAAGCCATTTGGCTTTGCTCAGATGTGCACTGAGACTCATGCCAAATAACTGATGGGCCATGGCAAAACGTGGCCATGAGAAGGGCTTGTGAAATAGCACATAGGTTGGGTAAATTCGAAAAATAATCCTCCAAAACGAACTGAACCAGGTGTTATGGTAAATGGGTGCACTCCACTGAACAATGTCACTTTAGAAAAGCTGCTTTACTGTTGTGGCTTAGAGATGAAGTTATGAATCAGGAAGTCCCAGAATTCAAATCACACCTCTGCCGTGAACTGAGACAAACCCTTCTCTATGAGCTCCACCCAACCATCTGCAATATGGTGGTGGAGGAGGTGGGGATAATACTGATATACCTTGCAGTGGTATTTTAATGGTTGCAAGATAACATATGGTTAGTGAATTGGACACACAAAGTGCTATATAGGTGTGAAATATACATTTTTTTTCTTTGAAGTGAAAGATTCTGATCACGAAGAGGCAGAATAATAGATGAAAAAACAGGAATCTGTGATAACAGGAATCTCTCTCTCTCTCTCTCTCTCTCTCTCTCTCTCTCTCTCTCTCTCTCTCTCTCATACACACACACACACACAGAGTTGTGTTTTCATGGTATGGACCTCTGCTGTTTAGTACTTTGTTGGCAGAATGTGTTTTTTTATTCATCTAAAGTGGCACAACAGAAAAGCAGCAAAGAAACTCTTTATCCATGATGGATGCAGTCAGTCTTGAATTAAAATATTTAAGAAAGATAGACTAACCATGGACTAATTTCAAAATATATTTATGGCTAAACATTTCGGCTTCCGCCCTCTTCAGTAGCTGTGCTGTTTAACAGAATATATCTATCATCTATCTATCTATCTATCTATCTATCTATCTATCTATCTATCTATGACTTTCGGTTTCAGTCAGAAAGTTGATTCAGAAATGTATAAAATAAATAAACAAAGAATATAAATTATCCTTACTTTTCTTTGGATGAAATCCAGACCCATTATGACCAATGAGAACATTGCAGTCAACCTGAATTGGAAGATTGCACCTTTGGTCCCTATTCCAATATATCAGGCCATGTAGTCAGAGAAGTTCATAATTTTATGTTTGCATTTGGAAGCTAATTATTGCAATGTATTAGAAAGTAATTTGGGTAAGTAGCCCTTAATCCCAGATTTATCTAAAGGGTTCAGTGATCTGTTACTGTTAGATATCAGTTAATTAGTTTATAAATCTTGATCCATTATTTACATCTTTTGTTTTCAGAATGAGTTTATGATAAGACATGTATATTTTAATTGCAGGGCAAGTATTTATGTAGCTAAAAGGGCATAATTTTGTAAACAGTGTACACTATTTTCCTAATTTATTTTAAGTATCTTGGAAGAAGTCACCATGCCCTGCTCTAAATATTCCCTTTATTTTTGGACCAAGCTACACATTATGCTAATCACATAATGTGTAGCTGAGGCATGGCTTATGTTTCACTGTCATGTTAAGTGTGTGACTCCTTTTTGGACTGAAACCATGGCACTCTGGGAAGTCAGGGTTAACATGAGGGGAGAATAAAAAGGGGAACCCTCCCATTGATTCAATTACATTCATAAAACATCTTAAATGTCATGATTGCTTTATAGCAGCTTAATATTTTGTCTTTCATTTTTTTAAAAAAAGCATTGGCCTTACATTGTCTTGGTTATCTTATCATAGATCTTTAAAAACACTTTCTTTAAAGTGGGTGGATAACCAGCTAGGGGTGATATGCAGACAAAATCAAGCTGTTGCATCTGCATCCTGCAGTTGGAAAGGAGCATTTGTGCAAATGGCAGCCACATGTGTGGTTCCCTACTGCAATCCAACAGCTGGCACTGTGCTTGGAGTCATTTCAAAAAGCCTGAAAATTTCACCAATCAGCTGTTTGGGAGGCAAAGCAGGAAGTCTGGATCTCTCCCCTCTTGTTTCATTTTCTTCCAAACATCTGATTAGCAGAATTTTAACCTTTTTGTAAAGGCTCTATGTACACAGATCCAGTTGCATGCTGCTTTAGATTGCAGCTCTTGTACAGCTAGTGACTAAGAGCATCTCTACATTAAAGGGAAATCACATTGCTTACCTGGGGCTTTTGCTCCCTGCTTCCTTGCCATGATTGTTATGGGCTGCATTACACAGGAGGAGAGGGGCGACCACATGCTTTGAATGGAATACTTCTCCTCCCTTCATTTCTATTAAGACATCACCATCTAGTGGTGGAAGATCCCACTCTTCCCTGGAGAGTACAACATTAAAAGTGTTTTTTTTCATACTGGGATTTCTAGGGGATTCAGCAGGAGACGTACTGGTGATTGATGATGTAATGTAATGGATTTGAAAATTTCAGTGAGTGGCCAATGACGGGTTTGCAAGAAACCACTCATTTAGAGGAGCCCTAAATAGCAACCGATAGAATTCTAACAGAAGGATGGACATATTTTTTTTGCCATCAACTTCAGCAAGTAACACCTTTCCTATGAGGAAAGAGCTTGTGGTTTTTTAGTTTAGGGGGGAAATGATGGGAGATGGGGCACAATTGAGATTATTAAAATCATGATGTGGAGAAGGTGGATATAGAAACATTTTTCTCCCACCCCATGAAGGACTCCATCATTATGTCTGCTCTGTCCCACAGATCCCTAAGATGAAGGACACTTCACCATGTCAAAAATGAACATGAACATCTGCCCCTTGTGAATATTGATATTATTAAAAATTTGTGTTTATAAGATATAACCAAGAAGAGAACAGACTTAAGATGTGAGAATAATTATCCCACAGACAGAGGTTAGAGCTTCATGCAGCCTGCATCCGTACATGTTTGCTGATAGGTCCCACTGAACTGAATGGGACTTATTGTCATGTAGACATAACTTGGGATTGCAGTAAGTTCCATTGAATGCAATAGGGCTTACTCCATATTAAACATGCATCGGATGGGATTGCACAACTGCAGATTTACTGGCTGATATTACTTAATAAGCTCTATTAAACTCATTGGAACTGCACAGTAAATATGCAGAGGGGCATGCCATTGGCATTTAAAAGTGGGTGTTGGGCATGAAAATGAGCATTGTGCAGGGAAAAGGTATAATCATTTTTGGATAGAAAAATAAAACCCTCTTCTGTTTGAAATGGGTTAACCTTGAGACTGAAGGAAGAGTGTTTATTAATTGCTTTGCAACAGGAATGTCAACCTCATTTAAATGTTTAGAAATGTTCCAGTACATTGGTTAGAACCTGTCTGAAGATTAAATGGTCATTATGGATATTTGAATGAAAAACTAATGTAGGTTTTCTGAGCCATTTCACCCAGTGCATGATCAAGTGATCATCTTATTTGGCTAAGAGGATGAATCTTCTGAAGCAAGCAGGTACTGTGCAAAAACAGTTTAAATTAATTTACAAACATGTAATACTTTTTCCAGTCCATGAAGCAAATTTGCAGTTGGGCAATTTTCCTATGTCTTTGTGACAGACTTCCACAGCAGCCCTTATGCAAAATGAATAGGGCCCTGTCCTTTTCTCCTTGCCATTTAATGCTGTACTTAAAGTATCTTTCATAAGCAGCAATAATTTTATCTGGCCATAACGGCGGCTGTCCCTAAATAGCAACATCTGAGGGAGGGGTAAATGGAAAGGACATTAAGCACAGACCTTGTAATAATGTGAATTCTATCATTAATTTCTTAGGACCAAAATCTGCTGATTTTTGGGAAAGGAAGGACTGTTTTATTACCTTTGGTCAATATGGAAAACATATGACATAATTCACTGATAATAAAAGACCATTATTGTGATTCCTAGAAAGAGGAAGAAAATAATAGTGAATATTCATTCCTACATGCCCTTGTGCAAGGATAGGGAGTGAAAAGGAGGCCTTACTATTACCCCAGGCTTGTTGTTCCTGCTTAAATGTGCTACACAGGAGGAAGGAAAAAAGAGGCAAGCTGAAGGAGATACTTCAGAATTATTCCTCTGTGTGACCAACATTCACTTGTTCCCTCTAGGGATGGCCAAATGAGTCACTTTTGACCTTGCATCCATTCCATTCCATTTCTGCATTAATATGTGACTATTATGTTTAAGGATTTACATTCACATTTAAAGATGCCTTTAAAATTATTATTATTATTTATTTATTTATATAGCACCAACAATGTTCTTGGTGCTGTACAAAATATTGTACCTTGATAATGTATCTTGATACCCTTTAGCGCCAATACTGTTTCTTATCATCCTGATCTTCCTGTTTGAAAGGTGCAAGCTAGATGGTATACTTAGGATGGTCTATTACCCAGCACACCAGGAGGCTGATGAAAAGTACATCACATTGGCATTTTACACTTGGAATTCCAAAAGAGAGCTCTCATGGCATTTGAGAGAGATAACAATGTGATGTTTTGCAACGAAGTGCCTACCACCCAATTGAAAAGCAACCATGGTGTTTTGTTTTTAGCATTCTACAGGTCACAATAACACTGGATTTTAGGCCCCTGCTTTGATTTATTGCTGCCATAACCTTAGTGCAAGTGCAGTCATTCTGCCAAGGAAATAATTGCTAATATCTCTTGGATAACCAGGACCTTAAAAAAGCAGTAACAACTATGGCAGTTCTTGCTGAAAGAGCCAGACGAATTGGTTAAAAACAATACTTCTCAAGTTGTTGAAAAAATTACGAAGATAAAGTAGAATCTACATGATTAGTCTCTCAGTTATCAAAACTTTTGATTATTAGCCTTGTTCAGAATTACACCAGCACAGGTATATCACTGTGTCAGGTGCAGGAGGCTGCACACGCTAGACCTACTCCCAATATCCCCATTTCCTCAGTGCCTGTCCCCGGAACCAGGACAATCGGGCCCCAACAGTTGTCAGTGCACTTCCATACTGGTATAAAGCAGTAGTGTGGCTCCTGTCTTTTATATACCACTTTCATACTGCAATATCCTGCTTGGTGTAGATTAGGGCACAGTGTTATTTCCTGCTTTTTATTGCACTTCATCCCAAAATATCAAAACAGCTGTCATTGTGTGTCCTATGAGGTATAAATGTGCAAAAGGGATATAGAGTTACCATGATGGGACCATGATGATTTGACACAGGGTGTAGATCTGGCTGTGGATTTTCAGAACAATGGGTTGGATCCAGACATAGTCATGCTTAGAGTTGAGACCTATTGAAATCAATGGCCCTTAGGCTCATCACTCATGACTAATGTGAAGACTAATGGCTTCAATGGGTGTACTAAGCATACCTCAAGCTGCATCCACCACTATGCAAAGAGCACAAAGAAAAGAAGGACACCTGCATGTCTTCTAACTTCGTGATCTTTGGGCTACTTCACAAGTTGATAAATCTTCCAGATTGCAATGAGCTGCAGGACTGCTTGAGTGCAGACAATCACATATGGGAAGTAATGTGCATGGGCAAGTTTATTTATGTATTTATTTGCAGCATTTAACCCCTGCCCTTTAGCCAAAGATGCAGTGAAAGCAGCTTGCAAAGATAAGTCACGTGATAGTCCTTGCCCTCAGGTTTACAGTCTAAATTTAAGACATGACAGACAAGAAATATGGGATAGGGAGGGAGAATTTATATAACTAGGTTTTAAAAACAAGCCTATCTGAAGAGATGGTGATGGTGACAATTTGCTTCCTTTCTTCCTCACAGGCAGTTAGATGGAATGGCCTCTGGGAGGGAAGGAGGGATCCAGTCCATGCTTTGTCAAACAGCAGCAGGAGCAAATGAGAAAGATGATGATGGTTCACCTGGTGGTAACTCCTCCTCCTCCTCCTCCTTTTGTATATATATTTTCAATCCTTCCATTCCAACAAAGAGGTGAAAAGACACTGATGATATCACACACACACACACACACACACACACACACACACACACACATTCAGATGTATGTTTAATTTCCATATCACTTCCTAAACATAGTGGTGGGCGTGCACACAATAATCCCATTATGCATAGAAAATTGTCAGATTTACCAACCTGTAAACCCCATTCTTTGTGCGCTTCTGAAAACTGAAAACGTGTACAAATTGATGTCAGCTTCTCAACCCTTCTCCACGTTGGCCTGTGAAGTGCTAATTATAGTAAGCATTATAGAAGGAATGAGGAAATACTTCTGCAAATGTTTCTCAAAATGATTTAACTCTTTGCTGTGATAGAATTTCATGGAGCAGCTTTCACTGTTCCAAGGAGAGATGGGTGAGCTTGCCTTGGATTGGATTGGAGATGAACCAAGTTGTTTCTTTGAAAATTGGAAACAACTCATTGGAAACAGCTCATTTTATGAGGAATCCAAGGCTTGGAAAATAACCCACAATTTTCACCAGCCCTCCTTGATTCCCAGACCAAACCCTCTTCACCAGTTCTTCAGTTAGTAGCATAAATTATGTACACCAACATTGCCTGAGTTTTCTGAGTTTCTCAGTCAGAAGTTTTGTTTTGTTGACATTTTATTTTGTTGAAAAGGGCTGTAGCAATACAAAATCCAATAAAAGATAAACAAGAAAACAAGTGTTCCACTTACCCCTAACCATTGCAATGCAAAATATGAAGATTAGGGGTACAATCCTAAGGATGTTTATACAGAAAAAAGTTCTACAACTCCCAGCATTCCCCAGCCATACACTTTAAAAGGGGTTGGATAAATTCCTGTAGGGGAAGGCTATCAATGGCTACTAGCCCTTATGGTTATGTGCTACCTCCAGTATCAGAGGCAGTAAGCCTGTGTACACCAGTTGCTGGGGAACATGGGTGGGAGGGTGCTATTGCACCCATGTCCTGCTTGTGGGTCCCTGGTTGGCCACTGTGTGAACAAAATGCTGGACTAGATGGACCCTTGGTCTGATCCAATATGGCTCCTCTTTTGTTCTAATGTTGTGAGTTGTAGGACTTCTTTTCTGTATAAACATACATAGGATTGCACCTTAAATTAACTATGTATTCATTCTCAGTCAGAATGCAGTACTTAAACCAGTGGAGGATGGTGGTTCTGATTTTGGTGGGGATGTGAATCCCTTCTGTGTTTCAGTCAGAACAAAATGGCTTCAGCACCTTGGATAACTCCATTAGCATTCGGGCTGGCTCTGACTGAAACCCATTTTCTGTAAGAGAGCTTGGTGGGTAGAAGGTTGACAAAATAGCAATGGGATTATTATTTCGTGCCATCAATTGAGGTGTGAGATGACAGTTACAAGAGGACAGGGCCCTGCTCTTAAAATGACCTTAAAATCTGAAGTTCAACACAAGGGAGATAACCTAAGGAGGATTAGAGTCTGAGGCAGGGAAAATACAAGAAGAATATGGACATAGTTTAGTTATGGATAGTTAGCTTAGTTTCAGTAGGGAATGAAGACTAAGGACGTTGCTAGACAAGGGTTTAGCCTGGGCTGAAACCTGGGCTCATCCCTATGCATGCAGATGACACACAGGGGATCCCGGGGTCAGGCTGGGCTAAACCCTCCCTTGACCTGGGATAACCGGATCTACTTGTGGCCCGGTTTTTCCACAGCCCAGAGGTGAGCCCGGGGCTGTGGAAAGTCTAGCTGGTTCCGCGGCTTTTTCCAACTATGCGGCTTACTCGTGAGTAGCTGGGAGAAGCCACGCACTGGGCCGGGGGCAAGGGAATTGGGGGGGGAGAGAGATGGGGGACAGGGGGGAAGAGCGGACCCGGCAGGAGAGATAGGGGGGGAGGGTGGAGCCAGGGTGGGGAGATTGTGGTTGGGGTGGTGGTGGATGGGGCATTGGACATGGCGAGCAGATGGGTGAGCAAACGAGCGTGCGAGCAAGGGGGCAAGCAGACGAGCGAGTGAGCAGGCGAGCGAGCGATGGAGCAAGCACGTGAGCAAGAGGGCGAGCGGATGAGCAAGCAAGGGGGCAAGCGGGTGAGCGAGCGGGGGTATCAGACATTGTGGGGGGGAAATCGGGGGCAGGGGGAGCGGGGAACCCTTTATTTTTTTTAAAAAAAAACTTACCCTTTTGTTGGTGCGCTCCTGCACACATGGCCCCTTTAACTTTTTTTTAAAAATGGTGGATGCGACGGGGCTTTCCTTTCCCCGTTGCGTCTGATGTGTGGAAAGGAGCGACAGCTCGCACTACTTCTAGTGCGGGCTGGCTGCTCCTCCCATATGGATACTGAGATAGGTCTAGCAAGGCCCTCAGAGATTGTGCTAACAGCTTCATAGGAAAGCAGGGTTTTGAAGAGGGTGTCATGGTTCCTTCTATGACCTGGACCCCTCAGGCAAGTCCTTAAGGATCTTTTGCCTCATTTTTTAAAATTGTGAATATCAACAAAACAGAACAGAAAATACATTGTGAAAATGAAAAACACACACCATACATTACGTATATAAGATTATCTTCATTTTCCATCATATGTACTGTTCATTAAAAATAATAACAGGGAGAGAGTTATACAAAGGTTCCAAGCAAAGCAGACCAGATATTTGTATATTTATCCACTTGCAAGTTGTGTCTATATAACAGCTGTTCAAAAGTTGATAATGTTATTAGGTCCCCAATCCATTGCATTATGGGAGGGGTGGATTTGTCCTTCCAATGTGATAGCATAAGCCTTTTGGCTGTCATAAGGGCTCTGAAGATCGATCTGTGCTGACCATGTGTTAACTTCCAAGAAGTTGGTAGGTAATTTAGGAAGAGATACACATTATTCCATATTATAGATTGTTTCAGTACAAAGTTCATCTTTATTATAACCTCCTCCCTAAAAGGGGCAACTACTGGGCATTGCCAAAACATATGAGTTAAAGAAGCATTAGCTGCGTTACACCTCCAACAGTTATGCAAGTTAGACAAACCCTTATTGAAAAGGAATTGTGGAGTCCAATAGACCCAAAACAAAAGTTTTTGCTGAATAAGACATAACCTGAGATCCATAGAAGTTTCAGATACAGATGCTAGAGGAACCATCCATTGATTAGGCAAAATCGTGCTTTCCAATTCTCTATTCCAATCTTGTCTTAGGCCGTTGCTAGATGAGGATTTAGCCGGGCTTCCTGCTGTGTGTGCAGATGACGCACAGGGGATCCTGGGGTCAGGCCGGGCTAAATCCTCCCTTGACCCGGGATAACCGGATCCACTTGTGGCCCGTTTTTTCCGCAGGTCTAGCTACTTCTGTGGCTTTTCCCAGCTGCTCGCTTACTCGTGAGTAGCCAGGAGAAGCTGCGCACTGGGCACAGCACTCCATAGGAACGCTGTGCCCATCGGGCTGGGAGGGGGGAAATCACGGGGGGGGAGATGGTGCCGGGGGGGGGAAGAGTGGACCCGGCAGGAGAGATGGGGGGAAGAGCGGAGCCAGGGCGGGGAGATCACGGGGGCACGCGGAGGGGGGCATCAGACATGGCGGGTGGGTGATCGGGCAGGCATGGCGAGCGGGCTGGTGAGCGGGCGGGGGGGCATCAGACATGGCAGATGGGGGGAAGAAGAACAGGGCAAGGAGATCGGGGACGGGCGAGTGAGTGGGGTGCGGACATGGCAAGCGGGGGAGGACGGTTGAGTGAGCAGGGTGAGGACATGGCGAGCAGGGGAGGGCGGGGGAGCGAGTCGGGCGAGTGGGGGAAGACGAGCGAGTGGGCAGGGGGGCATCAGACATTGTGGGGGGGAATCGGGGGCAGGGGGAGCGGGGAAGCCTTTAAAAAAAAGCCTTACCTTTCCATTGGTGCGCTCCTGCGCACATGGCCCCTTTAATTAAAAAAAATGGCCAACGCTACGGGGCTTTCCCTTACCCCATCACGTGTTACGTCTAGCTAGGGGCGACGGCCCGTGCTAGCTGCAGCACGGCCTCGCCCCGACTCCCCACCGGATTATCAGGTAGGTCTAGCAAGGCCCCAAAACTATGAGTATCATATTTACTGCTATTAAATACTTATATACATGGGTCATGGATCGACGTGTCAGTTCAACTGTTATAAGCGTTTCTAACAGCACTAGAGGCTCTGAAACTGTAAAAGCAGCTGGACCAAACCTAGATTTCAGCAAGTGTTGCCATTGAGCTGTAGCAGGTAAATTATATTTAACACACAAGCCTGAAAAGGTTAAAAAAGAAACACCTCATAGTCTGAGCCTATTAATTGATCCAAAGTAAAATCTTTTGTCTCCTAAAGAGTCCCACCTTCCTTCCTTTACCTTCCTCTTCCTAATAACATGGGGTTTAGGCTGTAGACGAGACACCTGAAATCTAACACAACAGTTTACTAGTATATTAAAACAGCCAAACTACATGTAAAGTTATTTAGTTAATAGAGCTGAATGATGAAAACGCGTTAAAAGAAATTAAAAGTTGCAAAAATGCAGTTTTTAAAACAAATATTAGCTGCATTTAGGCTTTTCCCGCTGCTTCTTCCTCATGCTTCCATCCTTTTCTGCTCTCTCTGGCAGGCTCTCTCCTCTCTTTTTATACCTCCCCCGCAAACAGAAAGTACTGTTTGAACCTTGAAGAATTGAAGTTTAACTGGAGAAATGAAATTTAACTGGGCTAGGTGATGTTCAGCCTGTTCTGGAGGTGGTTGCACTCTCTCTAAAGGATTGGGTTTGTAGTTTGGGGTGCTCTTGGATCCAGAACTGTCACTTGAGACACAGGTGGACTTAAAGGCAAAGAGCACCTTTTGTCAGCTTAGTTGGTATATCAAGAGGAATCCTTGATGTTGGAAATTAGAAATAAGTTCAGGGATTCCTCTCCTCTGCAGGGGTGTAGGGCATGGGAGGAAATCTCCACAGGTTGGATTGAGAATGCCTGCAGGCTTGCTGGTCAGGGATTCGACATCGCTGATTAGGAATTCTGGGAGACAATCCCAGACATAAATAATTGGAACAGGAAAAGGGTGGAAGGAGCAGGATGCCTTAATGGCAGATGATGGTATAGCTGGAAGACTGAAGGTCACTAGTGTGACCCAGAGCATATGCAAGAACCTTCAAGCATCTCTCCCTATGATGCTCCAGCAGCACTCTAAGAATGAAGTTTCTATAGCAGAAACCGCAGAGCCTGTTCCTAGAGTGTTTTTTCCCGTTCCACTAGCCCCTTTTTTGGTGGTAGCAGATGCTGGAGGTCTGGGGGCTACCAGGCAAGGCTTGGTGGCACACTTTTTACACTCCTGCAGTAAACAAAAGATAAAATAAAATATGTTCATTAGGCTTGTAGCCAAAGCTTAATTTTAGCTAGAAATTGCCGAGAACCTTTTGGAAAGCTATTTATTTCTATACTTTCCTCACACCCCCAAAAGAAGTCTGAAGTTGGTTTACAAGTGAAACCCAGAGCTAAACGCTGAAACTGCAGATGACGCTAACAAAGAATTTCAGTCACCACAGAGTAACATGAGCTCATTCCCTTGTATCTGTTATAAGGGGGTGAACTTCATTGCCAGAAGGCATAGTATACTTGAATTGGAATGCTCTCCTGTGGGAGAAACACCCAGTGCTAAGGTTGAACTTTTTTTTGACACCAGATGAAAACACTTTTTTTTATTTTTACATTTTTACATTTTTAGATTCAAGTCTGTATCTTTTTAGCTAATGAATTAGGTTGAAATAATTTTATGTCTTTTGATTTTACATTTTGAAGTTTAGATTGTTTTTATTGCCTTGTATTTTTAAGGTCATTTCTATGTGTTCCTCCATAAAATCCTTACTCGAGATGAAGGTGCAGTTTATAAAACTTTAAAATAAACAAATAAATAATACAGTATTTCCCCCTTCTGTTGTTCCTTTTTAGAAAATGTTATTATACTTATTTTTAGGTACTACAATTACTCCTTTTCAGTAGAATAACCCAGGGATTATTCCAAGGGTCACAATATGTTCATTTCATTTTTGAAGTTCACCTTTAAAGGGTGCAAATGAAGTCCTTCCAGCAACATAAATCATGGAGGCCTCTGACCTGTGACGTACTTTCAAGGTAACCATCAGCTAAGATTGACTCAGGTTTTAAGACATTTACAATCTTAGCTGATTACTATTTAGGACTAAAAGGTCAGTGGGAACTTAAGCTTCATAAGATAGTTATAAGAGTGTCATAGCAGAGGAAATTGCCATGGGTTGATAGGATCAAACCAGGTCAGGTAAACAGAAGGAAAGAGTTCCTGGTTGGAGACATCATTCTAAATAAATTAAACACAAACAATTAGATTAGATTTGTATTCTATCTGGAAATGAAAATGGCAAAGAACCCTGAGTGAAGGGTGAAATTGTTCTAATTAGTTTACTTCTATTTATAGCTGTAATAAGTGTCCATTCAGAGATCTGTCTGCTGTCACATAAATTAAAATTCACAATAACCAAACCATATTAAGCACCTGAATTAAATAAATAAGACTATCTATATATTGTTTTAAAATTGAATAGCTAGGAATGGACAGTACTGGTACTGGTAAAATAAATGAATGAATGAATGAATAAATAAATAAATAAAACAATGTGAATGGTGGAGAGGACATGTAAAGATGGAAAATTTAGTCTTAAAGTTTAAAGCTTACTGAGAAAAATTAGATTATAAATCAAAATGTTTTCGGTTTTTGTTAACCTTGTATTATTTGAGCCTGAGGTGAAGGCCTATTTTATCTCCAGCATAAAATCTCTAGGGCTGGTTGTAGTTCTCCTCTGATGCCAACATTAAAAGCTGGCTACATGCTTGGACCAAACTTCAGGCTTCAGGAATTTGGTGTCTTATTGCACAATTTACTCCTTAAGCATAGAGCAATGGGATTTTGAACCAGTACCCAAGCATCCTTTTCCTGGGCCCAGTATAACTTTTTAGCATGACAAGAGATGGGGCTCACTGGTAGAGCACATGCTTTGCATGCAAAACTCTCAGGTTTAATCCCTGGTACCCTCAGGCTGGGAAAGACTCTCCTGTCACTGTGGTATAATGCAGATGGCTATGCTCTCCATGAGGACCCTCTCTTCATAAAATACATAAATAAATGGAGGATTTATTAGTATAATTTAGCTTCTTTTGGTTTAAGCTCCTTCACCTCTTGTCTGACATATTTGTATTTATAGTCTGACATGGCAGTGTGGCCTGTGCGTCAATAGACCAAAGAATGATAAACAAGTGCACTGACAAATGCCCTGAAGCATTCTGTTCCCCATCACTAGGAACTTGGTGTCTTTTCTTATATGGATTCAGGAGATCATAAGCCTATATTCTTCTGGGGCTTGGAAATCCTATCAGCAGCATAGGCCCCCTCTGTCTCTGATTATAATGGTGCTTGCCAACCCTCCTTGGCTTCTCTTGCCTTTGCACAGGAAATGCCAGGGGGAATTAAGGAAACCTGGGACATGTAGGTCTTGAGAAAGCAAATAAACATAAGGAGACACAATTCTTATTGTCTCTCAATGAACATGTCCTAGTGAAAGGGAGTGGGACCAGTTGAAGGGATGTGGCCATCGAGGAACCCTGGAGGGCCAGATTGGTACTTCAGGAAGGCCAGAAGTAAGTCCTGCACCTCTGCACCTGAAGGAAGTTCTACACCCTTGCCCTACAATCATGACCAGGAAGGCCTGGGCTCACTGTTCAGAATCAGAACTGAGAAGAACCATGCTGGATCAGACCAAGGATACTCTAGTACAGGACTGTTCACACAGTGGCCAACCAGCTGTCAACCAGGGACCCACAAGCAGGACATGATGCAAAAACACCCTCTCATCCATATTTCCCAGCAACTGGTGAATATAGGCTTACTGCCTCTGATACTGATTTGTTTTATTCAAACACTGGTTTCAGTTGGCTCCAGCAAGGCTCACAAGATCTGGCCACTCCATATACATCCATGTGGATACATTTTCATAAGCAGCTTCAAGTACGATCTACAGGTATGGATATGCAGCCCAAGCTGGAGTGCCTTGAAGTTCCAGGTAAAGTGTTCTCTCACCCATGCTTGGGTATTGCTTTGAACCAGTGTGCCCCACTACAATGTAACACAGAGCACAGTTTTCCACACTGATGACCACAATCCTATAGCAAGTGGAAATGTTTCCCCTTCAAGTTTGCCAGTGAGAATTACATGTTGGTGACCAGTGAGAAGTACATACTGGTGACAAAGGTGGAAATCATCCTGGGTCATGAGTCTAAAATCTATCAGTTTTAGAATCCGGATTTACTTTGGTTTGAAAAACCACAAAAAGCCAGGTCCAAACAAGGAAACAAAACATCACTAGATTCAGAATTTAACTTGAAAGCATTCAACACTTTAAGGAAAATTAGAGCATTTAATAGTTTCCGTGGTGGTTACATGAGCTAATAATTCCAAGAACAAATTGTGCAGAGCTATAACTAATATGGTATGTTATAGTACTACATTAGATGGCTTTTGAGCACAATTTGGAAGAGTCTGTATGACTGAGGTAAATTAAGAAGCATGCTCTCACCCGAGCCATGAGATTGTCATCTGAGGCTCTGCTTCAAGTGCCGTCACATGCTGAGGTGTGCCAGATGGATACTTGGTAACTGGCCTTTTCAGTAATAGCACCCCCCATCCCAGTTAGGGAATATCCTCCCCAGAAAGGTCAGCCCGGCACCTACTTCATTATCTTTTTGGTGCCAGGCAAATACCTTTTTATTCTCTAAGGCCGTATAAAATTCTTTATATTTTTAGTTCTTCTTCTGATGCCTTTTCCCAGTCTCTGCTGCTCTTCATTGATTGCTTATTTTGCTTGTTTTGTTTTTTACTTGGATTTTGGATTTTATCTTTGATTTTATTGTATGTCACCTTGAGGGTTTTCCCTATAGGACAACTAATAAAGTGTTAGCAGTAAATAAATATAACTGTCAATGTCTAGTGGTGGAATAGAGTTTATCACCTGGAGTCTCTTTCATGTGATGAGTATAGACAAACTGGAAAGCATCCACCACAGAGCCACACAGAGAGAATACTTTTCAAGATCCTGGAAAAGATTAGATTGAGCAGTATCCAAAGGTGACCATCTGCAAGCAAGGCCCACCGCTGCTTTCAATCTGTAATTGGCCAGCCCTGCTGATAGGAGATTTAAGGCTTCTGAGGAAACACTTGTTTCTGGAATGGGGCAGTTTGGCAAAGTGTCCTTATGTGAGCACCTGCAACCTTCCCTATTCATGAAATTAGCTTTGCTGCTTGTTTTGGATTGTCCCTGGAAGCACTAAATCTTTGTTTGCGCAAGCAGTGGACCCTACTTGTCCAATGGAATGGGCAGGTTTGCAATGGACAGTCACCATCGAATACTGACATTATTATTATTATTATTATTATTATTATTATTATTATTATTATTATTATTATCTCTTTCAAGCAGCCTTCACACAGCCCTCTTAATGGATAAACTGACCCTAAATCACTTTGGATACAGAAAGGATCTATTCCTTATGTTCACAGAATTAAAAAGAAAACTACAAGCAAGTTATTTTATTCCTACTATAATACTTAGTTGTGTGTCTATACTACTAATAATAATTCTTAACATTTGTATAGTGCTTTCAAGTGTTTAAAGCACATTGCATGCCTTATTTCATCGTAATGCTCCCAACAACCCAGTAAGGTAAGTCCCCCACCTCCTTGTGAAATTTTTAAAAAGTATAGAAGTATAATAATAATAATAATAATAATAATAATAATAATAATAATAATAATAATGGGCATTAACAGCTATTGTAGGAGACAGGATATAAAAATATATGGGATGTTGCTTATATCCAGTTTAGAAATACTTTAAGTGCATGATTGTATTTTCATTTTAAACAAGACTTGTATTGTGCCTGAAATTACTTTCACTCAATGTGTAGTGGGGTTAGAGTTGTGCATCTGTATAACACATTTTGTTTTGTACAGACTAAGGTCCAATTTATATCTCACATTTTCCAGACAATAGAATGATTCCTAGTCATAAATTCTGTGCTTGCACACATTTGCCAGCAGTTTGTGTGAATATGTCATACATAGTCATAACTCCTAATGACATTTGTTATTGGCTTGTAGCTTTTGTTTTTGCAGTAGGGTTGCAGTTTGAAAATGGCAGCCATTCCCATCATCTAACATTTACATGATTGAATGGCTCATCTTTCAAAAATGAAATGTAATGGTGTGTTGTTGTTTTTAACATTTTTATTTTTGCAGCACTAATGTGTATGATTTACTACACATTTGGAATCCGGTCACTATCTACCAAGCAAGCATAGAACATAACTACTGATCCATATTTTTCCCCAGCTTAATATAAATTGGCTGTCTTTCGGAGGTAGCATACTATGTGAGTTCTCAGACAATGCATACTCTAGCTAGATCTACTCTACTGCTTTATAGGGGTATTGAAGTGGGCACATTGTACATTCCATATGCTGCTATTTCCTGCTTTTTATTCCACATTATCCAAAATACTTCATCAAGAGCTCCATCAGATGAGCATTTTATTGCATGCTCATTACTGGGCACTTACAGATTTTTGTGGGTCCCTCTCACATTGTTGTCTGCCTCCTGCACACCTCCTGCCCCTTCTAGCTTTCTTCCTGTGACAATAAGTCTGACTTATTTTTTAAAGACATAAGTTGCTGCTATCTCCAGCTGTGTGCAGGAGAAGCAGCACGATCAAAACAGCCCACTGAATGGGCCACGTGCACATTGCTTTACTTCCTATTTTGTAAAAGGAAGTCGTGAGGGACAAACACGCACTCGGAGAAGTAAGCAATTGTGATTTCCCCCGTCTGATGATGCTCCAAGTGTCATTGTGTGTCCTATGAGGTATAAATGCCCGAGAGGGCTATAGTGTTGCCATGATGGGATAGTAATGATTCTGTACAAGGTGCAGATCAGGCCTCTGAATGGATTTAATCGTGTTGTCCACTTCATAGTACTGTTGAACATAATCATGTCTGGTTCAATCATGTCTGGTTCAATTTGTTCAATTGCCTGATGTAACCCAATGAGAATTACTGAGCTTCATCCAGCGTGAGAATAATTAGCTGATAATAAAGTGTTAGTAGCAAAGATTCAGACATGATGGTTGTAATCTTTTCATCACAATGTACTGTAAATAATAAAAAAGAACAAAACAGTGGATGGGTCTAGAGGAATCTGGTTTTCACATTGCATGGGTTCACACTGCATGTATCATCCATAAATCCATTTATTTTTATGCAGCTTTTGGCTGTTGCCTGGAGCTGCCCTTTTCTGGCATGTAACTCCTCTGCTGAGGGAACTGCACTGGCTGCCTATTCGCTACTGGGCCAGATGTAAGGTTCTTGTACTTGTGTAAAAAGCCCTAAACAACTTGGGACCAGGATACCTGAGAGAGCGCCTTCTCCCCTACCAATCTGCCCGGTCACTGAGGTCATCCGAGGGCATGCTCCTGGTGGTTCCACATAGACCCATCCTCCGATTGGAGTCTACCAGGGGAAGAGCCTTCAGTGTGGTAGCCCCCCTCCTATGCAATTCCCTGCCTCTGGAGGTCAGGCAGGCGCCAACTTTGTATTCCTTTCGGCACCTTATGAAAACGTCATTGTTCCAGGAAGCCTTTCCTTAATGACCAGCCATGGCTTACTGTACATTTTGCATCTTTTAAAATCTATTTTAAAGTATTTTATTCTGTTTTTATTTTATCTTGTACACTGCTCCAAAATTTTCAATGGAGAGCTGTATATAAATATTGTAAATAAAAAATAATTTAAAAATGCACATAAGACTGCGCGCTGGACCAGCACCCTCATCTACAAGAGCCCCACATTCCGGGGAGCCAATGTGCCAATGGCAACAACATGCCAGGCATGAATTCTTTGAGAGACGGAGGAGTGCTAGGCTTCAAAACAGAATAGTTGTTTTTAAATGGATATTGTCTGTCTTTGTATGTATGTTTTGCTTTTATGGTTTTAAATTTTGTGTATTTCTTTTTCATGTTCACTGTTTTTAACTTTTGTAAACTACCCAGAGAGCTTTGGCTATGGGGCAGTATAATAACAATACTACTACTACTACTACTACTACTACTACTACTACTACTACTACTACATGCCTTCATATGGCCTAGAACTCCATTCCATAAAAGCATCTTCTTTGCAATTAACCTACAAACATTGGTTGGAAGTCATACCTCTCATTCATGGCAACCTTCCTCTCAGCTCTCCTCACCTGTGTCTTCTCTCAGTCTTTTCCCCATCTGACTTGGAGAGATAAAAAAAAGCCAGTTTTCCCTCTCAAGTCCCAAATACATTCACAGTGTTGACATTTTGCAGCCTCCCTTTACCAGGCATCTCTCCCAGCCCTCTCTGCAAGGCAGCAACCCTATCTGGTTCTAAGTACTGGTGGTGGGGTGGGACACAATCACCTGTCATTCTGAAATATTTGTTTTATCAGTGTGACAGTGGGTTGCTGAGGTTTTATGGTTACAATCTGCCCATTCTAATATTTTAAGAATAAGAATTATGCTTCCTTGAAGATCTTTCTTCTTTCTTCCCTTCCTTCCTTCCTTTTAAGAGAGACCCCTGAGAACATTTGGAAATGTAATAAATACCTGGAAGAAACTCTTTACCCAAGGAGTTTGTCATTCCTAAATGAGGTTGTAATGGCCACTAAAAAAAAAGGCTTTTAAAATGGATTAGATGCTAGAAATGCAGCTTTCTTGCATAACACAATTAGGACCATACTATTATCTAGGAGACAGATAACAATATTGTGATTTGTGTGTGAACATGCCTGGAAAATTGGGTTTGTTATTGCCCAGCGCTATATTGCTAAGACAGACAGATCATTATAACTCTCTATGGCATTTGTTATGGTAATGTGAAGGGCTGTAGCTCATGCTTTGCATATAAGAGGTCTCAGGTTCAATCCCTGGCATCTCCATGGAGGGTCAGGAAAGACTCCTGTTTGAGACCTGGGAGTCAGTATAGACAATACTAAGGTAGAGGGGCTCCTCTAAAAGCAATTTATTGCATACTCATGATTGACCATGCATGAAAGTTTACAGGTCTTTCAATGACATTGTGAATGACCAGGACATCTCCTATGGCATCTGTTGGAAAAGTAACATCTGAAAAAAGCAGGATCTTCTGCCACTAGATGGTGCTGTCTCAATGGAACAGAATGGAACTGAACAGAGGGGAAATAGTCAACTCAAACCACATGGTTGCCCTTCTCCATCCATGTAATTAAGCCCATAACAATCACACCAAAAACAGGTAGCACGAATGCCCTTGGTAAGCAACATGATTTCCCTTAATGTAAAGATACCCTAAGGCAACTTCCTATATTCTCAAGTGATTGAATCCAGTTTAATTGTTATCAATAGGGAGTTTTGGCCATTTATCCCATGGAAACATGTATAATATTTTATCTTAGCATACAGGTCACATGGTTATTTCCCACTGTCTGGCCACTGTAACTTCTTCACTTGCTATGTATAATCTCTGTTTAACCCAAATGCGAGTCATGTGCACATTTCATGTTTCCAGAGTCAGAGCCGAATTCCTTGGACAGGCACAGAGCAGAAGCTTCATTCATACATCCCATAACTCAGTGCGAAGATGCATCACAAGCTGGATGTTACTTCATATCTATAATTCATCAAGAAAAGCTGTGTGTGTAAATCATGTCATCCTAATGACAGAAAGTAAAATACTGACAAGCAGTGCAGAAATGTACTGAAAGGGCAGTCTAACCTCCTGAGATATCAGAATGACAGAGTGCTTAGCTTTGGAATAAGTAAAGAAATTGAGTTTTTAAAGCATTTAAGTAAAATATACACAGCTCCCGTTTTCAGATCTCTATATCCCAGGAATAGAGCAAATATTTATTGATTTCAGTTTTTACTGTGAAATCATGTGATTCAAATGATCAATGAAATTCTATATGGAATTTTATATTTTAAACTTCAGTATGTCAATTATGAATGCCTATTCTGCTGTCACCACACTCCCAAGCACCACCACTCTCATGACCTCCATTTCCTCTCTTCCCTTGATACCAGCTTGTACAGGCGGTAAATGAGTTGATAATCACACAGTGGCAATGGGCACAGGTCAGGACATAATTTGATAACTGGCAAAAACATTTGAAAATTTCCAAAACCACCCAAAATTGTGATAAAAATAAACACTAAACTACTGAAAAATTCACCTTCGGTGACAATCACCAATATTTCCACTCTACACTGATTTATGATAGATAGATAGATAGATAGATAGATAGATAGATAGATAGATAGATGATAGAAGTGTGAGGGCTTAAAGTGTGTGCATACTACCTGCTCCCTCTGTCCCAGCTGTGCTGGCCCCGGCCCTTCAGTTCATGGTCTGAAAGGGAGTTCTACTCTCAGCACGATCAAGACAGAGTCCACAGAGTTCAAACACAGTAAGCATTGTCAGGACCTCAGTCTATTGTATTATTAGATTTTTCCCGGTGGTATATAAAAGCCACTTGCAAATGGATGAAGTTTATGTATAATTCTTTAGCCATATTTTCACACACACACACACACACACACACACACACACACACACACACTCCATATGCATTCATATCTACGTAGCTTCATGAAGAGCCCCACCCAGTACCCACTGTGAGCCCTCAAGTATTCCCTTGAACACTTGAACAAGGCTGTATAGATAGAGAGATACAGGTGGTGGTGGTGGTGGTTGTGAAAAGGGCACTTTTTAAAAGCATTACAGCAGGGAAAATCCAGTAATTTTGGGGGGCATTACAAAACAAAGTGCAAGTCTCCACCAATGCGGTTGCAATATTCTACTATACCACAGAACCATTTCGATCTTATTTAATAGAAAGGTAGGAAAGGAAAACAATTTCATATAAATCTCTGATCTTAATTCTTCAACTGGAAGTAAAAAAAGCAAACAGCCACATCTAGAAAAGCTCTATATCCTGAAGGTTGTAAGTTCAAATCATGGGGTGTCTGCTTAGCCAAAGTACAAAGACAAAGTGGAGCTGAAACGTGGTGGTTCAATATTGCTCATTCAGGTAGTGCTGGTAGCAAAAGAAACCAGCATGACTTAAATTACGGAAGGGGGAACCTCCAGTTCATGTGCCACATCTGGCTTTCAGAAGCCCTGCTATTTCTTCCAGTCCTAGGGCCTTGCTAGACCTACCTGATAATCCGGTGGGGAGCAGGGGCGAGGCCGCGCTGCAGCTAGTGCTGCAGCTAGTGCAGGCCGTCGCCCCTAGCTAGACGTAACACATGATGGGGTAAGGGAAAGCCCTGTCACGTCGGCCATTTTTTAAAAATTAAAGGGCCCATGTGCACAGGAGCGCACCAACGAAAAGGTAAGGCTTTTTTGTTAAAAAAAATAAAGGGTTCCCCGCTCCCCCTGCCCCTGATTTCCCCCCAATGTCTGATGCCCCCCGCCCGCTCGCTCGCCCGCCCCCCACTCGCTATGTCCGCCCCCCACTCGCCATGTCTGCCCCCCGCTTGCTATGTCCGGTGCCCCTTCCGCCCCCCTGTCCCTGATCTCCTTGCCCTGGCCCCGTTCTTCCTCCCCTCCTCGATCTCCTTGCCCTGGCCCCGTTCTTCTTCCCCCCCAATCTGCCCTGTCTGATGCCCCCTCCACCCCCCATCCATGATCTCCCCACCCTGGCTCCACTCTTCACCCCCATCTCTCCCGCTGGGTCCACTTCCTCCAGCCCCCATCTCCCCCCCGTGATTTTACCCCCCCCCAGCCTGATGGGCATAGCGCTTGGCTTTTCCTGGCTACTTGTGAGTAAGCTGCATAGCCAGGAAAAGCCACAGAACCTGCTAGACCTTCCACAGCCCCAGGCTCAGAGCGGGGCTGCAGAAAAACCGGGCCACAAGTGGATCCAGCTATCCCGGGTCAAGGGAGGGTTTAGCCCGGACTGAGCCCTGGATCCCCTGTGCATCATCTGCATGCACAGCAGGGAGCCCGGGCCTTGCACCGGGCTAAATCCTCATCTAGCAACGGCCCTAGAGAACAGCAGTCGTTCTCTATTGTAGTCTTTCTCCAGGGTTTTTCCACTCTGTGCTAGAGAAAATCTACCTTTCTCTGTGCTAGAGAAAATCTACCTGTTGAAACTGGTTCTTATCTCCAATCACTGATCTCTTAGCACCGAGGACCCTCTGATGGAGATGAGCAGAGTTTCACCACTCATAGGTAGAGAAACACAGCATTTCTCTAGGAATGAGTAGTGACCCTGGCTCTTATCTCCAACAAGGGGCTCATCTACACCAAGCAGAATATTCCACTATGAAAGTGGTATGAAAGCAGTATATAAAAGGCAGGAGCCAGACTACTGCTTTATAGTGGTATTGAAGTGCCCTGACAACTGTTGGGGCCCATGACACATTCCATGTAACACTTCCATACCACTTTCATATATCCTGCTTGGTGTAGATGTGTCATGGTCCTCAACAGTTGTCAGTGCACTTCCGTATCACTATAAAGCAGGAGTGTGGCTCCTGCCTTTTATATACCACTTTCATATTGCTTTCATGGTGGAATATCTTGCTTGGTGCAGATGAGCCCAAGGACTCCTCAGCACCACTCAGCACCACAGAAAGTCAGGGAATACCTTAAATGAACATACCGACTATCTTGAAATGGATTTAAAAGCACAATGGTGGCAAATCACACAAAGAAAATCAATGGGCAAAGGCAAAGGGCAGGTTCGAGGTTTGGTACCCGGCTGGACAGAGAGGAATCAATGGAGTGAAGGTCAGATGTAAAGAAAATACTAGCTATTTTATGCTGTTATTCCACCTGATAAGTTACTCAGACTGAAGAACACAACTTAGGCCAGATCTACCCCAAGCAGGATATAACAGTTTGAAAGTGGCTTGAAAACAGTATATGGAATGTGTCTGGGGCCCCAACAGTTGTCAAGACTGTTATAAACCGTTATAAAGCAGTAGTGTATATCCTACCCTAGAATAAGAGTTATATAGAACCAGACAGGTCCCTATTGGTTTCTTGAGTTATGTGAACATGGCTGGACTGAAAAATGTAGTCCCAGCTCTGGCCACCATATGCAAAGAAGAAAAAGTGTGCTAGTTGCATGATTCCCATCACAACTAATTTGGCCCTCGGTCTCTTAGGGCACAATCCTATGCATGTTTACACAGGAAAAAGTCCTTCAACTCCCAGTATTCCCCAGCCAGCAGCTGGAAGTTGTAGGATTTTTTTCTGTCAAGACATGCATAGAATTATTCCCTTAGTCATTTTGCAATGCTATCTTTCTGGAATTTGACATAGCCATGTGAGTTTTGTACCACTATACCAACTCTCCGTTTACGTTTATTGGCAAAGCCCCACATCTCACTTTAAAATGATACAAATGCAGAAAAATGATTTTTTTCTGGCATGCAAATGCAGTGTTGTATTTTTAATGTTGGCATTTAATGCTCTCATTTCTCAGTGTATGTTAGCCATTGGAATGGCAAGTGAATAAACACTTTAATTTTACATCCTGGATTCTGGTTTATCTGCATCGCTTGTGGGGGCAGGGGGTAAGGGGTCCTAAATGACCACACACCCTATTCTCCAGTTTTAGCCAAATCCTGTAGCTTCCTAAAAACAGTAGCTATGGGGGGCATCACAAAAGGTAAGGAAGTTGGAGCCCCTCCAAGAATGGCTTTAAGAATATAAGAAGAACCATGCTGAATCAGACTAAAGTCCTGTCTCATTCAGCATTCTGTTCACACAATTGCCAACCAACTGCCAGTGGAAAGCCATGTCCCCCAGCAACTGGTCCGCAGAGGCATACTGCCTCTCATCCTGGAGGTGGTATATAGCCATCATGACTAGTAGCCATCAACAGCCTTCTCATCCACGAGCATTATTCAAGAACTGCTGTGCACTATTAAACATGAATGGGTCCATATCAGTATTTTCCATCTAATTACCAGTTGAGATATGAATTAGCAATCTGGAGCTAAGTTTTCTAGCTGACCTTTTCTTTTTAAAGGGCAGAATGGAGGGGAAAAGAAGAAAGAAAAGAAAACCATAAATCTAAACTCATGAAGACTTTGGGGATGTTAAGATCATGTCCATAATTGAACTTTGTGAGTCAGCCAAGTCTCTAGTGTGAAGTATAAAGTATTTATCTCTCAAGAAAATTCATCATTTTTATTGTGTCTAGCTGAATATTGCTGATAGTTTAGTATGACATTTTCTGACAAACCCTGTGAAATTCTGAGTATAAATGTTGTAGTACGGTCTCGGAGTATATTAAAATCTTCCTATGCCACATGTAGCTGGAATATTAAGGAATGAGGTGTTAAATACATGCATTTAGAAAGTATTCCATAAAGCACTGGGTAGTTAATAATGACAATAACCAAAAGTTAGATTAGTAAGGGTTAGAGAATTGTGAAAGGGACAGAGGTTCTAATGTTCCTTAGTAGGTTGGAGGTGTGATCGATAGACATCGAGGGTGGGGGAGCGGGAGTGTGTGTGTATGTGTGTGTGTGTGTGTGTGTGTGTATATATATATATCTATATATCTATATCTATATCTATATATATATCTCCCTCACTTTTTCGTAGGAGCAGTCCTGTGCTCTTTTTTGATTAAAAACAAAAACAAAATGGTGGGTGCGATGCCCTCTTCCTCCTGGGATGTCATGCGCCACATGTAGACTGAAGGGGAGGAACTCACAATCATCATATCACGAGATCCTCTTCCTCCACCCCCTCATTCAGCCACGCCCTAGCTAACAGGTAGCCAGGGGGAAGCACTAAGCTATCCGCAGCAATAAAATGCATCATGTTAAGACTTCAGGAAAAAGGTTGCTTCCCTTCCCTTCTCTAAAGCATTAGTGGTACAGCAGGTAGTAAATGCTCCGATGGGTGGAACCTGCGTGTGTTGAATTTCTGCAAATATTCCACAACTGTTTGAACCTCTCTAAGAAGGGGAGGGGAGGGGAGGGGAGATGGCTAGTCTTCATGTGTTCCCCTGCCCCCCCTTATTTTTAGCAGATGATGTGGAACAGGCTAAATTTTGTTTTCAGGAAAATTCTCATAATACAGAAATGAAATAATTTAAGCAATTAAATTTTAAAAAGCAAATCTTTTTTCATAGATCAAGGGACTAAGAAAACAAACCCCCCAAGACTGTGCTTGTTAGACACCTATAATACTAACAATACAGAATTATACAGGGAGTCATTGAGATGGTAAAAAGTCTATGATTTGGGTAAGATAATTTGGAAGCTGTCTTTTTACCAGTTAGAACAGACTTCTGAGTGGCTATTAGGAAGCTTTCCCCCCCCCCTTTATGTGCCACCTGGCTTTTAACTGGCTGGTTTTTAATTAAGTGTGATCAGCCATCTTACACACTTGCATTTTTTAAAAAAATTCTGCACCAAAACAGATGCGCCAAATAAAAACGTAGCTTGAGAACTAAGATTCATATCCAAGTTTATACTATTGGAAAAAGCAAGCAACAACTAGGGCAGAACCTGATGCATGTTTAGACAGAAAAAAAGTTCTACAACTCCCAGCATGACTTTTTTTTCTGTCTGAACGTGCATCAGATTCTGCCTCTAGCCTAGTAAAGTCCCAGTGAGTTGTGCAGCATCTTGTGGAACATCTTGCACAAGAGGAATTAAAGTATTGGATTTGACACTTGTGCAAGGATGAGAGCAAGGATGACCAGCATTTCTCAAGCAGTAGAAGTTTTTCACTAGTAACTAGCAGAATGGCACCATTGGATATAATCCAATGATTTGTGCTTTTTGCATGTGCTTCCTCAGGCAAGTAGGACAAAATGAAATCCAAATGCTACTCTGCTTGCTATAAAATAAAAGTACTAGATAATCAAATAATAGACATTAATCACAAATTTAATAATACTTTTAAAGGGTAGTCATAAACAAAAAGGGACCATTATATATGAAAAAAGCATATACTAATTTGCAATAATGGCTTATTTTGTGGTATAAACAGATCAAAGCACAAAGACATAACATTGGGCAGATATGTCACTGGATCTCTACAAACAAGTTTGCAAATTGGTTAGGAAATGGGATTGATTCACTTTCAACTCATTTCCCCCATTCTGGGGAGGGGCTGTCTATACAAAAGGAAAGCCCTGGGGCGGGTGTGCGATGGTGCGGCATCAATTATACACACCCACACCAGGGCTTTCCCGTGAAGCTGTGAAGAAAAAAACTTGGAGACTTACCCCCACATTTTTCTCCAGAGTGAGGTGAGCAGGGTGCATCTGCCATCTATCCTCACTCCAGTGTCATGGTGGAGTTGTGGCCAGATGGATGGCGACCCCTGATTGTCCAGGCAGAGGGCAGGGGGCAGGACCGGCCCTTGGCAACCCATGCTTTGGCTGCAGCATTGGGATTAGCCGCTGCCACCCCAAAGCAGTGAAAGCATGGGGTCTGTTATTGTGAGATAGCAAAGCAATATATTTTCAACTGAAATGCATGCCCCATATGATTCCTATAAAAGACTGGGGGTAGTATCCAGTATTAGTCCTATGTAGAGTAGACCCATTTAAATGAATGGGACTTCAGTCAGCTGTGACCATCTTAAATCTTATTCATTTCCATGGTATACTTTGCAAAGAACTACCCTGAAAGTTTGAAAGGGCAAATATTACATGCTAATATATGTATTATATATGCTAACACCATTGTTGTTCTCCCCCCTACACTTTTTTTTAAAAAAAGAAAGAAAGAAGCAAAACAGCTTCAAGGACGGGGAATTTAGAGCAGGGAAGTGGCAGGGAAGGAAGGATTGCCTAACCTTTCCACACCCACCGTTTCTCCAGTCCAGTTCTCATCCTTGTTGTTTCAAACGTGTATTTTAACCACTGCAAGGAAAAACATCATTTGACAGCCCTATGGGGAAGAAAAACAGAGCAGGCTGTAAAGGGTTAAGCATGACCTTCTACTACAGGAGTAGTCAAAATGTTTTGACCCGTGGGCACATTTTGCAATTTGAGAAATTGTCCTGGGCACCACCACCAAATGGCTGTCATGGGAGGCCTGCAAAGGACAAGAAACCTGCACAAAAGACAAGGCAGAGGTCAGGTCTGAGCTCCAACATGTTAAAACTCCCTGGAACTCAGTTTTCAGCACCAACAGAAACCTATTTCACAGCAATCTCAGACATTGGTAAGAAAAAGTTTAATTTAAAAAAAGAAGTGGGAGAGGTAGGGCACCTTGGTGGGCCACATGACAGGTCCCCAGGGGTGCAGTGATGTCCATGGGCACCATGTTTTCTACCCCTGTTCTACTACCTTTCTGCTTTAAATTCCCCTTTCCTAAAGCCATGTTAGTATTTTAGAAAAGGTGGCACTGGGTGTTGTAACAGGTGTTAGTGCTTATGTGTAGTTTGCCCCTAAGTTTCAGAAATTTTAGAAGGAATGCATGGCAGTAAACTAAATTCTTTCTTTTGGGTTCTCACCTGGGTGATCAGGGGGGATATGAAGGTACAAACAACTTGGGCTTTGTATGGGAAATGGCATTGTGTCCTCCAAGTAGGGCCAATGTGAACATGGGTGTTAGGCATCTGCTGAATCATAAAACATTTCTGATTAGTCTGCAGCAGCAGGCAGACCACAGAGGGGGGAAATGGTGCAAGAAGCCAGTGAGACAAATCATGTTTCAATTTTAGCAGATGAGTCAAGTTATTACTTGCCAAAAATAAATGAGTAGCTATAGTATGTCCAAAACTATGCACTGGAGGCATTCACAACATTATCAAATTCAACAAGGTAAAGCTGGATAATGAGTCGGGTGCATTATCTATCCCATTTAGTAGTCCTTCTGGCATAAGATAAAACAGTGTCCTATTTCCCAACCAATTTTCAAAATATAAAAATGGGGAGGGTGGAAGGCCCTTTCTGTCTTGGGACCATGGAAAAATCCCAATTTGCCACCATCTGGAGCTGGCCCTTTAAATCAGGGGTGGGCAGAGAGTAGTTCTCCAGATGTTTTGGACTTCAGAATGATCAGCATTCCTGACCATTGGGCAGGAACCTCCAGAAGCAGGGATGTCTGGAAGTTGAAGTCTAAAAAATATCTTGACATCTACCTTCTGCCAAAGGTTACTTTAAAATCCCAAATGAAGTGGAAGATGAGGTATCCACAGCGTCTTCTGCCCATTCCTTCCTTTGTCCTGTCATCCCTCCCTCCTCCCAACATTCTGTAATCAGCAGGACCCCAATCATGCCATATATACTGTATCTTTTGGAGGACTGGGTGGAAGACAGAACCAGGGAAAAGATGGCTAGGAAATGTCCCAGCTGCTTCACCTTTAGCTAGGTGGCAGTTTCAAGTTACCAGGGGAATCTCCAGGTTGAAACCTGGTGGCCCTATTCCCACACCCACTGTTTTGCATCTTTATCCATATTCCTTGATTCAGTTACTTATCTGCTTCTCTACCCCTCTTTCCCTCAGCTCCTCAATTCCTCCATCACCTCTTTTCAAGTCTCCCTGATGCCTCTGGCTGCTTTTACTCAGGCCTTCCCACCCAACCCCCTTCTCTTAGCCCCTTTTTGACTTCACAACTGTACAATTCAACCACACCTGCCTTCTTTGTCCCTCCTTCCAAATCAGCTTTCCTGCACTGCCAGACAAGCTGGGATGTTTGAAACATCTCAGCAGCTCAACCATTGCCTAAACATTTGATGATTAAGAGCTAGGACTTTTTCTTTCTTTTTTTAATGTCAGCCTCAGTCTCCTCCCCTTCTATTCCTGTGTTGTTGTTTGGATCCTACATCTTTAGAGACAGAATGTTCTTCAAACAGACAATGAACAAGGTAGCAATTCTGTAGGTAAGAATCTTTATTTTACTTATTTATTAAATCATTTGTATCCCACTCTATATTACTGGGATCTCTGGGCAGCATACAGATAAAATCAAACAATGTAAACATAAATAATATACACAACTAAAAAAGTATTAAAACATTAGCAAATTAAAACCAGTAGGAATTTTTTAAAAGCAATAAAAACAATTAAAACTATGTGTGAACATGGAGAATTCAGCCCTCAAAGGCTTTTATAAAGAGCCATGTTTTAATTTGGCACCAAAATGAAGCCAGTGTTGGTGCCAATTGCGCCTCCAAGGGAAGGGTATTCCAAACTGGGGTGCCACAACAGAGAAAGCCCTCTTCCATGTCTCACCATAGCATATGTCTCGTGTTGGTGGGATGCGGAGGAGGGCTCCTCCAACAGATCCCAAAGCTCGGGCAGGAATACATAGGGAGAGGCACTCCCTCAAGTGCCAAGGTCCCAAGCCATTTAGGGCTTTCAACGTCATTGCCAACACCTTGGAGTCTCTGCCAGATGTGACTTGAGTCATGGATTTTGGCATTTAAGATTTGTGCACACTGGTGTTGATTAAACTTCTACTTTTTATCACATGAATGCACCAAAGCTTCTGGTGAGGTTTTGGGTTGGTTTTGCATTATTTCAAACTGAATCTCAGGCTGACCTTTGCAAGGAGACTTCATAAGCAGCTGCAGATGTTAGTCTAGCTTTGGCTGTCATTGGAAGCCATGACAGTAACATGTGTTGGGAGATGAATAATAAAAGATGAGACCTGCATGACAGGTTCGAAAGGGGAAATGGATACCTGTTTTCTGGTTTTGCTAGAACCTGAATTTCATCAGTAAAACAGAAAAGGGAAAACCTTGTCCAAATTTCTATATCTCCAATTTGCTGTCAGACCTTGGTACTTTGTATTTGGTATGGATTACTTGTTGAAACTTGAGTTGCAGGTGAGCATATATGCTATGCATATTTTGTAGAGGCATGAAATTTTGTACCCAGTTTATATATGTTCCAAATGGTTTTCCAGTAGGAACATTTTCAGTGTGAAAATGAGGTTTTGGGGTGTAACAATTCAAAGATCCAACTCTTTATATTTCTTAAGAGTAGGGATTTATCTGCTTTGCTTTCTATAATGTTTGCATTTTTTTTCTACACACAAGTTCATACTATCCTCTTTCCACAACAATTTGGGAATGTTTTTGTCAAAAATCTTCACAAAAATTCATGCATTTTTGTATGCAATTTCTCCTAATATACTTTCTTTCTTTCTTTTGCCAGTACTTCATTTACTATCTGCTTTATTGTATATGCATTTCAACTTAATGTACACATTCTGGTATACATTTTTTTGATTCAAGAATGGCATCATAATATTTTGAGAAGTGCAAAAACTGTAGAATACTTGCATTTCGGCTCAGTATTAGTTTCGAACGTGTGAATTTGGTCATTTTGTATTTGAATGTGAACCAAATGAATTTTGCAGCCCATCAGGAGAGGGAAGGTGGACGATGCCAGGGAGTCCCAGTGTTCTTCACACTGACAATGCCCAGGATCCAATTTGATTGGATGACTGCTTTCCTCCTTCTTCTGTCTCAGCAAACTTTTCCAAACACAGTCCACTTAATTGGGCTGAGAGCCTGCCAGCAGGAGTTGGTTATTATTGTTAATGGGTTCTTCAAGATCACTTTTACTTGAAGCCAGCAGATAAGGAGTTGTTCAGGAAGTGATCCAAAAGTCATACCAGGAAAAGTTCTGAGTATAGTATCCAAAGAAGGTTTAGGCAAAGGTGAAGTCAGAATCAGTCTCAAAGTCAAAGATGGTGCAATTTCCAAGGCAAAAGGTCAGAACCACTGAAAACACAAACACGGGAAGTACTCCAAGATGTTGCATCAAGCAAATGCTAAGGTGGGGGCCTTACTGACTTAAATACAGGTGCTAATCTGGACATGACAACTGCCAGCTACAGCTCATCAGAGAGTTTTCTGGTGAAGTTGGCTATAAAACGGTGTCCCTCAGAGAGCTACATTTCTTGCTTGTGGCCTGGTGCTTTTCTGCAAAGGCTGAGTCTGCTGTCTATGCTTCATTCTTTGTCGCTCCCCGGGGCTAGGTGGTCTGGTCACAGTGTCCGACTCATCCCGAGCAGGGAGTGGGGAGGGTGGCTCCTATTGGGCATTCCAGAGGGCCCAGCCTGCTTCTCCAATGTGCATCTAGCATCCTCTTGCAACCCTGCCTCTGGAACATCCTCAGGGGAAGGAGAATCTTTGAACTCAGAATCAAGGGGAAAGGGGAGGGTGCCTCCCACGCCCCCGGGACCGCGCAGGGGCCGCCGCCGCCCCTTTCCTCGCCCGTCCGCTCTCTTCCCTCCCACGACCCAGCCCCGCTGCTGGGAGCTCTCACAGGGCCTGCTGGCTAAAGGGAAACGGAGCCTGGAGCAGCCCGCCCGCAGTCTGCGCTGCCGAAGCACGCCTCCTCCTCCGCCTCTTCTGGGGATGATTAAGGTACGTACTACATGAGCGTTTTCGGGGCGCCCTCAAGGGGCTTCAGGGCGCCTTCGGAACGCTGTGTAGACGTGGCCCGTGACTTTGTCTCCACTGGCCATAAAGATTACTGCTCACTGGCTTCAGCTTCCAGAGGAATCCCATGTTACTATGTATGTAACGATGCTGTTCTATATGTAAGTGCAGAATTCACTTAGAGACTGTAAGGTTAGTTCTTTACAGCCTTCCCCTCCCCAAACTCCCAACAATAGTGCCAAGTTTAACTAGACTAGGCCACACCAAGGCCCTTCTATGGGGGTTGCCTTTTTTAATTTTTAAAAGGTGTCTTTGTACTGATGCAACACCTCTGGAAAAAGGTTCTTAGTCATGTATTATTTACAAATAATTTTCAATTTCAGTAAAAGGAACAAATTGTATTTCATATGTCACTTGGAATATAAAATACAATCTAGGCAAATGTCAGCAATCAATCAGTTCCATAAAGGAACAATTTATTCCAAAGAACACATCCTGAATTCTCCTAGCACACCTGTAATAATAATAATAATAATAATAATAATAATAATCAATGAACAGCATTTAAGTCTAATATTTCCTTAACAATAAAATTAATACTGATAAATTAAAGGCACCTCCTGATTGGTAGACCGGAAACCCTTGGTCTTGTTCTTTAAATTAATAAAATAAAATAAAATACTTCCAGCAATATAAAATTCATTTTTGATGAAAATTAGAAATGATTTTTAACATTCTACACAGTATCAAGAAAAACAGATGCATATCTCATAAGGCAATTATAAGGGGGGAAATCAAGGTAAGCTATGGATGAAACATTCTGAAATAATTCTTAGGACCTATTTGACTTACATCTCCTTCACACCACCACCTATTCACTGAACCATGGCTGCCAATGTAGCCTCATCCTGCCAAATAGTATTAAGTGGAACTTTAGATTTTGACAAGCTGACACACTTGGCAACACTGAAATGTTTTTAGCTGATAGGTGAAATGCTTAGCACAATGTTGGCTGGGCTGTTTGATTATATGATGCAAGTTGCCAAAGTCTTCCTGAGATAGCCACAGCAGTAGTCTACACCAGATGTTTATTGCAGGATTGTATTGGAGTCGTCACTTATGGGCACATGACGTTCATCTGTTTCCGTGGTGACCCTGGCTCCACCTCTCAGTTTTCCCAGAATACCCCTGACTGCTTTTGTCACGGTTTTTCTGGCTCTCTCACATCCATTCTGAAGAATACTTGTGATGTGCCACCCTGTCGCTGTTCACCACAAGTTCCGGGCTCAGCGAACAGCCAATCAGTTGTGAGGGGCATGTGCATGGCTATCAGAGGTGTGCGGGACTGGACCTGTCCACCATTTCCACCACATGTTTTGGATGGGTATCAGTGTGTTTTACAACTGATTGTGTGTGTTTTAATATAAACATATCTCTGCACAGGAGTGCATATTTGATGGAGTTACTACCCTCCATGTGTTGCTGAGTGTCTGCGCTCGTGTGCATCCCTCACGAGTCATTAAAAAAAGACCTGTGCCCCATAGCCACCTGCCTAGCCCAGCCCACTTGTACTGATACACATCCGAAAGTGCCGTAGTGGGGCACACATGTTCCTGCAATGGCACCCCTGTAATTGTGGGAAAGATCAATTGCATGTGTCCCATGAGTGGCGATCGTGGAAGCAGGGAACATTTGGAAGTATCCCTCTGCTGTAGCAAAAGGGCTGCAGTTGTAGATTAGCCCTGTACTGAAGCACAATATTTAGAGTTCAATGTGGGAGAGAGATGTTAGAGAGAAATTTGGATCTCAGATTAGTGAGAATCTGTTTTGGGATGAGGCAAAAGAGAGTATATTCAATGGCATTAAAGACAAAGTTTGGCTGGAATAGAACCACTGAATAGAACCACTGAAGAAACTGTTAAGCAACTGCTTAAATATTAGAATAACATTTCTCTGACCTGGTGCCCTCCAAATGTTTTGGACTTCAACTCTCATTAGCCCCACCCAACATGGCCAACGGTCAGGAATGCTGGGAGGTGTAGTCCAAAGAGAATCCTTTTGGGAAAGGCTATATTAAAAAATTGGAGGATTTTGATGATGCCAGAGGACCAAATTAAATCAACCCTCAGCATGGAACGTTAAATTGAACAGGATTATTTCCCTGCTTTAGAGTAGATTTCCTGTCAAAGATTTATACCTAGATGAATACAAAATACACATGCGTTGCTTGAGTTGTAAAGGGCACAAGTGTATATTACGTCCTGCTGTTCTGATCTTTTTCAGTAGTTTACACAAGATTTTGCAATGCACTGGCACTAAGCTGCACAGTATTGCTTTTCCATGTTATAACTGCTTTCCAATTTTCAAGGACCATGAAGTATCTCTAATGTCAGCAAATAAGTCCTCTAGAAAATTGCTTGATGTTTGCTGGCATTCATCATTTTAGATACCACTGCATTTTTCAAGGCACTTGTTTATCTGATGCATTCTTTGGTGTCCTAAAAGAATGAAAACGTATTTATGGAATAGTTTAGACAAGGACAGATGGAGTGGTCTTGCCACAGTGGCTATAGAAGGCTGGAAAATCTAAAGAGATTAATCCAGATGAAGTCATTGACTGATTTGCACAATTAACAAACTGATGTGGAGATATTTTGCTTCCATCTGTTAGCACAGCAAATTGTTTATTACATCAATATTTTCCAGACTGACAGATCAGGATCCTTTGCTTCCAGATGTATCTGCACTACCTATGGTTTCAAATAGCTTCTCTTCAAACTAAAGGCAATATCTGAGGTAACCTTAGTCACTGTTTCATAAAAAGAATTCTTCTTACGAAGGACTGTTTCTTAAGAACAAATATATACTGGAATCACCACTTCAGAAGTAAGCTAGGTTCTTTTCCCCCTGGCTGTGGTGACTCTAGAGCTGAAATAAATGTGCACCTCAAAGTTCTCAAAATTCTCATAGTAATTTTTTATTTATTTTATTTATTTATTGCATTTATATCCCACCTTATTTCCTGCAAGGAACCCAAGGTGGTGTACATAATCCTCCTCTCCATTTTATCCTCACAAGAACAGCCCTGTGAGGTAGGTTGGGCTGAGAGTCTGTAACTGGCCCACAGTTACCCAGTAGGTTTCCATGGCCAAGTGGGGACTAGAACCCAGGATCTCTTGACTCCCAGTCCAATGCTTTAGCCACTACACTGTTGTCAACCAAATCAGCTCCCTGTGAGTAGCCACACGTAGGTGGTAAACCACCAATTTACACAAATCTTTATAGGTACAAATTGCAGCCTGACACACACCGCCTCCCCCTCCCAAATCTGCACAAAGTCCCTGGGATTCAAGGAAAACCTGTTACTTGGCTCACTAATGCAAGCCAAGTTGGGGAGGCACTGGGACTCCATTGAGCCCCCAAAGGGCCAGATTTCCAAATGACAGATATCTCTATGTTGGTCAAGCTGTCTTTCAGCTGTTCTTTTCATTAAAGAAATCCATTATAAGCTTCTAACCATATGGAAACCGCTGTGATTTTATGGTTGGCATGCAACTGTATTTAATCCAGACAGTATCTGATATGGATATATACTGCTTTAAAAATAATAATCTTATAGCACATTATATCACACAATGTCAATAATGTGCAATTGTATTAGTATCTGATAGCAGTTACAAAATTCAAATATTAATTGTATTGGATAGTTGACAGCTTGAGATTTCATCTTTGAAGCTTACCAAAATCAAACCCACTTAGAAATGGCAACAAATGAACTTACAATTCTTAAAAAAAAAAAGAATAAATAAACAAATCTAAAGCCATATGCGTTTCAAAGATTAGTTAATTTTTTTTTTCATTCATCCCAAATTCTAATAATGCATTGAAATTTCTTGTTCGTTAATTTGCATGGCAACTTTTGAATTTCCGCCTCACCTCTAGATGACCTCCAGATGCTTAAGGCTTAGAAAAATCTTAGTAATGTACTCCAATATGTTTTTAATGCTAAAGGAACGCTCGAAAATAATAAGTCTTCCTTTCTATCCATGGCACTGTCTACTGCATGACAAACAGTAGAGATAGATGTACAGCTGCCTCCCTTAGTACATCTGTTTGCTGGATACTCCTACACCTGTTTGCTTCTCAGCTTGAAGAGGCGTAGGATCTCAAGGAAGAGCAAAGTTGCCAACCCCAAAGTAGCTGTTTCCATATTAAAGGACTGCTGCTGTCATGAGCCTCATTTGTATTTATTCATCGTATTAAAGGGAATTCTACAGATATGGGAATCATTTGTTGCCCAAATGACATGTAGGTTCCCTCACCCCATCCTGTGAGCATCGAATGGTTATCTGGATACCTGTGGGCTTTTCACCATGGGCTCTCCACTGACTCCAACATTTGTTCCTGACACTACCTGTCGCTGTTGTTGGGGACGTGCCTGACTTCTGGGTGAGCATACAGATTCAACTAAGCACTGCTCCTTCCCTGCCATGTCTCCATCTCTGCCTATTCCCCCCCCCTTCCCCAGCCAGGGGTAGTTGAAGAATTTGATCTTTGAGAATCCTGCTAAGAACTGGCCTGAACTGGCCGCTGTTCTCTCTGCCAACCAGAATGACAGGCAGATTGGGACATACCTATCCACTGGCTTTCACAGTTCCCAGATATTGCAACGTGGTTCTCAGTGTATTTTGAGAAGAAATGACTTTTAAAATAGTACTGAAATACATATTGAAATACTTATCTTTGTACAGTTTTTTTTTTTTTAAACCCAACCCAACCCAGTAAGATTAATACAGAAATTCTATGGAATAGTCTTAGAGGTGAACACATGACAAAAGTAAAACAGAAATAAACTGATTTGTCCATGCCCAATCACAGCATGGCAATTGTTCCAGTATTGCAAATCACATGCACAGTGGAAACACAACACTGGTTTAACTCATATTCCATTGGCTCAGCAGAACTGAGTGGCAATCCAGTGGAGGCTGGTGGCTCTGATGAAAGTAGGGTAGTGAATCCACTCTGGGTTCCAGTCAGAATCAATCATCCGAGACCTATGTGCCTCCACAGGTCTTGGCTTCCTGGTTCGCATGGAATTCAGTTACTGCCCATTGTGTAGGGGGAGTGTGTCTGGAATGTACCATTTTTCTAACTTAAGGCATTAGCTGAACCAGTAGTCTTGGAGCTTCTTAATATACTTCATAGGAAAAGCAGATGGTGTATTTGCAGAATTTGAACAATGTTGTGGAAAGATTTTTGGCAGCAAGAAAAACAAAAGGGGCACCGACACGTTCATACCCATCAGTGGTTTTGCTTTTTAGAAGCTGCTGAATGTTTCCTAACCTTTGAAGGCATTAAAATCACCCAGTGGGAACAAAGGCAATCATGTTCATCCTTCACTTCTTTATAAATACCTTCATCCTCTAATGCTCAACATTTTTGTTGAGGAATAATAGGATTCAAAACTTATTAGAAATATTTCCAAGGCTGATGTGCAACACATAAGCATATCTTCCATAATGGAGCTGTAGAAATCTAAGAGAAAATCCCAGGCTGCTACCTCCCTCTCCTCTGAAGATAAAAGTGACTGTTCACCCAGAGTCGACCAAAGACTCTACAGTATTCTGCTGAGGGCAGAACTCTGCATCATCTCAGCAAATACAGGTTCCCAACCTTGCATTTGTTGAGATAATGCAAATATGGTGATTGTGCTGGGGATAATTTGTAGAGGAGAATTAATGAATGCTTAATCTGCCCTAATCTGAGGTAGTTTTCCCCACAGTTGGGTTTATTTCTGGTTTCAGATGCCATCTGATTAAAGACAGCCCAGGGGCCATTTGCAGGGAGGACCTGACACCAGTCCTCCAGTTCCCCACTCTTTCTTTGAATTTTCTTAAAAGGAAAATGTGATTGTTTTTCTCATAATATGAAGTCTGTCCAGGATTAGGGATTAGCTCATTATGCAAAATAGCATGCAGTTTCTGATGAAATGTCTTATCTACCACCCAGCATTGGAAAAACACTGTTTGCTGCCATTTCATTTTATTCCATCATCATTTTGTTCGGTAAATACTATTTATAGCATTTATATAGGAGGGTGATACCAGGATTTTTTAAAAATATTATGTATCTGGCTGTTTTGCTGAAATTCTAGCTATAACGCTGAAGCTCAGTCGCCAGTTCACTCTTACAGCAAAGCACTTTGTGTTGGTTGGATGTTTATCTTTCTTTAATGAATGGAGGTGTATTTTCAACCAAGGATATTTTTTGCTTAGGAAAAGTGATTGCTCTTCCTTTGAAGGAATATCTGTGAGAACTGGGGCTCGTCTACACGGGCGCTTTGCCCCTGGATTGTGTTGGAGTGGCGGCAGGTGATCTGATCTACCGTATTTCTTTGATTGTAAGACACCATCGATTGTAAGACGCACACTAATTTTAGTACCACCAACAGAAAAAAAACCCCTAAGACATACCCACAATTCTAAGACGCACCCCATTTTTAGAGATGTTTATATGGGAAAAAAGTGTGTCTTAGAATCGAAGAAATAGGGTACATGACACAGCCGTCACTCCGAAGCAATCTGGGGGCAAACCCTGGAAACTGCTCCAAAAAAGTCAGGCACTTACCCTGACTTTTTTGGCACTGGAGGCTTATCACAGCCCATGGCACCCCCTGCTTGGTCGCCATGGGCTGGACAGGAAAGGGGGCGGCCCCACACCTCTGTAAAAGTAAGCAACATAAAAACGGGGGGAGAGGAACAGGGCTGTTCTTCCCCCCTTTTAAATTTTATTATCTGAAACTGCACAGCTGTAATAAAAATAAAAAGAAATGGGGGGGGGAGAGGGAATGGGCAGCTAGAGGGAGGAGAGGTGGTTTGCCTGGAGTCCCTCTCCTCATGTCCTCTTCTGGCTGTCTCGTTCCTCCCCCCCTCTTTTTAAATTTTTTATTATCTGTATCTGCACAGATGTGCAGATACAGATAATAAAATAAAAGGGATGAGGAACAGCCCCGTTCCTTTCCTTCAACCTCATTTTTAATTTTTATTATCTGTATCTGCACAGCTGCACAGCTACAGACAATAAAATAAAAGGGCTGAGGAAAAGCTCTGTTCCTTTCCTTCCCCCACCCCATTTTTTAAAACTTTTACAGAGTGAGAAATTTCGCACTTGCATTCCTTCCCATGCAGATGCTGGCAAGGAACACAAGTGCGCGTGAAAGCGCCTCACAGCACCTTCCGGCACCAAAACACCACCATCAATACAGGGGCCTGGTCATCATTCGTAATGGTAGCATCTCTGGTCAGAGTTTCTCTTTTCCATGCTAGTTTCCCCCTTATGGTGATTCCAGTGAGGGTTATATTTGTTTGTTTTGGATTTTGTTTGTTTGTTAAGGTTCCCCACCCCCAACTGATTAAAGTTTGAAAAACATTTAGTGCATGCATTAGCTACAGGGAAACAAGTTATAGCTTGATATATCCTTGCTCTGAGATACAAATGCTCTTGAGTTTGAACCCTGAGTATCTTTGAAGCAGCTGTAGAATACTCAGCATTTCTCCTACTTAAAGTGATTCCTCACCATTCCAATTTATAGTGCTGGGAACTATTCACCCTGCATAGTAAATAATTGATTGGTTATTGATTGAGAGAATGGAGGTATTTAGCAAGTGCAATTATGCATAAATGGTCTCCATTTGGCCAGATTTCAAATGGGGTGATTTGAGCATGTTTTGGTTCTTCCTCACAAAAAAGTGATAACCATCTCATATTTTATTTTCACCTTGCAAGCTAGAGGAACCTTTCCCACTGCCCCTGGCCTGTAGGGTTTTTATTAGGGGTGTGCACGGATCCCCCGTTCCGCTTCACTTCCAGATCCGTGATTTGCGGATCAGGCCGTTTCGCTCCACCCCCGCTCCGCCCATGCCCGCTCCGCTCCGCTGTGGAGCTCCGGATCCGGATCGGAGCTCCGTTTCCCCCCCATAGGCTTGCATTAAGCTTAAAAAGTATACAACTTTTTTTCTGTGAAAGTTAGAAACCTCAAGTTTGGCACTATGACACCTCATGGAGGTATACACACGCACGCCAAGACTCAAGGCAATCCCATCATCCCCTGAATTTTGGGGAATTTATGAAAATCCAACACCCCATTCACACCCCTTTCGATAGCTCTGTCAATTTGCACGTTAAAAACCTCAAACTCGCCACCATGATAGCTTATCCAGGGATACATATGCACGCCCAGACTCAAGGCAGTCCCATCATCCCCTGATTTTTGGGGAATTTATGAAAATCGGGCACCCCATTCACACCCCTTTCGATAGCTCCGTCAATTTGCACGTTAAAAACCTCAAACTCACCACCATGATAGCTTATCCAGGGACACACACGCACGCCCAGACTCAAGGCAGTCCCATCATCCCCTGATTTTTGGGGAATTTATGAAAATCGGGCACCCCATTCACACCCCTTTCGATAGCTCCATCAATTTGCACATTAAAAACCTCAAACTCACCACCATGATAGCTCATCCAGGGATACACACGCATGCCCAGACTCAAGGCAGTCCCATCATCCCCTGTTTTTTGGCGGAGCTTAAACCTGCAGACATCTCAATGGGGCCATTTCAAAGGAAATCCCAACATGCCATGAATTGGGGAGCAGAGATCAACCTATGAATCTTCTTCCACACTTGAAAAATGGATTTAGAACTTCCAAAAGTCTAATTGAGCGCAGGAAGGACTTCTCCCCTGAGTCAAAGCCAGACACACACAACATCCCTGCGAGGCGGGCAGGGGAGGAGGGAGGGAAGGCAGGCAGGCAGCAGACATTTCTGGGGGCATAAGGAAGTGAGCCAAGGATAAGCCAGTAATGCATATAAAATGGAATAAATAAATAAATAAATAAACGAAGGAGGGGTGGAATTAAAAGCAGCAGTGTTGCTGAATAAACAATAAGAAGAACTTTAAAAAAAAGGCTATATCTGTCTTTTACCAGCAATAGGGGGACATGCCCAGGGGAGGTGGAAGCAGCTGCCAATTTGACTGGTCCTAGTGACCAGTCTTTTAAGAAGCAACGCTGTCAGTTCAACTCATGAAAGCCATTGCTTCACCACGAGAACTCTGAGGAGTAGAACTCTCACTTCAACTCATGATAGGCATTGCTCCACCGGGTTACTCTCTTTGGAGGGCTCTGATGGCCCTCCAAGTACAGGAGAGAGTGGGGGCACGTCCACATGGGATGCCCTAGGGGAGCTCATCCCCTTGCACCACATCTTTTCAGTTGTTCCCCTAAGTTAGGGTGGGTAGCAGTGCTCTCTTATTATTGGCTTAGTATATGATTTCACAGGTTGTGTTTGTGCATTTGGTGGGGCTTCTGTTTTAAAAAACACTGGGAAAAGTCCGTTCAGACTAAGAAAGAGAAGTTCCCAGAATCACAAGTTACCCGTTTTGCCTATCCCCTCCTCCAACTTTGGGATCATGTGATCATGACCGGGAGTTGACTCTGCCCCTCAGCCCTTCGGAAAAGGTATTTTTCCCGCCGGTTTTTTAAAAAATTCTAGCACATGAACCGCACCACACAGAGAGCTGAGAGTAGGCTCAAAATGACCCCCATCCATGAATCTCTAAGCACAAGAATTTTCAGAAAGATAGCTTCAAAAACAACACAGTTATCCCCCTTTCTTTTCCGCAATGCAATCCTATGGGCGAAATGTTTCAAGATGGCGATCGGATCGGACCGCGGAAACCGGAGCGCTCCGAAAATGGCCTCTTCGCCTTGCTTCTAGGGGTCCGCGGTCCGCTTCTACTCTGCTTCTGGGCAAGGCGGAGCAGGCCAATTCGCTCCTGCTTCTGCGCTTCTAATCGGAGTGGAGCACATGCCTAGTTTTTATAACATCCGTTTGCAAGTTAGACATGAATACTAGAGGAAATTACTTATCAGGGATTAGGAAACTCTCTATAACTGATTGGGACATAGCTTATTCAAAGGCTAGATAGTTGGATGTGGGTAGGGATGAGAGGTTAGCTAAAAATATAAGAACCCTGCGGGATCAGACCAAAGTCTAGTCTAGCCTGTTTCCAGAGTGGCCAGCAACAGGTCCTGAATGCAATAAAACCCTCCCACTCAGGTTTCCCAGCAAATGGTATAGAGAGGCATGCTGTCTTCTCTTTTACATAGGACAGTCCTCTATATGAAATGCTGCCAAAGGATTGTCCTTTATTTGAAAGGCTGACATGTTCAATTCTGGTGTCCATCAATAGTCAGCACCTGGACTGAACAGGCAGGCACACACATCATCTGGTCACATTCTTCTGCACTAGGATGAGATGTACTGTATTTCTAATTAAATTATAATAATTATTTCTAAATGTACATCTATACATATAAATTAGCATGCACAAATTTTATGTAAACCTGTGTCCTCTTTTGTCTTTTTTTCAGCCATGTGTTTCCTCTTTGTTGATGATTCATAAGTGGCTGCTCTATTAATTCTAGAAGTAATATATAGTAGGAGTGTGCACTCCACCCCAGAATTATCTTATAACTGCAAACATCTATGGAGCATTCAATCTTCCAGAGTGGAGATTGGCTGCTTTCAAACCCATCGATTAATATCAGAGCGGAGAGTGCCCTATCGGAGCTTCTAAAATCTCTGAAATTATCTCACTGTGATTCAGGAGTCAATAGTATGTGTGTGTGTGTGTGTGTGTGTCTCAATTATCTCCATATTTGGAAGACGCTGAGTGGGGTGACATCTGAGTTTGATATTGACATCTGTGGCTAACCAATTAGGAATTGTCGCAGTGCTGTCCCTGACTATGTTCTCCTCCAATCACAGTGTTTGGTGGAGTGGGAAACACTAACTGGCTGCTAATTCTGGCCATGGTGGGGAGGGGGACTGTATTTCTGCTCAGACTCATTGAAGTCAATCTTCCACATTTTCACATTGTAAAAGTGCTACTGGGCTGGCTGGCATCTTGAGTGAGACAGCTTCTATACCTGAGTCAGGCACAGGCAGGGTCTTTATTTCAGTGGCTGGGCTTCCAGTGCAGGGGGTGGGAAGGGCTCAATCCAATAGATCTGGAAGGCACCAGGTAGGAAAAGGCCAGAGTGGGGATTTTTAAAAACAAAATTCCTAAAAACTCAAGGCATGAATGGATCTGATTCAAACTGGGCACAGCTAAAGCCCTCTTTAAGAGCTATCACCTTGCTATGTTTCATCTCTTTATGTATAAAAATTACAGAGATGTAAGCATTTTTGTTCATTTCCATTTTAGAAATTCCTAAAAATCAAAGCATGAACTGATCTGATTCAAACTTGGCAGGGCTAAAGCTCTCCTTAAGACCTATCACTGTGCCAAGTTGTATCCCTTTACCTCTAAAAATGAGGGAGCTGTAAGCATTTGATTAATTTTCATTGATTAGTGCAGTTATCCAAAAAGGGGCAGTTCTCCAACAGTTAATCCGACGGGGTGGAGTAAGGTGAGCCGCTCTGAAATCAGGGCAGAGAATTGCCTCAATGGAGCTCTGGATTGAACTTCAAGGTGGAGAAGACTCATTATGCACACCTCTAATCTATAACCATCATGACTAGTAACCACTGATAGTCTTATCCTCCTTGAATATGTCAAATCCCTCTTACATTTGCAATATTTTTCATAACTGGAATGGAGGGGGGGGGGAGAACCTCAGGATTAAAAAAAGATCAAATGTGGGAGGTGCTGAAACTGACAGATTCATCCATTCAGGCCCAGGGCTTTAAGTTTTTACCTGTAAATCCATGGATTTTTCTCCCATAGCTTAAAGTGTTTTGTACGTGTACACATTTTTTTCAAAGGTACACATTTTTTGAACACTCTCTTTTGTGTTTTGCTTTGTTCCATGAATCACATTGTAAGCTTGGAAATGTAGTGATGTCCACAAGAGTTTACATTTGGGTGCACTTTTGGTTTCAATTCTCCTTAAAAATGAACTGAAACAAATTTCTCATAAGTTATTACTCTTCAGGTGCCTTTGGCCATTGCTGGGATTCTCCAAGTGGAAAGAGCCATCGAGAGCAGCTACTTGGTCAAAGACGTCACACCCAAGCTGTCCTCTTCCACCTGTGCTGGCTCTTCAGACATTTTGTTGCAGTTTCCATGTGTACATTATAATTAGTACTTGAGGGGAAGCTGACTCTTCCTCCAAAGACTATTGCTAATGCTTTTGCTAATGCTATTGCTCCATAGCTGTTTCAGTTAGTTCATTTTGGGGGAAATGTTTTGTCTCATATTGGTCTGTCAGCTACTGACTATCTAACTGCTGTTTTTATTGTTATTATTGATATATAATGGCGTGCTCCTTGATTTTATCAGCCGCTTTATGATTTTATTATGTGGATACTTCTATGAGTTTTGTTAGTTGCCTTGAATGCCAACTATGGCAGAAAGGTGGCTGTACAAATTTTAAGCATCAATCAGTTAGTCAGTTAATCATGCAGTTATCATTAAAGCATGATTTTCAAGTGCATTTATTCCTGGGATAAGAATGGTGAAGAACAAAAGTGCATGCATGTTTGCCTGAAAACATGGGGTCTGCCAGGGATCTGGATTGGGACTGGTGCTTTTTAACCTTTTTCATAAGCTGATGACACAAAAAGAGACAGTGAAGAGCTCCAAAAGGATCCCTCCAAACTGGGGGTATGCATTCTAAGGTTTGGCAAACAAAGCCTTACTAACATCCTTCCCCAACCCTACTTTTGTTTTTGAAGGACCAAGATCTCACTTTAAGCAACTCCAGGTGGCTTACAATCATAAATAAAACTTGATTAAACAATAATAAAACAAATGCACACAACAATAGAAGAATAAAAACAGAATTGCATGCTCCAGGCTGTCGCAAACAGTAAGTGACTGATACTGGACCATTTTTCCTGACCAATCCTTGTCAGGTAGTGTTGTGAATTCCACCAGTCTTTGTTCTTATCATTTGGAATCTTATTGCTGTTGTTGAGAAGCAGTGATGCCTTATCCCAGGCCAGAATGGCTGTGTGCCAAGCCATACTATATAACAACATGTATGCGTGTGATTGTTCCAATCCCGAAGGAAATGGATGCAATGGATGCCCTTTGCAATTGGTGAAGAGTTTTTCTATTCAAAGGCATGAACATTCTATAGGATTTTGGGGTTTCCAGTACCAGAGTTCAGCTAGAATATCTATGGGCAACCTGTAGCCCTCATGTGCCCCACCTCCAGGTTTTCCATGCAGCCTGCTACCAACCCTGCTTCCAGATACAAATTTCCCTTTCCCATGCTGCTGCTGCTGCTGCTGCAATTTTGCCAGGGAATACAGGGCACAAGATGAATAGGGTTATTTGGGTTTTGTTAAATCCATTCCATCCGTGTTTCTGCTCATTGACAGAATTGGAGTTTTTTTTAACCAGAATTTCATTCTACTTGCATTAATTTGCATTACCACTAATGCACATTTGCTCTAATATGCTCATGCGCATTATCACAAATCCTGCCCCGAAGTGAAAACCTGACTTTCAAGTCCACAGAGTCCAGGTGAGTCAGAAAAAGCCAGTCTACTGCGGAATCCATTTCAGATTCAGAGAAGTCTGAAATCATTTTAATTACTTGTGGATTTCTCCAACTTCCCAAGAAAGGAGTCATCCCCACACACTGTCTTTGCCATTTAACTCACGCGCCCAACAGCCCACCAAACAGGCTGTTTGGAACATGACATTAGGTGGGCAAGAAGGCTTGAGTGGAGAATCATCCCACATGTCTTCTTCCCCATTTAAACCTCATCCCTCCAGCTGCTCAGCTGATTGTGTCTCCTCTCCCTAGCACCCAAGTAGTCTCAACATTCAGGAAGAGGAAGTTTAAAATGGCGACGGGCATAAGTACAGCCCCTGACCCACTGACCATTGCTGCATGTGGCTCTCGGGGAAAAGAAGGTTGTCCATACAATCTTTCTCCCATGGAGAAAGCTTCTGACTTTTGTTCTGGACAGCATGTGCCCAGAGCCATGGAAATGATGGGTGCCTCCAGACAAGGCTGTGGTTGTGCAATCACCCTGCCTCATTCTTAGAATTTTACAAGCGAATTAGACTTTGCACTGTAGGCTTTCAACCATTTTTTAGATCCCGCTCTCTAGGCTTTTTTTTTTTTTTTTTTTTTTGCCCCGGAAACACTTCATGCATCCCCCCTGACATTCTATAAAATACAAGCATTTCCCATTAGTAAAATAAAAATGATGCATCTAAATTGGGTATGTGTGTGTCTTATATTCACAGCAAGCAATTATACCAAATGTGCTGCTTAATAGAAAAAGAAGGCAAGAAAGACATGCAGGATTTGTAAACACCCTCTCTCGCTTTGTTAGTAATTTGCTTTTTTGTTATATAGAAAACATTAGCACATTTAATTTTGCAAATATATAGCATTATTACAAAATGAGTGAAATGGAAAATAATCCTGATGAGACAAACCAAGGCAATTTTATTTGTTTAGAAGATACTTTAGTAGGTCAGATTGTCAAAATAGCTCAGTGTTGTTGTTTTTAATATTCAAGGGATGTGGATATATATATATATATATATATATATATATATATATATATATGTAATCTTTCTTTTAATGTTTTATTTTTAGAGAGCATCTTCTCACATACCTAACATGATTATACAACATGAAACTCTGATATAAATTACATATTTAAATTGCTCCAACACACCATGCTATAAATCCCATTACTGGTGTACCATGAGGAAGTGAGAGCCATTCCAAATAAAAACCCATAACAGAGAGGGAAACCTGAAGATAACGAAGCAAGAACCAGCAGGCCATCCTCTTCCTTTCAATTCATTTATAGCCCACCTTTCTCTTTGAGTAAAGAGTCATAGCAGGCCTTTACAGGGATTCACAAAAACAGAGGACTAATTAGTTTGCTTTGAGATGCTGTGTCACAAAATTGTGTTCCAAGCAGTTTTTCAAAAACTCGGAATTATACCACTTATACAACTGACTTTGAGCATCTCTACATTGCGTTTTTTACCTGGCTCTGTTCTGCTTCCTGGTTCTTTGGCATGGTTGTTATGGGGTGCATTACATGGGAGGAGAGGAGCAGCAGGGTGTTTGAAATGAATACTTTCCCTACATTCAGTTCCATTGATTTCTATTGAGACAGTGCCATCTACTGGTGAAAGATCCTCTTGTTTCTTGACTTATCTTTTTCAATAGTGGTTGTTTTTCTCCTGGGATTTCTAGAGAATTCTGTGGGAGATGTCCTGGTTGTTGATGACATCATGAAATCAAACCGAAAACTTCTGTTAGTGGTCAGTCACAAGTGTGCAATACACCACTCATTTACAGAAGCTGTTTGTGCCTGGTGCCTTTACAGCAGCTTTCCCCTTTAGATATGTTGGACTACAACTCCCACTCATGCTCCTGTCAGGTGCTCTCCACACATATCTCCTTTCTGCCCACCTCTCAGACCACACTGAAATGATGCTGCATTTTAACTATCCATTCTGCAAGAGGCATAAAGAGGAACAGAGACTCCTATTCAAAGATGAATAATGGCCTTCACTTGAGCACTATTTATTTCTGTAAACATTACAAATATAGGACCTAATCTTACCCCTTTCAGGATGCCTTTTTTCTATGTCAGAAAGTATGGCTCTTTGCCAATAGGAACTCTGGTATATCCACCTATAATTTCATTGAAGGTGATTCCCAAGGAAGAGGGGAAAGAAGCAGTGGTTTAAAACATGTGTGAATACGTATTGTACATAGTAAGGTACATTCCCCAGAATAAACCATACAGATTACCTATGGCAATGGTTTCATAGTGCAATGTCATATTGCTGTTTTGTGAGATGTTGAAATTGGGAGTGTATCGCCATTGGTCTATGTTCCTGACTTATCTTGCAATGCCACCATGACACCATGTGTTGTGACACTTCTGTGGCACATCTCTTGCTTGCCACATAGTAAATTAATGGGACTTGCTAATGAGGATTTAGATCATAGCATGATCTGGGAAAATACAGATCACTTTTTTGGTGATGGACTTCTTCGTCATTATGTTCCACTTTTATAGTGTGGGAAATTCTGACAAAAAAGTCACACATGGTCTTCTTAGGCAGGACCTACACTACTGCTTTATAGTGGTATTGAAGTGCACTGACAACTGTTGGGGCCCATGACACATGTACACCAAGCAGGATACAGCACTATGAAAGCAGTATATGTCATGTGTCATGGGCCCCAACAGTTGTTAATTGCACTTCAATACCGCTATAAAGCAGTAGCGTGGCTCCTGCCTCCATATACCACTTTCATAGCACTACAACCTGCTTGTTCTAGGTCTGGCCTTAATAGTGTTCCAGCTGTACATCTTAATAGCTCCCAGGCTATGGAACTCCTTGTCAAGGGAGGCTAGGTTCACTTCTTCTCTCCTGTCCCTCTGCTTGCAGGCAAGACATTTTTATTTAAGCAGGGCCTTTGGTGTATAAGTGGGTCTCTTGAGTTGGATTCTGTTTTTATTCTTCTATTGTTGTGTGCATTTGTTTTACTATTGTTTTAATCAAGTTTTATTTATGATTGTAAGCCACCTGGAGTGCCATTTTTCTTGGTAGAAAAGCAGGACACAAATCAAATCAAATAAAAAAAATATTCAGGAAGATTTTTGAAGGAATAGTACAATACAGTACTTGAAGTATATTGACAGGAGTTGATAGCAACAGAAAATGTAAGAACTAGATTATTTGAATAAGAATCCTTCAGTCTTCTCAAATCTCAATTGTCTATTATTACATACTCAACAAGATCACTTCAATGTGCTTTACAAGAAAAATCCCACCAACATTTGTGCTACATGAAGACAAGGTCATCAGTATTCATGAGAAAATGAGTATAATAGACTAAAACATTTAACAGACATAAGTTTAAAACAAAAGCTTTCAATAATTTTTCCTCTTCACTGTATCATTAGAGAAGGTGCCATACATATACTACATTGTATATTACAGAAACAGTTGGAAAGTCAATAGCAAAACTTGAAATAATGTACAGGCTTCAACAATGCTTCAATATGAATCCTTTGAGAGGATCATGTTCCAGGAAACTCTCCCTATTTTATTTAGAATGCCTTCTTCATTCTACAATGTCAGGATTTCCTATAGACAATGGAAAAAGTTCCCACCCCATGATGAATGTTCCAGAAACAGACAGATATTCTGTTACCAACTACAAAAACAAAAACAAAAATCATTTTTGGTTTAGATTGGAAAATCTCTCAGTAAAAGAAAGTCTGGCTTTAAGTCTTTGATATATACGTAAGCAGGAGGCATACAAATGAGTCTAGACAGCAGATGGGCACTTTGCTAATTGGGTACATCCACCAGTGACTGGGCTCCAAATGGCAAATTCAACAGCTGCAGTGCTGAACTGTGGCAATGGAAGCTGGAGACATCAACAACGACATATTTAAGCCAGGCTGTGAAAATGGCATGAACTTTGGTAACATAGACAAGCACTTAGAAAAATTAAAATAGCTACAGAAATCACTGATATGGAGTTAGGCCAGAGGTCCATCTAAAACAGCATTGTCTACACCATGGTGGGCAACACATGGGCCACGCAGCCCCCACTACCTCCCACATTTTGAAAAGAAAGGGAACACATGCAAAATGGCGCTCTGTAGTAGCTTAGCATTATGGACTTTTGAAAATTCATTTAATCCTTTTAGCACTACAGAGCAATTTGCTACAGAAATTGGCAGCAAACCAACAAATTATTATTGTTGTTGTTGTTGTTGTTGTTATTATTATTATTATTATTATTATTATTATTATTATTCTTAGTGCATTCCATGGTGGGGGGCAACAGGGAGGTCTGAGGGGTGAAAATGCCCTCCAGAGCTCCAGAAGTTCCACACCCTTGTCTACACTGACTGCTAACAGCTCTCCAGATTTTAGCCATATTTGTAGATGTAAGGGATTGAACTTGAGACCTTCACATATGAAGCATATACTCTGCCATCTTCAAATACATAAGATGTGACCGACACAGGACCAAAAGAGACATTACTTTAAATCTGAATTCATTTATGTCTCCCCCCAAGTATAATTGCCTAGATTCCTTCTAATAGAGACACTAATACACATATTCTTTCTGACTACCATATAACTTGTATTTCCATTGTTTCATTAGAGAGTGAATGTCTACTTAGTCTGTTTAATTCTAGCTGTTCCACAAGCATATTGGACGGGGGTGGGGGTGGTAGACTAAGAATTTTAATTAGTGAGTTTCTTTATTTCTTTAGTGATCTTGTTATACTATTTTGTATATTATTGGTTTTTCTTTATTTTTAAAAAACTATGCTTCATTTAAAAAAAAATTCATGGGGGAACCCCCAATGCTAGGGTCCCAATTTTAATTGGGATCCCCTGATCCTACTCATGAGTAAAAATGGGAGAAAAAAAGTAGCTGCTAGATCTATGGATTTTAAGTAATTTCGCTACACAAAAGGAACCATTTCGGTGGCATTGTAGATGTTAAAGAAATAGATACTTTTTGACTTTTAATTAGATTAGTCCCATGTACTCATTCAATAACATAATGCTTTCAGGGCTATTGGTTTCATCAACTAGAATATGCTAAACTAAAGCAGGAGCAAAATTTAGACCAATCGAATTCACTGCACATATGAAATATTACTTAAAGGTGGCCATGTGAATAGCCAAAAAACATGCCTCTCCTAAAAGACGACACCGATTTGCATATGCTCCTTCCAGGCTGTTAGGGAAGAAAAAAGGGAGATATTGTCTGGGAGACAGTAAAGAGATGATGTAGTAGGAAAGGGATGGGAGCCACTCACATGAAATGACATAGCCAGTACACAGCCAACCATGCGTAGTATCCATTTTTAGGCCTATTTACAGTAGACCCATTATAAAGAATGGGACTTATATTAATCATGACTAACTGAAGTCCCATTCATTTCAGTGGGTCTCCTCTAAGTAGGACTAGCATTGAATAAGTAGGACTAACCATGGCCTGAATTCTGTTTTCTGCTTAACCTCCTACAAAGGTCTCTAGGGTTTTTTGTGGTTTTGTTTTTTTTAGCATGGTCTAATACTTAATACTGTGACCCAGAAGAAGATAGAATCATCTGGAAGGTCTACCATATATTGATTTTTTACTTACTTTCCCCATTACAAACCTTTTCCCCATTACAAACCATTGCACAAACCTAAACACAGTACATTTCCAGTGGAATAGGATGATGCGGGATTGTCTGATGCATGAAATAACGTTTGCTATGGTACAAACTAATATATTTCAAAAACTATGTTCTGTTTCTTTTGCTGAAATGTCACCATATTTTCTGACACAGAGGATGCAGAATGTTTTAGGGCACACTCCTATGGAAGTTTTGATGGGAAAATGTCCTACAACTCCCAGCATTCCCAGACAGGAATGCAAGGTGGGGAATGCTGAATGTTATAGGAACTTTTCCCACCTAAACATGCATAGAAGCATAGAATAGTAGAGTTGGAAGGGGCCTCTAAGGCCATCAGGTCCAACCCCCTGCTCAATGCACTCTAAAGCATCCCTGACAGATGACAGTCCAGCTGCCTCTTGAATGCCTCTAGTGTGGGAGAGCCCACGTCCTCCCTATGTAATTGGTTCCCTCATACTGTTAGTCAGGAAGTTTTTCCTGATGTCCAGCCAGGATCTGGCTTCCTGTAACTTGAGCCCATTATTCCATGTCCTGCACTCTGGCATGATCAGAAGAGACCCTGGCCCTCCTCTGTGTGACAACTTTTCAAGTATTTGAAGAGTGCTATCATGACCCTTTTTACACCATATGGGTGTGGAGGGAGGGAGGGAGAGAAGGGGGTGATCCCAAACTTACCTTCTTCCAGGATCATCCCCCATGTCGAAATGGCCAGTGCGATGTCTGGGATGGGAGAAGGGATGTCGCGCGAGTGGAGGTGGCAAAAGCCCTGACCCCACATCCCTGATGGCCCTGGACTCCAACCGTCCCAGCTCCTTCCCTCTGATGACCCCCGCTACTCATGGGGAAGAGGGAAGAACTCAGGACGGGCATCCACACTGCCTGCGGTCTTTGGGATCATCCTGGGATCACAGGTAAAACTGGGATACCTGAGGTCTCAGTTACTATTTATTTATTTATTGCATTTATATCCTGCCTTTTTCCTCCAAGGAATCCAAGGCAGCATACATAATCCTCCTCTCCATTTTAGCCTCACAACAACAACCCTGTGAGGTAGATTGGGCTGAGAGTCTGTGACTGGCCCAAAGTCACCCAGTGGATTTCCATGGCTGAGTGGAGACTCGAACCCGGATCTCCTGACTCCCAGTCCGACACTTTAGCCACTACACCACACTGGCTCTTAGTTATCCTGGGGAAATGGAGGGATCATCCCTCCCTGATCCCGGGATCTCCGGTGCATAATTTTGGATGCACAGGGATGATTCCTGGAAAAATCCTAGTTGTACGAAGGGCCCATGTCTCCCCTTAGCGTTTTGTTCTCAAGGCTGAACATGGCCAGTTCTTTGTGCCCATGGAGATTCTAGTCCTCACCAGGCAGTCACTGAAGAGAGCTTTCCTGTAAGAAAGGACATTTTCTTACTTCCAGGTGTAAAACATGAGATGTGGAACAGTAATTTTCCTCCTCCTAGTGGGCATCTGAGCACGCTCAGCTCTTCTGTTCTTCTTACTCATACACTCTTGTCTGCTGGCACAGCTCACTGTGACCTTGAGCTTGCTCTGTGAAGCTGCTTGCAAAGGCAACTGCATTCCCCCTCCTTCTTCAAAGCCAGTCCTGCAAAGTCCTAATAAGAGATATTATAATGCCATGACATCAATTAGCATGGAATCCACATTTCAAGTTCTTCTTGCCCATGGGTCAGTGAGCTGGAATACAAGAATATTTAATATTCTTAATTATGAGTCTGGGATCTTTTAGGGAATCTTCTTGTAGATCTCCCCAAAACCCTCATTTAGATCATTCAGCCGTTCCAGATCAAATTAGCCATCTTCAGTTTGAAGTAGCCTCTTCAGACTTTTGTTAGCAAAAATATTTAACGCTTTTAGTACCAGCTTAACACCTGTTGATCTTCAGATATTTTGGGTCCCAACTCCCAGGACACCTGACCACTGGTCATGCTGGGTAGAGCTGCTGGGAACTGAACTCTAAAACATTTGAAAGGCACCAGGTTAGGGAAGTCTGCATTCAGTCAATGATGTAAGTTTGTATGTAGGTAAAAACACCAGTCAGCTTGGTGCATTGGTGCAACTGCTGTAGCAGGCTCTCTGCTGCCAAGCTCATGCCCAGCTTTTTTGCTCCTAGAGAATATCGCTGTTGTCTAATAAAGTGTGCAAATTCCAAACTGCTCTTTTGCAGTGCTGCTTTGCTTTGTTTTCAGAGTTCTTTGTTTTAAAATATGGAGCTCAATGAAATTGCCTAAGATGATGGAAAAATAATGCATCAGAGCTCAGTGGTTTTATGCAAAAATGTATCACAGTAGATGATGAACATGCTGAATCTGAGTGGCCTTCTTTATCATTCTTTGCCCATCTTGTGTGTGATCTGAGTTGCTTTGGCAAGTAGGCAAAGGAATACAGCAGCAGCTACACTTCCCACAGTAGGAGATGACTCACTTTGATCACTGGAAACTTATTTTGTGTCAATATTTCTGAGCAGCCTTCCATAATTATATCTCCATTAGAAAAGAGCTGAGGATAGATGAAGTGGCATTTTTAATTTACTTGTTTATTTTTTTGTGAAAATCCTCCTTGTAAAATCCTTTCTTTTTATTTATGCCATTGTTTTAACTGCTTGCATTGCTAGCACTGTGGTAAATTACAGCAAGTTAATTTAATTACATATAACAATTTGCTAGGTTTTTTCTATTTCTGGGAGGCGTGCACTAGTCCCATTGCCAGAATTTTGGGCTCTGGTGTTAAAAACATCTTTAAATGTTATTGTAATCAGAAGGGAGCTTTCATCTATATTTTACTTATTCCCCATGTTAGCAAATCTAATATTTATTTTCAGTGGCCTTTTCACCATTTGCAACAATGATGTACCAGTGAAGGCAAAGTCAGTAAACGAAACACTTTTGTGTCAGTCCTTTCAAACTGTGGGTGAAATCCAGCATCATGCAAGCAGAACTTCTATTCATGCAATGGAATCTCCCCCCTCTCTTCCTCTGTAACTCCTGTGCACCCCAAATCTCTCCTTAAGTGTCACTCAACCCTCCAGAGTGGATTTTGAGAGTGTGTAGAGGGCTAAATGCAGTGTGGGTGTGTCGCCCCATCTCCTCTCCATTGACAGAAAATAAGAAGTGCCATGCTGGATCAGACCAAGGGTCCATCTATTCCAGCACCCAACCAGCCATCGGCCAGGGGTGAACAAGCAGACATAGTGCAACAATACCCTCCCACCCATGTTCCCCAGCAACTGGTGTTCCATTGGTGGGAGGGGTTAATTGGATGCTACTCACATATTTTAAAAGGACCTAATGCTATGCTTCCCTCCCAAAAAAAGAAAGTATAAAACATTCAAGATGCCCAGCTTTTCACTGGATATTTTCCAGAGCTATTTACATAATAGCAAAGCAGTTTTGGAAAACTCGTATAGAAACACCGTGTTCGGATCAAAAATTGATTAACATGTAGTCCAGTCAGCATACTTCAGACACAATTCAGTTAAATGGTTCCAAATGGTGAGTGACCTAGTCAACCTGCATTAGCATCACAGACAAGTTCATTCTCATGCGCTGATTTTGCCACCTATGTAGCACATGGTGGTGATACAAGACTAATTGACTGTGCTTATATCATTGCACAGAATGTTCATGAACATTCCAACTGCTTAAGCACCAAGCTGTCAGAATGTTTGCAGTCCAATGTCTAGGAGAGACATTGTTTTCAGTTTGGATTGTAACATATTGCAACCACAAAAAGTTCAGTAAATTTTTCAGTTTAGATTGTAACATATTACAACCACAAAACTGCATATCTGTCACTGCCGTCACCTGTCAATCGTGATCATCATCCAAGGCCCTGCTCCATTTTCTGCTGGTATATGAAGTGTATGTGGCTGGGACCTGACTGGGCTTTCTTTATGGTGTTGCTCAGATTGTGGAATTGCTTCCTACAGACGCCTGTCTGTCTCTCTCTTTGCTGGCTCTGAGGTGGCCAATCAACATATTTTTATTTTTGCCAGGCCATAGATCTGAATTAAATTTTTGATAATTTTATTAAATTGATAATTAGAATCCTGAACTTTATCATTCCAATATAAAAAAGACTCATTTTTAAATAAAATAGTTATTTACTTACTGTCCCACTCTGATTCTAACCATATTAGTTTATTTCATCACAGAGGTCATATCTGCTCTGTTGTTGTGGGTTTAATGTGTTGAATTTTATTTTAAGGGTTGTTGAAAAGCTTTTTATACCAAAAGGTGGGTTATAAGTGTTTCAAATATGTTTTACAGTAATCTTTTTTTTTAATAAACCTCTTCGCTATCTTGCAGTATTTATGGGCATCAGATTCATACTGCAGACGGAAAGGACGGAGCCTGTTCATGTGTAGACTTGGAAAACTGCAATATTAGTTTCAATAGATGTCCCAGATTTGGAGAGGTGCTGCTGAATACATCCTGCTCTCATTGTATAATTGTTCTGTGTAGCTTTTTATGGCCAAAGACAGAGATCCCCAAAGTTGCTTTAGATGAGTCCAGAGCTTCAGTGTACCCAGCGAAATGTTTGATTCTCCACACCCTGCTTTGAATAACAGTGTTTCATGCCATATCAAGGAACTGCTTTAGAAACTCCCCTGAGTTTGCCATTTCACATGCAGGCTAGAGGAAGAGCTGCTGTTGAAGAAACTAAGGTCAAAACCACACTTGGCTACATGGAAAGAGTTGCACATTTCTTTGCATACAGATCATAAGTTGTCAGCCAGGGTTGGGGCACCTCTGCCCTGGGGGCCAGATCCAGTCTGTCTGGCATCAGAACCAGGGTTCTTCAGATGACCATGCCCCTTCCCCCCCCACCCCAACCGCTGATTGTTCAGTGGTTGTGCAGCTTTTACCCCGCTCCAAAAGGTTGAGAGCACAGTACTATGCAGAAAAGAGCCTACAGCTCCCAGCATAACTCAGCCAGCATTTTTAATGCCAGGAACTAAGCCTCTACTAAGGCTTAGTTAGTGGCAAAAAGCTAGGGTGGCCATATGGAAAGGAGGACAGGGCTCCTGTATAGAAAAGGGAATAGAAAGGGGAAGTTCAGCAAGTGTCTTTTGTCTGCATGCAGCACCTGGTGAAATTCCTTCTTCATCACAACAGTTAAAGCTGCAGGAGCCCTGCATTCTTTTGCATCTGAGCACTTTAACAGTTATGATGAAGAGGGAATGTCACCAGGTGCTGCATGCATACAAATGACACCTGCTGAAATGTCCTTTTCTATACAACTGTTAAAGATATAGGAGCCCTGTTCTCCTTTCAAATGGTCACCCTAATTAAAATGTTATATTGGTATTAGGGGCTATTTTGGCCCTACCCCTTTTGCCTATAGCCCCGCCCACCTCTGGAATGTGGCTCCCAAGAGCACCTCTGAAATGGAACTCAGTCCTTGAGGCTGTAAAAGGTTCCACATTCCTGTTGTAAATAAATTGGCAGGAAGTGAAAGAACTAAAGATTAAATTCTAAACCAGTATATCCCCTCCTTCATAAAGCAATTACTGTTTCGATATGAAAGGACACCTCCTCCTAGATTTCAGTCAGTGTACTTCAATACAATGAGTTAGAACTCAATTTTTAGATGCAGCTTCAGCGTCTGTTCCCTTTTGCTGACTCACAATAGGCGTCGTCTCCCGCTCTTTATTCATCGGCTTTTTCATTAGGTTAAGATACAGTCTGTGTCATTGGGCCTCTCCAGGATTCCTTTCATGATTGACCTTGATGATCCTATGTTCCCTTCTTTGTTTATTGGTTTCTGCCCTGCTTTAACCTTCTTTCTTAACTGGCTGTTCCTCCTCTAACCACAGTTCTCTTTGTGCAGCCACCAAGCGGAGAGCCACTAGGGGAATCTAAGTAGAACGAAAGGCAGCAGCACATTGCTTGACGAACAGCCATCTTGAAATATACCGTTTGTGTTGCAATCCTGTATCTACTTACCAGAGAGTAGGCCCCATTGAAATCTGTGGGACATACCTTTTAGTAGACACATAGAGGATTAGGCTATTAATGTGGATAGCTTTCCACAGCATAGTAACAAGGCCTCAGCACAGAAAAATCACATGTTTTCTTTAGTGTGCAGTTGGACACAAAATGTGCAGTTGGGGGGAAAATGTGCAGTTGGAAATCTGATAATGTGCAATTGAAAAAAGTGGTGAGAAATATATAAGACCCGTGTTTTGTGTATGTGTTTATTAAGAACTTAACAATTGACAAATCAGGGATGGCATGTAGCTCAAATTATATTTTTTAAACTGCCCAGAGAGCTTTGGCTATGGGTGGTATATAAATGCAATAAATAAATAAACATAAATAAATATAAGTATACAGGTGAAAGAGCCATTGATGGTGTGACTGATGTTGTTAGGTCCTGTGACAGTGTTGCCTGATTAGATGTGGGGGCAGAGTTGGCATTTGGATCTATTGCATGGGTCTGGTCCCTCTGTCAGTGTCTCTGTCCTGTGTACTGTTGCTGGTTAGCATCTGCTTCAGGTTGGGAGGTTGTCTGTAGGCCAGTAATGGCCTGCCTCTCAAGGCTTGTGTGAGAGAAGTGTCTGTGCTGATGATGGGTTGGAGTTCACTGATGATCCGTTGCAGTGGTTTCAATTGGGGGCTGAAGGTGACAAGCAGTGGTGTACTTCTCTTGGTCTGTCATCCTTCCTGGGTATCCATATGGACCAGTCAATCTGTCTAGTTTAAGGTGCTACTACAAGTTTAAGGTGCTACTAGTGTTGGAGATAATCTGTCCAGTCATGAAAGAGAAATAATGTGTTTGGCTTGGGTAGTGGCAGTGGGGCGGGGGGTATTTTGTAAACCTTTTAGAGATATTTTAAAATATGTTCAGCAGTATGTCAATCTATTACATGATAAATAATAATAATTACCATGTAGGAGCAACACAGTAATTATGGCCATGGCTAGACAAGGCCTATATCCCAGGATTGTCCCGGGATCATCCCTGTGCATCCAAATAACACACAGGGGATCCCAGGAGCAGGCAGGGACGACCCCTCCATTTGCCTGGGATAATCCTTAGGTCTTGCTAAGGCCGAAGACTGCAGTTGTCATCCGCAGGGAATGCGTTAAGACAGGATGGGAATGTGTGTTCGTCCAGATGGATCCCAACTTTCATCAGTCCCAGAAAACACGGTCAATGATCAGCAATGATGGGAGTTGTAGTCCAAGAAGATCTGGAGGCTACTTGTGAAGATTCACAAGTACAATTATGTCCTGGTTTAGGATACTGACAACCCCATTTGTGTGTGTGTTTGTGCACACACACAGACACACATACTGCATGTCAAAACATTGACCAGTCAGGTGAAGATTCTAAAGTACAGGCACATCTCCTGCTTATTAGAATTGAGTTGAAAGCGAAAAAGTTTTTTTTAAAAAATAAAATAAATCTGAATCCTAGATCTAATTTTCAGGCAACCTCCTACATTCTTCCCTGCCACAAACTCATCCCTACTGAAGCAAAAATGTACCATGAAGGATCAAACTGAAAGATAGCACAATTCTTCTTCTTCTTCTTCTTCTTCTTCTTCTTCTTCTTCTTCTTCTTCTTCTTCTTCTTCTTCTTCTACTTCTTCTTCTTCTTCTTCTTCTTCTTCTTCTTCTTCTTCTCTCTTTCTATTGTTACAGAACATAATGCTTATACTATAGAAATTGTACAAGAGAAGCATTGGGAAAGAACAGAAAAGCTGTACAGTCTGAAATCCATTATTTAACATTACCAAGGGCTCAATCTATTCTGGATAGTTGCCAGTCTCCGAAATAGGAATGGCTGTGCAAATCCTACATTAGTGTATTTAGGCAAGGGAAAGTTTCAATGGTTTATCTAGTTATATTTATTATCAGAGTTCTAAATCAGACTGGTCATAATAGGTTTAAGTTCTGTGCCATTATGTAAAGAATATTCCTAGCAGCACCCAGTATTAACAGCAGTACACGAATTCATGCTGAAATTCATTTCCTCATGTAACCAGTGATCGAAATGTGAAAGTCTGACATGTGTTTTAAAAGCATAATTAAGTCTCCACCTTCAGTGTGTGAATATAATATTGAATTAATGAATTGAGACATTACATTAAAAATCCATTTTGGAACTCTTAATTCAGGCAAAAATGTATCATTTTCCATGTGCCACTTCAGAGCTGAATGGATGATATTTTAATTATTGCTCTTCACGGCTCACAGCAGGTTGGCCTTTGCTACCTCTGCCTATCAGGGAGAATAACCTACAATACTTTTTCGTCTTCCTATTTTCTCACACATCTTGAGCTATTCACATAAATTAGCCAAACAGAAATGAAGAGGGGAGGCATGTGTAAATGATGATTGGCTCATCCCTCTTGTGAAATGCAAAAATGTGCTATCTAACTGTTACTCTTGATTAATAAGTACAAGAGAACAACCCATTCAGGCCAGACTAGAAGCGATGGCAGGAGATCCATGGATTTACACACAGATTCACATCCTAATCACATTGAAGGAGGGAAGTGTCTATTTCTTAATAGCAAAGTATATGCATGGGCGAGGAGTACAGAACCGTCTCGCTGCCTGCAGTCCACTGTTCCTCTCCCACACGTGTTTTACTCCTCAGCAGATTTATAATCTGACCTCTTCCACAAACTAAAAGACCAGAGTCCACTGTGTTGTTGGAACTGCCTTCATCTCAGCAAGGGAAGGTCAGCCTGGCCCCACCCAGATACACAAGAACAACACACCATTTCATGGTCAAACCACTCTCCCTCCTAGACTTTGCCCTTCCCCTACCTCCCCTTGTGTGCCACGTCTTGTCTTTCAGTTTGTAAACCTGAGGGCAGGGCCTCCTTTTCTTTATCATTTATGCACGGTGCCTGCTAGTAGTCCCATGAATTGAATTTTAGTTGCTAAGTGATACTGTGGTAAACAATTTTTGTCTGAAAAAATAAAACCAACCAGGATACAAATCTATAATATATATCTAAGCAAAAGTAGGGTGACCATATGAAAAGGAGGATAGGGCTCCTGTATCTTTAACAGTTGCATAGAAAAGGGAATTTCAGCAGGTGTCATTTGTATATATAGGGAACCTGGTGAAATTCCCTCTTCATCCCAACAGTTAAAGCTGCAGGAGCTACACTAGAGTGACCAGATTTAAAAGAGGGCAGGGCACCTGCAGCTTTAACTGCTGTGATGAAGAGGGAATTTCACCAGGTTCTCCATATATACAAATGACACCTGCTGAAATTCCCTTTTCAATACAACTGTTAAAGATACAGGAGCCCTGTCCTCCATTCCATATGGTCACCCTAAGCAAAAGGAACCACTTTATCTGCGAGTGCCTGAAAGATTGAGTAGGCCTACTGTAAGGCAGAGTGAGGCAGCTGTTTCAGGTGACAGCTGCTGGGAGGTAGGAAGCAGTTGCAAGGTGCTGAAGGACAGAACTCTTTCCCTGTCCTCCCTCAGGTGCTGTGGAGGACACTGCCCCGGCCATGTGTTGAAATTATTCAACTACCAGTCTAGTCAGCTTCTGCACATGGAATGGGTTTGGGCGCCATCCTATCCTTCACCTCAGTCTCCTTCCTTAGAGCAGACAGAGAGCTCTTTCTCCCATCCCTCTGGAAACACAAGTTTGATATGAGTGGTGTGGGAGTGAATAGGGAATATTGCTTCTGTTGAAGGAAGCTGCTTAATAGAGCTCAGCTGTCTCTTGCAGTTCACCTGATAGAGGTGATCTGGATCACTCTCCCTCCATTCCAAATTCAGGGTTGGGGCCACTGTCTGATTCTTTGGTTTGTTGGGATTTTGTTCTGTTTTTTTTAAATTTAGAGTACTTGATGGGTTTTATCCAATGCTGTCACTCTTCCGACCAAAGACATTCACCATGGAATGGGAAGGGGGCAAATTTTCAGCAATTATTCTTCCTTCCAGCAGTCCCCTGTGCCTTTTAAACCTGCTCTGGAGGTTTGAGGGATCACCTGGAGCAACTTTGGGGGCTGCACTTTGTGCCGCTTTAGGGAGGGGCAATCCCCTCTGCTCATTCCACTGGCCAGTAGAATGTGGCCAGCATTGGATATAACACTATGAATATCTATAAAACAGGATAATTTCATCACACAAATAGTAATCCATTTGCTGAAACCAATCATGTCCAGTGCTGCTAAATTCAGGTAGATTACATCTCCCTTGCTATTATTCCACTTGGATAATGGTTCTTTATACAATTCTTCTGAGAACTCCAGCTTTCATTAAAACAAAAATCAAAACAAAACACAAAAAATGAAAGCCCAGCCTTCTAGTACTAGTTGCATAGATTTGACTCATTTGTTTATTGTTATCTCAACCTCCCTCCAAGCAGCTCAGACAATAATTTTAGTCTCACAAAAATCCTATGGGGCTGGTTAGGCTGATTGATAGACTTAATTAGGGCTGTCCTCATGGACTTGTAATTCCACAGAGATTTGAATTTGGTTTTCCCAGATCCAGAGAAATCCCACAATCCTTGTATCCCCATGCTTGCTTCACTTTCTCAAGCCATTGGAGGAACTGCTTTGGGGCACTTCATGCACCCAGGTCAGGTTTGAATAGAGTGACTGGGGGAATATATATAAGTGAGTCCTCTTTTGTATTCAACAAATGCTTTCTGGGCAAGTCTCCAAATGCTGATACATCCATTGACAAGGCCATCCAGTAACTGCATTTTGTACTTGGACAGGGAATGACCTATGTTCTATGTGCAAATAGAGCTGTTCCTTGCGATCAGCATCCCTGAGTTCCCAGTTGCAAGCAAGAGCCAGGGTAGTGTGGTGGCTAGAGTGTTGGACTGGGAGTTGAGAGATCCGGGTTCTAGTCTCCACTCAGGACTTAGCTAGACCTAAGGTTTATCCCGGGATCATCCCAGGGTTGTCCATGCCTGCTCCTGGGATATCCTGTGTGTCATTTACATGAACAGTGATGACCGGGACAATCCAGGGATAAACCTTAGGTCTAGCTAAGGCCTCAGTCATGGAAGCTCACAGAGTGACTTTGGGCCAGTGACAGACTCTCAGCCCAACCTACCTCACAGGTTCATTGTTGTGAGGATAAAATGGAGAGAAGGAGGAGGATTATGTATGCCACCTTAGGTTCCTTTGAGGCAAAAAAAGGCAGAATATCAATGTAATAAATAAATAAATACTCACATATGATGTTTTCCTATTGGCACTGTGTATACAGCCATCAGGTGGTGATGGCCAGTGAGTGCATCAGCGCTGAGGCAGGGCCAGTGGTTATTAACCTTCCCCCCTTCATGTGTTCAATGAACTTGATGTGTGTGTGTGTGTGTGTGTGCGTGGGGTGATGTGTACAGATCTAGTCATTTCTGTGACACTGGTGGATGGAAGGTCGTGGCATATCTTCTGCCTCTCCCATTCCTTAGGGATTAAGACGAGTGGTGAAACTCTGTCAGTCCCAATTTATTTATATTTATTTATTAAAGCATTTATATCCCACTGCATTTTTCTCAATTCAATTTCATAGAAGCTCTCAGGGGCTGCTTCAGGTGGTGGGCAGGGCTGAAGGCAAAAATACCAGCACATTTTAACTTAAAGCTCTTACAGCCAGTAACGAAGACTTAGGGGAGACATTTTTGAATGGAGGAGAGGGCAGTGCAAAAGTGGAGAAGCCACAAAATGATGGCTGATCAGGGAAAAGGGGTGTGCTTGGGACCCTTGGAGGGGCAGATTTGACCCACCAGCCTAAGTGTTCTTACCCCTGGATTAAGAGATGTTATGTATGCCTATAAAGAATCTGTTTTTCCAAGTATAGAACAAGTATCCACGTAATATTTTTTTTCACATATCTTTTAAATGTGCTGTAAGACAGCCACTTGTTAAATTCATTTAGAACACTGAAACCCATCAATATTTTACTAATTAGTGTGCATCAGCTTCTACCATGCTAGCTATCTCTCCACTCAATGTTTCATACCAGGTAAAAAATTACTGTGCTTCCCCTCCCCCCACAAAAATTATGCATTAAAAAACCCTGCTGCTTAAAATCAGTCCCTTTTTGGTATGCCATGTTCCTGCCAGAAGTAAGTTTTATGACAGTCCTGTAAACAGAAGGAAAACAAGACTTATATCAGAAAGGCTTTAATTCACTTAGCTAAAGTGTTATTTGTGAGTACTGCTGTAACCACTTCTGCAGAGATGCCTGCTGCTTATCACATAATAATACAGCATAATGCATCTTTGCTTTCCCAGCCAGCTTGAATTCTTATCTAATGTTTGTAAGATATCCATCTTACTTAAAAAGAAAAAAATGCCCAAGAATTAATTGATTCCATATTATAATATGCTCACAAAATGGCTTATTTATTTATTTACTTATTTATTGTGCTTCTGAAAGCTACAACAATAATGAAGTATAATTCACTAGATCTCTTCAATTCAACCAATATCCAACACACACACACACACACACACAGAGAGAGAGAGAGAGAGAGAGAGAGAGAGACTTTTATAAAAGGCAAGAGCTACCTTCTAGCAGTGCGAAATAGCTGCTAGAAGGGCTAACACAGTTCTGGGCTGCATTAGAAGAAGCATTCTATCAAAGATGCGTGAAGTACTTATTCCTCTCAACTCAGTGCTAGTGATACCACTCCTGGAGTATCGTGTAAGATTTTGGCACCACATTTCCAGAAGGACATCAACAGGTTAGAACAGGTTCAGAGGAGGGCAACAAAGATGATACGGGGACTTGAGGGCCTGCCCTATGAGCACAGGCTGAAAGAACTTGGAATGTTCAGTCTGGAGAAAAGAAGACTGAGGGAAGACATGTTAGTAGTGTTCAGGTACATCAAAGAATGCCACAGGGAAGATGGACAAGAACTATTTTCCATGCCCACAGAAAGCAGGACCTGAAATAATGGGTATAAGTCAGAGCTTCCTAGATTCCGATTAAATATAAGGAAGAACTTCCTGACAGTAAGATCTGTACAACAGTGGAGCAGTCTACCTATGGAGGTTGTGGGTTCTCCATCTCTGAAGGTTTTTAAGAAGAGGCTGGACATCTACCTCTCATGGATGGTTTATCTGGTTTTCTCTATGGGTTTTCTTCATTTGCAGGCTCACAGGAATCTTCCAAATGGTTGGCTTAGAGCATAATAAATCTCCAGTTTGTACTTACGTCTTATGCTTGGTCCATCATCATGGTAGATGTCAGTTTTGGAATTATTTGAAAACAACTTGTTGCTTACATGAGTAGCTGGCAGGATTTATCTATTTTTTGCATTTTATACTGCCCAATTATATGAGATAAATCATGAGAGGAGGGACACTTCTAGCATCCTTCACCATCCTTATGCTGGTTCTGAACAGAGGAGATTTTTGTGTGGCAATACAGAATGTCTGAATGACATGAGAGTTCAAGTTTCCTATTCCGGATGTAGAACTGAAAGATTATGAATGAGAGAAAAATATCCCTTTACTATCACATTGACATTTCCATTGGCAGGTGCTGCAAGAGATGGTTGGTGTGGATAAAACAGGCTGGTTGGTATGGTGTTGCAGTGGAAGGATTCCATGCACTTCACCATCAGGTTTGCTTCAAATTGCATCATTGGGCTTCTTTATATTAAAGGCAAATCACATTTCCTTACCGGGGCTTTGCTTCCTGCTCCTCTTGCATAATTGTAATGGGGCTGCATTACACGTCTGAAGAGGGGCAACCACATGGTCTGTAATGGAAAACTTCCCCTCCTCTCTATTTTCATAGTATTGAGTGGGTCATCGCCCTCTGGTGAGTGCTTTGTAGTGCAACTTCCTCTGTACACGGTAGGAAATCGTGAGATATTTCAGCAGAATTAGGATATCACAGTGGGATTTTTTAAAAATGGAATTATCAGGGGAAGTTGTGGGAGATATGCAGGAGATTGGTGACATTGTCAAAAGGACTCACAAACTTCCATGAGTGGCCAGTCACAAGTGTGCCATATTTTGCTCATCTGAAGAAGTCCATTGTTTATTAGCTCAGTTGTCTAACTTGATATTCTATAGAAGTAGTGCTGTGCACAGGCAGCCTCTCAAAATTCTCCACCCTTTTTTGGGTAGAGAAATGGGGGGGGCAATTTCACCAAATTTTTCCAGGGGGGAGGAGAAATTCTCCAACAATTTCTCATGGGTAGGCATCACCACTGGGAACAGCTTATTTCTTTTTTCTTTTTCTTTTTTTTTTGGTTTGTTTTTTTGTTCCAAACAGATCTTTGTGTTTTTTGCACAGCCCTTGCAAATGGCAACAGCATCAAATGTGTTGGTAGCCTGGCCCCCATTTTGCGTCCTCCACAATGCCCCCTATACCTAGCACCACTCCAGGGCATTGAGGAAAGGGAATGCAGCCACTAGAAAAAAAAATGGTGAAGAAAATGTGGAGAAAATTTGTTTAAAAATGTCCTTTTGTTTCTAGAAAGCAAGAAAAGAAAAAAATCACAGGAATTTCCTGAAGGTCTCCTTTCCCCATGAAAGGGGCTTCCATTTTCCTGCCTCATTCTCAGGGCAGGATATAATTTATTTTGAATGTGTGTTGGGGGTGTTTTTGACCTCAACTAATCCCTGTGAGGTGGCTGAGGATACTGTCCATATTATTCTTTCCATTACACATCTCACAACTGCTCTATAATCTCCCAGCCTGCCTGCTCTTCCTGCTCTGAAAAGACCCTATAAGAGGAATAACATTCCATGATGTCTTCCTCTGGACAGAAAATGCAGGAAGCCAAGGAAGCTGCAGACTGCCAGAGAGATGAAAGTACGATGAAAGACAGAACACTCAAACAACCCCACCCCACCCCACCCCACCCCACATCATCTCATAAGTAAAGCAAGCACAGGAACCTGAATCACACCCATGAGAATTTCTCCGAAATTTCTTGACCTTTGAATTTCTTTTCGAAAGCAATTTCTTTTCTATCAAATTGAATGAGAATGGTTGAACTTTTTGTAGGAGAAATTTTCAGCACAGCACTATATAGAAGTTCCTGTGAGTCCTTTTTTTAAAAAGGGAAAGAGTACTAGGGCGGATCCGCACGTCGGCCCCAGAGCGCATTTATGCGACCCCAGGGCACCCCGAAAACGATAGTCTGTACTTGCCTGTAAAAAGAAATGAGGAAGAGACGCCAACGATGATGCTCCCCAGCCAGCTCGGAGAGCTCTTTTTGAAGAAGGCGGGGTAGAGAGCTTTTTCTGCTCTCCACCCAGCTGTCCGTCCCGGCTGGGGAGCAGGAAGCTGGGTGGCGTCGGCGGCATCGCGTCTCTTCCTCGTTTCTGGGGTCGCATAAATGCGCTCTGGGGCCGACGTGCGGATCCGCCCCTGGCCTTACAAAAGCAATGAAATATAAATAATTAAGCAACACATCCATGCTTAAAGTCAGTATTTTCCCCACTCCCAACACTGTCCAGAGCTTCCTTGGTGCCTCTTAGAAACCTGTGTAATGGTTTAGATTATTTTCAAAACTTGCTTTGACACTTTTCATTACTCATCATTCCAATGGTGGTAGGAAACCGAGCTAGAAACAGCACATTCCAAGCTGTTAGCAGCAGTACAACTACCCTAGCATAATGTGAATAGGAACTAAAGTGATTTAGAAATGGTTGGATGGGGGAAATCAGTTCTGGGTGATATCAGGGAAAGGTTGCTAACGGAAAGGTTGTTATGTAGTATCTGACTCCTTTAAGTTTTGTACATATGTAGTTGATTAACAGCCTGCTGCTAAATAAAGTTTGTTCCTTATCATTCAGTCTCTGTGGTTCACTTTATAACCTTAAACACTCAGTTCTCACTCTTTAACCTACCCTGCCTGCTACAGATGGAAGCAACAAATTGGCATGGATTCTTCTAACAATACAGTAAGGCTTAGATCCTTCTTAAGGACCTTAGCTTCCAATTTCCTGGCTCTGTGGAGCTTGAGCCAACAACATAAGATAGATTTAACCCTGGTCTTACCAGTGTTTTGTTTTTTAAAACAAGCAAACAAACAAACAAACAGTGAATATACAATAGGCTGAGGTTTGAGAGTGATGCAAACCTTGTGTCTGTTTTTACCCACGTACCCCACCCTTGTTAGCAGTGGTCTCATTATTGCTGTCAAGTGCCTTTAAGTTGATGTAAAGGTGAGCTATGATAAACAAGCACACGGGGCTGTTGATTCAAAAGAGAAGTGAATTTATGAAACCTTTTAATGTCCATGCATTCATGTTCCAAGACAATTGGGGCACTGTTCAATGGTACACCTCCATTAATGACTTGGAATGTTTAAAGTAGAGGTGGCTTTTAAGATGATTACTTATGAGCAGGGAATGAAAAATTACTTTTAGCTCTGGATGTTTATTATCCTACAAATTATGGCCAGGCACAAGTAGACACAAACACAAGCCTGGAAAATAAAGCCATTTACATGTGAATTGGGGGAGGACTGAAGGCAATAGCAGCAGAGGCCTGGCAAACTGGACTGGTTTCCTAATCAAGTTAGAGGTAATTTGGTCTTGTAAGGCTTTATTTGCTTTAATAATTAGACTTCCAAATAAAATTAACCTTGACGACTTTTAAAGGCAAATGAGATTAGTTCAGAGCTCCAAAGACTCCATAAACATCCTGGAGGAGCCATATGGCAAATTCATTGAATGATCAAGGACACTTTTTGGGGAAGTGCAGGTAGAAAGACGCCACTTCATGCTGGTCACAGCCTTTGTGGCATTCTCATTTTGGCTGCATGCCTGGAGACACTCTATTTACAGGATCTGTATGTAAACTAGAGATTATAGTACATGGAGGTTGCACAGCTCCTATAAGAAACAAGTTATTTGCTACAGAAGTAAGGGCACAAGGAGGTTGCAAAGAAGAAAGGAGAGGAGTGTGACTCTACATTGATTTTGTTGGAAGTGTAAACTTGCTTGGAGCTGTGCAAGAACCTCTTGGTAATGCTTGGTGGATTAAGAGTCCTTTCTCAAGAAGATGTAAGAACCCAGTACTGTTTACTTTTGACTAGGGATATCAGAGGAATACAGTTGTAGGGTGGAATTCAATGACCTTTTATCAGCTCGGTCCCCTGGACTCTGTTCCTTCTGCCAGCTGGCTCAACTCAGTGAACAAATGAAGCAAATTACAGCCACAATTTGTGTAAATGACACCCATGGGCACCACAATGGGGATCCTGCAGAAATTGCAATTATAGGGGGGAAACACCAATTAAGTTCCTGGATTTGGGAGGGGGAAGCTTGTGGCTCAGCTCTCAAATTCAAGCCAAGCCGGAGGCTCCCAGAAAATCCGTCAAGTCCAAACAGAGCCAGATTTCCCTATGATGGCCATCCGTACTTTTGACCACAGATTTTTTAAAATCATCTTATTAAGAAATTACAAAAACATTATTTCTCTCTGTATTTGGTTAATAGTTTGCAATTTTGACTTTGCTGTCAGGAGGATGGTTAATATAGCTGGCTTTGTAGTTTGCTTAAGTGACTATTCTTTTCAGACTGTTCCAAATGTGACCTCCAATATTTACCTGAAGCAAATCAAGCACTAGAAATCAGAGTGAATCCAGGATCTGCCTTCCACAACAGCAAAGGCTTTGCCCAAAGAAGGTCCCTCCACCAGTTTTTGGGGATCCCCCCACTATAGCTCATGCCATTTAGCAGGGTTTCCTAACTCTCTGTGTAGCATTTTCAGGGAGCTGGAAGGGCTGTCATAAGAGGGAGGAGGTGGGGAACTCTATTTCCATCAGCACAGTTGATCCAGTGTAAATCTGGATCCAAACCATCATATATAAAACTAGATCACAATATTTATTTATTTATGATATTTATACACTTTATTTCAACAAAAGTTACCAAAGCAGTTTGCATAGTAGATTACAAATGTATAATAAAGTGTTTTGAGTCTCAGCAGGAGCAGACATTCACATGTACATCAGACAAAAGAACATCTTCCACCCCTAGACTCCCTCATCTATTCCTGATAGATTTTGACTGTCTTAGAGGACAACCTCTTCCTCCAAGCACTCATTCCCTGCCATTTAAGACCAAATTTGGGAACTGGTCAAATGATGCCGAGATCATGAGGACAGGACTACTTCTGCCACACAATTCTTATTTATTTATTTTTATTTATCCACAATATTTATATACCACTCCCCATTCAGAATTTCAGAGCTGCAGACAAAATGAAATAGAATAAAAACAGAATAAAAACACATTAAAATTACATTTTTTAAAAAGAAGCAAAGTGCAATATAAAATGCAGTTGTTCATTAATGGAAGGCTTCCTGGAACAACGTTTTCAGGAGGCGCCGGAAGGAATACAAAGTTGGTGCCTGCCAGACCTCCAGAGGCAGGGAATTCCTTCATACAGCTGACTAAGGGCACAACATGCTTCAACAGAAAAAAAGCCCTATAATTGCCAGCATTCCCCAACTAGCATGGCTGTAGCATGGCTGGCTGGGAAATACTGGGAGTTGTAGGACCTTTTTCTGTCTAATTATGCATAGAATTGTGCCCTTAATGGCACTTTGCATCCATACAGGAAGGGCCCTATGGAGGTGCCTCCCTCCCGTCCCTTGCCAAGGTCAGTGGTGGTTCCACAACCTTTACATAGTTCAACAGAAATTAACACTAGTGGATCTTTTAGGAAAAGAGCAATGTAAGATTTCATGGATTGTTCTTATAACCATATTCAAGATCATGTGTGCATTACCACATATGTACTGGGGCTGTGGGAAAGCCTTTGGAGAAGCACAAGTCTGAGGTGAATATTCCTGCTTTAGAGATGTCCAAATTGCCTTGGAAACTAGGGTGAGTTCCACTCCAAGGTGAAGCGGGCTGCTCCCAAGGCTTCCGACCCTTGTAGATCCCCCCAACCCCAATAATAATCAGGTCATGGGATATTGTTTGGATATTTGTGTATGTATGCGTGTCTGTTCTGTTTATACGTTAGTAGCTAAACTGTTTTTAGATTACGTATTTAATACTGCATTTTTAAGGTGTTTAATCTTTGTAAAGTGCCCAAAGGGCTCTGGCTACTGGGTGGTATAGAAATGTAATGAATGTATGAACATATCTTTTGAATAGCCGGGAAATAACACAGAAGCACAGAAAATAGGAAGATGCCAGATGTGTGTCTGATAAATAACGAATTTAGTACTACAAACACAGATGGCTCAAACATGATACCTTCATATTAATTTTCATGATGCAAAAATACCCTAAAGAAAACTTTGGAGAATTAAATCCAATTACACATACTGAAACGTGTGTGTGTGTGTGTGAGAGAGAGAGACAGAGACAGAGACAGAGACAGAGACAGAGACAGTAGGGGGTAGAAGTTAAGATTTCAAGGTGCTGTTTTTCACATTGAAATTCCTACTTCACTAGGAATTTCTTGTCAGAAATACACAAGAGTAGCACATAGGTAATCAGAATGGCTCACTGGGGAGGTGCTGCAGGAACTGGAAAAAGCCAGAGTTTTGCTGTAAAGAAACTGCAGTAGAATGGCACCTTGCTATTTGTGCAGGCTAGCCAAAATGATAGGTATTTTTCTGTTCTGTACTCCTTTCCCTTCCCCTGGCTATCTTATCTTGAATGATAAGAAACTGGACATTTCCCATCAATATCCCTTGTTCTGAGAGTAGTGAGATTTTTTTATTTTTTTAAAGCACAATTTATTTATTTAGTTATTATTTATTTATTACATTTTTATACCGCCCAATAGCCAAAGCTCTCTGGGCGGTTCACAAAAATTACAAAGGAAATACAAAATATGTTGTGCTTCCAAGAAGGCTGTCCTCTGCAGGAAGGGATTAACATAACTGAGGAAACAAGCAGAACTATTTATGGTTGAATCTGAAGTGGAAATAAATGGTTTAGGCAGAAGTCTTCCTTAAATTACTCTTTATCTCCTTGTGCAAACACACTGCTAAAATGGTATTCTGGTTGGCCTACATTGGTGCTCAAGCTATATTAGAGTTACTTGACTAAAAGAAGAGTTATTGACTGAAAATAGCTATGTACCATCAAAGAATCCTTTTATGCTGAAGATCTAGAGCTGAAGATCTAGTTTAGAAGGCTGGAGTGTTAATTTCAGAGAAACAGACCAATCTATCATACTTCTGGATGGGCCAGCAAAGGGTTACATCCAACAATGCATGAGTGGACTTCTGCTCATGCAATGAAACTTTCCAATCCTCTCCTTCTCCTTTCACCCCTTCTCCCCCAATCTGCACCCCCAACCATCCAGAGCAGATTTTAGGGGCACACAGAGAGGTGTAGGGGGGAGAGGAAATCTGTGGTGTTAATTCTGTTAGCAGTTTGAGGACTTTTCTGCATGAAGCTCATTGTATGTGCTACGAAGTATAAATGCACAATAGGGATATAGCATCACCATGACGGGATCATATCGATATGACACAAGGTGTAGATTTGGCCCTGGTGTAAAGCAACTTCCTATGTTCATGACAAATAATCATTTTACTAATATAATAACTCCAATTCATAGTGAGCCACTGACATTGAAAGTGATGATATGCAAACAGTGATTTTTAACTTTTTGATTAATGGTTTGCTCTGTCTCTCCCTGTTTTTAGGAATCTATTCTGACAATCTGACCAATCTAATTAATTAAACAGATATTATAACTTACATGATGTTACCACACTTGCTTGGGACATGTCTCTCTAAGCATGTCTGGAAACTACTCTATACTCAGGGAATAAGCCCTTTTGGAAATGAATTAAGGTTTTTTTGGTGGTGGTGGGATTAGCATCATAAGAATATAAGAAGAGTCATGCTGGATCAGACCAAGGGTCCACCTAGTCCAGCATTCTGTTCACACAGCGGCCAACCAGTTGTCAACCAGGAACCTACAGGCAGAATACAGGTGCAACAGCACCTTGCCACCCATGTTCCCCAGCAACTGGTGTATATAGTTTTTTTTTTTTTGCCTCAATACACTATATGCTACCTCAAGTATTTTGCCTAATACTTGAGGTAGCATATAGCTATCAGGACCAGTAGACATTGATAGCATTATCCTTCATGATTTTTTTCACTTCCCTTTTAAAGCCTTGTGGTAGCAAATTCCATAGTTTAACTATGCAGTGTGTGAAGGAGTATTTCCTTTTATCTGTTCTAGGGGAAGTGTTTCCTAATACAGCCCTGGCTTTATTCTGCTGGAGAACAGGCTGCTATCAGTCTGGTAAATAACATTGATGGTACTATTTTAAAAGTCATAATTTTGGACACACACAAAAAAGGTGTTAGCCTAAATGCCTTTTTGAAAATAGCTTTGCAGCAGCATGAGCCTCTTTGTTTGTACTACGGTGAGGAAATTGAAATTCTATGCTGGGAAAATATAGCACTGCTATGCAGTTCTACCCCAACAGCTATTCTGATCCAGCCAAAACCCTCTTACTATGTGGAAAACAAAGGTAGACATAGGCCTAATCTACACTAAGCAGGATATTGCACTATGAAAGCGGTATATAAAAAGCAGGGGCCACACTACTGCTTGATAGCAGTATTGAAGTGCACTGACAACTGTTGGGGCCCATTGACGCATGCCATATACCGCTTTTGTAGTGCAATATCCTGCTTTGTGTAGATTAGGCCCTAGATTATACTGATCCAGTGAGTCCTGGGCTGCTCTAAATGTTGCTTAAGGAACAATCTCTCCCCTTTTCATCCTCAGTGGGATTTTGCAGCCCCTTTATGTCAAAGATATATAGGACAGTGGAGAAGCATTGCAGTAATGTTGCTGGCTGAGGCTGCAGAGCAGTGAAGCTGGATCCCAGGGTTGATAGGACTTACCACCAACTTAGTATGTAAATCTACATGGGACTGCATATCTTTATTTTATGAAGATAAAGATCTGTTTTATACTGAGCCAGATTACAGGTTCATCTAGGTTTGTATTGTCTATTCAGAAAGCAGGTCTCAAAGTCTTCAAGCAGTCTTTTCCAGGGGTGCTATCCAAGATCCCACCTGGGATCTTTTGCAGGAAAGGCATGTCTTCTAGTAGTTGTAATATCCCCACCAGAGGCACCTTCCTTCTCTTCTGAAGAGCTAGAATGTCCTGGGACAGATGAAGCCATGGAGCCACCTCTATCAGGAGACATGGGGGAGCCTGGGCCCTCAGATAGATGCCCACAGGTCTGCCCCTGCCAGAAGAGAGGAGTTTTGTTTCCAAGTCCACCCACTCCCAGAGAGCACCATCACCTTAAGAAGCAGATCAGTAAGGCTCCTTTAAGATGAAGTACCCAACTCCAATGAAAATCTCCCCTGGAGTAAGGATTATAACTTTCAGCAGCTGAGTTGAGGGTGGGGCTCAGGAGGTCCTGCGAAACCCTGGATTTTCTGGCTGAAAGCACCACTGGTTCCCAGCTCCAGCTTGTAAACTGACCAACTTTTCATATTCTTGCCTTGACTCATGTTTGGTCCTCTGTATTATTGACCTTGGACTTCTGCCTGATGTTGCCTCTGGGGTTTTGATTATTCTTGCCTCCTGTCCTGTGTGTTTGACCTTGGCTAGATTCCTGACATCTCTCAAAAATCCTCGTTTGCTGGTAAAAACTCTGCTTTCCTCTTGGCCTGCTTAATTGACTCCTCCATTGCCAGTAACTGCATGTCTGTTTTCTTAGAAAGGATATGAACAGGTCAGCAGTGAGCTGTGGCTTCCCCCTACAAATAGGCCACACAAGAACCACCTTCAGGTTATCCCAAGACATTTTGCAGCCTGAGGCAAAGGTCACGAAGACACCCCTCTCTCCGTCTTTCCATATGCAGAAGCTAACCCAATTGGCAGTTGCATCTATCATCTATACAGGCAGTGGCAGGCTAGCTTAGGGGGCCACGAGCAGGCTGCAAGGGACACACCACTTTGCACTCCATCCAATATCTACCTCCTGAAGTAGCCACCTCAACCTGCCTCCTGATTGGCCCAGCCTTCATATGAGAATCCCATTAAACAACAAAATAAATAGAGCTACTCGTATCCTATGAGGAAGTAGGAACTAATGATTTCTGAACCACTTCCATGAAAACAGATGGAAACAATCTTATGATTCCCTCATTGTTTCATCCCTATTCAGTCTGTTAGGCTGGATTGGAAGTCATCAGAGGTTTCAGAAAAGATGACATAAAACTGTTTCATTCGCCTCCCACTGCAATCTGCAATGAGCCGATATCTGCACTGGATATAATGACTAAAAGAGTAGGTTGTGAGTATAATAAAATGAAACAGCCAAAAGTTCTTTTCCTTTTGTTTTCAATCATTCTGTATTACCACTCAGCCTTGAGGAGAGCCAGGTTCATAATTACAATTTTCTGAATAACATTAGGAACACTGTCATGTATCTCTGGTGCCTGTGAAAAGAAAGGCAAGTAGAGAAGGCAAGAGAAAATAAAAAGTGTGGGCCAAACTGTCTCCTGGCTTAATCGGATGCAACCCAAACAGTTCCTCTGTGCTTGCACTGCTGTTCAGTTTGGGCCATTTTGCCTACAATTTAATTTCTGAAAAGAGAGTCTGAGAGCTGAAATGCAACTTATTTGCAATTCAAATTTCATCTATTCATTCTTGTTTTCTCTGAATGGGCAATATGGTAGAAAGTCTGTCCTGCCCACTCAGCATAGTGCACTATAGGATATCCCCTTTTAGCAGCTGTCTCTTTTTTTCCTCAGTAGACTATTTAGGAAGTTATTTGGGTGAAACATAGAATTGCTTTCCTTTCATTTCTTTTGAAACCTCAGCACATATAGAGATCCAATCACACACAAATACATGCTTGGATGCACTCATAACTCCAAAATAAACACCAAGCTAATCGGAAGAACTCTTCTTCAGAATTGAAGACACAGTTTGAGGTTTTTAGCCCCCAAATATGTAGTTTTCAGTCCCAAAATAGTTACCTTTCCTTGAGGATTCAAATCCATAAACCATTGGGTGATTTAAATTGCTGGCAGTTAAGCTAGCATTTTCAATATCTTCAAGACAAACTTAAATCACAATTCTGCCTGATGAGATTCTGAAAAGGCTCAACTGAGGAAAATGTTGAACCAACGTGAGAAGCAGAGCTTCCAGGGGTATTTTAAGTCTCGGTTTCTCAGGTGTATTTCAGCTGTTTTCTTGAGCCAGTGAACAATCTCTTGAAAAAAAGCCCGACAGACGTCTGGCCAATGTGAGAAATATAAATAGAACAGAGCTTCAGCTGTTTATTTCAGCCAGCAGCCAGCCTCTCAAAAATGCCCCATTTAATGGAAGGGCATGATTTCCAACCTTGCTGTTCAAAGGAATAGGATGTTTTAGAGATGTGATCTTTACTTGGACATTTGTTCCAGAATGTCTTTGTGTCCTAGAGAGCGTTACCTCCGTGGAATTGCACGCAGCTCCAATTCTGAACAGAACCATGGCACTCTGGGAGGAGGGGTTAAACCTTTCTCCACACACACACACACACACACACACACACATTCCATCAATGGAGCCGTTTCATCAAACCACTTCCCATATGTGTGGGTGGGTAGCATTTCACAAACACAAACAAACAAACAAACCTGCTGTTAAACCCTCCCCTCTTGCAGGAGAATGCTGTGGTCCCAATCCAAATTGAGGCCATGCGTACTTACATGGAGGCTGTAAATTTGGTCCTTTTTAACCCCAGAACCTACACCAAATGGATCCGGAACACCCTGGTGGGTAACCAGTGCTAATCCAAACAGACAAACATTTAATCCCAATTGACAAGCATCACCACAAACATGGCTGTAAATAAGAATCTATTTATTGTAAAAATTGCAAAATTAAACAAGTGGCGTGGTGGTTATATAAGTATACAATTTCTCTCTATGTGGTTGCAAGAAAAGAGAATTAAATGCAAATAAAAGATTAATTAAAAGAATTGCAGTTGCCAAAGTGGGTATTACAAACTTAGCTAACAAGATAACAGCTTGAGCTTCTAGCATTGTTTTGACTCCTTATCCACTTCTGTTTACTACTTGTGGTTTAAAGCTAAATTAAAACACATTTGACTATATTAAAACATAGTAGTTAACCCTCCCCATTCCTCCTGCACACTATTTGAATCTAAAAGGGGGAAAATAAGTTCCTCTAGGCATATGAAGAATAAAAGCAGAAGTTAGAGTGAAAGAAAAAAATCCAAGACTTAGAAATAATTCCAAGTCCCAAAGTCTAAAAGCATAAAGAGATTCATAGTTACCCAAATCCTTGGGTCTGTTAATCCAAAAGTCAAAGGTGAAGTCGAAGAAAAGAGAAAAATAAAAAATCTGCCCTGCAGCTTTTGCTACCTGTGCTTTGATACACTTGTTCTGGCCAAAGGTGGGGGTCCCAATGAGTGATGAGACCACCATCTTCCAATCACAAATGGTATGAATAAATTATTAGACCACCCATTCACCAATTAGAAGTTAGGTGTTTTCCCCTCCCCAATATCTCATGTGTTATACCCATGGGGTTTATTAAAACATAGCTGCCATATGGGCGCATTATCTTGATTGGTGTATTTCTATCTAGCACATCTTCTTTGAACTCACATTCCTTTTTGGACATATTTGGTCATATCCGCCCAAACGCCTCCTCCCAAGTGTCCCGTTTCCTCAGTATTACGATTTTCCACACCCAACTTCGAGTGAGGACATTCTCTTATCAGGAGGTGCACACCACAAGATGTCAAAACAGGTTTTTTCTCTCTCCTCCCAGTGGTCGTCTGAGCATGCTCAGTTCCTCATTCAGCTTGCTCACACACTCTGCTGGCACACTGTGGCCTTGAATGAGCTCTGAAAAGCTTATAAAGTCCACTTTTTTTTCTTCAAAGACAGTCCTGCAAATCTTACCTAGAGTCTTAGTTAATGACATAAAATCAATTAGCATAGAATCACACTTCAAGGTCTTCAAGTCCATGGCTCAGGGGTCTGGAATATACCTCTGGGGGCCTTTCAGATATGAGTCTGATGTCTTTTAGGGGGTCTTCTTGTAAATCTCCCCAAAACCCTCACTCAGGTCATCCCACCATTCCAGATCAAATTATACATATTTAGTCTGAAGTAGCCATCATGCAGCATAATTTAACCCTTTTAGCACCAGATTAACAGTGGCCAAGAAAACTGGCATGTCCCTGCTAAGGAGAACACTTAGGCCAGATCTACACTACTGCTTTAAAGCGCTTTATAACAGTTATAAAGTGCTATAAAACTGTTATAAAGCGCTTTAAAGCAATAGTGTAGATCCAGCCCTAGTTTGGCCCTTAATTCATTTCCACATGAACTGGGTTTGGGGCACAGGCATGCAAGAGTTCATCCAGGATTTTTCCACACCATCAGCCACAAGACCGGCCTAGCAGGGGAGTGGAGGGGTCTTTCTTCAAACCATAACCATAACAAGGGCTAAAAGTTGTAGAAACTGCTAACAAATTTTGCTAGATTGTTGGATGTTTTATTATGTTCTTAATGGTTTTAATTTTTGTGAATGTCCCAGAGAGCTTCAGCTATTGGGCAGCATAAAAATGTAATAAATAAATAAATAAATAGTTGTATTTTTTTAAAAAAAGTGCTAGCGTTGAAACTCCCTGGATGTTTCTCCTGAGTAGAAACTTGAAACACTGCCTTGAAGAGGCACTCAAGCCAATATTTGGTGTCAACCTTCATACCAAATCTTACCATCTTTGCCTGCTGTGTTGTATGTGGTGAGTTTATTTACCAGTTCTGGATATTCAGTACTGGTGAGAAGGCAATAATATCTACAGTTTGTCTTAAGAGCTTGCTTTTAAAAAAAAAAGAAAAAGAAAGAAAGAAAGAATAAGATATGTGAATGTCCCTGTGAAATTATGTTAGTCTTATTGAAACTCCTTTGAAATCCCCAAGATTTCTTGACCAGTCGGGAATACTATTTTGGGCTAAAACAAATTCAGTGGCAACTTTAACAAGAATAAATTAATTACTGTAAAGCTGCTCTGAATGTTCACATAGTAAAGAGTAGGGTGATATATAATTATAAGAAAAGGAACATAAAAAAGAACATTCAGAGTTTGACTTCCTATAGTCCCCAATTAAGAATGTTACTGAAGTACAAGGTTTGCTTCCCAGCAAGGGGTCTGTGGTCACTAAGATAATTCCATAAACAAAAAACCTACGGTTTACAAAACAACGTTATAGGCTGTACAGTTTTCAACCAAACTCCAAAAAGCAGGGAAATTGAGAGTTAAGGCTCACAGGCCTATAACGCCACATCCTCCCTAAGGAGGCAGAAAGTGCCAGTGAAATTCTCATTCTCCCAAAGCAGATATAAACCATGAGGACAGGATGGAGAATAGGATATGCAGAGGTGACTGTGGGGTTGTGGAAAACTGATGACGAACAACTTAGGGCCACCTACTTCTATTTTTTTTTTAGTGCAGCCCTTCCCCAACCTGGTGCCCTCCAAAGGTGTTAGACTACAACTCCCATCATTGCAAGTCAGTATGTCCCATGGTCAGGAAAGCTGGGACAGCAGGAGAGGGAATGCTGTTCTATATCCTTACCAAATACAGGGGCTGCGCAATATTTTTTTCTCACACACATCTCGCATAGAGCAGCACGACTGATAACAGAAGGGGCACTATTTGTTGGAGATGTAGAACCAGAGCAAGAGCTGGCACTTTCAGCTTTTCGTAAATACCCTGCCCTTCAAAGAACCAATTTTTTTCTTAAAATGTGTTCATACAAAATATACTGTTCACTCCCCACAATCCCTCCACAATACATCATCTCATCAGAGTGACAGAGGAACAGAAAAGGATTAGTTTGGGTGTCTTGAACTCCTTTCAGATGAGATTAGTTTGCAATCCTATACCACTTGGGGGGAAGCCCTAGTAAACTCAGTGGCACTGGCTTCTGAGAAGACATGTATAGGACCCAAGTATAAACCATCCTTCTCCAGCCTGGTGCTGTCCAGATGTGCTGCGCTGCAACTCCCATGTTATGGTGAGGACGAAAATCATTTTCATCAATAGTTTTTAAAATAATCCTTCCTTACACATGAATCTATTAGGTGGTAGCTCTGCCTTTGATCTCACACTGCTGAACACTAAGAAAAATCCTCTGCGGTCACAGCATTCTTCTGCGGTCACAGCATTCTTGATCACTGTCCATGCTGACAGAGACTTTTATGAATTGAATGCTAAAACATCTAGAGAGCTACATTTTGCCTGCCCTTGCTCTAGAACAGTGGTTCTCAACCTGGGGCACTCCAGATGTGTTGGACTGCATCTCCCAGAATGCCCCAGCCAGCTGGCTGGGGCATTCTGGGAGTTGTAGTCCAACACATCTGGAGCGCCCCAGGTTGAGAAAGGCTGCTCTAGAACAACATTCCCCGATCAGTTTTCCAGAATCCCATAGTCACCTCTCCACATGTTTGAGAGTACAAGTCGCAGCATTCCTGTCCATGGGACATACTGACTTGCAATGATGGGAGTTGTAGTCCAACATCTTTGGAGGGCACCAGGTTGGGGAAGGGCTGCTCTAAACTGCCCAGAGAGCTCCGGCTATTGGGCGGTATAGAAATGTAATAAATAAATAAACAAACAAAAAGTAGGTGGCCCTAAGTTGTTCGTCATCAGTTTTCCACAACCCCACAGTCACCTCTGCATATCCTATTCTCCATCCTGTCCTCATGGTTTATATCTGCTTTGGGAGAATGAGAATTTCACTGGCACTTTCTGCCTCCTTAGGGAGGATGTGGCGTTATAGGCCTGTGAGCCTTAACTCTCAATTTCCCTGCTTTTTGGAGTTTGGTTGAAAACTGTACAGCCTATAACGTTGTTTTGTAAACCGTAGGTTTTTTGTTTATGGAATTTCATGGTTTTGTGTAACGGATGACCACACAGGAAAGAAGCCATATAAATGTATGGGCTGTGGGGAAAGTTTCAGCTCTAGTGGGACCTTGAGTAGACATCAAAGAACCCACACAGGGGAGAAACTATAAAAATGTGTAGAGTGTGGGAAAGCTTTAAAATTATGTTCACCCTTACTTTACATCAAAGAGAGCTTCGGCTATTGGGCGGTATAAAAATGTAATAAATAAATAAATAAATAAATAAATTCACCGAGGTGAAAAACCATTTCTGTGTACTGAGTGTGGAAAAAGCTACAATCCCCTACACACTTTCCAGGGAATAAGACCATTACATTCAATGGGACGTACTTCTGAGAAGACACTGACAATATTTGCTAGAGGAGGCAGCCATTTTCTCTCAATGTTCCAATATAGCTGAGGCAGGTGGGGGGGAGGAGGCACTACTGAGCATGCTTACAAATCAAGATGGCCACCCTATATATTATATTCAATAAACAAAAAACCAATGGTTTACATAATAACATTGAGGCTCTAGGGCAAAACAATAATAATTAAAAATCAACCGAAGGGATTTTTTTAAAAAAAGAAAAGTCATTCCACCAACTACAATGAAGGCCGAAGAAGACACCACCACTGGATTAATGAGTAAGGGTCTCATTCCATCAATTGTCATGGTTCACATGACACTCTAAGCCATAATGTTTAGCTCAAAATGCTTAACCACTGTGGTTTAGCATGCCTTTTGAACAGGGTTAGTATGTAATAAACGACACACAGGAATAAAAGCCACACAAAAAGCTAATGCAGTTTTTGGAAGCATTACTTTCTAAATCTTTTAAATATCAGATGTGCATATTACATATGACTTGGGTCTGCTGGAAAGAAGGTGACCATTTTTGATCAATTTCTCAATGTGAGCCAATAGTGTAATGTTGCAGCATAAAAGGCTAATGCAGTTTTTGGAAGCATTACTTTCTAAATCTTTTAAAAATCAAATGTGCATATTACATATGACTTGGGTGTGCTTTCAGATAGCCTGCTGGAAAGAAGGTAACTTTTTTGCTGGCAGTTAGAGTAGAAAACATATAATAGCGGAATAGGTGATGAAATCATCTGACCTGGCGTAAGGCATCTATGGTACTTCTGTTCCTTCCCAGGAGCTCAGGGCAGAAATAACATCTCCCCTTCCTAGCCCCCCCTCCAACAACCCTGTGAGGTAGGCTAAGCCAAAATTGGGTGGGATAGCTAATACCCTGGAACACAGAATCAAAGTTGAAAGTGAACTTGATAGGCTGCAGCGCTGGGCTGGAAACAACAGCATGAAATTTAATAGGAATAAATGCCAAGTTCTACACCGAGGAAAAAGAAACCAAATGAACTGTTGCAAGATGGGGGGGGGGGATACTTGGCTCAGCAATACTAAAAATGAGAAGAATCTTGGAATTGTTGTAGATCACAAGCTGAATATGAGCCAACAATACGATATGGCTGCAAAAAAGGCAAATGTTATTTTGAGCTGCATTAATAAAAGTATAGTTTCCAAATCAAGTGAGGTGCTGGTTCCTCTCTATTCGGCCCTAGTTAGGCCTCATCTGGAGTATTGCGTCCAGTTCTGGGCACCACACTTCAAGAAGGACGCAGACAGAGGAGGCAACCAGGATGATCATGGGTCTAGAAACAAAGCCCTATGAAGAGAAACTGAAAGAACTGGGCATATTTAGCGTGGAAAAGAGAAGATTGAGGGGAGAGATGATAGCACTCTTCAAATACTTAAAAGGTTGTCACACAGAGGAGGGCCAGGATCTCTTCTCGATCCTCCCAGAGTGCAGGACACGGAATAACGGGCTCAAGTTAAAGGAAAACAGATTCCAACTGGACATCAGGAAAAATTTCTTGACTGTTAGAGCAGTGCGACAATGGAATCAGTTACCTAGGGAGGTTAAGTGCTCTCCCACACTAAAGGCCTTCAAGAGGCAGCTGGACAAGCATCTGTCAAGTATGCTGTAGAGTGGATTCCTGCATTGAGCAGGGGGTTGGACTCAATGGCCTTTTAGGCCCCTTCCAATTCTACTATTCTATGATTCTAAGTGTGGTAGGCAACAGAGGGTAGAATCCCACATGAGTCCTATGTAGTGCAGACCCATTGACATGAATAAGACTTATGTAAGTTTTGACCAAGTTAAGTTCCATTCATTTCAATGGGTCTACTCTAAGTAGGATTTACCTTGGATTTTACCCTCAATATATATTTTGGACTACAACTCATTGGCTGTGTTGGTGAGGGCTTATGGGAATTGTAGTCCAAAACATGAGAAGCCAGGATCTAATTTGCAGTAGACCTAGAATCCAGTTTTAAAATCAGCAGGAAGCCTAAGCAGTCTCCCCCCCCCTCCCCATACTTTTAACAGGGCAATCCTGTGCAGGTCTGTATGAGGCTTTTTTCCAGAGAGGCATGCCCAGGATTGCAGCCCCAGGATTGCAGGAGGCGGCAGCAACAACAACAACAAGCAGCAGCAGCAGGTTTGCTCGGCAAGGGGAAAAAGCCCTGCAACTCCCAGGGAGCTGCTAGACCAGTCTAAGGCTTGGAGATGCTGGGAGTTGTAGGACTTTCTTCTTCCAAACACGAGAAGGGCCAGGAGGTGAGCTGGATCCAGGCACTCACCCGAGGAGAACTTTCTTTAAAGTAAGCACCCTGGAGACCTCGTGGCGCGCTGATCTCTCTCCCTTGTGCTCCCTCGTGCCGAGGCCCTGCATGGGAGCCTGTTTCCCCGGGAGAGCAGCCGTGAGGAGGCGGGGCAGCCGTTTGTGTTGTTGTCGTTGGGTTGCTGCTGCTGCTGCTGCTGCTGCTGCTGCTCCGTCTGGTCGTTGTTGGGTTGCTGCTGCTCTGGCTCTGCCTCCGGTCCTGCTGCTCCGCTTCCGCCCGGCTCCCCCTTCCACTCCCCAGCCGGCCGGGGCTTCTCAGGTGTTGCTAGGCTGCTGCTGCTGCAAGGCCTGCGCTGCCATCTTGGGGCAATTGCCGGGTCGCGCTGACAGGGAAGGAGGGGCAGCGGCAGCAGCCACATTTTGTGTATCCTGGACTGGGCAGCGAGCCCCCGGGCTGGCTCCTACTCCGGATAGCCCTCAAGACAGGAGGGAGGGGGGAGAGCGCCGCTACTGCGCATGCGATGTGTTATGAGGCCTCCATTGACTTTAATGGGGCAATTTTTTTATTATTAAAATTCAATGGAAGGGAATTTTAAAAAAAGAAAGGCCATTCCATCAACGAGATGGACTGGGGAACACGATCCCACCAATGGATTGGAGGGTAAGGGTCCCAATTCGGAGCTTTCCCTGCGCAAAAAAAAAGTCGCCAACCCCAGTTTTCAGTTTCACTTTTGAGTCAGAGAGGATTTTTTTACTTTCGTCCTTTCAACTGCCACCACCCCTTCAATATTTCACCAAACTTCTTGAAATTGCCAGGGTATGTAAAACCAGCATTTCTTTCTGGCAGGTCGTATTTTCAGAAAGATTGGTGAAACATTTTCCATTTTATGAACGCTAGAATGACCCACCCCCCAATTTACAGGGTAACATGGTGGAATGCTCTTTTTACTGATCGCCTATAACACAGGGGACACTACAGTGTCCCCTGTAATGTTAGGGATGAGATAACCCAGTGGGTTGAGAAGAAGTCAGTGGGGTGGTGAATCTAGCCTAGGTTTCAGTGAGAACCAGTTAGGACTCTAAAGGAGTTATCAAGGGGGTTGAGCCTAGGATTCAGCACCTTGGATAGCTCCTTTAGATTTTCCACCCCCTGACATCTGAGCTACCAGCCTTGTTTGGTAGAGTGGAACCTGACTCATAGATTAAAGCTGAAAATAAAGTAGGAAGAAAATGAAGCATTACCAGTCGATATATCAAGAGCTACTCAACCATTATGGAACATTGAAATGGAGCATTATATATTACGGTGCAGGCCTTCAGGTCCAGCGGACAAATCCAGCCCTCTATGGTTACAATCTGGACCCCAGGTGGACACACACCCTGCCCCTGACCCCACTCTCTTTCTTTAAACTATGAATTGTTTGGTGGTTAACCAGGTTTTGTCCAGATCCCAACCCCCCTTCTAAAAGCTTGAAATGCCTCTCCTAAGACTTTGTTAAGAGCTTTATGAAAAAGTATGCTGGATGTTTTAGTATTTTGGTCCTTCCCCCTTTCCCTTCATCCCTGCCCCTTTGGCCTTTCCCACCGCTGGAATGTGGCCTCTGGGGGCTTCTCCGAAATGGAATTTGATCATCGGGCCAAAACGTTCTACATCTCTGTTGTATTTCAATGCCACTGTATACTGGCATAATGATAGCACTTACAAAGTGGTGTGAACTTCTTCTTCTTATGTTACCCAATCAAACACCTTCTGCACAGTAGTAAACTGGTAATTTCTGGTTGGTTGGTTTTATGGCAAACTCTTCTAAACTCATGAAAAAGAAAAAGTTTATGGGTAGGCCATTTCTACTCTAAATATTTGTTGGAATAAAACCTATTACAAAGGGCAGTAAAATGGAAATTGGTTGGCATAAAACATTGTGAATCAGCCATGATATAAAGAGAGGCAGAACTCAGCTTTTGTACTGAAAGACGTTCAAGTCTGGATGCTGTTAGATTATAAATAGCAAATTCTGCCACCTAGTGGTTGCTGATGGCAGCAGAAGGCCAGAGTTTTGTTAGCCTGATTACCAGAATACACAGCAGCTCATCTGACTAATAGGAAGCAATCTTGTTTTTATGACATCAAGTGCACAGGTGGCACAGCCTAGAAGTTAATTGCTTTGGATTCAGTGAACTTTTCAGATGGTGAAACTGTAAACTGCCTTAAGGTAACAGAAACATATTTCACTGCCAACCCACTGCATAAATAGTGAAAAAGACTACAACTACAACATATTGTTAATGCATCTCTCAGGGAGGGGAGTTTTCCACCATGTTTAAAAGAAGCAGTGGTACGGCCACTTCTAAAAAAGCCCTCCCTGGATCCCCTGGACCTTAATAATTACAGACCGGTATCAAGTCTTCCATTTTTGGGCAAGGTGATTGAGAGGGCAGTTGCCTTCCAACTCCAAGCAGTCTTGGATGATACAGATTTTCTAGACCCATTTCAAACTTGCTTTAGGGCAGGATACGGAGTTGAGACAGCTATGGTCGCCTTAGTGGACGATCTCCGCATGAGCATTGACATGGGGAGTGTGTCCCTGCTGGTACTTTTGGACCTTTCAGCGGCTTTTGATACCATCGACCATGGTATCCTTCTGGAACACCTGAGGGCTTTAGGAATCGGGGGCACTGTGCTCCAGTGGTTCTGGTCCTACCTCTCAGGTAGATTCCAGATGGTGATGCTTGGGGATAGTTGCTCCTCAAAAAAGGAGCTGTTGTATGGCGTACCACAAGGTGCCATCCTATCCCCAATGCTGTTTAACATCTACATGAAACCGCTGGGAGAGATCATCCGGAGGCATGGGGCGGGGTGCTATTAGTATGCTGATGACACCCAAATATATTTCTCTATGCCTTCAATAACAGCAATAGCTAAGGATAGTGTGTCTCCTCTGAATGAATGCTTGGAGGCGGTAATGGGCTGGATGGGGAAAAACAAACTGAAGCTGAATCCAGACAAAACAGAGGTGCTTGCTGTCAAAGGCTCTGACCTAGGTTTGGAGGTGTGTCAGCCAGTTCTGGATGGGGTACACTCCCCCTGAAAGACTGTGTTCACAGTTTGGGGGTGCTCCTGGATCCGTCGCTCCAAATGACAGCCCAGATAGATGCGACGGCCAGGAGTGCCTACTATCAGCTTCAGCTGATACACCAGCTGCACCCCTTCTTAGAGTCAGAAGACCTAAAGACAGTACTGCACATGCTGGTAACCTCAAGGCTTGACTTCTGCAATGCGCTCTACATAGGGCTACCATTGTACCTAGTTCGGAATCTTCAACTAGTTCAAAATATGGCAGCCAGGTTGGTCACCAGTACATCTAGGGGTGAGCATATTACCCCAACATTAAAATCACTCCACTGGCTGCCAATTAGTTTCCGGGCAAAGTACAAAGTGTTGGTCATTCCCTTTAAAGCCCTAAATGGTTTGGGTCCAGGTTACCTGCGGGATTGCCTTCTCTCATATAGTCCGCCGCACACACTCAGGTCCTCTGGGGTGAACTTACTTCAGTCAGCTAAAACTAGGCTGACATCAGTTTCCCAGAGGACCTTTTCTTCTGTCGCTCCCAGATTGTGGAATGGCCTGCTGGAGGAGTTTTGTAAAATTAACTCTCTGTGTGATTTTAAGGCAGCCTTAAAGACTAGCCTTTTCCGGCAGGCCTATCCAGATAAATGTAAAATTATGAATTTTTAAGATGTATTGATTCCTGTTCTAATGTTGTTCCCCGCCTCGATCCAAAGGGAGAGGCGGGTAATAAATAAATATTATTATTATTATTATTATTATTATTATTATTATTATTATTATTATTATTATTAGACCCATTCTGGATCAGAGTGGCCAAGCAGTTGTTGACAGGAGACCTGTGAGTGCAACAGCACCCTGTACACTAGTTCCCCAGCAACTAGTGTACATAGCCATACTGTCTCTAATACTGGAGGTAGCATTAGAGGCTTATTGCCTCCGCTATTGGAGACAACATAGAGGCATGAGGACTAGAAGCCATTGATAGTTTTCTCCTCCATGAACCTGTCAACCCCCTCCCTTTCTCCCTCCCTCCCTTTAAGGCCATCCAAGTTGGTGGTCATCACAATGTCTTGGAGAAGCCATGTGTGAAAAAGTAAGTACACCCTTACTGCTTCCATAGGAATTAAGATGCTAAGTAGCAGACAGGTGCTGCTAATCAAATGCCCATGATTAATTGATCATCAGCAAGTACGACCACCTCTATAAAAGTCGTTTTTTCAGTTTGCTGGTCTGGAGCATTCAGGTGTGTGTTAACACAATGCCAAGGAGGAAAGACATCAGCAATGATCTTAGAGAAGCAATTGCTGCTGCCCATCAATCTGGGAAGGGTTATAAGGCCATTTCCAAACAATTTAAAGTCCATCATTCTACAGTGAGAAAGATGATTCAAAAGTGGAAAACATTCAAGACTGTTGCCAATCTTCCCAGGAGCGGACGTCCCAGCAAAATCACCCCAAGGTCAGACCGTGCAATGCTCAGAGAAATTGCAAAAAAACCAAGAGTTACATCTCAGACTCTACAGGCCTCAGTGATCATGTTAAAGTTCATGACAGTACAATTAGAAAAAGACTGAACAAGTATGGTTTGTTTGGAAGGGTTGCCAGGAGAAAGCCTCTTCTCTCTAAAAAGAATGTGGCAGCACGGCTTAGGTTTGCAAAGTTGAATCTGAACAAACCACAAGACTTCTGGAACGATGTCCTTTGGACAGACAAGACCAAAGTGGAGAAGTTTGGCCATAATGCACAGCGCCACATTTGGCAAAAACCAAACACAGCATATCAGCACGAACACCTCATACCAACTGTCAAGCACAGTGGTGGAGGGATGATGATGTGGGCTTGTTTTACAGGCACAGGACCTGGGAACCTTGCAGTCATTGAGTCAACCATGAACTCCTCTGTATACCAAAGTATTCTAGAGTCAAATGTGAGGCCATCTGTCCGACAGCTAAAACTTGGACAAAATTGGGTCATGCAACAGGACAATGATCCCAAGCACACCAGCAAATCTACAACAGAATGGCTGAAAAAGAAATAATCAAGGTGTTGCAATGGCCCAGTCAAAGTCCAGACCTCAACCCGATTGAAATACTGTGGCAGAACCTTAAGAGAGCTGTGCATAAACAAATGCCCTCAAACCTCAATGAACTGAAGCAACGTTGTAAAGAAGAGTGGGCCAAAATTCCTCCACAACGATGTGAGAGACTGATAAAGTCATACAGAAAACGATTACTTCAAGTTATTGCTGCTAAAGGTGGTTCTACAAGCTATTGAATCATAAGGTGTACTTACTTTTTCACACATGGCTTTTCCATTTTGGCTTTATTTCTGTTAAATAAATCATGACACGGTGTACTATGTCATGTGTTGTTGTTCATCTGAGGTTGTATTTACCTAATTTTTAGACCTGCTAAGAAACAGATTATTGTTATTATGTCCTGATATGTAAAATCATACAATTCCAAGAGGGTGTACTTTCTTTTTCACACGACTGTACATCTTTGGAACAGAATCTGTGCTGCTCCCTGTTTTTGATGTCCTGGTGTGTGTTTGTTGGGTATTTGCTTCCTTTCATGAACATTTGTAAAAAAAAGAAAAAGAAAAAAAACAAACCGTATAAAGCTCCCGTGAACTTCAAATACTCTGAATAAAGAAATTAAATTAAAAGTGTATGTTCACTCAGAAGGAAGTCCTAGTGAGTTCATAGCACCTTACATCCAAGTATGTTAAACTACATGTTATGTTCCAAATGTGTGTGTTTTTTAACTTAAAAATAAGTTTTGGATCCACAATCTGGATCAGGACCAAAGTGCATATTTTAAGCTCTTCTCCCACCCCTGGTCTCCCCACCAAATGCTCCCCTGCGTGCCAAACAGCAATGGTAAAATAAGTTCCCATTGGTGTAAATTGGATCTTTCTTTTCTTTTTTTACTATCGCTTTCTGGAAGATGGTGCATGATATCTGGGGAAAGTGGCTGGGGAAGGAAGGCTTGGACTTCCACTACCCACTCACTGTGGTCCCAATACAGCTTGGGGACCCACCCCCCAATAGTTACTTTAAAATAAACAACACCAACCCACCCCTAGATAGAACAAGATGCTACATATTTAATGGAACATGTAATTTGGTCCTAAATGTTTATGGCAGGAGTGGGCAACTTATGATTTGGCCTACAACTCCCACTAGCTCTCACCTTAGGCTGTGTTGGCTAAGGCTGTAGGCCAAAACATCTGGAGGGCCACAAGTTTCCCATCCCTGGTTTATAGGATTGTAGCTTTAGCCAGTGAGAGCAAGATGGTCCTTTTGTTCTTGGTTTGGAATTTGGATGGGAAAACTTTATTCATGGAAGAATGGTAAGGAAGAGCCATTTTGCAACCCAGTGTTCACTCTGCCTACAGGCAATGATTGATCACCTACAACAAAATATGAATAATGAATGGGATGTTGTCTGTTTGAGCAGTAGATGAAGAGCCTTCAGGCTGAAAAATGTCCACACACCCTATCTTGCATGGAGTGAGTAGAGAGACATGCTTCGGGGATGGCCAGCAAATGATTCATGATGGCAAAGAGAGAGGTAAATTGTTTGCCCAGAGAATTCCTAATGAATAATTCAGCCAACTCTGCATCGGTTTATAAGCATTCACCCAGTTGTCTTTTAATCACAACTTGTGATCACTTTTCTTATTTGCTGTCCCTCCACGTTCTAAATTCACTAGTCCAGTTTCAGAAGTTCTTTTTCCTCTGACAATAAATGTTCCAAGTTTAAAAACTTAAGCTCAACGCTTATATGCTGGAGTGACCATTTACACAAATGGATCATCAAAAAAGAAGACAAGAAAATAGGGATTTGCATATATTGTGCATAGGCTAATTTATGTGAATAGATAAAAAAATAAGAACAATTACTGTAATTTAAATAGAAATACAATGCAACTCACCATAGTAGGGAAGGCTGACGAGGTGACCTTGGGGCCTGCTCAGTCTGCAGTCAAGGTGCCAACTATTGATGGGCAACTTCAAGGCTGCTGCTGCTGTCTCTTCTTAGGGACCTTTATTTTGAAACTGGACTTGGAGTGGGCAGCCTGCCCACTGAGGCCCGCCTAGTGCCAACACTGTCATCTGTTTGGTGCCAGTTAAGACTGTTCTCTGCTCCCAGGCGTTTAATGGCATATGATGGGGGCACTTATGTCAGCTGTTTTGAACAGCTCTGTTACTGAAATGTACTGAAATTGGTTTTAGCTATTTAAATTGTTTAAAAATTGTGTACATTCAACAATCTTTAGACTTTGTTCATTATAATGTTCACAGATTGCATAACATTTTAATATTGTAGTTTGTATTTTTGTTGTTGTGAATTGTGAACTGCCCAGAAAGACTTGGCTATTGGGTAGTGTAGAAATGATATTATTATTATTATTATTATTATTATTATTATTATTATTAATAATAATAATAATAATAATAATAATATAAAGGACACACTTGCCATGAAGATAGATATCTGTCTGAATCTCAGTGCTCTTCAAATTAGAATTTCTTTAAATTTACTCCCTTCCCTTAGCTAATTTTCTAAGATGAGTGGCATTTAGGAAGCTGTATTATACCAAGTCAAGACCACTGGTGCATTTAGCTCAATAGTGCGCCTACAATGACTGGGACAGCTCTCTAGAGTTCAAACATTCGTCTTTCCCAGCCCTACTTGGAAATACCAGGGACTGAAGTGGCACTTTTTTTGCAGGCTCTCTACCATTGAATTATGGCCCTTTACCCATGTTCCCTTAATATGAGTAGGAAAGGATAAAAAGTTTCTCCATCTGAGCTATCAAAACTGTATCCTAGAAAAGAAAAACTCTACATGTTGGTTGCTTTTCTCTGTCATGTTCTTTTAAATGTATTACTGTGTTGGTCAGATATTGCCTTGGTAAATTCATGGGCAAAACTATCCTTATGCTTGGAGAAATACATGAAGAACTGCAGCCATAGGCATTCAGGGCTGTAAAATGTGGTATGACAGGGTCCTTGAGCATTTTCTTTTAAGGCACACCTTTATTTTCTGGTCATTACAACTTTCACTGCTGGCATTTCTATGAAGAGTTAAGGCATTCCAAGATTAATTCTTGGAAACACCTGAAACTATGCCATGGCCCATAGCCAATAATAATGAATAAGGAAGTTATGGTGGTATCTTTACCTCCATGTATGTGCAATACTATTAATATCCCTAAAGTATATGTTAGCTTATAATTTATAATGATGGAAAGCTTCTCCCCCTTCCTTAATAGGGTTGATACCTTCTTTCCTGGCAGGGCACTTTTGTCTTTAACAGTTCCATGACAGGAAATAAATCCAATAGATTATTATTATTATTATTATTATTATTATTATTATTATTATTATTAGCAGCAGCAGCAGCAGCAGCAGCAGCAGCAGCAGTAGTATCCCACCTTTTGCCCAGTGCTGGGCCTCAAAGGCAGCTTTACAAAATTAAAATATATACAGTTTAAACCTATAAATCATAATATACAAAAGTTAAAAAAATATAATTAAATACACTCCAATATTAAAACATTTAAAATGTTTAAAATACACATAACAATTTTAAGAGTCCTATGCATAGACAGAGGTCCAGACTATTCACCAAAGGCCTGACAGAACAAAAAAAGTTTTTGCCTGCCTCCAAAAGCACATCATGGAGGGAGCCAGTCTAGCTTCCTTGGGAAGGGAATTCCAGAGCCCTGGAGCAGCCACCAATAAGGCCCTCTCTGGCATTCCCACCAGACATGCTTGTGATGGTGGTGGGACTGAGAGAAGGGCCTTCCCTGAAGATTTCAAAGCAAAGGCAGGCTTGTAAGGGAGAATAGAGTTTTTCAGATAACCTGGACCCAAACCGTAGAGCTTTATAGGTCATAACCAGCACTTTGAATTGTGCCCGGAAACAGACTGGAAGCCAGTGGAGCTGTTTTGACAGGGGAGTTATATGCTCCCTGTAACCAGCCCTGGTCAATATTCTGGCTGTAGCTCATTGAAACAGCTGAACATTTCCGAACATTCTTTAAAGGCAGCCCCATGTAGAGCGCGTTATAGTAATCCAATCGGGATGTAATGAATAGGGCTGTGCACCAGCCCCCACTTCGGGTCGATCTGACCCTTCCCTGACCTGCTCCAGAACCAGATCCAGAGCGAGATCCGAAGGGTTGAATCAAGATTCGGGCCCCCCCTATTTTGCCCCCTTCCCCACTTACTTGCTTCCGTGGGGGGTGGCAGAGGCAGGTAAGTGGGGAAAGGGGACAAAATGGGGGCCGAATAAGCCCCCTCTCCCTTACCTGGCTCCCCCATCCGCTGCTGCATGGACCGTGGCAGTGGTGGGCAGTGAAGCCAGGTAAGCCCCCCTCCCTCTCACTTACCTGCATCTGTCGTGCTCCGGCGGCTGCTTCAACTGACGCCCAGGCCTCAAGCTGGAAGTAGGCCGCGGCCTGCTTCTGCTTTGAGGCCTGGGCCTCAGTTGAAGCCACCACCAGACCATGACAGAGGCAGGTAAGCCCCGCTCCCCCCCTTACCTGGCTCTGCCGCCATCACTATATGGATTGCGGTGGTGGCGCCGTCGCCAGGTAAGCCCCCTTCCCCCCACTTACCTGCATTCAGAGCTCCGGATCGAGGAGCAATCCACTTCGCCTCGATCTGCAGCACCCCTGACCCGATTCGGATCCGCCCTTAGCGGATGCGGATCGGGTCGCTCCGCTCCCGATTCGGGGATCTGAATCGGAGCAGAGCACAGCCCTAGTAACTAAGGCATGTGTCACTGTGGCCAGGTCCAACATCTCTAGGAATGGGCACAGCTTTAACTGTGCAGATGCGCTCGTGGCCACCGCTGAAACCTGGGCATCCAGGCTCAGGGCTGAATCCAAAAGTGTACCCAAGCTGTGGACCTGTGTCTTCAGAGGGAGTGTAACCCCATCCAGCACAAGCTGAATCCCTATTCCCTGATCTGCCTTTCAACTGAACATCTCTGTCTTGTCTGGATTAAGCTTCAGTTTGTTTGCCCTCATCCAGTCTGTTACTGCCAATAGACACCGGCTTAGCACCGAAACAGCTTCTTTGGAATTGAATGGAAAGGTATAGTAGAGTTGGGTGTCATCAGCGTACTGGTGGCACCATACCCCAAAACTCTCCCCGTGGTTTCATGTAGATGTTAAATAGCATGGGGGACAAAACAGAACCCCAAGGGTCTCCACAGGCCAAGGGCCAAGGAATCAAACAGCTTTTCCTATCACTTCAACTCCATGCTGGAAAAAATGGAACTTTCATTGATGTCTTGTGAGCTTGCTTGGTCCTAGCTGGGTTATAATATCAGAGCCACTGTTGGAGGTTGTCACCATTGGTGGGGTGCTGCTGAATGAGGGGTCTCCCCTTTGGGTTGCTGCTTAGGTGTGTAGTGGAATTTGCCTCTTTTTCTTCTGCCTCTGTAAGGGATGCTTGAAGAATTTAAGCTTTGCAAATTACAGTATGAACTCATCTGTTTTGAACCTCCCAGACTAAGGTGTAGCTTGGAACTTAAAGTGCAATCCTATACCTTTTTACTTAGGAGTAAGCCCCACTGAGTTCAATAAGACTTACTCCCAGGTAAGTGTCTATAGGATTGCACTGGCTTTTTGCACTCCCCAAATGTTCTAACATAGTTTTTTTAAAAAGTATCAAAGTACATTTACATTTTGTTTTAAAATACCTATTTCAATGTGAATTTTCTTGTAATTTGGGGGTGGGGCAGATTAATATGAAATGAGGCAGGACAGAAATATGGGTAAATATGTGCAAAAGAGGGGAATGCTGGGAATTAAAGGATTTCCCCCTGTCTAATCATGCATACGATTGCAGGGTCTTTAGGGGTGGGGTGGTTGTCAGTGTCCTATACTCCTTTGGTCTTAATGGAGATTTTCCTAGTTAACCCAGGCCATAGCTAGACCTAAGGTTTATCCCTGAATCGTCCAGGGGTCAAACCTGTTCATCTAGGTGACACACAGGGGATCCAGTGCTCAGGCAGGGGCGAACCCTGGACGATCCCAGGATAAACCTTAGGTCTAGCTGTGGCCTAGTTTCTTTTGGCTCTTTCTGGGTCTGGAGTGTTTTTGACTGCTTTAATGGGGTGTCCCAATACTTTTGGAATATTGGCTGTCAGAGTGGGGAATGAGGTGTTTTTTTACTTAAATATGTGCTGTGTTTTATTATCCCTTTATTATTTCTTGAAATGTTTGTACTGAAAGAATATATTGATTTTATGTCTATGAATTCTGCATTACATTTATTAATTGAATTCCTTATTTCATGTTTCTCCCTAGGTATTGAATTAAATTAAAATTTATTGATAGGCTATTTCAATTTTTTAAAGGTAACTTTTCATATTATTTGGATTGATATGTTTGATATGATTATATTTGATGTGGTATGTTTTTGGCATCCCTCATAAATGATCTAAAGAAATGGGGAGGGGTACGACCCTCACGGCTCACTATACAATCTGGCCTGTAGAAAATTACTCCCTAATTTAAAATATAGCAAAGAGATCCTAAGTAAAAATCTTTCTTAACGAAGCTAAGCCTGAGCTAGTCAGTGGGTTGGATTCAGACTTAGTCATACTTAGAGAAGACCCATTGAAATAAATTAGTCTTGAGTAAATTAAGCTCCATAGATTTCAATAGCTCTACTCTAAGTACAACAAAGTCTATATCCAACCCAGTAGCTCCTGTTCATTAAACTCAATTATATAACCCCTGCGCATGTCGGCCACATGCTAGCTCATTTGCCTAATTACTTTCCCCATTCACAGGTTGTTGTGACATGCTAACCTGGTGGGGTGTGTGTGGCTGGGAGTTAACAAACCATAGAGAACCCAGTCTGCTGTAGGGTTGCCAATCATCCCAGTCATCCACCATGGCCAGGTTTGGACAGCACAAGAAGGGTAATTAGGAAAATGAGCCAGCATATGCAGGGGTCATTAACAAGCCACTGTGGCCTATTAATCACCCTTGCATCATGCAAACCCAGTCAGTGTAATTTGTAACATGTGCTGTGTTACCCATTGTGATCAGTAGAGGGCAGGTTTTTCCCCTTTTATGAATAGGGTCCCGATTTAAGAAGTGGCTTGATATTTATTTATTTATTTTGCAGGAGGGTAAATGAAACCATTCATTTATCTGGGAGGAAGTAAACAGGGGTAGAGTCTGTTCTCTGTCCTGGTGAACCCAGAGATTTAGAATCAATCTGTGTCTATCTCTATAGCTCTACTTACCCACCAGTCTTATCCCAGGTTCATCCCATACAGCCTTATCCTACTGTAGGTCTTTACATAGGAACATCTGTTTGAAGATTTTAGCTGAGTTGGTTTAACTTTTCCTTTTGTGTCTCTATATCACAGCCTAGCCATCATTTGGAATAGTACTGCTCATCGTTCTATTCAAAATTCTTGGATTCTCAATGTGGCTTATACCTACCCCATCATTATCCCCCAGGATTAACAGCATTCTGATAACTGGATTAAATTGGACCATTACACGTTACTATAGCAGCCAGAATAGAAATTGGCCAGTTTTTCTCTTGGTTGGTCACAGCTATTGTCACAGGTAGAAGATAAAAGAGATAACCGTGCCATGTCACACTTCCTGCTGTAATGGTAAAATAATAAAATCTCCTTTGTCACACCCATATGGCTGTTTGGGAAAGGACAGGTGTTTCTAATTGCACACTAATTGGATATAATACACTCATATTTAGATTGATAAAAAAATCCACGTAAATGTCCTTTTTGTTCTAGAGGCTGTTCTTCACCATTTCTACTTAATGAAATCACATCACACGCCGAAAGGTATTTTTAGTATGTTTTTCTTCTTCTAATGGAAACTAGAATTTGCTAGCAAGTAAATGCAAGTAATGCTGCATTTCCTTAGCAATTTTTATCTGAGGAAGGGCAGGTGTTTTAGTTCATTTTCCAGTAGCAATGGAAAGATCAACTTGGAAGAAATCAAATCTTGTTCAGATGTAATGTTAGAGAGCAAGGGCAGATGTACTTACTGGTTACTAGCATTGAACAGTAGAAAGTATATGGAGTTGCTATGTTATTACTCACCTCTGTATACCTATATTTATTCTTCATCCTATTGTTTTAGACCATTCCTTGCACCTGTCCTTCAGGTGAGGTCTGTTTGGGTCGCTAGATATTGCAAATTAGTCTGTTATGTAAGTTACTAAAACAAGGCAAACGGGACACTCCCTAATGTAGTTCACACCAGAAAGAGGCTTTTGTATATCTCCCATCTATACCAGCAAAGAGGTTAAGGAAGAGAAGTTGGACTTGCAATCATATGGGACATTATGATGGCAGAAGATGGTACATCATAAACATTGGAATGGTTAGGAAGCTATGAAGAGGGTGAGCAAGGGCAGTAGCCAACAGTGACATTCCGCAAATTGATATACCATTAGTTCCACTGCACCTTTCCATTGTGCAAGTAGTTGCCCATTACGTTTACACAATGGGTGCAACAGTTGCATAATCAATTACGCAAGTGGAATGTGAAAAAGGTTGCAGAGTGGTGCAAAGCATTTGTGCAACCAGTTGTATAATGGGTGCAAGCAGTTGTGTAACTGGTTGCGCAATGGGAATGCACAAGAGTTGTGCAAAACCACTTGTGGACCCATACTTGTACAAATGTAACTTTAGTTGGATTTTTCATGTCTGCTTGCACAACATTTGTCATAATGGAATGACACATTTGTATACTGCCCCATCCCAAGATACACTATTACATATTTTGAATGCCAAGAGCATTTCAGTTGACATAAAACGAAAACATTCTTCAGACAGTTGTTATATATAATGAACGCACATCATGGGGGCAGGGGCAAAGTCACCCCAACATCCGTGCATTGACAAGATTCTCCATATAGTTCCTACAAAGGTATCACTGGAGGCAATGCTGGTCCAGAGTACCTTATTGTGCATACTGAGCCTATGCGTTGACAGTGTGTATGGACTTTGGGACTATACACACAGTCTAGTGAATGTGTGTAGGTTATGGACAATGCCTGCTGCTGGGATCCTGATCCTGCCCTGCCCTGAAGGGATCCAGATTGGGGAAAGCTCATATGAACCTGGCACTGTACAAATGGCTAATATGGAAGACAGCCATATATAATTGTAGATGTGGCCCTAGGACAAAAACAAAAGGAATTTCTTTTCATGAAAACCATTTCAATATGCTAACAAAACCCTTGAATCTCATTCTATCTGTTTCAGGAGAAACTCTCCTGTGGCTAGTCTCCACCCCCACTAGTTATATGTATTTCTGTTCTCATTAGAACTGGCCGGGAAAGAGTCATATGTTGCTTTCAGTCTCTAAGGTGTCTCCTATAATGAAGAACTCAGTGGGGTTTACTTCTGAATAAACATACTAAGGCTGGAATTCAATCCACACTTAACAGAGAGTAAGACCAATTGAAGTTGATATGGGTTATTTCTGAGTAGACATGTATACCCAGTTTGCTTTGTAAACCCAGTCTGCATGGTTTGTTAACATAGGCTGTTTGGGAGTGTGTATGAGTGAACAAACATGTTGGCTCCTGACCACTTGTCTGCTACTGGCATGGTAAACAGCCCATGGATGCCCCATCTATGGGTTGTTCTCTGTGATGTGCAAACATAGAATTCTGAGTTATTGAGGGAGAAAAAAACCCAGAGTTTTAATCCAAGAACAACCCATGAGGTGTAACTCTTAGGCCATAGCTAGACCTAAGGTTTATCCCAGGGTCATCCTGGGTTCATCCCTGCCTGAGCGCTGGATGCCCGGTGTGGCACTTAGATGAACAGGTTTGACCGCAGGACAATCCTGGGATAAACCTAAAGTCTAGCTACGGCCTTAGTTGCTTTTTCCTCAACATCCCAGAGTTCTGGGTTTTCATGTCATGGAGAACAACCATCCCTGGATTGTTTAGCACACCATAAAAGGGCTTGTTTGAACCTGCACACTCCCAAACAACCCATGGTTAACAAACTATGGATTGTTTAACTGTGTGGACCAGGTTGTAGATGATTGCACTGTAAATCTCCCTTGGGTTGCTAGAAGAATATATTTCTTATCTTTTTCAAAACAGAATTTTCATCTCTTAACCCAAAGCTAGTAGAGTAATGCAAATGCAGGAATGCTTATCTGCAAAAAGATTTTAATCACCAGGAAGAATTTTGTGGTAGGCTTTTTAATCTTGAGTAATTAATAACCTCTTCCCATTCATATTTGTTTGGAAGCAAGAACCACTGATTATATTGGGACTTTTATCATTAGAAGGAACACTTAGCACTTTCATAAACATTGTATGGGAGTAGTAATACTACAACTAAAAGCTTGGCTTGGCATGGAAATGTGTGAAATGGAGAGTGGAAATACAGTTTCCCCTCATTTAAGTAGAGAATTCCATTGTTAATTATACTGCTAGGAGTATGGGCTGCTGTTTTTGTTAAATATTTAGCAAATAAGCCTTGATTTGTATTTATTACTTGAACGCTTTTCGGATTTTCAGTGCTAGCAGCAAGTAATCATCTGTCATAAAATAACAGGCTTTCGGCATATAAAGCATATTTCTATTGAATTTGAAGAATAACACTGCATAACCATCGAGGCTGTAATCTGCCTAGTGTTGCTCCGGTGGAAGTCTGGATGGAGGGGAAGTTGAGCGGAAGAAACAGTTGTTGGCACAAAGTTCCAAGCTAAGTGTTAATTAGTGCATACATCTTACCATATTTTGGGAAATATATTTCCTTAGACTTAATTACTATAGTGAAGGGCTTTTCCATCCCACATAGACAAGAAATCTCTCTTTTCCTTGAAGGCTCATGTGCCTTCCTTGCTCGACCTTTAGAATCAGCCATGGTCCATTGTAATTCTGAAATAATCCTTAGAATAAATGTAGAAATAAAGAATTGGACTAATTTAAGGTAGACCTCTAGCCCATGGCCATTCTAGATCCAGCGAGAGAGGTTTTGCCTCCTGCCACGGGCCCTCCTCAATGTCCAGGCCCCATCCCATAAGTCTACTGGGGCCTTGCGGAGGAGGCAGGAATCGCTGTTATCTCCAATCAATTACGGAGATAAGAGTAGCATTCCTTTACTGTGCCACTGCACCCTCCTCCATCAGGGAGGCCATGGCGCAGGTGAAGCAACCTCAACACAAAGCAGGGGCTTGAGTGAAGTACTGGTGGAGCTGGAACTAGCCTACAGTGTAGGATACCATACTATACCCATGTTTCCTAAATAATGTATCTGTTAAACTGTAATTTCTCTGCATTCTGGATATTGTGTGAACATAGAAAAGCCTTAACCACATGCTTTTGTTTGTTAATTGAATAGCTTTCACCTCAGTTGCCTAGCAATCTGCAGCTCCTGGTTAACAGAGAACGTTGACCCACATTGTGCTATACTTTCTGATAGTACATTCTGTGCAAGTGAAGTGGCCATTTTCTTCTGCTCTTCCCACACATCTCTTCTTCCTCCTCTGCTTCCATTTCCCATCTTTTAACCCACATCTCTTTGCCTTTTTCCAGCTAGTTCTATCTTCTGGTCCATCCTTTCTTACTCTTCTTTTTTTCTTCTAGCTTTTTATTTCTGTAAACATAGCAGTGCTCTTCATTCCTAAAAAGGCTGCCTCTAGTAATGTTGGAGAAAACCTCAAAAGAACCAAAGGAGATATCTTTTTTAGGAATCCAGCCCATTTCTCCCTATCAGGCAGATTCCATGGACTTGCAGACTATTTTTCTAACCAGGAATTCTGTGCAGATTTTGTCATAGAAAGATAAGCAGGAATGGGGAGGGGAGGGGTGGGAGGGAAAGCCCCATGGCCAAAAATGTGAATTTTCTTCATAGGCTCAAGTGTGAAAATGTGCTCTTTGGGGGGATTTGTGCATTTTCACACATGTGAATCTGAGCAAATCTACACCTGTGCGAATGCAAATTTGTGCAAATTCAGAAACTAAAAAAATCCAATTCCATTGATGGGTAGATGACAGAATGAATGGCTCCTAATTATCTGCAAAATGCAGACAGAATGGATTTTACACATCCCATATATCCCTAGCTGCGTCATCCACCTTATCCCATTTGTCCATTATTTCTGATTCTCTATTTCAAAACTGTTTTTAAAAAAGCTTTCTTATTGTTTGGCAACCATTCTGCTATTTCTCTGAAGGAATTTTTCAGTTGTGTGGAGAGAGCAGAAGGTTTTAGTGGGATCTCTGGAGGGGAAATGTGTTATTTTTAATTTTAAGACATCTTTTTTTTAATAAAAGAGAGAGAGAGAGAGAGAGAGAGAGAGAGAGAGAGAGAGAAGCTCACAACAGTCCATCTTTGAAATTACATGAAAATATGTTTTTTTCCCCCCACTGCTAGTTGAGCCTGCCAATTTGCCAGCTAAAACCAAATAGGGCTAGGGGTTCTGGTGGTTTGAATGGAAGGGTGGGTTTAAAAAAAATCCTGCAAATACAACTGTGGAGCTTTTTCATTTGTTATCCCAACACACACAAATACACACACACACACACACACACACAAAAACACACACACACACAAATACACACACACACACACAAATACACACACACAAATACACACAAACATAAATACACACACACACAAATACACACACACACACACACACAAATACACACACACAAATACACACACACACACACAAATACACACACACACACAAATACACACACACACACACACACTGTAGTCTATCATATGAGCTGTTTTGCACTTATAGTGCATAACGCTAAGAGAGCCAGTGTGGTGTAGTTGTTTGAATGTTGGGCTGGGAGTCGGGAGATCCAGGTTCTAGTCGACCATGAAGCTCACTTGGTGATCTTGGGCCAGTCACAGACTCTCAGCTCAACCTACCTCACAGGGTTGTTGTTGTCAAGATAAAATAGGAGGATTATGTATGCTGCCTTGGATCCCTTAAGGGGGGGAAGGCGGGATATAAATGTAATAAATAAATAAATAAACATAGGGGTTGCAAATGGTGTGTGTGTGTGTGTGTGTGTGTGTGTGTTTAATGAACCAAAAAAGTAAAACAGCTAGTTATCCCATTACTGCTAAGTTTACCCAGAAACCTTTTGTGAGGAATAATACTATTGCTGGCAATTGTTATTTGGCTAATCATGATAAAGTTCCAACTTGTTTCATTTTACAAATAAACAAATTCACAATGGGAAAGAAACAATTTGACAACTTCAGATGTCCGAAAATCTGATGATGATGATGATGATGATGATGATGATTTAAAAATACATCAGGGTTGGATACTATTGTACTAGAGAAAGGCAAAAGAATAATAGGCAGAGTTGACATAAAAGGAGACTTTACAGATACATCTCATGTCAAAATGGTAGGTGATTTTTTTTACACAATAAGGAGAGGAGCTGGTGGCTCTGATGTCAGTGGGGCAGTGAATCTGCTCTGGGTTTCAGTCAGAACCAGTCAGCACCTTGGATAGCTCCTTTAGAGTTCAACTGGTTCTGACTCAAACCCGGACGGGATTCACCACCCCATTGACATCGGAGCCACCAGCCTCCAATGAATAATACAATACACCAAATTCACAGGTCTATGGTCTAGATCAGGGGTGCAGACCTGGTGGTGGTGGGTGCAAATCTGGCCCACCTGGGGTCTCAATCTGGCCCTGCAGGGCTCCACAGATGGCCATGCCCTCTTCCCTATGCCCCACCTCCTTTGCCCTGACTGCCTATAGTTTGGTGGCCTCCCTGATTTTGTGCAATATTTTCACCAATCTAAAAGTTAGTAATGTCTCTCATAAGGCTTAGTTACTAGCAGTGAAAGTTTTAAGATATGCTGGTATTTTTGATCCCAGCCCTTTCGTCTTTGTCTCTCCCAAAGACTCTATATCCTATCACTTCAAACAAACCATGCCGGAAATGTTGAGTCCTCTTCCATTAATAGACCATATGAATCCATCATAGTTTTGCCCTCCATTGTACCGAAGTAAGTCCCATTGCATTCAGAAGACTCTCTTTTGAATAGGGTTGTCACAAGCACCCAACTGGGTCCGGTACCCAGGTGGAAACACACACACCCCAGGTGGAAACCCCCCCCCCCATGTTCACCTGCCCCAGACCCAGTCGGGCGCTACTCTTGTGAGCATGGACGCCCCCTGAGCACTCATGAGGCCCGAGCAAGCACTCGGCAGCTGCCCCCCATACCCCCAAAATTGCATACCTCCCTCTTCCTGTGTCAATGGCGTGAATGCTCCCTTGCATCAATGGGGCCTTTAAGCCTGCCATTGGCGTGGGGGAGGGATGTGCAATTTATGAAGGCTTCTGAAAATGTGCACTTCCCCCTGTTGTGTCAATGGTGGCCACCACTGACATAAGAAAGGGGAAATGTGCAGTTTTGGCATTTGTGCAGGTGGCTGCCAATTGCTTGCCAGGCCAAGCCGGGCTTCAGAAAAGCCTTACATGGGTGAATTAGCACACCCCTACTTTTCACTTTGATATACAAGATCAAGTTATATGTGTTTTGTTTTGTTTTTTTAAAAAATCCATTTAAAACGTGAAGATTTTGGCTTCAGTCTAGCACAAGTAACTTTATTCCAGTTCCCAAATATGTAACAGTGGCTGCTTAACAGCACCACTCTATAAGTTGATGCTTCAACATGGAACATTACTGCTGTTTGGTCCCAGTGGTGCCAGGAAGGCTGGTGCAATCTTGCTTCAGGGGTAAGAAGTTACATTGAAAATAAGATGCTGCTTGAATTGTGGAGGTTCGTGCAACTGCTTTGTTCAAAGATGTAGATGGTTATCTCTATTTTGTCACCATGGCAAGTGGTCTAACTACCTGATAATGTCTCCCAGGCAGCACAAAATTCTCCAACTGCCCCACTTGAAGCAGAGGCCTTTGGAAAAACAATTATCTGCAGCAGGGGACCACCTACCATTACAAAGCTGTGCTTTGTTCTAATGAAAATGCTGAACTATAAAAAGTGCTGCTAACCTGGCTGAAAATTGAAACTCTCTTTGTTAAGGCATGGAACAGTTCAAATTCCCTCCTTTCTAAAAATAAAAATAAAAAATGGGACAACACTGCATCTTATTGTCTACTGGGTTCTTGGGTTTGGGTTACTTGCAGCATGATTGATTACTCTTTTCTGTACTATCATCTTTTCAAACAAACTAACTAAAAACAAAATCTTTCACAGAATGTATCACAATCTCAGAATTATACAGATTTCCAGCCATTCTATGAAGAAGGCTACTGTTCTTTCTCCTATAGCAGAGGACCTCTAGTCAAGTAGTAATGGCACATGCTTTGCAGGTTCAGTCCTTGGCATCTCTAGATAAAGAGGGATCTTAGGTAGCAGAGCTAAGAAAGTAATAAAGGAGCTTGCAGAAGAACTCTCAGAACCTCTGTCTATTATCTTTGCAAAATCATGGAGGATGGGTGAAGTGCCGGACAACTGGAGGAGGGCTAATGTTGTCCCTGTCTTTAAAAAGGGTAAAAACGAGGAACCTGGGAACTACAGACCGATTAGTCTGACATCAATCCCTGGGAAAATTTGGAGTGAATTATAAAGAAGTCATTCTGATTAGCACACTAGCTAAAAGTGGGCTAGATGGAACAGCTATTAGGTGGATCCATGGAGGTAATGAGTGGGGTACTGCAGGGCTCAGTCCTGCTACACAGGAGGTGCTAGGAGAAAGGTCTTTCCTGCCACCCTGAGTAGCAGCTGGCAGGAGCCCAATTTTGCTGGGAAGCAAGTGTGCAATGAGGACAGTGCCTACCCCCCACCCTGGTCTGCTGTTTGGTGGGCTGGTGGAAGCAGACTCTATTGGGAGACAGGCACATGAAGGGAGTCCTCCCTGTGCATCGATTTTGCAGCAGAATCAACCGATTCTGCTGGGAAACTGGGGTGTGGGGTGTGGATTACTCTCCTGGCGTGCCATTTCCCAACAGAATCTGCTCGTGAGCCAGGCAGTGATGCAGATCAGTGATTTGAGGCCCTGGACTTATGCCCCTCCCTTAAATGGCCATGTCTGTGCCTTCCATTGAGAAGCACCCAACAAACATTTTTCTCCTCTCCTCCTCCAATGACTATACCATGCTATAAAACTGTTTCTACATTCCTGCTATGTTAGAACAGAAGCCAAACTCTTGGCCAACCCTGATCAAAGGAAGACTCTGAGCATGGGTAATTTGGCATGTGAAACTTACTTAAATCCTAGCATTGTCAAGACTACAGCAATAAAAGGGGGGATTGCTTTGGCTGCCCAGATGCCCTCCTCACCCATGGCTCTCTGGATGATAATTTGGGCCTGCCCTGGCCTGAGGGTCCCCAGCGGACTCTGGCCTCAAAGTCTTGCTTTAGCTGCCCTACTGGACCCAGGTGGCTGGGGTTGAGGAGGGGGGTTAAAGTCTGCCCCCCCCAATCCTAGTGACTTGAATTATGATGGTTGGGATGAGGAAGACACTTAACCTCCTCCTTGCACTGACCATAATCCAATTTTGGGGGGAGGGGGAGGAAGTTGTGTGTGCATGTGTGTGGGAGGAAGTGCATGAGAGTGAAAGTATGTGTGTCAGCAGCATGTGTGTGCTCCCTGGTGTGTGCGTGTGTGTGTGCCCTGGGGTTAAAATTGGCATCTGGAGACCCTGAAGCTGCCCAGCCCTGTGGTAATGGCATCACTGGGTATACAAATGAAATGAAATAAATGTAAAATACTTCTTAATTAAAAACTATCAATGTTGGTGTGAAGGCTTTATTTAAACACACAAAAATATGTCCTCTTCACTTGGAATTTTATCTCCTAATTCTTGGATGTATTGGCTTGACTAAAGGCACAGAGATCAATTACCTGTTTGTTCAATAATACTCCTGTAGCCGTTCTATCTCCAGCTGATTGGATACAATGTCTTTCTAATGTAGGAATTCCCCTCAGTATCATTCTAATGGAATTAAATGTGGCTGATTGTTATTGGAATAATTACTTAAACACCCACCCCCTTCACCATTTGGTAGCTCTGAAACTATTATTGTTTTTGACAGCTTAATTACCTAGTTATACATATGTTGTGGTATTTTAAAGTGACAGTTGACTAAGTTAATTAAGGGTTCTGGTAATTATGTGGATTTTCTTTAGACCATTTATGACTCCTTGATGTGTGAAATGAAATATTAATCTTATTGGTTATTGATAAGATTTCCTGTTAAAAATGGATATATTAACTCTGTAAAGCTGTAAATACTGAAAGGAAAGCACTGGGTCAGCCAGAGGAATAATATATTCATAGTAACCAGTCTTTCAGGACAGGTATAATATGGCCCTGATACCATGCACTGGTATTAGGACGTTACCCTTTTCCTTTCCGGATGTAATTCAAGAAGTTGGTTTTAAACTTTAAAACCCTAAATATCTTAGGCCCTGGCTATCTAAGGGAGTGCCTCTCTTGTGAGGAATCTGTATTCAAATCAAGATTTGCAGGAGAGGGCCTTTTGTTAGACACTCATGAAAGGACTTTCTCTCTATTGCTCCCAAAGTACGGAGTATGCTGTCTCAAGTACTATGACTGGCTGCCACTCTCTTGGCTTTTAGGAAGGGTATAAAGACACAGCTTTTCAGTTTAGTGTTTTAAAATGAGTACTTTAATGTATTTACCATTTTCAATTCTTTGTTTTTTTTTATTGATTGATCATTTTATGGTTTTAAATTGCTGTACACCACCTAAGCTACTTCTTTATATGTCAGATTAAGTGAATTAATTGTGCATTAAATTGGAAAGTATTGGGGATATTTTAGGGGAATTATATCAGCTAGTATTCAATTACACTATTTCTGAACTGAAGTATAGACATTTTTATACTTCATTTTTTATATACTTCTTGGGTTTGAGCCTGATATACTCATGCTTAGAATAAGCAAATTACATACATATAGTCATTACTAATGTAAGACCCAGTGATTTCAATTAGGGGTGTGCACAGACCCCCCGCTCCGCTTCACTTGCAGATCCGCCATTTTCCGGATCGGGCCGCTCCGCCCCGCCCCCGCTCCGCCCACTTCCGCTCCGCTCCGCCCGGAGCTCCGGATCCGGATCCGGAGCTCCGTTTCCCCCCCATAGGCTTGCATTGAAAGCTAAAAAATTATACAACTTTTTTTCTGTTCAAGTTAGAAACCTCATGTTTGGCACCATGACACCTCATGGGGATATACACACGCATGCCAAGTTTCAAAGCAATCCCATCATCCCCTGATTTTGGGTGAATTTTTGAAAATCGGGCACCCCACACACAACATCCCTGCGAGGTGGGCAGGGGAGGAGGGAGGGAAGGCAGGCAGGCATGCAGCTGGCATTTCTGGGGGCATAAGGAAGTGAGCCAAGGATAAGCCAGTAATGCATATAAAATGGAATAAATCAATCAATAAACAAAGGAGGGGTGGAATTAAAAGCAGCAGTGTTGCTCAATAAACAACAAGAAGAACTTTTTTTAAAAGGCTATATCTGTCTTTTACCAGCAATAGGGGGACGTGCCCGGGGGAGGGGGAAGTAGCTGCCAGTTCAAGACACTGACAGCCACAGCTCTGAGAAGAAGTAAAACGCTCACTTCGACTCAGAACAGGCATTGCTCCACCACTGAAAAGTGACCATTCACTTCAACTCATGATAGGCATTGCTCCACTGTTTTACTCTCTTTGGAAGGCTCTAATGGCCTTCCAGTGCAGGAGAGAGTGGGGGCACGTCCACGATGAGATGCCCTAGGGGAGCTCATCCCCTTGCACCACATCGATTCAGTTGTTCCCCAAGGTTAGGGTGGGGAGCAGTGCTGTGTTTCTATCTCTTATTCTTGGCTTAGTATATGATTTCAGGTTGTGTTTGTGCATTTGGTGGGGCTACTGTGTTAAAAAACACGGGGAAAAGCCCGTTCAGATGAAGAAAGAGAAGTTTCCCAGAATCCCAAGTTACCTGTTTTGCCTATGCCCTCCTCCAACTTTGGGATCATCATGACCGGGAGCTGACTCTGCCCCTCAGCCCTTTGAAAAAGGTATTTTTCCCGCCGATTTTTTAAAAACGTCTAGCCCGCGACCCGTACGATGCAGAAAGTTGAGAGTGGTCTCAAAATGACCCCCATCCACGACTCTCTGTGCACAAGAATTTTCAGAACGATAGCTTAAACCCCCCCCCCAGTTATCCCCAATTCTTTCCCTCAATGCAATCCTATGGGCGAAAAGCCGAAAACGCAGTTTGAGCCGCGCGGTTGACCCGATTTTCACAAAAATATAGCCCGCGACCCGTACGATGCAGAAAGTTGAGAGTGGTCTCAAAATGACCCCCATCCACGACTCTCTGTGCACAAGAATTTCCAGAACGATAGCTTAACCCCCCCCAGTTATCCCCGATTCTTTCCCTCAATGCAATCCTATGGGCGAAAAGCCGAAAACGCAGTTTGAGCCGCGCGGTTGACCCGATTTTCACAAAAATATAGCCCGCGACCCAGACAACGCAGAAAGTTGAGAGTGGTCTCAAAATGACCCCCATCCACGACTCTCTGTGCACAAGAATTTCCAGAACGATAGCTTCAAAAACAACGTAGTTATGCGCGATTATTTGCCGCAATGCAATCCTATGGCGAAATGTTTTCAAGATGGCGACCGGAGCGCTCCGCCTGAACTCGGAGCTCCGAAAAATGGGCGCTTCTCTTCGCCTTGCTTCTAGGGGGTCCGCGGTCCGCTCCTACTCCGCTTCTGGGTAAGGCGGAGCAGGCCAATCCGCTACTGCTTCTACGCTCCTAATCGGAGCGGAGCACATCCCTAATTTCAATGGATCCACTCTAGACATACTTAAGTCCATTCTAAACATGACTAAGACAAACTCATTGTGTAGCTTGCAATAATATATGTTATACTGTGCCTCCTCTTGTTTTCAGTGATTCATAAGGATGAGAACAATACACTGTGAAATACTATAGCTGACTATAAAAATGTAGGAATGTTAAAAACAACAACACTGTTTTGCTTTTGGCTTCATGCCACATAGTGTCCTCCATGTCCCTCCTCCACTCTAATAACATGTATTTACTTAAATAATTTAAAATGCTTGTTCCCTGCCATTGTATATTTCCATTCCTACGGTGGTTTTACAGTAAAACAATAAAATCAATAATAACTATTCAAAATACAACTTAAAAATTACAGTAATTAAAAATGGCCCAACATGGAAAGCATTTCACATTTCAACAGAGTTTTAAAAGCTGTGTGAATGAAAAAGTCTTCTCCTGGTACCAAAAAGGCAGAGTACATGCCAGGTGACCTTTTCTGAGGAGAATGCTCCATATCTGGGGTGCCTTGACTGAGAAGGTTCTGTCTCTGACCACCACTTAGCAAAACTCTGAAGATGAAATAGGGCTCTCTCTGTTCCTTATGCCTTCTTGCAAGATGGCAGGCTAAGTCAGCAGGGTGGTTGAGTTCTGGTGCTTGCTATAAACTCTGGGGGCAAGCAGAACGAGAGAGAAGGATCTCAATGATCCTGTTCAGATGATATACTAAGCCATGGTGGTTAAGCATTTTCAGCTAAACTTTATCGCTTACCTTGTCATGTGAACCATGACTTGGTGTCTCGTGTGAACCATTTCTAACCATGGTGGCTACATAACCACAGTTTAAACACACTTACTAACCATTTGCTGCAAAGGGGTTAGCAACCTAACCATGACTTATTGCGTTGTCTGAACAGGCCCAATAGCTCCAACATCTAGTACTGTTTTTATGGTATTTATGGTACCAAAATGTTTAAGCCTATTCCAATAACATAGTGCTTCATCCTACAGATTAGCTGTTCTATAACTTTAAAATTATTTATAGGATGTCCCCCGATCTCCTACTGATTTATGACTCTTCTTACTCATTCCCCTCATGTTTCCATCCTTCTCCTGTGTAGTTCCCTTCCTGCCCTGTTCTCTGCACAACAAACTACTCTTGTATGTCTCATGCACATTTGCAGATGCTGTTAGACTTGATTATGGGATAATCATTTAAGTGCCCAGGTGATCTCCTGTTGTTACAGAGCTGGATTGAGCTGACCAAACAACAGAAAAGACTGCTTTGCTTTTGCATCACTATAACCCTGATAGTTCAGAAAGAAGTCCTTCACACAAGCAAAGCTTTGGTGAGAGGCCAAAATTCCTGGATGAAGGGATTCCTGAGTGCTGATTACAGCCACTTCTGTTCTGACTGGTGCTCATGTGTAATTAAAATTAAAAATGGCATGTAAATTATGCAGAGGTTCTGCATCACAGATTTCTCCTTCGCTGTAAAGTTGACCTTCAAGTCCTTGGAAATCTGCTATTATTTGGCTGGGTGGCAGTAATATCATGCTTACACGTGTCATAAACAAATTATACTGTGCTTAGCACATTCATCCATCATGTAGGGCTGTGAGAGAAATTGTGGTTAAATAAAATATAGATTATGCCCAGTTGACAAAAGTTTGGGATATTGATACGTTCCAGATTCTTATAGATAATTGAAAAGAAATTGTAGTCCCTATGGCCAGAATTTTGAAAAAACAAAACAAAAACTTTACTGCAGCATTTCCCCCCATTATTTTATATTCTGTGAAAAGCCTCTGTGAAAATCTTTTGAGTTAATTGGCAGGGTATCAGATTATATTAGCTCATAATCTTTATCTCATAATTTCAGACTAAACCAGAGATTTCCAAGGAGACATCCATGGGCATCACTATGCCCACTAGGCCAGGCTGAGGCACCCACCAAAGTATTTTTCTGCTGTCCAAGTGTAGGAGTACAAGGCCCTCCCCAAAAAAGTCCTCCTTGCTGAGAAATGGCTGGGGGAGGGCAAGTGCACCCCCACCAAGGAGTCTCGGCATAATACAGACCTTGGCAGGGGGTGGACTTCATCCCCCCCTGCCAATTTTCAGCAAGGGGGGCTTTTTTGCTCCCTACATAATTTTCATAGGATTTTCAGCAGGGGGCTTTTTCTCACAACATGCAAATTAGTGGAGGAATTGCTCAATTCAGTTGCATGGGCATGGGGAGGAAGGAACAGAGAGAGGGGGTGCTAGATCTACACCTTGTGTCAAATCATTACAAATGTGGAATAAAAAAAACCCCCAGGAAATAACTCCATGAAAGCAGTGTATGGAATGTGGATTGTGTCCCAGCAGGTATCAGTGCACTTCAGTACCACTAAGCAGTAGTGTAGGTCTACCAGAGAAAGAGAAAGTGGAGAAAAAGTGTGGTGGGAGAGAGAGAGAAAGAAGCCAGGTGGGGGAGAAAGAAAAAGGAACCAGAGAGGAGCCAGGAAGGAAGGAAGGAAGGAAGGAAGGGAAGGAAGGAGAAGGGCCAGAGAGAGGGAAGAAGAGACACAGAGAAAAAGAGGAACCAGAGAGACAAGAAGGGAGGAATGAAGAAAAGGGGGGGAAAGAAAGAGGAGCCAAAGAAAGAGAGAAAGAAAGAGAGAGAGAGAGAGAGAGAGAGAGAGAGAGAGAGAGAGAGAAGGCAACATTCACAGTGCACATGCAGAAAAACAGAGATAATGAGACACTCTAACACTTTTGCAATTGCCCCACCTATCCCCATGGACCCCAAAAGGTTGGAGATACCTTGACTAACCAAAAATGTAATATAAGGTGGGATGGACTTAGGCTAAGATACTCAGAGTAGCATCAGACTGGGGGGGGGGGGGAATCACATTTCCCTACCATCACTCCTCCCCACTTCTGTCCCACAATACTTCCTCTTTCTTTACATGGCGAAGAAAGAGGGAGTAAACAATGACCATGTGGCCCATTCAACAGGTGTTTTTATTAGGCATGTGCTCCGCTCCGATTAGGAGCGGAGAAGCAGTAGCGGATTGGCCTGCTCCGCCTTACCCAGAGGCGGAGTAGAAGCGGGCCGCGGACCCCTAGAAGCAAGGCGAAGAGAAGCGACCATTTTTCGGAGCTCCTAGTTCAGGCGGAGTGCTCCGGTCGCCATCTTGAAAACATTTCGCCATAGGATTGCATTGCGGGAAATAATCGCGGATAACTAGGTTGTTTTTGAAGCTATCGTTCTGGAAATTCTTGTGCACAGAGAGTCGTGGATGGGGGTCATTTTGAGACTACTCTCACCTCTCTGCGTTGTGCGGGTCGCGTGCTATATTTTTTTAAAAATCGGGTCAACAAACAGGGACAGCGCGGCTCAAACGGCGGTTTTCGGCTTTTTGCCCATAGGATTGCATTGCGGGAAAGAATCGGGTATAACTGGGTTGATTTTTAAGCTATCGTTCTGAAAATTCTTGTGCACAGAGAGTCGTGGGTGGGGGTCATTTTGAGACTACTCTCACCTCTCTGCGTGGTGCGGGTCGCGCGCTAGAATTTTTAAAAAAATCGGCGGGAAAAATACCTTTTTCAAAGGGCTGAGGGGCAGAGTCAGCTCCCGGTCATGATCACACGATCCCAAAGTTAGAGGAGGGCATAGGCAAAATGGGTAACTTGGGATTCTGGGAAACTTCTCTTTCTTAATCTGAACGGACTTTTCCCAGTGTTTTTTAACACAGTAGCCCCACCAAATGCACAAACACAACCTGAAATCATATACTAAGCCAAGAATAAGAGATAGAAACACAGCACTGCTACCCCACCCTAACTTTGGGGAACAACTGAAAAGATGTGGTGCAAGGGGATGAGCTCCCCTAGGGCATCTCATCGTGGACGTGCCCCCACTCTCTCCTGCACTGGAAGGCCATTAGAGCCTTCCAAAGAGAGTAAAACGGTGGAGCAATGCCTATCATGAGTCGAAGTGAGCGTTTACTTCTTAGTGGTGGAGCAATGCCTATTATGAGTTGAAGTGAGCGTTTACTTCTCAGAGCTCTTGGTGAAGCAATGGCTTTCTTGAGCTGAACTGGCAGCTGCTTCCCTCTCCCCCGGGCACGTCCCCCTATTACTGGTAAAAGACAGATATAGCCTTTTTTAAAAAAGTTCTTCTTGTTGTTTATTCAGCAACACTGCTGCTTTTAATTCTACCCCTCCTTCGTTTATTTATTTATTTATTTATTTATTTATTTATTCCATTTTATATGCATTACTGGCTTATCCTTGGCTCACTTCCTTATGCCCCCAGAAATGTCTGCTGCCTGCCTGCCTGCCTTCCCTCTCTCCTCCCCTGCCCGCCTTGCAGGGATGTTGTGTGTGTCTGGCTTTGACTCAGGGGAGAAGTCCTTCCTGTGCTCAAGTTCCAAATCCATTTTTCAAGTGTGGAAGAACATTCATATAGGTTGATCTCTACTCCCCAATTCATGGCATGTTGGGATTTCCTTTGAAATGGCCCCATTGAGAGGTCTGCAGGTTTAAGCCCCGCCAAAAAACAGGGGATGATGGGACTGCCTTGAGTCTCGGCGTGCGGCGTATGTATCCCTGGATAAGCTGTCATGGTGGTGAGTTTGAGGGGGTTTTTTAACGTGCAAATTGACGGAGCTATGGAAAGGGGTGTGAATGGGGTGCCCAATTTTCAAAAATTCCCCAAAAATCAGGGGATGATGGGATTGCCTTGAAACTTGGCATCCATGTGGACACATGGATAAGCTATCATGGTGCTGAGTTTGAGGTTTCTAACGTGCAAATTGACGGAGCTATGGAAAGGGGTCTGAATGGGGTGCCCGATTTTCAAAAATTCCTCAAAAATCAGGGGATGACGGGATTGGCTTGAAACTTGGCATGCTTGTGTATACCCCCATGAGGTGTCATGGTGCCAAACATGAGGTTTCTAACTTGAACAGAAAAAAAGTTGTTTACTTTTTTAGCTTTCAATTCAACCCTATGGGGGGAAAAAACGGAGCTCCGATCCGGATCCGGAGCTCTGAGCGGAGCGGAGCGGAAGTGGGCGGAGCGGGGGCAGGGTGAAGCAGCCCGCTCCGAAAATTGCAGATCTGCAAGTGAAGCGGAGCGGGGGGTCCGTGCACACCCCTAGTTTTTATGCCGCTGCTTCTCCTGCACATAGCAGGAAATGGTGGCTCATTTTGCAACAGCTTAAGAAAATCAGATTTTCCGGGGGGTGGGGGTGGGTTATGTTGGAAAAAGCAAAAGGGGTTCGAGATGCATGGGAAGCAGATGTCGTCGTCAAAAGGACCTGCGAAAAAACCATGAGTGGGCAGTAATGAGGGTGTAATAAAACGCTTGTCTGATGACGCTCCCAGTAAAGCCCCAATAAAGTAAAAACCTTGAATGAATTCAACAAGTATGTTTTTAGTTTTAATGTTCACGAATTACAGGCCATCAATGGGAACAACCGTTTCTTTTGTGTAAGTAGTGCTTGCTGACTTGTCTGACTCTCAGCCATCTGGGCATCATCTTTCTTGTCCTACAGAGGTGCATCTTTCACTGCCTCTTGAACTTTCATGCTCTTTGATTTCAGTGTGGATGAGCCTGCCTAAGGAATAGAAGTTAAACTACTTGCAGCAACAGGAGAAACCAAAAACATAATAATATTACTGCAACTTAAAAGTGACTACTACAATAAACAATAAATATTGAGCAGAAATTTTATTTAAACTGTGGGTGTAAATCCCCAATTATTCAAAAGACAATAAAGAAACAATTTAAAAAACACAAGTCTGTGCAGTACGAAGTCAGGAGGTAAAACTACTTGACCTACACGTAATTCCTTATTATAGACTTGTGTATTCACTCTTGTGATCACTGGAGGTTTAAACTATCAATATTCAATACCCTCACATACATTAATTTTTGTTTTAAAAACTATTTTCACATTTTACAAGTCATTTACGTAGCAATCCATGCAGCACAGATACATACAGGAACTTTTTATAGCCTCAAAAATAAAAAGCAAGCAACGTCTCTAAAATAAACATGAAAATGATTTATATAACAGACCAAATACACTTTTATCTACAGTAATATCACATACAAAGTTTGGTGGGGGTGGAAGACCCTTGCCTCTCAGCCAAATTGGCCAAATGAAGTAAAATTATAACTGTGGTGTCAACCATAAGTAATATAAAGTACTAGTTATAATAGAAAATAGATATTCAGGTTAATTGGGATTAAAAGTACAAGCAAAACAAACTCAAAATATCCATAATTAAAAATAAGCTCACAAATTAAATCATTCTCATGGAGATATCAAGGGCAAGGGTAACAAATGATCAAAATCTGTACATATCCACAGTCCTGGGGAAAGAATTAAAAGGACAAAGAAGAAAAATGAAACATTAAAACCTGATTTTTTAAAAAATGCAGCCACTAACTCAGCCAGGCTACAATGGAACACCAATAAGAACTTCAATACCAACAGAGTCGCAGACAACAATGCTCGGAAATGGTTGGTTAACATTTATGTAAATGACCAATACTACAGGTGTTGTTCCTAATCGAGCTACAAAATGAATTGCTCTTAAAGAGCACCCACATAAAAGGAAAAGAGAGTAACCACAGTGGTCAGCTTATGTCCATGATTATGAAAATATTGAACCAGAGGCACTTGGGTTCTAATACAGACTTTGTGCTCATTGACTCTCAGCTTGCTAGCTCCAGTTCCTGTATCCATGCAGACCAGCACAAGCTGACAGCTCCGATGTCAGTGGGGCAGTGAATCCGCTCTGGGTTTGAGTCAGAACCAGTCAGAACTCTAAAGGAGCTCTCCAAGGTGCACCTTGGTTCTTACACAGGGACTACGAATCACCATCAAGTCACTGAACATATTCTTCTCTGCGGATTGGACAATAAAACCACCCAAAGAGCTTTTGTTATTGGATGGGTAGGGCTATAGTAATGTAGTAAATAAATAAATAAATAAATAAATAAGATTCCAGCACTTCTCAGCACCATCACAGCACAAAAACATCCATGCCGCAAAATCATGCCACAAAATCATACATGAGTTGTATACATCTTGATGGAGCATTATGATTTTTACATGGGATGCATCAAAAACCACTGCCATCTCTCATATCACATGTAGGGTCATAGGTCACATGTCTCTTGAAGACAAAACACAGAGGAGGGCCTCTGATGATGGCCGTAACTGATGGGCAGGTTCATGTCGCGTCCCAAGCCATTTAACGTATTCAGACGAGAGGTAACTGTTGGGGTTAGGTTTTTACCCACAGAAGGAAAAGGACTCTAAAGAGTTAAAAAGATGTCCTTGGCCAGATTGTCTCTGCCAGGAGAAGTCCAGTATGAAGCAGATTCTTCCCTGGCCTACGTGCGGTACGAGATGTACAAGATGAAGAGACTATTGGTTAATTGGGCCAAGGAGAAAAGTGTATTTAAGAAGTCCATGTTGTATGGCTACTTACTGCTGACATTATCAGACTGCTGATGTTATACTGCTACGTTGTGTTGCTGTACTGTTGGTGAAAGGACTGTATATATGACCATTTATTCTGTAAGTAATTTATTTAGTGTCAGTAAAGCTTCTTACTGACCAAAGACCGTGAGTGCTTCTTTTTGTTCCTAAATTCAAGCTGAAACCATTTCCAGACTCTACGCTGCTGCTATTTGCACTCTGCTATATATATATATTTTTGGGTAAGCAATTACCCCGATAGGTTATGGGCCCAGAGAAAGTCTGGAAGGCATAATTTTTGGTTGCTGGAAAGCTTGAGAGCAAAGGAACGCTGGAGGGAAAGACGGAGTCTAGCTCAGGCAGTTCATCGAGCTCAGACGGGTCTGTATCCAGTGTGAGTCGCGCTCCAGCCCAGCCGGTGAGGATGGCCCAGGTTCAGATGGCATCCAGTATTCCGGTGGAACGGCTGAATGAGAGAAATTACTTAACGTGGTCATTCAAGATGGAAATGTTTTTGAAGCGGGACAGATGTTGGAACGTCGTGAGTGTCCCGAGGCCGGCTGGTCAGACTGCTCAAGAAGCACAAGTGTGGGAAGAGCAGAATGAAAGGGCCAAAGCAAACATTGTTTTGAGTATGGAGGACTCGCAAATTGTCCATATCAACAGAGATGAGACGGCAAGAGACAGCTGGAATGCGCTGAGACAGATTTATGTGCGTGCGTCGGCAAGCACATGGCTGAGCCTCACCAGAGAGCTGTATCGGTTAAAGTTGGAGGAGGCTGGAAGTTTGGCAAATCATCTCCAACAGGTGAGATCTCTATTTGTCCAGTTGCAGGAGGTCGGAATCGTTTTTACGGAAGAGCATAAGTGCTACCTGATTTTGGGGTCGTTGCCTCAAAGCTGGGACATTCTGACAACCAGTCTGGAAAGTATGAAGACTGATGAACTCACTCTTCATTATTTGACGGGTCGTTTGCTCCAAGAAGAGAAACGGCGTCTTTCCAGGAAGGAGGAAAACTGCCAGGAAAGGGTTAAGCAGTCAGCCCTTGGCAGCGGAGAAAGAATGCAGAAAGATAAGAGTTTCCAAGGCAACAGTGTGGAGAGAGCCGCAGTTGCAGTAAGAAAGTGTTATTTTTGTAAACAGCCGGGCCATATCAAACGCTTCTGTAAAAAAAGGAAGAAGGGAGTTACACAGGCTGGAGAGGAGAAGGAATGCTCGAATGCATTTGTCTCAGCCACAGTGAGGTGTAACGAGGCCCAAGAGGTTTGGCTGATTGATTCTGCGTCGTCCAGAACAATTTCTAATAATCCAGAGGCGTTTCGGAAGTTGGAACCAAGCAAGGTGAAGTCAATCACGCTTGCAGATGGACGAACGTCGAGGGTGGAAGGAATTGGCTGTTGCTACGTTCCATGTCTGCAAAAGGAGTGTGAACAGGTTCTGTATGTTCCAGATTTAGATTTTTGTCTCCTTTCTGTCAGTGCTCTAACGTCTGAAGGATACGTTGTTACGTTTCAGAAGGATGAGTGCCAAGTGATTAAGGATGGACAAAATGTGGCACTGGGACATGTTAAAAATGGACTGTTCTACATGGGTGCAGGTAAAGAAAGGGTGGCACAAACTGGTAACGTGCCAGACCATAAAAATTGTGTTCATGAGTTGCACAGGCGTTTAGGTCATGCAAGTTTTAAAGTGTTAAGTCACATGCCTCAAGTGTGTACAGGGTTAAGCTTGCGAAACTGTAAAAATTTCTTGGATTGTTCAATCTGTCATCAGACCAAATCCCGGGTGCAGAACATCTGCAGGAAAAGTGACAGGGTGTCACAAAAGCCTTTTGAATTGGTGTTTATTGACTTGGTAGGGCCATTCACGCCTACACAAGGGGGATCCAGTTACGTGCTTGTAATTCTGGATGATTACACACGCTTTAGTTGGTGTTATTTACTGAAGCGAAAATCAGAAGCTTTTGAAACTTTTAGGGATTGGAAAACTTGGGCGGAAAAGTTCTTTAACAAGCCCATTATTTCTGTGCAGTCGGACCGTGGGGGTGAGTTTGTTTCTGGAGGGTTCTGTGAGTGGTTTAAGAAAACAGGAATCACACACAGGTTAATAGATCCTCAAACTCCTTTTCAAAATGGGTCAATTGAGAGAAGAATTGGAGTACTTCAAATGAAGAAAGATTCTCTCATGGCTGATGCAAACGCTGAGCAAGATTTGTGGGGAGAAGCATTTTTAACTGCAAACTATCTGTGTAATAGAACCTGGAGCAGGGTTACAGGCAGTTCGCCTTACTGTTTACTTTTTGGTTCAAAGCCAGATTTGTCTCACTTGAGAACATGGGGGTCTTGGGCATACGTGCATATCCCAAAGTCCAAAAGGTCTAAAGGTGAAACCAAGTCTGTGAAATTACGTTTTGTGGGTTATTCTGGCATGCAATCCAAATCTTGGCGTTTTTCCCTAAGTCATGGGAAGGTGGTTGTTTCTAGGTCTGCTACTTTTCAGGAGGCAGGTTGGGACAGGATTCAAGGTTCCCAAGTTCTGTTAGAAACCGTGAACAACCAGGAAAAAACAGTAACTCAGGGGTTAACTTCTCAGAGCCCTCACATCTCTGAGAAAAGTGTTTCCACTCCCAAAACTGGAAGGGAGGAGGGAAATGAAAGGGAGGAAGAAATTTCCAGTGTACCTCGTCGTTCACAAAGAAAAAACAAAGGAATTCCACCTTTAAAGTATTCAGGTGAATTCAGTGTTTGTTATGTGAAGTCTGAACCTGAGTGTTACAATGGTGTGTTGAAATTGTCTAAACAAAAGCAAGAAAAGTGTTTTCAGGCAGCGAAAACTGAAAGGGGGTGTTTTCAAACACACGTGTCTGTATGCAAAGGGGCAAGCAAAAGAGTACATGATTGTGGAGCTAGTGGTTCGTCTACTGGTGGCAGGGAGTTCCCAAGACCACATTCAAGAAAACTCAGCCCAAAGCTGCAGGAAGGGTTGAAACTGAAGTCTCTGGGGAAAGTTAGGTGTTACCTTGGTGTAGAGGTAGAAAAGTTTCCAAAGGAAATTACCTAAAAAAGCCAGAAGCAGAAAGTTTTAAAATTGCTGAAAGTTTGCAAGTTGGAAGATTGCAAAGGAATTCAACGCCCCAAAGCACCTAGTTTTTCAACAGTGCTTGGAAGAAGAAGAAAAGAAAAGTTTACATATAAATAAGTCTCTGGGAAAATGTAACACACAGAGAAATGTACACAATGTTGGGATTGTTGTAAATATGTAAAGTTGATTTCTTACAGGTGAAATGTAATGAAATGTAAATTGTATTTTTTTCTGTAGTTAAAAATGAAAGGGTGTTGGGGTTAGGTTTTTACCCACAGAAGGAAAAGGACTCTAAAGAGTTAAAAAGATGTCCTTGGCCAGATTGTCTCTGCCAGGAGAAGTCCAGTATGAAGCAGATTCTTCCCTGGCCTACGTGCGGTACGAGATGTACAAGATGAAGAGACTATTGGTTAATTGGGCCAAGGAGAAAAGTGTATTTAAGAAGTCCATGTTGTATGGCTACTTACTGCTGACATTATCAGACTGCTGATGTTATACTGCTACGTTGTGTTGCTGTACTGTTGGTGAAAGGACTGTATATATGACCATTTATTCTGTAAGTAATTTATTTAGTGTCAGTAAAGCTTCTTACTGACCAAAGACCGTGAGTGCTTCTTTTTGTTCCTAAATTCAAGCTGAAACCATTTCCAGACTCTACGCTGCTGCTATTTGCACTCTGCTATATATATATATTTTTGGGTAAGCAATTACCCCGATAGTAACACAGTTGATGCCACAACTGCATCAACTCCATCTCCATATTTCCCTTGTTGGGTCAAATAGTATGTTTCAAACCACCAGGAGGACCAATTTATCTATTTGAAAATATTTCCCAAACCTGGATCTATTTTGCTAGCCCAACAAGTTCCAGAGTTTCAGGACCTTGACGGAAATAGGCTTCACATCATGAGTAAAAATATACACACTACCTCACAGTGTTCCTTGGGTTAACTCCAGCAATTGTTTTAGGCTTGCCGCCTGCATACACAATGAAGGAATACATTTCTGTGAGAGTGAAAATTCTGAATGATGGTGACAGTGGCCTGGAGGAAGAAATTATGCTGTTATAGAGTATGAAGGATAAATGTGCCTGAATCTTTGAAGATTTAAATTAGGCCTACACAAAGAAAGGAGTGATAAAATGCAGCATGAGTCAGCCCCCCACATGGGTTGCAATCCTGTGAACACGTAGGCACAAGCTTCAAACAGTCAACGAGACAATGGATTTCCCTATCAGCAATTGTTTGTAGATCAATTATTTTTGTGGATCCATTCAAGATAATAGGACTGAGTGTGCAGATTTAAGAACTTTATTTGAAGTGCTGCCAGAAGACCATCCTCTGTTTGAAGGCTGTCCTGTCCACATCTGGTTTAGAGACAAGAAGGGAGAGCAGCAGGAGTCCCGGACAGCAGACTGAACAGGCCACCTAGCCGTAGTCTTCAGAAATGGCTTGTGGGTGTAGTTTAGGTAGGGATGAGCTTCCTGGAGGAGAAGGCTATCAATCACTACTAGTCATGATGACTATGTGCTACCTCCAGTATCAGATGCAGGAAGCCTATATACAACACTTGCTGGGGAACATGGGCAGGAGGGTGGTGTTGGACCTGTGTTGTGCTTGTGGGTCCCTGGTTGACAGTTGTTTGGCCACTGTGTGAAAAGCATGTTGGACTAGCTGGACCTTTGGTCTGATCCATCATGGCTCTTCTTATGTTCCTATGTTCTTAGCTGCTCAACTTGCAGTCTACCTCTGGCCTTGCTCTCCAGTACACTTCAGACCCAGAAGCTCTCACAACAACATTCTTTGTTATTATATACATGAGAGGAGACAAGCCACACATCAGACTTCCATGGCATCAAGGCTGGGTAAAAGAACGGGACTGGGTAAAAGTTGGATCCATGAAATTAAAAAAAAAATCCTAATGATTTCATATGATTTAAAACACCTCCAAACAACAGTCATATCACAGCGCATATCTGCTTCCACTGACTGAACCATAAAAATCAGGAATCTGACACTTGTGGGTATCTTCACAGCATAAAAACATGGATCCAAGGCACAGGTCCTCATGATTTTCACTTGGAAAGCCTCCCAAAACACAATCAATTCCTGGAGCACATTGGCTTCCAAGGACTGAATCATGAAAATCATGGATCCATCACTTGTTGGCATCACCATGGTGAAAAAAACTTGGGCCCGAGGCATGTATTCTCATGGATCCTCATGATTTTTACATGGAAATTCCCCAAACCACCATCATATCACAAAGCACATCCCTCTCTATGGATTTTACAATAAAACCACCCAGAGAGCTTTGGCTATTGGGTGATATAGTACTGTAGTAAATAAATAAATTTCATGGATCTGCCACTTCACAGCACGATCCCAGCACAAAAAAAGCATTCATGGTGTCAAATCATGCATGTGTTTTCCACAACTTCATGGGTCATTATGATTTTTACATGGGATGTGTCCAAAAACCGCTGTCATCTCTCATATCATATGCATGGCCACAGATTAAACCACAAAATTAGACATCCTATCTTTTTTTTTAATGGTTCAGTCTGTTGACACAGTTGCCAGTGATTTAATGGTGGTTAAACAGGGATCCCCTGCAAAGGTCCAGAGGAGGATGATATGCTCTGTTATTTTATTGTGATTTAGGGGGTGTTCCCTTTAAAAATCATATAAAATCATGAGGATCTGTGCCTCGGATCCTGTTTTTGTGCCATGGCAGTGTCTATGAGTGTCTGATCTGTGATTTTTGTGGTTCATTCCATGGAGGCAGATGCATCTTGAGATTTGATCATGGTTTGGGGGTTTTCTGTGTAAAAATCATGAGGATCCAATGAGGATCTGTGGCTTGGATACACATTTTTGCTCTGTGGTGGTGCCAACAAGTGGTGGATCCATGAATTTTCAGTCTATGGAGGCAGATGAACAATATGATTTGGTTGTGGTTTGGGAGATTTTCACTGTGAAAATCATGGGAATCCTTGATGATCCATGCCTTGGATCTATGTTTTTGTGCTGTGGTGGTGCCAACGAGTGGTGGATCCATGGTTTTCATGGTTTAGTCCCTGGAGGCACACGTGCTCAGTAAAGTGATTGTGATTTGGGGGTATTTTGCTTGTAAAAATCATGATTTTTTTTTTAAAAAAAACACCATCCGTATCTCAGATCTACATTTTTGCATGATTTTTATGGTTCAGTATGTGGAGGCAGAAGTATTCTGTGATTTAATGGTGCTTTTGAAGGTTTCCCCTTTTAAAATCATATGAAATCATGGGGATCTATTTTGACTTCATGGATCCAACTTTTATTTTCTTCTACACAAAGAGAGTGGAAGAGATGCCCCACCTAGGCCTCCAGAAAAGAAAGAGACACTGACACTTGCAACTTCTTAAAAATATACAGATATACATGTCACATCTTCTGCGCTATTTGTTTATTTTATTTTACTTGTACCCTGCATTTCTAAAAGGCACTCAAAGCACTGAGATATACTATACATCTGTTTAAATTATAATATATATTTTTTCTAAATATGCTTTGCATATACTAATCATTGTCCTTTGTCCTCTTCTTGGGTAATGCATTTCCTCTCTTTTTTGGGGGGGGGGGGATTTACAAGTGGTTACCCTAGCCTTTTGACTCTAGATGTGTTGGACTACAACTCCCAGTCAGCCAAATGGGTCAGCTGACCTAGACTATTGATACATAATGATTCAGTGAAGCAAGGCTATAATATAAGTTGGAGTGGGAGAGTGTTTGAAAAACAATTCTCACTCTAACAACAAAGTGTTTTATTTCTTAAATTTTAAAGACATTTATCTGATTGTTCATATAAGAAATAAGTAACAGAAGCCCAACACAGAAAGTTCAAATTATACACCATTGAATGTAAATATATAGAAAACTAAGAATGCCATGAATTTTTGACTGGGAAGGGAGACTTGAAATGTGAGCCCCACCTATTCAAAAAATCTGGTCCCATTTCAAGTTTGGTCCAGTCCCAAATGGATTTTGTACATGGCTTCAAACTTCTCTGCTACCCCTTCCCTTTTCTCACCAAGGATCATGGAGCTTCTACCTTTCTAACTGCACACCCCAAGATATCGAGCTTTTCTATATGAGGTTGTTCATTACTAGGGGTGTGCACGGACCCCCCGCTCCGCTTCACTTGCAGATCCGCCATTTTTCGGAGCGGGTCGCTCCGCCCCGCCCCCGCTCCGCCCACTTCCGCTCCGCTCCGCTCGGAGCTCCGGATCGGATCCGGAGCTCCGTTTTTGCCCCCCCATAGGCTTGCATTGAAAGCTAAAAAAGTAAACAACTTTTTTTCCGTTGAAGTTAGAAACCTCACGTTTGGCACCATGACACCTCATGGGCGTATACACACACACGCCAAGTTTCAAGGCAATCCCATCATCCCCTGATTTTTGGCGAATTTTTGAAAATCGGGCACCCCATTCACACCCCTTGGGATAGCTCCGTCAATTTGCATGTTACAAACCTCAAACTCGGCACCAGGGCAGCTTATCCATGTGTCCACATGCACGCCAAGTTGCAAGCAAATCCCATCATCCCCTGATTTTTGGCGCGGCTCTACCCTCTAACGCACCTCCCATAACCCTAATTCACACCCCTTTAGATAGCTCCGTCAATTTGCACGTTAGAAACCTCAAACTCAGCACCATGATAGCTTATCCACGTGTCCACATGCACGCCAAGTTTCAAGGCAATCCCATCATCCCCTGATTTTTGGGGAATTTATGAAAATCGGGCACCCCATTCACACCCCTTGGGATAGCTCCGTCAATTTGCATGTTAGAAACCTCAAACTCGGCACCAGGAGAGCTTATCCATGTGTCCACATGCACGCCAAGTTGCAAGCAAATCCCATCATCCCCTGATTTTTGGCATGGCTTAACTCACCCCAAATTGTCCCATTCTACAACTACGTCAATTTGCACGTTAGAAACCTCAAACTCAGCACCATGATAGCTTATCCACGTGTCCACATGCACGCCAAGTTTCAAGGCAATCCCATCATCCCCTGATTTTTGGGGAATTTATGAAAATCGGGCACCCCATTCACACCCCTTGGGATAGCTCCGTCAATTTGCATGTTAGAAACCTCAAACTCGGCACCAGGAGAGCTTATCCATGTGTCCACATGCACGCCAAGTTGCAAGCAAATCCCATCATCCCCTGATTTTTGGCGCGGCTTAAACTTTTTAACTCACCCCAAATCAAGTCCCATTCTACAACTACGTCAATTTGCACGTTAGAAACCTATCCTTTGGTCCCATGACAGCTTACCCATGTGTCCCCATGGACACCAAGTTTCAAGGCAATCCCATCATCCCCTGATGTTAGGGGAACTTTTGAAATTTGAACACTCCAGTATGTCAGGGATTTAAAGTTGCAATTGCAGACAGCTCAATGGGGCCAGTTCCAAGGCAATCCCAACATGCCACGAGATAACCCTAAATCTTCTGGCACATTTGAAAAAGGGATTATTGAATTTGATAAAGTCTAAGTGAGCGCAGGAAGGACTTCTCCCCTGAGTCAAAGCAAGACACATACACCATCGCTGCAAGGCGGGAAGGGGAGAATTATTATTATTATTATTATTTATTTATATAGCACCATCAATGGAAAGCAGGCAGGCAGCATGCATTGTAGTGCCGCAAGGATGGCTTGAGCACTAACGCATAGCAAACCAACCCATAAGTGGGCGCAAAGTGAGGCAAAGATGGCTGGTTGTTTCTTTCTAAGCCAGCAGTTACGCCTTGAGGGGCACAGAGGAGGACGATTGGGAGCAAACCAGGCACCAGGCGGGCAGAGAGGCAGGCAGAGTAGGCGAGGAGTCAGTCCTGGCAGATGCCCCACCACAGCAGCACCCCGGGGGAGGCGGGCAGGCAGGCAGGCAGGCTGCGGGCATTTCTGGGGGCACAAGGAAGTGATGGCTGGTTTCTAAGCCAGCATTGCAGTTAGTCACGCATTGCAAACGCAAACCATCCCAGCGAGTCGGTCACCGAGGAGGACAGGCTAGCAGAGGGGCAGGCAGAGTGACATGTCATAGATCTAGTATTGGGGAGGAGTCAGTCCCGGCAGATGCCCCAACACAGTAGCACCCTGGGTGGGCATTGGAAAACGCCATCTTGTGGGTCAATACTTCCCCCACCCCATGTCCTGCAGGGTTGCCTGCCTAACCCTTGTGGGGATGGGAGATGGAGAGCTTAGAGTGGCAGTGCCAGCAGCAGCCTTCGGCTTTCCCCTGGAACCAGTCGCCTTGCCCGCCTCTTTCCCCAGCAAGATCGCCTGGTGCTGCCTATGAAGATGCATCTTCATGCTGCTGGTTCCATAATGCCCTGTCGATGAACCCCTGCTTAGGCTGAGTTTGCAGTGGCGACAGACAGCAAAGCGGGGATCCGCTCCCAACTCAAAGTGGTCCCACACGATGCTTGTCTTTCGTTTCTGTGGTGACACCACCAATTGCCCGCCTGAGCTCTCTGGTGTTGCCACAGAAACAGGGGTGTGGGATGAGACTGGGGAGAGAGCCTCGGCCTGCTGCTGCTCCTCCTCAGCCCCCACATCCTGGAGGCCCACCGCCTCCTCCTCCTCCCCCCCCTCCACTGTGCTGAGGACCTCGTCTAGGTCCATCAGCGGGCTCGTGGGCTGAAAGGAGAATGAAGGAGTTGGGGATACTCCTCCTCCTCTAATGGCACTGCTGCCACGTGCCTCTTGCAAACGGGCACTTTTCCCATTCCCACCCTCAAAAAGAGAACGCCGGGCACAAGTTGCAGAAGAGAGTGGCTCTGCCTGCTGCTTGTCCTGCTTCTGTTTTGGAGCAGTCAGCCAAGGAGTTGCCCGTTTGAGTTTCACAGGAGGAGAGGAAGCCCTGCTGGCAGACTGAGCCTTGCTGCTTTCAGCACGCCTGCTTTCTCTTTTCATGATGACTAACAAAATATTAATACTACTAATACTATGTATAAGGTACTACTAAGAATATGTATAAGAAGAATATAATATGTTTAAATGTAGGGAAATGGGACAAGAACAATAAAATATACTACTACTAATATGTATGAGAATATACTACTAAGAATATCTACAAGAATATAATAATATGTTTTAGAATATTACTAATAAATGTAGGGAAATGGGACAAGAAATGGGACAACCACTACTATAAGAAGAACAAAATATGAATACTACTACTAATATGTATGAGAATGTATACTAATAGACTACTAAGACTATGTCAAAGAATATAATAATAATATGTTTAAGAATAGGGAAATGGTGTGCGTATGCTTTCCCCAAAATGCTCAATCTGTGGCTGCCTGTTGAACTTGACAAAAGCAGCCCACTCCGTCGAAGTTACACAGAGAAGAAAAAGAGAATCCAATTTTTTTGGTATATTTGGTATATAGAAGATAGAAGGAAACACAATCAGGATTTAAGAGAGGGGAGGGGGAAAAAGAACCAACCACTACTATAAGAAGAACAAAATATGAATACTAATATAATATGTATGAGAATATATACTAATGGACTATGTGAAAGAATATAATAAAATATGTTTAAGAATATAAATGTAGGGAAATGGGACAAAAAGTGTGTGTATGCTTTCAAAAGAAAGCTTTCACAAAAGCAGAACAGTCAGGCTTTAATACAGGGAAGGGGGGGGCAACCAACCCAACCACACACTCCAAAATTCAAAAATAAAGTTTATATTAAATCAAAGTAAGGGGAAAACACAGGGCAAACTAAGCTACAAGTCAGAAAGAAGCAAACAAACACACACACGCGCCAAACTAAACCTATATTAAATTAATCTATCTCCAAAGCAGGAGCACTAGCTAAGTAAGTGTTCCCTCCACGAACGCCAACCCACAAAGAGACACAAAACAGAAAGTTCTCAGGGTGGGTCTGCCTTAGTCCCCCCTCCAACGCTGGGATTGGAGGAGGATGCTTTCTGAGGAGATGAATTCTCATCAGGATTGGGAGTTGAATGTGCCTGTCATCGCTTCCAAAAAAATAATAATAATAATAAAAAAAAACCCAAACCCCGATTTTTAAAAAAATATTGCACGTGAACCACAGCACGCAGAAAGTTGAGAGTGGTCTCAAAATGACCCCCATCCACGACTCTCTGTGCACAAGAATTTTCAGAACGATAGCTTAAACCCCCCCCCAGTTATCCCCGATTCTTTCCCTCAATGCAATCCTATGGGCGAAAAGCCGAAACGCCGTTTGAGCCCTGCGGTTGACCCGATTTTTAAAAAAATATTGCACGTGAACCACAGCACGCAGAAAGTTGAGAGTGGTCTCAAAATGACCCCCATCCACGACTCTCTGTGCACAAGAATTTTCAGAACGATAGCTTAAACCCCCCCCCAGTTATCCCCGATTCTTTCCCTCAATGCAATCCTATGGGCGAAAAGCCGAAACGCAGTTTGAGCCCCGCGGTTGACCCGATTTTTAAAAAAATATTGCACGTGAACCACAGCACGCAGAGAGGTGAGAGTGGTCTCAAAATGACCCCCATCCACGACTCTCTGTGCACAAGAATTTCCAGAACGATAGCTTCAAAAACAACGTAGTTATGCGCGATTATTTGCCGCAATGCAATCCTATGGCGAAATGTTTTCAAGATGGCGACCGGAGCGCTCCGACTGAACTCGGAGCTCCGAAAAATGGTCGCTTCTCTTCGCCTTGCTTCTAGGGGGTCCGCGGTCCGCTCCTACTCCGCCTCTGGGTAAGGCGGAGCAGGCCAATCCGCTACTGCTTCTACGCTCCTAATCGGAGCGGAGCACATCCCTATTCATTACTGCATCTGCTTTGGTTTCATCACAAAATTGAGATCCAAGCTCTACAGAGTTTTCCCTTTCCTGTTTTCCCACTACATAACCTCTAGTAGAATAGCACTAATACACAAGTACAAGCAGCATTTACAGAAATAATACCCCATTTTCTCCATTCTTCTTTTTTTTAAAAAAAAAAAAACCCTTCAGAAGGTGCCCTGAAAAAAAAACACCAGAAGAAAAACAGAGGTTCACAAAGTTGTTTAAAGAACACATAAACAACTGTGTGTAAGGAATCATAAGTGCACAATGTAGAAAAAGCTCTCAGTGGCAAAAATGTTCTGTACATTATTTGCAACTAGGGAGAAACCATGTATGGGATTAAACTCTCCCTACCAATTACTTATTTCTTCCCTCTTTGCCAAGTAAATTTCCCCCAACCTTTTTTTTTTCCCCTTGGGAAAACCAGGGATAGCTGGCAGTGAGGAAGGGAGAGCCATGCTAGCCTACTGTCTTTCTCAGGCATACTCATCAAATACTTGTGGGGAGTGGGGGGGACCTCATGTTTTGTCAAAACTTTAAGAGGAACACTTGAGAAAAAACCAATTAGTTTAGAGGGCAGACCATAGGAGGCTCTTGTATCTCTAAGTAAAACAAACTAATTGACACTTTGCTGTTCTTTAATTGGATGTCAAATCTGCTTCCTGGGATGCCCAAGTCTCATCTTGCCTAATGGTAGGCCTGGCTGCATGGGTCACAAGTTGAAGTCAGAGCCACCAAAAGAGGGAGGGGGGGGGGATAGAATATTTCCTCTGATCCGAGGATTTGCCCTTGCGGTGCTTGGCAGGGGAAACACTGTCAAACATCTAGAGTATGTGCATTTGATATTGTACTGATATGGGTGGAAACTAAACTGTTACATTTTAATATTTACCTACTTTTTTTCCTAGCCACAATGACGGGGTGGGGGTGGGGGCTGTGGAAAATCAGAATAAAGGCAAACAAATATATTACCACTCCAACGGAGGTAGTCAGGATTAATTAGTTACTTATTAGTCTCAAACTGATTCAAAGAAAGAACTTATTATAAATCCCATGGTATGAATATATTGAAATTAATCTCTCCCTTCAGGATTACTTTTGCATTATGTCTTTGAGATAAGCACCTTGTATACATGCAGTTCCCATAAGCCCTTCTAAAATCTCCCTGTACTCAGGAAAATAACAGCATCATATTCTTGCGAGGTCAAAAGCCTAACATCCGTTCAGTTTCAATGGCTGTGTTAAAAAGTTATTATGAGAGAGAAAAGATACACAGAACCTTTCTAAAGGGCTATTCTTGTTTTGGCCCACAGACTACATAGTTGCACTCATGACCCAGGAGGGCTCAGGTTGTAGAAATATCATTAGCAATAAAAATTAAAGTATTCTCTAGCAATCTGCTAAATGGAGGGAGGAGTAGAATATTGAGAGTACACATCATATTTATTACACCTCTATGCCCAGTTACTTTTCTCTATTGACTTCTTTTTTAAAGTAGTACTGTTCAAAAGACTCAACCAGGGATAACAGGAAGTTTAATTTACTTATGATTCCTCTTTTCCCATTTCTGTTGGGGAAGTGAGATGTGCAGATATTCCCTTCTCCCTGGTGAGATCCATGAGATCTGGCATCTACTGAGGATCACTTTAAAATCTCCCATGCACTTGCCAAACACAAAATTGCACAAGCATAGTGATGCTGTTGCACCAGGAATAGGCTTGGCTAATAGATCCCTCACTCTGGCAGGGCTCTGCTGAGAAAACAGGAAGCGTGCCATGGGGCAGTGTCCAGGTCTGCCGCTGTGCTTCTACTGTTTCTGTTGTGTTGGCAGGACCCATCACTGGAACTTCCTAAAACAATCTCAAAATGAGCCAAAATCCTCCGTTCCAGAAATAAAAATTCCAGTTTGTTTCCAGTTGCTTTTGGAACTGCCAGCTTCGCATTGCACTACCAGTAGGTCCAACTGATATGTGGGCAGCGTTGGCTCCTCCTGTCATCAGTCAAAATCCTGTGATACCTTGGGAGTTGCTTCCACTGTTGGTAATGGCATAACATTACACCTAGAAAAATAGCAGTCGTAAGGGAAAGGACTTCCACTGGAGTCCATGAAGCATCTCTGACAACAAACATTGGGTAACATAGAATTCTGGCAGCAAGGATGAGGTGTTCAGCACAACAACACACATAAGCAAGGAAGGCCTCACCAGGAAAGGGGATCCCATACTCAAAGCAGGATATCTGAACAGTGGTGCAGCTAGGTAGCTTTAGAGCCCAGACTGAATGGTTTTACAAGGCCCTTTAGATGGCCATGTGCATTGCTTCAGCTGCAAAGCACACAAATATCATTTCTCATCTCACCCCCACAACTCCCATTTTATGCTTTACACTAGGGTGACCATATGGAAAGGAGGACAGGGCTCCTGCATCTTTAACAGTTGCATAGAAAAGGGAATTTCAGCAGGTGTCATTTGTATATATGGAGAACCTGGTGAAATTCCCTCTTCACAACCACAGTTAAAGGTGCAGGAACTATACTAGAGTGACCAGATTTAAAGGAGGGCAGGGCACCTGCAGCTTTAACTGTTGTGATGAAGAGGAAATGTCACCAGGTTCTCCATATATACAAATGACACCTGCTGAAATTCCCTTTTCTATGCAACTGTTAAAGATACAGGAGGCCTGTCCTCCTTTTCATATGGTCACCCTACTTTACACAGCTTCTGCATTCCTGATATATTGCAGCTTTTTCACAGAGCCATATACAGTGTCTAGTAGGGATGTGCTCCGCTTCTCCTCGGAGCGGAGAATCAGGAGCGAATTGTCCTGATCTGCCTTGCCCAAAGGCGGAGTAGAAGCGAACCAGGGTCCTGGAGAAGCATGGCGAAGAGAAGCAGCCATAGGCGAAGCGCTTCTCTTTTAGCGTAGTGATCCACCTGCCATTTTGGACAATTTCGCCCATAGGATTGCATTGCAGAAAAGATTAGGGGATAATTGTGTTGTTTTTAAAGCTACCTTTCTGAAATTTCGTGTGCTTAGAGAGTCGTGGCTGGGGGTCATTTTGAGCCTACTCTCAGCACTCTGCATGGTGCGGTTTGCTTGCTATAATTTTCTAAATAATAGGGTAAAAAAAGCAGGAGAGGTACCTTTTTGAAGTACTGAGAGGCAAATTCAACTCCCAGTCATGATCACTTGTTGAAGCATCCTCCAATCCCAAAGTTGGAGGGGGGGATAGGCAAAACGAGATACTAATGGGAAACTTTTCTTTCTTAGTTTCTTTAACCTCTAAGGCATCACCCCTAACCCCAATCCACACCCCTTTCGATATCTCCGTCAATTTTCACGTTAGAAACGTCAAATTAGGCACCATGACACCTCATGCACGTATACACATGCATGCCAAGCCTCAAGCAAATCCAACCTCGGCCTGTCCTCTTCTGTGGCCGCCTCGCAGGGATGGTTTGTGTCTGTCTTGCTTCGTCTCAGGGGACAAGTCCTTCCTGCGCTCACTTAGACTTTTTGAAGTTCCAAATCAATTTTTCAAGTGTGGAAGAAGATTCATATTTAGGGTTATCTACTCCCCAATTCATGGCTTGTTGGGATTTCCTATGAAATGGCCCCATTGAGCTGTCTGCAGCTTTAAATCCCTGAGATACTGGGGTGTCCGATTTTCAAAAATGTGAATTGGGGATGTGAATTGGGGTTAGGGGTGCTGCGTTAGGGTTAGGGTTATGTGAATTGGGGTTCAAAAGGGATGTGAATTGGGGTTAGGGGTGCTGCGTTAGAGGTCAAAGCCCCCCTCAAAATCAGGGGATGATGGAATTTGCTTGAAACTTGCCATGAATGTGGATTGCCTGCTTCCAAGATTTTATCTGTAAAAATGTCAGAGAAAAGTCCATGTCTGAAAATGGGGTGTCTGATTTTCAAAAATTCCTCCAAAATCAGGGGAGGTTTGGATTTGCTTGAGGCTTGGCATGCATGTGTATACATGCATGAGGAGTCATGATGCCTAACTTGAGGTTTCTAACGTGAAAATTGATGGAGATATCGAAAGGAGTGTGAATTGGGGTTAGGGGTACTGTGTTAGAGGTTAAAGCCCCCCAAAAAATCAGGGGATGATGGAATTTGCTTGAAACTTGCCATGAATGTGGATGTGCCTGCTTCCAAGTTTTTATCTGTCAAAATGTCGGAGAAATGGGGGGGTCCGATTTTCAAAAATTCCCCCAAAATCAGGGGAGGCTTGGATTTGCATGAGGCTTGGCATGAAGGTGTATACGTGCATGAGGTGTCATGGTGCCGAATATGAGGTTTCTAACATTAACAGAAAAAAAGTTGTAGGCTTTTTTGGATTTCAATGCAAGCCTATGGGGGAGGGGGGAAAGCGGAGCTCCGATCCGGATCCGGATCTTCGCAGTGAACTGGAGCGGACTATAGGCAGATCGGAGTGGAATGGAGCGGACCCGATCTGGAAGTTGTGGATCTGGAAGTTGCGGATCTGGAAGAGAAGCGGATCAGGGGGTCCATGCACACCCCTAGTGTCTAGTAGCATATGCATACATACTTAGTAGAGTAATTGGCAACCATTATGAAGTTAAAGTTGACTCACACACACCCCGGCTGGTCAGCCTTGAGATGTACAGATCATGCACTCAGAGGTTCATCAAATGAGCATTTTATTGCGAGTGTGCGTGTGTTCTTTAGATGACATTGTCCGTCCCCCACGTGCATCCTGCTACTTCCGCTCATTTTTCCATCACAAAATAGACCCCTTTTAATCCAACCAAAAAACCCGAATGTGCTGTGACCTCCTGCTGTATGCAGGAAAAGTGGCGCAATAAAAATGGCCCCTGAATGGGCAATGTGGTCTTTGTTTACTTCTGGGAAGAAAGAGGAAGTAATGTGGGACAAAAGTGGGACTGGAAAAGCAACAGTAAGGAAACACAATTTTCCCCATGTGATGACAGTCTCAGTCCATTTTTGGGTCACTCTACAAATCACTCAAAGACTCATGGCCACAGATTAACTCACTTTCCCCTTCAAATACTTTACATTGGGTGAGTGAGTATTGTCTCAACGGTGGTATCTCTGTATGATATTCCCCTGGGCTGGTGTATACAGTTTATTGATGGAAAGTGAATACAGATAATAAAAGCAAAAAACTTGACATTGCAGCTGTCCCGGTCCCCTTGACACAGCAGGCATTGTCCTGAGGGCTGTATTTTCTGAGCAAGTGCCACACCTTCCCCTTCTCAAATAAGAACAGGCAGCAAGCCAATGCATCCAGGATTTTATAGGCAGAGGCGACGTTATGTGAAGCATGAGGAAGCTCCTGCATGAGGCAGCAGGGAGTGGTAAGAGTGGTGAATCTGTGCCACCCCTCTCATGCCCCTATCCCTACCAGGAGGGCTCATCAGGTCATCCTGGGCAAGGCAACCTCAGCACAGCAAGGCAAAGGTTAACATCCCTTTCTGATGCTGTTCTTCACCACGCTTGTGCCAGGGCCAGCCTTACCATTAAGTGGAAGGAAATGGGCGCAGCACCTCCCACTCCCTACCCTGCTGGCAAGCTGGCTTAAGCCCTCATCCCATGTGCCTGTTTCTCTCGAATTATCCCCTGTACTGTAAAGCTGTCATTGTTGTTGTTGTTATTGTTAGCTAAATCACACCCCAGGCGGCAGCGCTCCTAAGATCCTTTGCATACCAGGAAAAGGGTTTAAGGGGGGAAACGTAAAAAAATCATAAAAAATCAACGGATGACCCAATCCATTTCAAATTTGGTATGCTTAAAGCTCTCCTTAATATCTATTACTGTGCCAATTTTTATGCCTTTATCTTTAAAATGTACGCAGATGTAAGCATTTGTTTAAACATATAAAATCCTGCTCCTGCGCCCCCAGTGGCCGCTTGGAAAACAACAAATGATTCGCTCCTAAACAGGTAGCAAAATAGATCGGGTCTTTTGGCTTTAAAGCACAATTGAAGCAGGATGCATGGGATTACTTCACAGTCAAGGCAGATTATAAGATGGAAAACTTCGGAGTCCTTTGCACGCAATTCACAGGGATTGCACAATATAACCCTGGTGTGATGAAGCTCTACTTTCCATAGCAGGGATACACCCACACACACATCCCTCTTTTCACCAAGGGGATAAAAAGAGGGGCTTAATTTCTTGGCAGGAAAGAAAGTTTCTCACACCAGAGAAGAGCAGTCTAATCAAAGAGAAAGTACAAAGTGTACTTTCTGAGCATTATCTGCAGGGTATTCATAGCAAGAAACAGGGATCTTTCTTATTTTGTACACAGGTATGTGAACCAACTCTAACTTCATAATGGTTGCCAACTACTCTACTAAGTAAGTATACATAGGGTACTAGAAACTGTGCATGGCTCTGTGAAAAGTTCATGCCTGAGACCTTGCCACTCTCTTTCATGAAAATCACTATGATTGGATGGCTACATCATATGTAGCCATCACAAGGGAAGCAAAAGAAGAGATGGCAGCAACAATTTTGAAATGTTTGCCTTCTATTTTTAAATATCATTGCTCTGCTGCAATGAGCCATGCAGTTTTATTAGAGGAGTCAATGTAAATCTACTGCATGTTTCCAGGCCAGCCCCCTGGCTTCTGAAAACTGTATGAATTTTTCCAAACCCAGCTCCAAAATGGTGGAATCCTCACTTCTGCAGGCTGCAAAAGTTGGGAAGTATTTTTGGCTCAATGCTAGACTTCTTGTAATGCCCCCTGGAACTGGAACTCTGAACTGGAATTCTGGAATTCATGCCTGAGAGCTGCTTGGAAATTCAACATGCAAGCCTGGGATGAAGATAGGGGTTTAGATCTAGGTATGGAACAACAACCACATAACAATAGCAATAAATGATTGAGCTCATTGACCACACAGAGGAGATACTCACTCCCCAATCAAAAGGCTTCTTGGTTGGGTGACCTAGTTCCATGGTTCAGAGCAACCAATTAGAGTCCCATCAATAAGAGTCTAACATTACGTTCTGTGAATGCAGTCCAGCTAAATGTTAGTAGCCATGCATTCCAAGCTTGAGAAAAATAACTTCTAGGGGAAATGGCATTTGATTTGCAGTCAAGCTGAGGATTATGCACTGTGTTTTCTGAACCAGGGGCTCTTCCATACGTCGTACTGAGGCCACTTCTATGCGACCCCAGTGCGACGTGAAAGCGATCGTGTAACTTGCCTTTGGAAGAGCCGAGGAAGAGGCGTCCTTGCCGCTCTGCCACCCACAGACCTCCTCGCTGGCTGGGACAGAGAGCTCGGGGGAAGAAGGCGGGGTGGAGAGCTTCTTCCGCTCTCCACCCCGCCTTCTTCAGCCGAGCTCTCCTCGCCTGCCGGCGAGAAGGTCTGTGGATGGCGGAGCGGCAAGGACGCCTCTTCCTCGGCTCTTCCAAAGGCAAGTTACACGATCGCTTTCACGTCGCACTGGGGGCGCATAGAAGCAGCCTCAGTACGACGTATGGAAGAGCCCCTGGTTATTTGGAATTTCAGCAACGTTTCTACTCACCACCCTCTCTAAACCAAAATTCTCTAGAATCTTGGGTAAAAGCCATGGCAATTAAAATGGCATAAAAGTTAAAACCTAAATAAGTTTGTATTGTAAATGACCCTGTGCCTTTCCCTTTAAAGAGTTTGTCTCCCAGTCTCTCTCTCCCTCTCCCTCTCTTGGATGAATAAATTATATTATGGTTCAAGAGTTCTTCACTGTGCAAAATTAACTAAGCAGGTGTAAATTGAATGAAACTTTAACAGACTCGAAAGGGGTTCCCAGCAGCATCTGGCCTCTGGCTTGCTTCAGTCTGGCTACCAGCCAGCCATGAAACTAGGCAGCTGTAGCTGCTGTTGTGGATGGCTTCCTCATGGCAGTTGGCAGAGGTGAGACAATATTTCTGAATTTACGTGACCTACCTGTCAACATTGATACTTGGCCATTGAGATATTCTGGTAGGAGCTGACAGCCTCACACTGAGGTGGCTCTTTTTTCTTCTCCCTTACAATTCCACCCAATGTGAAAGCTCTATTTGGCTGTTTCCCCTGTGTAGCCTTTTAAAACAGTTAACCAGGGAAATATCTCTTGGCGTGTTCCACGTCATTCAGCAATTTAAAGATCCCACCCTGCCTGACCAAAATAAGAAAGAGAAGTAGCAACTATCATCAAAAAAAGTAGTGCCCTAATATGTCTTATTTTGAATAGCTGCTGGTTTTCTGATGGAAAATACTTAAAGTATAAATGAAACACAGTGGCATACAAATAGCCATTTTGACATATGACTTGCATTTGTAAGTAGAATTTAAATATGAATTATTGATATGCAAGTGATTCAAGCATGGAATCTTTGGCCTTAGCTAAACTGGGCGAAATCCTGGGGTGATCCCTGGGATCATCCCTGTGCATCCACGTGACACACAGGGGATCCTGGGATCAGGGAGGGATGATCCCTCCCTTGCCCCGGGATCTCACCTTCACCTTTGAGCCTGCTTTTTCTGCAGTCACGGGATGATCCTGAGACTGTGGAATGTGTGGGCGGGCATCACGGGTTGTCCCAGTTCCTGGGGGGGGGGAGGGGAAATTAAGTTTAATTTTTTTTAAAAAAACTGCCTTTCTGCGCACTAGCATTCATGCGCCCTTCTTCTTTAAGAATTTTTTTTAAATGGCGGCTGCGATGCCCTCATTCTCCAACATTGTTATGCACCGTGTGCAAACAGAGCATACGACTATCGCGAGATCTTCATCCCTCCATCTTGCTAGACCACTAGGTGTAGCTGAGGCCTTTGAGCCCAGAGTTTGAGATTTAACTGACATAATCTGGCTCTTTGCGATAGGAGCTCAAGTAAATGTTTATGTCTTGGAATTCAGATTTTCTTATTATAAAACCAGGGTTAATTATAATTGTAACTTTATACTAGTGCAAGCCTATGCATCCCTATTCAGAAGTAGAAGTGCATAGGATTGCAGCTTAAATAAAAAAATAAATTGTGCTTTCCCAGTTTCATTTAAAGCTTTAATGGAATCAGTAATGTGAGCTGTGCTGTTATGAAAATATATTTGTTAGCTTATATTCCTATAATAGCACAATATATTTGAAAGATGTAAGTAATGAATCTTCTTTTGAAAAAAATAACACATTTTATTTTATTTATTTAAAAGATTTATAAGCTTCCTTTTAAGCAAAACACATTTGGGGCCTCCCTCGTGAAGAATAACAGCCTATACGGAATGTCGTCATTGACAGATTGACCATTCTGTTCAATAAGCTTTAACCATGGTTACAGGGGATTGTGGGATTTGCAAAAGTGACTGCTGAGGGGAACACTGAGAAGATTCTAAGATTCATTTGCATTGGAACACAGGAACGTACGTAGCTATGTAATAATGAGTCAGACCATTGGTCCATCTATTGTCAACACTTAATTGCAGCTGCAGGATTCCTGCAGGAATCTGGGGATTGAAACTGGCACCTTCTGCAAGTAAAGCAGGTGCTCTGCTACTGAGCTACAGCCCCTCCATCCTTTCTCACATTGTGCATGGGGATTTCTAGGTCCAGCAGACCAAGCCTCACACACTATGGGCACACCCAAAATATGCCCCAGAGGATTCTGCAATTGATAGCAATTTTATGGCAGATACCCAGGAACAATTTCCTTGAAGGTGGAAAATTTGAAATACATTGAGTTACAAAACCAGGCCCATTTAGGGATACTTATTTAAGAATTTGCCAACTTGGAGAGTGTGCCCACCCTTCTCCATATGCCAGAATTGGTATATGCCAAAACACCAAGTGTGAGATCAATCCTGGGTGTCCCAACTCCCTTTTCCTCTTTGCAAGGATATTTCCTCTTATATAATTATTTTGCAAATAAGTGATATTTAGTTCTCTGTAGATTTCAGTTGGCTTTGGACTCACTTCCTTCTTTTGAAACCATTGAACACTGATTGGAACCAAACTTTCAATTTTATATTTTATTTTATTTTAGGAGCAGCAATATAATGCTTATTGCAACTTGTCTATCTAACTTCCTTCCCTTTGTTAGTGTGCTGTGCATTGACCAAGGGGCATTCATTATGGAGACCCCTTTGAAATAACTTCCTGCAAAACCCAGCTCTTACAATTTGCCTCTTTGGACTTTGAAGGTGTTTTTCTTTTGCGCCTATGTTTTTTCCCCCTCAGCTCAGTAAGAGATTCAGCTTGAACTGCTGCCTGCGTGCTCTAATTATTTCATGCTTAATTTCTTAGGCACATGCTGCAAAATCACAATGATTTGGAAAACTGTCCTGAAGTCTCTAAGGCTCTAACACCATTTTTCATTTTAACTTTAAACACACACACATTTATTCAAGGAATGATAATCTTTCAGGCAAATATGCCACACCTTCTCCTTTGGTTCAAAAAAGAATTCAGAGAAGAAGAAGAAGAAGAAGAAGAAGAAGAAGAAGAAGAAGAAGAAGAAGAAGAAGAAGAAGAAGAAGACTCTAAATTCCTCTCCTTTAAAAAGCCGGCCTTTTGTTCTCCACATGCAAGCACTTTTGCCAGAAAAGTGGTGGGAAAACTGGCCAAATTGGATGCATCTCCATTAATGAGTCTGTTCTGTCAGCTGAACTCTTTCAGCGGAGCTCACGATTTCAACCATTAACTTCCTTCAGTTTGAGGGAGGGTGAAAAGATGAGAAAAGAAACACCAAGGTGAAAATTAATAGTAGAATTCAAGCTCCCTAAAACTGTGAAAAGATGAGACAGTAATTGGGGACTCAATGCCATATCACTCCCTTCTAATTTTAACCAAATTAACTCTTCCAAACCTGCTTCATGAATTATTCTCCAGTTTAAATTTATACTGAAGAACCATTTGGTGGTTTGCTTTAGTTGTTCTCTGCTTTTGGGGATACAGTGGATTAAGGCCCATGACCAGATGAGGTGACAGAGCACTGAGGTACTACTTCAGAATGCAGGTGGTAATGCTATTTCTTAGGACTGTGCACCCCCTACCCAAACCGCTTCGGAACTTGATCCAGACCTTCCAGATCGGGTCGATCCAAACCTCCCCCGATCTGATTGGAACTGGATCCTGGAACTGGATCCCCGCCTCCCCACTTACTTGCCTCCATGGCGGATGGCAGAGGCAGGTAAGTGGGGAAGGGGGGACAAAATGGGGGCCGAATAAGCCCCTCCCCCTTATCTGGCTCTGCCACCTGACAAACTGCGGTGGACAGCAGAGCCAGGTAAGCCCGCCCCACTTACCTGGCTTCATTGCGGTCCGGGCGGCAGCTTCAACTGTTTGGCCTATTTCTGGCCTGAAGCCTGAGCTGCAGTTGAAGCTGCCACCCAGACCACAACAGATCCAAATAAGCCCCCTCTCCCCTCCCCCCTCCCCTGGCTCTGCTGCCGTTGCCACATGGACTGTGGTGGCGGCACTGCCGCCAGGTAAGCCCCCTCCCCCTCACTTACCTGGCTCCATTGTGGTCTGGGCGATGGTCTGGGCAGTGGACCATTCTGAACCACTTTGAGCCAATCCAGACCTCCCCCGATCCACTCCGGAACCGGGCTTCAGAGGTCCGGATCGGCCCGCTCCACTTCGGCTCCGTGGATCCGTAATGGAGCAGAGCACACCCCTACTATTTCTGAATGTGAGATATGAACTACAATTAGAAATGTAGCAGAACTTGGAAAAGTCTGTGCTAGGGCATTTCTCTACTGCTTGTTAGGTTTTTACTTGCAGAGCTTTTATTAAATGTGTGGAGAACTGAAAGATGATATTCCCCATCTACAGCTTGAGGTGGTTCCCGTAGAGGCTGGTGACTCTGATGCCAGTGGGACTCTGAATCCACTTTGGCTTTCAGTTAGAACCAGTCCTAATTCTGAAGGAATGCTGAAGGTGGTCCTGACTGAAACCTGAATCACTGACAGTGCAGCCACAAGCCTCCACTGGGGATCTGTCCGATTTTCGCCCCCACCTCCCACTCCTTGCACCTGAGGCAGAAAGCACTGCAGCTGCTTCCTCACCTGGGCTCAGAGCCCCGACCTCGAATGAGGATGAAGAAGAAGAAGGAGGAGGAGGAGGAGGAGGAGGAGGAGGAGGAGGAGGAGGAGGAGGCACCAAGGACCCAGAGCATTCTGAACCCTTTTGAATCCTGTTCCCACTTTTGTCACTGTGACTTCATTAGACATGCTCAAAAGTGCATCTAGTGAATAACAGCAGAAAGGAGGACAGAGAGGTGGAGATCACCTACATCACTCCTTCTGCTCTGGCAGGCATCTACTTGCAGAGCATAGGAATTTTGGAGCACTACGACATCAGAGTTTTCCCTGGATATCTTTAGGGATTGCTCTGTTAAAAAACAAAATGCCATGCAGAACAAAGCAGATCTCTACTATCACCAAGCCAAACTGCCATCACGCCCATTTCCCATATATATGTATGTATATGTGTGTGTGTGTGTATACACACACACCACTCTGTCTGCTGCCATTGGGAGGCTCTTCTCCTAGGTGTCCTGCTGGGCCAATGAACACAGGAAGTGAAGTGAGGACTTGTATAATAATGAACACACCACTTATTTAGAGAGCTTGTAGCAATATTGAAAGACTGGCATATAAGATGCAGTGAGTTTGCCACCAGAAGAAATGGTGAGGAGACAGGTGTGAAGACATATGACTTGACAATAACCAGAGAGTGAATGAGAATTTGTTGTCAAGTATGAAGGAAACTGTAGGTGCACATCTTGATAAAGATTATTCCAATTGTACTTCCAAATTAAAAAAACATAGCAACTGGAGAACCGAACTAGGGCAGAGCAATAAAAGTCAGGCCAGTCCTATCATTTGGCAGAGTGAGGTGGCCACCTCAAGCAACAGACATTGGGTGTCCTAAAGTAAAAACCAATTGTTAGTTATTTAATTTATTATTGCATTTTTACTGCCAAAGGTCCTTGAGGGATTTTTTAAAATGTTTTTATTTTTGCTTCATGTGCCAAAATAAGTTGGTTGGATATGGGTACTATGAACCTTGACTTAGTGAAGGGAGGGTATTTACTGTTCTGCCTCAGGCAGTAAAATGTCATGGGCTGGCCCTGATCAAAGCCACCATTAATATTGAGTTAAGGAGAGAGGTAGAAAGGTATTTTTGAAAAACACTCTGGCCATTCAAAACCTGTATATTAATTTATTTTGAAACAGAAATATTTCTTTAAAATGATAATTAAAAGCCACTAATCCATTACTAACCCCAGTCTGCTCTTAGATAACTGTTATAGGCTTCTTGCATGAATTGACCGGGGGGGGGGGCATTAAGTGGGTGGTGTATTTTAAAAATAATAATCTGCAGTTTAAGCTTCTTGTGTATGCCCGTACGAGAAAGTTTGCAAAATAATTAGGAAACCTTCCTTCTCTTGCTAGCTGGCAGGTGCTAATTGTTTATTTTCAACTAAACTGCTAGAATTCTTGAAAGGCCAAAAATAAACATAAAAATCTAAAACTCTGACACTCTTTAGAAAAAGTGAAGCAGAAATAGCAGCTGCCATTTCAGCAAATATCTATGTTGCAGCAGAGAAAATGCAGGAAGTTAATAGAGCTTTTGTTGAGTTGCACATTTATAGCGCAGAGAAATGCGACTTCCATACATCTTTCTGCTTATAGTCGTGTGAAGCAGGAAATTGCTGAACGTGCCTTTGAAAACTTTCCACATCCTCTATCAGCTCAGAAGCACATCTCTTCCCACATTTTGAGTTAGGATGGCAAGTGTCTTGGTCAATATGGAGGGTTATCAGAAAGGATAGTTTTCTGTCTGAAGGTGTTGTGTTCTATTTTTGAAGGCCTGCCCAGACCAAATCTGGTTTAAAGACAAAGAGCTATAAGAAAGAAGCCAGCGGAGCAGGGGCCTCCCACTCTGAGCACTTGGCCAGCAGACTGAGCAAACACATGGGTCACTTGGGGCTCATCTACCCCTAAGGGTGTAGCGGGAGGGAGGGGGGAGGATCACGGACTTACCTGCTTCCACGATCCTCCCCCAGCTTCTATACGGACACACAATGTTCTGGAAGGGAAGAAGGATGTTGTGGGCATAAATTTTTTTTCTGGAAGAGGAGCCCAGTCGTGTAGCCCCAATGTGGGAAAAAAGATAAGCCTTTAAAAAAATCCCTCTGTGGCCATGCCCCTCTCACTATCCCAGGGATGGTGAAATTGCTGCCACTCACCCACCCTAAAGGACACGGAGCCCACCCTGAACAGCTCCATGCCCAGTTTGAAAGCAGGAGGAGGCGGGAAGAAGCCAGGATAGGCATCCCCCACCCCGTGGAGCTTAGGATCTTGCCAAAACTATGGGAAAAATCGGGATAACCGAGGTCTCCGTTATCCCAGAGAAAGTCTCTGCCTGTCCCTGGTTGCTCCCGGGATCCCCTGTGCATCATGTGGATATACAGGGATGCTCCTGAGCTGATCTTGGGATAACTGCATTGTGTAGACATACCCTTGGTTGCAGTCTCCCCACTATGGTGAAATGTATTGTATTTCTATTTGAATGATAGCAATTATTTCTACATTTACATCTATGGATAGAAATTATTATATGTATTTTTATGGAAATATATGCCCTCTTTTTGGGTGGGGTTGCATTTCGTCTTTTGGGGGAAATGTGTATGTTTAATAAGGATCATCTACTTCTCTGTAACTGATAAGCAGACACAGAAGTAGTGTTCAAGGCAGGAATTCTCATCATTAATACAGAGGCTCTTTATTGCTTTTAATTCCATTGCTGTGTCTTAGAATGAGGATGATTATTGATCTCTGCTGCCCTCATGCCTTCAAGGGCTTTCAGAAAACACAAAGTGTGACTTCTGATTGCGAGAACACAAATGACACTATTGATTGCAAAATGTATCTGTGCCTTTATAGTGCTATCCATGATGCACCTTGAATGCAGATAGTAAAGCTAACATGCAGGTATGTGGAAAAGTATATGAAATGTATATCCTTCTTTGTTGCTTAACTTGGATAAAATCCTGGAATGCCTTTCTGTCGTTCAATACTGGGCAGGCGATGGAGAAATTTGAACAGTTAATAAGTGAAACACATTTGTTGAAGAAACAGAGCTTATCTCTTTGTCTTCTCAATGAATCCTTTGCTGCACACACTTGATCCTTTTTGAAACAAGGAACTGAAACGCAATTGTTGATGTTTTAATGAGGAAGAATGGCTAGAACTAGGATTGGAACTGTCGATGTTGCTCAGCTAGTAGTAACATCTGCTCTTTTCTCTCTTGTTGTAGTTTAGAAGCTGAAGGTTCAACAAAACATAATGGCATCTTATGGACATCCTCCTACACTGCAAACAAAACATCTTAACTGCATTGTGGAAAAAGTTAAAAATTGATATTTAACTCTGATGAGAAGGGTGAGTGGGAAATATTGGGTTGATTGGAATAACATTTGAAATGTTCAATCTGGTCCTATTGACGGACCTGACTCAATGGCCCTGCTGCTCTCATCTAGGATGCCCTGTCCAAATGTTGCCTATCTGCATAAACTCCGATGTCCATTGGCTGAAATTGCATGGTAGATTTCCCTATTTTTATCCAGGAATCTACCATGTGATTCCTGCCTACGTGCATAGGATTTTATGTACTGCGCTACAATTGGACAGGCCGTCTCTGTATGGATGATTGGCACTGGAAAAGCAGCTATGAAATGCTGGATTGATCCTTTCAAATATTGTCCTAACCAGTACCTATAAATTTTATACGGAAACTAGTGAATGCCCCCATGTTTGCATAAATTGGAATTCATTTGGCATTAGCTCTTAGTCTGATACAGCGAAGGCTTCAAGCAAAGTTACACAGCTATCCAAATTAGACACATTGTGCCTAGGCCATCTGAGTGAAGCCATGTCCACCATGGTACAACCCTAAATCCCCTGAGTGAGGGGTCTGTGGGGAGAGGCGGCTGTGTAACTCTGTCCTTCAGAGTACTGGCTTCAAACTGTCAACTACAAATTTATGCACTGGTAAGGGAAGTCTGCCGTCTAGTGAGTAAAGATGGTATGGCAGGCTTCAAACACAGACTCATGAAAATTCATTACAATTCATTAATGCTTTTTAAGAACCAAGTAACCTCATGGTGCACACCTCTGGGGTTGTCTTAGTATGGATGACACTTTTCAGGTGCCTTGGTTTCACAGTCTTCGTGCTATGGCACAGACAGACTTCTTTTTATATAAGAATATGATAGTGTGGGGCTTATTACTCAAGAACTACCAGACCAATTTTGCTCATTTTTTTTTTTTTAAAAAATTAAGAGTGTCGATGTGCAGAAAAAATTGATTTTTTTTTTTTAAAAAATTCAAAACTTGAGCTTTAATAGCCTGAGGCAGTCAGGGAACTACAGTTCCACATAGCTCTGCACTGTGCAGCTGTGCAGGAAGAAAAACACAGAGATGGAGGGAAGGCCTTGGGCTTTGTGAGCTGAGCCTGTTCTGGCAGTGTCTATATTGGCAGCAGGGAGGCAGGACTTCAAATAGAAGACAGTCCTCTGGCAGAGGATTGTCCTCCATGCAAGAGGACACATAGCCACCCTACAGTGTTGATGGCCCCAGGGAGAGGTTTCATCTCTCTAATGAATGCAATGTGCCAAGGGTTAAAGATGGCTTCTCTGCCAAAGGGTGGCTACATATGGCTATATGCCAGATTTGCATTCCTTAATGGTGGACATCAGACAAAGGGAAAAGCTTTCAACCAATAGAGCATTGAATGTAACTTATGACTCGTTGAGATTGTGCACCTTAACTTGAAAATTGAACGTAACTTAATTTGCTAATCCAGAACTGACCAATAGAAGGGTTAGAAAGAGACTAACACCCTTTTGTAGTCAGGACCTATATATACTGTGAGATTCCTTTGTTCTGGGTTCCACCATCTTGTGGAACCGGAGAGCACCCCCATACTGCAGTATCGGAAGTAAATGGATTAAGTGTATTCTCCAGCCTCGTGTGTTTGATTGGCTATTAACGCGCCGGGGAAGCGGGCCTTTAAATCCCTGGTTAAGGGACAACAGTGTGAAGCCAACTAAAGCAAGCAGAGGGCTCCAGTTTGGTGCTGGCTTCAGACCTGAGGACGTTTGGGTTTTTCAGCTCTTTCTCCAGCAGGACATTCTTCTCTGCTGCCAGTTTTGAGAGTAGACTTCACAGTGAGGTGAGGACATGACTCTCCTTTGTGTCACAGAAGGGCAGCACCACTTTATTAGTTTTAATTCATAGACTGCCATTTTGGTTGGAGATATAGAATCCCCCCAAACAGGGGCCTTCCCTGCATCAGTTAGTTAGGACTGGAAGGCCACAGCTAGACCTAAGGTTTATCCTGGGATCATCCAGGGTTCGCCCCTGCCTGAGCACTGGATCCCCTGTGTGTCACCTAGATGAACAGGTTTGACCCCTGGAGGATCCAGGGATAAACCTTAGGTCTAGCTATGGCCGAACTGAAGTAATTACCACCAGTATAGATTGGCCTACACGCAGGACACACGTTGAATCATTTACAATATTGGTATTGTATCAAAGAAATATTCTTGATGCAAATGTGACCTTGAGTTTTTTTTGTTTTTGTTTTTTGTTTTAACACACACCCTGAAAACGTTTTTACAAATCCTTGGTTAATAACTTCCTGGCATAATTCATCATTAAGAGTTTTTTTCCCTGTCATTTTGTTGCTTTTAAAATCAGTGCTGCTTGTTTAGGATGCCATCTGCAGGCGAAAAGACACATTTCACTACTTTTTATTATCAACTCAAGGAGACAAATTTCAGTGCACAATGTCCTTAAACGGAACTTAATGGCTTATTTATATGGACTGGCATTTGCTACTTTCTCTGCAAAACCAGAAATAGTTTCTTTGTGCAACTTTGAAAGGTGACATGAAATTGCACATTTAATACAGATACTGCAATTTGAAATTCTAAAGCTACTTCTTGAAAAGAGAATGCTATCTTTATAAGGCAAAATAGAGGGGAGGGTGTTAATTTAAACAGAGGTTCCTCTGGACACGTCAGATGCTAAGTAATCAAAGATAGGGTGACCATATTTTGGAAACCAAAATGGAGGACAACATAGCCGCCCCATGTGGGGGTGCCCACCAACATGTCCAGCCCCCCAAGGGGGCGTGCTCACCAGCATGTCCAGCCCCCAAAGGGGTGTGCCCACCCAAAATGGCCTTGTTCACAGGTCTGATTTCACAGCACACAATTAAGACAAACCTGTGCTACATAACATCCTAATGTTAAAATCACTGGAATAAAGTATACGTGAGACATTCAATGTATCTGAAATTAACTTCACTCATTCCTACTTCTGTAGCTTTTGCTGTACGTTGAAGCTTTTGCTATACTCTGTGCTCAGCTACACCAAGCAGGGTATTCTACTATGAAAGCGGTATATAAAAGGCAGGAGCCACACTATTACTTTATAGAGGTATTAAACTGCACTGCAGGATCTACACTACTGCTTTATAGTGGTACTGAAGTGCACTGACAACTGTTGGGGCCCATGACACATCTACACCAAGCAGGATATAACACTATGAAAGTAGTATGAAAGTGGTATATGGTATGTGTCATGGGCCCCAACAGTTGTCAGTACACTTCAATACTGCTATAAAGCAGTAGTGCTTCTGACTTTTCTATACCGCTTTCAAAGTGGAATATCCTGCTTCGTGTAGATGAGTCCTGTGTGTGATACAGTCTTCCCTTCCCTCAAATATCTTTTCTGACTGCAAATCCTTCACTGGATGACCATAGTCTAACCTTTCCTAACATTTAACACTGTTTCCCTATCACCTTACTGCATACTGCTACCACTGAACAAATGAAGCAGTTGACAAGTATACAACAACCAAACAACCAAGCATTCAGAAAGAGTATAAACTACTATTAGCCTGCAAACGTTAGCCATGGAACAAAATGGATTTAAGCTTGTCTTAGCTTGTTTCAACTTCAACCAGACATAACAGTCAAAAACAACCGAGAAAAACACACCTACATTAAAATTGCAATACCTAATGACAAAAATGTTGCAGAAAAGAAAAATATACACCACTGGATATGGAAGTTAAAGTATTATGGCAACAGGGAAAACTTACAATTATTTGTTAGTCACATCAGTCACCAGCATGACATCGTGGTTGTTTTTACAGAAAACCTTCAAAAATTAGGCCTGCCAAAATACATGCACGCCAACATCCAGAAAGCAGTCATACTTAAAACATGTTCAATGGTCAGGACGTTTCTGAATCAGTAAAAGACAACATGACTTGGCAAAGCCCATCATGTTCATCTAGAAAAACCACTACAAGCAAGAAAAGACAGATAGATGATGTATGGTCTGAAATAGATAGAGGGGGGAGGGGAATAACTGTCCTTTGGTTCCTAAACGGCACCCAAATCAGTGCAGGTTGCATTCTCTACTTAGATGCAACTGCAGCTCATTGTATTTGCTGTAGGCAAGTAGCATATTGAGAGTAGGCATGTGCTCCGCTCTGATTAGAAGCGCAGAAGCAGGAGCGAATTGGCCTGCTCCGCCTTGCCCAGAGGCGGAGTAGAAGTGGACCGCGGACCCGTAGAAGCAAGGCGAAGAGAAGCGGCCATTTTCGGAGCGCTCCGGTTTCCCCGGTCTGATCCGATCACCATCTTGAAACATTTCGCCCATAGGATTGCATTGCGGAAAAGAAAGGGGGATAACTGTGTTGCTTTTGAAGCTATCTTTCTGAAAATTCTTGTGCTTGGAGAGTCGTGGATGGGGTCATTTTGAGACTACACTCAGCTCTCTGCGTGGTGCGGGTCGCGCACTAGAATTTTTTAAAAACCGGCGGGAAATACCTTTTTCGAAGGGCTGAGGGGCAGAGTCAACTCCCGGTCATGATCACATGATCCCAAAGTTGGAGGAGGGGATAGGCAAAACGGGTAACTTGGGATTCTGGGAACTTCTCTTTCTTAGTCTGAACGGACTTTTCCCAGTGTTTTTTAAAACAGTAGCCCCACCAAATGCACAAACACAACCTGTGAAATCATATACTAAGCCAATAATAAGAGATAGAAACACAGCACTGCTACCCACCCTAACTTTGGGGAACAACTGAAAAGATGTGGTGCAAGGGGATGAGCTCCCCTAGGGCATCCCATGTGGACGTGCCCTCAGTCTGTCCTGTACTTGGAAGGCCATCAGAGCCTTCCAAAGAGAGTAACCCGGTGGAGCAAAGCCTATCATGAGTTGAAGTGAGAGTTCTATTTCTCAGAGCTCTCGTGGTGGAGCAATGGCTTTCATGAGTTGAACTGACAGCCTTGCTTCTTAAAAGACTGGTTACTAGGACCAGTCAAATTGGCAGCTGCTTCCCCCTCCCCTGGGCATGTCCCCCTATTGCTGGTAAAAGACAGGTATATCCTTTTTTAAAAAGTTCTTCTTGTTGTTTATTCAGCAACACTGTTGCTTTTAATTCCACCCCTCCTTCGTTTATTTATTTATTTATTTATTCCATTTTACATGCATTACTGGCTATCCTTGGCTCACTTCCTTATGCCCCCAGAAATGTCTGCTGCCTGCCTGCCTTCCCTCTCTCCTCCCCTGCCCGCCTCACAGGGATGTTGTGTGTGTCTGGCTTTGACTCAGGGGAGAAGTCCTTCCTGCGTTCACTTGGAGTTTTGGAAGTTCCAAATCCATTTTTCAAGTGTGGAAGAAGATTCATATTAGGTTGATGATCTCTACTCCCCAATTCATTGCATGTTGGGATTTCCTTTGAAATGGCCCCATTGAGATGTCTGCAGGTTTAAGCCCCGCCAAAAAACAGGGGATGATGGGACTGCCTTGAGTCTGTGTGTGTGTGTGTGTGTCCCTGGATAAGCTATCATGGTGCCGAGTTTGAGGTTTCTAATGTGCAAATTGACTGAGCTATCGAAAGGGGTGTGAATGGGGTGTTGGATTTTCATAAATTCCCCAAAAATCAGGGGATGATGGGACTGCCTTGAGTCTTGGTGTGCATCTGTATCCCTGGATAAGCTATCATGGTGGCGAGTTTGAGATTTTTTACGTGCAAATTGACGGACCTATCGAAAGGGGTGTGAATGCGGTGCCCGATTTTCACAAATTCCCCAAAAATCAGGAGATGATGGGATTGGCTTGAAACTTGGTATGCGTGTGTATACCTCCATGAGGTGTCATGGTGCCAAACTTGAGGTTTCTAACTTTCACAGAAAAAAAGTTGTATACTTTTTTAGCTTAATGAAAGCCTATGGGGGGGGAAACGGAGCTCCGATCCAGATCCGGAGCTCCGCAGCGGAGCGAAGCAGCCCGATCCGAAAATCACAGATTTGGAAGTGAAGCGGAGCGGGGGGTCCGTGCACACCCCTAATTGAGAGGCACTCCATGCCAACACCTGATTGCATGGATATCTCTATTCCTCAAAAATAGAGAGGACAGTTTCAGTCTGTGGCAGCCAGGGTGGCCATGTGTCCTGTTTTACAATGGACTGCTCTCAATTTGAAGGCATCCTCTATTTGAAGGGCTGTCCTATCCAATTCCAGGTTCAAGAACGGTTGGCTACCAAGAGTTAGCACTTGAAGAGTCAGGCACACAGGCTACCTGGTCACAGGTTCCCACACTATGGTGAGAAGTAGTACATTTCTGCTTAAATTATAATTGTTTCTAAATGTGTATCCATATATATAAATCAGCATATGCAAATTTAATGCAAATCACCACCCTCTTTTGTCCTTTTTTTGGTGTGTGTGTGATTTCCTCTGTTTTTGGTGATTTCCACTTTTTGGGGAATTTTTAAGTGGTCATCCTAGTGGCAGGATGGCTAAAAGTCAGAACAAGTTCATGAAATCTATGGCTTCTCTGCTCTGAGATAATCATGTGAGGAGGCCCAGAAAAAGAATAACAGTGATTTGTTTTCTTCACATTGGTGAACTTCTTTGGGCTGTATTTATGTCTGGCTTTCATTTGCATAAAGACTGATCACAAAAAAGTAATCTTAAACTCTTTGAAGCATAAGAGTTTGATGAAGCAGTTAATTTACAACTCACTAAAGCAGTATTGGCTTTGACTAATATGTCTGCAAAGCAGATATATAATTTTTTCTTCTTTTAGCATGTGCGTTTGAAAAATGTATGCAAACATTCTTCAATCAATAGAGGAAGAATGTGTACATTTCAAAGATGTGCACAATTGATGTGTACATTTGGGGGGAAATGCACCAAAATACTTTTTCGTTAAAAAAAATAACAAAGTTTGCAATCTGATATGGACTTGAGTCAGAACGAGCATTGAGATGAAATTCAGAGAACTTTGGGAGCTTGTGTCTTGCTGAGTCACACATCCCTAATTTTAGCAGGATTCTCTGACTAAAATGCCCTCCAAAGGGGCATGCAAATTTAAAAGACACAATGTACAACCAAACAAAGATAAAAGCAACATACAAAAACAACGATTAAACAGCCAGCACACCAGCTACCTAAAAATAAAGCAAAGTTTAAACATGAATCCAGTCAGCCACTGTGAAACACCTTCTCATCATCTTACCTGCCATTTTAACTGGGGGAAAGTCAGGGTCCCTGCTCCAACTTCCATTCCCAAAGATCATCTGTATGGGTGAATAGAGATGTACTTCCTGATCTCTAAATTAGGCTTCCTGTCATGCCTCCCCCTGTCCTGTGGTCTTGATTTAGAATCAGACATTGAGGGGGCTGATTTAAGACATGCTCAGGCTGTGTTATCAAACCTTCTATCAGCCTTCCTCTATGCCACCTGGGGGACGCTCAGAATTGCAGCACAACTCATCTGGAGACCCCCAGGTTGGAGAAGGCTGCCTTAGGTGTCCTCTTTAGCTTTCTCCTATCCATCTGACTTAGATTCTAAGCCTGCTGCACTGCAACGGTGCCACTCTACGTAGTTGCTTACACAATGCCAGCATGAAATAATAGTTTCAGAGCAAGTTATTGAACTCATTTAGTAATCAGGAGGGATGCTGAAGAAGTTCAGTCTCTTTGAACTGACCTGATTCACACCTCCCAGACTAATGTGCAATTCAGAATGTAATTATCCTTCAAATTTCACACCCCTCCAAGTTTTGCAGTGCTATTCTCATATCAAAAGATGCACCAGAATACATTAACATATGCATTTTAGAAATATGTTTAGGAAAATGTACCGTTAGATACAAATCAACTGCATATTGTGAGAAAATATGTTGAAAACTTTACATTTAAATATATATATATATTTACAAATTTGTGTGCATTTTTTTTTACAAAATTACACATTAATGCAGAAACAGGATGGAACTGAGTTATGAAATAAGATATGTGAAACTGACCTGGATTAGAAACAGACTTATGTGTCCATCTGTACTACTAGGTCAGCCCTTACAGTGATAATTCGTAGTACATAGGTTATCCACAAGATGGCTTTATTTGACGTTGGAGTGGGGAACAAGTGGCTAGCTGCAGGAAAAAGCAGATATATGTTGGTATTTGACTTTTGTGAGTTCCTAGATTAGAGGAAGACAAAATTTCTGATTTCCTAATAGGAGGCACTTCCTTAATGGCTCCCTAAAAAACACAGGGTAGTTGATACTATCTGCCACAGGATGATGGGCGTTAGCAGAGGAGGAAAATATGCTTTATCCAGTGGAGGCTGGTGGGTGTGATTTCAGTGGGACTGTGAGTCCATTCTGGGTTTCAGTCAGAATCAGCCACAATTCTAAAGGAACTATCCAAGAAGATAAAACCATTTTGGGGTTAGGATCCAGCACCTTGGCTAGATCCTTTAGAATTCTACTTGGTTCTGAGTGAAAACCAGAATGGATTCATAGTTTCACTGAAATTGGAGCCCAACTGAAATTGGAGCCACCAACCTCCATTGACTTTACCGGAGCAAAAGCTCCTCAAATAATACAGAATACCTGTTGTTTAATAGGCTACTAGATTAGGGTGACCATATGAAAAGGAGGACAGGGCTCCTGTATCTTTAACCATTGTGTAGAAAAGGGAATTTCAGCAGGTGTCATTTGTATGCAAGCAGCACCTGGTGAAATTCCCTCTTCCTCACAAAGCTGCAGGAACCCTGCCCGTTTTTGTATCTGGTCACTCTAGTATGGTCACCCTATACTAAAAGTGTTTTTTTTTAAAGCTTTAAATGTAACATTGTTAAATGTTCCTTTAAGTTCTACCAATTTTGTCTAAATGACTGACATTTATACTTTGCTTAATGTGAAAGTAATTTTTTCCTAAAGTTTTTAAAACTTGATTTTGTTCTGACTTTATACTGTTAGTTTTACCCTACCCAGTGCCTGTTTACCCTACCCTGTGCCTGTTTGCATTCTCTTCCCCTCCTTATTGTTTCATTATGATTTTATTAGAATGTAAGCCTATGCGGCAGGGTCTTTGCTATTTACTGTTTTACTCTGTACAGCACCATGTACATTGATGGTGCTATTTAAATTATTATTATTATTATTATTATTATTATTATTAATAATAATAATAATAATAATAATAATAATAATAATAATTTCATTTGTATGAGCCTGTGTTCAACCATTTCTACAAGACTGTTTGCAATTTCCTTCCCTCTGGATCAATCTCTAAGCATTTATAGTTTATAAACTGTGCACAAAGCAACCCCTTACTGGTGGGGTACATGCAGCTCTACAGTGCAAAGCAAGCTGTATGATTGGGTTCAATGGAAAGGGCTTGCAGCATCCAAATGCAAGAATGGGCATCAGAGATTCTCAAGCCTCCATAGGGAATGGCTAGCTTTGGGCTCCAATGTGGAACAGCTTGTGTTCTAGCCATTAGGACTTACTTTCCAGTGAGGAACTATAACAGCCATGGAGTTTTGCAACCTCTTTTCATACTGTGATGCTACTGTAGATACTTTCCTGTGCAGTCTATCACTGGCACTTGTGCAAAAGTCGGCAAATCAGCACAACTGTGCTGCTTGCTCTGCTCATTCTTCTGTGGATCTAACCCATTTTGCTTTCCCAAAATGATGTTTCAAAGTCCTGTCAAAACCTCATGCTGGGTCCTACTAATTTGAAAGATGTTGTTCTGAGTCAAGAAGTAGGGTAGTTTTTGTGGCTCAAAATTTGAAATAATTTAATCCAGATTATGTATGGTAGGTGATGGGGGTAAAGGTTGAACAAGCCTTTCCATGACCTGTCACCATCGGATTTAGCACGGACCCAAGCCCAAGACAAAAAGGACTCAACAATTGTGAGGTAGAAGACTTTATTAAGACTAAGCATAGGGTAAATACATGGGAAGAATAACTAATAGTAACTTGAAGCATGCATTGCATAAAAACCCAGAAACAGATAAAACAATAAAACCTTAGCTGCAACTACTTACTCTTAAGCAGGGCCTTGCCCACCCCCCACCCCACCCCTCCACATTGTTGCATAAACTGGACGCTCAGGATTCGTCCCCTTGGAAGGGTCCCCAATTTCTCTCTAAGAAGGGAACCAGAGGTTGAGGCAGGGTACAAACAAGAGCTCAGGTTTATTATTCAGCTGAATAAGGACAGCCCTCTGGCTTCTGCCAAGAGGAGAGCTGACAACGTACAGACAATTTCACAGAACTTTTATACAGAATATTTTGCTGAACCCCCAAACTTGTGGTTACTGATTTACTGGTTAAGCAACTAGCTTGCGCCAGTCCCGTATCTTTGACATTTGCAGCTTCAACAGAAAACGTGCCTACGTGCTTAACTTCAGCACCAAATTCCTGTTACATACTAAAACGTTACAAAGTTTTATTTGGGCAAGCAGGGTACAGAGTACAAACTGATTATCAGCTGAGTACAAAGAAAGAAATGGCTAACTTGAGATACTTTTGCTAATACAGGGATTTTCTAACAACATCCTTTGGCAAAGACAAGACCAGGAGTTTGGGGCAGGTCCCGAACTATATACTTTTTCTCCTGTTTCATCTCTGCCTCCCCCTCCCTCCTTCCTTAGCTTCAGCCTATTACCTTTGTTTAACACCTCCCTTGGTCTCTGAGATGACTGATGTCCTTAATGCAGATAAGAAGCGGCTTCCTGGTTTTGAGGCCTTCCTATCTGTCTTTCCTCCCCCTTCCAGGTGGTCCGGCCAAGGCTCTTTGTTATTTAGAATTTTGTACATAGTGATACCAAGCTAAAACTACCATTTCCCAACTTTATCACCCATTTGTCCTCTACCCAGCACAGTCTATCTGCTCTCCTTCACAGCAGGAAATCCCTTTAACAACAGTGCAAATTGAGAAAGGTATGTCACAGAAAAACAACACCGAATGACCAAATATTGTGATGTTCTGAAGGTTTCCATATCATTGGCTAGCAGGACAATGTCCGCTGTTTAACTCATTGAGTTGTAGCCAATAGTAATCTAACTCAGGTCCATTCATTTCAATGGGTGTACTCTAAGCAGGACTAATATTGTATACACCTCAGGTGTCCATTACAGAAGGCCTTTATAGGCTCATGCACTGAAGAAAGTGGATGTGTTGAGAGGGGATTAAGGGAAAACCTTGTCTGATTAAGGAAATTTATATCTTGACTTTCCAACAAATTCCTAGGACAACAATAAATACCAGCCAACAATAAATTCATGCAATGGACATAGATCATGGAGCTATGATCAACCACAATTTCCATGCACTAATCCAGCTCATGTCTCCTTGACTTTATTGAGATATGTCTCCCCCTCACCTTTTGTAGTGTTCACTGAAAAACATCAACAAATGGATGTGCCATGCCAAATTTGAATTGACCTTGAAAGCCCACCTTGCTATGTCTCTCTTGATGGCCAATGTGAATTGCTTCTGTAAGACTCACAAAAATCACATCTTTCTCTGGAGACATGAATCCAGGTATTGAAATCGAAAATAGACATAAATTGTTCAAAACCAGAAATGCAGGCTGTGAAAATGGCAGAAATGTGTGTGTGAGTATGTGTCTCTTTATCCATAATCTAATTTTGCATATATACTTTCATTTTTTCCAGTGTATAATTCATTTTTATGTCTATCTGTGAAATGCAAAAGAACCAAAATGTGATAAAATATATTGAGCTCACAATGAATGCTGTCAACCACTTCTGTAAACCACAGGAAGATCTCATTTTAGCAGTTTTTATTGCACTTTTATTGGTCAACAACCAGAAGAAAAATAATTGAGAGATAAATTAGGTTTCCTTTTGGCTTTTATTTTCTCACTTTAATTCATGAAGGCTCATTATTCAAGATTCTCTGGTGTGTGTGTGTGTGTGTGATGTATATAGATACATTTCATTATCACCCAGAATAATTACTTACTAGTTTACCTCTTGACACTTTTTAAATGGATTTATTTTGCTTTTGCAGTACTTTGTCTTTCTTGCTTGAACAGAGCTGTAACTACGGGGGGTGGGGTGGGGGTGGCTATTCGATTGTCTATAGATCTATTATCTAATCCTTTCAATTTTCCCTGAGACTAGGTTTGCCACATTTTTTCTGCAAGAAAAATAAAGTTATCTTTAACTATGGCATGGCAGGCAGAAATTCAACAGGTGAAGTTTTCTCCATTACTAACTATTTCATTCATTGCATCTTGATGTTATAATTTCAGCATGCTATGCTGCTGATAAAGTTACAGGATCAGTGTCAAAAGAGAAAAAAGGTGGTAACTCAAACTGAGATGGACATCTGAGATTGTTTGATATTCTGGGGGAGAAAATTTGATTTTATAAAATCCAAAGACTTGAGGTAAGGACTGTTTGAAGCCTTTTTCAAACCAAGGAAACTAAACATGCTTGGGTGGGTTGAGATTCCGTGATGAGTAGAGAACATAAAGTTCTTTACCAGTTTTATCCAACAAAACATTTTTCGAGTTCTCTAAACCTCCCATCTCCATTTTTTAAAAAAACATAGTGAAAGTAAGGTGGTAAAATAGTTTAGGGCTCCTAATGATTATCATATGGGAATGACTATTAAAACTAAAGCCCTAATAACAATTCTCTGACAGGTGGAGACACTAAGTAATATCAATCAGTTCTCCTCTTCAAAATATGAAATATTCATTCTATAAATTTATTTATTCTCTATATAAAGTTTGTTAACCACTCAAAAGCTGTGAAATGCATGGAGCAAGAGAGTGCATGGTGTCCTCTGCACAAAGGGCCTGTTGTTGTCAACCATTTTTGAAAGGAAGAACAAATGGGGATGTTCAGCAGATATGAGGAGAAGAGGAGAGGGTTGAATGCTGGATTAAGGACAAGATTAAGGACTGGCTTTGCAGATCGCTTCCATCCAGGTACTGTTTTTGTCATATAAAGGCAAAAGGGTGTAACAGGCATTACCGACAGCATATGTGTCTTTTGTCATACGTTTCTTAGTAACTTATCTTTAGGGTCCTTTCAGCAAATGGAAGGCTCACTGGTCTTAGCTAACTTATAAAACATTCACTAGCAGCTTAATAGAATCTCACAGTAGGGACTTAATTCATGAAGCAGAATTGTTTTTCCTCTATCGATGGTCTATCTGAGGGTCATTTAGCACAATAATAATGGCTCTCGTTAACCACATGAGGCTGGTCATATTAAAAGGGTACCATTAAATTTAGTGTACGTTTCCTCAGTGAATGTGGAAATCCATTTACATACCCAGTTTCTGGAAAACTGTTCATAATGAAGGGATTTATTCTTTGGTTCTTCAGAGATGCAAGTTTGTTTGTTTAAAATGTTTGGAATTGGAGGATGGGGTGAAGCATGTATACCAATTAGGGATGGGTGTGGTAAGAACCCTCAAATTGAGCTCTCTGTCTAGGAACGTGTCTAGCCACCGGAACCAAATAACAAATAGACACGGGGTAAGATCAAAGCCTTGGCTTTATTTCCGTAGCAAAAAGACTGCCTGCCTCAAATTCAGGAGCTGCAGCCCTGAATGCTTCTCGTCCAGGACTTTTATACTGTGTGGCAAACAAGTTACATATTTGGTTATACAGTGTGCATGCTTGGGTAAATTTCCACAGTTGCTATGGTCTAACATTGCAGCCACTGCCCTTAGCAGAAACCCATTGTGTATTGTCTGTTGACTAAGCAAGCCGGGTCTTTCCAGATAACGTGCTTACCTCTTGACCTCAACTGTATATGTGGTCTCTTCACCTAGGCTGCATGTTTGCCTTACTACTTGTCTTCTGATAGAGAACAGTTAATTATTAGTTAACTATTATTTATATCATGGGTGAGAATTTTGTTCCTGTTCAGTTTTGATAGGAATTTACCAAAATTCCCAAAGTTTTCCATTTTCAGGACAGAAAGAACTTAAGATTCCAAAATTGTGAATGTGGGAGAAAATGTAATAGATTCACACACACACACACACACCGGGCCCAGGGCTTTGAATGCTTTGGTCTTAAAAGTGTGGGTTTGAATCCCTGTGTACTCAACCATGCTAGTACTTTGTTAAGGTTAGCAATCATAAGTCTAATACCTGATTTCCATGGAAGCTGTGAAAATGAATTATTCAAGGTGCTTTACAATCATCCATTGAAGTAAACCTTGGAGAACCATAAAGTTTCATGAAAATTATATAATAATTAGAATTCTATGACACTATACATTCCGTTTCAAAGCTCATAGTGTTGGTAGCTTGCAAGTCTTACAACAGCGGCTGTTTCTACACCTGCCTTTCCCCCCAGCATTGTCCCAGGATCATCCCTGTGCATCCAAATGACACACAGGAGATTGCGGGAGCAGGCAGGGACGATCCTTCCATTTGCCTGGGATAACCCTTACGTGTACAAAGGGCCTGTGTCACAGCAGAAATATATATGTCTCATTTGGAAAATAAATGGAAGGTAATAGGTTTCCATGTTTGGCTCCTGGATGAGAATAAACTATATTAAATAATAGTCACAGTGACAAATTTGGAAGAATTATAACCTAAGATTTTGGAACCAGCTTGTTTTTCTCCTCCTCAGGTTGTTTTCCGTCTCTCTTCCCTCTCAAGCTTATCAGTTTACTAGCCTATATCTAACAACTTCTGAAAAGATTCATTATATTATAGAAATTGAACTCATCTGGTCCCTGAAGCTAATCCACACTTCACTCTGCCATATTTTCAATCCTAGTTGAGTGTGTGTGTGTGTGTGTGTGTGTGTGTGTGTGCCTGCCTGTATTCACCTCACATTTTCATTCACCTAATGTGAATGGTTATACATTTTAACCACTCTTATTGGTTACCCAGTGTGGGTGATGACCTTAGGTACACTTACTTGGGAGTTGAACACGTACGCTCAATGAGATTTAGTTGATGTTAGACTATTAGAGGATTGCACTGCTCAGCTTGTTTCATGTGAAGCCAGTCCACCTTATTTCTGTGGGGTGAGGACTTACATCCAAGTAAATATCCCTAGGATTGCAGCGTAAAACATGTTAACATGTTGATATTTGTCCTAAAGTATATTTAGGGCAGAATTCTCAGAACTCTATGTTAATTGCTCTTTTTTTCTTTGTACTTTAACCCTCCTTACTCAATAAACAAAATTTTAATTTTAATTTTGAAGTGGTTGAGAAGTAACCAGTCTTATATTCAGTGATCTTGGGTTCAGATATCGTACTGTCAGCATGAAGTGCAATGATCATACTTATTAATAAAATAGTATAAATTGAACACATCCTCATCAAAGTGTTATCCTAATGTGGAAATCCCAGATTTTTGATTCAAGAATGTTAACCATTGAAATTAGACCTTAGCAAGATTTGCAAGAGTCAGTTCAGATATTATGAAATGTTGTTTTATTGGAGTCTTCGCAATTGTGACACTACAGCTTTCAATATTATAGTTACCATTGAAATCCCGTTTACGCTTACATTTCCTTTACTGAAAGAGTCCAGTCTGCGCAGATAAAGTGGTACTACTCTAAAATGACATGAAAATAAATAATAAAAAATATAATTTGTTATTCCCTGCCAAGCAAGGTAAATTGAGAAGAGAAATGGTTATTGTTGGAAGATCCAGCACTATTTAAATCACATTAGTAGGACTAATTATTTATTATTTTAGAAGTGCAAATGGTTACACCAGTAATGACAGATTTAGTAGTGGAAGTTATATCATTAAACAGTTATACAATTATCCAAAGATTCTATCAGTGCAAGGAGTACTTCTATGGGAGAAGGTTCCATCTGTCAGAGGATGCTCCTTCCGTTAGAAGAAGGAACCTTTGAAGCTAATGTGGTGTAGTGGCTAGAGTGTTGGACTGGGAGTTGGGAGATCTGAGTCCCCACTCAGCTATAAAATCTCACTGGGTGACTTTGGGCCAGTCAGATATTCTCAGCCCAACCTACATCATAGGGTTGCTGTTGTGAGGATAAAATAGAGAGGAGGAGGATTTTGTACACCACCTTCGGTTCCTTAAAGAGGAGAAAGGGCAGGATATAAATATCATCATCATCATCATCATCATCATCATTATCATCATCATCATCATCATCCAACCCTTATATGGAGTATCATGGGCACCAGAACTCTGTGGAACTTTGGATCTGGACATTAGTGCCGATTCAGTCTCTGACATTTGAGGTCATTGGTCTTCCACTGGTGAGCCATACCCCAACCTTAGGTGAGTCACACTACATCCATTTTCTTTGATGTTGTTGCTATTGTTCTGCTTTTTAAAAGATAGATGGAGATTAACAGAATCTCCATGTCAATGAGTAGCTCTAACAGTTGTGTAGAAGAAGTGACTTCAACAGCTATAGTTTTTTTCACCCCTGCGTAACAAAACAAACCTGCTGAAATTAATTCTGCACACCTCAGGACTTTGTGAGATCTGCTGTGCCTTGTTTCTGGTCATCCTACTGAGAAAAGAAGAAAGATGGACATATGAGATAAATAATATAAACTGGGTCACACATTGCATCAGCATGAAAGGTGGATTCTGAGCCCAATAAGTTTGAAGATCATTTGACTCTGGTACAACTTTTTCTACCTCTGGTGGAAAAAGGGGAGATGATGCTTACATGAAGTAGCACAAGATCCCTGAATGAAAGACAACATACATGGTTAGAATATGCAACAGTAATTCTTCTCATTCTTTCAAATTGAAGTTTTAAAATTGCCATAATTTGTAAAGCTGTAAAATTATTACCATAATTTTTTGGATTTCTTTTCTTTTTGTAGGTTTTTTTAATTCCTACAAAATGAAAAACAAAAGCAAAATAATGCTGGATTAAAATCATAACTTTCTTTCTTAAAGGCATTTGAATGACCTTCAAACTCAGCTGGTTTGGGGCTTGAATATGCTGATGAAATCATTTTGCTTGCAAGATGTTTTGTTTTGTAATGAAACTCTAAACGGCTAACCATGCTGAACAGATGATGTTTTCCTCTTTGTACCTTAATATTCATTAATGCATTCTGTTAACCAAAGTTCAAGTATGAATATAGATGAACAATAGGATTTACAGGATGCTCATGTGATAATCTCCATTAGATCTTGATCTTATTCTTTCCACCCCCAAAAAAACATGTTGACCTTTACTTTGTACTGTTGTTGGAAAGAGAAAGCAATATCTAACCATTGACTGTTATAAACATTAAAGCACTTTGATTCTCTGCTCATTACTAGCCATCTTACTAAAAAATATTTTAAATTATGCAATATTTTTCCAAATGCTATTCACACTGAATAATATCTCATGATTTTCTATTGTATAAACCCACTGAAATAAGTCAAGTGGAATTAATGGTAATCAAGGACAATTGTATGGAGACTTGTTGCTGCCATTTGTACTTTCTTTGTTAATGGTCAATGGGTTGTGTCAGATCCATGCAGCCATAGGCTGAGATATAGATGGGTTCAGATGAGCTGCAGCATCCATGGTCACCAGGTTAAATATGCATCCTTTGTTTGGTGGATGTTGTGTAATGTGAACCCGGCAAGCATGGATTATTTAACGGTTAAACAACCTCACATAACCCAAAAAAAGACCATGGGTTGTCTAACCTTCGCATAATCCTCTTGCTGGATTCACATGACATGGCAACCAGGGTTGAATGTTCAAAATGGCAGCCGCACATGCTCTTCACACATTGTAAATGGGCTACTGTGTCATGCGAATCATCTCATAGGGTTGTATCCAATGTTAGTTCTACTTAGAATAGACACATTCAATGGGTCTACTTTAAGTAGGACTAAGTTTGGATACAATCCATAGTGTTCAGAACTGTGGCTTCTATGGCAAATTAGTTGGAAAGAAAATAGAAAGAGGAGGAAGCCTACCTGGAACGGAGGAATATTAAGTATTAACAAGTTGATGCTATATTGAAAAGTAGCACATTTAACACAATGATATTAAGTAGTGGTCCTACTTAATTAAGTAGTAGTCCTACATGTATGTGTATGAATTGGATTGCTCTTATTATATATATTTGGCTAAACCTCTCTACAAGAATATGGTATATCCATTTTTCAGCATACCATCTATTTTTAATGGACATCAGTCAGAATGAGCTTTGAGAAGGAATTCAGAAAATCTCAGTGAGCTTTGCTGAAACTCACATCCCTATAGCACACTATTACTAGCTTTCTAGAGAATATGTAAGATCAAGAAGTTTAGAAGAAGAGGTGATTGTTGTTAAAATTTGGGGGGAAATTGAGCTAGTTTGGCAGGTTGTTTTATATCAAACACAAAGAATTAAGGGGAACTAATATTTCATCTGACACACCGTTTAATTGTGTTTTGAGAACCGTGGGAACACCCTTTTCCTGATCACATGATACGCCGCTTGTGATATACATTCAAAGGTGTTTTTTCAGCAAGCTAGTGTGAGGGCAGGTGTCCTAGGAAAACAAATTATCTTACATTTTTATCCTTTACCAAGTAGGCCTGTTTTTTCTTCAATCAGGCTTTAAGACTATTGTCAACCATAATGTAATTATGCCTGGTTTTTGTCCAAACTCAATGAACCAGAGCTTGGCAACAGGAGCTAACATGCCTTCTATATGTTTTTAAAAGCAATCTACACTGTATTTAGTCCATGGGAAAGTGTCTTCCCATAAAATCTCTTAATCCTTTCTCTTTATCTGTTTTCTTTGCTACATTTGATGTGCCTATCTATATGATACAGACTGTTAGGGGAATCATGTTGTTTGTCCCAGTGATGTAAAGTATTAATTCCAGTATTCTTAATACATATAATAAAGTAAGGGATCTTCACATATGCTTTCTCCCAGAGTAATTGGATAGTATTCAAGTGATACTTGATAACTACTTTGCTACTGCTTTGTCCATGGCTGCGAACAAGATCTTCTGGACCCAGTAGACTATTTGTATCCATGCTCCTCTTCAGAGGGCTGTGATCTTTTGCTATGTGACAGTCTTTCTGAGCATTGCCCTCCCATGTTCTTGCACAACAGTAATCTCTCCACCACCCCAGCCCTTCTTTCTGCAGCCCTGGCTCTGTTCATTTCCAACCTGATGCAGTTCTTCCACATTGACAAAATTTATTGGCATATTTTGAATTCCAAATAGGAGAAAGCCCATAGTATCATAATAAGTGCTTTCTCTAGATTTTTTGGATTTGCAATCAAATTCATCTGATCTCAGCAGAAATGGCAAGCTGAAACAGGCAGACATCATATGAGGCTTCTTGCTTGCAAGTCCTGTGCCCAATTGAAAGGGCAGCAATGATTATTCTTGTCTGCTCCTTGCCTTGTGCTTCTAAAGGCAATATCATATTGAATGACTGTATTTTTAACCCGCCTACTAACAAATGATCTCTGGCCAGATTATAAATGGTTGAAAGAGTAAAATGCAATACAAGTAATGAAAAACACAGGATTCAGAACAGCTACCATACTTTACAAAAGCCAGATTGTACCACATTTGGTCATCTATTAAACTAAAGCAAATGTGAAAAGCCCTTCTTCTTAATTCCAGTACCATTTGTCGTTTGACCACCCATGCTATTCAGCATCTATTGCTGACTATTGGATACTTAAATCCACTTTGTGGGTGGTAAGTATGTGTCTGGAATGCTTTAATCATCACATCTAACTAGCATGAAATTATTTCACAAGATGATGGCTTTATCACTTTGGGGTTTCATATACGTATATATTTCATACAGACAGATCTTCAGAGATTTTAGTTTTTCAGCCTTGGTGAAGGTGGGGGTAGGCACCCTGTGAGCTTTTCTTTCCCTTTTTCTCTTTAGACAGGTGTTTATACAGATGGATAACATTGATGAGCTTTCCTCAACTATTATGTGAACAGAAATTGGGGTAAAAGAACTCCCTTCCCGCTCCAGCCTTATCCAATATTGTTCCTTCACAAAAGCCTGCTTGAAAGATTCTGCAAAATTGGGTCTCTGGTTTCCCCCTCATTAATTGGGTGCCTGTTGCATTTTGGTGGAAAGGGAGGAGGTTCCAAAGTGATCTGGCAACACGGCTGGGCAAAGCACATTAACATGGATCAAAGGATCTCCAAGTGGTATAAATACCTGCACACGACCTCCCTGTGCATCATAACCCATGTTATGTATATATGCAAGTGAAGGGTTGCCAATTGAATCTGAACTGCATAGGATAGCCTTGGGAGGAAAGCACAGCAAGGCATCTCTTCATTCCTCTTTTCTTTCTTTTTTTCCCCTTTTGGTGGGAATGAGCTGTCAAGTCTTTCCTTCAGCTGACACCTTCATCCCTTTGAATTCTGACTCGTCTCCCACTCTGCCTCTGATAATGCATCATAGTGCTGCAGAATGTTTACCCGTCTCCAATCATGCCACTAACGTGGTGTCTACAGGTACCTTTTTAAAAATAATAACACTGTTACTCTTGTCAATGTTAGTTTTTACTGCCTTGGCATCTTTCATCTGTTATGTAAGTGTTTTATGAGGGGGGGGGCTTTTCTTACACAGAGCTACTTAGAGTATGATCTAACTAACCAAATGATTCAAGAAAAAGTAAAACAACCAGCACATCAGCTTTGTAACTCTCTCTACCATTAAGTAGTTTAGGGTGCTTTTTGATTGTCACATTGTCTTTCCATTAAAAGCTAAATCATATTGGCTAATTTGGGAAATGAATATGAAAAATATCATCAAATCAATTGAATTCTATACCAATATTTTTGAATAATTTAATCTAATGATTCAATGAAGGTAGTTTATTTCAACTTGAATCTGGTGTCTTATTTCCTACCTATCTAAAACTCCCTCTGAGAGATAAACAAATTGAAGTTTTACATGGATAAAGCCTTCAATAACTTGTAGGCATGCAATGTTTATACATCTCATAGCACTCCAGTCCCAAATTAATTTACTCAGAAGTAAGTGCTGTTGATTTCAGTGGCACTTTGCAGTATGATAACCTTAGATAGTTTTATATTTAGTTGATCAAGAGCATCAACATATTCTAAGTGACATGAACTGTTTTGCACCCTTAAATTAAATGTATTTCATTGGTGTTTCTGTTTTGCAAATGGATGGTAATGAATTCTATTCACAGAAAACAGACCACAATATTAATCTCATTTATGTTCATTGTTTCAAAAGTGCCTTACTGTACACCCTTCAGCCCCCCTTCACATCCTCCACACCCTAACCCATGTGAGAGTTCTAACCCTCTCTCCATGTGGACAGCCATCCTGCGAGTGTATAATGTTCTGATATAGAATGTTCTCTTTTAACATTCTAAATAATGTTAATATAATATGCTAAAATATTATAATGTTCTAAATAGTGTATATTTTTATTCCAAATATTGTATATATTTTATTCTAAATATATTTTAAAGATAATATTCTAAATATTCTAAAATAATATTCTAAAAATGACACAGATTGCATCCAGGAACTGTCTTCTATTGAAAAAAAAGGTTCCACTCACAGAAGGTGTCTCCATCCAATTTTTGGGAACCCCTGACCTTCTGTGTAGCATTTGGAGGGGAGCTGGAGGGGCTACTATGGGGATTAGCAGGTGGGCAGTCTGCTTCCACTAGCCCAATTGAATGAACCTAAGTCACCCCAAAGGCTTTCAGGAGGTTGTCTTTCTGAAGTTTGTTAGTATAAGAAAACATACTCAGGAGCATTCCATTGTCACGTATGGGACATTTGTACTCAAGTTCAGGACAAAGAATTTTTTGCATATACTACTAAAGTTTTAAGTGAAACAATTTATTTTGCAGCATATGAATACAATGGTCATTACATTTTATTTATATTAAACATTAAAAAGCTGCCGATCAAGCAAAATAAGGAGACCTCAAAGAACTAATAATGAAGAAAATACAATAAAATGTATTTACAGCATAAATAATAAAATATTTAAGATGCAGGGGGGAATCCATGAATAGAAGCAGCAATAAAACTCAAACAGCAACCTAAAAATCAAACGAATTGGAGGGATTGGGGGCGGGCAGGAAATTAACCCATACTGGATGTGCATTGAAACAAGATGGTCTTCACCAACCAATAGGTAAGGAGGGAAATAAGCCTCTTCAGGAGAATTCAACAGATGTGGGATGCAACCAAAAGTCCCTATCCATAAGAACGTAAGAAAAGTCATGCTGGATCAGGCCAAGGGTCCATCTAGTCCAGCTGTTGACCAGGAACCCACAAACAGGAAACGAGTGCAATAGCCTTCTCCTGCCCATGTTTCCCAACAACTGGTGTATATAGATTTACTGCCTCTTATCCCTAGGGTGGCCAGAAGTCCTGCTTTATATAGGGCAATCCTCTATTTTGGAGAGCTGGCAAAGGACAGTCCTTTATTTCAAGGTGCCCTCTATTTGATGGGCTATCCAGTCCAAATCTGGTTTCAAGACAACGGTACCATAAGAAAGGAGAGATGGGGTCTTGAAGTGGCCCATCAACTGTTAGCACCTGGGGAGAAGAGTGGACAGGTACACAGGTCACCTGGGGCCGATCTACACCAAGCAGGATATAACACTTTAAAAACTGTATGAAGATGGTATTTGTAATGTGTCCTGGGCCTGAACAGTTGTCATAACCATTATAAACCGTTGTAAGCAGTAGTGTAGATCCTGCCCTAGTGAGTCTACACAGCTATGGTGAAATGTATTCTATTTTTAAAAATTTAAATCATAGTTATTATTTCTAAATTTTCACATATACATTTGCATTCTTGCAAATTGTTATGCAAATTGGTGTCCTACTTTTTAGAGAGTAAGAAAAATGTCTCCCTATCCACTTTCTTCACTCAATACATAATTTTGTACACTGCTATAATCTCTCTCCTCACTTGACTTCTCTCTAAGTTAAACCGTTCCTCAGGAGAGTTGCTCGTCTCTTGACCATTTTGGTTGTCCTATTCTGAACCTTTTCCAACTGTGCAATATCCTTTTTTAGGTGTGATGACCAGAACTGAACACAGTATTCCAAACGTAGTCTCACCATAGATTTGTATAAAGGTAGTATGATCTTGGCAGTTTTATTTTCAATTCCTTTCCTAATTATGCCCAATATGGAATTTGCCTTCTTCACAGCAGCAGCACACTGGGGCTAGATCTACACCAAGCAGGATATAGCACTATGAAATCAATATGAAAGCTGTATGAAAGCAGGATACAGCTTTCATACAGGGCTATTAGATACAGGCCCCAAGGACATTGTAGAACTCTCTGAGGACCGCTGTAATGAATTTGCCAGGCACTTCCAGGACAAAATCTTTGACATCCGTCAGGACTTAGACTCCAGTGTTATAGCAGTTGAATCTAGTGAGGTATCAGAGCACAGGCTTGTCCTTTTTTCTTGGATGAGTTTCAGTTGGTACAGCTTGAGGACGTGGACAAGGTGCTTGGACTGGTTCACGCGACCACCTCTGTACTAGATCCTTGCCCCTCTTGGTTAATAAAAGCTAGTAGGGACTAGGGATGGAACAGCCGGCTGGGCCAGGGAAGTGATTAATGCCTCTTTACGAGAGGAAGTGGTTCCGGGCTGCCTGAAAGAGGCGGTGGTGAGACCACTCCTAAAGAAACCTTCTCTGGACCAGGAAAATCTTAATAACTATAGGCTGGTGGCAAATGTTCCATTCCTGGGCAAGGTCCTTGAGCGGGTGGTTGCAGGCCAGTTACAGACTCTCTTGGATGAGACTGATTATCTGGATCCATTTCAGTCGGGCTTCAGGCCTGGTTTTGGCACAGAAACAGACTTGGTTGCCCTGTATGATGACCTACGTCGGGAGAAAGACAGGAGAGGGAGTGTGACTCTATTGATTCTCCTCGACCTCTCATCGGCTTTCGATACCATTGACCATGGTATCCTTCTGGGACAACTCGCTGAGCTGGGAGTGGGAGGTACTGCTTTGCAGTGGTTCTGCTCCTATTTGGCAGGTCGGATACAGAAGATGGTGCTTGGGGAACATTACTTGGCTCCGTGGACTCTCAAGTGTGGGGTCCTGCAGGGGTCGGTTTTGTCCCCCATGTTGCTTAACATTTACATGAAGCCGCTGGGGGCGGTCATCCGGAGCTTTGGAGTGTGCTGTCACCAGTATGCTGATGACACACAGCTCTATTTCTCCTTTTCATCTTCATCTTTCATATTCAGCAGGAGAGGCTGTGGATGTGTTGAACCGGTGCCTGGCTGCGACAATGGACTGGATGAGGGCTAATAAACTGAGACTCAATCCAGACAAGACTGAGATGCTGTTAGTAGGTGATTCCGCTGATAGGATGGGGGGTGTTCTACCGGTTCTGGATGGGATTGCACTCACCCTGAAGGAGCAGGTTCATAGCTTGGGGATTCTTTTAGATCCATCATTGTCACTTGAGGCTCAGGTGACCTCTGTGGCACGGAGTGCCTTTTACAAACTCCGGTTGGTGGCCCAGCTACGCCCCTATCTGGACAGGGATAACCTGGCTTCAGTTGTCCATGCTCTGGTAACCTCCAAGTTAGATTACTGCAATGCACTCTACGCAGGGCTGCCTTTGAAGACGGTTCAGAAGCTGCAGCTTGTGCAAAATACAGCGGCCAGATTGATTTCGGGAACCAGAAGGTTCGACCATATAACACCTGCTCTGGTCCGCTTGCACTGGCTGCCTGTATGTTTCCGAGCCCAATTCAAGGTGCTGGTTTTGACCTATAAACACTTACACACAGCTTGGGACCACAATACCTGATCAAACGCCTCTCCCGACATGATTATACCCAGTTACTACGTTCAACATATAAGGTCCTCCTCCGGGTGCCTACTCCAACAGAGTCTCAGAGTGTGGCAATGAGGGACAGGGCCTTTTCGGTGGTGGCCCCCAGACTAAGGAACAATCTCCCTGATGAGGCTCGCCTGGCACCAACGCTGCTATCTTTCCGGTGCCAAGTTAAGACGTTCCTCTTTGCCCAGGCATATGGCAGCACATCTTAATCACCCACATGTTTAGTTTTTTAATGGTTTTAATGCTTTATGTGCGTATGTTCTGTGTTTTAGGATTTTAAATTTTGTACACTCGTTTTTATCTCAATTTTAGAATTTCTGTAAACTGCCCAGAGAGCTCTGGCTATGGGGGTGGTATATAAGTTTAATAAATAAATAAATATGTGTCATTGGGCCCCAAAAGTTGTCAGTGCACTTCAATAAAGCAGTAGTGTGGCTCCTGTCTCTTATATATTGCTTTCATTCCACTTTCATAGTGCTATAATCTGCTTTGTGTAGATCTGGCCTGGGTTGACCTTTTCATGAAGCTGTGACCACAAACCCAAGCTCTCTTACTTGGTCAGTCACTGCTAACTCAGATCCCATCAGCATATACATGAAGCCGGGTTTTTTGTGTGTTTGTTTTGCTTTGATCTGCATCACTTAACATTTGCTTACATTGACCTGCATTTGCCATTTTGATTCCCATTCTCCCTGTTTGAAGAGGTCTTTTTGGAGGTCTTAAAGTCTTCTTTTTAACCACCCTAAATAATTTGGTATTATCAGCAAACATGCCCCATCACTGTTCGCTCCTAATTCCAGATAATTTATGAACAAGTTGAAAAGCATCGGTGCCAATACAGATCTTTGTTGGGACCCCACGGTTTACATCCCTCCAGTGCAGGAGTTTATTCCTACTCTCTGCTTTTTGTTCTTTAATCAGTTTTCAGTTCATAATAGACTTTTGCCCTTATCCTATGACTGCTAAATTTGTGTACAAAAAGTTGGAATTTTTTGTCCCTATGTGAGAATAGATCCGACCCAATGAAATCACATTGTCAAAGGCTTGTATTATGAGTTCCTTCCACACATCCTCATCCTGTTTCTCCCAAGTGAATTACATCAGTAAGGCATGAAAGTCATTGTGCTAAGAAAAAGTAACTCTTTCTCTTGCAGGCAATTCAAACACAGTCTCTTTTCAGTTCTTGTATGATTCTAGAGTTCTACGTTTTAATTTTAGAAGAGTATCAAGACAGGTATTAAAGTAGATGACTCTGAAAGTATAGCATATCACACCACACTATATCCAACTATTTCAAAGATCATTAAGTTAAAACTTTTGCAGTTACATGGCAGAAAACCAATTTATGAATTCAAAAGAAACGAAGAAGCAAGCGGAGCATTGTGCTGTGGTTCTAATTTGATGTGAAATAGAATCTTTCCAGGAATATAATTTATTTCTGGTTTAATACTTTAAACATGATCCAAGGCTGAAAATCAAAGATGGCATAGGACAGAGTAATTTATTTTTAACCAGTGAATTCCCCTGGCCACCCCCATAACCAACTACACCCACATCTTGTGAATAGTTCACAATGTTAGCAGACTGTGGATCCAAGTTTTGTTTGGTAGTTCGGACTTTGGAAGAATCGGCCTGTGATCTGTACATGTCTTTGTTTAAATTTGCATGGATGGTTTTTAATGGGCAGCTTTGGTTAAGAGTAAAATAAATGCAGTAATGTTAGGGGCTTCTTTCTGTGTAAAATGGGATACAACACAGGACATAGTATATATGACTAACCCAGAAGTCTGGGCAAACAGACATCATGTATACACATGAATGCTTGGAGGCGGAAGATCAGGGACACACTCAAGGTGTCTGTTCCCAATGAATTCATTGTTCATGGCCCCATGTATACTGGGGCCAATACCATTTTTGCAGGATACAGATTGCACATAGGAGCATGAAGGGGTGCACATATCATCTTCTGTGACAAGTTATTAAAGACATTTAGGCTGTGGGTAGGACCAGATCCCTCCTTCATGTGCGCCTTTGTGAACTCAAGGTGCAATCATATGCATGTGTAGACAGAAAAAAAGTCCCACAGCTCCCAGCATTACCCAGCCAGTTGTGGGACTTTTTCTGTCTAAACATGTACAGGACTGCACGTTTAATGATCTGGTTGATTTCTATCCTGCAAGAAGTGCTCTAAAAGTGGATCATAAACAAATAATTAAAACAACACAATTTCAAATATAAAATACAATTAAGTAAAAACAGGAGTATGAAAATCTTTCACTCAGCCAGCAATTCAACACAGACAGTTCAAACATTGTGTTATATATCACACTAAATATCATATTAAGTGTTATAATAATAATAATAATAATAATAATAATAATAATAATAATATCATATTATAGTATTGATCTTTGCCCTTCTGCACGGAACTATTGTATGGTGCATATTTGATTGGAACAAGAATGTTGATCATGGTTTGAAAATGTTATGTGGTATGTTTTAATAATAAAGTGAGTTACTGTCTAGAAAAGATAGTGGTTTTTATTATAGGACAGAATGAGAAAACCAAATGTGTTTTCAAAATTTCCAATAGTTGTTGTCGTTTTTAATTATTATTATTATTTATTTATATATCACCATGTGTTCTGGAATGAAGAGTTCCTTCATCAGAGGCAACCCTGATCACGGCTGTGTGGTTCTGATGGTGTAAGAAAGGTAGCTTACAAAGGCAGTTGCCAGAATTTGGGTTTGTAAAATTGCCCCTGATGAAGGAGCATTTTGTTCCAAAACATGCGGGTTCAATAATATTCTTTGCCATTGGCAACTTTGAGAACACTCTCTCTTTTGCATTCTGTCCTATTTTGGTGCTCCCCTTCCCCCCTTCCCCCCTTCTTTTTATTGTAGGACTCATGAGGGAGCCAGTTCATTGACCATACTGGCATGTGAGAGTGTGTGATAAATAGATGCATTCATTGTTCAACATGTGCTAAAATGCTCCTTTGCTTGCTTCACCATCTGCCCAGTTCAGATGTAGCCTATTTTCACCCAACCTAATTTCAGCAGCTTTCTCCAGGCACAGTAAATCTGGGTTGTGTTGAAATCACAGTGCATGGTCATAAAATCACATGATTGGTTCACCACATGTATGGATCAAATTAACATGTTTTCCTGTGGATAGAATGCAGATTCAAGACAGATCCAAAATGTAAACATAATGCAATATATTTTAAATGAAAGGATGCATCTTGAATCCTTATACATTTTCTTACCAGTCTCGTCTGTTTTGTCTTTGATCCCAACTCTTAAATGTTCCCGCACATGCTTCTCCATGGCAACTTTGGGAAATGCTCTATCAGGTCTGCATTATTCCGTCCCTTCCTGTCATTATGGAAACCAGCAGGCTGCATATGGGGTGATGGCAGGTAAGAATCCTTTCATAAAACATGTGTGCCCTTAGCAAAATGAATCTTTAACTATTTTACTTTGGACATGGATCGGCAGTGAAAGTCTATTCTGTCAGGTAGTTAATTTCAGCTGTGGCTTACCTGGGGCCATTGCCAGAATCTATTATACAAATTAGCATCAGGCACTTGAACCTAAAAGTTCCATAATGGTGGTGGCTGAAATTATTTTTCATTCCTATTGGTAGTACTGGGGTCTCCAACATGGTGTCCACAGGGCATCCACAGACACTTCTCTTGGTGCTCACCTGGTTCCCTTCCCCTCCTGATTTTTATTTTATTTTAAAAGTTTTTTGAATGAATAACTGGGGATCTGGCATGCTGCAAAGCAAAATATCAACCTCCAACACCATCTTTATTTCCAAGAAGGCCTCTCTGCATCCCACCTCTCTCAGCCTTGACAGTATGCTTTCTGTCAAATGAGTGTTGGAGCAGAAAAATGTGGGTCAAAATGAGTGGCCTTGTGTTTTGAAGCAAAGTCACCCACCTCTACCATTTAATGGATGAACAAGCCATTTTGTGAGATTCCTCACAACACACTCTCAACATTCCAAATGTACCCACTGCCCCAAAAACGTTGGCATCCCCTTGCTAGCATACCCACATAGTGTGTAGGTGTCTCAAGAATTTCCCACACAATATTAGTGTTTAGGGAAATCATGGATAGAAAGAAAGCAGGACAACAGCCAACCTGCCATTCCTCACTGGTCTCCAGGGCCGGCGCTTCCATAGAGGCCAGTTAGGCTGCCGCCTACAGCGCCAAGGTAAGTGGGGGCCGAACGGCATACCCAGAAGTCGCCCTCCCACTTCCAGAACTGCTCTGGCCAAGTGAGGGCAGTTTCCAGGCGCGCCGTTCTGAAGCCTTCCGCCCCACCCCCCATAGCGTCCCTGGCTTGGCTTCAGCTGGGTGCCTGCCCAGCAGCCGAAGCCAACTCGGGACACTTGGGGGCGGGGGCGGGCAGCTCCACCTTCTGACTTCCGGCGTGCGCCAGACATCAGAACGTGGAGCCGTCTGACTGCCCTCCCCCAGCTTCCCAGCTTGGTTTCGGCTGGGCACTCCCAGCCAAAGCCAAGCCAGGATGCTGGGGTGGGGTGGGGCGTGAACGGATGGCTCCACGTTCTGATTTCTGGGGGTGGCGGAAGTCAGAACGTGGAGCTGCCCACCCTCCCACCCCACCGCAGCATCCTGCCAAGCCAGGAGGACTTCGGGCAAGGGATAGGTAACGTGGACTCATCCCCGCCTGTCTCCGCCAACTTGGGGTGGTGGGGGGTACGGTGTGGTGTGTGTGTGAAAGCAGCTCACCTTCCCTAGGGTGCAAAAAAGCCTGGCAACCGGCCCTGCTGTTCTCATTCCTTTTCTGTCCCCAGGTTCAGTGCAGGCATCCACCAAAGGGCACGTCCGTGCAATCATATGTAGATGCTTCTTTGCAGCCATTCACTCTGAATTCCTGGGTGGAGGGATGTGATATTAGGGGTGGGGTTAGTGGTGAGGGCCACTGACTTCTGTATCCATGATTGCTGTTGGACAGGCCAGCAGCACATGAAAAGTGCTTAAACTTAATATTAATGTTGCAATTTGACTGTTAAGATGTAATCCTAGGCATGTTTAAACAGAAAAAAAGGCTGACAACTCCCAACGTGCCTATGGCTGGCTGAGTCATGCTGGGAGTTTTAGGCTTTTTTTCTGTCTAAACATGCCTGGGTTGCACCCTTAGTTTGTTAATGCTTCTTTAAGGAAAAAAAGGTGCAAGGGAGGGAAAGGGATGGGGGCAGACATTTTAGCCAGGTATTTTTATGTGGCCGTGATTAGAACTCTGTGCAGGCATTTGTGGAGCCTTTCAAGGCGTTTTTGATTAATCACTCTAGTCTGGAGTAAATCATAGCCATTTCTACACCAGCCCGATAGTCCAGGCTGGTCATGGCCAAGTCCCTGTGCATCCAAATGATACACAGGGACTCCCAGGGGCAGGGGGAAGAGCACAGGTTTTCCCAGGGATAAATAAACCCTGGGAAAACCCAATTATTCCAGTGGTCTCAGGATCATCTTGGGACCATGGGAGGTGTGTGGCTACCTGCCCCTGCTTCGTCCCGCCTCTTCACGAGTAAGCGTGAGGAGGTGGTAAACAGGCATGGGGCATGGAGCTCTTCGGGCGCTCCGTGCCTATCGGGAGTGGGGTGGGGGAGCATGAGCGGGTTTTTTTAAAATAATAATAAACAACTTACAAGTGTGCTCATCTCCCTTTTTTAAAAAATGGCGGGTGCAATGTCCCTGCTTCCTCCCAGGACATTGCATGCCTTGTGTGCATGCTGGGGGAGGCTCTTGTGATCAGGATATTGCAAGAGCCTCCCCCTCCCTCCCAGAATGCTGGGAGGTGTAGAAAGGCCCATAGGCTCATTTTGCAATGTCATAACAACCTGGGCATTTCTTATAAACCCTTGGTTGCTGTCATTGAGTGAGCATACTTGTACTGAAATTGTGAACAACAAAAGAACTGTTTCATGCTCTATGCCTGGGTTGTTTAGCATCGGGCGTAAACCAAGAACTCTGTCTTGTCAGGGGAGAGACAACCCAGTGTGGCAACCCAGGCCGTTGCTAGACCAGGCGTTAGCGCGGTGTGAGGCCTGGTTTCCCTCCTGTGCATCCAGATGACGCACAGGGGAATCCGGGGTCAGGCCGCGCTAAAACCTGCCTTAACCTGGCATAAGCAGATTTGCTTAAGGCCTGGTTTTTCTGCAGCCCCGGCCTGAGGCCGGGGCTGCAGAACGTCTAGCAGGGTCCGTGGCTTTTTGTGGCTGCTCGCTTACTCGTGAGTAGCTGGGAGAAGCCACGGACTGGGCACAGCGCTCATAGGAGCGCTGTGCCCATCGGGCCAGGGGGGGAATCCCGGGGGGGGGAGATAGGGGCCGCGGGGGAAGGCCGGACCCGGCAGGAGAGAGGGGGGATAAGAGCGAGCATTGAGGATGGCAAGGAGGGGAAGAACAGTGGGCATCGGGGATGGCAAGGGGGAGAAGAACAGTGGGGATCAGGGATGGCAAGGGGGGAAGAACAGCGGGCATCGGGGATGGCAAGCAGGGGCCGAGGGAAGAACAGTGGGCATCGAGCCTGGCAAGGGGGGTGGGTGGGGGGAAGCGTGGGCATCGGGCCTGGCAAGGGGGGGGGAGAAGATCGGGGACGGGGACAGGCCTGACGGATGGGGGGAGGACGAGCGAGCAGGTGGGGGGGAAGCAGGGGCAGGGGGAGCGGGGGGGGGGCTTTATTTATTTATTTTTTAAAAAAACACCTACCTTTTGGCGGTGCACATGGCCCTTTAAGGAAAAAAATGGCGGACACGACGGGGCTTCCCCTTGCCCTGTCATGTCTTACGTCTAGAAGATGGCAACAGGTCTAGCAAGGCCCCCAGAGTTAAACCGTGGATTCCAACTTTGGGTTGTCTGTTCCCCTGGCGAATCAGAGTATTGTATGCAGTGATAAACATTGTTTAGCCACTGCTGCTTGTAGCAGGAGCAATCAGGTAAAGACACTTGCTCATTCCCAAACAATCCAGGTTGTTTTGAAAAACGACAACAACTCTGGGTTGCCATGACATCCAAACTGGCTAGGGTGACCATATGAAAAAGAGGACAGAGTTCCTGTATAGAGAAGGGAATTTCAGCAGGTGTCATTCACATGCATGTAGCACCTGGTGAAATTCCCTCTTCACCACAACAGTTAAAGCTGCAGGAGCCCTGCCTTCTTTTGTATCTGGTCATTCAAGATTTAAAAACCATATGTTCAGCCATTATGGTTTCAAAGATATGCATAAAAATGGCATATATTCATATCCCATCTTTCTTTCAAGGAGCAATTCCCACCTCCCATTTTATCTTCACAACAACACTATGAGGGAGGTGAAGCTAGGAGAAAGAGAGCTCACCTAGTGGGCTTCATGGCTGAGTGCAGATTTGAACATGGATCATTGCAGACTTAGGCCTTAGCTAGGAAAGGAAAGGAAAGGAACCTCTCGTGCAAGCACTTGAGTCATTGCATTGCTTTCGCTGGCATTTTCTTGGCAGACTTTATAGCGGGGTGGTTTGCCATTGCCTTCCCCAGTCGTGGTTACCTTTCCCCCAGCTAGCTGGGTACTCATTTTACTGACCTCGGAAGGATTGAAGGTTGAGTCGACCTGAGCCGGCTGCCTGAGAACCAGCTTCCGCTGGGATTGAACTCAGGCCGTGGGGAGTGTTTCGGCTGCAGTAACTGCCGCTTACCACTCTGCGCCACTACCTGGGATAAACCTTAGGTAGGCCTAAGGTTTATCCCAGGATCATCCCGGGGTCACCCCTGTGCATCTAAATGACACACAGGGGATCCCGGGAACAGGCAGGGATGACAGGATTTAGTTTCTCTTGTTGCTGAGTGGGAGGTAACCATGGTCGAGAATGCATGTATGTTTATCATTCAGTTGGCTGGTAGCCATTGCTAGCAGTCACCCCAAATCAAACATAGTGAAGAGCCTTTTTATTTAGATATTTTTGAGATACTAGATGGATTTCTCCTCCTCATTTATAAATATACACTCATTTGGTATGGTAGAAATGCAGGGTTTAAAGAATTGCGGGGTGTTTTTTTGGTATATTTCCACTGCAGGCTGGGACTGTAGTGGAATTCTTCACCTATTCTTGCAATTTCCCAATCTCTCCACCACAAACCTTCTCTAATAGGCATCAAGCCTGCAGCTCCAGACATGCTAGCAGCAAGTCTTTCCCAAAGCCGTATTTTGCAAACCTGTAGCATGTCCCATCCCAACGTTGTGAATGGAGTTGGCACTTTACAAGGCAAGTCCATCCTTTTGGTGTCATTTTGGTTTTCCAATTTGATAAAACTTTAAATAAATAAGTTCTGTGGTTGACCATACTTCCTGTTGGGCCAGGCTCATTTAGTTTTTGTGCCCTCTTGTTAGGGATGAAGGAGGAATACATTAAGTTCACTGTTTAATTCAAGTTTACCTAATCTCACACTTTGAACCACTATGCAAAGCAAAATTCGCACCTCCCCGAATTTTGCAATGCAGTTGTCCAGTGAAACAGCATGTATGATAAGCGTGTATCAAATGAATATACCAAAGGAAAATAATGCTAAAAAATGCATTGTTAGGAAAATTGCCTGCAAAAAATGTGCATATTAGACAAATATGCATATAAAAGTGCATGCGTTTGGAGAACTGTGCACAAAAATGCTTATGAATTTTCACGTGAATTAGTTTTTTTAAAAAAATCTGAAGATGGTGTTGAACCAAATACAAGACTAGGGAAATTTTCATAGTTCAAAAAGGACCAAACCACATGAGTGGAAAAATTAGAGAAACCCAAATTAACAGATTCATCTTATACAAAATATGCATTAAATAACTGTATGAGGCTGTGTTCAGGAAACAAATATGGTATATATGTGCATCTGTAGTCACTTATATTCAGGACATGGTGGCCCATCTTCATTCCTGACAAAAATAAAAGCAGGGCTAGTTTAGGCCTACATTTGATGTCAGCACAGAGAACCATCCATGAATATTTAAATTAGGGCTAATTTCTGGCTATACAATAAAACCGTTGTAAACAAAAGTGTGAGAAGGAATACGCTTTGATTCTCCACCTTACTAGAAGAAGAAGAAAAGCTTATTTATTTATTTATTGCATTTCTATACTGCCCAATAGCCAAAGCTCTCAGGGCAGTTCACAAATAACTTGACCAGCTTTGGTACTATGCATTGCCTCGGGCAGCAAAAAGTCTTGGGCCAGCCCAGGCATTCAGTAATTATGTGCTTGATTTCAGTATCACCGAGAGCCAGTTCCAAAGATATTCCCAACAGCTTCCTTGCATAAGTAAGTTTTCACACAAGATGTCTGTTCACCAGAGCGTGTAACATCAGAAGAGGAAACTCATGCCAGATTAGTCATTTCCTTCTAGGAACAGGAAATTCTAAAGTTGGGATTTCCATCTTCACAGAAGAGATACTGTGCTCTTTGTTGAGTTTTCTCTTTCAGTGTTAAGCTGCTCACGTGAGTAGATGTCTCATGAACAGCTATTTTGGGCTAGTGAGCTGGAATACAAGTGGAACCACCTTTTTGGTCAGAGGTGTTAAACCTCAGGCCTGCTGGCCAAATCCGGCCTACTTGGGGTCCCAATTTGGCACTCCAGGTTTCCCCAGGTTCTTGCACATTCCCTCATTCTAAAATGTTGAAATGTCACTTTAGCTTTACGCTAACCCATACTGCTATTTATTTATTTATTTTTATTTTGGCCTCACCCCCTTTACTTTCAGCCCTGTCCAGCACAGGAATGTGGCCCCTGACAGCTTCTCTGAAATTGAATTCGGCTTGTGGGGTGAAAGAGGTTTGACACCCTTCTTTTAGGTGCAGCCTACCTTGAGCACAATCACAGCCAGTTAAGCACAGTTAAGTTTTATTGGATTCTATAGATAAGCTAAGCATGTGTTAAATTTCTGCCACTGAAATCAATAGGACTTTAAAATAACATTGTTTGGATCATGCATCTGTGAACTGAGACTAGAAATAGAAGGCTTAAAAATACCATTCTAGACACTGCGAAATAATTTTCCTGTGTGATCTTTCACGGTTTATTTAATTTAAATTCCCATTGAAATCAGAATAAAATAGTGATGAGAATCTTACCATTTGTTTGCCCTTGGTTTTTTCTCTCTCTCCCAGCATTGTTATATGTTGTTCAGAACAGGTTGTAGGTCATATATGTATGGAAGAACCACAATTTTAATAACATAAACAAAAGAATCCAATAAGATGAAGTTGAGCTTATTGCTAATTTTCCTCTGGCTGAAATATTTTCAGTGTTGCTCATAAAATACAAGGATATTTTAATCATACATATGAGTTAGGGAAGTGATCTAAATCTCTAAAGCTAGGACCTCTGTAAGCCTGCACTGTTTTACGTAGGGTTACATGAGCTATTATTTTCAGCAGACGTTCAGTCTGTCAAACTTCTCAAGTTTAATCATATGAAAACAAATACTGGTCCAGTAGCTAAAGCTATGGATTTTGCATATATATCCTTGGCTCTACATAGCAAAAATGTTTGAAGTTGTAGGAACTGCTAAAATGTAAGCTCCATCTAAGCAATTCATGCAAATTCATGACATAATCTGAATAGAACTAAGGCAATGCCAGATTTCATTTTGTTTCCTTAAAAAGGTTTTGATTTGGAAATATGTAATATTGTTGGAAAACAGAATAACTGAGCATAGTGACCAAGTCATCACTCTACTGCATCCTCCGATTGTACAGAGAGTGGTCTTTATATGGCAGGTTATGTATTCTGCTAATGGTTATGTGATTTAGAAACAGATGCTGAACTGTGCAATGGCTAGGAATGATAATACTTTGGTGTCTGTGTGTGTTGTTTCCGACAGGCGGCCTTACCCCTTGTCTTTATAAGTTCCCTGACCATGCTCTGAGTGCCAGTTCATGTGCTTTGGGTCACAGTTTTACTCCCATGCACCCATCTATTCTTGGAGATGACCCTACCACTGACTTTAAGCAGGAATTCCGCAAGAAGAACAAGTCAATTGAAGAGCCAATAGACATGGATTCTCCAGAAATCAGGGAGCTGGAAAAGTTTGCCAATGAATTCAAGCTGAGAAGAATTAAGCTGGGTATGATAATTGTTTAAACAAAGATGTTGGTTACATTAAAGCACCATGTACACTGATTGTAGAATAACAAAGAAATAAAGCCAATTTTCAGTAGGTTGACCTTCCAGATTGGCCTTTTTAATAATGTATGGAGAGTTTCATGAATTTGTACCTAGTAATTGAGCTTATAAGCCTGACATGACTATATAAACATTGTGTGTAATGGTGTAGTTAGACGCTGGACGTAGAGGTCTTATGCCCCCCACCGCTCCCCTTGGAAAGCTATGTTTATGTCTTCAGTTGTGATTCACGAAGCACACAACTTACATTGCTTTTCTCTTCCCTACAGATCCCATTCCATGCTTCACAACTGCTTCTCCATTCCTGATGTTACAGCAAAAATAAATAAATAAATAAAATAAAACCTGTGTGCCAACCCTCATTAAAAAGAAATACCCTGAGCATGTACTGTTTAAACTCACCAAGGTCACAGCACCATCGTGTCTACAGGAATAAAATTGTGATTATTTCTGCTGCCATGATGTCAAACACATTTACTTGAGAATAAGCACAATTTTGGTTTAGAAAAGGATAATAAATATTTAAAGTAAAAGTCATAAAATGGGTGGTCATTATGGGGTGGGGGGGGCACTAAGCTGCAAGGTTCAGCCCTAGTTGCACCACTGATAAGAGGGTCATATATAAGAAATCTAAATATGAACAAGTGTTTCTGAGTCATAGGAACTGCATTTTTAAAAACTTATTTCAAGCCTACAGGGCATGATATCAAGTCTCAATTTCACTTTTTAGCATTTTCCAGAATGGTAACCATGTTAGTCTATTGCAGTAAAACATCAAATAGTCCCGCAGCATCTTAAAAATTAACAGATTTATGATGACATAAGCTTCATCAGGTGCAATTGAAGCAATTTCTCTTTGTCTTACTGGTGTGAAATGAAAATCAGACTCATATTATTAGATGAAAGGAAACTCCTGGAAGAGTTTTAAAATCGTAGATTTGTACAGAAACAAGGGGCAGCATATCCCCCTCCCTCCCTTTTATATATACACACACACACACACACACACACACACACACACACACACACACACACACACGGCCTCAGCATTCTTGGTTTGAACATGTAGATTTGTTTTCTGTTGGCAGGTTATACACAAACTAATGTTGGAGAAGCTCTGGCTGCTGTGCATGGCTCTGAATTCAGCCAAACGACTATTTGCCGGTTTGAAAACTTGCAGCTGAGCTTCAAGAATGCTTGCAAACTAAAATCAATACTAACAAAATGGCTGGAGGAAGCAGAACAAGTAGGAGGTATAATAGAATTTATGGTTCTTTTTTAATGGAGAGTTTTTGGTTATGTGCATTTAAAAATAAGAATTGGAACAGTGAATAATATTTTCAAAAATGCAAGTCCTATGCAATCAACTCCTTGATATATTTGGTGAATGGGAAGCAGGATTAATCTCTCTAGCTATGCCCCCCACCAATGCCAATGTAACTGCTGGCAACCCCCCGCTCCAAAGGCAGTGCATCTGGCGTTAATATGAAGCCCTTTATGTGCACACCTGTTCATACTAATGCGCAAGATGTGACCACTCTGGGCCTGGATCAGTGAGTGCATTAGTATTGCAGTGGGGGGGGGGGAGGCATGTATGGGCATTAGGTGTGGCCGTGCTTGCACCTCCCATGATCATTAAACACATAGGTGAGGTTCACATCAACATCAGAAAATGGAGTTAAATCTCTTCTTCACTACATCCCCATGCAGGTTCAAGCCTAGACTGTCAAAATGGCACAATGCCAGTCTATGCAAATAACAGTGATGTGGTAAGAATATTCCTGAATTGCATTGCTTCAGGACCCAGGAGGAGAAATCAAAGGATTATTTCAGATGTAGGAGTACCCTCCACATGAAACGCTGAAAGATATGCACCAGCAACACAATATGCAGCAGCAACACTGCATATGCAAGGCCTCACAATGTATTCAAGGCCTGAGGAGAACTAGCATTTCCTCAATTAGCCAACTAGATCTGCATTACAGCAGTGGCTCAGAATGGCCACCATGATTGCACAAATAATGGCAACCAGGGTGAACATAAGGGTTCAAATACATACATTGGGCCACATGTTCATAAAGTGTTCACTTTTGGACTGGAGTTGCATTTCAATGGGACTATAGAAAACAAAACAGAAAGGTGCAAGATGTGTAAGGATCAAGGTGTAGCTTTTGGGGTGAGGTTTTCAAACATGCATTTCCTTACCTATAGCCTGATGTTGTATATTCCAGGTACAATTTTACCACAATACTATAGTAATCTGCCAGTTGGCTTCTGGGAACCTCATTTCAACTATATGTCTGTAATCGGAGCATTCTTTATTTTTCATTTTTGTTCTGCCCCAACTGGGCATTATGTTACTTGTCGTATTGCCCCTACTCTTTGCATTTAGAACTGCACATAGATCTGTCAGTAAGTGAGCAGACTTTATTATCTCCTATCACACACTGATTTGTTGTTCCTAGGGAGAACCTATAATCCAATTCAAACAGTTTTACTCTTCACTAGGAATAAGCCTTCCCCTGTCCTGGTTCTCTGCTGCTGTCCTGAATTTCAGCCTAAAAAGCTGTCTTTTCACATCATACATGCATACTTTTATTTCAACTGCTTCAACTTCCATTCATCCTCCTTCTTAAGTATAGATTGTCTGCATTTATTGTTTGCTATTTAAGTTGTGTTTCTAGTAAAGTTGAAGATTTGATTTTACATGGAAGTACGGATTGCATGTAACATGATTTCTTTCTTTAACACATATATTAAATACAGTCCAAGTATACAATTGCAAGGAAGCAATAGTTTCTAGATAATATTGTGCATCTTTTCTTTGACCATTGGAAGTAACTTTCTCTCAAAATGTTCCATTCTGTAGCTTTATACAATGAAAAGGTTGGAGTGAATGAACGGAAAAGAAAGCGCAGAACAACCATTAGGTAATCAATAATGCAGCTGGATTCTGGCTTGGGCTTTTCAGGAATCACATGCACAGCACCCCGAGTATTTCCACCTGTAGGATTGTTGTTCTTCAGAGCAAAATGTGACACCCAGACCCACCCACCCCGGACTATTAAACTCAGTTTCACAAATACATAACAAAGTAATACTTATCTGGTATCTACATCAGGGGTAAGCCACAAGGTAGATCTAGTGTAGATCTCTGACTGACCTGCGGTAGACCTCCAAGGTGTTCCCCCTCCCTGCAGCTGTTTAACATTAACAACAATGAAAAGCCTCTCTCTGGCTGCTGAAATGAAGAAAACATGGGGGTGGGGGTAGGATGGGGAACCAGCAGTGGATTTTTGTACGAAGAGGCAGAGTGCTCAGGTCTGGTGATAAAAACAGATTCTAGGGCTGAGCATCTGATCAGAGGTACATTTTAATTTTAAGTGTGTGCTGCCCACTGAGCCACTATGTAAACATTTGCCTCCGGTTAGTGGATCTTGTGTGGATCCAGTAAAAAAAAAAAAGCAGCACAATAAGAAGCAGATCCTACAAACCTGGTCTATATCCCATTAAATGAGCAAATCTGAAATAGGGCATATCAGAACCTCATCAGAAGTAGACGTCTATGAAGGTGCTGCTTTCATAAAGTATAACACTGTCCTCTTGTGGTCAAAAGTAATGGTTACACATATGAGCAGGGAAACTTGTTTTTGAGTCCTATTTGCCTTTGAAAGGAATATACAACACATTTGAATACTTTCACAACAAATAAAGCAATAATGTCATCTGATAACTAAGGTTAATCTGTAAGGGATGGCGATCTTTGCAGAAATATGAACGTATCACCCTTATTATTGCTCTCAAGGTATTTGCTCAATTAGGTGAGGGAAATGCTGATTCAGGAGACATTGCTCTCACTCTCAGTTGGCTTTATCTGCCCTCAGGGACATCATCAGGTTTGCTATGTGATCCCTGATTGGCTAGGATTGTTCATGCGATCATTCCCGGAAAGTCAATACAGAGAAAAATGTCCACAATTGTATCAAAGCAAAGGCTGAGAAGGTAAATAACAGCTGCTAATAGAAAGGGTAGAGAATTCACATAATTTACAGGCTTTTGGACAAGTATTTGATCCGCTGAAATAATTACTTTCACCCTTGGCATTAAAATAAGCAAACATTTGATTTAGCCCTAGAGATAACGTAACGGATTGCTTCAATCCATTCTGGATTGCTTTTTCTTTGAGGACAACCAGATTTTCTTGTTTATATCCTAGCACATTCTGCAGTCTGATGTAGGTAGCTCTACTGAACACATATGACCAAAGGAAGAGGAACACTGCTACATAGTGGCAGATATTGTTAGGGCTGCATAGACTGTTTCACTGAGACATTTGGGGTATAATCATGCACACTTTCCTGAGAATTAATATGTATAGGATTGCAGTGTTATTCTCTCAGTGAAACAGAATGTATAATTCAGGGCTGAGTCTTTGAGGGTTATAAAGATATAGAACTGTGAGATGATGGTTCAGTAATAGGTGACAACTATACTATTTGTATATGGCAAGTGCAACAAATCAATATTATATGTTTGTCTCTCATATATGTTTGTGTGATGTTAGGAAAATGAGAGTCTGTGTTTTCCTGAAGGTGGTTTTCACCACAATGTGCTGGGCCATTTACCATTTTATTAAAGTTTCCTATTTTTTTAATACCAATTTGGAGGATTCCGCTTCTCCTCTATTCTGTAATTTCTGCCCCCCACCCAATTCCCAATAAGACTCTTAAGCACAGTGAGGAATGAGTGACAGGTTATTTTGGCTGCTATTCTGTACCCGTTTTGGCCACTTGTTTTATGGAGTATCCTCAACCATGTGACAAAACTACATGCAATTTCCATGCTTTTTCAGACACGGAAATACTCTTGTATGAGATACATCCCATTTGAAATGGCCCATGGTTTCCATGCATCTAGGGATCACTGTTTCAGGATTATGACTGGAATATTATATTTTTCTTCTAGCATTGCTGCTAAAGAAGCCCTAGAAAACCATTTTGCAGAGCAAAGCAAGCCTTCATCTCAGGAGATCATGAGGATGGCAGAGGGGCTCAATCTGGAGAAGGAAGTGGTGAGAGTTTGGTTCTGCAATCGAAGACAAAGGGAAAAGAGAGTGAAGACAAGTTTACATCAGAACACCTTTAATTCCATTATTAAGGATCACCAAGAGTGCCAGTAGAATTTCTTCTAGATAAATGGGTTTCTTCACTACACCCCCTTAAGAAACTAGACTCCTTTTTCCCTAACAAAAAAGAAAGAGGCCTAAACTCTGAGCATGCAATGCTTACCACCATTACAAGTTTGTCAGGTTTCACTGTAAATATTATGCATATCCTCAAGAGATATAGTGCCTTTGTGTGGCAGCTCTTTGCACAATGATTAAAATAATACCAGTTATGTGGAAAATGGACAAATGGGTATCTTCCTATAGACTTAGAAGTGTGTTTCCTCTTCTGAAGACTTCTTGGCTCATTTTGGTATTACCATCAGTTGTGTGGACAGGTGTCTTGTTCCTGGTACAAACTGCCTGGATAGGTAAGCATGTAATCAGCTTAAAAAGGTTTCCAAAACATACCCACCATAAAGAACTTATTGATATTTTATTGCATCAACTCATCAGCACCTTTATTTCTTGCACATGTTATATTATTGCTAATTAAGGGGCATTACAACCTCTAAAACATGGTGGGAAACCTTTTTCAGCCAAAGGGAAACATTCCCTCATAGCTAAGCTTCTGAGGGTGGGGAGGGGGAACCACACATACACTCTCCTACAAAGAGAGAGAAAGAAAAAAGCCTGTAAGGACCCGAGAGCTACATTTTGATACCACTTATTCCAAACAAAAGGCTCAGTTCAATTCGCTTGTGTGATAAAACTGCTGCAGAGATGCTTTAATTCACTGGTCCATAAAAGACTCCTATAAAACCACTACTGCTCAGGAAGCCTGTAACAGAAAAGGGGACAACTGTTGTAATAGGCTGTTGCTGAGTAGCTCATGGAATGGGGGAGAATGTTGAACTAGTCTGTAAAAGGGCACCACTGTGCAACTGTCAGTAGCATTAAATGATCAGCATGAGCAAACAATGCAGCAAGGCTGGAGCACCAAGACTGCATGCAGTGCCAAACTTACTACTCCCCATATTGGCACCTGCAATAATCCCTTCTCTGCTCAGCAAACAAGGGAAGGTGTTCTCTCACTTGTAATCTGCATTTTGGAAGATCCATAGATTCTGAAGTGTAAGCTCTGAACTTTAATAGCCATAGACTACAAACACTCCTGTTACTTTATACCATGTTTCAATCCACTAGACAGATACCAAGATAGAAGGGATATTTAAAAGGTAAGCTCTGCTGACTTCTATTTGCTGTAGTCTTTTAATCTAAATACTCTGTTAGTGCCACAGACATTAACTGAACTAGCTAAATACGTTACAGCATGAAGTCTTTTCCCCTGCAAGAATGTGATTTCAGAAGAGGGGAAGAAAGACTGCAGGAATTAAGAGATTTCTTGTGGGGTGAGGGGGATGGGGGGAAAACCCGTCAGCTCCCACTGTGGCCAGGATTATCTGTAGGTTGATGAGCACTCTTCTAAGTTGACAGGGCCCTTAACTCAAAAGCTGCTTAAAATAGCTATGGCCTAATGAGCAGCACTTCAGCGAATAGTGAAGGCCCCTGCTGGTTAAAATATTGCCAATAATTTTAATATGGGAAAGGCTTATAGAGAAGACATTATCTACATTCTTTAAATTCATATATAAGCTTCTTCACTGTAAGCATTAATCAAAATGCAAAGGTAGAGAAACATGGTGAGGATTAAAAGCTTGCTTGTACCGAACGGAAGTTGGCCCAGTGAGACATGCTCCTTATCCTACTTTGAGTCATACCTTGGAAAAAAACATGGCAATTACCTCTGGACTGGTTATACAAGAAAGCCAAAGTGTATTAATTTAGACAGCTCATTCCAAAAACTGCTGAAAGGATCATGAAAATTGCATGTACTATGGACACCCTTAACAGGCCCTTACTAACAGGCTGGAAAGTATACAACCCCTGTCTTAGAGCTGGTCACAAAAGCAAAGGAGAAAGCAGAAGGCTCGGTTCAAACAAACACTTTGCAAACAACACTATAATGTTAGCCAAAACATCCCCAAAAATGCATTGTCTGGATGCTGTTCAGTGGTTTAAAAAAGCACTAGGAATTGTTAGAAAAAGTGAGTAATATTTGGTAAATTGTGTGATGTTAATGTGCCACGTAGATTTCTTGTAGTATATCCACCAGTTTAAAACTTTCAATGTAGCTTATTTCTATATTTTACCTTTATGTTATTTGTGTGGAAGCCTTTGAGAATATACATTTTGGGAAAGAACAACAGCTGTATTATACATACTTACCATTTCCTAGTAAGATTGATTTTGTGTTGGAGCCAAACTTAGTCATACTTCGAGTAGACCCATTGAAATCAGTGGGGTATAAGTTAGTCACCAGCTTAAATTTTGCTGATTTCAGTGGGACACTATTTATTATTTACCAATTTCATTGGGACTACTCTAAGTATAATTAAGTCTGGATCCAACCTTTAGTTTTCATATTTTAAGGACTTTCAGAACTTGATGTTCTAGTTTCCATTTTACGATGCCATAAATAGTCTCTAAAAGACAACCATACTATTTGTCAGTAGCTTCTTTTTTCCCTCCTGGCATTGCACCTATTCTTTTAACAGTTGCCTGACAGACTTTTACTTTTAGCAGACAAGGTTTTCCGGGCGTGGAAGTAAAGCTATGGGGATGAAAACATTACCTGTTAAATGTCTGCTTGTCAAGTACATATTAGAGGACAGGAACAGTATTCTAAAATATATTGACAACACTATTCACAAGTAAAGATTGTTATATAGAATGTAATAAATGAGAAATGGGAGGAAAGAAATGGACATCTTAAATGTGACACCATAATTAAAGAATCTGAAACTGGAGAGCTAGCCCAACTGACATTCCCCCATGTCACTGGTTTACTTAGATGTACCCCTTCAGCCCATAGTCCATCTGAAATAAGGTAACATTTGTAATACTTTAGCTATTCAATTCTGCAAACTACTTCATTGATAATTTATACTATTTTTCTTTGTTGATATTTTGTACATTGAATCCATTTATGATTTGCACTCTTGAGTAACATCAAGGATATGAATGCAGGAGTGCAGAGATTTAGAATATTATAAATATATGCATTTACCTTAATTTTAAAAGGTCACAGCTAGTTTTCTTCTGCTCTTTTATAGCACAATCCTATACATGCCTATTCAGATGTAAGTCCCATTGAGTTCAATGGTGCTAGTATGTATATGATTGCAGTCTGCATCAATGACTAGTGAATTTTTAAAGATATTTTTCAGTAAGATACAAAATTAAATCTATCAAATGAAAATGGCACTGTAGGAGCTAAAAGCTTTTATTTGATTTTAATTTTTTTACAAAATCCGTAATAGGAAAACTTACCCCAAGTATTCAATAGTGCCATATAAAGTCTATTTTATTTAATTACAAACCGCAATTGTATATGTACTTAAGAATGTAGGGTTTTCTGGTTAAACCCTATGTTTAACCAGAAAAAATCATAATTGTATGCTGCTGATGCCATATTCTAATGCAATATCATATAGTCACAATAATTTCTTTATCCCATTCTTCATCGACAACCAGCAGTAATTTTCTTGATCATTTGCATTTACATGTTTAGTGTCAGCTCCGCAATGCAGTTCAAAAGAAGAAACTCCTCTTCACATCGTGCTGTAATATTGCTACACAGTTAATGTGAATTATATTTCCTATAATACATCAAGATAGCCACTATTTTACTATAATAGGCAAAATTTTAAATCCAAGTAAATCCATTCATTTCAAATAGGCAAGCACATATCATTTCTGTAAGTAAGAACTGGATGTAACATATAACAAACATACTACATTGGACAATAAAGTATATTTTCAAAGATAACACTTGTTCAAAGAAAAATGCTGCATAGTAGTATGTACAAAAGCTATTTCAGGAAAAAGATACTTTTTCAGGTGTTAAAGTAATTTACATACTTTGTAGCAGCAGTAGATATTGAGTTCACATAACTTTCAGTGCTATGTAAGTTGAGATAATGGCTTAACATTACATTTTTCACAATTCAAAACTTAATTAAAAGAAACCAAGCACTATATACACAAAGGCACAGATGTCTCTTCAAGTTAGCTATGTTACAGTACAATGGAAGTTATTCAGTACTTTCCTTACAACCAATTGTGCTAACACAAAATACTGTTAGACCACAACCTTGCTTCCAGAAAGGTTCGACTATTAATAGGATAGTAGTATTGTACTAAAATCTTGGACTATGTCTCACTGTAGCACATGGTTAAACCAAGAATAATTTTTTTAAAAGGCGCTTAATAAAAAGCTATCTAAACGTTTATATATCCTTCACCTGAAGATGACAACTGCCACCTTCCAATTGAAAGAAAAGTAAGGTTTCATTTAAGTCATATTATAAATTAATGTTTTTTAAATGTACTTGCATTAGATAAATAACTGAAAACAAGGAAAGTTACTTGCAATAACTTAAGGGAGGTTAGAAACCTAAAGGAAAATGGAGTGTTCATCAAGCAAGGTACTTTTTGGAGAAAAAGCTTAACACAAACAATCCAAATTTAGACCATATGGAACAGGCTGACCTGCTTACAATAGATCTCAATTTGGTCAAGTGTATATAAGTTCTGCAACCCCACACACTTTGTATTGTTGTCTCTCAACTGATTGCAACTATAGTTCTTCCAACTGCCTCTGGAATTTATTGTCAACAGTAATGGCTTAGGCAAGGCTTGCAAGGAATTTGGTTTTTTATTGAAACCTGTGTTGAAAGTTCGTGTGTATGCTGACACTAGTTATTGCAGAAGGCAGGCTGCATGTCACTACGAGGTTAATCTACTCCCAGGGCTTTCAGCTGTCGTTCAATCTCTTCATCTGAAATTGTGGCACTTTGGGATGTAGATGCAGAGGGCATGCCTCTAGCAGCTGAAGGAGCCTTGGCCATCTATTAAAAAGAAAAATGAGGAAAAACTTCATTTAGGAGTTGTGATGATAGCAGATATAGACAAAAGAAGAGCTACTACAAAGGGTGTTTGAAATCTAGGGGCAAGGGGAGTTTACTTTGCAAGGATAGGGGAAGATAATTTCTTCATACCTTTCCAGATATTTCAATTCCAATTTCATCAAGGACTTGGTTCACAATATCCTGACTTTCTTGTTCTTCATCAGAATCATTGAAAATGTCATCCAGGGTATCATTGACTTGAAAGAAAAATGAAAACCAGAGGTTTGTTCATCCAGTAATAATAAAGCTGTGTCTTAAATTAACCACATGTATATCCTAGTATACAGTAGTTTTGTGGTTTGCTTGCCTTATAGATCATTTGCAGAGGGTTTGGGCATTTGTCCCCAGCAGTGATAACCAAAGCATTTCAGTTAGACATCATGGAAGTTAGCAAACCTCCACAATCCTTGGTTGCTTGCAAATAAATAAATAAATATCTGCCTCTCCCTCTAGATCGAGGCAGGGAACAACACAGAATATAAAAAATATTATAAAATACATAAAACTGATTAAAACATATAAAACTAATACAATATTAATTGTTTTGCATGGTCAGTAGAAGCCTTACTCAACAATCCAGAGTATCAACCATGGATTGATTTTTGTTTTACCTAATCATATCTAGAATATATTACAGTTTCGTCATTTCAGAGAACTGTGGTTAGTTCTAAAATGAAAGCAGAAAGCTTCGATGTGTAAAAGATGAAGTGAAAGTATGAAAGCTTGAGACTTGTGAAGGGTCATTCCCACAGTGCTAAACCATGATTTAGTATTACATCCAAACTGGGCTCTTTTATTGCTCTTTTAATCTCTCTGCTGGCAGATTACCACTTATGATGCCATCACCACCATGCATGTTGTACTGAGTTATGCATCCTGCTAAGACTCCATCACTGTACAAGAGATATGCTTTCCTCACCATGCTGGGAGTAGGAACCCCTGCTAGATGCAATGCAACACTGCAATTTCATAGCACAGAAGGGGGTGGTGTGGGGTGGTGAAAACACACAATGGCTAGGATGGTGAAGATTCACCATTGCATTATCAGCCTTCATGGAATCATCAATGTGAATCCAAAACTACCTATTTTACACATGGGTGGATATTTATTCTATGATGTAGGATCAGGCAAAGCACAGCTGGAGAGATTTGTCCCACGCAAGATGCTGGCATACCTTGCAGGAAACAACTCTCTGTGACATTAAAGGCAGTAACTGGGTGCTCCAGTTATACCAACAAAATTGTAATGTCCTTCATAAGGTCTTAAACTCTGCACCTACTGGTTAACTTAAAAAAAAGTTGGAATCTCATTTGAAAACATAGTACCAATGTTAGAGAAAGGCTAGGTAATATAAGGTGTCTTATATATTCTGAATCCTGAATGAGTAGGCTTGAATGTTCTGCATAGCCCTTTCCCATGCCTACTATATTACCTATTTAATATTTTCTCTCCTCTCTATTCACTATGCCAGGGACACAATCATGAACCCTTGAGAACTTAGTTTGTTTGGTTTTGATCAGGATTTACAGTTAGCTCCTTTTGTACCAAACATGGACTTGAATGCAAGCAGCAGTTAAAGTCCATACATTTCCAAAGTTGTAATGTGATATGCAGACCAAAAAAGTGCTCAATGGGATGTGTACACTGGAGAAATGCGCATTAAAATGTGCACTTTTGAAAAATACCCACAAACCCACTTTAATCAATGAGAGAATAATGCATACATTACAAAGATGCATAAAAGACAAAAAAGATCATAAAAAACAAAGATTGGACACAAGATGGAATGAACTTTGAGATGGAATTTGGAGAATTTCAATGAGCTAAAGATTTGCTTGTATGCACATCCTTACTTGGGGGTTCCCCATCTGGCCCAAAAGTTCCTTCTGCTGTTATTTCCAATAACTGATCAGAGATAAGAGGGTATTTAAAGGAATTTAAATTTTAAATGCCCTATCTTAAATACCATGTACAGAACTGTTGCAACACAGAGCCTTACTCCTGAGGAGATATGCAGAGAACTGATCTGTGGTTTGCAGGGCTGAAAGCTGTTGCACTGGGGCTTACTCCAGAGTAGACATGAATAGACTTGAGCTATGGTTTGTGTACTTGGGTGGGAAAATGTCCAAATTGGTACAAACTACATGTGTCTTTTACCCTGTGCCTATAGCTTCACCCATTACTGGAAATGTGGCCCTGAGACCCTTTCCCGAAAACGTTTGCTACACCTGGCCTACACCACTGTAGCACATGCTATTTCGTGGGTGTGAACATTAAAAGCAGAGTAAACAAGGAAGACTAAGCTAAAAAACCCTATGTTCCTCCATTTAATAATTTCATCAAAAAGTAGTTTGCACACAAGCCCATACACTATGTTAGTGACTTGACATGGTGGTCTTGATAACCCGATAAACATATTGGGGGGGAAGTAACTCACTCATTTCTTCAGTCATTTCCATTTTCATGTTTTCTTTCTGGAAGTTTTGCATAGTTTGCAATGTCTTCTGCGGATCCATCTTTTTATTAACAGCTTGCATTGTCTGGCAATATATAAGAGAGTCTTGTGAATATGGAAGTGTGACAAAATACTGGAAACAGCACAACATCATTTACAGCTTTTTAAGGTGTTCAAGAGGGGGGAAATCCTAACTTGTAAGGACTATAATTTCCTTGTGTAACATGGGATTCATGATCTCATAGCCCCTGTACATCTAGAACTAGATAGCATTCTGGAATGCACCATTATGTAGCGATTAATCCTTTTGCAGTCAGTCTAACCCAGTCCAGCCTTCCCAAACCTGGTACTTTCAAGTTGTTTTGGACTGTAACTCTCACTATGCCTGGCCACTGGTTATGCTAACTGGATCTGATGGGAGTTGTAGTTAGAGATGTGAAGGCCTGGAAAAAACCCAGAAAAAAATTGGGAAAAGAAGTTTTTTCCCATTTTTTTCCCCCGGAGACATTTTTTCCCCAGAAAAATTGGAAAAATTGATGAAAAAATGGATTATGGAATGTTTTATTTTAGCATGATATATTTCATATATTTACCACTCCAACTAATTTCTAAAAACTATGAGTTTCTAAAAACTAGAGTGATCCATGTAACGTCCTATTTAGACTGCTGCAATGCATGTTATGTAGGGCTGCCCCTGTAGATGATATGGAAAATGCAGCTTGTTCAAAATGCAAAGATTCTAACTGGAACATCCTCCTGGAACAGATTTGACCAACTGACCACCAGCACATTTTCAAGCCTAATGCAATGTGCTTGTTTCAGACTTTAACGCTTTACATAGCTTGGTACTAAGATACCTTTGGGAATGCCTACTCCCACGTCAAATTGCTCAGATGTTAATATTTTCTAGGGAGGGACTTCTCAAAGATAAGACAGGTGATGATCAGGGAGAGGGCATTTTTAGCTGTAGAACCCTGGTAATGGAATTCCTTCCCAAAGTAATAAAATAGGAGCCTAGTCTTTTAAATGCCAGGTAACATTTTTCTATTTTCCCAGGCTTTTAAACTAATTGTATTCACTAATACTTTTAGTTCATAGGAACAGCTGTAAAAGCGGCTAGGTCCTGAGCAGAATAAAAAAAAATAGCACAGTAATTTTTAACTACTACACATTCCTATGTATACTTAAGCACCACTTGGATTTACTTTTGAGTAAACTGTATACGATTATGTTCTTAATTTATTTAAAAATGTATTTTGTGGGTCAGAGCCGACTTTGTTAAATGAAAAGTACTTCAAGCATATACTTTTCATACTTCAGAGTAGACAATCAGAAAGAAAAATTCCATGTTTTAGAAAACAAGCCTGTGATTCACGTATTCTCCAGGACCTTAGAATCTAATAGCAACCCTATTTCTGGTGCAGAGTATGGTGCTATGATGTTGTTGATTTTTAAGACAAGCTGTCTCAATGCAAGTGCTTGCATATGTTGAAAGTTGCTCCCTATATTGCAGTTGAAGTATGTAGATCCTGACCCAAATATACTGAATTCCCACTAGCCCATTTACTTTAGTTTATTTGGATGCTGGGAAACTATCTTCATATCCTTGTTTAGCCCTGAATCTTCAGTGTTAACTCATACAAGCTTCTCCCTATCTCACCCACCCTATGACCAAAGGGTTAGGGTTACTGCGAAGCTAAGCACTCTGCCCTAAACGCATCATAGGAGCCATGGAATATAAACATGACAACATGCTGCACAAGACTTTGAGCCAAATATAAGCCAACATGCAATTTATAAAACTGCCAACTCAGATGGGGAAATGAGAATAGCAATAGATCCTGGATCAGCAAGGGTCAAAACACAGTATCGTCTAGGCTCATGCCATTCAAGCCTAATACTGCTGCAAGTACAGTGTATTTCCTGACCTTCTAGACCTACACTGCTATTTCAATGCCCCCACCCCACTCACAAACAAAACAGCATCACAGATTCTATAATAACTGCCTCCATACCCTACTTCCCCCAATTCTACACCCCTTTCAAGGACAGAAGAGAACACAGGTATTCCCATGCATACACAGCCCAATGCACCGTGCCTACCCAGCTGTAAAACCAAGTGACAGTGAGATATTGGGTTAGAATGGAGAGCAGCAGACAAACACTCCTTAGAGGCTTATTTGCAAGGTTGTACAAATGCCTTTCAGTTGGTTACATACTGCCACGTCTTTGTGAGAATGCACTGGTTAGTTAAATAAGATCAGTTTAGCTGCTTTAGACAAGCATACTTTATAAAAGTTACAATTCCCACAATAAATTGTAGACATGTTCCTATGTATGATTCATGTAACAAATTATTGCATTATTGTTAAACTTTTGCAGAGTACTTTTTGTGTCAAAAACAGTTCCGCATGAGCAGCATTTGAGATATTTAGGCCCAATTGCTTACCTTTGCTGTTGTTGACATTGCTCCTGCCATCTTCATCTGGGAGTTCATCAGTTTTGTCTGAGTAGACATGGATGTAACTTTCGAACTAACAGCATAAGTTCGAGTTTTCTGTTTTCTCAGTTGCACAAGCTGTTTTGCTAGAACTTTACAAGCTTCTTTGTTTCCTGTCTTAGCCATTTTCTTTATTTCCAATTCCTATTTATTAAAAGAAAGCTTCCTTTAGGTTGCATATGCTTTTTTGTTTTAGTAATAATATAATAATTTATTCAGTAAACACTCATAGAAGCACATCCAATACGATCAATCTTTTCCTGAAATAAATTAATTTAAAACAAGCAAGAATCTAGAGGAAAATAAGAAGAAACTGCTCACAAAATCAAAAGCTACAGAGTACAGGCAATAAATGGTGCTTTGAGGATTGATGAACTGTTTTTTACCACAACTACTTTGTGCACATTACAATTAAAGATAAACTGTAAGGATGTGCATTGGCTTTGGCTGAAACCTAAGCCTAGTTGAGCCTTTTGGGAGCATTTTCCCCATTTTAAAAAAATATACACACATAGATTAGTATGAAATGTAAACAAATGTAAATTTCCATGAAACAAGTATATAATTTAAAAGAACGTGTACATCAGTGAAGATTAAAGACTGTTCCAGTAGAAAATTTATCTTTGCAATAACCTCTTCCAAAAAAGAAGCAACTACTTTCCCCAAACATGTGTTTAAAAGAACCATTACCTGTATTGCACCGCTAGCAATTAGTCAAATTATACAATCCCTTATTAAAGAGATGTTGCAGTATCTAAGAGACATGAAACAACTGTTTTTGAAGAATACGACACAGCCTAAGTTCCACAGATGTGACAGGTAGATGCCAATGCAGCGATTCACTGATCCGTCACATTTTGTGGTGGTGCCCAAATTCCCAAATGTGCCAAAAGGTTGCGAACCACTGCCCTACATGAGGCTTCATTTGTGATTTGGCTTTGGAAAGGCAAACAGTGTGTCTTTGGCTTTCTTTGTATAAAACTACTGAAGGAAGAGGAGTGAGTGGGGTTGGGTGACTGACAAGTTCATCTTCTAACCACAGGGAATGTTTTACAAGGGGCTCACTATGCTTTGAGGGTGGGGAAAAGGGAAGGGAAATAAATCACTTAGCTCACCTGCAAATTTGATGACTCCCCTCCTACATAAACCACTGCACCTATTCTTTTGTAACTTTGCAGGTTTCTTACGTAGGGCCACCTCTATGCTGTTTCCCATTTTCAAAAGAAAACTCCACATGCAACATAGGGAGATAAGCAGATCCTGTTTTGGATATCCTCAAAATGTAAAGGCTGCTCCTTCACCAAGATCCCTGCACCTATCTGAAACTTGGCAGGCTCAATCCCCTCAAGAAGGGGCAACTATCCCAAGTGTGTGTGTGTGTGTGTGTGTGTAGCACAAAACACACTGTACCCATTATTTTGACTCTGGGTTGGTGTAAGCTACATAGTGGGCTACCATTCCTGAAAGTATTATCCACTTCTGACAGGCAAAAAGTTATAGCCATTTTAAAAAAAAAAATCCCATGATTGTCAATTGGAGGCATAAAGCCTCAGATTTCCAAATCTCAACTCAGGTTCAGTATCCAAGTCAAAGCAGATGGCCTCTATATTGTTCCAAGCATAATTGGGCTGTTTTCTGAACTGCTGAATTCAGGTCCAAGCCTGATTTTATAGTTGGTGCACACTCGTAATAAACTAACATTCTTTGATCTACTTACCAGCTGCTTTTCCTGTCTCTCCAAAGCTGTTCGATCTCTTACTATAGCCCGCTGCGTACCTCTTAGCTCCTTATTTTGTTCTTTAATTATATCTGAGACACAAAATATTTATAGTTAATACTACAGATAAGGAAAGTGTGGAACAGATTGTGGCTCAGTTTGGACAACACGTTTGTGAACGGTGGACTAACAGTGGGCCATTGTTTAAATAGTCCCCTGCTGACAAATGTGTCATCTGCTGGGCAAAAACCATGCCACTGTTAGTTATTTTCCAAAGTTTGCAGAGTTGTTTCTCAGCACAACCGTTGATTATTGTGTCATGTAGTGGGCTTCATGGATTATTTCCCAGGTTTACGGATTCACGAGGCAAGAGCAGCAGAAACCTTCTATCGGCATGGGAAATAATCCCATTTTGGGAAAAGCTTTGGTGCCGCCGATCATGGTGGGGCGGAGCAATTGGGGGCTCCCCACGTGATTCAAGGGACAGGCACATGCCTAAAATGTTGTCTGAACACACATACACATTTTATTAGATTAAGGCGCATTTCCCTTCCTACAGAAATTTCAAAAACAGGAATATTTTCAAATACTGGGATAATGAACAAGACTTGGTACTCTATTGAAGCATACATTTTATTTTTTAAAATTGTACTAGTATCTTGAATTAAAACATTACAACCCCAAATTCACTGTGCCATCTATACCATTCCAGCGCATTTAACAGGTCTACATAATAAATAAATTTTAAAATTGGCATGTTGGGTTTTTTGATACTAAAACCACAATCCTATGCATATTTAGAGAGAGAAAATTCCTACAACTCCCAGCTGGCTGGTAGTTGCTTGAAGTTATCGGAACTCTTACACTTTGAACATGCAAAGAATTGCACCCTAAAACCAAAAAATTATTAGCCTTGTAGCATGTAAGAGAATTATAGTATACACACAAACTTTTATTGAAGAGGATCTAGCCAGACCGGATTGGATTATATTTATGAAAAAAAAAAGATTAATGAACATAACTCTGACACACATAAATACCAAAATAAAAAGAGAAATTCTGTCAAGTACAGCTTTCCCCTTTATAATACTATGTGACAGAAGAAGCGAAACCTAGTAGCATTTTCTTTTCTATGGATATTTAAAAAGTTCAGACTCATTCTCAAGGCCCAGACTGGCAGAATTTCAACAAAATCTGATTATGCAAACTGAGGATCCCCCCACCCTCCAGAGCAGATTTGGTGGAGCATGCAGGAGACTGCAGCTAGACTTCCTTTAAATGTCTAGTATGTCTCATTATATTTAATTACATATGGATCAGAAAAAAACCTTTGGATCCAACCTATGTTACTATTTATTTTTACTCTTGTTATTGCTTGAGCATAACTTTTTCCATTGTAGTAAACAAATACAATAAATAATTCTTTCCTTAGTATGGATTAACTTCCATTGCATTTTGTCAATCCTTAGAATTATAATCTTTTCATTAGTTAATCAGAATTTTCAGTTTACATTTATCATAAACAAACAAGTGACTTGGACAACTGCAACAAAGTTAAATGGTACAGCAAAGTATAGATGGCCCACTTTCTATGCCTGAATACCAGCTCTCTCATTTGTTCTGATTTTCCTGTCAATCTGCAAAAAGGACACTCACCATCACAACCCTTTTGGGAAAAGGTTACCTTTTAAAGTAGTATTTATTCTCTATCATGATGCTCTGCTGAAGAAATTTCAACAAAGCATGAACAAATTACTGTCCCACTAGAACAAAGGTTTTTCTGGTACCCATGGGAGACAGGTGTGTGAGCAGGCTGGCAGAGGTGGGATGGATCTCTCAAACCCTCCTCTGTCAGCCTACTTGGTAGAATTTTTTGTTTGTTTATTAGGATCTTGCATTTCCATGCTGGCCACACAGGAAGGGGCTCCTCTGTGGCTAGCAAGTTATTAGTTTCTTAAAAGGCTAACAAAAGTTTTTGCAAAAGCTTTGCAATCACTTCTGTGGGCTTATTTACAAAGCAGTCTTCATTTCTCTAATAACAGGCAAACACTTCACAGATAATTCAGGCTGGCTTGTTTTCTTCCACACAAAGAATGCATGCATATGGATCGAGTGCAATATATAAAATGGAAGGTTTCGATGGTCTATTTTGTATGTGAATATGCTTTTTTAGAAATGCTATTGGCAAACAGGAATGGAATTGTCATTTCGATAACAGGGCTGTTTCATTAGCTACAAACTGAGCAGTTGTGTCTTATCAGATGAGAATACTTGCAATTACTTTTAAAAGTCCTTTCAGGCCACAGAGATATTACACACTGCAGACTGGCAGCAGCAGTTATCCTCTCCTACTCAAAGAAAAGCAAGTGACATCGCTGTGAACTAGAGACAGAACTATGGCTTCTAGATGGAATACAGTTTTTTAAATTATAGGACTGCCAGTCAAAGATTACATTTATCTATTCCTTTTTTTTTTAAAAAAAAAAAGTAGTAGTACAGTTTGTGGACTTTTTTTATGCCTGAAGCAGTTTTGAAGTAGCACACAATAAAGCCAAAATAATTTATTTGGAGTTGTTCAGAAGACAGACATTTTTTCCAGTTTATACAGAGAAGACCAGTCTTATTCTATTAAAAATCCCATTTCGTTTGAAAATGAAACATTCCCAAAAGTAAGTTTCCATCTTGGTTTCACAATCTAAAGAAATCAACTAACAATAAAGATAGTGTGCTGCTGCCTACAATCTAGACTGTCAAAAATGAATAAGGCATGAACTGCAACCACAGATTTTTAAAGCTTACATTAATCCTTGTTGAAAGACTCCTCTCTTGCTACAGTTCCAAGTCATAACAGAATTAAATTATTATAGCAATAATTTGCTGACACTTCTTTTTTTAATGCATGTTAAGGGATATGTATACTGCCCTTGCTCTCTCACACAAACACATATGCAACCTCTCTGATAGATGTTTTGCAGGCGTTGGAGTAATTATCTTGAAGGAAAATCAAAATATTGCCCAAATGTCTTCATGCAATAACCATAAGTAGTTCAGCATTCACAGTCAAAACCCCATTCTCAGAGGAATTACAGTATAATTCACTATGTGCTGTAACTAGCATAGACACTTATGAAGTCATTAGAAAAATCCATGTGGCTTGATTTGAATTGGGACCAGTAATTAGGACTGAAAATGAAGAATGCTGGGGTTGGGAAGAGAAGTTCCTATCACAAGAGTTTAAAATTAGAAGTCCTAAATTTGTTAAAGTTGCAGACATATAATGAAATTTGATATTGAAAACATCACTACCACACTACTATTCCTTCAGGTTAACTGAATGATAGTTTTGTGAATGTATCCTGACCCTATCACCAAGGTAATAAGTGACCAGAGAGCTTCAGCTATTGGCGATATAGAAATGCAATAAATGAAATGAAAGAAATATTCCATGGAATGACATGCTCTCAAAAGCAATGACTTCCAGGGTGTGGTAAGCACTACTCTCAAAACAATAGAAACTCCATTTACCAAATTAAGTGATATATGGTTTAGCATGCTGGCTTCAAAGGTTTGTTAACTACCAAGTAATCCTAGCCTCCCACAAAAGCTAATTAGAGATTTTAGGGGTGAGGGTTATAGGGGTACTGCTGACGGTACAGGCCAAAATGGAGTGTTCTGGTGGTGACCTTGGCTCCAAAGTCTCTTGTTTCCAACTTGCTCCTGTATGGGCCCCTTAAGTATGCTGGCTTGAAGCGGGTAAGGGTTAGTTTCAGTGGGAAGTGAAATATCAACAAAGAAGGTTGTCCACAATTCAAGAAGGACGCAGACAAGCTGGAGCGTGTTCAGAGGAGGGCAGCCAGGATGATCAGCGGTCTGGAAACAAAGCCCTATGAAGAGAGACTGAAAGAACTGGGCACGTTTAGCCTGCAGAAGAGAAGACTGAGGGGAGACATGATAGCACTCTTCAAATACTTAAAAGGTTGTCACACAGAGGAGGGCCAGGATCTCTTCTCGATCCTCCCAAAGTGCAGGACACGGAATAACGGGCTCAAGTTAAAGGAAGCCAGATTCCAGCTGGACATCAGGAAAAACTTCCTGACTGTTAGAGCAGTACGGCAATGGAATCAGTTACCTAGGGAGGTTGTGGGCTCTCCCACACTAGAGGCATTCAAGAGGCAGCTGGACAACCATCTGTCAGGGATGCTTTAGGGTGGATTCCTGCATTGAGCAGGGGGTTGGACTCAATGGCCTTGTAGGCCCCTTCCAACTCTGCTATTCTATGATTCTATGATTCTAAGGGGGGAAGAAAGAAAGAAACAAAGAAAAGGAAATGGAACCAGCGGTTTCAAAAACTGCTCACCACCACCTCCTATGCTGGCTACAGCAAGCCAGGCGGGCTTGGAATGTGACGAATCTCCTACCATATAACATCTTCCCTCCGCCCACCAGGATTGCTCTATACCTAAACAATATTCATTTATGTGGAGTATTTTAATGCCTCTCCTCAGCCAAAAAGCCTTCCAGATATAATCAGTTAAAACAAGGCAGTCCCTGTCCACAAGCTTACAATCTCAAAAGACATGACACACAAGGTTAAAGGAATAGGGAAGGAAGGAGGGCTTGTGGAGTCGCCCTGCTCTCCTTTAGCTCAGCCTGCTAGAATGACTGCTGGTGGTGACAGCTGAGGGAGGAGAGGGCTTCCTGAAGGAGGTCTTCCAGCAGGGTAGGTGGAATGGCCCTGCTTTCCCCTCTCATCTCCCCATCCATACAGCCTGCTGGACTGACTGTGGGTGATTATTCTAAGTTCTTTTAAAATCTATTTAATGACAAGGCAGGACGATAGCTAAAAGGAGAGATTTAAAATTTAACTGTACTCTCCAATTAATCTCATGACAATTCTAAGAAGAAATTAGAATTTAAACATAATATCACTAATAAATGTTGTAAATTTTGAATTCAGTGAAAAAAGCATTAAGAGCAGAAACTAAAATCAAAGAAGTTTCACCAAGCACTAAAAATCAGAAATAGTCACCAATGAATAGTTATTCTCAGTGATGTGGGACAGAAAATTTTCTTGTACTTAATTTTTCTGTGAAATATTTTCAATTTCATAAGTTCACTAGTAAAAATAAATGTATGCCAATTGCAAAAGCAATATTAGGCATTTATTATATTTCTATATCTCCTCATAGCCAAAGCTCTCTGGGTGAATCACAAAAATTAAAAACTATTAAAATACATTATTATATAAAGTATAAACCATTAATGTAACGACATAAAACAGATAGTACACGCAACAACATATATCTAAAAAAAAAAAAATTAAACTATAATCGAAAGCCTATCCAAGACCTGATCAAAAAGACTTTTTATATGCTGTCAAATACCCAAGAGAAGAGGGCAGTTTAACCTGGTGCCAAAAAGATGACAATGATGGCGCCAGACAAGCCTTGTCAGGGAGATCATTGCATAAATGGAGGGTCACCACTGAGAAGGTGCTCTTCCTTGTTGCCGCCCTCCAAGTCTCCCTCGGAAAAGGATCCTGGAGGAGGAGGGCCTTGGATGCAGAGCGTAGTGTAGAAGTCAGTTTATGCCAGGAGAGGCATTCCATCAGGTACTGTGATTGCCAGCTGTGTAAGGCTGTATTTATGTTTTTCAGATGATGATCCCTAGCCAGGAAAAGGCAACAAAAATGATTAAGGGGCTGGAGCATCTCCCCTATGAGGGAAGATTACAACAACTAGGATGGTTTAGCTTGGAAAAAAGGAGGCTACATGATCGAAGTGTACAAAATTATGCATGGTGTGGGGAATGTGGAGAGGGAGACATTTTTCTCCCTCTCTCAAAATACTAGAACCCAGGGTCATCCCATGAAGCTCATTGGTGGGAGATTCAGGACAAATAAAAGTACTTATTCACACAGCGCATAGTTAAATTATGGAATTCACTGCCACAACATGTAGTGATGCCTACTAATTTGGATAGCTTTAAAAGAAGGTTGGATAAATTCCAGGAGAAGGCTATCAGTAGCTACTAGCCCTGATGGTTGTGTGCTACCTCCAGTATTCAAGGCAGTAAGTCTTCGTGCACCAGTTGCTGGGGAACATGGGTGGGAGGGTGGTGTTGCACTACAATCTGCTTTGTTGGTCCCTGGTCAACAGCTGGTTGGCCACTTTGTGAGCAGAGTGCTGGACTAGATGAATCCTTGGTCTGATCCGGCATGGCACTTCTTATATTCTTAAGTATATAACTCATTTGAAATGGAACAAACAAGCCATGGCAAAATAGAAGCTGTCTCAACAACCTTAGTAGAAGAAAGTTGAACTCTGTTGAAATAGATGAGTGGCTGTCAGCGTATCATGCACAGTTTTTGGGGTTGCTAAAATTAATTAGTGTGCCAATCGTTTTAGTACCTTTGTTCCCCCCTCCCTTAAATTTAAACAATATAAGTGAAGTACATGCTATTGTCTTTAATTTTTTATAAGTATTCCATTTTTATATAATATAAATTTTAAGTCACAATAATTTTCACCTAATAAAAATAAAAAACAACACTTATCAAAAAGAGCAGCAACATGAACAAATTATGGAGATCAGACAACAGTAAAGGCACACCTACATACCTTTGGGGTAGCCGATCTCATCTCCTTCCCCTCCTCACAAAAAAACTCCACTCCCAGTTGGACCAGCCTTTGAACAGGTCTAGCTCACTTACCAGTGTGGAGTAGGGAAAGGCCAGGATTCCATGGATCCTGGTCTCTTCCCCCCCCCCTCCTCACCCACTGGAATGCCCCCATTTTGAGCTCTATGAGGGTTGTCAGAGGTGGCTTTGCGACCTCGGAAAGCAACTGCAATTGTGCTTTCCACAGTGGCAGCAAAGGAATGAAGGGAGAGATCAGATGTCAGAACCACCCTCCTGAAGTTGTAGCAGTGTCTATACTCCCGATAGTGAGAATACAAAATATCCAATGGTCCCTGGGATGCTCTCCATGGACCATAGGATTGCACGCTTAACCATCTTTTGTGTAGGCTAGGAAATAAGTGTTTAGGTGAGCAAATGTTAATATACTGTAAGTATCTTCATACTATTAATTTTTTTAAAAATTTTTTTTACAGTTGAGTAGTTTATATTCCTCTAGCAGGGCAATGCTACTATTGATCCCTACATGCATGAATGAGGATACTTGTATGTAGGCCAATATAAATATCATTTTGCTATTTCATTATATGCAAAATGATGAATAAGTGATGAAGTATAATCTAACTGAAAGGTAAGGGCCACAAGAAACTTAGGCCCAATGAATGATTCAGCAAAAATGGCAAAGGATAGCTCAGTTTGTTTCCACAGAAGAATTTTGTCACCACAGAAGAATTTTGTCACTCAATATCACATGACCTTACAAAACATCAAGTTAATTGTGATTAGCACACAGTTCTATGTAACATGGGTTTCTTCGCAGAATAGCTCCCTGCAAGTGGTAATGCTAAGAAGAAACAGGTTGTACAGAACAGTTTTCCTCTTCCAGCATATACATGGAGAGTTTGTAACTATGGGTTGTATCCAATAGTGTCATTATTCTGGCGGAAGCAACTCCAGCACTGATTTCCCCTCCCCCTTAAAGTCCCCTGCATGAGAGCTGGGGAACCCTCAAGAGCTGATTTTCTGGCCGCATACAGTGGAGAGAAAGAAAGTCCCATCTCACTTACAGTTGCCCATCAGTGTGACACTAGATTTAACCCTTATATTTACATCTTAATTCAGTGACAATGTCAACTTTCTAAACCTTATACATCACACACCTCAATATGCAAGATTTCTCCATGCCTATATCCTGAGAAATGTTGGATTAGAGTCCCAAATTTTCATCGTAGCGATTTGACAGTGCGCCAGGAAGGCAGGGGCAGAATTTACCTACACAAAATCATTTAATAAGATTTATTCCTGAAGAACTCCCCTCCCATCAATGATTTCACCTTAAATGTCAGATGTACACATTTGCAAAGTGCTGCAAAGTAATTTCACTACTTATCAAAAACACAGCAGCTATTCTTAATGTACAATTCTTTGAAACTGGAACTTCTTCTCACAAAATAAAAGCGAAACAACTTTACATACAAAATTTCAATCGTTATTATAACCATAGTACATACTTTAAAATACATTGTTCATAAATCTAGGCACACTAACCACAACATGTAAAGCTTTAAAATAATGAAAATCTGATTTTATTATTGTGAAGCGCTTTGAGAATCATTATTGAACCATCCACATTGAAAAAACAAGTATTGGAATACACACCCAATCTTCACACGCACCGTTTTATTTATTTATTTATTTATAACAATTTATTACCTTTTGGGAAAAAACAATCAAGGCAGATAACAACAACAACAAGGCACAAAGACATTAACAACCACCTTAAATATAATTTTAAAAAATGAAATTAAAAAGATATATCATGAACCCCTTCATGAATGCGGAGAGTGGAAAACAAACATCGCTACAAATGGAATATATTCCAGAGTCTTGGGGCAACACAAAGAAAGCTCTTTGCTGTGTGCCTGAGAAGCAGGCCTCTGTAAGCAAGGACCTCTCTTAACTAATCTTAGTAACTGAGCAGGTTCATAGCAAGATAGGAGGCCCCTCAGATAACTAGAACCTGAGCTTTAAAAGTTAAACACTTCAAATTGAGCTCAGAAAACAACTTGCAACCAGTACAGATCTTTCAGCACTGAGATGGGATGGTCATGATACTCTGCACTGGTTAGCAGCCTAACCATTTTGCCCCTACTGAAGCTTCTGGATACTCTTCAAGGGTAGCCCCATGTAGACCACACTGCAATACTCTAACTGTGATATAACCAAGGTGTGGTTAGTATCTAATGGGGCTGATTCGCTTCTACTGGTTCTGTTGTACAAGTGGGACTCACTGCTAATGCAACGGGGAAGTAGCACTTCTTCATTTAAGCCCAGAAACGCTCATTTCCAGAACCAGACTAGTCAGCGGAACTTATTCTGTGAGCTCTGCTAATATGTACCCTTTCAGAAACTAGCATTTCAGCTCATTTCTGATTGCTTTGGGAACTGCTAGTTTGCCCACTGTTGCCAGATCTGACTGATTCAGGAATGGTCACAGCTGGAGCGCTAGATGTAGTTTGTAATCACACTCCTCACCACCTCTGCCATGTGAAGATCCAGGGACAGCATCTAGGAGAACTCCAAAAGTATGAACTTGATCTTTCACACAGTGTTTGACCCCATTTGAACAGGCTGAATACCAGTTCCCAAGCCAGGCTTTCTACTGATCAAGAGCACCTCTGTCTTTTCTGGATTTAAACTAAGCTTGGTCACCCTCATCTAGCCCATTATTAAACTGAGGCAATGGTTCAAGGGTGCCAAGATATTTTAAAGTTATTAGAAACTGCAGTTTCTTGGTTATAAATAAGATAAAATACTCACAAAAAGGTTGTGAAATATCTTGTGAAAACCACCAATATTTAAATATATAGAGTACTTAGAATTGTGATTGGGGAAAACCAAGGTATTCTTTAGGAACAACTCCCCACTCAACATCACCAGCTATAGATTACTCAAATATATGACCATCCAACTGTAGAACTCAGGCCTTGCTCTGCGTTCCAGCTTATCACAGTATCAGGACTGCAGAAGGAAGGACAAGGGCTTTTACATCAACAATTATTATTATTATTATTATTATTATTATTATTATTATTATTTATCAGAACCACAATTCCCCCCTCCCTTTATTCGCCTTTGAGAGGTGGAAAATAACTCTTCTATTTCTCCTTCAATTCTTCTGATTAGTTTTATTTGTTTTCACTGTTGTTTTGCTTTTGTTATACATATTTTGCTTTTAGTGCTGGAAAGACAGGGGCAGCCTTACCACCTGATATCCAAATTCATTGCACATGTGAACAAGGGGCAGAAATATATATACATTTGTAGTAGTAACATTGATTACCAAGCAATCACAGAGTAGAAAACCCTACCACACAGTAAGCTGGTTGCCTGTATTCACCCTACAGGAGTCCAGCTTGACAAGAGGCTGACAAAGCTAGCTGCATCATCAAATCCTTCACTCAAACTCTTTCCCAGGTAAGATATGGAAAATATTTAATTCCTATTTGGTACAATGCATTTAGTGAGTATTACTGTTTTGAGGCAGCAATGCCAGCAGGAGGCCTGGGGAGAGGACTTTATACATCAGTTAACAACATATGCTGAGTTTTTTTTTAATTAACCCCAGAATAGTTTTTAAAGGATATTGTTGTTTTTATGTTCTTGATGGTTTTAAATTTTGCATACTTGTTTTTAATGTTCACTGTTTTTAACTTCTGTAAACTGCCCAGAAAGCTTCGGCTATGGGGCAGTATATAAATGTAAATAAACAAAATAAATAAATAAATAGTCACAGCTTCTGGGAATTAAGTGCTAAAAGTCATTGATACCATCTGTTCAGACCGGTCATGATAATATGAACACTTGGTGGGCTGAGGATGCTGAAAAAATCTATCTCCTGCAATACCTCATTTGCCATCACCACCTTTTCAGGGGAGCAGATGCAGAAGCCACACAATACCAAATATTACCTGGTGTTTCAGATTTCTCATTGTGAAAGCAATATTATCTGCTTGTAGATCTGATTTTATTATTTCAAGCTGCTTTGAGATCCATTATGGCTGAAAAGCAGTATACACGTTTTCAAAATAAACAAGTTGCCTTTTCTCCATAACCAATTCCAAAATAAAGTGTATATATACTGACTTATGCATAGAACACATAGCTAGCATTAAAACAAATAGATGTAAGTGATAACAGTAGTCCATGATACATACAAAAATTCAACTTTAACAAAGATCACACAGAACATATCTTGTGATTAAATGACTCCACTTACAGAAGCTAAAAGACAAAAGTGAATGTTGCAATAGCCAATACATTTGCCCTTTGCCTCTAAATAAACCACCTGCTGCAATGAAATTCAAAGCATTCCTCTTAGGTGACTTACTATGAACTGAGGAAAACAACCCTAAAGCAAAATATGCATTTATATTTTTTTTGCTTTTTCCTGCTTTAGACATCAATAGTAGGCTAAAGGGTGTGCACACACCTCTCACATAACAACCCCTAGGAGACAATGAAGGGACACTTACATCAACCAATATGCAGCAATACTAATAAAGGACATCATTTTTTGAACAGAACACTAAGAGCTTTTGTTTCTCTAGGAAGCAGCTTTCCAACTCTGCACCAATACCACTGTGCCCTGGCAGTTCCAGATTGGAAAGAAAGCTTGTTTGAGCAACACAATGCATCTTGTTTCTCTGCTTTTTCAGGACTTTGGAAATTGCTTGGATTTAGACTCTTTAGAGAAATATTTTTAACCATTTCTCAGAATTACTGTAAAAGGCACCTATTAAAACCCTTTTCATATCTTTTAAGAAGTGGCTCAAAGCACTCTCTGTACTAATTCCTTTTCCATTTGAAGGGTGCACTCCTTTGCATGCTTACTTGGGAAGTAAAGCCCACGGTGTTCAGTGGGGTTTATTTCCAGGTAGATGTGCATGGAATCACAGCCCTAGTTAGTCAATAACCTGGTGCACCAGTTCCTTTAAGGTGGTTTGCATGTGTGTTACCCTATAATATTCTACCACACATTATCGGATGAGTCATACTCTCTCTCTCTCGCTCTCTCTGTGTTAACACAAATAACAACCAGAGTTACCTAAAGAGATAAGAGACCAAGCCTGTATTCAGAGATATGTAAAAGTCTAGTGCCGCACTGAAGTAGCCCGCCCAGCCCAGGAAGCGACAAGACAGCCTATAACACGGATGAGTGGGGAAAACAAATAGGGGGAAAAGGAATATTTCGATGGAGGAAGCGAAGATAGAATCGGCTAAGGACAGACCAGCTCAACAGGAGTAACGTAACTAGGCTGGACCCCCGTCGCCATAACGAGAGCGAGCCCTCAGTTCAGCTCGAAGTACAGAGACGTGAATGGGGTGGGAAACAGTGAAGTACCGGGGATCCCTTAAGTACTGGCAAATACTGGTTCCTCCCTCAACTACAGCCTCTCTGAAAAGCTCCTGGCAGAGCCAGGGTCGACCTGAGACGGTGCGGGCAGGGTGAAGCCAAGGAAGCTGCACCTACCGACCTCGAGAGGAAGGGGACCCGGCGTCGCGAGGGGCTAAGGCGGGGCGGGGAGAAGGGTCACCCCCAGACCGGAGAAAGGGGCCCTATCGTGACCACCGTTCCAGCGGCGGAGACCAAGATCAAGACCTGCCCGCACTCACCATCCACCGTTTTCTTCTTAAAAAGCGAGGCCATGGCGGCGGCGGCGGCGGCGGCGGACCAGTGGCGGGTTGAATTGGGCCACCAGGCTCCTTCCTGCTTCTCAGGTGACCAGGAAGCTGCTTCAGCGGAGAGAGAGAGAAAAACCCGCCTCCCGCGCTCGGGAGAGGCTGAGGCAGCCGCCGGTTGGGAGGAACGCGGAGAGGAGGAGCTGGGGCTGGGCTGGAGGCCGTCCCTCCGCGCCTTCGCCACTTCTCTGCCCAGAAACAGGCTTCGGCTTCAGTCTTGCGCAGAGTTTGGCGTGGCGGCTCTGGCGTGCTGGCTCCGTTTTACACGTGAATGGGGCTGCTCACGTGGGCAATGCGATTACACGTGACGGGGAGCGCATGGAAGGTTGGCGCAGGCAAGCGCTTTCCCCCGTAACCGCCACCGCCAGCCTGTCGCGGCTGATTTCGAGCCTCACGAATTGCGATGCCGTTGGTGGGGGAGAGAAACGGGAATCCGCTCTCCCCAGCATGTTGGAGGGGAGGTAGTAGAAAACAAAAAGGCCAAGAAACGTTTATTAATAGTCGATGTCCCAAAGCCTAAAGAAAAGGAGTTGTTGAAATGTTCACACAAAAATCCAGTTTAAACTGGGTGGTGTTGTATTTTTTAAGAACTGGTGATTTATTTATTTATTTTGGAGGAAATGGTTATTTCAGTGGAGAATTAAGCTTTTAAAAATCTATTTCAGCATTTTGGGGATAAATCAGCTACGTTTAAAAAATGTAAACAGCCAGGCATGAGGGATTTGATGGATTTTTTTTACTTTTGAGGCAACCTCACAGGGTTACCTAATTCCAATCTACAAGCCTTCCTGACAAGTTGGCATGCCCTAGTGCAGCCTTTCCAAGCCTGGTGCAATCCAGATGTTTTTGGCCTGTCATTCACATCAGCCCAAGCCAACATGGCCAATGAGAGCTGTAATCCAAAACATGTGGACTGCACAAGGTTGGGGAAGATTGCCCTATGCTAAAGGCTGACTAATTCAGGAATGCATGTGGACTGCATCATCAGTGGACCATGGGTGAATACCTGCATTTTTATGTGGACAGATGGGGAGGGGTCAGTGCAAGCATGGGCTTGCTTGATTAGGGTACCACAATCCAAGGATAGCCAACTGAGCCTGCAGGATGGTCATGGCCCTTTAAACAGCCCTACCTAGTCCGTAGTGGCACAGCTAAAAATATATTCAACTGAGTCAATGATTTTACAAACGTTAGACATAATTTTGAATTTTGCATGCCATGTGTGAATACATACCATCTGTAAATACCCTCCCTTAGCACATGCCTCTGAGGAGAGAGAGATGCTACCTTAGACCACATGCTGCAGAATTGTGAAGGTAGATAATGTCAGTGTTATGAAAGTGAGCACACCAGACCTCAGACCCTATGGAGAATTGAACTGGAAACATACAGAAGTTGACCATCCCACCCATTGCAGCCCAGTTATGGAACGAATGTTGCTATCTTTTCAGAGCCGGGCAAAGACCTTTCTTTTCTCCTAGGCATTTTATAGACCTAGTTCTATATTTTATGGCTAATTTATTGATTCCTGTGCTGTTTGTTGTTTTGCATTGCAATGCGTTCTCTTAAATGTTTTATATTTTAAATTGTTTCTATGGCATTTTAGTCTTTTAACTGTAATCCAGCCAAAGAGCTTTGGTTATTGAGTGTATTAGAAATGTAATAAATTAACAAAGCAGGGAGCAATCTGAGATTCACCTCTAAGGTTGGGGACAGTGCTCTAACCTTCGAAGCAGGAGTCGGAGATCTTCCCCCCTCGCAGCTGGCCTGGAAAATATTGCACCGGCTGTCCCCCCCAATGGGAAAGCAACCTTGGCGAGGGGGAAAGGGGGCACTCCAGTGGATGGAGAGGGGAAGAAACTGGAGAGGTCAGGATATGAGTTTTCATGAGGCATCCTCAGCCTCCTTTCCTTCCCCTCCCCTCCGAAGGACCACAGCTAGATGGCAAAAAAAAAATCCTATCTAGCGGAACATGTAAGGCTAAGATCACTTCCACCACTCCTCCCACCCTGCATAGGTTGATTGTAAGCCTCCAAGTTCAGAGGTTTACGATAATCAAGGATGCAGTCGCTAGGATTGCACCCTAAATCAGGCTCTCTTGCATTCTGCTTAGAGAAGGATCTCATGTGGTAATATGTTAGAAATGTTTAGATATGCGGATTATCCAGAACTGAAGTCCATGAGTTTCAGATACCTTCCAGCATAACACTTCTGTGCAACATGCTTCATAAAGTTAACAGATGCTGCGTAAATGCCAGAGAGTAGAATAGTGAAATAAGAGTAAAGTTGTGTCAGATTCTTTCGTGACATTGGTGTTTCATATTGAATGTGCTCTTTTGAATCGGCACAATTATTCACCAAATGAGTTGTCTGTTGTTGTTGTCATCGTTGTTTTTAAATCAACGTTCATTTTAATCTGTTGGGTGTCTCCTTTTGCACTTGACAGTTGTTAGGGTGGGGGTATATTGTGCATGAGAAGACGGATCTGTCCCCCCATCATTGCTGCCAGGGCCACTGAGGCTCTTGCTTACTGCCTTCTGCCACCTCAATTGACTTCCATCAATAAAACTGTGCAACCATATACGATCAATGTATTACACAACAAGCCAATAGGTATGATATCTTGAGCAAATTGACCCACCTGGGTCAATACAGCCAATAAAACACTATACAATGTGCACAAAACAATGTTATGCTAGGAGACATGATGTCTGCATATTACTAAACAACCTTGTAATGAACAGTATTGATGAACATAAATAAATGTTTTGAAAGGGTCACCAAATATAAACCAAAAAAGCAGGAAATTTTAAAAGTAACAGTAGTTTTGGCTTAGCCTTCTATATAATACACTTTTAAATGTAAATATGTATGACAGTTTAGTAGTAATTGTCATTGCAAGATATACCTGTGCTGAAAGAGAATTGTGCTTTGTGCTATAATAGCCTTGTCAATCTTGTGCAAAAATATTTTCCGTAGTAATTTCACCTTGTAATCACACCCCAGTGATGTACACACTGACATACGCAGGCACATGCCAAAAATGTAATGAAATGTGATCAAATTTTCCTGGAAGCAATATAGCATTGCTTTAAAAAAATACACACACAAACACACAGCAAGTTTTCATTATTCTTTATCAAATCTTTTTAGTAATATGCATCTAGCTGCCTATCCAAAATATCTTCAGAATAGAAATCAATACTAATTAGTGCATATAATATAATTACCTTGGAAATTAGAGATACTCTGTTAAGTAGGCTTCAGTGGCTAAGTCTTTTTCACGTTCTGATATCTTGCTGCATTCTTGATAAGTTAGCCAGAGAGTCTATAGCTGGAGGAAAGCTCTTCATTTGGTAATGTTATGTCTTCAGAGGAATCTACAAAACAAGACACCACAGCTCTGAAGCTAGCCACCTTTGCTTCTGACGTTTTAATCCAACGATCCTATTTCCGAATCTGATTCTTACAGCTTGGAGATCTGCATAGCTGTAACCAGGCACGATGAAGTGGCATATACTGAGGTAGCTACAATGACGAGACGAGTGGGGAAGGTCCTCCTGCGCATCACTGTTAAAACTCTTATCGATATCATATCTAAGGCACATAGAGGTGCTCCACTGTAGCTGGCAATGTGGTGACTGAAGTACCTTGTATGCCTCATAGACTTACATCTGCATTTTCATCTTGTTACACCCTGAATCTTCAGAATGGGGTGAGCTTCAGATTGAAGTATAAGATAGATGGGCTTCTCATTTCCAGTTCTGCCCCCTTGCCATTCAGTTTCATAGTTTTACCAGATCCCACTACATTGAACGGCGCAGTAGAAGCTTCCCTGGTGATAACACAGTGCTGATGCTTGCTGATGTGCTGGCTTTTATAGGGCAACATCACAAGCTGTGATATTACTTCAATGTTGTGATAATTGAATCTTGTCATTTATTTTCTAGATCTAGTTTTCCATTTCTAAACACTTACTAAGAGTGCAAGCCTAAGTACTCTTAGTAGGGAGTAAGCCCCATGAAGAGAGTGAGACTTACTTTCAAGTAAACATGCACAAGAGTGAGCTGTTGGCTGCTTTTATATATATATATATATATATATATATATATATATATATATAATATTATATTATTTATTGCATTTATATCCCACCTTTTTTCCTCCAAGAAACCCAAGGTGGCGTACATAATTCTCCTCTTCAACAAAATCCTCACAACAAAAACCCTGTGAGGTAGGTTGGGCTGAGAGTCTGTGACTGGCACAATGTGACTCAGTGAGTTTCCAAGGCTGAGTGGGGATTAGAACCCGGATCTCCTGACTTCCAATCCAACACTCTAACCATTACACCACACTGGCATTTGATATTTTACATTTTTTATTATTACAGAAGCAAAAGAGGAACTACTATTGGGTCAAGTACACTGGCAGTAGATGAAAATACATCAGTATCTAGCCAACTGTCTACAAACGTACACTATCATAAGTAATTTATTATTTTTCCTTTTCCTCTTTTCTCTTTACAGCTGAGAACATTCCAGACTAAAACATCTCCTGCATCTAGTGCCTAATATATGTTGGTTTTTAAAATTGGCAATAGTTTTTGTAGCATATTATCTAAGTAGATGAACACAAATCAGTCAAGATATTCCTGGTACAAAACTTGTCTCTGCTATTAGATGGCCTTTGATACTCTCCCTCATCCCACCTTCCCCCGCCCTCATCTGCAATACTGGGATACTATTGACCTATGTTATATTGTAAGAATTATGACAAGATCATCACTGTGAAGCATTTTGAATACTAGGTTGTTCAAGTGAAATGATTAAATTATAATTGTTGTGAACCACCCGGAGAGCTTCAGCTATTGGTCAGTACAGATTTTTTTTTTTTAATGTTTTCAAGATGATGATTGTGATAACAAATATTATTACTGGGATTTACTTCTGAATAAACATGTATAGGATTTCACTATTAGCCATGAAGCTTGTTGAATGACCTTGGACTAGTGGTTATCTTTCACGCAAACTTACCTCGCAGGGTAGTTGATGTGTGGTGGGGGGAACACCATTGTACCTCACTTGGAATTTCATGAAAGAAGGATAGGATAAAAATTGCAGTAAAACCTTTCAGAAGCGAGTCCAGCAATTTCAGCCTTAGATATACGAATTCTAAGTATTATTATTTTAATACTTTGAAAAGAAATATAATTTAATCCTTGCCTTTGGAAAACAATCCAGATGTGTGGCTTCTTAATTTTGATTGATTCGTGTGTGCTTTCTAAAAAGTGTGGGCTATTCATATTCAGTATTCATATTCGCAAACATATGAACTTTCCAAATTACCTATTGGCAGACAACTACTTCCCTTCTTTTATCTCTTGACATTAATCTCCTTGCACAGTTGGTTTCCCTGCAGCTGTATATCTTTATTCCAAAGCATTTAAAAGATAAACACATCATTTGAAGGAATCTTTGAAGGACTATAGTTTTCGTTTGCCAGAATTATGTTATCTCACTGTTAGCAAAAACATTTAAGTGAAATATTCTTCCATCATAAGTTTTTATTCACTTTCGTTACGTCACTTTTCATGATCTAGCATTGCATTTGCGATAGATGTATAAGCTATACTTTTATCAGAAAGAGCAAGGGAATACTTAGAAAGTAACTGTTTCTGATTTGTTTGTAGTTTATTGATAATGAAAGGTCTCTTAAATATGGAGGGCATAACATTACAGAGGTTACTAGATCCAGACCAGTCTCATTATTATTATTATTATTATTATTATTATTATTATTATTATTATTATTATTTACACGGGTGGCTATAAGAAACTGGTAAATATGCTGTTCTCCCATTAAGAGTAAGTTATCTTCTACACCAATTGCATTTGCTACTTAAAACATGCACACACTCTGGTATAATTCCTTATGTTATTAACAATTAGGGGTGTGCACGGACCCCCCGCTCCGCTTCTCTTCCAGATCCACAATTTGCGGATCAGGCCACTTCGCTCTGCCCCCGCTCCGCCTATGTCCGCTCCGCTCCACTGCGGAGCTCTGGATCCGGATCGGAGCTCCGTTTCCCCCCCCCCCCATAGGCTTGCATTGAAAGCTAAAAAAGTATACAACTTTTTTTCTGTTAAAGTTAGAAACCTCAAGTTTGGCACCATGACACCTCATGGATGTATACACACGCATGCCAAGACTCAAGCCAATCCCATCATCCCCTGATTTTTTGGGAATTTATGAAAATCGGGCACCCCATTCACACCACTTTTGATAGCTCTGTCAATTTGCACGTTAGAAACCTCAAACTTGCTGCCATGATAGCTTATCCATGTGTCCACATGGGCGCCAAGTTTCAAGCCAATCCCATCATCCCCTGATTTTTGAGGAATTTATGAAAATCGGACACCCCATTCACACCCCTTTCGATAGCTCCCTCAATTTGGTACGTTTGAAACATCAAACTTGCCACCATGATAGCTTATCCATGTGTCCACATGGATGCCAAGTTTCAAGCCAATCCCATCATCCCCTGATTTTGGCGGGGCTCTAACCTCCCATAATCCCAATTCACACCACTTTCGATAACTCCATCAATTTGCACGTCAGAAACCCAATGTTTGGTCCCATGACAGCTTACCCATGTGTCCACATGGACGCCAAGTTTCAAGCCAATCCCATCATCCCCTGATTTTTGGCAGGGCTTAAACCTTTTAACTCACCCCAAATCAAGTCCCATTCTACAACGTCAATTTGCACGTCAGAAACCCGACATTCGGTCCCATGACAGCTTATCCATGTGTCCACATCAAGCCAATCCCATAATCCCCGGATTGTGGGGGGGATTATTGAAAATCGGACGTTTTCAAGCATGGGAATTGCTCTGACATTTGGACAGATAAAAAAAATTGAAGCCGGCACCCTCACAGGCGCCATCTTGATCCACATTCAGGAACAAGTTTCAAGCCAATCCCATCATCCCCTGATTTTTGGCGGGGCTTAAACCTGCAGACAGCTCAATGGGGCCATTTCAAAGGAAATCCCAAGATGCCATGAATTGGGGAGTAGAGATAAACCTATGAATCTTCTTCCACACTTGAAAAATGGATTTGGAACTTCCAAAAGTCTAATTGAGCGCAGGAAGGACTTCTCCCCTGAGTCAAAGCCAGACACACACAACATCCCTGCGAGGAGGGCAGGGGAGGAGGGAGGGAAGGCAGGCAGGCAGCAGACATTTCTGGGGGCATAAGGAAGTGAGCCAAGGATAAGCCAGTAATGCATATAAAATGGAATAAATAAATAAATAAATAAACAAAGGAGGGGGGAATTAAAAGCAGCAGTGTTGTTGAACAAACAACAAGAAGAACTTTTTTTAAAAGGCTATATCTGTCTTTTACCAGTAAGAGGGGGAGTGGACGTGCCCAGTGGGAGGGGGAAGCATCTGCCAATTTGACTGGTCCTGTCTAGGTACCAGTCTTTGAGAAGCAAACTCTCACTTCAACTCATGAGAGGCATTCTCTTTCTCTCCAGTGATTTACCTTTGGAGGATTCTGATGATCCTCCAAGGTCAGCAGAGTGCACTGGGCACGTCCACGTGCTCTAGGGGAGCTCATCCCCTTACACCACATCTATTCAGTTGTTCCCCAAAGTTAGGGTGGGTAGCAGTGCTGTGTTTTTCTATCTCTTATTATTGGCTTCAGGTTGTGTTTGTGCATTTGGTGGGGCTACTGTTTTAAAAAACACTGGGAAAAGTCCGTTCAGAGTAGAAACAGAAGTTTCCCAGAATCCCAAGTTACTCATTTTGCCTATCCCCTCCTCCAACTTTGGGATCATGTGATCATGACCGGGAGTTGACTCTGCCCCTCAGCAATCGAAAAAGGTACCTTTTCCCCGCGGTTTTACCCTATTTTTTAAAAATTTCTAGCAAGCGAACCGCAGCACGCAGAGAGCTGAGAGTAGGCTCAAAATGATTGGGAGTTGAATGTGCCTGTCATCGCTTCAAAAAAAAAAAATTAAAATAAAAAATGCCGGTTTACCCGCTGTCCCTGTTTGTTTACCCGACTTTTTAAAAAATTCTAGCAAGCAAACCACAGCACGCAGAGAGCTGAGAGTAGGCTCAAAATGACCCCCATCCACAACTCTCTAAGCACAAGAAGTTTCAGAAAGACAGCTTAAAAAACAACACAGTTATCCCCTATTCTTTTCCGCAATGCAATCCTATGGGTGAAATTTTTCAAAATGGCGATCGGATCGGTCCGCGGAAAGAGAAGCGCTTCTCCTATGGGCGCTTCTCTTCACCGTGCTTCTAGGGGTCCCCAGTCCGCTTCTACTCCGCCTCTGGGCAAGGCGGAGCAGGCCAATTCGCTTCTGATTCTACGTTTCTAATCGGAGCGGAGCACATGCCTATTAACAATGGCTGCTGAGCATGTATAGGAAAGGAAGAATCATCAGATGGACCCTGAAGAATGGTAACACAAATAAATCACACTAACAAAATTTGAACTGTACATTCTCAAAAGGTAACCAAAGGTAGTAATTTAGGAAAGACCAGTATCAGAAAATAAACACAATTGAAACATGTCACCTCTTTTGAAATGTCCCTCATAGGAATGAACAAAACTACTAAAGCATGTTCCTAGCCAAAAACACTAACCAAGATCCACAGACATAATATGAAGATTGGTGATTTCACTGGGCACTGATAGATAAAACATGGTCAACTGGGTACAACATTCTTTGTTGATGTGATCCATGGAGCCGGCTGGGTCCAGGAGGTTGTAGATGCCTCCTTGAGAGAGGGAGTGGTGCCGGCCTCTTTAAAAGAGGTGGTAATTAGACCACTCCTGAAAAAGCCAAACCTGGACCTGGAAGATGTTAAAAACTATAGGCTGGTGGCGAACATCCCCTTCCTGGGCAAGGTGCTTGAGCGGGTGGTTGCAGGACAACTCCAGGAACTTTGAATGAAACAGATTATCTAGATCCATTTCAATCGGGTTTCAGGCCTGGTTTTGGAACGGAAACTGCCTTGGTCGCCCTGTGGGATGACCTTTGCTGGGAGAGAGACGGGGAGTGTGACCCTGTTGGTTCTCCTGGATCTCTCAGCGGCTTTCTTTACCATCGACCATGGTGTCCTTCTGGATAGGTTGTCTGAGCTGGGAGTTGGAGGTACTGCATTGCAGTGGTTCCACTCCTACTTGTATGTCCGATTCCAGAAGGTGGTGCTGGGGGATTATTGCTCTGTGCCATGGCTCCTAAGCCATGGGGTTCCACAGGGCTCTATTTTATCCCCTATGCTGTTTAACATATACATGAAGCTGCGGGGGGAGGTTATCCGGAGATGTGGACTGAGGTGTCATCAATATGCGGATGATACCCAGCTCTACTTTTCCTTTTCATCAAACCCAGCTGAGGCAGTGGCTGTTCTGAACCAGTGCCTGGGCACTGTAATGGACTGGATGAGGGCTAATAAACAGACTCAATCCAGACAAGATGGAATTACTGTTAGTGGGTGGTTCATCTGTCAGGCGAGGTGATGTTTGCCCTGTCCTGGATGGGGTTGCACTCTCCCTAAAGGATCGGGTCCGTAGTTTGGGGGTGCTCTTGGATCCAGAACTGTCACTTGAGGCACAGGTGAACTCAGTGGCAAAGAGCACCTTTTATCAGCTTAGGTTGATATACCAACTACGCCCTTATCTAGCTTCAGTTATCCATGCTCTGATAACCTCTTGTTTGGATTACTGCAATGCGTTATACGTGGGGCTGCCTTTGAAAATGGTCCAGAAACTTCAGCTGGTACAAAACAGGGCAGCCCGTTTACTAACAGGGACTGGCTGGCGAGATCACATTACGCCAGTCCTTTTACAACTTCATTGGCTGCCAGTCCAGGTCTGGGCCAGTTTCAAAGTGCTGGTATTGACATTCAAAGCCCTAAACAGTTTGGGGCCAGGTTATTTGAAGGAACGCCTCCTCCCATATGTACCTGCCTGGACCTTAAGATCATCTACAGGGGCCTGCCTCCATGAGCCCCTGCCAAAGGAAGTGAGGCAGGTGGCTACTAGGATGAGGACTTTCTCCGCTGTGGCAACCCTGCTGTGGAATGAGCATCCCAGAGAGGTCCGCCTGGCGCCTACACTACTCTTTTCGTCGCCAGCTGAAGACCTTTTTATTCTCTCAGTATTTTAACACTTAATTTTAACTTAAATTTAAATTTTACTGTTCTAACTCTGTATTTTAATCTTATATAAATTTTGCTGCGTGATTTTATCCTGGTTGTGCTTTTTATACTGTATTTGTATTTGTGTTTTTAAACTGTTGGTTGTTTTATTATGGTTTTAATTTTTGTGAACCGCCCAGAAAGCTTCAGCTATTGGGCGGTATAAAAATGTAATAAATAAATAAATAAATAAATAAATAAAATAGAAATAAATACCAAAAAGGTGGGGGGAATCAAATGCTTGAACTTCAAGTCAAGCGCACACAAATGTTATTCATTGCAAAAGAGGCATCACATTATTGGATGTCACAAGCAAGCAGATGAGTATTTAGTTTGGCCCTATGTCTCCAGATTGAGGAAGCCTATATTTACTGTTTACCTCCCAGGAGGACTTCTGAAATTGTCAGTTCAGCATCTTCTGGAGCTCCCTCTTGGAGGAACCCCAAAATAATGAGCTACTATGCACTATAATTGTAAGCAAAACATTGTTGCTGCAAACATTGTTTTTTTTAATGGACCCAGTATAGCTGTTGTTTTTATGTTTTTAAACTTTGTATATTTGTTTTTAATGTTTACTGTTCTTAACTTTTGTAAACTGCCTAGAGTGCTTCAGCTATGGGGCGGTATATAAATGCAATAAAATAAATTAAATGTAGTTGTGGAACATGAACTGACAAAGAACAGAAGGACTAACAGAAGAACTATGAGACTAACTGAAGAAGAACCATTTTGACAATAGGTTAGACAGTTCTTTGACATCCAAAATATTAGAACCAGTGTATCACTTCATTGTATTTTGTCAGGTGAGTTTAACTGAGATATAACAGGGATCCTGCTTTCAGCCTTTCAAACAACCTCCCATACCTTTTAGAAGATATATATCTTGCCTTTGGGTCAAACGATTTTCAAGCTTCCTTACAATAAATTGTAATAATCCACACATAAAAGGGGGTTGAATAAATTCCTGGAGGAGAAGGCTATCAATGGCTACTAGCCCTGATGGTTGCGTGCTATCTCCAGTATTTGAGGCAGAAGCCTGTGTGCACCAGTTGCTGGGGAACATGGGTGGAAGGGTGGTGTTCCACCATGTCCTGCTTGTTCATCCCTGGCTGATGGCTTGTTAGCCACTGTGAACAGAGTGCTGGACTAGATGGACCCTTGGTCTGATCCACTTATGTTCTTAGATTGGTGCTAATATAGGCTTTCCTTGAAATGTAAACAGTATATGTGAACAGGCAGTTTTTGAGGGGATTGCGGCCAAGAGAGAAAGAGTTAAATTTCCCTTCCCCATTCCTACCCCCAATGGTTGGGAGGCTGTTCATGCCATATCCGTAACAAAACCTGCACTTTAATTGCATTTGTGTAATTCATGTGATGTCTAGGTTGGGCCTTAGAGGAACATTTACTCACTAGCACTAGGATTAAAGTACACAAGGTACAAAATTGTGGAAGGCATGTTAGAAACAATACTTTAAAAAAAACAATACACAATTTAGTCCACAAAACATTTCTTCTTGACAGTCTAGATAATATGAAGGAGACTATCTGTCTTGGTTGTGGGATGTCCGCCTTGGCTCCAGTAACTGCTAGAAGTGTTCCTTGACATCTTTTTTTTATTTGCAATGCTGCATGGCACTCCTGGGTAATCTTATACTGTGACTGATAACTTGAAACAAAACATACACATGCCAAAGAAATATACAATTGAATTCTATCACAGAGACTGAAAAGATGTGATAGAGCTCTTTCCCATGTAGTTATATTTTTTTAATCTTTAAAAGCCATGGAGGGCAGAGAAATTGCTTTCTACAGGTCTTCCTAGAATATATTATTTGTAAAGTCTTCCTAGAATATATTATATGTAAAGTCAGAAAGATAGGGCATATATAAAATATTTCTCAGTTACAAATTAAACCTTGGGAGAGGTGGGCATTTTGTCTAGAGTGCTATGCAGTACAAACTTTATTCTGGAGTAATTAGCTAGGGGGAAAATAAAGTATATCAAGTGTGCTCTTTCCTGGTTTTCTACAATGACAGAATATGTACTGAAGAAGACAAATGTAACTGGGGAGATAAATTGTTTATTTTTATGTACTTTATAAAGCACCTTAGTCCATCATGCACAAAAAAACTTTAATATATGTCTCATTTAATATTTATGGCAAAGTGAAACAGTGAGCTATGAAAAGTGTAGTTGCTGTAACCTTTAAGCTAAGTGCAACTTTCTTTGGTACTAAAAGGCACATTTTTAAAGGCACCACTATTAGTCTGAGTGAGATTTTCCTAAGTCTCACTGTACTATGCTGCTGCAAGCTCCACTGAAATAAATGGTGCCCACCAGGGTGAGGTACTTTGGGGCTGTCATGCAAAGTCTAGCTTCATCAACCAAGTACAGTAGGTAAATGTGTTTCTTAAGGCTGTTCATAAAACTACAGCTTATATTGTGAAGCCATTTAACTTGCAAACTCTATATCTTAAATGACTTTGCCCAAGGTAGGACAGATATCGGGGGTATCACCTCCGAAAGCAAGTGTGTATGGTGTTTTATCTTGAGCGTAAAGATTTCCTTAAGGCATAGAGTTTAAAAAATGAGATAGATAGATTAGATGAGGGTATTTATTATTACGAACTGCACAGTCAACTGGGATTGCTGCTAAATGCTCTTACTCTCATAATAGCCAATCTTGTGTTAATTCTAGCCTGAAGCTCCTTGACTTTTTATGTGCAGAGATAATGGGGGATAAAAATACAGATTTTTTTCATACAGCAGATTCTTTCCAACCATGTCAAATAAATTATAAAGGCCTGCAAACTAAAAATGGTTTGGGCATTGGAGGAATTCCCAGCAATATTATGCAAAAGTTATTACCCTTGATAGTTAGAGGATCTTGTATTTTATAGTTGATGCTATTTGAATGAATATTTTCTTTGTAGAGTGTTGGCAAATGATCTACAATTCCAACCTTACACTTCAACAAAGGATAATTCCTTTCAAACATATTGGTGTTTTTCCCCTCCTATATGTGTATCATCCTTCATTTGTATGTGCTGGCATATTTAATATACATTACATATGTTTATGTACTGTTATTAATCTCATGTTACACATTTTCTTTAGGTGGGTGATTTTTATTAAATTACATAACTCTGTTAAGGCTAAATATTTTTAACCTGCTTTGTCCTTCATCATTTGAACTTCCTAAATGACTTCCAAGCCAAAATAAAATAATACATTGCCCTTTATAACACAATTATTTAAGACCTAACTGTTTAATTACCACTAACCTTTCAGAAGTCTGAACATTCATATTAAATTGTAATTAAACTCTTGTGGAGTTTGTGAAACTGAATGTAAGGCTTACAGGAAAGTAAAATTACCACCCAGATCCTAAACACTGGACCTTCCTTCCAAATAACTGTGCATAGTCAAAGACCCACAACTAGTTAATCAAATGGTTATAAAAATGTTTATTCATTTGAATAAAGTTGAAGCCTGTACTAATTGGAAATCTGATACTTGAACTTTACAGAATTAGAATTACTAACTGCCTTAATATTTAAAATTTAGCAAAAGAATTTTTTCTTATTATATCTGAACTTTATTTTATTTATTTATTTATTTACCATTCCCCACTCAAAATTTTAGAGCGGTATACAACATAAAATAAAAACAGAATAAAAACACATTATAATAGATAGCAAAGTGAACCATGTCTGGTCATCAAGGGAAGGCTTCCCAGAACAACAACATTTTCAGGAGACGCCAAAAGGAATACAAAATTGGCGCCTGTCTGAGCTCCAGAGGCTGGGAATTCCATAGGAAGTAATATCTGTTCTCCCAAGTAAGTCGATGTCTGTCAGTTTTACAGCCTATTGAGGTACAAAAAGGCTGACTGAAGAGCTAGTCTGAGAATAACATGTTCCATGTCTATCCTGAAAATTTGATGTAAAGCCACAGAAGTCACGAAATATCAGCTCCCATGGCATATGCAGCTGGTAAGACAGACATATTTTGTGCTGGATTGGACCCTAAAGTGTTATAAAAAATAGCTTTTCCTCCTCCCCACTCTTCATTTTCTTTTATCACTACAAGGCCATGTAGGCAGAATCAAATCGTTTATGGAAAATCTATTGCTCATGCCTTGCAACACTGTTAGTCAGTAGGCCCTTGAGTGTAGTTCGTTTTTTGTAGTATCATGAAAAGGCTACGATTCTTAAAAAATTAAAGCTGCTATTCCTTTGTTCTCTGTTTGACTTCACATGTTTTAAACTTCAACACTGAATTACAGTTGGAGCAACAGTGGGTTGAATCCACATTACATATTCAAATAAGTGGATAGGTGGACTTATGCATGCTACATTTATTTACTCTTCTCTGCAATGACACATGATTACTTATAATCAAGTCCTTAATTTGGAATTAAGTCCTTAGCTCGTGTGTTACATACTATAGTTTATGGTATGTTTCTAATACACACAGGAGCTGCTGGTTCTCCTGCTGATCCCTGACCTGTAGAATAACAAATTGACTATACTACCACATATTGGACTTCATGTCTAGTAGATTTTAAATGAAGTTTGGGGGTTGGGTTCATTTTCCCTTAAACTGCCTGAGATGGCTTTAGGAGAGTTCTGTAACTGCAGAACATTAAAACTATCTACTTCAAGATGTGCAAAATGTTTTGATGAAGTCTGTATGGCTGCTTAATTACCACTAGTTGGTCATAATGTTTTCTGTGGTTGTATTAGAACAGTGGAATGAAACATTTCCTTCACATTTGTGCTGAGTAGGACATTTAACTCAACAATTATCTTGTTGATAATTGCCTAATCAGTGCCATTATAATTTGCTAAGTTAGCTAAATTCTGATTTGGATTGAAACACTTACTCCTAGGTCTATTATGGCTGATTCTCAGGTTCATTCCCATTCATTCTTTTATGTTAATGAATATATAAGCAGGATAAATATATAAGGGGAGCAATTGGCAAGATGTTCCCATATTGTTGCTTTTCAGGCTTTTCCAGATGATAAAAAAAAAAAGAATTCTAACATAGTGCTATATTTGTACAATTTCCAATGCCGCTACTCAATAACCTGCCCCTATTTAATGGATGGAAGTAGTCTTGCTGCTGGAGGTGGAGGGAGATGAGTCTTGCTGTGCAGGAGGGCGGATGTTGACAGGATTGGTGTTTAAAGCCTGTTTCTAAACAGGAGCTCTAGCACTCCTGTACCCCTGACATTTTCTTTCACCTCTGGACAGTCTGATAAGGACTGAGCATGCTCAGTGATCATGGAATGCTGACTTATTTTGGGGGAAGAAAAATCTGGAGAAAAGGGATGGAAGAACATATGGTTGGAACAGGACACACACACCCCTGCATGTTTGCAAGGTTTTGTTTCAAGTCCCAGCTGTGATCCCCTTTTGGTCCCAGGCTTGAGATCTACTTATTTGTTTTTAAAATTGATTCCACAGAACCTTGTATCATCCCTAACTGATCTATGCTAAACCCAGGAGAAGATGAAAAACTGCTGTGTCCCCAAAGTTGTACCTGCACAAGCAGAAAGCACTTCTGCTCATACAAGGGACATGGTCTTCAATTTTCATACATCCCTCCCTGGCTTGATAGGTATGGCTTGATTCATATATACAATATGTATATCAGAGGGAATGTCTTTTAAGTACTCTTTTTACTCCATGGGGATGTCTGTTTATCTGGAGTAAGACACAATATAAAGAAACATATTTTAATTTGTATATTAAGAAAGCAATCTCCTATAAGTAAGCAGTAATCTACTACCAGTACTGCTGCGACAACATGGTAAAAGAAAACAGCTATTCAGAAAATATATTAATTTTTGCAATAGAATTAATGGACGATTTTGCAGTATTCTAGCTCAAATGCAGAAACTGAACTGTAGAAGAAGAAGAAGAAGAAGAAGAAGAAGAAGAAGAAGAAGAAGAAGAAGAAGAAGAAGAAGAAGAAATGCATGTGCTGTTTGTCAGTCATAATCAAAGCAGTCACAGAGTATGGGCTGAGAACAGGAAGTCATTTATTCCAATTTCTTCATGCTGCTGAATTGATGTATGACCCCAAGCAAGTGAATCCAACCTTCTGCTTACCTCTACATCTTTAAAACAAAGACACTGCTCTTTGCTGGAATATTCAGACTGAAGCAGATAATATTCTGATGTGCATAAGAGTTTTAAAAAGAGATATTTGAAATCTATTAATTGCCTAAGAAAACATAGGAAGAAACCATGCTAGCATCTAAAACCAGACAGGAAATAAATATAATCAAATAATTTATTAGGCACATCTGCTAAACTGCTCATAGCTATCCAACCTGTAGCTTAATTGCTCCTTGTACAGCACTGGATTTATGGATAGTCTTTCTGGCCCCAGTATTGAAGTAGGAAACCCTGCCTCAGGCATTGAGCATGTTGTACAAGGAACATAGGTAGCGCAATTCAACTGTGTCAAATTAATGTTTCTATCATGGGACAAAATAGCATAATGAGGGAAGACTAAGGGCATTAAGGAGAGCTAGTCCTTCAGTAGGACATCCCCTCAGATTTCATATGGCGTGCACAGAGAAATAATTTCATTCCTCCCCCCTCAAAGTGAAAACTGTGAGTTATAGATTAGTTTGGGCACTATCTATGACCTGAAGGGACTCTAGATTGCTAATTACTGTTTTTGCGAGGTTCATCCCTTTTATAGCTGAGATGATTTAATAATCATGAGTTTTCTAAAACACTAGAAACTGAATATTTAAGGAATGATGTATGTGATGCAGTGGCTAGAGTCTTGGATTGGGTGACAGGAGATCTGGGTTCTAGTCCCCACTCAGCCATGGAAGCTCATTGGATGACTTTGGGCCAGTCACAGACTCTCAGCCCAACCTACCTCACAGGGTTGTTGTTGTTGTGAGGATAAAATGGAGAGGAGAATTATGTACACTGCCTTGGGTTCCTTGGAGGAAAAAAGGCAGTATATAAATGTAATAAAAAAAAAATTATTTCATTTATATCCTGCCTTTTTTTCCTCTTTCAAGAAACCCATGGCAACTCACAAGGTCCTTCTCCTCTCCATTTTATCCTCACAACAAACCTGTGAGGTAGGTTAGGCTGAGAGTCAGTGGCTGGCCCAAAGCCACCCAGTGAGCATCATGGCCAAGTGGGGCTAGAATCAGTCTCTCCTGAGTCCCAGCTTTAACCACTGCACCACACTGGCTCTTTGGCAGAAGTGAAAAAGAAGTTGGTTTCATATGTGATGCCTGAGTACCATCTAAAGAAGGAAGAAGAGGCATGTAATGTGAATCAGGTGAATCAATGACTACAACCTGATCCATGTATTTTAAAGTGATAGTAATTGTCACCGAATTCATTGAGACTTGCTCCTATGTAAGTGTGCTTAGGACTGCAGTATATTATTATTATTATTATTATTATTATTATTATTATTATTATTATTATTATTATTATTACATTTATATCCTGCCCTTTTTCCTCCAAGGAATACAAGTATATAATCCTCCTCTCCATTTTATCCTCACAACAACAACAACAACCCTGTGAGGTAGGTTGGGCTGAGAGTCTGTGACTGGCCCAAAGTCACCCAAGTGTGTTTCCATGGCCAAGTGGGGACTAGAACCTGGATCCCCCGACTCCCATTCCGATGCTTTAGCCAGTACACCACACTGGCTCTCTTTTAGGAAGAGCCTTTGATTTTTTTACACTTGACCCTAAACACTTTTCTTTGGAAGTATGTCTTGGGGGTCATTCTTAAAGATTGCAAATGCAGCTGTACTTGTAGGACTCTAGTTTAGTATACACCATGGTTTATCATGAAATGATCCACTATTTTAAGGCTTTTAATTTTCTAAATATAGGAAGTGCTGGATTTTCAAACGAGCCTAAGAGATGAACAACCAAAGTTGTGTTGGCTTGGAACTGCGTTTTGAGCAATGCAGTGCTGAGCAATGCAGTTCCAAGTAATGCAGTGTCGTCCCCCCCCCATAGATACATAGTTGTGTTTTGTTTCTTTTGTTTCTAATATTGTGAACAGTAACCACTGAAGAGTTATATCAATAGGAAAAGAGAGACAATTGGCTGCAAAAAGTGGTGCAACTCACTTGCTGAGGTACCTTTGTGGGGGGGAAGCAAACCTAATTAGGGGTGTGCATGAACCCCCCGCTCCGCCCTGTGGGCCGATCCGAAAATTTTGGATCGGCCCGCTCCGCGCCGCTCCGCCCATACTTCGCTCCTCTTTGCTGCGGAGCTCCAGCTCCGAATCGGAGCTCCACAGTGGAGGGGAGTGGCACCAGGTAAGGCCGGGAGAGGAAGGCGGGGGGGTTACCGGGCCCTGCTGCCGTCGCCGCCCGTGTGGCGACGGCGGCAGAGCCCGGTAAGGGACCAAGGGGGAGGGGGGCCTTACCTGCCTCCGTCCGCGGTCCGTCGGCTTCTTCAACTGGTTGCTCCAATTTCAGTAGGATTGTGTTTCCTTTTGGGTTTTGGTCTGAACCAGCCACACTCTAAAGGAGCTATCCAAGGTGCTGAACCCATTTGGGGGCTGGGGTTCAGCACTTTGGCCAGATCCTTAGAAGTCTGGCTGGTTCTGACTAAAACCTAGAATTGAATCTTATCGCCACCAAAATCAGAGCCCCCAGGCTCCACCACCACCGGTCATTTATGCCTATAGCATTGTGTACGTGGTGGCCCTATAGCTGCCATTTGTACGATGTTTAATTTTTTGGGGGGGGAGATGGTGACAGCTGTGACTGCAGGTGCACCCAACAGGTCCAGGTAAAGACAGGAGCAGGTGGCTCTTCTGGAGTGGAGTAAAGTGATCCCAACCCACTTCAAGCTGATCCTGACCTGCTTTGGGACCAGACTGATTCAGTCTAAATCAATCCACTGCAGCTCAGAATTCTATCTGGAGCTGAAGCTGTGCACAGCCCTACCCTCCACCCTGTTTTTCTGCACTGTGCCATAACAGTCAGCATTCCATACCACTGGACATGCTCAGTTCTCACTGAACAGTCCCCCCTGCACTGCCCTACACATAGACCTTATCTGTTTCTTTAGGTTTCTTGTATTCCCAAGAACTTTTGAGTCCCTCCAAGCCTGCTACTACCACCCTTCTTGTGTGTGGATGCTATCCTTTGGGATCTACACTCAAAGAATTAGTTTGTTATCCATATGTATGAAGCTAAAATGTTGTTTAAGTGCTTTTCTATACGAGGCTGTTAATCCGCTGTGTCTGCTTTCGGTTTCATTGTAGAACTGAGAACTGAGCTCTACTCAAGCTCTACTCAAGAACTGAGCTCTACTCTTTCCTGCTTTTTCTGCTACATAACCTCTAGGTGGTGCTGTGCTATAGTGGAATACCACAATTACACAAATAGGAAAATATATATTCTTTCAGTTTCATAAATAATATTCCATCTTTCTATTTTTTTTTTTTGAGAAAGTGCTCTTAAAAAAACAGGTGAAGTTGAAAGGTTGCAATGTTGTCTAAACTACCCATAAACAGCTGTGAGTCAGGACTGACGAGCGCAAAATAAATGCCTCATGTAGAAAAGCTCAACAAGGTCAAATCTGCTTTAATTCTATATCTTTCCATACACTTCTACTGAGGTATGTGTACAGACAGTAGTTTCTATGAAAGGAACTAAACAACCAGCTCTGTTCCAAACTAAACAAGAAAATTGCTAGGGAGGGAAATATCTGCAGGCAGTAAATTCGTGGTACTACTGAGGGAAATGGGGCTATATGCTTTTCTGTTGCTGACAAATGATTTTTTTTAAAAAAATAATAATGCAGTATTCTGATTGCTGTAACATTTGCATTACAAATGTAAGAGCTAGATTTAGGAAAGAGCTAGCAGATTGTCATTGCCTGAAGCACTGATACGCCAGTGATAGCTCCAAAATGGCGTATTTAAATATTTTTCTTAACCCTTATGTTGCCTTCAATAGAACTTGGTCAAATGTCAGCTGCATGGCCATTAGCTAATAATAATAATAATAATAATAATAATAATAATAATAATAATAATAATTTCTTACCCGCCTCTCCCTTTGGATCGAGGCAGGGAACAACATTAGTACAGGATTACTATGAACAAGTACCCTTTGGACACACGTAATGACCATTTTAACCAGTCATAAGTTAAGTTCCTGTTTTTACTTGGTAGTAGCACATGTGGAGATACATCACTGGAGTTGTTCATTTCTACATTAGTACAGAAGTAAGCAAACTTTTTGGGCCATGGGCACCTTTGGGAATATAAGGAACTGTTCCAGGCACCATCATAAATTGGCTGCAATGGGAAGTGTAGCAAAAGGATAAATAATCTGCCCAAAGGACCAAATACAAGGCAGACATGAGGTCTGAGCCTCAACACACTAAACAACACCTTTGAGCCACAGTTTTCAGCACCAACAGAAACCTATTTAAAGTGGAAGAGGCACTTTAGTTGGCACCAATAAAGGTGTTCCATTGCAACCATGTTGCCTACCGAAACTGTAGTGCATTTGTGTAAATGCTTTGTCGTTTGTGATTTTGTTTTTATTGCCATGGTTAAATTAACTACAGTTCTCTCCTGTCCTTCTGGGATAGCTACCATGTGATGAGAGCTGTGGTAGGCATCCCATCCATGTCTTTCAATTGTTGTTTGTCTTGTATTTACAATGGTATGTGTTGCCACATGTGATCTTAGTATAGACTAAAAAGTTGTCATGATAAAGGTCCTTTTCACATGTTCAACTGAAAACATGTGTGAGGGAAGTGGGATCACATCCATTCATGCTGCAGGTCTGGTGCCCTGATGCATGTTAGAGGAACATGTGAAAGAGTCCATATGTGTACAAACAGTATGCACATAGGCTTCAACCATGCAATGATGAACCCTGAAATAGGTGATCAGCACAGTCCCATTCCCTCCTGTACACTCATTCAGTTGGATGCTGAAGAGACTAGGATTTTTCAAATGTTCTCTCCTGTTGTTGGTTTGCCACTTGTCTGTCTTCACCATGGCTGTATGAAGTTCATTTTGTGCCTTTGAGGATCTTTCTATGGCAGTTTTCTGCTCTCTACCTTTTGCAGGTTTTTGTGTTTTCTCTTAAGTTTTTCTGAATTGAAAACTGAAAGTGTGGTTCGATGAAGAAAACTATGACTATTTGCCTGTTCCACATATTCCCATACCCTAAATGTAGTCAAGATGTCCCTGCCATCTGTCCTGGCCAAAAGAAAAGAACTAAAGCATTTTATTGATACACAGATGATGAAATACGATCTGCCATTGCAGAGCCATGTAGGAATCTGGAATAGCACCAATGGATTACAGGGAGGATCCAGTCTCATGGCTTTCCCCATGATACAGAACAGTGCCACACCAAGGCAAAGGAACTATCATATGGGTGGGGAAACTCTTTCAGGCCAAGGCTGAATTCAATTCTGGAGAAGCTCTTGTGGCCACATTCCAGTGGTAGTCATGGCTGAAGGCAAAAAGGGTGGAGCCAAAAATACAAAAACACACCAACATATTGTGTTTTAAAGCTGTTACTTCTATTATATAAGCCTTAGGAGAGTCAGTTCAACCTTTTATAATAGGGAAAACCTACACAGACATTTGAAATCCCCAAACTGTTGGTGGTTATGGGAAAGAGGGCGAGGCTAGCAGAAAGGGTGCCTCCATCTGGGAAACCACCATGCAAGGCAGCGTTCTTAGCCTCCTGAAGGCAATTCTTCAGGAGAAACTGGTAACACCACAGTATACACCACAGAATTCAATAATGGCATACATTTATGCTGGTGTGTTTCCACTGAAGCAAACATAACCACAGATAGCTTTGTGGTGAATGATTGTGAGAAAGCATAAGAGAAATCTGTGCAAATGATTCCAATAGTATCCTTAGAGTAGACCCATTGAAATCAAAGGGATGTAAGTTAGTCATGACTAAATTGGGTCTATGCATGGCTGGATCCAACCCCATGGATCTTTGAATTTTACATTTCCAAGGGTTGGACCTGTTGTGGTTATTTGGATGGCTAGTGGCTTGCAGCAGGAAGTAGATGCTACAATTGTCATTAAGATCTGAGGCTGATAGGTTAAAGAATGAACTTCTTACACACACATACAAATTGCTGTCAAAAATCCAGCATTGCCATATGACAAAAATATACATAGTATGGTTGTTTACAAAAATAACTGTACCTAAACAAATACATTTAAAGGACAATTGGAACTAGAGGATGTAGAACTGGAATCCATTACCAAATTTCATTGTGTTTCTCAGAGTGTGAATAATGATTATGGTTGGTTCTCCAGTGACAAAAAGTAATGGTCTACCATCTGGTGCTAGAGGAATTGTGTAGGATTTGTGTTTGATACCTTCTCAAATGGTTTAGATTATCAATAGCAATAATGTTTCACTTTTTTGTTGCAGCCTTAACTTTAGCATCTTTTAAACTTGGTTTAGCCTCCATTATAACTCCGTTGGCATCTGGATGCCCTTAAAGAATGTAATGAAGAGTTCTGGTGCTGTCCACTGATGTAATAGTACATCAGTCTCTCAGATGTTACGGCCAAATATAGGGACAGCACAATGACCATTATTAAACTGAAAGAGGTTGGGAATCAGAGGTGGTGGCAGAACTTTTTCAGCATAAACCCTCTTTCACTTTCATGATGGCCTTTTGCTGGTGGCAGAACTTTAAAGACCTGGTTGCCCATTCTTTATTTGGAAAACGTTTGGAAAAGATGATTGTAGCCAAAAAGAAAATTAGGTTGCACTGTAGTTGCAGCAACAGCTTAATGCACAACACGTTTTGATAAGCAGAAGGACATTGACATCAGGTTCTGTAAACTAATTAAAATGCATTTGCATCATAATGGATGGATGCTATTTTAGAGAAGTTAAACTAAATATAAAGAACTACTTTTTTTCATTCTGTTATTCTGAAAATAAATATACTTCAGGCATCCTCTATAGTGCTTAGATCCAGCTGCAACAGTGAACGCCTCCCTCCCTACACTTTCCAGCTACCTATTCTGAGGCCACCAGAAGGAGAAGCAGCTGCCCTTCTACTGGGTTCAGTTCTAGCTCCTGCTAGATCTACACTACTGATTTATAGTGGTGTTGAAGTACTCTGATATCTGTTGGAGCACACAATCCACATTTCATATACTGCTTTCATTGTGTTATTTCCTGCTTTTTATTTCACATTCGCAGTGATTGGATACAAAGTGTAGATCTGGCTCTGCTAATTCGTACCTGCTGAACTTGGTAACTAAGAGTAGTACCTGAGTTTACTTTCCCTCATCTTCTCCCCCTTTTTCCTTTTCATGTGCCAGCTGCATTGATTGCCAGTGGTTTCCAAGCCCAGTTTAACATGCTCATTTTCACCTTTAAAGTCTTACTTGGTTTGGGTCTTAACAACCTCTGAACTCAGTTTAACCTCTAATTTGTTTTACACATTTAAATTGTGAATCACAGGTTGATGTGATTTGAGGGTCAAAATCCCCCAAGAAGATCAGGATCTCTTCCACAGAATGAAAAGGGATCATATAAGCAATTGCTGGTTGTAAACAATAGACAAGGTAATATGTAAAAAAACCCCAAAAACTGAGGTTATTACCTTTGATGTGTCCAGAACATAGCTGCATAGAGAAACATAATTCTTATGAATAATCCCAGGCCGACAGTTGAAACACATGAATTCTTTAAATATGAGGACACAGGTTCCTATTTCAAAATAAGAACTTCTGACAGTGCAATCCCACACGTGTCTGCTCAGACCCACTGAGTTCCTTGTGGTTTATTCCCAGGCAAGTGGGTATAAAATTGCTGTCTCAATCATGATAATGTCAACAACAACAAGAGTTGTGAAAATGATTTATTTCAGAACAAAGTACCCCATGTGTTCCAAGCAGAGCTTCAGTCAGGAGCAAAATCTTTATTTTCCCACATTCTCTCTGAAGTATTCTGTAACAGACCATTAAGTAGTTTATTCAAAGATGTGCTGCAAAGATCTTCAGTTCAAATATGAGAAAGAAAAAGGGAACTGAGAATAATTACAAAATATTTAAAAGAACAGCACAAACCCTCACCACATATATGAACTCTCACAGCAGGTGTAAAGCAAAAAGAATTTTCTCTCTCTCCTCATTTTGCTTATTATTTTGTTATGTATTGCTTTAAGTCATTATAACCTATTATGACTTAATAGCTTTATGAGTCCTCAATCTTTAAACTAAACCACAACAGCAGAGGAAAGGATCTTAACAAAAATGATTTCAACTTAAAGAATAGCCTATTTCATTTATTAAGTTTTTCTTATGATTCCAACAGCTGATCTAGGATTGTAATTCAATAGTCAATAGCCAAATCTTCATTAATTTTGATGAATCTGGATGGTATTTCAGAAGTTTAGCAATGCAGCAGTCACACTGATTTGCAATACTTAAGCCAAAACATTTTTGCATTTGCGTTTTTTTTGGCCGGGGTGGGGGGGGATATGTGTTCAACTTAAAATGTGTTTATCTTCACACATATTTGCTGGGATTTTTAAAATGCTAAATCAGATGACAGTGGAAAAGGGAAAGTTAATGAACTTAAGCAATAACTCAACTTTCCTTCATAATCTATCATCTTTCTCTCTGTCTGTCTACCTATGGCAACTTGGAACACTCATCTTTCCATCATCCTCAGTATCTAGTGCCTGCTCTTTCTGTCTGCTTTGATACTGGAGTGTGGGCAGAGGGAAGGAATTCACACCTTTACATTTTAATAGAGTATCTGTTAACATACAAATACCATGTTTTCGGAGACGTGTGAGTGACAATGAAGATAATTAATCTATAAAAAGATTGTAGACGAATAGCTGAAAGCAAACATGTATAAAACCTATGTACTGTAAATCAGTAGTAGATCCACAACATAAACCCTGTATACTGTTTTCAACAAGGGAGAGGACCTTTTCAGTGGTGGCCCCCCAATTATGGAATGATCTCCCCGATGAGGCTCGCCTGGTGCCAACATTGTTATCTTTTCAGCACCAGGTTAAGACCTTTCTCTTCTTCCAGGCATTTAACAGCATTTAACAACAGTCTGGATCCAATTTTATATCTATAAAATTGCTGAAAAGGACAAAAAATATATAGAGGTTTTTATTTCATTGCTAGCTGATATACCTGGCATTGCTTGGGCCCCCTAAAATATATGTCTACGAGGTAATCATCTTAAAGTAGTAGGTCAGTGCTAGGCCTGTGAGTTAACTCTTAAATGAATTAAATTTGTTTCTCCCCCCCCCCCCCCGCTCATCCTCATGACAACCCTTCATGGTAGGTTGGTGCTACTCTTGTGAGGTAACTTTGAAACAAATTAAATGCTTTTCTTTTCTCTCTCTTTCTCACCCCCAATGCAGACCCACCTGCACACTCACAATGGCCACCAAAGGCCGGTAAGTCTGCCCCCCTACCCAAAGTATGTTGGGAGTTGTAGGCATAAGCCTAGGTTTTTATTAAATTGTTTTAAAATACTTAAAATACCAAATTTCATGTTTTTTAAATTTTCTGGTACATTGTAGAGCCAGACCTATCAGCGTGCCAAATTTCAAGTTTCTAACTGATCTGGAAGTGGATAAACATTTCTGGACATACATCGCACACACATACTTTCCGCTTTATAGGTAGAGATAACAGCATTGGCGTGGGAGGGTGGGTAGGAATAATTAGCCTCTAAGCAGCCCAGGATGGCAAAGAAGAGACTGAGAGTACTTCTCTTTCTCTTAAGTCCCCTCCTTTCATTCATTTCTTTTTTTGGCTTCCAAAGAGGTCCCTTTTTCTCATGAGACAACTTCTCCAGGAGCCATACGTCTGAACAATGTCAACTACCTAGAAAGCTAGGGAGATTTCCCAGAGGTGTTCTGCATCTCCTTAAGAAAGTTTTAGTGAAAAGGCCAAGCCTGGGAAAGTGAACAGCTCAAGAGCATATCTCCCCACAAAAAACAAAACAAAACATAGCTTTTGAACTTGCTGTTGAAAAGTTACACCAGGTCTCATCCAGTCCTGCTCAGATATTTTTCATGTTGAAACTGTTACAAATTCACTGGACAAGTCTCATATAAAAATAATTCTAGTCATATAAAACTAGAACTGCAAAGCTATGCATGTACATGGAAGGACACAGTATTCTACGGTACAAATGTTTCAGAGAAACAGAGAAATGTTTCAGAGAAACAGAGAAACATTCAGGAAATGTCCCTGCCTACTACCATTAAATGATGGCCATGTTGAATTGACCAACAGATGGCAGTCTCATACTCCTTTTTCTTTTGTTAGACACACATTCTCAATCAACTGCTGCATTTAGAACCCTTCCCAATAATATCTCATTTTCTCTTTCTAAATATATTGTTCTTGAGATTTAGCTTCTGTACTCTTGATGCTTTGCATTATATATTAAAGGCATTGAATTATAGGGCTGCAGTCCTACAATTGGGCTGAAAGCCTACCCATACTTGTCTGAGAGTATGTCCCATTGAATTCAATGGAACCTCTTGAGATAACATGTATAGGATTGCACTGTACGAGTTTTATAACAAGCAACTCTTGTAGGGTTTTCATTCATGATATGACATGAAAGGTGTCTTGGAAATCTGTGCTATATTTATCTGCACATGAATGTTATTCACAAGGGATGTATCTACAAATGATCACATGTGAATCTTATCCACATGGGACAGAAACCTAGAGAGAGCCAGTTTTTACTCAGATGAAAAATTCTCTCCAAATATAAGCACTGCATTCAAATCACAGGTGCTGGAAATGGAAATACCACTTACACCATTACACATAAAACACCCTTAATTTAGAATGTATCTGAATGGTAGCTTTCTGAGCTCACAATTTGGTGCTTTCCTACATGTATCCTGACCATGGTACAGTCTTTAAGCATATGATGTGGCAACTTTGCTGACAGGTTTAGGTCTGATGAGTGCCTGGATGGAAGACAACTTGATAACACTCTGTCTGTTGCTTTGAGTTACACTGAGTTCAGAAAGACAGGATAGAAATGTAATAAAACCATTTATCAACAGTACCAAGCTACAACTGCATTCATTGTCTGCTGCACAGGTGACTGGGAGGGAAGAATCAAGACAGGGTGTTTGCAGGTGAGCCAAGCCTTGCGGGGTTTGGAGAAATGCCCCAAATAAGTCCAAGCAGACCCTGAGTGACCATGTTCTTAAGAGCTGCTTCAAAACACCCCTTTTTAATAAATAAATAAATTTGAAAATAATATCTTCATGCATTTTGTAAGAAAAGAAATGAATGAATCCCAAATAAAACAGCAACATAGTTGGAAGGGTATAATAATAATAATAATAATAATAATAATAATAATAATAATAATAATAATAATAATAATAATATCACTATGGTGGAATATAGTGGTGAAATGTAATCCTATAGCACAAACAGAGGTACTACACTGTAAGTCTGTCTGACCAGAATGACATATGTCTCTAACAAATGTCTCCTGAGATTAATGAATATCAATCATCTATAAAAGAGTCCAAGTCTGAAGTTGCTACTGGTTGATTGTTTTCTGTGCATTTACACTTAAGTCTAATTTGTGAATGATTCGGAATCTGTCTCAGCCCAAAGTCAACTTACATAAATGAAGGGTTTGGTCTGGTGTGCTAAATATCAGCTTTCACCACATGAGGGGCCCATTCAACATACTTACAGTGCACAATGTGGGGGCAGGGGAGAGAAACCATATTGTGATAACTCTCCCATATCTGAAAGTAATGTGAGAACCTGGAGGAGCCATAGCTCAGTGGTAGAGCACATGCTTTACATGCAGAAGGTCTCAGCATCTCCAGAAAGGGCAGGAGAAAAACTCCTCCCTGAATTTCTGGAGAGTTGCTGTCAGTCAGTGTCAACAATACTGGGCTAGCTGGACCAATCGTTTAGTATTCGGCAGTATCCGATGTTCCTAACTTATTTCCAGAATTAAGGGCTTGCTGTCCCTGATCTAAAGAGGCAGTCCACTTGCATAAACACTCGTGCTGGCTGTGCATAAAATGATTTCTTGTGGGGCAAAGGAAAAGTTGAAACCATCGGGCTGTGTGACTGGTGATCTTTGTTGGATTGGGTCAGTGTGTGCATGACCCCTTAACAATCAACATTTTTGATTGTGCCAATTAGCTGTTTGGGACGACTGATGAGCACTATTAAGAGTTTATCTGCAGATATCCATGTGCACAGCAGAATGTATTGTATGTAGCCTGGTGCTATGCATAAGGATATATGGATTTGTGCCTGAACTACATTAAGTGAGAATTTGTCTTCTGGATCAAGATCAGATAAGATGTCTCTCCTTTTGATTTACATGTAGTTATTGAAACACTATAGGTGTCTTCTTTGTTTGTAGAACCACATGATAAATTTATTGCTCTAGATGTCTCCTATCAGAATTAAATTGTATTTGCTACTTTTTATTGCCTGTCCTGATCATAAATCCACCATCCTAGTAATTCTGTGCATTGTCTGTCACTGTTGCTCACCTTTTTATTACAGGTTGGGGATTATTATTGATATTATTATTTCTTTACAGTATTTCTGACAGAGCCTTAACTTGTGTAGGCCTGTATCTTTATAATTTATATCTATGTTATAAAAAAAACATACTTAATAAGCTTGTTACATGCTGACAGTGTTATTGCGATCTCTCTGCTGATATATTTTATTGTGGCTTTGCTTGTTCCTGGGCATGTATTTTATTTTCAAACCGTATGTGCTAACTCCAGTAGTATTAATGGGGTGTGTATGAATTTGGCATGGATTTACAGCTGACAGGCACAAGCAAGAACCAAGAATGTGTAGTATTTGGAGCTTCTCTGCGTCAGATGCAGTGAGAAAGCTGAAATGCCCCTGCATTCTCATTACCAAGTTTATTTGGCGGTGTTCATGAATGCAACCATCTAATCACATTTTAACACAAGCCATTCTTTTTATATAGCTTATAAAGGCAGGAAACATCTGTGGAAAGGGGAGTCAGGGATCTGTTGAGAAACATAAGAACAAGCCTCAAGTATTAGAATTAGAATGCACAATTGAAGCAATCCGTGGCGTAAAATGTAATTGCAGGATGTGACAGTTGTGCTGCAACATCATTAACTTGAGCAAACATCATACTTTGAAGATTGAAACGATCCCTACTTTTATTATCAATCTGGGGAGATGTAGAAACGATCACAGTTATTGCCTACATATAGAGAACACCAGATTTGAAGGATAGATAGATAGATAGATAGATAGGATTGTGGAGTTGAGATTTGTCTTGGGCGACCCAGGAAAAAGCACAGACCATTTGATTAGCTTGAACTCTTCCTTCTTTCTAATCTTTTATTATTTATTGTTTATTAATTACATTGATTTATATTACGCTTTCCAGTGGGCTATCAGAGCAGTTTACAGAAATGATAAAAACATAAGCATACAACAATAAAAATAATTTAAAAAATCATTGGTCCACTCTAATGACACTGGCTCGGTCACCCTGCAGGGAAAGCCTTGGGTCTTGAGGGGATGCCCAAAGATCAAGACTGAAGATGCCTTACTAGTTTGTGAAAGAGTAGAAAGTATCCTGATCACACAGCTTAATGCCGCACAGTCTACTATGCGGCGCGCGTGTTCAGTCTGCATCTTATTTCATGAATTATTACAATTTGAGCTGTTAATTTATATATTTATTACATTTATATTCCGCCTTTCCACTAAAATTGGCACTTGAGGTGGTTGACATCAAAATTGAGATTAAAATGAAAATTAATTAAAATGTAATGTAAGAACACATCAATTAAAAATAAATAAATAAATGAATAATCAGGACCAGCCAATTAACAAAACCCTTCAGCCACAGGCCAGCTTACATGTCAAAGGCCTCTTTGAATAAAAATGCCTTTGTCTGCCATTAGAAGGAAAACAGGGAGGGGACCATCTTAGCCTCACTTGGCAGGGAGTTCCAGAGCTTATGAGTGACCCCTGAGAAGGCCATTCTTTCATCCTCACTTAATGTGCCTCTGATGGCTATGAAATTGAGAAAGGCCTCCCCAGAAGATCTTAAAACCTGAGCAGGCCTGTATGGGAGAAGGCAGTCTTTCAGGTGTTCTGGTCTGAAGCTAGACTAGCTAAAGTTTCCAAACACTTTCAAAGGCAGCCCCGCATAGAGCTGCAGGGGATTGTAATTAAATCATGTGTGACTGTAGCCAGATCAGACATCTTCAGGAACGGGTACAGTTGGCACACTGACCTCAACTATGTGAATGCAGTCCTGGCCTCCGCCAAAACTTGGGCATCAAGTTTCAGGGCTGAATCTAGGATACACATAAACTGCAGACCTGAGTCTTTAACCTATCCAGATCAGCTGAAGGAGGACCTTAGTCTTGTCTGGATTAAACTTCACTTCATCCATTTTAATGTCTTTATGCAGAGTCATACACATACCCAATTGGACAGCTGCATGTGTTTTGTGCCATTTTACAATGCTGTACTTTAACAGGGGTTGGGGGCTAGAACAAACATACAGGAGCCAGAGAGCCAGCCATTCTTTACAAAAGGTTACAGATGTAGCACTTGTGGCATGTTCTATCAACCTATGATTGGCATGTTGAGTCACCAAAAGAATTGTAAACTGATCTAATGCATTCCACCCCGAAGAATGCTGCAAACCCAATGGTTTGAAGCATTGGGTTTAAAGGTCTTAAAAGATTTTGAGATTTTAATAATGTATTGGTTTTATGTTTTTAATCAGTTTTATGTATTTTATACTTTTGTACTCAGTGCTACTCCCCGCCTCGATCCAGAGAGAGAAGCGAGTAATAAATTATTATTATTATTATTATTATTATTATTATTATTATTATTATTGCCATCCAATAATGTGATGGAAACCAAGGATACGGCTCCCACTCTGAGGGGGGCATGTGACCCCCACAAGCCCTGGAAGTTGCCCACCCCTGAACTGCACTGGCTGCCTATTAGGCATCTGTGTTCACCTGGTTAATGCCACTGTTCTTGTATGGCCTTATCACCATTCTGGAATGAACAAATGTAGCATGACCTCAGTCACTGACATACAATCATAGAATAGGGGCCTATAAGGCCACTGAGTCCAACCCCCTGCTCAATGCAGGAATCCACCTTAAGGCATACCTGACAGATGAATGTCCATTTGCATCTTGAAGGCCTCTAGTGTGGGAGAGCCCAGCACCTCCCTAGGTAATTGGTTCCATTACTGTACTACTCTAATGATCAGGAGGTTTTTCCTGATGTCCAGTCAGAATCTTGCTTCCTGTAACTTAAGCCCATTATTCCGTCACCTGCACTCTGGGATGATCGAGAAGAGATCCTGGCCCTCCTCTGTGTGACAACCTTTCAGGTACATGAAGAGTGCTATCATGTCTCCCTTTAGCCTTCTCTTCTCAAGGCCAAACATGCCCAATTCTTTCAGTCTCTCCTCATAGGGCTTTGTTTCGAGACCCCTGATCATCCTCATTGCCCTCCTCTTAACCCCCTCCAGCTTGTCTGCATCCTTGGATTCATGTGGCTGCATAGACATCCAGAATCACCATGGTTCATCGCAGAGCATCACTGTTTGTCTTCCCTCCCTCTCTCATCTTCCCTAGATATCATTCCCATGTGCAACAAATGCAGACTGCAAGCAAAGCGATAAATCTATTCCAGCAAGAATTTCTGTGAGTAGTGTTAAACAAGTCTAATGGATTAATTTGTTCCCTTCTTAAGCTTGCCAGCATTAGCATGTGTCATTTTTATACTCATTCGAAAGGAATTTCCTTGTTGCACATCTAAGTGACTGCATGTGTGTACCATTCATGTGTACCCTTTATGTGGGAAATGAGGTGTGATTTACGTTTGTTTTCTAAAAAGAACACACCAAAAGCAGGCTAGTTCCAAAATGCTTTTAATGAACTGCAAATGTGCAACAAATGATCTATGTTGCTGTTGTTTTCCAAGTAAACATTCCTGGCCCAGAAATTCAGCGTGAAACATTTATTTTGAGTTCCTCCACCATCCCTGTACTTAATATTAATATATGCATGGCACATATTGAACAGATTAGTGACAGGCTGAGTGCTGAGTGAGTGAACAAGGGTGTTAAGTTAAAATTACACAACAGAATATTGGCAGGAACAGGTACTTTCTTAAATGAATAACAAGCAAGCCTGAAAAGAAATCGCCTTCCTTAAAGCCATATGTTAATCCTAAGGTGGACCCTTTAGAGTTCTCTGCCTCTGAAAGGAAACAGTTGGAGTGCAGTATAATGTCTTTGTCTCTAAGTCACTATTAGCTTCATCCCATGTTGTGCTCTTGCAGCGAAATCTACGCAAAAGACTCAAATGCTACCGACATTATAGTCTGCTTTAACTGCGAAGGACTCGGATGACCTCGACTATGTCCTGCTGTGATTGCGGTTCTTCCCCCCCTTATAGTGAAATATTTTGGTGCGGGGAAAGTCTGGTTCTTCTGAGCATGCGAAAACACATCGCTCAAATTTCAACATGTGTTTTTATCCATCATTTTCAATGTACTGTACTGTGGGTGTGTTTTCAAGGGCGGTATTGATGATGAAGGAGAGGGGTGTGCAAATTCAAATCCTTTCCTCCTCCTGCTTCTGAACTTTCCCGCTCCCTCCTGGCAGGGAAACAGGAGTGGCTAAATCCCCCAGTTGAACAAGCAAAAAGCAGCAGCAACCCTCACCCACATATATACAAATTAAGCAGACAGGACAGCGAGGGAGGAAAGGAAGGTGGGTGGAGGAGAGAGACTCTTTAGATCTGTGGGTGTTTTAAACCATTTTCCACTGCAAAGGAACACATTGTTCCATAGCTCCCTAAGAGCCCTCTTCAAAGCAAGATAAGGTTGATCAGTTTCACTCAAATGTCTTGTCAGTTTCAAGTGAAGTCCTTTGGCTGCTTAGTGTGTGTGTGTGTGTGTGTGTGTGTGTGTGTGTGTGTGTGTGTGTGTGTATCCTTTTCCATCTTAATTTGTCCTGTTCCTCTACCCCCTCCTTGCTCTCCATAGGGGTGGGGCTCCTTCCAACATCACAGACACAGGCTGTGTGTCTCTTCCCTTATTGATTCATCTCCCTAAAAACATGTGTTGCTCTTGTTTTCATTTTAATGGGAGTTGGTGGGGGAAGGACACAGATCGTACTTCCATTCCTTTGAGCATGTGAAGCTGAGTGGGGGATGGTAGGAGACACAAACAGGGGGAAGCAGAGATGGAAACTTCTCCATGGGGGAGGGGATCCTGCATCTCCCCACCTTTTCTTCTTTTTTTTTAACAATGGGGGGTCCAGTTTTTATTGGGAGCCCCCACATGGGAAAAGATGGCTTAATCCTCTCACTGACTGTGATTTCCCTCTCAATTTCTCTGTCATTGGAGGTCCTGGAGCTGCATTTGAAGTCTTCTCCTCCATACACTGGGATTTGAGATGGCCACTTCCTACCTCGCTTCGCTCCCCCATCCTAGCCACCCACCCAATTTTTTTTCCTTTTCAAAGCTGCAAAAATTAAGACTGCAATCCGAGGGGCTCTAATTTGGAAATGCATTCCGTTGAACTCAATAGGACTTATTTACTGAGTAAGCATTACGCATGTGCTCTGCTCTGATTAGAAGCGCAGAAGCAGGAGCGAATTGGCCTGCTCCGCCTTGCCCAGAGGCGGAGTAGAAGCGGACCGTGGACCCCTAGAAGCAAGGTGAAGAGAAGCGCCCATTTTCGGAACGCTCCGGTTTCCGCATTCCGCTTCTATCGCCATCTTGAAATATTTCGCCCATAGGATTGCATTGCGGAAAAGAAAGGGGGATAACTGTGTTGTTTTTGAAGCTATCTTTCTAAAAATTATTGTGCTTGGAGAGTCGTGGATGGGGGTCATTTTGAGACTACTCTCAGCTCTCTGCGTGGTGCGGGTCGTGCGCTAGAATTTTTTTAAAAACCGGGGGGGAAAATACCTTTTCCGAAGGGCTGAGGGGCAGAGTCAACTCCCGGTCATGATCACATGATCCCAAAGTTGGAGGAGGGGATAGGCAAAACGGGTAACTTGGGATTCTGGGAACTTCTCTTTCTTAGTCTGAACGGACTTTTCCCAGTGTTTTTTAAAACAGTAGCCCCACCAAATGCACAAACACAACCTGAAATCATATACTAAGCCAATAATAAGAGATAGAAACACAGCACTGCTACCCACCCTAACTTTGGGGAACAACTGAAAAGATGTGGTGCAAGGGGATGAGCTCCCCTAGGGCATCTCATTGTGGACGTGCCCCCACTCTCTCCTGTACTTGGAGGGCCATTAGAGCCTTCCAAAGAGAGTAACCTGGTGGAGCAATGCCTATCATGAGTTGAAGTGACAGTTCCACTTTTCAGAGCTCTCGTGGTGGAGCAATGGCTTTCATGAGTTGAACTGACAGCCTTGCTTCTTAAAAGACTGGTTGACCAGTCAAATTGGCAGCTGCTGCTTCCCCCTCCCCTGGGCACGTCCCCCTATTGCTGGTAAAAGACAGATATAGCCTTTTTAAAAAAGTTCTTCTTGTTGTTTATTCAGCAACACTGCTGCTTTTAATTCCACCCCTGCTTTGTTTATTTATTTATTTATTCCATTTTATATGCATTACTGGCTTATCCTTGGCTCACTTCCTTATGCCCCCAGAAATGTCTGCTGCCTGCCTTCCCTCTCTCCTCCCCTGCCCACCTTGCAGGGATGTTGTGTGTGTCTGGCTTTGACTCAGGGGAGAAGTCCTTCCTGCGCTCACTTGGAGTTTTGGAAGTTCCAAATCCATTTTTCAAGTGTGGAAGAAGATTCATACTCCCCAATTCATGGCATGTTGGGATTTCCTTGAAATGGCCCCATTGAGATGTCTGCAGGTTTAAGCCCCGCCAAAAAACAGGGGATGATGGGACTGCCTTGAGTCTGGGCGTGCATCTGTATCCCTGGATAAGCTATCATGGTGGCGAGTTTGAGATTTTGAACGTGCAAATTGACGGATCTATCGAAAGGGGTGTGAATGGGGTGTTGGATTTTCATACATTCCCCAAAAATCAGGGGATGATGGGACTGCCTTGAGTCTTGGCATGCATGTGTATCCCTGGATAAGCTGTCATGGTGGTGAATTTGAGGTTTCTAACATGCAAATTGACGGAGCTATCAAAAGGGGTGTGAATGGGGTGCCCGATTTTCAAAAATTCCCCAAAAATCAGGGGATGATGAGACTGCCTTGAGTCTTGGTGTGCATGTGTATCCCTGGATAAGCTGTCATGGTGGCGAGTTTGAGGTTTCTAACGTGCAAATTGACGCAGCTATGGAAAGGGGTGTGAATGGGGTGTTGGATTTTCATAAATTCCCCAAAAATCAGGGGATGATGGGATTGCCTTGAGTCTTGGCGTGTTTATGTATACCTCCATGAGGTGTCATGGTGCCAAACTTGAGGATTCTAACTTTCACAGAAAAAAAGTTGTATACTTTTTTAGCTTAATGCAAGCCTATGGGGGGAAAACAGAGCTCCGATCCGGATCCGGAGCTCCGAGCGGAGTGGAGCGGACATGGGCGGAGCGGGGGCGGAGTGAAGCAGGCCAATCCGCAAATCGCAGATCTGGAAGTGAAGCGGAGCGGGGGGTCCGTGCACACCCCTAGTAAGCATGCAGAAGAGTTGACTGCAGTCTTACGCAAAGTTCTACTTTGGTGTTCAATCACAAGAGAAGCAAATCCCAATCCCTGTTGTCCGAGGGGGAGTTGTCCCCACTTCAAACAACCAATAAACAGTAGGAGGAGGTACAAAGAAGACGTGGAGGGTTGGGATAAGAACATGTGTGAGTGAACCTCAAAGGATCTCCGCAAAGTGCCACAGCAGAGGTGTAAGTTTACAAGTTTTCATATGCTATATAAGCACCATATAAGCACTATATACCCCAAATGGGATAATTCAAGGGTAAACTAGAACAAAAGTGTATGTGGGATCAACTTTGTTAAGCCATTTCAACTCTGCCTGTCCCACTGTTCAAAGAGGCTGCCCAGTTTGCAGGTGGTCACATACAGGGGCACGTCATGAAATCTAGTTTAAGCAGAGGCTGGACAGGAATATGGTAGAGTTGCATCCTGAATAATAAATCCTGCATTGTGTCTTGATGGCAACACTTTGGCCAGTCATTCCCTCAAAACCCTGCAGTATCACAGCTGCTTGGTAGGGATGGTAAATATTGATCACAGGAGGGAGCAGAGATTTTCCAGCCAAAAAAGCCGCAGTGCTGGCATCCATTTGGCTCATTGAGCCCACCCCCTGCACTCTGCCCAGCCTTCTTGTGCTCCCCGCAACCTACCCCGGGCCTCGATCTGCACCCAGAATGCCCCCAGACTCAACCCAAAGCGAGGTCACTACTGACAGACAGAAGAAAGAAGGTAGTCACCTCAGAGCAAAGGAAAAAGTGGCAGTAAGTCAGCATTTTTAAAAAGCACAGTTTTAGGGGGAAAGCCCATAGTGGCTGTGAGTTGGTGGTTGCATCATAAAACCGGCACAGCGCCAACTCACAGTCACCACAGGCTAAACTGGACATATAGATAAGCTAAACACACATTCACAAGGATACATCAACACTTGCCGAAGACTGCACGGAAGAAGGAACCTCACTTTCTAATCATGCTCAGGTGTAAAAGCAAAACATCGATCACTTTGCAGCCATTGTGACATTTTGGATTTGTTCCAGTCTCCATGAGATTTTCTGTTTTGGAACTTGTAAGTTTTAGAGGTGAATTTAAAGTTTTAAACTAATATTAATTGATTAATGTATATCCTGCTTATCTATATATAGCATCCGAAGTGGCTCATATCAAATGATTTAAGAAATACATTTTTTAAAAAAATCTAGAACAATGATATAGAACAGAGCAGATAAAATGGCCTTCTGTTCAGTTCCCCCCACCCCATTTTTCTTTTTTCTTTTCTTTTCTGGTAGCCTACAGTTCATCAGGAACAGCTTTGAATGTTAATTTTTGCTCCACAGCTAGGCCTGAAAATAAATGGATTGGCCATATCTTTATAACCAAGATAAGGCCTTCATAGTGTGGCCAACCTTCATCCAAAGTGTAACTGGTGGAAACACATAAGAAGGCTTCCTCAGTTGTGTCACCCAGCTGTGAAACCCACCCTAGAAGATCTGTAATGATCATTCATGGATAGTTTATCAGCATCTGTGGAAAACACATTTATTCAGGCTTTTGGCCTGCAGCATAGTTAATCTTATTTTTCTCTTGCTGGTTCACTCTTGTTGTCATGGGCTTTTGTGTGTTTGGGGTGTTCTTGTGGCCGTTATAGTATTTTGTCATTTTATAAAAAAGTATTTTGTTGATTTAAAATTGATGTCATACGTTGCCTTGAGAGGTACAATTTTTGAAATAGAAAAGTAAGATATAAATGTGTTTAATTTCATGATGGCTATAAATTACCTCCAGTTTCAGAGGCAGTATCTCTCTATAAACCAGTTGCTGGGGAACACAAGCAGGTGGGTGCTAATACACTCATCTCCTACTTACAGGTTTCGCATAGGCCACTGGGTGAGCAGAATGCTGGACTAGATAGGCCTTTGGTCTGATTCAGCATGGCTCTTCTTAATAAATAAACACAGATACATAACACATTTGCACCTACTCTCTGGAAAGAGATGAAATAGTTAATGATTGGCACATGCATCTCGCTTTTTCCTGCCAATCCATTTGCCTTTTGACTGGGTGTCTCAAGCTGTCCACCATCTGGGTGCTATTCAGCCATTCTGGCTGTCCAGCATTCCAACTGAATGGAGGCCCACCTACAACCAAATGGCCACACATTTTGCAGCTTCAGTATGATTCATTATTATATAGGAAAATTTACATGCTACCAATGTGATCAGGCTTATGAATCTCTTCTTGAAATCCAACTTCTGGTTAAACAAAGGTTCACTAAGATTTCTGGATTGCTTGGATTCCCCATATGAAAAGTTCTGAAAATGAAAAGTTCTGAAAAGTGTTACTCATTTCAGTAACACTTTAAAAATAATAATACAGTGCTGGATACTGCATGGCCAGCAGTATGATGTGGCTTTATGACTCATGCCTTTGCTTGCTTGTTTCTGTTATATAGGGGGGTGGGATGGGGTATCAGTGATGCACAGTGGAGGTAGGAGGCTGCACTTTTCATCACTAGCCCAACCTGTTTAGTAAAAAAGATGTACAAATTTGCCAGCATCAATATCCAGCAACATTTCAGACCTGCCAAAGTGGAGGTGGTACATCCAAAACAGCAGATGAAGGTAGTTTTGGTTACTGTGGCATCTGGACCATCCTTGAAAATGAAAAGAATAGTCCTCATTTTGCTACGAGTAGGAACGATGACTCCTGAACTTATATTACACATTTATTTATTTATAGTATGTATAGAGGTTTTTTTAAAAAAAGAAGTGGCGAGCAATAAAACAACAATAACAATTCAAAAATACCAAAGCTAATATTTTAAATATCAGCAATTGTTTTAATAAAACTGTGTCTGGCCTTTCAGTCAGGGAAAGCTTGTTCAAATAAGCTGTTCTGGTGAACTGGCTTTGGCAGATCAATATATTCTACCATCAGTTCCCCATTTTTTTAAAAAAAACAGGAGTTACACTGTATTTCTTGGCCCAGAATTACGAATTTTGGGAGCTTGTAATGTTTGCCTCAAATACAAGTCAAATCTTAAGACCTCCTGAATTCTTCTATAGCTTGAATTTTTATCTGAGCTGGAGAAGAATCTACACCTCCCTCCCTCCTTCCTGCCTAGCTAGTTCCCAAGTCTCCTTCAGCTCAACACTAATGATCCCCCAAACCCCTTCCCTCCCACCCCATTTACCTAGTTTCACCTTTAAGTATTGCAGGAACAGCAATGTTGATAGTGGACTGCATGTTTTTCCATAACACTTTGCTAGTACTCCATGTCTAGGGCTTTCTTTCCATATTCTCTACTTCTGAACTGGCCCTTAATAGCATGTTCCTAAGACCCTGGTACTTGATACTTCAAAGGCTGTAGAGTGTGATACCTGGATTGCCGCTTTGGTGTAGGTAATATCGTTTGAAACACCAAAAAAAGAGAAGACATATAAAGGTACATTTAGGACTAGATCCAAGAACTCATGCAAATAATAGCCATCATTCTGGGGATCAAAACAGTCCTATTAATGTGGCAGAATTTGAAGAAGACCGACAGTGCACTCCAGTTCAGCACATCCCACTAGAATTAGATGAAGATTTCTTTAGTAATTTGTCCCAGAGCTAGTATGGCTACCTTTTAGTGGGATGGCAGTTGGATGGCTGCAAAATGCCAACAGCACCTTAAATGTGCCAGAAAGGTTTGCTCTTTTCTTCCCATGCCCAGCAAGTATCCTGCATCATTGACCTATTTAATTAGTCTCAAAGGATTGCTTCCTCTCCCAACCCCCACTCAATGGCCCTTTCTATACATCCCAACATTCCAGGAGAGAGGGGGAGGATCTCATAATATTCTGCTCGTGAGATCCTCACCTAAGTTCACTTGCATGCGTTACATTCTGGGAGGAAGGAGGGATGTCGCACCCGCCATATTTTTCTTTTTTTAAAATGGAGATGAGTGCACTTGCGCTCCAACTAAAATGTAAGTAAAAAAGAACCTCTCGCTCTCCTGCCACCCCTGATGGGCACAGAGCACCTGAAGAACTCAGTGCTCCGTGCCCATTTCCCACCTCCTTGCATTTACTCACGAGGAGGAGGGACAAAGCAAGGGCAGGTGGCCACACACCTCCCGTGATCTCAGGATGATCCTGAGACCACGGGAATAATTGGATTTTCCCAGGGATTTATTATTTACCCTGGGAAAACCCGCGGGAGTCTCTGTTTGTCTTTTGGATGTACAGGGACTCAGCGGTGACCAACCTAGATTTTCGGGCTGGTGTAGAAATGGCCAATGTGTGCAAAATCATTTTTATTTACACCAGGACCTTTTCTCACATGGTGCACATCTTGCAAAATGTGACCATAAAGTATATACCTGCAATCTTGTTGCTCAGAGGGAGCATCACAGCATTATCAAAGTTATATAACTGACTATGAACTGTAATGCCCATGCAAAGAAAAAAAAAAAGCCTTACAATTTTCTCAGTGTTGTAATTAACCACATATTTGACTGGCTCACAAGCTACAGCCTCTTCTGGACAGGGATAGCTTGGCCACAGCGGTAGATGCATTAGTAACCTCAAAATTGGATTACTGCAATGCGCTCTGTGCAGGGCTGCTCTTAAGGCTAGTCCAGAAGTTGGAGCTAATGCAAAACGCAGCAGCTTGGCTGTTGCTGGGAGCTGCCGCTTTTCAACTCCTTTGCTGAGGGAATTGCACTGGCTGCCTATGGACTATCAGGCCCTAAACAACTGGGACCAGCATACCTAAGAGAGCACATTCTCCCTTACCAACCTGTCTGGTCACTGAGGGCATTGAAGGGCATTCTCCTGGTGGTTCCACATGGATCTTTGGCCTGATTGGAGTCCACCAAGAGAAGAGCCTTTAGTGTGGTGGCCCCTTCTCTTTGGAACTCTGTGCTCCTGGACATCAGGCAGGCACCAACTCTATGCTGCTTCAGCATCTCTTGAAAACAATTCTTCTCCAGGAAGCATTCCTCAGCTGACCAGCCACTGTTTTTATTGGTCCTCTATTTTAAATTGAACATTTTTAATTTGCTGCTTTTAATCTTCTTTCTTTTTACTGTTTTATTCCTATGTGCACAGCTTCAGAATCTATTTTAGATAGTATATAAATATTGTAAATGAATAAATAAATATTAAATGATGAATAAAATATCATCCAATTCACTCTCAGTCCCCTGTTTTAATGACCTTTTACTGAAGAATGTCCCCATTGCATTCAAAATTGTGCTGGGAATGGCTAGCGAAATTTTGCCATTGCCTTAGAAACAGTGTCTGATATGTATGTATCTGCCAACACCCATTACTCCATCATCTCCCTATTACAAATTGGTATGTCCAGCTGGACTGAAGGAAAGGGCTTCTCTATCTTTGATAGCTTAGTAAGACCAGATGTACACGTTTATCAGGTGAACTGCTTCTCAAAACTGTCTTGCTTATCTTGCTATGTGCACAATTTCCCTCCTATCTGTACATGGCTTTCTAAGATTATGCCCATTGCCTCTAAATGATTTCTAATCATTCACTACAGTTCTGAGTTGGAATTCTGGTCCAGAATGATGACCTAATTAAAAGCAAAACATGTCTATGTCTGCAAAATTGCCTATACAATGATGGCCCTCTCGATGCAGTTTTTCTTAACAAAGCTTTAGTAGTGTCACTGTTTCGTTGTGCCACATGGCAACATCCTGCTCATTTTATTAGAAACTGGCAAAACTGTTGTCTACTGGAGCATTAGATCCAGAATTGTGTTGTCATTATTCATTTTTCTTCATTTGTAGTTTGGGAATTATCCACAAATTCTGAAGTTATCAAATGTGATAGTGAATATGACTTTTTCAAACATATGCTTGGATACCAGCACTTTAAGCTATGTGATAACTCAAGGGTGTCATCTACATAGTTAGGCACCCTGAGCATTGTTTATAGAAGAAACATCATCAAGGTACTAGAAAGCCTTTGGCAACTAAATGCAATTAAAGTGTTTTAAACAGTCAAGCCACTTAACTTATTTAGATCCAGAGATCTCAGATGTCTCTGAGCTGCCTTGTGTGTATGCAAATAGAAAAGGAGCATTTGTCCTACAAGAAACATGCTCTGTGGCTGAAACCAGAAGTGATGTAAACCCACGATCAGATTTCAGGTGAAAGCACAATGACCCCTGAATTAGATCAGGGCCATTTCTACCCCTGCTTCCCCCCCCCCCCCGGGATTGTCCTGGGATCATCCCTGTGACACACTGGGATCCTGGGATGAGGCAGGGACAATACCTTCATTTTCCTGGGATAATCCTTAGGTGTAAAAAGGGCCCAGGACTGTGACACTGCAACTACTCTAGAGTAAAAATTGGGGGGGGGAGAGAAGATGCAGCTACTTGATGCACATTTAAAGTAATATCTGTTTGGCCCTAAAACACTTTGTACCTAGCTTAGAATCTACTAATAGATCGCTGTACAATTTGCAATCAATCAACAAGAGTTTCTGGCCAGATCTACCCCTTGTGTAAAATCATTACGAATGTGGAATAAAAAGCAGGACATCATACTATGAAAGTGGTATATCGAATGTGGATAGTGCCCCAACAATGATCAGTGCACTCTAGTACCACTATAAAACAGTAGTATAGATCTAGCCTAGGACTCCAAACTGTTTAACAACAGCAACCACAACGTTCCCACCCACCACACATGCACACACGCACTACACATTTGGCTATTAGAAGCTCCGATCTGTAATAACTCAGATGTAGATTTGTATGTGTAAATGCAAGTCATTCCAGTGTATGGTCCTTGGAGTGTGCTCTTTGGGTGTGCATCTGGCTCTGTCCCCAAATCCACTGTTTTGTACCTGGCTTTGACTGATAGACCTCAATGTTCTAGTAAAAAACAAAGCAGCCTCCTATAAGCCTTAAGTCTGCCCTATGCATGGAGTACTCAGCATGGTGCCAATGGTCACCAATGCGTACCTGGATACCTGCCAAGTTACCTTAGCCCTTCCACGTTTTTTTTAATTGACACATTTTCTTAACAAGAGCTGGAACTTCTATGTAATAGGTTTCTATTGGTTCTTAAAACTGTGGGTTCAAAGGAATTGTTTAGTGTGTTGGGGCTCAGACTCCACCTTTGCCTTGTACTCAGTCTTTTAGGCAGGTTATTTGCCCTTTTCACATAGCAGCCATTTTGCCGTGGTGCCCAGGATGGTTTCTTACATTGCCAATGTGTCCATGGCCCAAAAACGTTGCCTACCCCTGTTGTACTATATGTTATTAACAATAAATAAATATTTTCCCTCTGCAATGTTTATTTTTTTATTCCTAACAGAGTAAAGACAGCTTTTTCTTCTTGTACAAAGAAATATTCCCAAAGACTGCTATAAATGAACACTGGAAATACATTTTCCCCTCTGAATAGCTCTTATTTCACTGAACAAGGAGCAGTTCTTGATATCAATACAAGTTGCAAAATAAATTAATAGCCATGTGAGCAGCAGCTGTTACTGAGAACCATAAAATCTTATATCTGTTCCCCCAGAAGTCTGTACCAGTGGTACAGTAATAAATGTAATAAATAAATACTTCACACTCCTTCCCTTCTTTCTTCTTCCCCCATACTTCTACGAAATTAAACTTCAGCATCTTTTAGGCTTTTATTATAGAGGACCCCTAGAATAGAATATTATTATACTGATAACATCCTGTAAACCACTTTGAAAGCTGGTCTTGTTTCATAACATGTTGCGTCAGTGCACAGGCACCATGGTGATGGTAAGTGCCTATAGCTGGCCTTTATGGTAGATTTATTTGTGGGTAAGAATGCATTCATGTCAGTCGAATTAGTTTTAGGTTGCAGTGGTTATACCAACATACAAATTTTCCATCAGAATTCCATCCAGTGTTTCTAATTTTTAAACTATAAATCCAGTGTATATGACCTTAAAACATGTTGTTGAATAGCCACATGTATATGTACACATCTCCTGCTGGGGATTTTGATGTATTTATGGCAAGGGAGTCTCTGCTACCCTACCTCTCTAAGCTTCTTATGGGGCTGTTGTCTTGCCCTGAAGGAAAGGAGTTATTCTCTATAGGTTGGGATGCTGCTGGATCCAGCTTTGTCACTACAGACCCAGATGACTTCAATGGCTCAGAACACTCATTACCAGCTTCAGCTGGGGTGCCAACTAGGCCCATTCGTGGATAGGCCTAGCCTAGCCGCTGGGATCTATGCACTGGTAACCTCATGATTAGACTTCTGTAGTGCACTCTACATGGGGCTGCCTTCCACCTGGTTCAAAAGTTCCAGCTAGTGTAGAATTCAGTAGCTACAATGCTAAGTGGTGCACCTAGAAATGCACATAGAATACCTGTGTTAAAAGAACAGCACTGTCTGCCTATTGGCTACTGAGCCATGTGCAAGATCTTGTTATTGACATTTAAAGCCCTAAATGACTCAAGACCAGAATAACTAGCTGACTGTCTTCACCTACATACACACACGCGTGCGCACACACACACACACACTCCCTGAGATTTCCTGAGGAGGCCTTATTGGGCCCTGTCTACACGCCGTACTGAAGGCGCATGCATGCGCCCCCAGTACGACCCCAAAACGATGGTGTAGACGGCAGCCCAGAAGAGACGGAGGAGGTGGCAACTGGGGAACTGGCCGCGTCCTTGCTGCTGCCGCCGTCTCCCCGCCGGCCTCCTCCTGCCAGGGTAAGAGTGATCCGGGTCGGAGAGCTCAGCCGAGCTCTCAGACCCGGGTCGCTCTTACCCCGGCAGCAGGAGGCCGGCGGGGAGGCGGCGGTGGCGGCGGCAAGGACGCGGCTGGTTCCCCAGCTGCCGCCTCCTCCGTCTCTTCTGGGCTGCCGTCTACACCATCGTTTTGGGGTCGTACTGGGGGCGCATGCATGCGCCTTCAGTACGGCGTGTAGACAGGGCCTTGGTCATTCTTTAGCCAATGGAATGTTGCCAGGTAGCAGCATGTAAGTGGTCTTTCTCAGCGGTGACACTGACTCTATGGAAAATTCTCCCACAGGTAGTTTGAGATGCAGAAACAGTTGCTAGTTTTAAATGACTCTTGAAAATACACTTGTTCACAATGGACTCTGCTACTACCCTGTTTTATTGCTGATGGTGCTTGAAATTTTTTCAGTGTTTTAATGTTTGTAATATCTATAATTTTCATCTTATTTTTGTCTTGTTATGTTGTATTTTATTATGAACCATTGAGGGATTTTAATAAGGTAAGGTAAGGTAAGGTATAATTTTCATCTTATTTTTGTCTTGTTATGTTGTATTTTATTATGAACCATTGAGGGATTTTAATAAGGTAAGGTAAGGTAAGGTAAGGTAAGGTAATAAATAAATAAATAAATAAATAAATAAATAAATAAATAAATAAATAGATAGATAGATAGATAGTTTGTTTAAAGGGATCTTAAACCCAAGGTCTCCAATTTGCCTCAGAAACAGCTGGCACATGGAGGGCCTCTGATTCTCATTTGAGAATAGATGAATCTGCTGCTTTCCACCTGCACAAGATGCCTCTCCTTTCCTGCTGCTCCTTCTTCTTGTCCTAGCCTTCTTAGGCTTCTATGGCTAGGATAGATACATTTGATTCACTTTCTGCCACATTGGACTTTTTGAAATCACAACTTCTTTCTAACCTGTTTATGAAGAACTGGTAAAATGTTTGGTAAATTCTTATCAAACAACAAGCCAAAGGGAATTCTCATCTGATTGTGCAGTCTGAACTCAGTAGGTACAGCTATTCCCACCACAGCAACATGTTGTACATACAAACATAAGAAGAGTTATGCTGGATCAGATTAAAGGTCCATCTAGTCCAGTATTCTGTTCACACAGTGACCAACCAGCTGTCAAAGGGGAACCCATAAGCAGGATATGAATGCAACAGCACCGACCCACCTATCTTCTCCAGCAAGATGGGTGGGACGGCATAATACACACACACACACACATACACACACACACACTGCCTCTGATACTGGAGGAAGCCTATAGCCATCAGGACTTGTAGCCATTGATCCTATTCACATGACATGCTAAGCCTTGGAGGTTAAACATTTTTGAGCTAAATATTATGGCCTAGCATGTCAAGTGGACCATTTGTATTGTAACCATGGTGGCTACATAACCATGGTTTAAACATGCTAATGAACCATTTCCTGCAAAGCGGTTAGTGACCTAACTACGGATTAGTGTATTGTCTGAACAGGCCTATTGATAGCTTTCTCCTCCAAGTATTTGTCTAACTCTCTTTTAAAGCCATCCAAATTGGTGGTCATCACTACACAGCAGTTTCTGCAGCCGAAACTCTCCCCACAGCCTGAGTTCGATCCCAGCAGAAGCTGGTTTCAGGCAGCCGGCTCGGGTCGACCCAGCCTTCCATCCTCCCGAGGTTGGTAAAATGAGTACCCAGTTAGCTAGGGGAAAGGTAGTAACGGCCGGGGAAGGCAACGGCAAACCACCCCGCTATAAGGCCTGCCAAGAAAATGTCAGCGAAAGCTGGCATCCCTCCAAGAGTCAGTAATGACTCAGTGCTTGCACGAGAGGTTCCTTTCCTTTCCCTTTATTTTCAATTCCTTTTCTAATTATACCTTACATGGAATTTGCCTTTTTCACAGCCACTTCACACTGGATTAACATTTTCATTGAGCTATCCACTATAACCCCAAGAGTCACCACTAGCTGGAATCCTCTACTCCCCCTTCCCAATGAGCATCACTTTAGACTTGCTTATTTGGAACCACATTTTCCATTTGGATGCCCATTCTCCCATTTTGGAAAGATCCTTTTGGAGGTCCTTGCGATGCCACTTTGTTCTAACCACCCTAAATAAGTTGGTGTCATCAACAAACTTGGCCACTTCATTGCATACACCTAATTCCAGATCATTTATGAATAAGTTGAAAACTATTGGTCCTTAATACAGATCCCTGTGAGACTCTACAGTTTCATTAAGAGAATTTCTCATTTATTCCTACTCTTTGCTTCCTGTTCTTTAACTGGTTAATGATCCATAAGAGGACCACTCCTATTATTCCATGACTACTAAGTTTCTTCAGGAATCTTTAGTGAAGGACTTTGTCAAAAGCCTTTTGGTAAACAATGTCTACTGGATCACCCATATCCACATGTTTATTCATACTCTCAAAGAAGTCTAAAAGGTTAGGACTTACCTTTGCAGAAGCAATGTTGATTCTTTTTCAGTAGGGCTTGTCCTTCCATACTCTTACTAATTTTATCTTTAATAATGCTTTCAACCAATTTACATTAAGCTAGCCAGCCTGTAATTTCCCAGATCCCCCATGGATCCCCCCTTTTAAATGGTATTGCATTGGCTAACTTCCAGTACTCTGGTACAATGATATATTCTGGTTAGAAGATCAGCATTTTCATGCTTGAGTTCTTTGCGAACTCTAGGATGGATACCATCTGGGCCCAGTGATTTATGCTTTCAATTTATCAATAAGGTGGAGAACAACATCTTTTGTCACCGCTATTTGCCTCAGTTCCTCATATACCCAGATATTGTGTTCAGGCACAAGTATCTGTCCTTTGTCTTCTGCAGTGGAAACCAATGAGAATTCATTCAGCTTCAATGCAATCTCTTTGTCCTCCTTCAGTACTCCTTTAACTCCACTGTCATCCAATGGTCCAATTGCCTCCCTAGCTGGTTTTCTGCTTCTGATATATTTAAAGAATTCTTTATTGTTGCTCTTGATATTGCTAGCAATATACTCTTCAAAATGCTGGTTTGCACCTCTTATTGTTTGCTTGCATCATTTTTGTGCAAGCTGTGCTCGCTTTTATTTTCCTCACTTGGGCAAGGTTTCCATTTTCTAAAATAAGTCTTTGTTTCTCTAATAGCTTCTTTGACATTGCTCACTAACCATGCCAGTGACCTCCTGAATTTGATGCTACCTTTCCTTACCTGTGGTACACATTCTAGCTGAACTTCTATTAGTGTGGTTTTGAGTAACCTCCAGAGCCTCGTGTGGCGCAGAGCGGTAAAGCAGCAGTTTCTGCAGCCGAAACTCTCCCCATGGCCTGAGTTCGATCCCAGCGGAAGCTGGTTCTCAGGCAGCCAGCTCAGGTCGACTCAGCCTTCCATCCGTCTGAGGTCGGTAAAATGAGTACCCAGCAAGCTGGGGGAAAGGTAACTGTGACTGGGGAAGGCAATGGCAAACCACCCCGCTACAAAGTCTGCCAAGAAAACGTCAGCGAAAGCAGGCGCCCCTTTGGGAGTCAGTAATGACTCAAGTGCTTGCACGAGAGATTCCTTTCCTTCCTTTTCTGAGTAACCTCCAAGCATTTTGAAGGTATTTAACCCTATTGATTCCCCCTTTCAACATTTTTTTTACTAGTTCCCTCATTTTAGAGATGTTTCCTCTTTTGAAGTAAAATGTGACTATGTTGGACTTCCTTGGCAATTTAATCTGACAGTACTGCTTCCAATTTGTTCTACATTTCCATCTTGTAACTAGGTCCTGGACAACACCACATATTGGCTTCCAGGATCTCATAACTATGTTTCCCCAAGGCATTGTTACCAACATGGATCACAACCACTGACTCCACCCCAGCACTATTTAGGGTCTAGATCTAAACTGCACAATTCTAAAGATTGGCCCTGAGCTTTGTTGATGGTGATTGCAAACGCCAATCGAACTGGGAATTGCAATCTCTTAAATTGAAATGGCATATCTGTTGGAATCATAGGAATGCGAGGAATGAGGACATCGTCACCTTTGAAAGGTCCTGTCAAGATTGATCTCCGACTATAACAATTGCAACTTCATCTCTAGTTGGAGCATTGAATCTTCACACATGTTCTCCAGCAGGCGTTTTGTCAGCATGAATAACAATCTTGTGTGTATCAGATGGCATCATGTCAATTGCTGTTTTGAACAAATGTACTAAATTGTTTTTTTCGTGAAGTAGCTGTTGCAGTTTTGAAACGATGGACCTTTTTATGCCGGTATAAATTCCGCAGCGTGCATTCAATTCATCATTGCCATCACCAATGAAATACATTTGTAGGAATTTATGTTGACTATCTTGAAACGGAAGGAAGGAGCTGGCTTTATGATAAATTTGTCCTTTGACTTTGAAAGTTGGCATAAATGGAGCTGTGATGATTTCTGCACCGAACGACATCATTTGGAAGCATGAGTTGTATTTCCTGATGTTAGATAGGAAATGCTTTGATTCTGCGGTATATCCGGCAAGCAAAGTTTGTAATGGCTCTGGTGGTTCTCTAAGTTGAGGCAGTTTAATTTTTCCAGCAGCGCAACACATTCCTTTTGTTTCTCCATTAAATTTAAGAGCCTTGCATCTTCCTCAGTCTGATTTGCAATTTCTCGTCGCAGTGCTTCTGCTCCGCGAGTACGACGACCTAAGTGTGATCTTCTGCGAGGCATTATTTGGATGAAGTAAAGCAGATTGTTTGGTTTTTTAAAAAGGATGTTTTTACGGTGAGAGGGTTAGTGGAAACTCCTGGCAGTTACCTTTCTTCAGAACGTGTAACTGTCACAGGTGTGACATCTATATTCACTCAGCCAATTGTGAGAGAACATGCAAATAGGAGAGGAGGCATTGGCAGCGGATTGGCCTACTGGTTGGCGATGTCACAATGATCAGCAGGACTGGTTTTGAGGAGGCCTATTTCTTCGATTTTAAGACAAACCTTTGACCCCATATAGAACATAGTTACATAACAACGCTCGTGTATTCGAATGCAACGTTGTGTCAAAATTTCAAAGCAATCGGTGAAGAACTTTCGGAGATATAACGTCTGTTTCGAACGAACATTTACATTTTTATTTATATAGATTATCTGTTGTTGTTGCTTACTAGGAGGAGGTGGGAAATTTATATATAGTTATTTATTTACAGTTACTTACTACAAAAAGGGAGGGAAGAGTTGACTGGCCTACTCTCCTTGTTGCTACACTCGCATGGGTGTTTAACTCGCTTGTTTGCCGACATTTTGTCACTGGGGCTGAGATGCTTCATCAGTGAGGCTGATTCTTGAACCTGCCTGCCATTTGGCTGTTAGCAATGAGGAGCCTGTCAGAAAAGAGAGTGCGAGAGGTGCCAAACCTAATTCAGCACCACAGACATGGCTGTATACACAGGAATTCAAACCCAGACTTTTAAGACCAAAGCACTCAAAATCGTGGTTTTGCTATCTGTCTGTTTTGCTTTTTCCCATGTTCATGTTTTTAAAATCTCAAGGTCTTTGTGTTGATAAAGAGGTTCTTAACAAAAAATGAACTGAATAAAATTCTCACCCATCCTGATCTATGGCATCAAGTTGAAACATGTGAATGCACAGGGCACCTTGCTGTCCTCAAGGCTGCCTCCTTTGCAAGCACCCCAAGCTTAGCTTGTTTTGATTTTTTTCTCTAGTTTTTGCTATGTAAGGAAGAAGACTGAATAAAAGCCTGAAATGCCCACTTGTGCCATAAAGTGCTTCCTTTGCTAGTAGTGCTTGCCCACTACAAGCTCTTATCTGGAGAGCTGGATCTAATAGCCCTCCCTATGCCTAATGCATCTTCTTGTGTTAACTCTGTATGTAGGTCATGATGTGGCAGGCTAATGCATTCATATATAAACTCTTTTTGTTCAATTTTCTTGAGGATTTGGGACTTTTCTTCTGTTTGTGTTCTTCTTTGTTTCTGGAAGTGAGGGAAGATGCCATTTGGGTTCCCTATGGACAGATGGGAGGAGGAGGAGGAGCGTTCTGTGGAGATAATGGTTTGTTAGACAGACCAACTTGAACTAATTGGGACAGCTTTTGCATTAAAACAAACAAACACCATCCCTGTTTTTATAGCAGTCAAAGCAAAGCTCAGAGTTTGGTAGATTTTTCATTAATTGGTTTATTTTACTGTGACTTTCCCACTGCCTCAATGGAGCTTGAATAAACACCATATTTTTACTTGTTCCAATATTTGATATTCAGCATGAGGCTGATTCTGGATACCAGAATCCATCTTTTCCCGAATGCTCCTGACCCATGAAATCCATCAAGAATGTCCTTGTGCCCAATCACATGTTGGTTATGTCCCCACAGCCATATCAGGGCAGGCTCTACCATTTGGCACAGTGAAACAGCTGCCTCAGGTAGTGGCTTCTCAGTGAACCGGGGGAACACTGGTGGCAACCCCTGTTCTTCTTGAGCCTCTCCTCGGCTCTTCCTCCAGAGCCCACCCCAATATGGAGAGGATCAGGCTGCACAAGTAATTCCTCATAGGTCAATGCTGCAAAAAATGGGGAACAGAGTACACATAAGCCCATAGGGTATACTGTAGCCCAGCATTTTTGAATCTCTTTCAGCCTGACTGATGAATTCAATTCAGGAGCCACATTCCTGTGGGGTGTGGGGTCAAAGACAAAGGGGAGCATGGCCAAAATACTAGCTTGTAGCTTAAAGCTCATACTGCCAGCAACTTAGGCTTAGGAGTGGCAATTTAGCCTTTCAGAATGCGGATAAATATGCAAAACTGATGAAATCACCAAATATTTGGTGGTCAAGGAAAGACGGCATGGCCATTAGGGGAAGCCAGATGAGCTGGATTTATCTTGCCAGGGCTAAGGTTCGCCACCCCCCCCCCCAACCCCCGCAGTCCATGCCAAACGATACTTATCTCGGATCCTGCTGCCACAGTTCTTTGGGAGGTCATGTCTCCAACCCTATGGAAAGAGAATGTAAATGGAATTGTAGTGTGAATCAACACCTGTATCCAGCTTTATAAAGCCATTCCTTTTGGGATCTTGCATGGATAGAAGTCACTTTTATCCCAAGCCCAAGCCTGTACATTTTCTGGAAGCACTCTAAACTTAAACATGTTTAAAGTTTTAATCTTTTGTGAAGTGCCCAGAGAACTTTGGCTGTGGGGCGGTATAGAAATTAATAATAATAATAATAATAATAATAATAATAATGGTTTCTTGTTTCAGCTGCCTTTTGATGACTGTCATTACTGCAGATAATATGGGGCAATTCTCATTCATTATACAATATCCTGGATTTTTCTGTATGCTGGATTAATTATTTAATAGCATTTTAAAAAACCAAATAAATATGAATCTATAGGCCATTCCAAAGATCTGTGAGAGAAGGAAATAGAATTTAAATTAGAATTACAGAAATATAAAATATCTCATTAAAATTCAGTCAAAATCCAATCGAACAGCCAGATAATTCCATATTATTTGCATTACCATTGCTTAATTCAGTTATTGTGTTCCCTCTTCATTAAACATTCTTTCAGAGTTCCTTGTGAGAGGAATAGTAATACATATTATTATCACTGTGACTCTGCTTTGTTAACAAAAGGAAAGTCTTGTTTATTAAATTTAATTATTTTCTTGGTAATTACAGCTTTATCCCCTTGTATTACCAATTTACCACATAAGTGTTATGATTGATTTCTATATTAGTTTTCAAAATATAAAATAACTGTACAACTCTTATCACTTATTTTTGTGAGATAAATCAAGCTGAGAATTATTGATTGACCCAAGGATACATAAATAATTCCATGCATGAGCGATAATTTTGATGTGGGCCTTTTAATTCTGAACTACAGCTCTACTGTGCCACACTGCCTGTGAAAGAGAATACATGGTGAATATAATTTTGAATTAGTATCTGGGATTCAAATAATTCCATAACGAGTTCTGCATGCCCAAAGGGACTTGTATTTCTCTCACAGAAGTCCAGGTTCTGAAAGATGCTTGCACTTTAGCAATTGTTAAGGGGCTTAATACCATTGGGTGATATCCAACATTGTGCAAGGAACTTCAATGCACACAATGGAACTTTCCCCGCCTGTCCTCCCTCCAAGACTTCTCCAGAGGGCCCCCAACCCACAGGAGCAGATTTCAGTGGCACACAGAGGATCATGCGGTGGGGAATTGGGTTTGGTCCCCCTCCCTGTTCTACTGATTGAAGCAATTCCATAAGCAGGAGGGGTACTAATTGGATACTAGTATGGTGACAAAATGCCACCTGCTCTTTTGCGACCTCTTCATTTCCCAGTGAAAGTGGCAGCTGGTTTTCTGCCTCTTCCATTGAGATGTTGAGAATTTCGGAGAAATTTCCCTGGGTGCAGGGCTTCAGGGCTTACCTTGCTGTAAAGAGGTGGCGGAGGGGTTCGTAGGTGCTCTTTATTTTATGATCCCTCACACCCTGGTTCAGATTCCTAGCCATTTCTTTCCATTCCTCTCACTCTCTCCCTCCCTCATTTTTCTCCCCCACCAACAATCAGCCAACACACTCAGGACTCATTGGCCGTTTTGCACTCCCCACTGCTTTAGTTTCCCCCCCTAAAGGTTTGTGGCTTTTTGTGTGTGTGTATTTTTGAAAACTTTGGGGTCTCCTGAAGCACGCTGATACCTCTTATGTGTGTGGATGGTGTCATTTCGTCTATATTAGGATCAGCACTACAAGGATTAAGTTGGCTTAATACATACGATGTGACATCTGCAGTGAGCAACTGTTTCTCTAGCAACCTTTTCCCTTCCTCAATATTTTGTATTGTTTTCTCTCTTTACACTCTGCGTCTCCCCATATACATTTATTTGCCTGCTCCGGAAACAAACAAACGTTGAACAAACTACTGCCACAATAAGCCCTGAATTAGATTAATGCTGTAGCACTAGGAGTGGAGGAGTTAATCCTCCTCCTCTGTCATTTTCCCATTCTAAATTGCATCCCCAGGCTGCTATTTGCTCCACTCTGAAAAAGCATATGTTGAATCATATATTGAGTGTATTCCCTAGCTCAGTGGAAGCCCAAGACCTTTTGTTGCCTGAGGCAAAGAACAAGTTGGCTCCCCCTCCCATTCCATGTACAAAAGCCAATTGGATGGTCAGATAGATCTGTCTTCAACACTGAAAATGGGAAAGTATCATTCACTGCCCCTGAAGACTGTGACAGAAGGTGCAGAGCAGGCCGCATGGCCCACAGCTCTCTCTTCCAACACCTTGCTGCCACCACCCAGCATCTGCTGCCTGAGGCAACTGCTTCACTTTGGTTAATGGTAGAGCCGGTTCTGCCCTAGATAGACAAAGATCAGCTTTGGGGTGGGGCAATTTCAGTCAGGGAAATGGGAGAGGTTAAATTGTTTTTTTAACTCTTTCACTGCCATGACCCTGATCTAGTTGGCAGTGGGGGGGAGGTCTATACACACACACACACACACACACACACACACATCAGGAGATCCAACTACAGACATTTGTGATATCATCTGGTTTGTCCCTCATACATAGGACTTTTGGATTGAAATAATTCATTTTTCCCAAAAAGAAAGATGCCAAAGCATGGACTGATCTGGGACATTTGCTGTTTAATATCGGATGGTAAGGCAGGATACATAACAAATTTTGGAGACATGTTCTGTTTTAATGGCCAATCCTTGTCAGGTCTATTCAGAAGCAAGACCCATTTGTGTCAAATGGGTCTTACTCCTTAGTAAGTGTATTTACGGTGATAGCCTTTATCCTTTTCATAACAAAAATAAAAACAGACTCACAGAACCCTGGCTTCAATTCTGGCAAGTTTGATAAAAGCTAGTGCTTGACAATTCATCTGCTACATTCTAATTCTTTCAGTGACTAGAGCTAGACTTTTAATAGCAGATAGATATATGAAAGCTCTTCCCCTGCTGACTGTCTCTCTGAATCAGTTCCATTTACAAATAACTGAAGGGCTGCTCTCATCTCTCCATTAATGCACTCCCCATCTACACTGCAGACTAATGGAAATAAGAAAACATAAATTATTTCAAGTGGAGTTTCGGAAAACAGATACACAGTGCATGCGCAGAAAAGGTGCCTAGTCCTAGTCATTTTCTCACCTTGCTTAAATGTGTTTGGTAGGCATGTGCTCTGCTCCGATTAGGAGCGGAGAAGCAGTAGCGGATTGGCCTGCTCCGCCTTACCCAGAGGCGGAGTAGAAGCGGACCGCGGACCCCTAGAAGCAAGGCGAAGAGAAGCAGCCATTTTTCGGAGCTCCTAGTTCAGGAGGAGCGCTCCGATCGCCATCTTGAAACATTTCGCCCATAGGATTGCATTGTGGAAAACAATCGGGGATAACTGGGTTGATTTTTAAGCTATCGTTCTGAAAATTCTTGTACACAGAGAGTCATGGATGGGGGTCATTTTGAGACTACTCTCACCTCTCTGCGTCGTGCGGGTCGCATGCTAGAATTTTTTACAAATCAGGTCAACAAACGGACAGCGCGGGTCAAACGGCGGTTTTCGCCCATAGGATTGCATTGCGGAAAACAATCGGGGATAACTGGGTTGATTTTTAAGCTATCATTCTGAAAATTCTTGTGCACAAAGAGTCGTGGATGGGCGTCATTTTGAGACTACTCTCACCTCTCTGTGTCATGTGGGTCGCGTGCTAGAATTTTTTAAAAATCGGGTCAACAAACGGACAGCGCGGCTCAAACGGCGGTTTTCGCCCATAGGATTGCATTGAGGAAAACAATCGGGGATAACTGGGTTGATTTTTAAGCTATTGTTCTGAAAATTCTTGTGCACAGAGAGTCGTGGATGGGGGTCATTTTGAGACTACTCTCACCTCTCTGCGTTGTGCGGGTCGCGCGCTAGAATTTTTTAAAAAACAGCGGGAAAAATACCTTTTTCAAAGGGCTTAGGGACAGAGTCAGCTCCCGGTCATGATCACATGATCCCAAAGTTAGAGGAGGGCATAGGCAAAACGGGTAACTTGGGATTCTGGGAAACTTCTCTTTCTTAATCTGAACAGACTTTTCCCAGTGTTTTTTAACACAGTAGCCCCACCAAATGCACAAACACAACCTGAAATCATATACTAAGCCAAGAATAAGAGATAGAAACACAGCACTGCTACCCACCCTAACTTTGGGGAACAACTGAAAAGATGTGGTGCAAGGGGATGAGCTCCCCTAGGGCATCTCATCGTGGACGTGCCCCCACTCTCTCCTGCACTGGAAGGCCATCAGAGCCTTCCAAAGAGAGTAAAACGGTGGAGCAATGCCTATCATGAGTCGAAGTGAGCGTTTACTTCTTAGTGGTGGAGCGATGCCTATTATGAGTTGAAGTGAGCGTTTACTTCTTAGAGCTCTCATGGTGAAGCAATGGCTTTCTTGAGCTGAACTGGCAGCTGCTTCCCTCTCCCCCGGGCACGTCCCCCTATTGCTGGTAAAAGACAGATATAGCCTTTTAAAAAAAGTTCTTCTTGCTGTTTATTCAGCAACACTGCTGCTTTTAATTCCACCCCTCCTTCGTTTATTTATTTGTTTATTTATTCCATTTTATATGCATTACTGGCTTATCCTTGGCTCACTTCCTTATGCCCCCAGAAACGCCAGCTGCATGCCTGCCTGCCTTCCCTCCCTCCTCCCCTGCCCACCTCGCAGGGATGTTGTGTGTGTGTGGCTTTGACTCAGGGGAGAAGTCCTTCCTGCGCTCACTTGGAGTTTTGGAAGTTCCAAATTTTGCAGGTTTAAGCCCCGCCCAAAAACAGGGGATGATGGGACTGCCTTGAGTCTCGGCGTGCGTATGTATCCCTGGATAAGCTTTCATGGTGGTGATTTTGAGGGTTTTTTTTTAACGTGCAAAATTGACGGAGCTATGGAAAGGGGTGTTGGATTTTCATAAATTCCCCCAAAATCAGGGGATGATGGGACTGCCTTGAGTCTCGGCATGTGTATGTATCCCTGGATAAGCTTTCATGGTGGCGAGTTTGAGGTTTCTAACGTGCAAATTGACGGAGCTATGGAAAGGGGTGTGAATGGGGTGCCCGATTTTCAAAAATTCCCCAAAAATCAGGGGATAATGGGATTGCCTTGAAACTTGGCGTCCATGGGGATACATGGATAAGCTATCATGGTGCCGAGTTTGAGGTTTCTAACGTGCAAATTGACGGAGCTATGGAAAGGGGTGTGAATGGGGTGCCCGATTTTCAAAAATTCCCCAAAAATCAGGGGATGATGGGATTGCTTTGAAACTTGGTGTGCGTGTGTATACCCCCATGAGGTTTCATGGTGCCAAACGTGAGGTTTCTAACTTGAACAGAAAAAAAGTTGTATAATTTTTTAGCTTTCAATGCAAGCCTATGGGGGGGGAAACGGAGCTCCGATCCGGATCCGGAGCTCGGAGCGGAGCGGAAGTGGGCGGAGCGGGGGCGGGGCGAAGCGGCCCACTCCGAAAATCGCGGATCTGCAAGTGAAGCGGAGCGGGGGGTCCGTGCACACCCCTAGTGTTTGGGTTGTTACAGCTGGGGAAAGGACTGTACCATTAAAACTGCACAAGCCCACATGAACTTAGAGTCAGTTAACATTACCAGCCTTATTTGCTTTCTTTTAATTACCAGAGTGCTTTCCACACAGAAAGCAGTTTAAAAGACAGCGGACAGTGCTCATGTGAATCAAACTGTATTCTTATAAGTGTCATGGTAGTTCCTTTTGCATTTCACACCCTTACTTTACAACTATCCCCTTTGCTTCTAGGACTAATATAGCGGGGTCCACCATAAATATTTGGAAAATTATTGTTTACTTCCTAACACGTTGTTGTTTTTTGCACCATCGATGGGACTTCACAGAGCAATTTAAGGAAAGGTGTCGCATGGACTGAACAATTTGATAGGTGAATATGATTTTACACAGGAGAATTCTGGGCAGAGGACTTTGGCGTACCAGTGGAAGACTAGGAGGAAAAGGTTGTACAGTTGAGGTGTGAGATGAACAGATCCCAAACCTGAGTTTTCATCAAGTAGATGAAGAGGAAAGACAAGATGCTTGTACTGTCGTCCTGACTTGGGTGTCATGACTTGATGATGTGGACTGAATATGGGAAGAATAAAAAGTTGCCTCTGGTAGCCTCCTCTTAAATACCTGAGGGTATTTAACATAATCTGAGGGAGAGCAAACATTTATGGCCCTTTTAATGTAAATTCTTAGTGTCTTATTTTAATTCTTTGTATTAAAATTAACTTTTACATATTTGTGGGCACCTTTTAATGAAAACCCTTTTAGTATCTTTTTGTATTTTACTTCTTTGTATTGTAAAGTTTTTGTGTGCTTACCTATGCATTTGTAAAGTTGATATGACCATGACAGTTGAAACAACAAATAAACAAATACTATTTACGAATAAAAAGTTAGACCAAGATGTTGCATCTGATCGACAACATGAATCATGATATTGGCAATGCATGTTGACAGTACTGGATGTTGGAAAAGTTGGGAAGAAAAGTTGTTAAGTTCCATCTTGGTAGGAGGTGTGCACCTTGGATTACTCTTTTAGAGTTCTGACTCGTTCTGATGGAAACCCAGAGCGGATTCACCGCCCCACTGACATTGGAGCCACCAGCCTCCACTGAAAACAACAATGTTCACTGGAAAATTAAATAATCAAAATGTTTTGTAAAATATCTAATTACTATACAGAAATAAACAAAAGGGAAGAAAAGTCTCTCTTGAATATATAAAGAATTTGTAGAAAAGAAAAAGAACATTGTTCTTTGAAAATATGTTAGAGTAGTGTCTTCCTGCTTCATAGGTAATATTTCCCTTCCAACTCAAATACTGCAATTATTCTTGAGAAACAGTTTTTTTTTGTTTATTCATTCAGTTGTTTCCGACTCTTCGTGACTTCATGGACCAGCCCACGCCAGAGCTTTCTGTCGGCCGTTGCCACCCCTAGCTCCCCCAAGGTCAAGTCTGTCACCTCCAGAATATCATCCATCCATCTTGCCCTTGGTCGACCCCTCTTCCTTTTGCCTTCCACTTTCCCTAGCATCAGCCTCTTATCCAGGGTATCCTGTCTTCTCATTATGTGGCCAAAGTACTTCAGTTTTGCCTTTAATACCATTCCCTCAAGTGAGCAGTCTGGCTTTATTTCCTGGAGTATGGACTGGTTTGATCTTCTTGCAGTCCAAGGCACTCTCAGAATTTTCCTCCAACACCACAGTTCAAAAGCATCTATCTTCCTTCGCTCAGCTTTCCTTATGGTCCAGCTCTCGCAGCCATAGGTTACTACGGGGAATACCATTGCTTTAACTATGCAGACCTTTGTTGTCAGTATGGTGTCTCTGCTCTTAACTATTTGATCATATCGAGGCAGTAGCTAAATCCTGTCGTTTCTTCCTGTATAATATTGCCAGGATTCGACCATTTTTGTCTGTTTCTTCTGCCAAGACTCTCGTTCACGCACTGGTTATCTCTCGGTTGGACTACTGCAACCTTCTTCTCTCTGGCCTTCCTTCGTCTCACATCAGTCCGCTGGTCTCTGTTCACCACTCTGCCGCTAAGATCATCTTCTTGGCCCGCCGCTCTGACCATGTCACTCCACTTTTGAAATCTCTTCATTGGCTTCCAATTCACTCCAGAATCCAATATAAACTTCTCCTGTTGACTTTCAAAGCTTTTCACGGCCTAGCTCCTGCCTATCTCTCCTCTCTCATCTCACACTATTGCCCCGCTCGTGCTCTCCGCTCCTCTGATGCCATGCTTCTCGCCTGCCCAAGGACCTCTACTTCCCTTACTCGGCTTCGTCCTTTTTCTTCTGCTGCCCCTTATGCCTGGAACGCTCTTCCAGAACACTTGAGAACTACAAACTCAATCACAACTTTTAAAACTCAGCTAAAAACGTTTCTGTTCCCTATAGCTTTTAAATATTGAGTTTGTTCTGACTCTATACTGTTTAGCTTCACCCTACCCAGTGCCTGTTTACACTTCCCTGTGCCTGTTTGCATTCTCTTTCCCTCCTTATTGTTTACTACAACTTTATTAGATTGTAAGCCTATGCGGCAGGGTCTTGCTATTTACTGTGTAATCTGTACAGCACCATGTACATTGATGGTGCTATATAAATAATAATAATAATAATAATAATAATAATAATAATAATAATTGCTCTCCTCCCAAGAAGTAAATGTCTTCTGATTTCCTGGCTGCAGTCAGCGTCTGCAGTAATCTTTGCGCCCAGAAATACAAAGCCTGTCACTGCCTGCACATTTTCTCCCTCTATTTGCCAGTTATCAATCAAGCTGGTTGCCATAATCTTGGTTTTTTTGACGTTTAACTGCAACCCAGCTTTTGCACTTTCTTCTTTCACCTTTGTCATAAGGCTCCTCAGCTCCTCCTCGCTTTCAGCCATCAAAGGGGTGTCATCTGCATATCTGAGATTGTTAATGTTTCTTCCTGCGATTTTAACTCCAGCCTTGGATTCGTCAAGCCCAGCACGTCGCATGATGTGTTCTGCATACAAGTTGAATAGGTAAGGTGAGAGTATACAACCCTGCCGTACTCCTTTCCCAATCTTAAACCAGTCCGTTGTTCCGTGGTCTGTTCTTACCGTTGCTACTTGTTCGTTATACAGATTCCTCAGGAGGCAGACAAGATGACTTGGTATCCCCATACCACCAAGAACTTGCCACAGTTTGTTATGATCCACACAGTCAAAGGCTTTAGAATAGTCAATAAAACAGAAATAGATTGATTATTCAGAATGGACATAGTCTTAAATAGGTCCACAACTACCAATCCAGCATTAAGATAATTGTCTAAAACTCTCCTGCAGCTGCCTCTGCCAAATGAGGTGAGGCAGATTCTACAAGAGAGAGGGCCTTCTCAGTAGTGGCACCCCATTTGTGGAATGCTCTCCCCAGAGCGGCTGGCCCGACAGCTACCTTATGGTCTTTTCGGCACCAGGCAAAGACCTTTTTATTCTCCTAGGCATTTTAAGAAATGCTTTTAATACTCTTACCTGTTCTGCTTCTGGTTTTAAGACGTTGTACCGATTTTGTTCTTTGCTGCTGGATTTATTTTGGTTTTATTCCGTGCTGATGTTTTTGTTTTGTTTTTGAGTGCATGTACTGTATGGTTTTTAATACAATAAAGTACAATAAATAAATAAATAGCCAAAATTAAAGAAAGCCCCTGAAATTAGACCCACTTAAGCCAGAAATGAAATCTTAACATTCTGTTATGGTGTGGGATCTTTAATAACACAGCTAGAAATGACATGCAATAGCAACACCCAAGCTGGTGGTGCTCTTCAGATGTGTCAGACTACAATTCCCATTATCCCTGTTTGGGCAAAACCTGTTCTAGCGCGATGGGTTTACAACGGCTGAACAGCTGCTCTCATCCAAGGGACTGCGTTGCTGCCACACGTTTGACTCTCCTCGTGGCCGTCGGTCGCCGCCCCGGCCAGCCCTTCCCCAAAGCTCGTCCGGTCCTCCCGAGGCACCTACTGCCCTCCGCCTGACGCAGCCAAATTTTGCGCTCGCGCCCACAGCCTGGAGAAGGGGGCGGGTCTCGCTCTTCCCCCGACACGCCTTCTTTTCGCGCCAATCTCTTTCCCTTTCCAACGCCGCTTTGGCCGGACCCGAACTTTGCTCCAATCCGAAGGCGGCGGGGCGGAGTTTCCCAACTTGGGACGCGGCTCCCTCGCGCCCTGGCCATTGGCAGAGCGCGGCGGCCCCCTCATTGTGTGTATGATAATCAGGCCGGCGGAGGCGTGCTGCCCCTCTCCGGCTCCCCGGAGCGACGGTGCCGCCTCCTCCGCCTCAGGCAGCCCGGGGAGCCGCTGCTCCTGCCGCCGCCGCCGCCGCCGGACTTCTATATAAGCGCCCGAGCGGCACCACGCGATTGCTGAAGATGACGGCGCCTCCGTCACTTGGCTCCGCGGCCGAGCCCGACTGGAAGAAGGCAGCCCTGCGCCCGGCCAAGGCGGTGGCGCCCGGAAGGCACGACTCCAGACAGGGGCAGTAGCCGGTCCCGCTCCTGCTGCCATGAGCTGCTCGGACGTGGTGAGGCACCCGCCGCAGGCGCCGTGCCGCCCGGCCCAGCTGAAGCTGCTCAGCGGCGCCGGGGCAGCGGCCGCGTGTCCCAGGGCCCCGGGCCCTTTTCCTGCGCCGCCCTTTACGCCGAGCCAACAGGTGAGACGGCCCTTCGCTGGCCGGGCAGGGCTGCTTCTCCGCGTGGGCGGAAGAGGGGCCGGCGGCAGCGCGTCCTTGGGACGAGCGCGTGCGGGACTTCCTTAGGAAAGCTGCATGGAATGGCAGGGGAGAAGCCGAGGGGAGGGGAAGGGAGGGGCCCGGCTGGATTAGGAGCGCTGGGAGTGTAACTTGTCAGGGACTCGGTCAATCTTCCTCTGTCTGAACGAACGCGAAGTTGGAGCTGGTTCACACGTGCATATCTGCATCACTTAGTTATGAGTCAGGACGTCCGCGGATTGGGGGGGACAAATTCCACTGAATCTGCGCTGACGCGAGCTGGTGGCGCAAAAGTTCCGTCTTCAACTTGCAGCGGCTCACGCGACACATGCGAGTTATTCCTGCATGCTTTCGTAGGTAGGGGGTACACGTGTGAACCGGTCATAAGTATGCATGACGACCTAGGTATGTTCGACTGCATGAGAATGTTGTTCAAAGTGTCAGTGTGCGTCACTGCTATATGCAAACTCCCACTCATTCCACCCCTTCTCTCTCTCTCTGTCTCTCTCACACACACACCGGTCATATGCATTCACTTGGTTGTAACACATATTGCCAGTGACCACTACTTGTGAGATACAGCGAATTAATAACAATAACACAAAAGATGCAGTGAATTGGAGATACTGTTTGCCCCCCTGTGCATGTGTGTGTGGGTAGTACCCAATGTAGACCCATTGAAATAAATTCGACTTAAATTAGTCACGATTAACTAAAGTCCTATTCATTTCAGGGGGTCTACTCTAAGTAGAACTAACGTTGGATGCCACCGTGTGTGTCCGTCCGCCTAGGACGGAGCAGAGATGCGGCAAGACGCGTGGCATGTGAGCGTGGACCGACAGCCACGGTGGCTGTGGCACCGAGTAAGTGGGCGTACTGCGCCGCTGGCGTGAGAGCATCAGCAGAGCCGGCCCAAGGCCGCTTAGCCCTTGTAGATGATGCGCTGCGTGTGAAAAAGTGTGCCTGGGTGTGAAGAGGAATGTGAACGTGTGTCGCGCGCGAGGACATAGAGAATAGCGCGCGTGTGCCTTTAAAAAGGGAGCGTGGGGCGGTTGGGAATGTGTTACTTCGTGTGTAGATGCCTGAGGAGGTCTGTAGTGTGTGTGAATGTAAGTGTAAGAGAGAGAGAGAATGCGTGTACTTTTGCGGGAGCTTCCCGAAGCCCAGCCCGCCGCCTTTGCGTAAACTAGGACTGCCCTGACTCTGTGCCCGACTCTTGGGGCTGTTCTCTCGACAGCCTCCGGGGTGGGAGAGTCGCGCAAAGTACGCGGAGGCGGGCGAGCTCCACGCACCTCTCTTCTCGGCCCGCACCTGAGCGAAGGGCGGCCCCACGATGGGCCGCCGCGCGGCACTCGGCCGCGCTGGAGCGCGCGCAAGGCCAGTTTGTTGCAAGAGGCGCCAACAGGAAGCGGAGCGACTTTCAAGCTGGGTCCGAGGTTAGACCGATGAGACGGGGAGGGCAGGCAGGGAGCTCCACCGCACCATGCAGGGGCCACGGGGCTTCTCAGGGAGCTGAAGCTGGAGAGGACAGGCTGAGGGCCAGATTACGGCGAGGAGTTGGCGTTTTGTGCATCTTGGTACCTCCTGAATTCTCAATGCACTCTGGAGAGTGGAGTTTGCATTTCCAGTATCCTTGTGTCTTGATTCTTAATCCAGGTCCCCTGAAGTAAATTTCATTGATTCCAGCGGAAATTACTTCCAAGTAAATATGTTTAGGATTCGATCGTCAAGTTAGGCTTTCTGTTTTTTAACAGATTCGACCTGAATACAGTTGCAAAAATAACAGGTCTTCCTATCAATGCTATGTATTTTGGCCAGGGGTCTGTAGATGCTAATGTCCAAGTCAATCTTCATGGGTTCGCTCCTTAAGCTGCAATCCTGGTCAGTTTTATGTGTTAGCCTCATCTCTGTGTCGCCAGAAATTTATCATTGCGATTGCAGAGAGGTAGCTGTGTAAGTCTGTTACAGAAAAAGCAACAAAAGAGAGTTTTGTGACATTTCAAACACTAACAGATGTATTGTGGTTGAAACTTTTGTAGACTAAAACCCTCTTCATAAGATGCGTGTGATGAAGTGGCACAATAAATCTATTAGTCCTTAAGGTGCAACAAAACCCTTTGTTGCTTTTACTATTTTAATAGGTTGTTTTGTATTTTTAATTCAGAGCATTGCTTTTTGGGCTGAAGAGTGTTTTTTTGGGTACTGAACTGAATGCATTGTAACTAGCTAATAATGGCATGACTGCACCTTTTGCATGTCATTACCAGTGCAGCAATCCTAAACACAATCACTAAGCCCCATTGAACACAGCGGGACTGACTTATAACTGAACATGCACAGGATTGCGCTGTAAGTCTAATGTCAGTCATTTAGTTTTTCCTTTTTAAAGCGCTTTGTTTGATTACAGTGTTGATTTAAACTAATCAGTTATTTTTCAAGTTTAAAGGCCATGCAAGAAGGGGGACTGTTTTAAAAAGATTTTAAAAAAAACTAACAATCCCAAACTCTTATTCTTCTAGAAGTTCAGTAAGAACTTTTTAGCCTTTAATTTAAGAATCTGATGTAACAAAGTAAATCAGGAAATTCTTATCAGGCTGACAGCATTTTTAGACTATGCTGTGCGTGGGTGAAGTGGGACTAATATTGACTTGGCCCCAATGCAGTCATCTGAGAATACATTTTTTTGGTTGTTACTGCATTCCATAAGGTTTTATCATTATTATCCACGAAAATTGTTTTCTCCGTACATGGGAAGTGACCCTTAATACCAGCTTGCCTGGGAGACACAAATATGGGCTAAAATACAAAGTACACTTTTTCAAGTTTATTTCCTCTGTATTTATTGCTAAGGAAGTTTCAGCAAAAGTTTGGCTAACCTTTTCAGGACCATCATACATGGATGGCAGAAATATGTAGGCTTTTGTTTTTCTCTCCTTTCAGCTGTATTGAAATTGAGTTTGAGATCTGTGTCTTTAGCTGCTTCTGATGCACACTAAGTTATTGATTTGTAGTTTTACTTTTTAATTATTCCACATTCACAAGTATTATCTGCCAAGAACAAGCTTTAACACAAACAAACAGATGCTCTGCTTTGCCATTGCACCCTAGAAATGTAACACTCTAGGAGTTATGGTTCTGTTCTTAATATTTATTTATAGAATTATTTTTAGGCTGCCCTTAAGGTTAGAACCCTCTCAAAGTGGCAAGGGTACTTTTTCTTCTTAAATTAGCAGGATATCACTACATAAGTCTTTTGTAAGAGAAAACCTTGAGCAATCATAGGCTTAAAGTTGGACTAGTTTTGGTATCATAAAGTTCTCCATGTCTAGGAACTTCCAAGTAATCCTAGATAGATTTGAGCTGTATTGTTTCTAGATTGTCCCTCAAAGTGTGTGTGTGTGTGTGTGTGTGTGTGTGTGTGTGAGAGAGAGAGAGAGAGAGAGAGAGAGAGATGGTAGTGGTGGTACCACAACAAATTTGCTTTTCCTAAGATTTCAGAGATGTTAGTATTAGACATACTGAAAGAACTGTGAAGAACTGGCAGTTAAAAAACAATTGAGGCTATTGGGAGGTATAGAAATGCAATAAATAAATTGGCTATAAATAAATAACCAATGTCATCTTCATAAGTTAGCTTTTATTCATTTATTTAATCAAAATGCCTGGCAGGGCGGGGAAGGGGCACGTTGACTGCTTTTTAAAAAGGAGACTGTAAGGGTTTTGTTTTTGTTTTTTAAATGTAGTCTTATTCTCAGAACAGATCACTGGCTTTCAGTATCAGTACTGTTACTCGAGGTATAGTCTAAACATTATCCCTTCAAGGGATATAGGTTAAAATGACCATGAATATGATAATTTTATTTGATTTTTCAGAGTAAAATTATCAGCTGTTTAGATTATGCTGTGACTAAAAGTAGAAAATGTGCAGCATAAAATATTATATTTTTATGAAGTAAAGGTTTTGAGCATCTTTTTCTGTCTGTGCATTCATTGCAAAATTACGCACTTCCTTTCTTTTCAGGACTGCTGGGTATGTTAGGCCAGAAATACTTTATGTTCCACCTTTTTATTTTTTTGAACTGAAAACTTAATAAAGAGTTAAATGACTGAAAAGAGTATACCCATTCTGAATTTTAGAGTTAATAAAACCTGAATTACTAACAGTTCAATCCTATATGCATCTAATCAGAAGTAAGTGTCATTGTGTTCAATCGGGTTTACTCCCAGGTAAGAAGGAATAGGATTGCAGCCTAAATATTGTATTATGAAACATTGACAAGAACCTAACTGTGACTAATCTATCCTTGCTAGATAGGATTTCCCTTGCTGGGTGGCATTCCTTGTGCCCTCTAGGTTGCTGCACATAACAGAAATCCTCTTAGTGTAGCACCTAAGGCTGAATGTGATGAACTGCTCTGGTTCAGTCCACATATATATCCTGACCTATATCAGCACTGTAAACTTTGAAAACACCAATTATTAGCTGGAACAGAAGCACTGATTATTAGCTGGAGCAGGTGGGCTGAATCCAGACCCTCCCTCACCTGCTCAGACAGGTGGCAGGAACTCTCAGAGCATAGCTGAATGTGCTGACCATCTCTTTAATAGGTGTATGGGGATGTTTGCATGGAGGCAAATGTACATAGGGACCTTTGGTTTAGGGACACTGGCAAATTAAAAAGCAATCAAAATTTCCTTCTATTTATACAATTGATTAGTTATGAAGGGGCTAGAATGTCAACAAATGAAATATGTGCAATACCAATTGCACTGCCAGGAATATTTGGGGGGATTTGGAATATATGTTTGGCTATGTAATGCCTTATAAGCCTGCAACAAGCTGGAAAAAAAACCCTAGCTTACATAAATCCTAACACAAACAACATCTTTAGACAGTTTCCACTTTCTTCTTGGCTCTGTATAGTCTGTTCTGCAGTTGGTGTTGTCAAAATAAAATGGAAGAATTCTAAATTCATTTTCAATAAATTAGAATTTAATCACGAAGATTGCTACAAGCTGATGTTTTCTGTGTTCTGAATAGAAACTGTACAATAGATTACAAAACACATAAGCCTTGATCCAGCCAAAGTTACACATTTTCCAATCCCATTGATTTCAACTGAGAGATTTCAGCATATGCTTAAATTTTTCCTATTGAATGCAATGGAACTGTAACATGCCTTATTTCCTTTTGAAGCAGTACACCACATGCCTATTGTACATGCTTATAAAGATGGTACTTATACAAGATAGAAACTGGCATCAATGTTGCCTAGAGGGCAATGGCCAAAACTACTCCTTATTCTAGGTGGCAATGACTAGATTGTAGTAGCTATCTAGGCTTTCTGCACCATCTATTTAATAGGATGTACCATATTTCTTCGATTTTAAGACACCATCGATTGTAAGACGCACACTAATTTCAGTACCACCAACAGAAAAAACAACCCTAAGACATACCCGCAATTCTAAGATGCACCCCGTTTTTAGAGATGTTTATATGGGGGGGGGGAGTGTGTCTTAGAATTGAAGAAATGCGGTAATTGCAATAGCCTACATATCTAATGTTCCCCATCCACACACTAACTTGCCAGCAAAGGCTCATAGCCTAGTGAGGCTTTAAAACCCAAATAACATTTCATTGGTGGAAATAGAAAGGGAGCAAAGTGGGTAGTTTAAAAAAGATTTCTGGTTTAAAATTCTTAGTAGTGCAATTGATGTGAATGTAACTGCTGCAGGGTCTAAGATTTACTGAGGCATTTGCACTAGGCATGCAATTTGTCCAACACTAACCTTTCCTTCCTGTTTTTAAAATACATGGCCTTCATTCTTGTTTTCAGCTCAGTGGGGTTGAAAATCAAGCCAATCCTATTTTTCAACACTGGAGATGTCTTAGTAAGGTCCATGGGGATGTTCTTTGGAGAGTTTCAGAATATTGTTTCATAATTTGGAGAGGGGCCATGTGCTCCATAAGATGATAATTTTATTGCACACTCGTTGCTGGGCACTCAGGGTTTTTTGTGGGTGCCTCTCACGATGTTGTTGGCCTTCCTCCCGCCACAAAAAAACACCCAGAAAGTCCGATATATTTTTTAAAATGGAAGTTGCTGCTTTCTTCTGCTGTGTGTATGTTGTTTACTTCTTCTTTTGAAAGAGGAAGTATCAAACAAGGAAAGTGGGGGTGGAGAAGCGACGGTAGGGAAGCATGATTTCCCCTGTATGATGGAACTCCATAGCTCAATGATAGAGCAAATAATATGTTTGCAAAAGGTCCCAGATTTATTCCCTGGCATCTAGATAAAAAGGTCAGGTAGCAAGTCAGAGGAGAGGCCTCTGCTTGCAGTATAGAGGGAGAAATAGCCTGACCTGGAATAAGGCATCTTAGGGAGTGATCTTATGCATGTTCAGATAGAAAAAGTCCTACAACTCCCATCATTCCCCAGCTAGCCATGCTGAGAGTTGTGGGACTTTTAGCTGTTTAAACATGTATTCAATTGTGGTATAAAGCATTTTCAACCCCACTGAGTGCTGTGAGTTCTGGGCTTTTTTCCTGCCTAAATATGCATAGGATTGCAATCTTACTAATTTAAAGAAGTGTTGATCTATGAGTTACTTTGATCCTGCAGGTGTGTTCATATGTGATCGTGCATTTAGCAATTTATACTGAGTATAATTGCTATGGCTTTATGCGGGGCATTAGAGCTGTACATTTATGCTGCCTGCAAGTTGCATTCTCTCTGTAAAATATCAGACATAAGAGTTGTATTGGTGTGAGTAATAAGTTGTGGTTGAAAGGTTTTTTTGCGTATCATGGGACTCAATCATCTCTAGTTTCACTGTGTGCCATCCCTGCAAGCTTACTTCTTTACTTAATCCTACACCACAACATGCCTTCTGCATGCTGCTATTTTAGTGCATGCCTCAATGTTGGATGTTTCTGGTTACAGTCTGTTTATTTATCTATTATTTATTTACAATATTTATATACAGCTCCATATCTAAAATAGATTATGGAATGGTGAACATAGTAAAAAGGGTTTTTTAAATAAAATAAAACAGCAAATTAAAATTGATCAATTTAAAGTGTTAGACTGACTCCCAGTCCAACACTTTAGCCACTACATCACACCCTTAGGCTGCTAGTTAAATGCTTAGAGTTTTATCTTGGTTTATATCCAAGTAGCTCTTGGATAGCTGTTAATAAGAAGAACATTTATAGATTCTGCATCTAATACAGTAATACATAAATTGACATTATTTTCTTTTTCAATAGAGAAATCTGTTGAACAAAGTATGTACCTGCTATTTATTAGTACTAATATCTCAGGATAAAAGACAAAAATCAAAGATTCAGTATTGTTTTCTAAAATTAGCCAAAATAACTTTCAGCAATAATGCTTGGGATAGAAAGGATTGAAGTGCAAATGCTGACAGTGTCTTTACTATGAAATGAAGAGCATTCCTGCATAGGGCAGCAGCTCTGGATACAAGTTTTAATTTCCTGAATTCCACTCCCCATACAAACACTAACAGAATTCCAAGCAACAGCATCTGGATCTCAGCAACATGGTTCCACTTTGCCCCCTGGCCTTACCCTTCACCTGTGAATTTCTCTTTTTCACCATTTGAAAACCATCTCAGTAAGCTGAAATGTCAAATTGGTTTCAGTAAAAAGAAAATTTTAAATGGCAAAGTAAAACTGTTATTCTGGGAAATGCACAAACCCCCACCCCTGATTTTAAAACAACAACAACAAAGATTATAATGGAAGGCAGTGAACACTAGAATGCCATTTTCCTCCTCCTGTCTTGAGTTCTTTAAACTTCTGAATCATGCTAACATAGCATGCCATGTGGGAAACAGCAATTTTTAAATCAAAGGCAAGTTCCTAGAAATGTGGTTATTTAAGTATCCAATAGACATATGTTTTCTTGTTCCTATGAAAAGGAACAGTGGGTAAAATACATGTTCTAATTCTAGTGGAAGTAGTATGAATACACACTTGAAAAGAAATGCCTCAGAATACATTGAATTGTGTTTCAATTAGTTCCACACACTTTGGAATTACGTTTAGGCTAATTCAGACATTGCAAGTACATAGAGTGAATACATGGATGGGAAAGGGGGATAATGGTTTCAGGCCTCACCCCTGCTCCCTCATCTGTGAGCAGAGAAAGTATCTGTGCAGGCTCATCCACATAAATGGGAACCCTGCATTTTGTCAGATCCACTCATAGATAAGGGACACTAAGCCATCATGGTTGCCTCTAAGATCCATAGCATCCAAGCTCTTCTCCTGGGCAAGGTTTAGCTACTACTGTATTAGGAATGGTGAAGTATTTCTAAGGATGTGAGAATATGAATACTTGTTTTAATAAGTGGTAGGCATCTTCTGTGGAAGTTCTCAGTGCAATGTTGGTCCATCAAACCCTGAGCTCCTCCTCCTATCCATTTATATTGCAGTGCCATCAGTGTCCATGCCACCTTACAGAGCAGCATAAACAAAGCAAAAAGCAACTCCTTTCCTGAGAAGAAAAGCAATGTTTTTGTTTATTAGAGTCTTGTGACATATTATTTTTCTTTAAAATATATCCCATTACAAAAAAAAAAAGAGTTCAAAATTGCATGGGGGTATTGCAAGTTATACTGTCTTTGAAGTTTTCTTGTAACAGTTAAACAGATACTAGCCTAGCCTGCCTTATGTGCTGGATATCCTCTATCAGTGTGAGGGCTAAGGTTATAGTGACACTTTGTGCAGTCTTCTAGATGAATTATATCCCATTACTGTTTATTTTACAGTTGAATTAATAAAAATTTCAAATTAAGTACCTGGTACTGGAAAGCAAAGTTGTGTCTGAAAAGAAGCTGTGTATTAGGGTTTTGTATTTCCCCAAGTATCGTCTGTGACAGAAACAAAACAGGCAAACTTCCATGAACCAACAACTATGTATGTGAAGAGGAACAATTTCCCATTATAAAGCATACATATGGGTGGGAGAGAAGGCCAAACACAGACCAGACTTTCTGCCAGATGAGGCCTCTGTTTATTCTCCAGAGTGGTCTCCACTCTGGGTGCCCTGTCCAAACTAAGAATTGCTAAGTGAACTGGCCAGATTATAATAATAATAATAATAATAATAATAATAATAATAATAATAATAATAATAATAATAATAATAATTTCTTACCCGCCTCTCCATTCTGATCAAGGCAGGGAACAGCAGTAAATATAAAATACATAAAACTGAATTAAAACATAATATACATTGTTAAAAAATCTTAAAAACATTTAAAAAGCATCCTAAAATTACACTGGATAGGCCTGCCGGAAGAGATCAGTCTTAATAGCTTTCTTAAATGCTGATAGACTGTTAAGTTGATGATTCTCCTCTGGCGGGCCATTCCACAGTCTGGGAGCAGCAGAAGAGAAAGTCCTCTGGGTAACAGTTGTCAATCCAGTTTTTGCTAACTGAAGTAGTTTCTTCCCAGAGGACCTGAGTGTGTGGGGCAGATTATACGGGAGAAGGCGATCCCGCAGGTAGCCTGGACCCAAACCATGAAGGGCTTTAAAGGTGATAATCAACACTTTATACTTCGCCCGGAAACTAATTTGCAACTAGTGAAGAGATTTTAAAACTGGGGTAATGTGGTCACCCCTAGATGAACCGGTGACCAGCCTGGCAGCCATATTTTGAATTAGTTGAAGTTTCCGAACTAATCACAAAGGTAGCCCTATGTAGAGTGCATTGCAGAAGCCGAGCCTTGAAGTTACCAGCACGTGCACTACCCTAGCAAGAGGCCAGGGCTACCTTAGCAGGTGGCATAGTTGGCAGTAATCAGCCTTGGGTTGGGGAGTCCCCAGCAATGAACCTCAAATTTACACACATTCCCTTCTCTCACACAAAAAATGCCCGCTGCCAAGAGGGTGGGGAAATGAACTTCTTGGAAAACACTTGTAAAATAGAAAATCTGAAAAACATATTCCACGTAAAAAAGATATTCCATGCACTAGTTTATTTTGACATTTTGGTTTGATTTGAGAGAAAAACAGGGACTAAATATTCCCGAGGCTTCCATCCAACATTGCTTTTTAATGATTTTCTCATTTTCCTTCTGAATTTCAGAAGGGTTTGTTTATTTCGCACCAATCTCATCACATTTAATCATCTTAGATGTAATATTTTTATAAATTGGTGTTATGTAAAAAAATGTAACATTTGCTTGAATGAGGGAAGAACACAGATTTGTTTTGCATCTTTGGCTGGGTTCTTTTCTTTCTCTTTTGCAGAGGGCTTAATTTTGCCACCCACATCTTTGTGGAGTAGCACCCTCCTCCACAAATGATACAAAGCCCAGAAAAACTATGATGAGTGCAGAATAGGGGAGAAAGCCTGAAACTGAATATGGTATAGCATGTACCACATATTGGGGTCTAAATCTGAAGCTTGGAGAAGACAACCAATAAGCTTCTAGTAGGCAATCTTAAGCATGGCTATCAAAAATAAGTCCCTCTGAGTTTGATAGGGCTTGTTGCCAGATAGGTATGAATAGGACTGCCCTGTGATAATGTATTAGCTGGGCTGGATCAGACCAAGGGTGAACCACCCAGAGAGCTTCGGCTATTGGGCGGTATAAAAATGTAATAAATAAATAAATAAAATCTAGTCCAGCATTCTCTTCACACAGTGGTCAGCCAGCTGCCCATAGGAATGCACAAGCAGGTCAGCACCCTCCTGCCCATGTTCCCCAGCAACTGGTGTACATAGGCATACTGCCTCTAATATCGGAGGTAGCACATAGTCTCCTCCAGGAATTTGTCTACCCTCTGTTTAAAGCCATTCTAATTGGTGGCCATTACTACATCTTGCAGTGAATTCCATAGTTTAACTATGTGTTGTGTGCTTCCTTTTATCTAATCTGATTAGCCCACCTGAGTTCTACTATTATGAGAGAGGGAGGAAAAATATTTTCGTATCCATGCATAATTTTGGACACCTCTATTATGTCTCCCTTACTCACCCTTTTTCCAAGCTAAACAATCACAGTGGCTGTGACCTTCCCTCATAGGGGAGTTGCTCTACCCCCTTGATCATTTTAGTTGTCTTTTTCTGCAACATGAGCTTGAGCCACTTGATCCATTTGAAACAGAGGTATCATGGCTCTGTTGGTAAACTGGTAGGAACTTTAGGATGGTGCCATCTTCCACCATGGATTTTTTCTTCTCAAGGTCTAACCATCCCTATGTACCTTAACTCTTACTCTTTATTTTTCTTTGGAATGAGGTAGTGGCTTAATTTCCTCTTAGTTCTCTGCCATCCAGTGATCATGGGTACTAACTCTTGGAGATAGGCAGGAGAAGGACCCATACAGTTGTTAAGAAAAATGCAGATGAGGGTTTCCACTAGGGGTGTGATCCGCTTCCCTTAGGATCGGAGAAGCAACAGTGAATTGGGGTGATCCTCCTCTGCCTGAGGCGGAGGAGAAGCAACTCGGGGGGCTGGAGAAGCATGGCGAAGAGAGGCGCCCATAAGCAGAGTGCTCCTCTTTTCACGGAGCGATCCGCCTGCCATTTTGGATTTTTTTCGCCCATAGGATTGCATTGCGGAAAAGATTAGTGGATAACTTTTTTGTTTTTCAAGCTATCTATTTGAAACTCGCTGTGCTTAGAGAGTCGTGGGTGGGGGTCATTTTGAGCCTATTTTCAGCACTCTGTGTGGTGCGGTTTGCTTGCTATTTTTTTTTAAATAGGGTAAAAACAGCGGGAGAGGTACCTTTTTGAAGTGCTGAGAGGCAGATTCAACTCCCACTCGTGATCACCTGATGAAGTATCCTCCAATCCCAAAGTTGGTGGGGGGCGATAAGCAAAACGGGATACTTAGTAACTTGGGATACTGGGAAACTTCTCTTTCTTAGTCTCTGAACGGACTTTTCCCAGTGTTTTTTTTAAACAGTAGCCCCACCAAATACACAAACACAACCTTAAATCATATAGTAAGCAAATAAATAACAGATAGGAAACACAGCACTGCTACCCACCCTAACCTTGGTGAACAACTGAATAGGTGTGGTGCAAGGGGATGAGGTCCCCTAGGGCATGTGGACGTGCCCAGTGCACACACTCTCCCACCCTGGAGGGTCATCAGAGCCCTCCAAAATGGAGAGAGACTGAAGCTAATGCCTGTCATGAGTTGAAGTGGCAGGTCGCTTCTTAAAGACTGGTCCCTAGACAGGGCCAGTCAAATTGGCATAATTAATTCCCCCTCCGCCTGGGCACGTCCACTTCCCTCTTATTGGTAAAAGACAGATATAGCCTTTTAAAAAAATTATTCTTGTTGTTTATTCAGCAACACTGCTGCTTTTAATTCTACCCCTCCTTTGTTTATTTATTTATTTATTACATTTCATATTTATACACCCCATAGCCCAAGCTCTCCTGGCTTTTCCTCTTCAGTGAAGTCAGGCAGGCTTTCATTGTGGTTCAACTCCTTATTGTTGTTGTTGTTATTATTGCTATTAATATTAATTAATACTGCTATTATTAACATTATTATTTTGTTTTTGTTTAATAATGGCTGTGATCACAATGCAGTCAATCAACTCTGAAGCAAGGATCACAAAGCTTTACTCTTATCTTCCTAGCCTCCTAGTTATGGGATGCAAAAGAAAAGGCATGTCTCTGTGCTGCTCCCGCCTCACAGGGATGGTTTGCATTACTGGCTTTGAAACAATCCTTGGCTCACTTCCTTGTGCCCCCAGAAATGTCTGCTCTGCTCCATGCCTGCCTTCCCGCCTCCTCCGCCTCCTCTGTGCCCGCCTTGCAGGGTTGGTTTGCAATGCATTACTGCTGGCTTTGAAACAAACAATCCTTGGCTCACTTCCTTGTGCCCCCAGAAATGTCTGCTGCCTGCCCGGCTGTCTTCCCCCTGGGGTGCTGCTGTGGTGGGGCATCTGCCAGGACTGACTCCCCCATAGATCTACGGCATATCTCTGCCTGCCTCTCTGCCCGCCTAGTGCCTGGGAGCTACACTACATGATGGGCTTTCTGGTTCAACCCCACAAGCTTTCAGCATGCTTGCTCCCAGTGCTGCCTGTCCTCCTCCTCTGTGCCCGCCTCGCAGGGATGGTTTGTGTGTGTCTTGCTTTGACTCAGGGGATAAGTCCTTCCTGCGCTCACTTAGACTTTTTGAAGTTCCAAATAAATTTTTCAAGTGTGGAAGAAGATCCATATTTAGGTTTATCTACTCCCCAATTCATGGCATGTTGGGATTTCTTTTGAAATGGCCCCATTGAGCTGTCTGCAATTTTAAATCCCTGAGATACTGGGGTGTCCGATTTTCAAAAATTCCCCAAAAATCAGGAGAGGCTTGGATTTGCTTGAGCCTTGGCATGCATGTGTATACATGCATCAGGTGTCATGGTGCCTAATTTGAGGTTTCTAACTTGAAAGTTGACAGAGTTCTAGCATGGGACTTGATTTGGGGTGAGTTAAAAGGTTAAAGCCCCGCCAAAATCAGGGGATGATGGGATTTGCTTGAAACTTGCCATGAATGTGGATCTAGATGGCATCTGTGAGGGTGGCTGCTTCCAAGTTGTTTATCTGTCAAAATGTCGGAGAAAATCGCATGTCTGAAAATGGGGTGTCTGTTTTTCAAAAATTCCCCAAAAATCAGGGGAGACTTGGATTTGCTTGAGTTTTGGCATGCATGTGTAAACATGAATGAGGTGTCATGGTGCCTAATTTGACATTTCTAACATGAAAATTGACAGAGATATCAAAAGGTGTGTGAATTGGGGTTAGGGGTGATGCGTTAGAGGTTAAAGCCCCGCCAAAAATCAGGGGATGATAGGATTTGCTTGAAACTTGCCATGAATGTGGCTCTAGGTGGCATCTGTGAGGGTGCCTGCTTCCAAATTTTTATCTGTCAAAATGTCAGAGTAAATCCCATGTCCGAAAATGGGGTGTCCGATTTTCAAAAATTCCCTGAAAATCAGGGGATGCTTGGATTTGCATGAGGCTTGGCATGCATGTGTATACATGGATAAGCTATCATGGTGCCGAGTTTGAGGTTTCTAACATTAACAGAAAAAAGGTTGTAGGCTTTTTTGGATTTCAATGCAAGTCTATGGGGGGGGGGAAAGCGGAGCTCCGATCCAGATCTGGAGCTTCGCAGTGAACCGGAGTGGACTATAGGCAGAGCGGAGCGGAGCGGACCCAATCCGGAAGTTGCAAATCTGGAAGAGAAACAGATCAGGGGTCCGTGCACACCCCTAGTTTCCACCAATTCTGGACCAAGCAGAATGGGTTTATTCCCTTCCCTGCCTCTGGTGCTGGCAAAGAGCTAAATGAGGATGGCTGGAGCTTGGGCAGGTGCTCCTCTAAGAGTATGGGTAGAGCTGACCATGAGTAAAATTATAACAAATACATAATGCACCTCAGTTGCCATGTTAAATGAATCTGTTCGATCTGTAATTAGTGTTTTATCTTATTCTGTCTTTCTGGTTTTCCCTCCCTCTCATCTATCAGAATAAGATCGTTGTATACAGCAAGATGCAGGAAGCTCTGGAAGTGACCCTTCCTAACAAACAAGAGGAAGATGAAAAAGAGCAGCCCACGGAGATGGAGTACCTTAACTCTCGCTGCATCCTTTTCACTTATTTTCAGGGAGACATTGGGTCAGTAGTGGATGAACACTTCTCAAGAGCTTTAAACCAAGCTAACAGCTTCAATCCAGAGACTGCCATTTCAAAAAGTAAAACAGGACTAAACCCTCTGTGGAGAGGTAAGGTTTAGAAGCAGCAATATTTTTTAAAAAAACTTGATATGTGTGTTTTTGTGGCCACATGTATTGGGTTTTATTTGTGCCATAGGGCATATTCATGTGACATTCTGTTTAAAAGGGTGGTTCTCATCCAACACCTAAAACACAAATACATAGAGGTCTGGCCTGCTGAGCTAGTGCTGCCTGTTCAGTCTCAGTGCTAATACAAAATTTAGATATTGTTGGGGGAAGTTGTTTTCAGTATTGAACTAGATGTGAAGCAGGAGATCAGTGCACCCGATATTCTGCACTTTCATTTTCCTGACTAGCTGCCCCATGCATCTGTTTTGAAGATTAGGGAAGTGGGACTTGGAGAGAGAGAGACAGAGACAGAGAGAGAGAGAGAGAGAGAGAGAGAGAGAGAGAGAGACAGAAGCCCAGCCTTCCCCAAACTGCCGCCTTTCAAAAGTTGGGTTACAATTTCCATCATCCCCAGACAACATGGCCACTGGCTGTGAAAACTAGTGGGGCAATGAACAAATAAAAAGTATGATTTCACAAAGAACTGGTCACACTGGAGAGATGTAATTTGTTTAGTTTGAAAGAATTAATAAAGACTTGTGAATAGAATGAGGGGAGGTTTTTGCAGCCAACTGAATACTACCAAAGTGTAGTATTAAAAAACTGTTGTGTCTTAATCCCATTGAAATCAATGCATTAAGTTTGTCATGACTAATTTAAGTCCCATTGAACTAAAAGAACTAAAGCATGACTAATTTAGTCTGGATCCAATGGAATATCAGCATGATCTAGTCAAAGTTTTATTTATTTAAGAAATGGATGCCTTACTTTCCCCCCCTGAAAAGAAGTCACTCCAAAGTATAGTATTATTACATAGCACATTCATTAATTTTAGTGGGAGATAGCTTAAATCTTTAAATATGATTAAATATTTCCTGCTGAAATTGAAGGATATTCAAATACTTAAGACTGAATAGATTGCACCCCATGTTAATAGTTGATCTATCACGTTGTATACAATAGTTATGTGAAGGAATTGTGTACTTGGCCTTAGAAAACTATCTCTGGCAATTTATTTAGCCATCCTAAGATGGGATCAAATTCTTTAGCAATAAAATTCTCAGATGACACAAAACAGAGTTGAGATGACTTTTGAGAAATTAAAAATAATGGTAAAAATGCCAAGAGATCATGTCGCTAAAGAGGTCTAGGCCAAAGTGACTTTTCAAGAACAACACAAATATTAAGGGTTATATCAGCCATCCTCAAGCTGGTGCCCTCTAGATGTGTCAGATTACAACTCCCATCATCCTCAGCCAGCAGGATCATTGCCTATGTGTAATCCACCACATCTGGAGGGCACTAGGTTGTTGAAGTCTGGGTTATATCCAAGAATTTAGTTGTGCAAGAGGTGAAATGTTTATGGGCTGGGTGTGGAAACATGACGACATTTCACAAGTATTTCGGATTGTAATTGTACAGCTCACAGACTGAACTTTTTCCATGCACATTCAGCATGAAATATAATTTTATCTATTTGACAATGAACATCTTTTCTACAGAAAAACAGTCTAAGGTCTCCAAAGATTCCAAAGAGGAGAAAAAAAAGGATTTGATTACATTCCTTTCTTTTCTGCAATTTGCTTCCAAAAAAGCAAGGCATATCAGTGTCTCTGCTTTTCATACGTAAGCCTAATGCAGTACCTAATAGTTCTCTGTCATTATACTCAGCATTATGGGAGAACTAAGCAAGAAAAAAAATAAGAGGATTAAAGAAAAAGGATGGGGAGAGGAGATGGGGGGGGAAACCCTTTATAAGGAAGCAGCTCTCTATTTGTTCATTTTAACTGTAAAACTGTCTATCACTCACTGGATTTTTCCACACATCTGTCCAGCAATGGGTGACATTTCAACTATCAGAAAAATAGAACAACTCCACACACCCAATAAAAGAAAAAATGGTGGGGATAGCATGCCAGTTTCCAACTTCAGAAACAGGTTCATCCCAGAAACACATACCCAGTCAGAGAGAAAGAGAGAGAAAAAAGGGGTGCAAGAAGGGAAAAGGGGAGCCTCTGCCTAACACTGGCATGCTATCCCACCTGCTACCAGGTCTGGTTCTGCCCAACACCAGCCTGTGGATCCTATCAGATTATATCTAAAGGAATGCAATCCTCGAGGAGAAAGAAAAAGTTCCAAATGGCGAGTTCAAACAAAAGGCGTTGCGCAGCCATTCTGTCTTTTCCTACTTAAAGGGTCTTTTTTGTAGTAAGAAAAAAAAATGAAAGAAGGATGGGAAAACATGGCAGGGTGGCAAATGGAAGTTAACGTTGTCTAGACCTCCATAAAATTCCATGAATGCGGCAGAGTCACAGGTGATAACATGATAAAAGCCGTCTCTGGAAACAACCTGTTATATTACATTGGAGCATATAGTCTATTTCACCTGAAGCTAATATTTCTTCAGTGCATAAATTCAGCCGCAAGAAAATATGGGATTCTCCAATGGTGTCATTTTGTAATCATAAAGTTTCTCCCATTTGCAGAAACCTTGTTTACATCTTTGTGCAAGTGTCAGATTCAGCCTTTTAATTCTAGTCACAGAAGCCATTGTGCGAGCTGTTGTAGCAAGCACTTCCACAACTCATTATGACTTCCTTATGCTACGCGTTTTGCTAGCACTTGCGCAACCACTAGCAGAACAATTGCACCTCATAGATCTTTTCCACTATTGTTATGTTGGATACAACCCATAGAGAGTACAGCTACGAAGCAATTTAAGTCTGTCTTTTGACAATCCAGGCAAAGGAACCTGTTGAGTTAGTGGGTTCATTACTCTAGTTATGGTAATTGAACTGCATAAAGAAATGAGTGATAATAGTTCTACAAGGTCTGTAAAGGCAGCAAAACAAAAGGCTTGTCACTTGTTAATTTCTAAATATGTTTTTACCCTAGGAGCTTTGGGATTTCTAGTTAAACATTTTATATCTCCATTTTTGATATACAGAATGTCTTGATTGGTTTTTTCAAACAATTCCCCACCACCAGCACCCTTGCTCAAATGTTCTTCTTATCTTTTGATATTTCTATGGCTATTTCTTCACCATTAGCTACAGGCATCTATTATCCTCTTTCCCAAGGCATTTTCATTTCTATCCTTCAGATCAAGGTTTTGGCAAGACACCTAGTAGAATCCATGCCAGCACTATCATTACATAATTAAACATTAATGACTCCTCAGAAGATGGGATTTAAAATATGTGATTTCATAACATGATGACCTGTATTTACATCTTCTTGGTTCTAATATAAGTTAGTTTCCAAGTATACTTGGCATTAAATAGCTTATAACATTCTTTTAGACCCCACACATCATCTAAAATGACATAATAAATCTAATTAATTGGTCACTTTAGTGATTGATCACAAACGCTTGAAATATGGGTTCATATTTGTAATTGTCTGCTGTGTTTCATACTGTGCTTTCATAAACATTTAAAATAGTAATGTAAGTAACCCATATTTCTTTATTCATGTTAGCAATGCTGTTTGTTAGTTAAGAGCCATTTTAAGTATGTATCCTCACTTTGGCTTTTCTTTTAAAGAGAACTCAACAATAGCAAACCCAAGGAGTGGTTTCCCAGCTTCATTTTGGACCAGTTCTTATCAAACTCCACCTCCACCATGTCTAAGTGGAGTTCATCATGATTTCCCAGTTACTGCACCAGGCACCTTCTCAACAGGAGATCCTAGCAGCTGGCCAGGACATGCCCTGCATCAGACTTCTCCTCCTGCACCGCCTAGCATGTCAGAATCTTGGCATTATCCATTAGCATCTCAGGTGAGCCCTTCATATGGACACATGCATGATGTGTACATGCATCACCACCATCCCCATGCACACATGCATCACCATCATCACCCGACTTCGCACCTTGACCCACGGTACAGACCTTTGCTGATGCCTTCAGTTTGTGCAGGCAAGATTCCTCCACCACAGTGTGAAGCAGCAAAGACAGATCCTACTGCTGTCACCAGTGCTACCTCAGCATGGGCAGGAGCCTTTCATGGAACAGTCGACATTGTGCCAACCTTTGGGTTTGACACAGGTAAGCTGCAATTTTCTCTCCTGCGTGGGTCATATTATTTCAGGAAATGTTTGCCATAACTGATCATGTTCTCACCAAACTCTGTTAGTCTTTCAACTGATTTTCTAATATGAATCTCTGACATGGTTAGATAAGGCTGAGATGGCAAGAATGCCAAGATTTGCAAAGACAGCAAAATACTTAGCTGTTGATTCCTACTGAAATAAAAATACATTACATACAGGTGAGCAATTTCAGCTTCCAATCTTTATATTTAGTACAAATCTAATGATATATATCCTGTAGTCAATAAGAACTGTATCACGATTTTTTATGTTACAGCATAAGTACCCTTACTTGGAAGTACACTTCTTTGAAATCAGAGGAATTTAGGATTCTTGTTTGTTTCTGTAAGCATCTGCAATGAATCTGGTTTGTTAATCAGTCCTGTTCAAGAATAGGATGTTCTGAATTCACTCAGTGTAGACCCAAGGGATCATAAAATGTTTTTTCAAAATGCAACCCAAATGTTACGTATAAAACATTCCTCCAACAAGCCAACATAAAATAAAGCTGTTGTTCTACAGGGCAATGGGCAGTATCTAACACTGCTGCTCTACTTACACCGCCCAGAGAGCTCCAGCTATTGGGCGGTATAGAAATGTAATAAATAAATAAATAAATAATAAAATAAATGTAGCAGTAGCGTAAGTGCTATACCAGTATTGTAAACTGGCACAGTAGGTTTCTGTGGAAGCAGAACTGGAGGCCAACTTACTCTAGCACCATATTAATTGTGTAAGCAGAGTTGACAATGTTGGATACTGCCCAATGCTTACAAATGTATTCCAAAAATATTCAGCAATTTTGCTCAAAATCGTTATTATAGATTCTATTTTGCTGCATCTATATGATACAATTTTAATGCTTAGATATACTCACTGAAATGGAGTCAGTTTTCTGTCTTGTCAGTTCTATACTCTGGGCACAGAAACCTCATATTAACTGGATTCACACAACGTGATAAGCCACACTCAGTGGTTGAGTGTGGGTTGTTGTTGAATGGTGGGTTAGCGTATTGTCTTAACCCAGGACATTTTTCACAGGGAGCCTTGTTAACCATGCAGTGTGGCTTCTTTTTCTTGAACAAGTAACCTTGAGAACCTATAGTTTGTTGTTGGGTTGTTCAGGTTGGTTAACAAGCCACCCTGTGGAAAATACTCTGCATTCAGATAACATGCTAAACCATGGTTCAACAATCAACCCACAGTTCAACAACAACCAATACTCAACCATTGAGCATGGGTTAGTGTGAAGAGACCCAATGTGTAGTGCTCAGTGGAGATCACATCTGCTTTGACATTGGTATAGACTTCCCAAGAGTTCAAGATTTAAACAATAATGATTAAATTTTAAGCATACATACCAAGTTGCATTATGATAGTTCAATATTAAAGGTTGATGTCACAAGATAGATTTTCTGGCCCCCTTGAAAACGGATGTAGCATCAAGCTGGAGAGTACCTGAATATGTGAACCAACTAGGGATGGGTAAGAAATTAATTTGGCTCTCATTTCAATATGAATGTACCGTATTGAGACTTTTCCAAACCTAAACCTAATCTGAAATGAAATTTTCTGTTGAGGTCCCTAGATTTCTGAAGTTTATGTATTTATTGCATTTTTATACCACCCAATAGCTGAAGCTCTCTGGGCAGTTCACAAAAATTAAAACTATCCAAAGTATAAAACAAACAGTATAAAAACATGATATAAAATACAATACAAAAGCACAACCTGATAAAATCAGCAGCAGTGCAGAAATACAAATTTAAAATACAAATTTAAAACAGCAAAGTTAAAATTAAAATTATAGACCGTTAACATTCTGAGAGAATAAAAAGGTCTTCACCTGGCATCTGAAAGAATATAGTGTAGGTGCCAGGCAAACCTCCTTAGGGAGCTCATTCCATAGCCTGGGTGCCACAGCAGAGAAAGCCCTCCTCCTGGTAGCTACCTGCCTCACTTCCTTTGGCAGGGGCTCATGGAGAATGACCCCTGAGGATGACCTTAGGGTCCAGGCAGGTACATATGGGAGGAGGCGTTCCTTCAGATAGCCTGGCCCCAACTGTTTAGGGCTTTAAATGTTAATACCAGCACTTTGAATCTGGCCCGGACCTGGATTGGCAGCCAATGAAGCTGGAAGAGGACTGGTGTGATGTGGTCTCGTTGGCCAGTCCCTGTTAGTAAACATGCTGCCCCTGTTTTGTACCAGTTGAAGTTTCCGGACTGTTTTCAAAGGCAGCCCCACGTATAATGCATTGCATTAATCCAAACGAGAGGTTATGAGAGCATGGATAACTGTAGCTAGGCTAGTTTGTGATGCAGTTTGCCAAAAAATGCAAAGAAGAATAGTATACAGTGTATACTTTAAAAAATGCACACAAAAACACACTATTTAAGGTGGGAATGTGTACATTTGCACAAATATGTGCACAAAAATGCATACATATGGGAAAATGCATACAAAAATGCATATTTTAAAATGTGTACGTATTTTCACACAAACTGAAAAACAAATATTTGCAATGCAATGCGAAATTGGAATAGATGGGAAATTTTGAAACTGAGTGAAATTGTGATTGATAGATTTGTCTATCCCCTCCTAGTACCAACTTTGATTCAGATATCTCAATTTAAGACAGATATCAGATGACCAGAATGAACAGAAAGTGCCAAACCATTTACTGTATATGTAAATTCCACCCTAATTTTCAATCCATCTGATACGCTATGGCCTTGTTTGGGATCAGCCCCTTGAAGCACCATCTTGAGGCATTAACCTGAACCTTCAGCTTCTGTGTGGAGTGTTGTGAGAGATTGTCCCTCAACAATCTGATTGTATAAGGTATTACCACTGTGCTGGATACTAGCCTCTGGCTCAAAATACTGCTTCAAACATCTATAGACAGCTTCAGTAGTGGCATTCCAAAGGGTAGGTTGCTAGAGGGATGTTGCTATGAACTCTATTAGATTAAACTGAATCTCAGAACTGCACAAAAAGAGCTATGCCCTATCAAATGGAGGGTCCAGCATCCTGTTTTTCAAAATGGTTGGCCAAAATGGTTGTGTGGTATCTCCAGTATTCAAGGCAGTAAGCCTGTGTGCACCAGTTGCTGGGGAATATGAGTGGGAGGGTACTGTTGCACCATGCCCTGCTTGTTCATCCCTGGCCAATGGCTGGTTGGCCACTGTGTGAATAGATGGCACTTCTCATGTTCTTAGATGCTTTTGTGATGCCCACAAGCAAGGCATAGTCAGGGCATATGTTTGTCCCCAGCAGCTGGTGTTCACTGTCTTGGAATCTGGATGTCCCACTAGCTTATGTAGCTATCACAGAGTCATGATATGTGGCAGGTGACTTAACATATTCTATTGGCATCACCTTGATAAACACATGCAATATGGACAGCCACACATCAGTAAACATATGCCAAGGGGTTATCGACAAACATGGCCCCTATCCCATGGGTCAACTCTGATTGGGCACTGGTCATCCAATGGCAGGAAACCCCTTTGCTCTAATCCTAACTCTAGCCCATCTGTTTTGCTGGATCTAAAGAAGTGTGCTTACTCTCCTTCTGGCCCAGATGTAGAGATGTGGTATCACCTCAGGGTAACACAGATCAGGATAGAAGAGAACAACTGGGGGATAGAACCACATCAAGGGCAGGCTCATGCAAAGGACAATTTAAACAGAAACTCAGTCCTCAGATACCAAGTGTAAATATTGTTTGCTTTCTCCTGTTAATAAAGCGAGGCAGACTATAGAGATTTCAAGCCCTAGCAAGCAGTGCCTAAAGAAAATAATGTAACTTCTTGTACTCAAAAGAAAATAATGTTTCAGTTGTGACACTACTGTCTTTACCATTAAGGATTGGAAAACAAGAAGTTCTTTTCCATACAACTCTGGCATAATTGTTTGCAGTTTTAGTAGATTTTATAGGGAAACAGCATGGAAGACTGCTGTCACTGGCTATATGTCATAGAGTTGTTGTTGCATCTGAATCCGTATGTTTCTCTGGCATGTACTTTAGATACTGTTTACCCATCAGGAGCAGTGCAGACAGTCTGATACATATCAGAAACTTTTTGTGCAATAATTCCATTAAAATATTATTAAATTCTTCTCCATACTTTTAGATTATGGTTACTAGATTTGGGGTTTAGGAGAATAGAGCAGGGGGATTAATTATCTAATTAAAAATGTTATCATGGAGGAAGATTTTTTTTATATAAATAACAGGAGGGTGATTAGCAAACTTTTTTTTTTAACAAAAACAGTACTTTTTTAAAAAAAATGTCAAAAGCTAAACACCTTGATTCCTTTTGTAAATATGCTTTTTTTCTGACTGTCTCTGGGCCTGTTCAGAAGACACCTTAAACCATGGCTTTAACTATGGTGGTTAAAGCCATGGTTTAAGGTTTCTTCTGAATGGGGCCTATATCTTCCTCTGTCTCACTTTACTATGGAGGTAAATGAAGAGAAAGAGGGCTCATTTACACCAAGCAGGATATTCCACAATGAAAGCGGTATATAAAGGGCAGGAGCCACACCAAGCAGCATATAGCAGTATGAAAGTGATATATGGTATGTGTCAATGGGCCCCAACAGTTGTCAGTGCACTTCAGTACTGCTATAAAGCAGTAGTGTGGCTCCTGCCTTTTATATACCGCTTTCATAGTGGAATATCCTGCTTGGTGTAGATGAGCCCTATATTAGCTGCTGCACGCCAGCAGGCTTCATTCTCACATTCTCTTTTATGCAGTGACAGAGTCAAACAGTGCTACTTGTGGCCTCAGGAAATTAAGAAAAAAATAGCATAACTAGAGCATTAAAAGGTCTGGACAATTTTATTGCCATTAATAATGTTTGCAGCTGTACAGACGATAAAAGAGTAATTAAATGTCATGTTCCAGATTGTAAAGTGATCGTCTGCTAGGACTAGGAGCAGTTGTTTTCCTCTTCATGGGGTCTGCCTGTTAGCAAGGCATATTTATTATGAGATTTCAGCTTTCTGAGAAACTCGCTATCATTGGTAGATAGATAGAAAGGTGCATCTGAACTGATAGCAATTCCAGTATTTCCAGTTGTCTAGACAATCACATTGGAAAAAAAGAATCTTGTTTCAAGAAGAATATTTATTTTAAAGGAGAAGACCAAAACCCCAGAAAAGGCTGTAATTTGTTCCTGGGTAACCAGAAGCAGATAGGGAATATTAATCTAATTGGGCTTTTTGTAGTTGGGATTGTGTGCGTGCGTGCGTGCGTGCGTGCGTGTGAGAGGGAGAGAGAGAGAGGGAGAGGGAGATTGTTTTCACTTAGTTTCTTTTGTTATAAATGTAAAATTCAATAAAAACATTTTTAAAAGAATGTAATATTGATGACCCAATCCAACTAACTGTGCCCATGTATACTTTTACCAATCAAGACGGTTGGTGTTGCTATCATTTGCAAAATCAGTCACCTGTCTGGGGTGGAGGGAACAGGCCCCTCACTACCCAAAAAAGTGATTAGCACTATCAAGACTGATAATGTCAAGCTTCCTGACTGGGGCTGCTCTTGTGGTTTCCAACCCAGCAATTGGAGCTGAATACAACACATTAAATCTGGATTTAGTCCTGAACTAACTCTGTGTGTGTGTGTGTGTGTGTGTGTGTGTGTGTGTGTGTGTTTTGCATTTCTTTGAATTCAAAAAAATGTTTTGCCCTAGATATGTAAAACATTGATAACATTACTTGATAAACAGTGCAGATTTATTCCTTGTTTAGGAAGCTTTTTTCAATTGTGAAAGTAATGAGTAACAAATTTATGAGAATTCAAGTGAAGTATATGCTAGTATGAACTACCCTTCGGAATGGATTTTGCACAATCTGTACATCCCTACTAGTAGTCCACTAGCTCCAATCACATTGCAGTAGTGGGATTGACTACTGGAATAATGGGAAGCTAGTGCTTGATACCACTAACCTAGAAAGTAGCTCAAACTGGAGCTCCAGAATGTGAGAAGTCATAGGAGCTGCCTTTTGAAAACTCTGCTGACTTATCCTGCTCTGGAAATGCTAGTTTGAGCTAGTTTCTAGGATTGCACCATCAGTGCTAGCTTCCTATTGTGCTGACGTTACTGCTAGTACAACAGCAATATTAGATACTGCTCAAGATCCCTTGGCCTTTTTCCCATGGAGAAGGATATTGTCATGTCTGTCAACACCTGTACGGGTCAAGAAGTGTTGTAGAAAGAGGGGCAAGTCATAAGCAAGCAAAATGAGAATTGACACTATGGCAGAGGTGAAGAGAAAGGAAAGGAGAGAACAGGGAAGAATTACGGGTAGCAGGTGTGAACCATTAGGGAGTTAAATTTAGTGTTGCATTAGTGGGAGCCTGAGACATGACATGGCTTTTCTCCTTGTCTCCTCTCCTTGCAGCTGTCTGTGCCACCTGAAAACCTGTTCCAATAGGTTTACCAGACCTCCAGAGTAGATGTTGAGGGCATATGGGTGGCTATGGGTGGCGGAGTAATTGCTCCATCACCAGACTGACATGGCTTGGACACAATCATGGCTGTGTGGACCAAGAGTCGAAGAAACAGAAAGCAAAAAAATGCAGTCTCTTAAAAGGATAAATAGCAGAAAAATCAAAACAGATGTTGTTCACACAAGACTAGATCAGGGAAGCAGCTTGTATGATACATTCCAAAATGCTTAGATAGAGCTTTGGAGAAATGAGAAATCTGAAATTCTAATTTGGGGGTCTCCAACATGGTGCTTCTGAGAAACAATGTGTCCGTAGACTCTTGGTGCCCACCAGTTTCCTGCCCCTCCTGATTTTTTTTTGTTTTGTACTACTTAAGGTTTTTTTTTTTTAAAAAAAAAAATTAACTACCCTCCTTTGCCATCTTTATTTGGGTTCAAAAGAGTGTTGTTGTTTTTTCTGTTTTGGAGCTCAGTCCTCACCTCTGCTTTGTAATTAGGTTCTTGGGCAAGTTACTTTTCTTTTATTGTCTCTCCCGTTTGTTTCCTGGGATTTTGTGACTAGCCATGCCCACAATGGCAGCCATCTTATGAGAGGTCCCACAACATTCTCCCAAAATTCCAAAGATGCCCACCAACTCAAAAAGGTTGTGACCCCTGGTCTAATCAGACCATAATCTGCTTCTAAAAATGTAACATTTGACTCATGTGTTAACTTCAGAGTCAAATGTAAACACCACAGCCCTACAGAGAGGCCACCAAACAACATGATGGTGCTCTGCAAACAGGTTTAGAAGTTACTTACTCTGAAATTGGGATGATGCACAGGGAGCTTTGAAATGTTATGCCTACCCACGGTGCATGTTGCTTGTGGAGGGTGGAGAGAGATGCCCCTTCTTTCTACAGAGAAAGGTCTCGCATTTAAATTAGTATTATGTCAAAAATGTCTCCCTCCTTTTCCCAACCATTCTCATTCAATTTGATAGAAAAGAATTTGTTTTCAAAAAGAAATTCAACGGAGAATACATTTTAGAGAAATTTGCTTGTATTGGGGTTGAGTTTCTTGGCTTACCTAACTTAGGAGGTGGTAGGGTGTGAGCAAGTGTCCTGTTCTGGCATCCTGTAGCCGTCTCAGCTTCAATTAAAGCCTAGGAAAAGGCATCATGAGGTAATTCCTTCCACTGGGCCTTTTCAGATCAGGAAATGTAGGCAGCTTGGGATGCTAGCAGTGTTTAGGTCAGCTAAAAACACCACAAAAATAAATTATAAAACACCCTAAGAATGAGGCAGAACAATGGAAGCCTCTTTTATGGGGGAAGAGAACTTTCAGGAAATTGGAGGACAGATTTTGGCTCACCACTAACTCCACCTCTTTCCTAGAGCTAGGCACAACACTGCTCCCAACCCCACCTGAACTGAGGTGGATGCAACACAGCTGATGCTGTTGCAGCACAGAAAACCCAAAACTCGTATGAAAAAAGAAACAAGCTGTGGTAGAAGCCCTGCCAATAGGGAGCCCTATCCATAAGAAACTGTTGAGCATTTCTTCTCCCCCTGGAGAAATTTGGTGAAATTGTCCCATTCCCCCACAATTTCTCTGCCCTCAAATAGGGTGGAGAATTTTGTGAGGCCATTTGCACACAGCTCTAATTTAAATAAGCTTTAAGTCTTGTGGAAGCTGTACACAAACACCTCTGGCACAAACAGCCGCTCAAATTCCCCCACTCTGCCCATTATTGACAAAAAAATCTTTTGAGTGTGCATACTATACTAATGTTTTATTACATCTTAGAAATGATTGCAAATGAAAACACAAATTATGCATTATTTTATTTATTTATTACATTTTAAACCCACTCAGTAACCAAGGCCATAGCTAGACGGGGCAATATCCTGGGGTGATCCCCGAAATTTATTTATTTATTTATTTATTATATTTATATACCGCCCCATAGCCAAAGCTCTCTGGGCGGTTTACAAAAGTTAAAAACAGTAAACATTAAAAAAGTATACAAAATTTAAAAACCCATCAGAAACATAAAAAAAGTATAAAAACAACAGTATTCATTTTAAAAACAACAGTTCTGGGGTCTGTTAGAAAACAAAATTAACGTTGTTAAATGCTGTTAAACGCCTGGGAGAAGAGAAAAGTCTTGATTTGGTGCCTGAAAGATAACAGTGTTGGCACCAGGCGAGCCTCATCAGGGAGATCATTCCATAGTCGGGGGCCCCCCACCGAAAAGGCCCTCTCCCTTCACATGACGCACAGGGGATCCCAGGATCAGGGAGGGATGATCCCTCCCTTTCCCCTACCCTTTGAGCCCAGTTTTTCCACAGTCCCGGGCTCATCCCGAGACCATGGAACGTGTGGCCGGGCGTTGCGGTTTGTCCCGGCTCCTCGTGGTTACTCGCGAGGAGCCTGGACCCGCGCAGGGGCCGCAGAGCTCCTCAGGAGCTCTGTGCCCATCGGGGGTGGTGTGGGGGGGAGCAGGGTTTTTTGTTTTTTGTTTTTTGTTTTTTAAAAAAACCTACCTTTGAGTGCACAAGCGCTTGTGCTCATCTTCTGTTTACTTTTTTAAAAATAAAATGGTGCAAAGAAGCCTCACAGTACAAGTGATTTAAATACACATTAATCATTCCCCCCCCCCAAAAAATAAAAAAATAAAAATAAAATGGTGGGTGTGACGTCCTCTCCCTCCAAGGTTGTCGAGCGCCACATGTAAACAGAGCAGGAGATCTCATGATAAAAATACTGCAAGATCTTTACCCCTCCGTCATGTTAGTCCCTTAGGTCTAGCTGAGGCCCAAAATTCTATAAATTAAAAGAATAAAATGTCTTCATGTGATTTTTGGTTTTAAAAGTTTATAACAAATTACCAATATATAAATGAGCAATACAGCAAATTGGATAAGGCCAAGATCAAACAAGCAGTATCACATAATAAATCCGAAGGTAAAAATAAATAAACAAATCAATAATCCTTACTGACACAATCAACGCATGAACATTATGCATACTGGAGCACTTCTAGCAAGCACATTGCACATCACTAGTACTACTGGTGCTGTTTCTGCTGTGAGACTAGAAAGTTTCAATTGGGGATGTTCTGGAGTTTCTGATCTTGCTTAAGTGAGATTTGAGCAGGGAAGGCTGTAGTGCAGTGGTAGAGCACCTGCTTTGTATGCAGAAAGTCACAGGTTCAATCCCTGGCATCTTCAGGTAGGGTAGGAAAAAGCTCTTGCCTGAAAGCCTGGAAAGTTGCTTCCAGTCAGTGTCAATAACAATGGACTAGATGGACCAATGGTTCGTATGTTACTGCAGTTTCCTGTGTTACTAGCAATAGGGATAAAATGCTACAAAGCTTTTAAAACAATGTTCCTAAAATGCCTGGTAAAATAAAAATGTCTTCAACTGGCATCAAAAGGAACATCATGTAGCTGCCCTGCAAACTTCTCTAAGTGAGTGCATTCCACAAATGGGCACCGCCACTGAAAAGGCTCCATCTCTTCTAGTGACTTCCCTTGCTTCATTTGGCAGGGCATCTGGACAAGAGCCTCAGTGATGACCGGGGTAAATATGGGAGGAGCTGCTCATTCAGGTAACCTGATCCGAAGCCATTTAGGATTTTAAGGGTTAAAACCAGCACTTTGAATTGGGCTCATAAATGGATTGGCAACCAGTGAAGATGACAGAATACTAGCATAAGGTGATCATATCGGCCAGTCAGTTTTCAGGGACAAATTATGTGCATTCAAAAGGAACATTCACCAAGGGAGAATGACTGAGAAAAGTTATATTGTGTCCTAAAAGACTGTAACGTTGCCTTCAGGCTGAATTGCTCTTAGCCCCAGAGAAAGACATTTCCATGAGCTAAAGATGCAACAGTTGAGATATGAATCCTAAATGCCTTTACATAGCTTTTTTGATGTTTAAAGTTTATAAAAGTAAACATAAATTGATCTGGAACAGTTCTATCAAAGCATAAGGAAATGATTCAGTAGTAAGTAATTTCAAGAGTGTAGACATTTTTTCCACTTTTGAGTGCACAGTCTTCAATTTCACAGTAATAATTTAGTTGGATTTAAAGTGGAGACAGATATTAGTTTTCTCTGTTTAATTTTAATAGTTTTTTTACTCATTTATTATTCGGTAAATAATGACTCAGAAGTCAACTATTATTTTTTCCTATTAAACTTTTTATCTTATTGTGCTGGGAAACATTTTTATTTTTTATTTTCTATCAGTCTGCTACTTTCTGATTGTTGTTGTTTAAAAAGAATGCTGGGACCCTCGGGCTGCAAGTGGATTGAGAGGCATAATTTCTGATGGTGTGCACACGTTTCATTTGTCCCACTATCACTTCTAGTCAAACAGACTGTGCAAGTTTCTGATAGTATACATCAATCTGCCAAACTGTGTATCAGAAGCAAAAGTCAGATACTTATTTCTGAGTAAAGCTGTATAGCAGAGGGGCGGGAGACTGTGAAAGTTCCAGGAGCCATTTGCTACAATCTAAGCCAGAGTTACAATCTAAGCCATAAACCACTGAAATCATGTTTTAAGAATGTTTTAAGTGTAACCATTTAAACATTTCCTCTCATCCTTTCAAAATAGGCATCCAACATCCGGACAAAAGTAAGGATACATCATGGTTCTGAAGTACAAATGGCTTTTACTAGTAACCAGCGTCGAGGATTTCTACCCTTGTGAAGGTGATACTGCAGTCTTTCTTTTTTACTGTCACTTCACAGTGACACCGGACATACTGCAAAATGGATGTTGAACCAACCAGCCATGATTTTATGATTGAGCCTTTACCTCCAGAAGGCTATTTCTGAATCCCAGGACACTGAAAAGAAAAAAAGTGCAAACAGCTTTCTGTTGTATATCATTTGTCATCTGAGCCTGCTGCAGCATTTCGGCAACCTAACTTCTTTTTACTCCATTTAACAGTGTTTTGCTTGGTTGTGTGTTGTTGTCTATACTAATGCACAGCCCTGATTATCAGGAGAGACCTAATCTTGACTAGTAGTCATCCTTCAGGAATACAGTTTTTTGTAGCTCTTATGTGCACCTATTTTTGTAGAAATACAGAAAGTTTGCATAAGCATTGATGGGCTATTTTAGAACAGTGTATTTTTTTAAAATTTAAAGTATGAAAAATTTAAAGTTCTGTTTAAAGAACTTGTTCGCAGAAATGCACTGGGAAAATGTTTTAAATGCATAGTTTTTAGATATCTGATGTGCTTGTTGTGATAAAACGAGTCGGTCCTTCAATGTAACAATCCTACAAGGTCTTGAATGTACTTTGCTTTTCGCTTAAGCAATCATTCAAATGTAAAACAGTTTCCATAGCAGTGCTCTACCACTGAACAAATGATTATTTGTTGCTTTAGATGACAACTTCGAGTTGGCCAACCAATGAGAACATTTTGTTGAAAAACAAGGGGCAGATGGTTTTCCAGTGAAATCCTAAGCATAAGGGTAGCTTCATCGTTTAAACATTCTGCTACAGCATTGATTAACATCACAATAGTTGAAAACATCCAGTACCTTGCTGATGGTGAGAAGCTCTCTGATCCTGTCATGCTTCCTTACTAGGTTCAATCTGTAACTACTGATTGAACCTAGTCTTGCCTTCAAAGAGTAACCTTTGGTGGGTCCAATCCCTGTGGAATTCTTAACTTTTCTCCTCTTGCGGGAAAGCCCCCCATCCCATATCACAAACTATTTTAGAAGGTCCATACTCATAAAGTAGGATACTGCAGAGAGGCACTAGTACAGTTGTGTAAGTGCAAGCATGAACACAGTGCAGCCATTTACTGCAGCTCCACTAATTCTGGAGATAATTCCTCATAGTACTGCTAAGGCTGTTGAGTCTTGTCCCATGACCTGCTGTGAGACAAGGAACAGGGCATTTATTAAAAATGTCATTAAGAGTCTATGGGGCTATAAAAAACAAAACAACAACAGATATGTCAAATATGTCACAAATTGTATCATCAAGCCATGAATCAACTAGCTTATAGCAAAACTTACAAGCTTTACTTGGTTTTGGAAAACATATTTCCAAACTGATTGCACTTGCTATTAGAAATGAATCTAGCAGGAATCAGAGGATGGAACATATTCTGCAGGTATTAATAGAAACTACATGCCCAGTAAGAGCTTTTGCATTCTTGATCAGGCCTTCTTTCTGTGAAAACTTTGTATATTACAAAAAGTTCAATACTATTAAATACTGGAATAAAGCTACTCATTTTTCATGATGAGTTTTCACCTTACAGTCATTGATTGCCTTCTCCACTGTTTACATATAGAATTTAAATTAATTATTAGGCAATACTGAGTTAACCTCATGGTTCAACAAGTCTCTTAGAACATGTGCTAAGATGAACTTGGGCTTCTTCACCAGTCTAAAGTTGCAATCCCTTACATATTTACAGGCTCCATTGATTTGTAATGAGATTAACAAATGTGTATACCTGTGCTCCTTTTCCATAGGTACAAGAATCAGCATGCATACAACAGGACTTATGATTTCTTTTGCTAAGCAATGGCTCCCTGGCACCTGTTGCAAACTGCTTTTTCAGCTTGAAGGCGCTTCCCGTGTAGTGCATGTTTCTTGTGCTTTCGAAAAGGAAACAAAAGCTTCTTTGTATGTGCAGACCTCTTACACATTTTTCTGGGTGATGGACCTCACTTGAAAGCAGGCTCCGCTTATTTCAATGTGGCTGCTAAGTAGTTTGTGCAGGACTGGAATGTGAATATCCACTACTTTACCTCTTGCTTTTAATTTTGTAAGGCCTCAGGTAACTCCATAGTTCTTTTCTGTCAGGTAATCCAATCAAATCTCACCACTTTGTGCCATCACAAGCAAAGTGACATCCTATCCTATAGGACTAGAACTGATCCCACCTCCTTCTACACTCACCCCAAACCCTCTTTACTTCCATCGCAGAGTTGCCCCTGCACCAGGAAGAGCTCGGCTGTTCCAGTGTTCCTGCGAAGGCCTTTCATCCCAGTGCTTACTGCAATTGCGTGCAGCTTGGGAGCATGTCAAGGAGGTATTCCCTTGTGCCTGCACAAGCAGCTTAGCACTCAGTCATATGTTTCACTGCCACTGTGTAGGTGTTACCAGGACTTGTTCTCTGTGCTGACTCTCACTCAAACCACAGAATTTCTGCTGTGCATCTGCTAGGGTTAGTTTTTTGTGTATTAAGTAAACTGATTTCCCTTGGGAAAATATTTAGTGATGGTGTGTGTGTGTGTTTTACAGAAGTTTTCAAATATTTAGTGATGGTATGTGTGAGCATGAGTGTTTTACATAAGCTTGGGTTACATGCAATCTGTGAATAGACTTCCGTTCATGCAATGGGACTTTCCCTTCTTCCCTTAGTGTAGCCCAATATGTGCTACAGAGAGCCCCCCAACCATCTGGGACAGATCTGTGGGGTGCAAAGGGGGGAATCCATTGCGCTAGTAGATTCTGTTTTGCTGGTTGAGGGACAGAGTTTGATGATACCCTTCTTTACTTATCAGAATAAGCATTGCTCAAAAAATATTGCAGATTAGACTCTTGGAGCACAGTAGAAATTCCTGGTTTTGATTTTGCTGGAAATGTTAAAATATTGGCTTTGACTGGTTCTGAGAAATCGCTGAAATATCACAAGAAAAACAGCACCAAAGTACTAATCTAATTCTTAAAAAAAAATTAAGCTTCTTTTAGAGTTTTGTTCACTTCATCTTTTATCACTTTGCCTCTAGACACATCTGCCAAGTCACGGTTTTTCCAACTGTACATAAAGGTCAAATCTCTATAGAGGTCAGGATTCTGAACTGTCAAAGCATAGCACTGATGCCAGAACCCACTCTGACATGTATAAATATTGATCCACTTGAATCCCTGTGTGTTAAGGGAATAAGTGATTGGTGAAAATTATGGTTTATCCAATATTTGTTAACGTGCAGTGGGCTGTTTTACATTAAGCAAACAATGTGTTCATAACATTGTAGTGAGAGCAAACCAAATGTCAAAGGATATGTTTCTCTATAGTCTAAAGTTCCACACAAACCCCTCCATAAACCAGCAAGTTTCAACTGTTGCACGTCTCACTTCTAAAATATGAAAATGCTTTGAAAAATGCAGCATGTGCAGACAGTTGTCCAAACTATTTCTAACTGAGGACAAACATAATAAAGCCCTTAAAAGTAGGTCTCGGTGGCTTGTAAACATTAGTATAAGAAACCCATATTATACCATACAGCTTGACATCTCTACACAGAGTCATGACTGCTGTACGTGCTTTGATGGAGATACATACTTCCTTCTGGAGGCAAGCATGGAGAACTATTTGCAGCTGACTTCTTCACACAGCACATAGTTAAATTATGGAACTCACTACCACAAGATTGCCACCAATTTGGATGGCTTTCAAAGGGGTTGGTTAAATTCCTGAAGGCAAAGGCTATCAATAGCTACTAGCCTTGATGGTTGTATGCTATCTCCAGTATTCGAGGCAGTAAGCCTGTGTGCACCAGTTGCTGGGGAACATGGGTGGGAGGGTGCTGTTGCACCATGTCCTGCTTGTTCATCCCTGGCTGATGGCTGCTTGGCCACTGTGTGAACAGAGTGCTGGACTAGATGGACACTTGGTCTGATACAGCATGGCATTTCTTATGTTCTTATGTTAAGAGCAAATAGTGATCAAACTCATGTACTTGTTTGCCACACACAGATCTTATATAACAGGGAAGGCTCCAATGCACGTCCACTTCAATATCTGCCTGGAATTGATTATGCAAATGAAGCTGTATATATGTAGGGCTCTTCGTACTTTTCCAGGATTCCCAGTTGCACATACTGGAAGTCTCTTCCTGTTAAATGCATAAACCTATGCACACTTACCAGGGAGTAAGGCCCATTGAACTCAGTGGTTTGTACTTCTAAGTAAACCGCCCAGAGAGCTTCAGCTACTGGGCGGTATAGAAATGCAATAAATAAAATAAATAAATAGGATCAGAACCCTTTACAGCATCTGCACTAATCCTTTTACTAATAATGGAGCTGGAAAACTAATTGGATCAAGGCCATGCTTATGGATTCCTCCTATATTTTAAATCATGAAAATTCAAAGGGCAATAATTGGTTGCTTGATAAAGCGTTACACTTCAGTCAGCATATTTAATGTATCACAAAATGAATGGTGTAAAAGTACTAATTAAACACAGTTGTGGGTTTGGTATTCATTACCAAAGGAGCAGAATGTTCCCTCGAAACATTTAAAGCACCAGCATAAATAGATGATTAGAACTGAGAGTAATCCAAAGTTGCAGTTCACATCAGTGTTGCCAGCCTGCGTTTGTGACAATCTGGATCACTGCTGTAGTAGTCGCAATTTCATTTTCATGTAAATACATTAATTTGTGAACAGTGCATTTGCAAATAAATGCATTAAGAAATGTGACACTGCTGTTGACACTGTGAATCATTTTTAATACATGTAAAACCATCAATAACTATTTGATAAGAGAAGTCTGAGTGGTTGGAAGACAGTGAAACATTATGCCTGCAAACTTGAATTTGACTGTAGTCATTATTTGCTCGTTATTGAGAAATGCTCAGGGTTTTGACATGTCACATTCAAACTCACTCTTAAAGTCAGTATACAGAGAGCCAATAATCCAGTTAATTTCTGTTGACATTTTAAACTCAGCATGCTTTCAGTCAAGGCATTTGTCATGCAACCCCCTGGCTTTCATTCATGGGATATTAGAATTGGGGGTTGGGGGCAAATGACATTGTATTCACTTTGGAGCTGAACTTTTCCAACCACACATACAAAAAATAAAATAAAATAAAAATGCTAAGGAAGAAAATATAGAATAGCCGCACAATACCTTTTGATTTTCAGCCCCTCAGTAATATAATGGTTATGACCTACAATGACCCTGTTCAGACATCACACTAAGCCCTGGTGGTTAAACATTTTAAGCTAAACATTATGACTTAGCATGTGATGTGAACCATGGTGATTATATAACCTCTGTTTAAACATACTAACCATTTGCGGCAAAAGGGTCAATGTCCTAACAAGGCTTAGTGTGTTGTCTGAACTGGCCCATTATTGGTTCTACTCCCCCCCCCCCCCCGGCCATTTTCTAACAACCTATGTTGCTCCATGACTCATAAGTGGAAGGAGATAGAGAAATGCTTTTCTTTCCACATAAAACATATGTCTCTGTTTTACCATAGCCTGATTGACCCCTCCTCCATACTGTTAGTGGACCCAGGAGTCTCTCTCAAAGCCCACTGGACACATGGTTTAATGGGATTCAATGAAAGCTATAATCCAAACCATCACTATGCAAATACCTAGGGAAACTCTTTGTTTGATGTTTTTGTCATAACCTACTGCCAAATAGCCACACTTCTGTTCGGGTTAAAAAGCTCATCCCTTCGGCAGTGAGAGAACTACTACAGTAACATCAGTCATATCCTGGTGTTCAGATCTCCTGCACAATTAGAATCATGTGACAGCCAGTGAGGACAAGCACAGTAGCTCCACCCTCCTCTATCACTGGCTCTGTGTCCTCAGCATGTTGTGGTAGGCTTCTTGGGAAATTTAGAACTCTTGCTTAAATCCCTATATGGGTAGAGCAGGTGCGTTTGCCTTTGAACACAAGGGGGTGACAAGGCTAGCAATGAGGAAACAAGGGGAGAATTAGTGTGTTCCTACCCATTCCTGTTCATGCAATTCTACTCAAATGAGAGATTTGGACAGGATCTACACTATTGTTTTAAAATGGTTTATAGCTGTAGTGACAACTGTTGGGGACACACTCCATATACAGTTTTGAAACCATTTTCAAAATGTCATATCCTGCTTGGTGGAGACCTGGCCTTGAATGTCTGAATAGCGCTATCCCTGAACAAAGATCTGGCTGTGTGTATTGTTCTTGTGTACATGCAGATCACATCTTCAGATTAAATTTAAGTCATTTGTACTTTCAGGTAAAAAAAATCTTCATACGAAATCATTACCACAGTATTTTTGTTGAAGATCTGCTCAGCTTTCTTTTGTCCCCAATAAATTTATTTCACCATTTGTAACACTCAAAAAGTAAAGGGAAGATGCGTTCTCCAAAATCGCACTTGCAAATCCACCCTTTTTTGTAACCTTTATAAAACTAGTGGAGGACACTATATTTAAAAAATTTGTAAGCGTTTGTATAAATAACTGAATACATATATATATCTGAAACAATCAAGGTGTTATTGGCCTAGGGGAGAAATGGTTACTTTCTGTTGCTTTGAACAGTGCTGCCATTGCCCTTTGTTGGGTGCGGGGGACGTCTCCTCCCTAAATAGTCCTACTTCCTCTTTGTTGTTGTTGGTGGTGGTGCCCATTCACTTGCCCTCTTTCTCTAGATAGAATTCACAACACTGTCCAGAGGAAGAGAGCAAGGTGAACACGGGTTGCTGTTCCTTCACTGCTGACTTGCTTGAAGATGCCAAATGAACAGGCAACATCAGCGAAGAAGATGAGTAGCATAGTTGGAAGTCTCTGGGGCAGAAGGCCCCCTATTCAAGCTGGGGCCTTTGCAGATGCCAGCCCTGATTTTAAGGGGAACACTATTATCCAGACAGTGGTTGGGATGCTGGGAGTGATCAGTTTCATAATAAAGTCAGCACTTTACATGCAAAATCCCAAACAGAGATGTAACATTAATGTGTGGAATATCTGTTTCTTAGAACTTGGAAACATTTTTGGTCCCACTAGGGACCAAATAAAATAGTTTCAAGGACCCACATACAGCCTGCTGGCAGGCCATCCCTGGACAAAGAATGGGCTAACTTGACAGCTATATTATCCTTACCTTTGAAATGAAGCATTCCCTATCTCACTGAACTCAATGGAATACATTTTACTTATTAGAATAGCTATGGATTGCACAGCAAAAGAAATTATACATTTTATTGTGGCTTTGGATATCAGAGTCCAGGGGGAATATCCAGTGCTGGTGGTCCACCAGTGCCAATCATGTGGCACTAGCAGGAATGGCCACTAGTGCAACAGGAAGCTGGCATTTCATAGCACAACCCAGAAACTAGCTCAGACGAGTGCCTTCAGAATGGGATAAGTCAGTGATGCTCCCTTCTGGGAGCTCCACTGACTTGTCCCATTCCAGAAGTGTTAGTTTCTGGTTACAATCAGGCGCTAGCTTCAAATTGTGCCAACATTCATTCCTACTAGCACAAGGACAGTATTGGATTTTGTTCTAGGTTTTCTTTATTTGTTTCTGACATGTTCTGCACCTTGCATACAAATGTGCTTCCAAAATTCAGGACTTTTCCAGGAACAAGCTCCAGCTATTGGGTGGCATAGAAATGTAATAAATAAATAAATAAATAAATAAACAAATAAATAAGACAGTCACTACCCTGTGCAGCCACACTTGAATTTTCTAAATTGATGTCCAGTGATTGATTCCATATCACTTGTTAGCACTTTATTATTTCAGCTCAGCCATGAACAAAACAGTGCTACTAATGCAGAACTCCAGCCACTGCCAGGGACTTTTTATTACCATGAGTTGTTAATGAAGGATGCACTTTGGCAGTACTATGGCAATAAAATAGCAATAAAATGTAGGCCACATGTGGTGTGTTTAATTTTAAATAGATACATAATATAAGAGGCAGAAATTGCAGAGAATTCTGGGACACTCAAGCTCTCGATTCATGTGTGGTTTCTTGCGCTACTGAAGCAGCATGACTCTTATGGGTACTCAGCCCGGCTGCATATGTTGGGCTCTAAGGGCAAGCAGGGGCAGGCCAGAAAACCTGACAGATGTCACCCTATTTTGCCTGTGCTGGGGATGCCTGCTTTATTTTATTTATTTAATATACTTATCATCCCACACTTCACATGACAAGGCTCCCAGAGTGGATTACATACAAATGTTAAACATCACAATTACACCATCTGATTGAGGTGTTCCAGTAGCTGCCAGGCTCCCGCTGGCAGTAAGTAGATCTCTTTGTCCCTTTGATCTCAAGGACCTAAAAATATGGATTCTTCTCTTTGGGTTGCAGTCTATAATTCAAACATGATCTTGCCTTTATTTGGACAAGGCAGCAAACTGGGTAGAGCCCAAGACATCTGGTAAGAATTCTTTCCAGCCAAATTATGCTTTCTTTGGGGAATATTTTGACTCTCTCTCTGTGTGTGTGTGTGTGTGTTGTTGTTGTTGTTGGAGTATACAGCCATCCTGTAAATTCATTTTTTTAAAAAAACACAACGTGAAACTTAAATAATAAATTGTTTATAAACGCTAAATCTGTACATCAGAAAGCCTTTCCTCTCCGATAACAGGCACATGCTTAAGACTCATGGATTTCAATGGGACGTACATATGCTCAATTGAGTGCTGGATTGTACCCAATTGCTGTACATCTGCAACTGGTTTTGTTATTGTTTTGTACTAGCAGGGAAAAATTGAGTCAACCTTCTGTCGCTTTTCAAACCATGCTTCATGAATGCTTATTGTACCATTCCATTACAAAAGCAGGCATTTTGTTTCTATAATGCCTGAAGACCACAGCTTGTTATTTGAATTCCTCTTTCACCTTCGGAAATCTAGAAACACAGCCCCAAAAGCCAAATAATATGAGAAAGGTTTCTACTGAAAGGTTTCTACCGGTAGAACTGTGGAAGTTTTGTCTTTCATGCACAATCAATTATTTTCTTCTGCATAAACAAAGGAAAATAGGACTGCATGAATCAGCAAAAAACAATTTCATCGATCTCCTCCGAATTCCTTCTTGAAGTTCTTTCTGACACATGCCCATATCATATCACAACACATTTTTTTAATTGCATGAAAATGTGTATGTACCTTGGGGCAGATTCCCCCGCCCCCAAAAATGTATGCATTTATTGTTGTTGTTTTAAGTACACATATTCTCTCATTGATTAAAACAAATTGAAATTAATCTCTCATACATCCCTAAAGAAAAACATTACCTTGTACCTACATAGCTGCTTCTGTTGAGAATCCCCTCCCTTTCCCCACTCCTATTGAAAGGCAGATTTTCTGATTATTTGAAATATTTTCTGATTTTCTGCGTGGCATCTCATCCAACAATTATGCAGCAAATTTCCATTTATTAGAGTGCCAGACAGAGGGAAATTTTCAGACAAGTACGATATGAGGACCAAGTACTACGTTGATGAAAATAAAGAGTTGATACAGCAACACACGATGGTGGGTTGTATCCCACACTAAGTAAATTAAATGTACCACTGAAATCAGTGGCATTTAAGTAACGACTAACTTGGCCTATTGATTTCAGTGAGACCTAAGTTCATTAATTTAGTATGGATTCATCATGGTATATTCTTTTCTATTCAGAGCAGCTAGGATCATGTGGAATGCCACATCAGCTGTCCAAACACAACAGGATCTGAGTAACTACTCTGGAAGAACAACTATTAAGTACAGCTGGGATAAGCAGCGTCATGCCCACAGGCACCTCTATACCTGCAGACACCTTTTTTGGTGCCCACCAATGTGTCCTCCTCCTCCCACTTTTTTTTTTTAATTTACACTTTTTTATCGGCAGCTGGGATTGCAATGAAATAGATTTCTGTTGGTGCTTAAAACTGAGGGTTCAATGGAATTGAACTCTCAGATCCCAGCTCCACCTTGTAATCAGTTTTGGGGGGCAGGTTACCTGTCCTTTGCCATGCCTCCCATGGCAGCCATTTTGTGGCGAGGCCCAGGAGAATTGTTGAAATTGCAAAATATGCTCAAGGCCCCCAAAAGGTTGCCTAACCTGCTCTGAAATAGAGTGTCAATTTCAAAGGTAGTACGTCCCTCCTCTCTGAATGTGAGGACATGTGATAGATTTCTCTCAGAACAGGGGCAAAACATAGGGGAACAGCAGCCATTTATCCTCAAGTGATAGCAGAAATAATTCAGAAATGAAGTCATTAGTTCATTTGTTGTAAACCACTTTGGAAAGCTTATGTAGAGGAGTGGAGTAAAAAATAAAAACCCAATAAGTGAACAAAGCGTGGCAGGGGGGACACCTCTGGGGCACCAGAGACAGGGCTTTCTTAGTAGTGGCTTCTACCTTATGCAACTCCCTCCCCAGGGATGTATGGGTGGACCCAGTGGAGACTGGTGGTTCCAATGTCAGTGGAGTAGTGAATCTGCTCTGGATTTCAGTCAAAACCAATCAGAACTCTAAAGGATTTGGTTTAGGGTTAGTGATTGCTTCTTTAGCAACCACTATCCCTTTGTTTCAATCAGTCTGGTTCTGACTGAAACCCAGAGCAGATTCACCATCCCACTGACATTACAGCCACCAGCCTCCACTGGCAAGGGCCCCTCAGCTTTGGTTTTTATTTACTTTATTACATTTGTATACCACCCACCTATCAGGATGTTTTACAAAACAAACTTAAAACTGCAAAATACAATAACTTAGAAAACATAAGAACATAAAAATATAATTGTAAAACCCCTGAAACACACACACAGAGAGAGAGAGAGAGAGAGAACACTGCAGTACACTACAAAGGCACACAACCCAAGAGCAAGCCATGCAAAAGATCCTGGGCTTATTGTGAGGTGTGAAAGATATACACTCTCCTCCCCAGCCAGGAAACACATAAATAGCCCAGTGCAGACAACCTGGCAGTAAAGCAATTCCCACCACTTCACCACAGGAAACACATCAGACAACATGGATGAAAGGAGGTGCTTCTCATCCACAGCTGGAACAGTTGGGAGCCACCTAGCATCCGTGGGGTGCAGGCTTTTGGACAGGGTTCTGCCTTCAGTGCAACTGTGGTGTTGCTTGGATCCATACCAGTTGGACAGCCACCTGTGCAGAGAGAAGGGAGGATGGATGGATATTGGGAGAAGGCAACTTTGAGCAGTAGGGAACATCTGTGAGACTTTTGAGGGTGCTGCCCACCTGGGCAATGTATGGCAGTGGAGGTCATGTTGTGGTGGAAATGGGTCTACCTGGGTGTGGCAGTGGATGCTCATGTATCAGCCTCTCCTTCTGCCATGAGGTGAAAGGAAGAAAACATAGTGAGTTTGCTGCGGTTCCTCCTATTGTACTCTTGTGGCTTGTGATGTGCCTCTGTCGGTGGAAACTACCTGCATGGCTTTGGGCTTCCAGCCTCTGTTGCTTCAAAACATAGTGGGGTGGAGATAACCTGTGGTCAGGATGGAGTACAGAGGAAGCTGCCTCAGATCATTGGTCCGTCTAACCTAGTATTGTCGACAATGTTAGCAGATGGCAATTCAGCTGCAGTGGACGCACGTAGAAAAGGGTGCCTGGAGAAAGTGTGAAGATTCAGCAGATAGTCATGGTGGTATGTGCCCCTCCCACCCCTTAATCATTGGAAGCGGGCTCTGCCTTGCCCTTCCTCCCCTGTGTTGTAGGGATGGGATGATGTGGCTTACCTGGGTGCTTGTGTTATGGTAGCACTTGGCTACTGGTGGGAGGAAAATGTTTCACAGCAACATACTTTGGGCAATGCAATTCAGGCAATACGGCCTTCCCCAACCAGGCACCACCCAAATGTTTGGGATCACAATTTCCAGCATTCCTGATCATCGCCCATGCTGGCTGGGGCTGATGAAAGTAGAAGCCCCCAAAATTGAGATGGCACCAAGCTTGGGAGGGCTACAATAAACAGTATCAATGGGGGTAGCTGGGTCTGAAGATGGGGGGGGACTGCATCTCTTCCCCACATTCCCTGCCTACCCTGAGCGCTGCAGCTAGGTGGTCTCAGCTGCTGGAGTGGGTGTCCGAACTCAGACTCAAACGCAATCTTGGCCAAAGCCCATACATTTCTGAGCTTTGCACCTTGAATAGCTCCTTTAGAATTCAGACTCATTCTGACTGTAACCCGGAGTGGATTCCCCACCCCACTGGCATTGGAGCCACCAGCCTCCACTGCCAAGGGCCATCCAAAACCCGGAGCTGGCACTGAACATCAGCACTTGATTCCTGCCTCTTACACCTATCCATTAAAAAAAAATTTTTTTTTTGATTCCTCAAAATTATATAGCTCTCTTGGGAAGAGAAACAGAAATACGAGGGAACCATCAGCCCAATCACAAGGATGTGTGGTTAAACACGTTTCTTTGTGGGGGAGGCTGATTTGGAAGGCCTATTTAGTCCAAAAATGATTCTCCTTGTTAACATGACTGCCTCATTTATTCATAATGTCCACATTGGTTTTGCCTTTGACTTTACTGGAAGCAGGGCTGAGTCTACAACATTTTTTTCAAACAGTTTCCAGAAAAAAATCACCCAGGGAATACATATCCAGAGAGGTCTGTGTTGCCAAACCTATTAGTGATGGATTTTAAAATAAACACTGGGATGTTTGGAAATATTTGGTGTATGCAAATATGCAAAACATGCAAAACAAGGCTAACAGCTGTGGGGTGTTCTCGCAGTCCACATGAATAGTGTTTGTGCAATCCTACACTGGTTTTCCTGCATAACCAGCAGACACTTTTAACTGGTTAGGTGATAGCAGCTTTGCCCTGGAAGCAGGATGGAGTGTAGTTATAAGATAGAATCTGGCTTTTCCAGATGGGTAAAAGAACGATGCAAACTTCCTGGAACAGCAGAGGGGCATTTTGTTCTTTCTGGAGCAATTCTTTGTTTCTGCCAGATACTAAGAAGCACGGACAAACACATTTAGAAAGGTTTGTGGACCGTGCAAGGCATGCAATAGCCTATCTTAGAGCCAAAGTATCATCCCTCAATGACCCAATCTAGGCACTCTTTACATGCACAATAGTTTTGTGGCGTGCCAGGAGTTCACACCCACCCAAAGGCCTTGCTAGGTTTCAGCAGCCTCACATTCTTTATATCAGGATGGGGCACCATTTTTCAGCCTGGGGCCCAAATTGGTTTGGAGGTGAGCATAATGCCGTCAAATGGGTGGGGCAACCCCACTGCTGACATGCAGCCCCCACATGATTGCCCAGATTCCCATTTTCTCTCTCTCTCTCTCTCTCTCTCTCTCTCTCTCTCTCACACACACACACACACACACACACACACACACAAACTCATACACACATATGCTGTCTCCAAGCCTGTTGAGACCTTGAGGCTTGAAGAGCAGAAGAACTGCCCTGCCACGAGGCGGTGGGCTGCCTCGGTCAGGGCATCCCCAAAGGGGGCGACACCAAAGGGGGGGGTGCCCCTTTGGTTTTCCCCTTCGGGATGCCATGAGGGTGAGGGTGATTCTCTGTTTCTCTGTCTTCCCTGGGCTGTCAACTGGCTGCTTCTTTTAACCATTACCTCAGTTGTGTGAGAAGAGTTTCCCTGAGTGAGAGCAGGGATCTCATGGGAAATGATATAATTACTTCTTGTGTCCTCCCCACCCTGAGTGACAGGCAGAGGTTGGGGGCTTCACCTATTATAGCTGCTTCATCTGCCCAGAGTGAGAGGCTGTGGTACTTGAAGCAGGAGGCTCCCCTGTGTGAGAGCCAGGGGGAGGAGTGTGGCCACACATCAGGTAGTAGTAGAATTAGCAGTTACTAAGGGAGGGAGATTGTGGGGGGGGGGAAAGCACTTTATTGCTTAGTTGGTAGTAGCCTGATGTCCATCTGTGACCAGTGGCTGGTTACCACAAGCGAGAAATGTGACTGTGTTGTTTGTATGACTGAGTGTGGGTTTGAATGGTGAGTGAGTGCATAGGTGGTGTAGGTAAAGATTTTTTGGGAAGCCGTGATGCAGGGACACATGGAGGGGGAGCCACTATTTCAGTGATTTGGGGCAGAAGGAGATATGGCAGGAGGAAGGGGTTGCAACATCAGCATAGAACGGGTTTCAGGTGTCTTCACACTGTTCCCCTTCTACCCTCCTCCTCTAGTTCTCATGTACCTGGTAGCTCATCCACTGAGCCCTCCTTCCTTGTGGTGCTACTCTTTAATGCCAGGTCAGTCCGCAATAACACCTCTCTTATTCATGATTTAATCCTGGATGAGAGGGCTGACCTGGCGTGCATTACTGAGGCTTGGGTGGGTGAGCTGGGTGGGGTTGATCTGACTTAGCTCTGCTCATCTGGGAACTCAGTGCAGCACCAACATAGATTGGAGGGACGGGGTGGGGGAGTCACCGTGATTCATAGATCTTCCATCTCTATCACCAGGAAACCACTCCATCTTGGAGCAGGCCTTGAGGGTTTGTACCTGGTGTTGGGCCAGAGAGACCGATTGGGGATGCTGCTGGTATACCGCCCACCCTGCTGCCCGGCATCCTCCCTGACTGAGCTGGCAGAGGCAGTCTTGAGTGTGGTGTTGGAGGAACCCAGGACGGTGGTTCTGGGCGACTTCAACTTTCATGCTGAGGCTGTCTCTGGGGCTCCGGCTCCGGCTCCGGCTTTATGGCCTCCATGACAACCATGGGGCTGTCTCAGTTTGTCATTGGCCCAACACATGAAGCAGGGCATACCCTTGATTTGGTTTTTGCTCCAAGCTGTGAGATGGGTAGTCTGAAGATTGGGGTGTTTTTTTCCCCAAGTAACCCCATTGTCATGGTCAGACCATTTCCTGGTGAGATTTGAACTCACAGCGTTACTACCCTCCTGCAAGGGTGAGGGACCCATTCGGATGGTCCGCCCCAGGAGGCTGATGGAATCCAATGGATTTCTGAATGCTCTTGGGGATTTTCCAGTGGAGAGAGCTGGTGATCCAGCCGAGGCCCTAGCCTCACTGATTGCACCTGAGTGCCCTCTCCAGTCCTGTAAGCTCGCTCTGCTCCTTGGTATACTAAGGAGTTGCAGTCAATGAAACAGGCTGGACGTCGGCTGGAATGCGAATGGCGCAAGACTCGAAGCGAAGATGACCGAGCACGCTGTAGAGCACATAATCGTGCCTATTGCATGGCAGTGCGGGCAGCAAAGAAGGCTTATTTTGCTGCCACCATTGCGTCCTCGAGTAGCCGTCCAGCGGAGCTCTTCTGCGTGGTCCGGGGGCTGCTAACATAATCCCCAGCAAATGGGGCCCTGGCCCCGTTGAGGACCCCCTGTGACCTTTTTGCATCACACTTTGAGGACAAGATCACTTCTCTCCGCAATGAGCTTGACATTGTTTTTAGTGCAGCTCCAGTTGAGGTGTCCAATGTCACCATCTGCCCGATTTTGTGGGATCAGTTCCAGTTATTGTGGCCTGATGATGTAGACAAGGTGCTTGCAGCAGTGCGACCGACCACTTGCCCTCTCGATCCCTGTCCCTCCTGGCTTATAAAAGCAAGCTGAGGGGGTCTGACTGGGTGGGTCCAGGGGGTGATAAATGCTTCTCTCCGGGAAGGGGTGGTCCCTGCTGTCCTTAAGGAGGCAGTAGTGTGACCACTCATGAAGAAGCCCACCCTGGACCCGATGGTATTAGGCAACTACCGCCCAGTTGCTAACACTCCTTGTACTTGAGAGGGTTGTGGCGGAGCAACTGCAGGCACTCTTGGAGGATAATGATTATCTAGATCCATCCCAGTCTGGGACTGAATCAGCCTTGGTCGCCCTGATGGATGACCTTTATTGAGAGAGGGACAGGGGGAATGCAACCCTGTTAATCCTGCTCGATCTCTTGGCGGCTTTTGATACCATCAACCATGATATCCTCCTGGATCAACTCTGTGGGATGGGCATCGGAGGCACTGTGTTACAGTGGTTCCGGTCCTACCTACGGGGTCGTTTTCAGAAAGTAACATTGGGTGACCAGTCCTCGGCCTCTTGGCAATTGAGCTATGGAGTGCCGCAGGGCACCATCTTGTCCCCAATGTTATTTAACGTCTATATGAAGCTGTTGGGAGTGGTCATTAGGGGATTTGGAGCTAAATGCCATCAATATGCTGATGACATGCAGCTCTATCTCCCTGTGACAACTGAATCAGGTGAGGCTGTGCAGGTCCTGGACTGGTGCCTAGACTCAGTAATGGACTGGATGAGGGCCAATAAACTGAGACTGAATCCTGGCAAGACAGAAGCCCTGTGGGTGAGTGGTTCCCAAGTCCGGGAGACAGGCTCATTGCCTGTTCTGGATGGGGTTGCTCTGCCTCTGAAAGAACAGGTTCGTAGTTTGGGGGTACTCTTAGACCCATTTCTGTCCTTGGAGGCTCAAGTAGCCGCCACGGCTCGGAGTGGCTTTTACTATCTTCAGTTGGTTCGCCAACTATGGCCTCTCCTGGACAGGGATAGCTTGGCCACGGTGGTGCAGGCATTGGTAACCTCAGGATTGGATTACTGCAATACGCTCTATGTGGGGCTGCCCTTGAAGCTGCTCCGGAAGCTGGAGCTAGTGCAGAATGCTGCAGCTCGGCTGTTGTCTGGAGCTGCCCCTTTCCAGCATGTAACTCCCTCTGCTGAGGGAACTGCACTGGCTGTCTATTCGCTACCGGGCCAGGTTTAAGGTTCTTGTACTTGTGTGTAAAGCCCTAAACAACTTGGGAGCAGGATACCTGAGAGAGCGCCTTCTCCCTTACCAACCTGCCCTGTCACTGAGGACATCCGAGGGCCTGCTCCTGGTGGTTCCACCTAGATCCATCCTCCGACTGGAATCCACCAGGGGAAGAGCCTCCAGCGTGGTGGCGCCCCTCCTGTGGAATTCCCTGCCTCTGGCGGTCAGGCAGGCACCAACCTTGTACTCCTTTCTGCGCCTCCTGAAAACATCTTTATTCCAAGAAGCCTTTCTTTAACATGCAGCCTTGGATTTCTGTTTTTGCTTCTTAAATTTTGTTTTAACTGTTTTATTCTGTTTTTATTTTCATTTTACCTTGTACACCACTCCAAAATTTTTCAATGGGGAGCGGTATATATTCTAAATAAATAAATAAATAAAATGCACTGGAACTCCCTTCCCAGGGAGGCTAGGCTGGCTCCCTCTGTGCTACACTTTCAGAGGCAGGCAAAAACTTCTTTGTTCCAGCAGGCTTTTGCAACTACTCTGGACCTGTGCTACTCTGACTGCAGTTGCTGAGGGGCAATTTTTCAGGGTTTTTTTTTAAAAAAAGGTTTGTGTTGGGGAAAGTTAGCCCTTCGTTCTCCAGTGGTGATCCTTCCCCAGTCCCCCATGTTCATTAGGCTTTTGAAAGCCTCCATTGTCACCAATGACAGCTCTTTTAAAAAGCCCCACTTGCTGATTGGGAGGAAAGAGGGGGGGGGATCCTTTATCTGACTGGACATAAGGATGGGGGCCCAGATGGGGACCTGCCACAGGCCATGCCCAACCTGTTGGCCACAGTTCCTTCTTTCTGTTTTAAGTTAATGATTCTAAAGCCAAAAGTTATTCATTTTTCATCTGTTGCATAAAATGGACCAAATGAAAATAATGTGATAGCTGAGCTAAATAAAAACAGTTTTGACCCCAAAACAGAATTGCCCCACTCAGTCATAGTGGACTAGCAAGACGGTGCTTGGATTCCTCAGTAAAGAGAGCAACAGAACAGATTGATATCCACAGCTGGGCACCCAGAGTTGGAGCCAAAACAAACTGACAACAACCATGGGGAAAGCACTTGCTCGTGTGTGCTTCGTCGCATATGAATGCACTTTCCACGTGAGTTGTCCAATGCACATGTAGAATTGACCTGCCAGTTATGCTAACATGCCTCAGGCTTTATGCCCATATGCTAACTTCACAAGCAAATGGGCTGACCTACATAATAAGGATGTTTGTCCACAACTGGGCATACGTTGAAGCCTCTACACACAGGCAGTGTGATTTAGCAGTGCCGTTACCTGATCTAGCCCTCATATGCAAAGCTGGCATCCTCACCTGGCAATGCTGCACAGCTGACCATCAGGGCCTATCAGATGCCTGTTTGGGCCCCCAGCTTGCACATTCCCTATGTAGTGACTTTGGGCACCTCAGGGCATTGTGGGAAATTCTAGTCCTGGAAATTCTGCCCATGGCCAGAAGGGCACGTGTTGGGCAAGCCCCTGAAGGCCACTTTGACATGGGCCCTGTCAATTCTGTGGCTGGCTCAGCTCATACAGACCCTCTAAAATGCAAAGTTTATCTTTGGACCAAAATGGCCTCCAACATCCTCGTTCTCTATGAAATGAATGTGCTGTTTACATATACAGGAAACTTCTTTAAGTTAGCTTCATCAGTTGCCGTGGGCTTTATGCCCATATGGACCTTTTGCCCTCTGATACGGACCTTTTTTCATAATATAGATCAGCCTTCCCCAATCGGGATGAGTTGGACTGCAAAGCCTATTATCCCCAGCCATGCTGGTCATGCTGCCTGGGGATGATGGACATTGTTGGTCAACACATCTGGAGGGCACCAGGCTGGGGGAGGCTAATCTAGATATGGTGGCCTCATAGTTTCAGTGAAATCAAATATGTTTATCAACACATTGGACCATTGCGAAGTGCACTCCACTTAATAGAACGTTTGCATCTCAGTCTCAAAGTGATCCTGCCAGAGATATAAAGCTTGCCCCATGCCTCTGTGTAGTTTCTGTTTTTCACCCTGCGCTGTGTTACAGTGACTGGGCGCAAAAGAGAATGATATGAGAAGGTGGCTGAAAGACCAGTGCTGAATCCAGGCATGTTGATTATTCCCTCTACAGCTGGCGGGCAGCATGAAGAAAGCTAAAAGAAAAATACAGACATTGAAGTGGTACCTGGCCTCAATATGCTCTACAATGACACAAACTCTTCTGAAAACCACAAACAATCCATTTCCTTTATAAGAAATCAGCTGCACTATAATTTTACCTCAGTAGGAGTGGGGGGTGGGTGGAAATCACTATCCCCTTTCTGTAAAATGACTGGCTATCTTGGTAGATAGATCAGGTTTAAAGCATCTGCAGGCAGGAAAACTAGACTGATTGTTTTTGATGAAAACTTCTGCAGCTGTCAGGGTGTGTATGAGACAGGCCTGATGACTGGAAACAATGGCTGGACGCACTGTGCCGTCTGGGTGCAAGAGCAGTGGAAGAACTCCATGTGGCCAGCTATTAGTTGGAGAAGATGAGGCTAAATGAGGTGAAAAACACATTGCTGAACAACACTGCAAAACTTTCTAGAAGGATTTTTTCCATCCTTCCCAGGCACGGTCGAACTATGCTTTGTATTCCATTCCGACTAGCCCTGAAAAAAAAGTTGCCAATGTTGCCGAGTTGATATGCCTCTTAGGAGGTTTCCTCTTTCACTACATCCCATTGCAATCCTCGAGATTTTCTTCTAAGCTACCCCACACTTGTGCCACATTCATTTCCATTCCAGTCTTCTCCCACTATATCCCTTTTGATATTTGGAACAACGGGGGTAGTTTAACAGCGAAGTGCAAGCCCTATAGAGTCCCTACAGTTTTTACCAGTGACAAAACAGTAGTAAGCTGCTAGTGTAAGTGCTTCTCTACATGAATAATTCATTGCATGCTCATTATTGGCCACTCACAGAAGTTCGTGGGTCCTTTACGTGATGTTGTCAACCTCCAGGAGGTCTCCTGCACCTTTCGCAAGTAATCTCACTTTAAAAAAGATCAGAGATAATGCACTACTTAAAATATCATGGGCTACTATATGGTGCTGTTGTATTTAACTTTATAGAGCATTACCAAGAGCAGAAGTTTTCAATTATACATCACGTGGTCCCAGTGGTTATTGCCTAAAGAAGCCATTGTCAATGCAGAAAGACCGCAGAAGAAGAGAAAATGGTAAGGGTGCAGCTTTTGCCCTTAATGTAGACTCTCTAAATGTAGTGATGTGATCTTCACCAGTACAGAATTCTCACACTTGACAAAGTGCAAGCTTGAGAATTGCCAGGAAGAAGTGAAAGAGTTCCTTATTGCTCATGTTGGCTGGAGCTAAGCCAGGGCACTATTTTTCCGGGGGGGGGGGGGGGTGTTAAGAGAATTATATTTTTTGCTTTCTGGCATTTTCTTACTGCTGGTGAATGATAGCATTACAGCAAGTCTATCAGCAGTGATTCATCAGGATGTCCTTTTCATGTTCAGAATTGTCTTGTCTTTCTTTTGAGAAACTGATTATAGTTTGCGACCAGAGTCCAGGTGACATCACTCAGTGCCAAAGTACATGTTACCTTAATTATGCAACTGAACCATATCTTATTTTTTTACTCTAGTGTAAGTGTGTGAGGGCCAGATTTGGATCTGCACCCTCCCATCCCCATCCCAAGCCCCCGACCCCATTGCCCTAAACCAAGATTCCTTTGAATCTTTTTGATCTCTCAGGAGAATTTGGTCAATTTCATTTACAGTTTTGACTGAATGTCTGGTTAACTGTTCAGCTGGATACATCGTGTGTTTGAATTCAACTGTCAAAAAGAACAGGCAGAATACCAGAAGTCATTGCATTAGTGTCATTTCCTATTACCCTATCTGGTTTTTAGAGAGAAAAACAGAGCAGTAATTGCACTGTTACTCAGTTATACAACAATTTAATTTTTAAATTAGATACAAAATATAACTCCAAGGTGATTGCATACTCTAATGCAAATGGTCAAAAACACAGGCAGCATAACACACACCCAACTAGACTCTTCTCCAGTTGCCTAACATGCCAATCCTCCCAAAATATAAATTAGCTGCCATATATTTGTCAGGATCAGACCTGTTTGGGGTTTGATCAGACTCAGAATCTGAAGAAGAAGGAACAGGAACAGAAGTATACCAGCCAAAACAGGAAGTGGGGAGGAGATTCTCCAAGACACTTCAGGAGTCAAGGATGAATCTTCCCAGGAGCTTATCAGACAGAATGCTGAAGGCTCAGAGACCATCTGTCTCTGACTCTTGGGAACTCGGCCTCTATCTGAGGAGGAGAGGACTTCAGAGTTGACAGATACCAAAGTCCACCACAGGATCAAACAAGCAGAGTTGAGGGTAGCCACTCACCAAAAGGACTCCCCCCTCCCCCGGAGGTGGAGTGCCCAGGAATCTCCATTTTAGTCGAAAGGCAACTGCCTAGCTAATTAAGCTTAGAGGATAGCTCATAGCCTTCACACTCCCATTACTGAATAAAGCTTTGTCTTTATTGTCTCATATCTCAGCGGGAAGGCTTGGAATCATGACAATACTGGACCATCTTTCTCAGCATTGCCTGTACCGGAAGTGTTGAACCTCTTTCAACCTGAGAGCCGAATTCCATTTCAGAGAAGCTTTCACTGGTTGCATTCCTGTGGTGGGTGGAGCCAAAGGCAAAAAGAGCAAGGGCAAAATATCAGCATATTTTAGCATTTCAAACTTTTAGAATGGGGACAAAACTGCACAATAGTTGGGAAACTACAAAATGATCAGTGGTGAGGTGGGGCAGAGTGTTGGATAATAGGATTCTTCTAGGCGCTAGGGGGCAGTAGAGAAGAGTCACTTACCTTGTTCAACCCCCTTCTTGTCCTGTGACTTTATCAGTTCCTTTCTCCTACTCCCTCCCCTTCGCCTCTGCATCAAGCAACACTTGCTCTCTCTCTGAAAGAAGCAAGTCACCATATCTCATGCCTCCACTTACTTATACTCACGGGTCCTCAGACTCTATTTGGAGCTCCAATATGGTTCCCACACTTCAAAAGTTCTCTTGAAGGAGTGCAACATCTCTACCTCAGGCTTATATTTGAAGTCCCTAGATGTGTTTCTGGTGCTGCCCTCAACTTGGAGGCTGGACTAAGTACACTTAAATGCCAAGCTTGGATATTCACCATACATTACTGGCTCCGCTGTCACCTAACGCTCACTCCCAACTCCTTGGTTACCAAAGTCCTGTTAGAACCCTCCGAATCTCACTGGTCTAGGGCAGTGGTGCAAAAAGTAACCTCAATAGGGCTATCCCCTTTTTTCCTGCTATCTCTGGACTTGGACAGCGCTAAACAGATCACCAAACAGAGACTACTGGATATAGACCACCAAGAGCTCCGGGGAACTGCCTGGGGACCATGTTCCCCCCAATCATTGGGTCTCCTAGTCCCTTCTTGCAAAGATGGAATGCCATATCTGGGTTGGTTAACCATTCCCAAATACAGGAAAGCATTCACCCTAGCAAGATTTAATGTCCTCCCCTCCAAGTTGCTGGAGGGCAGATATAAGAAAATTCCATCCAAAAACAGATACTGCCCATGTAATAACATTGAGGTGGAATCCATTTTTCTTCCATTGCAATTTTTACCAACAGGCAAGAAAAGACCTATTATGTCCTATTATGCAATGTCTCCCTGGACGATCCCCTGAGTCACTCCTGATTAGTCTACTTCAGGGCTCCAGTAAATCTACCACTGAGCAGGTGGCCAAATTCCTGAATTTGGCCATCCGCACCAGATCGCTTATGGATGTTGATTGCGTTTAAATCCACAGATTAGCAATTTTATTATCTATATATCCCTCCCTTTTTCACTATGCTAGGCCCCAATAACCCAATTCTGTTCCCTTTTCAGAAACCAACAAATAACAATCTAGTATCTTTAGTGATTTTGTAACACTCCTTCTTTTTATCCCTACTCTATTGTTTTATATAATGGTGTATCTTCTTGTTTTATATTGGTCTGTTGACTGTAAATAAAGAAATACAATATACTCACGGGTCCGATTTTAGGAGTTGCTTCGAGTTAAACAGTGCTAGATTGCCTTCTTATGTGTATAAAAGTATTAATCAAGTAAGCCGATTTGAACTTCTTCTAAACTGTCTCTAGCTTGTGTTTATTTCCTCTAATACTAAATGCTGTGTTACCACACTTCCTTTGTATAAAGCAACTCTGCTGTAAGTCACACCAGTCTTTCCAACATGGGGGAATGGGGCACGGCTTTCTGGGGAATTCCAGAGGGCAAGGTTTGGCTCCTGGGCCTGAGATTCTGTACCCGTGGTCAACACTAATTAGCAGCAGCTCTCCAGGATTTGAAACAGGAGTTTTTCACAGCCCGAACTGGAGATGTCAAGGATTGAAACAAGGATTGTTTGCATGCTAACCAGGTGCTCTACTACTGAGCCCTCCCCACAGTCTATTCCCATTTCCCCATCTCTCCCTGCCCCCTCCCCCATAACTCCTTTCTTTCAAGGGAACCATAGCCCTCAATTTGAAATACATATTTTGATATCATAAAATCAAGACCATCTTACAAAAATACTGTGCCAGGTTTCATCAGAAGTCGTTCAGCGTGGTTCCATTCATTTTAGTAACCTTCAGTCGATTTATACAGGTTTAGGATTTAGCTGTAAGGCTTTATCAACAGGAAGTTAATGGCTGCATATTATATTTATGAATTGCTTGTGTATGCTTTAACACTGGTATAAGATTACAAATCCCAAAGCAGCATAACATGCCAATTGACAAAAAAAACCCAAAAAACAACACCACCACACCATTCACTCACATACCCCGAGAAAAAATAATAATAATTTCCTTGGGATGTAGCAATCAGTAAAAATGGAATTAAGGACAGAAATCAATCCATATTCCATCACACTGCAGATCATTACAAATTTTTTAAGGTTACTTTCTTTTTTTCTAGACTCTAATTAGTCGCCTGTTGGGAAACATGAACCCTGAGCTGTCAAAACAAAACTTTTTTTTAGAGCCACATTCCGATATAATTAGATGGCTGATTAGACCAACAAACACAGCCACAGCTGTTTGAAGCCCAACACTACTTAAGCTTCACTGGCTTTTCTTTTGACAACTACTAAGACATATGGTAATGATACACTATTTTCTCTCCTTGTGCTGTTAAGCTAGACACTTCAGTTCAGATGCCAAAGCCATTAGAAGGAGAAGAGAAAATTAAACAAACACTTTGGGCTTCTCCATATTTAGCAAAAATTCCACAGCTTTACTAGGGCTTTGTCTTCCAGAGTCTTCATGGGTTTAACAACCAGCACAATACACACGTTCACACACACACACCTGCCATTTTTGCAACTTCCTTCCTATATGTTTCAATTACACCGCTAGCAGGTGGTGCTATTTTATTGCATGAATTCAATTTATTACAGCATTTTTGGGATTTTATAAAATGGCGAATTTCTGCTTGAAAGTGGCTGGAGAGGCACTGGCGGTTGACAATGTCATGAAAAGCACCTGAAAACTTCCATGAATGACCAATCATGAGCTTGCAATAAATCACACATGTGGAGATGCTCTTTGGCTTTTGGTTTCCCCATGCTATTTCATTCTCCCTTTCCATCTTTGACCACCCCTTCCACTCCCACATTTTGCTGAGTATACTTGCGATCTGAAAATTAAAGAACAGTTCAGTTTACTGGGCTTGCCTTGGAAATAACCTTAACTACATGCGTCAGGGGTGGGCAACTTGTGTCCCTCAAGATGTTTTGACCTACAACTCCCTTCAAACCCAGTCAGCACAGCTAAAAGTGAGGGATCATGGGCTAAAACATCTGGATGGCCACACATAAGTCATCACTTTCCTGCTTCAGGAGGCAGACGTTATAATCCCTCCAAAGTAGGATGAAACTAGATGTGGTTCTAATCACATGATTGCCCCTGGTGCATTTGCTTTGAAAAAATAAACTATAGCTGTGGCATTGGGCAAACAAGATTGTAGCCATGGTGTGGGAAGAGAGAGGTGTTACTTTTTTGCTCCTACCTTTGACACAAAGGTGGGGTTAAGCCAGATCAACCCCACCTTCCCAACTGCTATGTGCTCCAGGAGGAAGTTTCCATTGGTGTTAATGAGAGATTCAACCCTAAAACAAATAGCAGTTACTGGTGGTGGTGGAAGGACTCTGCAGTGGGGAGGGGCTGTAGCACAGTCCCAATCCAGATCAGATCTCGTGCAGTTTCTCTTTAGTAAAAAAAGAAGCACCTATGCAAGGGCCAGTGATTCTGATTTCTACATGCATTCAAAGATGGATGCATTGGGTAGGCCTGAGGATGTCAATTTAACATTTGCATCTGCAGAATGGGCATAATGATGGCCAGCCTCATAAGGGTATTGTGGAGGTAAGTGAGAAGGACTGTGTGGAATACTTCACAATATATCTTAAAAGGAGCAACAATAAGAAGCTGTCTTGTTGTAGGCACTCAGACCATGTAGCCCAATACTGTCAAGTCTAACTAGCAGTGACCCTCCAGTGCCTTTCACATCACCAGTGACCTGATCCTTTTTTTTTAACTGGAAATGCCAGGGTTTAAATCAGATTAGGTCATCCCTTGATTTTAAGGGATTTAAAAAATGGAAATTAAACAAATGCTTACATCTGTGTAAGTTTTAAAGATAAAGAGCTCAAAATTGGCACAGTGATAGCTCTTAAGGAGGGCTTTCAGCATGCCACGTTTGAATCAGATTGGGTCATCCCTTGATTTTTTAATGATTTTCTAAATTCCCCCCCTTAAACCCTTTTCCTGGTAGTGTACAAGTTCAAAGGATTGAAGGATCGATCTTCCATGGCTTTGATTATTATTATTATTATTTATTTATTTATATAGCACCATCGATGTACATGGTGCTGTACAGATAACACAGTAAATAGCAAGACCCTGCCGCATAGGCTTACAATCTAATAAAGTTGTAGTAAACAATAAGGAGGGAAAGAGAATGCAAACAGGCACAGGGAAGTGTAGACAGGCACCGGGAAGGGTGAAGCTAACAGTATAGAGTCAGAACAAACTCAAAGTTTAAAAGCTATAGGGAAAAGAAAAGTTTTTAGCTGTGTTTTAAAAGCTGTGATTGAGTTGGTAGTTCTCAGGTGTTCTGGAAGAGCATTCCAGGCATGAGGGGCAGCAGAGGAAAATGGGCGAAGCCGAGCAAGGGAAGTAGAGACCCTTGGGCAGGCAAGAAGCATGGCATCAGAGGAGCGAAGAGCACGAGCGGGGCAATAGTGTGAGATGAGAGAGGAGAGATAGGCAGGAGCTAGACCGTGAAAAGCTTTGAAGGTCAACAGGAGAAGTTTATATTGGATTCTGGAATGAATTGGGAGCCAATGAAGAGATTTCAGAAGCGGAGTGACATGGTCAGAGCGGCGGGCCAGGAAGATGATCTTAGCGGCAGAGTGGTGGACAGAGACCAGCGGACTGATGTGAGATGAGGGGAGGCCAGAGAGGAGGAGGTTGCAGTAGTCCAACCGAGAGATAACCAGTGCGTGAACGAGAGTCTTGGCAGAAGAGACAGACAAAAATGGTCGAATCCTGGCAATATTATACAGGAAGAAACGACAAGATTTAGCTACTGCCTCGATATGAGGAATAAAGGAGAGCGAGGAATCAAATATAAAGCCAAGGCTACGAGTTTCCTTGACCGGAGTAAGCGTGACATCGTTGACAGTAAGAGAGAATGAGAGATGAGGAGAAGGTTTAGGAGGAAAAACAAGCAGTTCAGTTTTTGCCATATTGAGTTTCAAACGGCGATGAAGCAGCCAGGCTGAGATATCTGAAAGACATGCTGAGGTACGATCGTGGACATCAGGAGAAAGTTCCGGAGATGAGAGGTATAGTTGTGTGTCATCGGCATACAGGTGATATTGGAGGCCATGAGATTGAATAAGTTTACCCAAGGGCAGCATGTATAGAGAAAACAGCAGCGGGCCAAGCACCGAGCCTTGCGGAACCCCTACTGAAAGGGGAAAGGAGGAGGACGAGCTGCCGTTAGCCGACACGCTGAAGGAGCGACCCTCTAGATAGGAGGCGAACCAGTTATAGACAGAGCCACAGAGTCCAAGGTCATGGAGGGAATCTAAGAGAAGATCGTGATCAACCGTGTCAAAGGCTGCAGTTAGATCAAGGAGAATAAGGACGGAATAATGGCCCTTAGACTTGGCAGTGAGAAGATCATTGGTGATCTTGGTAAGGGCTGTTTCAGTGGAATGCAAAGGACGGAATCCAGATTGAAAGGGATCCAGAGCAGAGTTACTAGAGAGAAAGTCAAGACAGCGAGAGTAGACCACACGTTCCAGAATCTTTGAGACAAAGGGCAACAGAGAGACAGGTCGGTAGTTAGACAGAGAAAGTCGATCAAGAGTGGGTTTTTTGAGAATGGGAGAGACGGTAGCATGTTTAAAAGCAGAGGGAAATGAGCCAGAGGACAGAGAAGAATTAATGATGTGAAGCAAGGACGGGAGGATAGCGGGGATAAGATTAATAAAGACGCGAGAGGGAATTGGATCACGGGAACAAGTGGAAGGCTTCGACGAGCGCAGTATTTTAGACAGTTCATCAGCTGAGACTGAGGGGAACGCCGAGAGAGTTGCAGGAGGAACTGACAGGTGAGGCACAGGAGCTGGGAGCGGAGCAGAGCTGGCCAGATCGGAGCGAATAGTTTGGATTTTAGCATTGAAGAAAGAGGCAAAGTCATTGGCAGACAGAGAGGCGGGGAGAGATGGTGGATTAGGTTTCAGGAGAGAATTGAAGGACTTGAAGAGCCGCTGAGGGTGTCTAGCATTTGACTGGATCAGCGTTGAGTAGTGCTGCTGTTTGGCCAGTGAAATGGCAGAAGAGAAAGAGGAGAGAATAAATTTGTAGTGGACAAAGTGCATCTTCAAGTTCATAAACTACAGATCTGCTGGTTCTCTTACTCAAAAGTAAATCCCATTGATTTCAACTGCATTTACATCCCAGTGATACTAAAATCACATGCAAATTTACCTTTGTGTAAATCCCATTGAACAGAGAGAGAGACTAACTTCTGAGTAAACACATATAGAACTGATTTTTAAAAGTGTGGTCACTCAGAAGCTTTCTTTTTAAAGTTTTAAAACAGCAAACTGGAAAGAAGTGCTCTGCAACCCCATGCTTACCTCTGAGGTCTTGTTTAGTCAGAAGTAAATATCTCTCTGTTCAATGGGGTTTACTCAAAGGTAAGCCTGCATCTGACTTTAGTATGTTCATGCTCCAAAGCTTCCAGGCAGGGTGAGGGGATCGGCTGTAGCCTAGGCAATGGGGAATAACCACGTAGGGAGGGCACAGTGTCCAACTACCACCAACCAATGAACTGTAGGGGGAGGTACAAAGGAGAACTGGGGGGGGGATGTGCATCTCAACCGAAGACTAGTGATATACAGGTGCGCACGAGAGGTGTAAAGATAAATGAAACATAAAAGCGCAAAGTTGTAAGTTGATCAAGCTTTCACACACTATGGAAACGAAGGCGGTTAATTCGAGGGTAAAACAGAGCAAACGTGTAGATGTGATGGAGCTCTAAGTGAGAGGCTGGGGGGAAAGGGAGGGTGTTGGTTTTCTATACTTTTTTTTTAAAAAAAAGAAAATATAGTGACTGAAAAATCATACAGTAGTGCACTTTGCTTGTGAGTAGTATTATCAGAGAGACATTCCAAAGCATTACGTAATAGTTTGTAAGGCAATGAGTATGTATAGGGAAACAATATGACCATTATGTACTTGGCAGTCACTTGCAATGGAAAATAGTTTTCCTGCGAGAACACTGGAAAAGAGGCAGAGATTACTCCCTATTCTTGACAAGAGCAAGGAAGGGCGCTATCCTCAGAGCAAGACTGGAAACTCTCTCTAAAGTACAAGATCTTTACTTTTGACTCATATTCCATGGAGAGGAGAGCGAATGACAATCACCAACCAAAACACGCCATGTGAGGCTTGTGAACATCACTTCCTGGTGTGCAAATCATCACTTTTCTCAGGAGTTCAAGGATTTTTCAGTTATAACCAGGGCAAGTAAATCATATGTAGCTGAGTCCTGAGCAACAAGAATAAAATACGTTCTTAGCTGGCTGGGAATGATGGGCGTTGCAGTTCAACACATGTCGAGGGCCTCCAGTTGGGGAAGACTGCTGCAGAATAGCAGTTAAGAGTATGTGCTACATGCTCAGGAGTCAATGATTCACATCTCCCCTCAGCAAAGAGCTTGGGTGCCTCAGGCAAGCCATTGTCTCTCAGCATCTCCCATCCCCATCTGCAATTGTGGGTGTGGGGATGATAAAATTACTTGCATACCTTACGGCACTTTTGTAGTCGTTAAAGCAATAATGCAAGGGAGGAACTTTGAGCCCATAAGAAAAAGTACACTTGGGAAAATAATATTAAGCAGTATTATTATTAGCTGTCATAAATCAATCTCATCCACTATGGAGACCAATGTGGCCTGTTGTTCCCCAACAGTTCCATGGAGGCAATTACAGAATGGTGCAGCTCTCTTAACTTTAGCCCTTTTAATGAAGGTGTAGATATCCACAGGCCCTGCCCTCAACTTCCCTATGGTCAAAGATTCCATATGCTTGAAGCCTGAGCTTGTTGTATTCAAAAGTTTGGTTCAGGATTTTCCATTTTCAAGGGCCCCATCTTGCATGTTGAGTCCATGCAGATAACACCTCTCAAGACGTGGAGGTCAGGGCCAGTGGGATTATGATCACACCTCTCCATTGTCCGCAAATGGACATATGAACTGAACTCTGAAAACCTTTCTGGTAGGCCAACATACAGCCATGACAGTTGCTCACGTACAAGATGAATGAAGGGTGCACAAACAGTATGAGAACCTGTAAATAACAGGAAGTCACACCTGCAAGAGGCAAATATCGCATCAGCTTATGCAGAAACAATCTCAGAAGGTGGTGGACTCCTCTTCATTTAAGCAGAAACAGGATGGCTGCGGTCAGGGATGCTATAACAACAGATTTCCTGCATTGGCAGCCGGTAAGACTAGATTACCTTTGAGGTCCTTTCCAACTCTATGACCCTAAGCTGTCTCAAGGTGCCCGTTGGACTAGGAGGTGTGTTGGGGGAGGGGGAATGAATTGTTTAGACTTTAGGATTCAGTGTAGTAATATGAAATGCCAAGGCTAGGACACCACATAAGCTGATAGGAGCAAACCTCCATAATTTGCTTACTCTTTTGCAGTATCATTTACTCTAGGGCAGGGATGTGGAACCTCCATCCTGCAGGTCTAATCTAAACAGTGGACATTCCGTGTCAGGCCTACAGAGCCTCCTAGAGTTTTTCCAGGGAGCGAGGGCTCCCATCCCTGCCCCTTGGAGGAAGCCCCACTGTTATTCCTAATCTCAATTCGGAGATAACAGTGGGCCTGCAGCCGGTGAGTGATCTTCCCAACTGCACCCAAGTTCTTTTACATGGTGTGTATTGTGAAAGAACTGGTTCATGCTGCCTAAAGCCAGGGACTCAGCTGCCACTTCCCAGTGCCAGCCGAGTCTTTTTACATGACATGCACTGCCCAAAGACTGGGACTCCACTAGTGTCCAAAGTTCAGCTGAAACAGACATGGAATTTTGTATCAGCACAGAGAAAGGCAAAATGGGTGGGGGTGGCCAAATGTTTTGGAGCTCGTGCTCTAGGGTAAATCAGTTGCGATTTTCAGCCTCAGTATGTGCCAGTGCCTCTGCATGCGTTGCTAAAATGAAACAGGCTCCTCAAGGCATATGTCTTTCTCTTTATAAATACCATTTATTAGACTTCAGCTACACAAAAGATATTGGAAGGCATTTGTGCAAACATTTTTGTGCTTGGAACAGAGCTAATCTTAGAGAAAATGATTCGACAGGTAAAAGTAGCTCATTTGCTGCATTGACTTAAAATCCTTGAAATAAAGATGATTTACGTTTTTCTGTATTTAACTAGCATGTTCCCGACTCTGGGCAGAGAGTATGTAATTTTTAATGGCTTAATAAAATAATGCAGTGCATAAAAGACACACATGAGAGAAGGGGGGGCAAACATCATACATGGCGATATTCAGTAAATGGAAAGGTAGTTCAAGTGACATATCCTTGTAATTTTTCCAAAACAGGCATGCACACAGGCCTTGTATTCCACACCACACACCTACATCTGCAACAAAAGGGCAAAAATCCAACTTTGTGGGTGTGTCTGGGGCTGGGGGCCAGCTGGAATGGAAGCTCTTGTTTGGGGGCTTTAACCATGGCAGGATCTACACTACTGCTTATAACAGTTTATAATGGTTTTGACAACTGTTCAAGCCCAGGACACATTACATATACAGTTTTCAAAACGTTTTTAAAGTGTTGTATCCTGCTTAGTGTAGATCGGGCCCATATATTCCAGTGCAATTGAAGAACAGCAGATTGGGTTAGTGGGGATTAGAATGCCGAGACCTTGGTTGCTTTTCTAAGGTTGTTGTGCCCACCACCATTTTAATGATAATAATTTATACCCCACTTAACCTAATATATATTACTCAAGGTGGCTTACTTAAAATCCTTGAAATGAAGATGAGTTGTTTTTCTGTGTTAACTGCTATATCCCAAATTTCTGTGGAGAGTAAGTATTTTTTTATTGGCTTAATAAAGTAATGCAGTGCATTAAACACACACACACACACACACGTTTTGGCAGCCCTGCTCTAGGGGTGTCAAATTCAAATCACAATAGTAGAGTAACTCGAATAAAGCAACTATACAACCCTAACAGAGACAGGCATGACAGATAAAATACAGCCTTCAATAAAACAACTTCAGCATGGCATATAGCCTGCACATCCTCATAATATGGTGATGGAAGGCGATCAGAGGGGTTTCTACCATGCCATTCACTGAAGGGGAGAATATTCTAGAGCCCTGTAGATTTTAAAATGTCAGTATACTACTAAAGCATATTTTTGGTTCTTCATCTCCCACCTACACACATACATTATGTATGGCAACTAACTACCGTATTTCTTCGATTGTAAGACGCCATCGATTGTAAGACGCACACTAATTTCAGTACCACCAACAGAAAAAAAAACCCCTAAGACACACCCGCGATTCTGAGACGCACCCCATTTTTAGAGATGTTTATATGGGAAAAAAAGTGTGTCTTAGAATTGCACGAATGTACCAGTTTTTGCCCATAGTCTTTTCATTACATTGCACTAATTCACAGAGTGTTTGGAACAGGGAGGGGATATTTATGGGTCTTTCAATGCGTCATTTTAAGTTTTCAGATTCATAGTAATGTTCAAAGACCTGCTCTTTTATATAATGTGTAAATTGCAAAAAGCAGTGTATTCTAATATCATTTATTTATTAATTATTATTGCATTTATAACCCATTTCTTTATTCCCTCTAGGAAAGAACCCAAGGTGGTTTACATGGTCCTCCTCTTCATTTTATCTTCACAACAACCCTGTGAGGTAGGTTAGTCTGAGAGTCCTAATATTAGGCTAAGATTCCCTAATATTCAGGACCAGATTTTATGTTAAAAGGCATCATGTGTTCTATAATTCAAGCCTCATCTGGATTTGTTGGTCATTGTTTTGGTCATCAAACATGCATATGTTTCTTCCCCCCACTTTTTTCTTTTCTTTTATTTAGTTTTAGCAATAAAAGGGACCAACAAATCTATCATATAGGAAGGGGGGGAAACTAAAAAACAGGAGAAAATAAAAGAAGAAAAGAAAAGAAAGGGGGGAAGTAAAGAAGAAAAAAATCCACAGAAATTTGTGAACCGCCCAGAGAGCTCCTGCTATTGGGCGGTATAGAAATGTAATAAATAAATAAATAAATAAAATAAAACAACATATGGAGATTTAGTACAGAACATAATCATGAAAGATGAATAAAAATATTGGGGGGTATTGTAAATACAAATGTAAATATAAACATTGTATTTAAAGGAGGTTTATACCTTAAATAAACCAAATATTACTTAATGCTTTTGGAATTGAATGCTTATTACTATCTTTTTTATATATGTGATAAAAGTCCTCCACTCAACAGCAAAAGTATCTGTTTTCTTTTGTCCTTTTCTCCTTTTCCGTCAATTTTTCATTAATTCTACTTCCTATATACCACTTACTTACTGAAAATCCTTGTTATTTTCCCCCAATATCTGGCAATAAGCACTCATTCTGCTATTAAAAGATATTCCACCAATTTCTTATGTAATTGGTCTTCATGCTGTCCATGAAATAAGTTTAAAAGCTCCAATTCTGGAGATTTGGTTGTAGTTATTCCCTTGTGTTTTAAATTTCCAAAAAGAGTTGGTCCCAAAAATCTGAGACCTTTTTACAATCTCACCACATATGAGGGAAAGATCCCACCGTATCACACCAACATTTAGAAGAACTATTCCCGGACATATATGAAATCCTCCGTGGGTGTTTCTCAATATATGACTGACGTGGAGTTATATGGGAACTGTGTCTAAAGAGAAGACCATTCTCTGTACTCAATAAAATGTCATGCAATATATTTTCTAATGTAGGAGTAGAGAGAAAACTAAGTCCCTAAGTCCTAAACACATTAGCTTCAATCTCTCCCACCCATGTTCCCCAGGAACTGGTGCTTATAGACTTACTGCCTCTGATATTGGAGGTAGCACATAGCTATCAGGACTAGTAGCCAATCTTTATGTGAAATAGTACAATGAAAGAAATATCATGCCCAAAATAGTTTATTTAACTGGAATTACATGTAGACATATACACACTGTTACTTCCTTGAGTTTTGAATATAGAACAATTTCATAATTCTCTTAGCAGGTATCAGCTTGCTATGGGGAAAATGGATTAGAACTACTAGAGATATCTAGATTCACTAATAATGATTAATTAGACTCCCAGTGGTATTACCCTTTTGACTTCTGATTCCACCCCACTCCTGTCTTATCAGTAACAATTCCACCCCCACCTCCTGTTGTGGGATTTACTGGATGGGATGCTGGGTTTTAAAAGACATACAAACAGCTGTACTCAAGTGGCTCTTTTTCAATGCCATGAACAATGAATGTTGAATAATGTGAGTTTCTAAGTCTGCTTCCTAGCAATTCTATGACAGGGTATCGGATGTTGGTTTTGTTGTTGTTGTTGTTGTTTTCTGTTTTACCCATTGCATAGAGTAATTGCTACTTAATTTTCAGTAATTATTACATTTGTAAAAACTGCTGTCGATGCTTTCCTGAAATCACTCCAAGGCACAGCTAGTTAGTGATTGATGTATGGGCCTGAAGCACTGACACACTTAAAACATGATTACAATATGATCTAATGTTTCACTGCACTAGCAAATAAAGCATTATTTGTTCTTACACCTTCCAAGCTCAGAACGTTATCATGGCACTACTGACCAATAGCCCAACAAAGGCATATATGATTAAAAGTGCAATTCTATGCATGTTTAGAGAAAAAGAAAAGAAAAAGGCATACAACTCCCAGCATTCCTCAGCCAGCCATGCTGGGAATTGTAGGAATTTTTGCTGTCTAAACAGCTAAAATTTTCTTTTACCATTTTGAGCCTGTTTTGCCCTTGTAGCCTCTCCGGCTGCTTGAGTTTTCTGAAAAGGCCCCTAAAGGACTCTGTCCATTTGGGTTTCCCAGTGCTGGTACTGTTGAGTGTCTGAAAGCTGAGAAGGCATTTTTGGTTTGGTTTGGTTTGGTTTGGTTTATTTATTTATTTATTTATTTATTATATTTTTATACCGCCCAATAGCCGAAGCTCTCTGGGCGGTTCACAAAAATTAAAACCATAATAAAACGACCAACAGGTTAAAAGCACAAGTACAAAATACAGTATAAAAAGCACAACCAGGATAAAACCACGCAGCAAAATTGATATAAGATTAAAATACAGAGTTAAAACAGTAAAATTTAAATTTAAGTTAAAATTAAGTGTTAAAATACTGAGAGATTTAACGGTTGTTGTTAAAGGCCCTTTTAACAGTAACAACTACAACAATAAGAAGTCCTCACTCAGCTTTCAGGTTCTTAACAAGCAACTGGTAAAAGAAAGAGACTCATGAAGCCCTCAGTCACCTTCTTACAGTAAGCTATGAAGTGCTGCACACTGAGAAATTTCTCAGAAATTCTCACCGCTTCCCACAATTTTTTAGTGTAATTTGTTTTTGCCTCTCCCCACAATGAATGGTCAAGAAATGGATTGAAAAGTTTAGTACAGGGCTACTTATATCATTTTTGATGTTTCCCTTCCCAAAGTGGTTCATGTAAAATAATACCATTAATAACAATTTAAAATACAATTACAATAATGTGGAGCACTAAAACAATCTAAAAGGAGAGCAGATTATTTCTATTTTCAGAAGATTGAAATCAGGGCAAGGATAGTTGAAAAGCAAAAAATCCTGGGTTAATTAAAATAAATAAAATGCTTGTATGCATGGATTCAGACAGAGAGCTCCTAAGTAGGGAGTGAGATCCGGAGGTCTGGATCGATATTGGGACACCATTTTGCCCTCTCTTCCCCACTTGGTGGATGGTGGAGGCAGATAAGTGGGGAAGGAGGGACAAAATGGGGTCCGAATAAGCCCCCCCACTTACCTGGTTCCAGTGCCGTCAACGCCGCGGTCCGTGCAGCAGCTTCAACTGCCGCCTATTTCCGGCCTTAGGCATGGGCGGCAGCTGAAGCTGCCACATGGAATACGGCGGTGGTGGACGATGAAGTCAGGTAAGCCCCCTTCCCCTCCCCCCTCCCTGGCTCCGCCACCATTGCAGCATGGACTGTGGCGGGAGACGGAGGAGCCAAGTAAGCTCCTCTCCCCACTTACCTGTATTTTAACACTTAATTTTAACTTAAATTTAAATTTTATTGTTCTAATTCTGTATTTTAATCTTATATCAATTTCTGCTGCGTGGTTTTATCCTGGTTGTACTTTTTATACTGTATTTTGTAATTGTGCTTTTAACCTGTTGGTTGTTTTATTGTGGTTTTAATTTTTGTGAACTGCCCAGAGAGCTTTGGCTATTGGGCGGTATAAAAATGTAATAAATAAATAAATAAATAATACCTGACTCCGAAGCTTTGGAATGGTCTGAATCACTTCGGGTCGATCCTAACTGCTTTGGGACGATTCGGACCTCCCCCAATCCACTCCAGAACTGGGCTTAGGAGATTTGGATCAGCCCGCTCTGCTTTGGATTCGGGGCTCTGAAACAGCGAAGCACACCCATACTCCTTTAGGCATCATGTGGGTGTTCCACCTTTTCTCCCTTAATGTATTTTCTGTATGAAAGAAAAATATGGAAGAAGTGATGGGAAAGCACAGGAGTGTTTTGAGTAAAAGACGATAATGCCTGGGTCCCCTGCAGACCCCCATGAATGAGTGTTGTGCTCTGGCTGAGTCAAACTTTATTTTAGGATAAAGGGCCAAATCCAACAAGCCCTAGGACCTCCACTTCCCTTACTCGGCTTCGTCCTTTTTCTTCTGCTGCCCCTTACGCCTGGAACACTCTTCCAGAACACTTGAGAACTACAAACTCAATCACTGCTTTTAAAACTCAGCTAAAAACTTTTCTTTTCCCTATAGCCTTCAAATATTGAGTTTGTTCTGACTCTATACTGTTAGCTTCTCCCTACTGGTGCCTGTTTACACTTCCCTGTGCCTGTTTGCATTCTCCTTCCCTCTTTATTGTTTACTACAACTTATTAGATTGTAAGCCTATGTGGCAGGGTCTTGCTATTTACTGTGTTATCTGTACAGCACCATGTACATTGATGGTGCTATATAAATAAATAAATAAATAAATAAATAAATAATAATAATAATAATAATAATAATAATAATAATAATAACAACATGCAAATAATCAAGCACAGAGGTATCATTCCAGTTTGGGATCAGTTTAAGATAGCAGTAGTCAGGATACAGGGCAGTGACCCTTCTTCTGAGAAGTTCTTTCCTCTCGAAGAGTCCTCTTTGACAAAGGAACCCTACTGGCCTGCTTCTTGAGATGACAATGCTCTCAGGGTCTAGGTGATTACCCAGCCTCAATGTCAGAGGCAGGGTAATGACATCATAAAAGCCTTGAGGCAGGCTGATGACATCATAAAAGCCTTGTCTGGAAGCACCTAACATTAAAGTAGGTGGAATCACCCAACATCCCTCTTGGAGACGTTGTTCGATAGGCAGGGAGACTCTCTGGTCTCCCCCAACCTAACCTCTGAAGTTGAGGGACCATGGTGAAGAAGGGCTTCAGAGGAAGCTCTTACTCTGTGGGACTCACATCGTGTGAGTTAAGCCCAAACAATTTAAGACTTCAATTCTATATATACATACCTGGGAGTGGGCACTATTGAATTCAATGGAACTTTCTTCTGAGGAGAAATGCATAGAATTGCACTTTCAACTTCTCATATGAAAACTCTCTTAGGGCACACTACTAATAGAGCTACCCCTTTTTTCCTTAGAGACGTTTAGCTTTTAACAGCTGTGTGGCAAGTAGAAATGAAATGGCTTCCGCTTTTCCCCTCACAGCAACCCCATGTGCTTCTGTTAGTAAAAGAAAAAAGAAAAGGAAGTTTTATTTTGTTCACCTTCCTTTCAGAACACAAAGCAAGTTCTGCATATTGCATGACTAGTGCTGAGACAGTTCTTTAGTGTGGATTGCAGTTACACATAGATGAAATTTTTGACCCAGTGTGCAGCTGCTGTGAAAAAGGCAAAATCCATGTTAGGCATAAATCCACCATCCACTCCTTTAGCATTCCTATTGAGAGATGTCTATGCACTTCCTTCATTAATTAACTCTGGAACTTTGTTCATTCACTTCTCTGATGTCTTGTTAGCTCTGGAGCTGAGCAGCTCCAGAGTTGCAGAGGGAATGATAATTTGCTTCTGTTATGTCATGTTAGCTCTGGAGCTGTGCAGCTCTGGAGCTGTGCAGCTCTAGAGTTCCAGAGAGACTGTGTTAATTCGCTAGTGCAATGCTTTTTAGAGTGTGGTTTATTTGTGCCAGCGAGGTGTTCTCATGGGGAGTCAGTATTGTGAGTTAGTTACTCCCCATTCATTAAACTGAACCTGAAGAGGGGCATGTAACAAGCCTGTCTCTAGATGACGTTGGGTCTACTCCCTGCACCCACCCACCCACTTGGAAGTATGTTGTTTTCCAGCTGGGTTTTAGGGCTTCATGTAACAATGATGGAGCAGAGCTGATTTCAGCATACTGTGGAGAATAAGAGCAATGCACACTCCTCCCATGCTTGTGAAGTTGAGGCCACAGGGAGCAAGTAGGCAGTGGCATGTACTGTTCCTCCTTCTCACCATTGGGCCAGAGCAAGGGGCGGGTGAATAAGCAGGTTGCAATAGCAAAGAGGGGAACCACTCCAGGGGTCCCTGCTGGGATGTGGGGCCCTGGCAGGGGCCCAGCCATGCCTACCCTTGAAGCAGGCCCTGATCAGCATAATACTAGCATCTCCACTTGGAAGTATAGAAAGATGCAGAAATGTATTAAGCACAATTTAGAAAGTTTTAAAACCTCAATGCATCCACACCCTAAAGTTCAGCACCAGTCCACTTGACAAGGCCTCTCAGAAAGTCAACAGGACTATGGCAGAACAATGTTCTGAAACGTTATAAAATCTTAACCTCATTCTCTTTCTTACCTTATTCTGATTTTCTATTTGCATGTTAACAAGTTGAGTCATGCTACCAATTCCCTGCATGCCCAGAAATGAAGCATTTGAGAGAGAGAAAATCCTTGTACTTTCAAGGAAATGATTAAATTCATAGCAACAAGATTCTAATCTCTGTGTGAACAGGATTCAACATGAATTCACCCATTTTCTTTTGTCTTATCCCAACAGAAATAATGTCAGAATAAGAGAATATGAAATAACAATTAGATGCACATCAACCTAAACCACATTGAATGCCATTAAGTGAATTGTAAATCCTCTGACAACAATGGTAACATTAAAAAATTGTTTCAGCAAAACCTTACTGCTATGTTTTCTAAAATCAAAATGTCATTAAAACCAATACAATGGGTTGGGTCATGGTTAAGAACATAAGAAGAGCCATGCTGGATCAGACTGAGGGTCCATCTAGTCCAGCACTCTGTTCATACGGTGGCCAACCAGCTGTCAACCAGGGACCACCAAAGCTGGACATGGTGCAACAGCACCCTCCCACCCATATTCCCCAGCAAATGGTGCACACAGGCTTACTGCCTCGGATACTGGAGACAGCACATAACCTCTACGGCTGGTAGCCATTGAGAGCCTTCAACTCCATGGATTTATCCAACCCCCTTTTAAAGCCATCCAAATTGGTGGCCATCGCTACATCTTGAGGTAGTGAATTGCATAATTTAACTATGCACTGTGTGAAGAAGTACCCCCTTTTATTTTTCCTGAATCTCCCACCAATCAGCTTCATGGGATGACCCCGGGTTCTAGTATTTTGAGAGAAGGAGAAAAATGTCTCCCTGTCCACATTTCCCACACCATGCATAATTTTGTACACCTCTATCATGTCTCGCCTTAGCCTGCTTTTTTCCAAGCTAAACAATCCCAGCTATTTATTTATTATTAACATTTACTATAATGAATTAATTACTTAGAACTTAGAAAAATTAACTAAGAGATGCACTGGGAAATATTTAAGCGTCTTACAATGATAGCAGCCCTTTTCCATTTTCAGTCAAGAAAATTCTCCACATTGCTGTTGTAAGCATGTTCTGAATTAGATCTGAGTGAGTGGAGTTGATACTCTTATATGCTGGCTAGTGTGTAAACAGCTGGTGCAGTATCATGTACAGTATACAAACGTGTTTGTAATTTTGTGTGACTAATGAATGAAATTTGGAAACATACCGGGGAGGGGGAGACTTTTCCTGAGACACAGAAGAATTCATTTTAGTTGCTAGCCATGCAGCCTCTTGCAGACTGCTTTGAGGCTCACTGTATACTCATTTCCTTGGTTACTTAGAGCCTGATCATGTGTGCTTTTACTTAGGAAAAAATCCCACTGTGTTCAGTGAAGTTTGCTTCCAATCCATGTACAGTTACACAGGATTGCAATACCAGTCCTAGGCACCCATAGACCCTCAGTGCCTGTTAATTTCTGTAGCGTATCAAACTATATTTATTTGTGAAGGAAAAAAAATCAATCCATGCAACCAAATCTATTGGAACTACATCAATTGTGCCTTTTAAAATGCAAAGAATAGCCATTTGATTTGATGCATTACTGCTCCCGTTATGTTCCTAATAATAATAATAATAATAATAATAATAATAATAATAATAATAATAATTTTCTTACACACCTCTCCATTTGATCACGCTGGGGAACAACAGTAAATATAAAATACATAAAACTGAATTAAGAACATAATATACATTGTTAAAACATCCTACAAACATTCTAAAAACATCTTAAAATCCCTCTGGATAGGCCTGCCAGAAGAGATCAGTCTAGATAGCTTTCTTGAATGCTAACAGACTGTCAAGCTGACGAGGCTCGTCCAGCAGGCCATTCCACAGTCTGGGGGCAGCAGAAGAGAAGGCCCTCCGGGTAATACCCATCAGCCTAACTTTAACTGACTGAAGTAGATTCTTCCCAGAGGACCTGAGTGTGTAGGCCAGATGAAAGGCATATAAGAAAGCACTTAACTTTCAAAGGAGCTTCATTAACTGTATCAGGAACAAGTCATCTTCATGATGATAGATCCCACACTTACAAGTTATGTACACTGCATGCTCCTCAAAAATGAAAAGGAAGTTTGACTCTATGCATGAAAGAGGATGTGTTCAGAAAGTTCTAATCACAACTTGTGGCCTTTGGGTGGCAAGACCATCCATGATTGATTAAATCTGCACGTAGAGCAGGGGTGCACAACCCATGATCTGTAGGCCACAGCCCAACTCCTCAGAATCCCTCCCCCTTTGCCCAAAAAGCACAACAGCATTGGCATCACTGAAAACCACCCCTGAAATGTGTTTGAACATGGTTGAATACATAGGGATTCAAACCCAGACTTTTAAGAGAAAAGCAGTTTTTGGATGGATAAACCTAGCAGTTTTTCCTGCATTTGGATTTTTAAAATCTTGAATTCTCCCTGGGAATATGGGTAAATTCTTATTAAAAATGAACTGAAACAAAATTCTCACCTATCCCTATCTATTGCACACTTCCCCTCCTTTTGGTAATATAACTGCAAGAAATAGGAGGGATGAACAACAATCTTCGTTGTTGTTTTTAATTGTTGGAAGCCACTTGAACTGAAGAGTGTATTTCCCAGCCATGAAATGTATAAATAATTGTAACATGCATTATACTTGCTATGGGTATGATTCTGTACAAAATGTGGTTTATTGGAGAGGGAGTTCTCTTTCAATGGAAGCTTTGTTCCCTTCAAAATATTAACATTCACATTGAAAATCAAACCCTACACAGTCATCAGATGAAGTACTATCATTTAAAAAATTCACCTTCTTGGATGGGTTATCTGTGTACTCGTGAAATTGGTGCCATTTAGCCTGATAGACATCAGTCTAAAAGATCACCCTTTCATTATAATTTTAAATTATTTAGGACACAATCCTATGCATGTTTAGAGAGAGAAAAGTCCTACAACTCCCAGCATTCCCCAACCAACTATAGTACTTGTAGGACTTTTCTCTCTCCAAACAAGCATAGGATGTGTCAGTCCAGACTAAAGTGATGCAATTAAAATTTGTGGTAGCAGCAAAATTTCTATTTGGAAAACAAACCTGCACATTTAATGCAGAATCAAGACAGAACATACCTCCTTGGGAGCGCATGTGAAAGTGCCATGAACTGACTGTGGAATGATCCATCCACAGCTTAGCCAGGCCTTCCTGTTGACGTGCAAGACCTACAGGCATGTGGTGAACACATAATTCAAAAGTCTTGATTTGAATGTGCCTAGGAATTGTGAATGAAGTCTCCATGCTCTCATTAAAATATCTTACTCTAAGTAAACTGCAGAGCAGGGGAAATGAATCCCGGTGGCCCAGACTAACAGAGCATATGTCTGGAATGGCTGGTTCAGTCATAGGAAATCGCTGGATATTTTACACCTCTTGCTGTGGCTTCAAAACTGGCTGTGGAAGCTCATTCCGCACTTGAGAAAGTCGTGAATTATATCTCCCTCCCCCTTTCCGTCTTTCTCTCTCTCTCTCTCTTTTTTACATCTGTTGAGCATGTTGTGCTTCTCAATCATCCAACTCGGCCGAGGCTTGAGCCTTCACAATGAGCTCACTGTTTTCAAGCATGTTCTGGTGGCATTTTGTCAAGCCATGTGTGTTTGCTGGGCTGGGGGTAGGGAAGGAGGAACAAAAGTCTACTGCAGTTTCACAGGCCTGCAATCCACTTCTCAGCCTACAGAAAACTGCAAGTGACCCCATCAGTAAGAAATATTCTTTGTTTACTCTTTTCGAACGCAGCCTGGCCGCCTACAGGACAATGATACATTCCCTTCTCTCCATATTGGATTCTGAGCCTTTACAAAGAACAAGGGTGCAGAGGCAGTCCATTGGATGTTGTCTTCATAAAGTTTCTGTAAATTGCATTTTTCTGGGTGTGAAGATTCATTTTTATGCCAGCTGGATTGCACTTTGCACATAACATTCATCTATTTAATGTCGGAAACCCATAAAAAAATTATCTCATAGAGGAAGGCATTTGCTACCCAGTCTCAAAATAGTTTGCTGATGCAAACTGAAGCAACTTGTACCCCACATTGAGGAGTTTCCAAGAATTTTAACTCCTGTTGCATTGTTGGAAAAAAAAATCACCTCCCCCTTGGAAATTTTAACAGTGCAATCTTATGACTGTCTACTTAAACATACTCCCCGGTAAGTGTGTATAGGATTGCAGCCCCTATCACTTGCATTTGATGCTCTTAAGGATAGCAGGGAGGTTGCATGAATGGGACAGGTTGAGTGGGTTTAGGGGAGTCATATGGCAATTATCAATGGATCATCTACTGCAGTGCAGAAAGACTGGTAAACTGATATGTTTGTCATAAATTGCACAGGTCTACTTGAAAGTTCTTTGAGCCTAACAGTTTCCAGCTAACAATAATTCCTGACATCAGTGGGTTTCAATGATGTACTGGTGCATTAGGGGAATTTTCGGAAGGAAGCCAGTAATCAATGGCAAAAGAAGTCCAACTTAATATTTTATTTAGCACTCTTGTGAAAACAGCCTCCCATTTTCATAGGCCATGAAAGGGGAGGGGCAATGTTTACCAAATTAAACAAATTTTGGAGGAACAGATAACTTTACATGAAAAACAGCAGCAGGTTCCCCATTTAAAAGACTCTTTTTTACTGCAGCAGACGTAACATTGCTCCTCCAGCCTGGTGGCCCTTAGGGGTATACAAGAATAATTTTGTGTCTGGAAAACACTCAAACATTCCCCATTTGCAACCCAGAACACTGACACAAGCAGGAGAGCGCATTTACTGAACAAGCACTCATGTTCAAAAATGAGCCATTTTTAATGAACAAGCAGTTCAAAATTTTACATTTTTTAAAATGGGGAATATCACACATTAGTCTATGGGGAAAGTTGCACAACTTTGGAAAAAATGTTTGGGAAACATTTTTGCATAGTTTTCCTGTTTGTGCAAATCAAATGAAGATGACAAATGTGTGGAGAAATCGAGAAGATATGGATATCCAGCTTGTTTGCCTATCCTATTGGCTATGTCATCCCACAATGCCTCACCTGAATGGTGCTATGTAATAACTAGTGACTAATAATGTCATTCTAGGAACATTCTTTGGAGAGGGGGACCATAGCAGCCAACAATATATTTAGAATGACACTTCATGAAGTTACATCACAGCTATACCGCCCCCAAAATAAATTTCTCAACTGTTTTCTCAGGACAGCAAACACTTCTCCACCAGAGGGGGGGAAAGTAGATTCAAAATGAAACTCAAAGGCCCTTCTCCAGCCAACGAGTGTGTCATTCCACACTTTTAAATTCTCTGTGGCTAGCACTGCTTACCTAGTGATTTCACTCTGGCAAAAACACTGAAAGTTGATAGCAGGCTCACTTTCTCAGAAAACAATTGAAGAAAATAGTACCTTCATAGTTTGCCTCCTATCTCTAGTTACAGATGTTGGGGTTTTATTTTAATGAAAGCTGGGCATCTGGCCCTTCTAATGATAGCATGGCTAGAGTCCAGGTAAAACCTAGTCAACCAGGTAAATTGGTAACCCTAACCCTAATTAGGCTATAAAGAGTCAAAAAGCTGCAATTGACCTCTCAATTTCACATATTGATTTGAACAACCCAGCGAATTATTTCATTGTCAACTTCTCATACAAGATAAAAACAAATAACTACTAATGTTGTGTAGTACCATGTCAACCCTGACCAAGTGGAAAGCTGGTTGTTAGTGATAACACCAAAATTACCCAGAGTCTCCTACTTCTACAAATTTCAGCATAGTTGCTAGAGCATGGAAGGTAGTGTTTAGACACTATATGTTCGTCGAGCTGAGCTGCAAGATACTTTAAGTGGTCATTTGTTCCTGCCCAGTGTCACGTAAAGACCAATGTGGCCTGCTACCAAAAAGCCATGATCATCAGGGCACTTGAGATTTGATGATGGCAAATTTATGTAATCATGTAGAGAAAACGGAATGAGTAGATTCACCCAGAAAGAGGCTGACAAGTAAAGCATTTAATGGATATCTTATTCCCAGGATGCGGCTGTGGAACAGTCTGCTTTCACATGTAAGTAAACATGTTGTGCTGTCATTTATCCCCCCCCCCCCAATGTTACAGTTTTCATCACCATTTTAGAAACTATTCAGAGCACTGAAAAGCAAACAAGACCACATTATGTTTTGGAAATCTTTTCTGGAGGCTTTTCAGAAAACTCACAGCTTTCATATCGGGAAAAGACCAAGTGAATAACAAAGATACCATCTGACATATTTACTCAGTCACCAAATTTTAATAATCAACAAATATTTCCTAAGAGTACTTTTGTGATATGTCTCAGATAAATCTGAGATTTATTTGCATAAAACATTTGTTTCAGGGAGAAATGCATAGAAAAATTACAGCTGTAGCTTACATTTTTAAAGAAGAGAGGTGTGTGTGTGTGTGTGTGGAGTGTAAATTTTACTTTCCAGAATAGTTAACTACAAAGGGTAAATTCAGAATCTTCTGTGTTCCACTGAATGATACATTGTATCAAAAGGGGTGTGTGTTTGGGGCAGGAAATCTATATTCTGCTCTTAAATTCAGTTGATGTCCAAACCCAGCTAAGACTCTAAAACAATGATTGACATTTTCCCCTACATTAAAAACACAGACTATTTATCCTGGAGTAGTCCAAGCTGCACAGTCTGTTCCTAAGAAATGGGGACACCACTGTTGAGCCAATAATTACTTCAGGAAGAATATGTCCCCTCAGATATTTGGATATCAAGCCAGATTGGCCAGCTGAGCCCCAAGGGAAGGTACAAAGTAGCTAAGCTGAAACTCACTGTGGCAGGGACATTGAGATCATGAGTATACATGACGTGCAGAGAAAGTCAAAACCAGCCTTCTCACAGCACATCATTGCAAACTGGTCATTAGATCTACAAGTACTGAGCACGTGGAACAGCCACCGAGTCTCCAAACTTCCATGGGCCATGTTGTGAAAAGGATCTCCATTTAGGGGAGGTATTTTGCCATGTGTTTCACACCACATTTGATCATTCCTCAGGAGTGCCTGTACCTCTGGACAACTCAAAATGTTCTACATTTGATTGAGTATTTGCATACATTGGTTTAAGTTCTAACTATGCATGTCAAAGATCTAAGTCCAAAGGCCTAAGACTCTGAGAGAAGCTAGCTTGTCCTTCCTCTCTGTTTTGCCTTTTTCACAGCAGGTTAAGAGGTTTTGATTCAGGCAGGCCTTTGGTATATCAGCTGTTCTGCTGCTGAAAGGGTTTTTTAATTGGCTGGAAAATTAGCACTCCCGATCACATGGAAAGCCTCTACAGACACAAGAGATTCTCATCTTCAGAAAGTAACAAAAATGATGAAGTAGGGGCAGAGGAGCTACCACACTCCATATCTTCATGCGTTTAGTCTCCCAGGTTTAGGAATGCCTGAAGTGGTCTATAGCTATTATTCATTAAACAAAAAGCCTACAGTTTACAAAACAACATTAAGGCTCTACAGTTTTCAACCAAGCACCAAAAAACAGGGAAATTGGGTTAAGGCTCACAAATGTTAGCACCACATCCTCCCTAAGGAGGCAGAAAGTGAAGGTCTCATTCTCCCAAAGCAGATAAACCATGAGGACAGGGTGGAGAATAGGATATGCAGACATGACTGTGGGGTTGTGGAAAACTGATGATGAACAACTTAGGGCCACCTACTTCTCTTTTGTTTGTTTAGAGAAGCCCTTCCCCAACCTGGTGTCCTCTAAAGGTGATGGACTAGAACTCCCATCATTGCAAGTCAGTATGTCCCGTGCTCAGGAATGCTGGGACTTGTAATCTCAAACACTGCTAGCTGCTAGGACTGATTACCGGAGGAGAATATAAACAGCTGGGATTTGTAACAGTGACCAATGAAGTATAATGTAGCCCCTGGTGAGAGATGTTACTGAGAATTTCCTCCCCTTTCCAGCACAATAATCCTACAATTAACCACTTACTTACTCTCTTTCTCTCTCTGTCTGTGTCTGTTCTTTTATTCTTCATTTGATCATTGCTGCTGCTTGATTTTCAATTTAATCCAAAACACATCTACCAAGAAGTAAATTTTATTGCATGCAATGAGTCTCACTTCCATGCATTCATTTGAAGGGGTGTGTGGATTTTGTTGTAGTTTAGCATTACATTCAAAACCAACAGAAGTGTCCCATTCTTAATGAGGAGGATCCTGCACCCAAGCATTGGGTTACAGACTTTTACAAAACAAAGAATATGGGTTGCTGTAGCATTCTTGGTTATACAGCTTACCACCAGGCCAAGTAATACCCCAGACCAATGTTCCAGCAGACAAGCTTTAAGTTCAGGCAAATACAGAAGTAGTCAAACAGGCAAAGGGTCAAACACAGTGAGGCAATCCATTACATACATAATCCAATAGCAGGGTCAAGCAGAGGTTCAGGACCAAGCCAAGGCCAGAGAAGTTGGTAAGATGTTGTTTCCAGCAAACTCTCACTACTGCTGGCTTTTATTCACAAAGGCTGCCAAGCCGCCCGCCCCCAGTCTCAGCTGCTGTCCATTAGAGCTCTCTAGCCAGAGTGCTACTCTGGAGGAGTTGCTTTCTCCCAAGGAGACCATTTTTGCAACTTAGCACTTCTTCTTACAGGAGGCCTATAGGCTTGTCGCTTGAGGCGATGGCGTTCCTGAGGCTCAGGGTGTTGCTCAGCCTCTGCTCCAGAGTCAGAGTCCCCTCCCCCTGTCAGGGAAGGACCTGGAGCCTTCTCCCCTGAAGGCCCTCCAGCCTTCTCCCCTGAAGGCCCAGGCTCTTCCTGGTCTGCTGCCAGTACTTGATGTGTCTCCCTGGTTTCTGGGGCCTCTGCTTCCTCCTCTGAGGAGGATTCCTCTAGCAGGGGCATGACACACACACTTACTCTAAGCAAGTTGTTAACTGTAGGATTATTGTGCTGGAAAGGTGAGGAAATTCTCAGTAACATCTCTCCCTTTCGAGGTTCCAGGTTTTAAAAAGGCTACAACCCCCTACACACTTACCTGGGAATCAGGCCATTACCCTCAATGGAACTTACTTCTGAGAAGACACTGATGATTCCACTAAGCAAATGCCTGTGCTAGAGGAAGCAGGTGGCCATTTTATTTTCAACATTGTAATCTATCTGAGGCAAGAGGTCGGGGGAGAGCAATGCTATGGAGCATATGTCATGCTATCCCTGAAGAAGGCTTCTGTATTCACTCTATTATTTATTTATTTATTTATTTATTACATTTCTATACTGCCCAATAGCCGGAGCTCTCTGGGCAGTTCACAAAAATGAATATGATGAATAAATATTAATTAAAAATCAACTGAACGGGATTTTTTTAAAAAGAAAAGCCATTCCACCAACTACAATGAAGGAGGAGGAAGACGCCACCACTGAATTAATGGGTTAGGGGCAGAATACTCCAAATTTCATGGATAAAAGAATTACCAGCCTAAATTATCAGAACCATTTTGTTTCAGAGAGGGTTTTTTTCTTTTGTACTTTAAACTCCCCTCCTTCCCTCAATCTTTTGCCAACCTTCTGGAAATTTTCAGGGTATGTAAAACTAACTATTCTTCCTGGCACCTGTAAATGTTAGGAAGATTGGTGAAATGTTTTTGATTTTATGAACATTAGAAAGACCCCCCCCAATTACCCCTTTATAATGGTAGAATGCTTTATGTGCTCTCCAACCTTAGCTACAGGGACACTACTGTGTCCCTGTAAATAATATATGAAAAGTAATCACAGCAAAAAAAATATTAAAAAACACTTTGCATTTTAACCTTCAGTACTTCCAAAAGCAGACCTTTGAAACCTTCAAGGCTTAAACACTTCCCCCAGCCCTTAAATCTTTTGTCTTCTTCAATTGAAATAAGAAATAGCAGCCCTGGTTCCCAGCAGCTACAGGGATGTGTATGAAGACTTGTAACTTGATGGCAGTGAACCACATGGTGAGTACTTGCAGACACTCCAAAGGGACAGGGGAGATTCACCAAAGGGAATCTGTTTTTGGTGACGTTCCTACAGCTATGATGACATGTATGCCAGTTCTTGGCCTGAGGTGCAGCTTGTTGAGGTCAGCTGAGAGAGAGATCGCTTGACAGATTTAAGTGTTCGGATACATCTCATCTCATTCTGATGACATGGCATAACAGCCATGAAAGTATTTCTGGTTCTGTGTTAATTATTTGCACACTAAGGGAAATGCCCACTTTGAAGAATCATCTTCTCTCTCTCTCTTTTTAAACTCATTGGGGAATGAGCTGGCAGCTATTATGTGCAGACCGCAGAATCTGCTCCACCTCTTCTGCATCTGAAGAAGATTCATACCAGATGCAGAGAAGACAGGATGGTGTTTGTAAGCCCAATATTTAGTACATGGAAGACAGAAGTTTTACAATGAGAAAAACTTTTGAGTATTCCAACGTCTGAAAACACTTGGACAATCCCAGACGTGTACCCTCATCCTAAACATACTTATTTGAAATGTTTGTCACATTGATTTCAATGGCTACTTATAGGCTTCGGATTCACCAAAACCATTGGTAACTCTGCCTTTCACCAGTCAGTCTTTAATGGTTCACACTCTTTCCAGGGTATGGATTCATAAAAGCTGCCTTTAGAAATGTGTATAGAATTTACAGCTAAGCTATAGAAATACTTTCCCACAGAAGGTTGCCACTACAAGTGGTCTCCCTCCTCCACATTCCTGAATTATTTATGAGAGTCTTGAATAAGATCAGGGAGGGGAAAACAGACGCTAACATTGGCTTTCACAAGTTTACGAAAATCAGACAACTTGATGTCCAGAGGAGCAATTTTCGTCTAGCTTTAGGAGCTCAAGGCCAGCCCAACCATGCAGCAGGGTGAAGCAACCTGGTTCAGGTGGCATCCTGAGTGGATGGTAGGTGGAGGCAAGAACCAGTGCCTGAATGGTGCTGCAGGAATTCTTCAAGTGGTGTTCCCAACAGGGAGGGCAGCACCTGGGCTCTGTTCTAGGCAGCAAAACGTCTGCAGGAACCAGTGTCCCAATATTCACTCTGACTAACCTTCTTTTACTCCCATTCTTCAAAGCTTACCTCATGGGTGTGAGTAGGAGATTTCTTCCCAATGCAAATGCCAGCTTCAGAGGAGCAATTTTCTCAGGATCCCTGAAGGTGAATGCCTGCAATCTTAATAATTATCCCACCCGCACCAGCTGACATTTTATTTTTAAAAACAAACAAAACAACAACATTGAACATCAACTGCAAAGATGCACTTAGCATCACATCTAGTTTGGCCCTAAGTCCCATTGAGCTCAGCTGGACTAACGTCTATATAAACATGTTTATGATTATAGCATTCATTTCAGTGCTATGTACACTAAACTCTCACTGACCTCAGTTGGCTTTACTTCTCAGTAAAGATGCATAGGACCATGCAGATAAAACGTTTCAGTGACTTCAGAACATTAAGCAGCAAATTGTTGATATTTTGGCTCAGCTGTTGCCTGTTCCTAGCATATTTTGAGTATCAAACGAGATTGGACATTTAGATCTAACAGAGGAGAAATGTGACTTATATTTCCTATCAACTGTAATCACATGTTGGTCTCTCTTTATTTCTTAATTGTACCTTTAGAACAGCTTATTGTTTCAGATGCATTCTTCTTTCTGTCCATAGCAGAATATGCAAGACATATATTTTACCACCATTGCATTTATTCTAACACTGAGCTTTAACTATCTCCTTTCATGTAGAATATTTCCCCTGTAATCCTAGCACAGCCTGGTTGTCCCCCGCTCCCCAATGCAGCTATATAAACTACCGAACTTGGATCTAGGGTCAAGTCTTAGCTCAAGGGCTGCCTTCATTATTTCCCTCTAAGTATGCATTAAAAAGAGGAGGTCAGGAAATGGTCAAAGGCACATATTTTTATAGTAATGGACTCTACATGGGTAGAGATTATATGAACTGTAGAAAAAAAAATCTTAGAACTTCACTGAGTGGATTTTATATTAATACGGAGATGCTGACCAAATACAATATTTTGAAGTTCCGAACAGCAGAACTTTTTACCAATGCAGCACTGATAATATTAGAATATATAGTTCTTCCATTCACTCCAACCTCAGAATTTGTGTAATTTCACAAACAGAGCAGCCAGCTGTTCCACAGTTTTAAAAATGAATTAAGCCTAATTGGTGTGGCAATAATATGCCAATACCATGTATTTTCAGGCTACTACTTGAGGATAAAGTACTGTTTCTCCTTTACTAACAATTTCATCAGCCCATTTAAAAGATAAAAGAGATCATGGCCATAAAGACCTCTACCTCTCCACCTCTTCCATTTCAGCACCTGAGACATCACCATAAGACTGTGCAAGTTGTAGCTCTGAACTATTAAAATTGAAGAATGCCCCTTCATTCGTTGTTGTTATTATTTATTTATATTTATTGCATTTTATATTGCTCAATAGCTACCTTTCAAGACTTATAATATAAACCATACAATTCAATATCAATATGACATGTTCATAAAAACTATAAATCAGTTTTAACCAAATTTAAGAGTGTACCAGTTAAAATAAGAGTAGAGGCAAACAAGAACCACTGCCTCTTTAAACTAGTTTAGTTATGAGGGTCAACTGCCATGCCTGGGATGACTGTTTCCTGAGGTGGGGCAGGGAAATCACTCAGCAACATGGCAGCCATGTTCCCTTTTAGCACTTTCCTGAAGTGAAATGGCTTATGGTGCTGCTGTGAGGGGATGTAAGAAAGAGTTATGGATGATTATATAGGGAGTCATTTTTCTCCCCTCATAATAAATCATCCCAAGAAGCTCTGGAGGTATCTTACACCAGCTCAACATAATTTATATTAGTGCTTGTGTCTTATTGGATTGTGCCCCATGGCCAGAACCTGGAAATCCATGTTTACAGAGGGCAGTCTTCTCTTTGAAGGATGGATAGAGGGCAGTCCTCTATTTGAATGTGTCCTATATTTGAAGGGCTGTCCTGTCCAATACCACTTTAAACATAAAGAACCATAATACATTGCCCAACAACAGTTAATCCCTGGACAGTAGGCAGGACCCCAGGTCATCTGGTCATTCCTCCACACTATGAAATGTACTGTACTTCCATTTAAATTATAATTATTTCTAAATTTGCATATCTCTATATCTATATAACTATATATGCATTTTATGCAAATTAGTGACTTCTCTTGTCCCTTTTTTGGGTGATGCATTTCCTCTTTTTTTGGTGATTACTTTGGTAAATTGTCACTGTACCTGGGAACCCCAAGTACGGTGCTTGGAATTTGATGATGGAATAAAAGTTGAGATATAGATGTATTAAATACATAACTACAATGATGGGTAACTCACAGCTCCATGCAGATTGCAATACCGCTGCCACCTCTTGCCCACCAGGGAGCACACGAATGTTGGAGAGGGTATTGTAATTAAATAACCAGAGAACATTTTATTGAAGGGAGCTCAAACTTGGAGTTAGCCCTGGGTGCTTGATGAACATCCCACTCCTCCCCCCCCCCCGCAACTGTTTATCTAATTCCTGGTGCACCACCATCCTCAATAGCTTCAGCTATTGGGTGGTATAAAAATGTAATAAATAAATAAAATAAAATCCATGCTTGGAGGGTTGCATTTGGATTGGTGGGTCATGAGTTATCTAAGCCTTGATCTATATTTTAAGAACTTGATACCTGAAACTCTGAGGTTTCTCAATTAGCTTTATGCTTCTGTAGCCCATTTTCAGTGCAATCCCATGTAAATATCATCTTTCTCAATGCAATAGTGTGAATATTTTGGATGTTTTTTCAAAGCCATTCAAATAAATGTGCCTGTAACAATATGCCTCCTGCCAAAATAAAATATGTGAAATTGTTCTCTCTGCTGAATGGAAGGAATTATGTATTGAATTACAATTGTTTTCCAGTTTTCTTCAATACTGCTCTATTATCTTGCATATTTTGGAATGGCCCTGGTTGGCGTCATTTGGTGACACATGCACAATAAAATCAAGATTTGGTATTATGAGGCAGCTTTCACTGTTTAATATACCACATGCATAAATGTTTGGAAGGGTAAAATATTCCCCAGAAAGCTCAGTCTTGGACCACTTTTGTGTGGACATATTTTGCAGATGGATGCCAGAAGAGTGTCCCAAAACAACATTACTGAAACATTCTACAGGATTTATTTGTGTTGTTGACTCCCATGGTTTTCACTGGCATTTTACCCCACAAAAATTACTTCTGCTATTATTTGTAGCAAAAGTAATTATTGATTGAGATAAAACTTTTACTTGATTACGATTAAATAAACCAGTTTAATGCAATTGGCTTTAAACATTTGTTTCCCCCCCCCACATTTCTTCTATGCTGTGTATAGTCCTCATTATGAGAAGAGGCACAAAGCAATATACTTGGGGCTGTTCCTGAAGTAGATATTTGCCTCAAAGTTGCATGTTTGCTGCAGCTAAACTAATTGCCATTTGTGTTCTTTCTATGCTTTTCAGCCATGTTAGTTCTCCAGGTTGCTGCTGTTACTTCTTTTTAGGCCCATTATCCAATTTCTTTGCCATCACTGTCCTCAGCCTCATTTGCCCTCATTTGGCCACACTGCAATTGAATCTGATTGATTGGAGCAACCATGCCATTTGAAAGAGTTTATCCTTCTTCTCACTGGCCTTCCTTCTTCTCACATCAGTCCGTTGGTTTCTGTTCACCACTCTGCTGCTAAGATCATCTTCTTGGCTCACCGCTCTGACCATGTTACTCCACTTCTGAAATCTCTTCATTGGCTTCCAATTCACTTCAGAATCCAATATAAACTTCTCCTGTTGACCTACAAAGCTTTTCACGGTCTAGCTCCTTCCTATCTTTCCTCTCTCATCTCACACTATTGCCCCGCTCGTGCTCTTCGCTCTTCTGATGCCATGTTTCTCACCTGCCCAAGGGTCTCTACTTCCCTTGCTTGGCTTTGTCCATTTTCTTCTGCTGCCCCTTACGCCTGGAACACTCTTCCAGAACATTTGAGAACTACAAGTTCAATCGCAGCTTTTAAAGCTCAGCTAAAAACTTTTCTTTTTCCTAAAGCTTTTAAAACTTGATTTTGTTCTGACTTTATACTGTTAGTTTTACCCTACCCTGTGCCTGTTTGGTGCATTCTCTTCCCCTCCTTATTGTTTTATTATGATTTTATTAGAATGTAAGCCTATGCGGCAGGGTCTTGCTATTTACTGTTTTACTCTGTACAGCACCATGTACATTGATGGTGCTATATAAATAAATCATCATCATCATCATCATCATCATCATCATCATCATTTCTATGGCATTAGCACCTGGGAGCAGTGCAGGTTGTGTTGGATGATGACAGCCAAGAAGAATTAAAATGGTGCTGAGACCAACAGTATCAACATCATATGAGTACAGTCACAATGAATTCAAAAACGCCAGAAATGGGAGGTGCTTTTCAAACATGCACAAACATGAAATGAGGTCAGTAGTTCGCAGCTCAGCTATGCATACCATGACTATTTTTAGTAGCACATTTACAACAGAAGGAAAAATAGGAGCCTCGTCTGTAGGTTGCAAACAGCCCTAATATACCTTGGTTCTTAAGCAGGGCCATAGTCAAGCTTTGCATGAAAAGAACCCCTAGAAATCCACTGCAAGTCAGCATAGACATCACTGAACTAGATGGACAAACGGTCACACTTCCTATGTTCATAAGAATCTTAATCCTACAATTAATTTCCCACCACAGTCCATCCACTTGCTTGGATTGTTGTTACCCCATCCCCCCACCCCCCATATCACCCATCATTGCATAGTTTCCTGACTTTTTTGCTGGAAAAAAAAGTCCTTCTCTTTTTGTTATATCTAACTCAGAGAAATTCCTATCCACTAAGACTAATGCAGCCTACCAGATACAAATTTGGGCCTGCCAGGTTCCTGGAAACCCCCTGACTTTGTAGTTTCCAGGCAGGCAGCAAAACCAGGAGGTTTATCAAGCCCCTCTGGTTGCCATCCATAGCTGAAAACCTGTGTTTGGCTTGGTGGGCTACAAGTTGTGCAGATCTATCTTAAAATCTTTCCTAAGGACATTCTAATATTGGCCATGGCTAGACCAGGCCTATATCCTAGGATTGTCCCAGGAACATCCCTGTGCATTCAAATGACACACGGGATCCCAGGAGCAGGCAGGGACGACCCCTCCATTTGCCTAGGATAATCCTTACGTTTAGCTAAGGCCATTGGCTTCAAGGGATTTTGACTTCTGTATTCTGGAACATGCGCATTTGTACAACAGATGCTTCTTAAAAATATATATCATGGTTAGTTATGTTGAAATGTGCTACCCAGTCCTGGCCCCAATCTCTCATCATTCTTGATGTGACTGTTACATATAATCAGGGAGTAATTCTGAGCTACATTTTGTAGATCGGCTTCGCTTGAGATTAATTTTTGTGACCCGCCCAGGCAGCTTCAGCTACTGGGCGATATAGAAGTTACATACTCAAGTGAAGCTTGAATCACCTCAAATTTAAATTAATAGCTTTGAAAATTTAAAGTAACTATTTAGATCACGATTGAGTCAAAACAAACAGTCCTATCATTCTTACTGGGAGGGATCCATCAGTGTGTTCCCGCTAATGCTATTGACACTGTACCAACATAAACCAGTGTTTGTGCAACACAACTAGCGCAGTGGGGAAAAGTGGTGATTTAGCACCAAAGTTCTGTGCCACACCAAATTAAGGCAGCCAATCACCACTTTTTCTTGTTTTGCTAGTTATGTTGTGCAAGTGTTGATTTACACTAGCACAATGTCAATACCACTAGCACTGGCACAACATTGGATACTACCCATAGATCTATTCTGTTAACTGATACACTGACTCCATGGCAACAAAATATTTATTTATTTATTGTACTTCTATATCGCCCAGTAGCTGAAGCTGCCTGGGCGGGTCACAAAAATTAAAACAAAATAGCCTATTTAGCTTTAGTATCTTAAAGGCCATTTTAGGAATAATAAGACAGAATGCCTAAGAATGATCAGGGTTATTGCATTCCGTTATGCAATGACCCTGATCCACATTTTATTTCTCATAAAATGCATTGCCATGATGTATAGTCCTATAGCTCCACAGTGGTCTGGAATTGCATTGGCATAAGTGGAATTCTTGGCTATCCCAAGAATGACAATGGCCCATGTGGGAAGAATGGATGACAGTCAAGAAAAGACACTAAACAGATGTAAAATATCTTCTTGTCACTCTTTCTAGCTGTTGTCAATCACTCAGGTCCACTAAACAACACAACACAACCTCCCCCTGCCCCCCTGAGGGCAGAAGCCTGCAACTCTTTTTGCCTTGCTTTCCTCACAGAAATTTCACAATAGGTCAGATGATGTGGCATCTTCTGAATTCTACTTCTTTTAGATGCCCCCAAACAAATATTTGATGGCAGTGGTAGAGCTTTCCCCTCTGAAAAGTTCACTTAGTACTTCTGGTCTTGCTCAGCATTGGAACAATGCCACCAACCATGATGTAATTAACACCCAATTTGTATCAACTCTATATAGGTTCAAATTAACAAATGTTGTGTTGTTGGTTAGCCTGCAGCAGTTAGAGAAAAGCAGTGCTAGGTCATGTTCAAAAAGTAAAGAGAAAGCATTATTATTCCTTAAAAAGAAAAGAAAAAAAGATCAGATCAGATTACAGTGTTCTTTCTTGTTTGGCTTCCGCTCAGAATTTCTTGATTGACAATACCCTAGGAGATGTCAGCAGCCCCATAATATCCATTGTAGTAAACTCACGTACCACAGCTGCTTTGGGACTTCTTTTTCAGGTGTTCCCAAAGAGCTGTCAACACACCAGAATGATGACCTCTTGTGGAGCTAACATGTTTAGCTCTTTAAGATCAGCTGGTGCCTGTTTGAGTGGAAAACATTAGGCATCTACATGAATGGCGGGAAGAAGAAGAAGAAAAAAGACTTACTTTATTATGGACCCTCCTCAGAAAGCACAGTGAGTGAAATGTCAATTTGTAAACACTATTGACAGCTCTTCTCTGGTTTCCACAAATGCCAGAAGAGTCTCTTTGACAGTTTTTAAAATAGATCCTTTGTAGAAATCAGTGAGTGGCAGAACATATAATTGTGAATTCCCTACATAACTGGCATTCCCCCCAGTGACACATTATAAGGTGAATCCCAAGATTTCCCCCCACCACCTCCTGCATTGATCCAGGGCAGTAGAGTATGGTGACCTGCTGAACTTAAATTGTATGCAATATGGTGTACAGTAGATAAATGTCAACATGAAAGGATGTAGCCATGCTAAAATGCTCTTGTTTTCTGTGATCGTGGTATCTTGTTAACACAGTCAGCATTCCTACTGTAGTAGAGAGCATTACTAGATCAGAAAAAAGGTCTTAAATTTGAAGTTGTGTGACATTTTAAAATAACATTTTAATGGAATTTGCTCCCCCCCCCCCATTTTTTAAACATTTCCATGCCTTCTAGATATTCATTTTCTGGAAACAAAACAATTGAATTTCAAAGCGGCTGTGTGTGCGATCAATTTATGGTACTATAAATTTATGCAGACAAAACTGCCTGCTTGAAAATGAAAGAACCATAATAGGGTATTGCAGGGGTGGGCAAAAGGTTGATCTCCAGATGTTTTGGATTTCAATTCCCAGAAGCCCCTGCCAGTATGGCCAATGGTTATCAATGAAAGGAGCTGATGTCTAAAACATCAGAAGATCTATTTTGTGCTCAGCTCTGATGTTGTGGTGCAGTGGTGTAGATGCTTCATAAGGTAGAATAGGACCAGGACAACTTGGACCATCATTGCTGGTCCCAGGCACTCCATCCTCCCTATCTGCATTTGGCCTGAAAGACCAAGGAAAAGCATGAGTGCATGGAGGGCAAGTTGTAAGCAAGCACAATTTGTGACTTTGCACAATATCATTACTGAACATGGGGCACATCTGTTAAAACATCAGCCTTAGCTTCCATTTCCTGAATTTTGGGAATTTGAGCCAACGTGGTCTTTTACGGAGAAAGTTTTTTAAAAAAAAACATACTTGAATATTATATAGGAGGCTGTCTTTGGGGGTACCAAAGAACAATGAAACAGATGTTTACAACAGCCACCAGCAGCACTGGAAGTCTCTGTGATGGTTGTGTTAGAAAGTCATCACGTGGTACACCAGAACCATCACTTACCCCTTAACAGACACATTGTGGTTGTGGAATGAATGCAAAATTAACTAAAGTCTATAACTATCTTCATTTGGGAGTAATCCTATGCAAACTGCAGTATTCATTAGGGCTATACTGTATTGTCAAAGATCATTTCTCAGCTGCATCACCCATTCAACACATCTGTTTTGCTTCAGCTCTATTTTGGGGATGGAACAAAATTGGGGGGGGGGCACACAGAATTAAAGTTTCTATTGTCCCCTCCCCCAGAAACCCTGTTTAGAGGTGCTTTTTGAATTTCAAAATGGCTGCCACCTTAAAAAAATAGCTGCCTCTTTGCCCCTTAAGAATTGGGATAACACTGGATAAAAAAAAACAAATATCAAAAAAATCATCTACAAAAAGACGCTTTTACAGAATGGGCAGATTATTTTATTTGAAGGTGCAGTGCTGGATATATCTCCAAAGAAAAAGCAATGGTTGAATCAGACTTCTGAGAGGAAAGAGAGACACTGTGTGGGTTCACATGATTGAAATGATACATGGTGGCTTAAATAAGCCACTGTGGTTTGCTCATGGGCACTCATTCCATAAATCATCCCCTTGTTGTAGGTTGTTGTGTTGTGGATGCCCAGTAAGATGTTGTTGTTGGCATGGTTAACAAAACACCCAGACCCCCTGGGCTGTTTTAGGTTCTGGAGTCATTTCTTACCCATGCTAACAACTTAACCTTGCCGGGTTTACACATCATGACAACACACATACCATCAAAAAAAGCCTAAATAATGCTTATAAAAAGGAATTCATGTGTCGTCATTTCTTAGAGCAGAACTGAGAAACAACTGTACAGTCTAATAGGCTGGAAAGAAACTGGTCTTAATTAAATTTCTATAAAGAAAAACAACATTTTCTTCTTCCCTCCTCAATATTTATGCTTACACAAAAATTCCTTTCCTTTTCAATAGCTGATGCACTGGTCTCCTTTATTTGACCATGTGCACTTCCTAATTTGGTATTTTCCTTATGAAAACAGCACACTCAGAGCAAGCTCACTTTGCTACCATTGTAGGGATGCATCTAGAATGTAGTTTCTCCCATGACTATTGCTCAAATAAAGAAAGTGGAACAGCAAGAAGTATTTCCAAGGTACAGGGTGAGCAACCTCATGCTTTTCAAACATTTTGGGCTACAAATCCCATAGCCCCTGACCCATGGCAGGAAGGGTAATATCTCAGTCATAGAGCTCATGATTTTCTCACAAAAGGTCCGAGGTTCAATACCTGACATTTTAAAGAACTATATGGCAGGTGAAGAGAACAACTTCTGCTTGAGAATTGAAGTGCTCCTGTTACTCACAGTATACAATACTGTGTACTGTATACTGTACAGGTAGGTAGACAAATAGTCTCATCTGCTATGTTAACTACCCACAGTCAGACTTATCAGCCAGCATGGGACTTTTGTGCTACCTCCCCTGTTTGTGACTGGAGCACTTGTGCTAATCCTACTAATCCCTGTCCAGCCACTTCAGCAAGCAATGTCCCATGTGCAATTGGCAACATTTCTTCATGGTTTGTGGGTATTGAAGAAGCATGGGTCTCTCTCACACACATACATATACATACAACTCCCATTTGAGAACTTTCAAAGATAATTCCTGTGACCCAGTGACCAGAACCTCTGAACCGGTGCCACACACAGTTTCTAGTGACCTTTTGGACTGTGACAGCAGATCTGGTGCCAATAAAATGATGCCCTGGATGGCTGACTAGGAGCTTAGCCCCACAGACAAGGGGTTACCATTGGGTTACATCCTTCCTTCCTCTGTATGTGCTTCTTCCTGCCTGGGATCTGTTCCATGAGATGAAGGGAGCAGAAGGCCCAATAAGTGGTTACTAGGTAACCACTCAAAAATTATTCAAACAATCACACATAATGGTAACATACCACTTAAAAGTAGGATGGGTGAATTTATACCCTTCAATTTTCCTGACTGCACGTTCATTTTGGCTTTGTTTGTGAACACAGCAAAATATGTCCTCCCCCAAAAAGAGACATGTATGAAAATCCATACATATTTTTGTGAATATTTTTCCTAATATGCATTTTGCATGCACTGTTCCTAGCATGCCCAGTGCTTGAAAGTATTTTTTTTCCTAACATAATGAGGTTTTTGTGCATGATTTAACCTAATATATGCATTTTGTGGACACTTTGACTTTATATATGCATTTTTGTGTGCATTTCTTAAATTGCAAACCATAATGCATTCTGGCTTGCTTGTAAGTTCAGCAAGCATAAATTTGGTAAGTTCATACAAAAATTCAGACCTGACAAATGTCTGCTACATCCCTTCTTAAAAGTGGACCATGGAAATGCAAGCAGACATGAGTGTGGATTTTGTTCCCCTAAACTCTAATAATAATAATAATAATAATAATAATAATAATAATAATAATAATAATAATAATAATTCTTACTTGCCTCTCCCTCTGGATCAAGGCAGGGAACAACATTAAATACAATATAATAAATAAAACTAGTTAAAAGAGCATATAAAACCAATACAATATTAAAATAAAAATCACAACATCTTAAAATTCTTAGGTTTAAAATTCATATGGGAAGGCCTTCCAGAAGAGACTAATCTTTATGTCTGTCAGCTTAATACTCAGAGAGAGTATTAAGCTGACAAATCTCCTCCGGCAGGCTATTTCACAGCCTGGTGGCAGCAGAAGAAAAGGTCCTTTGGGTAACAGTTGTCAGCCCAGTTGTGGCTGACTGGAGTAAACCCTTCCCAGAGGACCTGAGTGTGTGGGGTGGATTGTATGGGAGAAGGTAATCCCACAGGTAACCTGGACCCAAACTATATAGGGCTTTAAAGGTAATAACCAACACTTTATACTTCACCCAGAAACTAATTGGCATTAAATGTTTGTTAATACTCATTCCTGCTATGCAGAGAAATATGAAATGCTGATAGCACAGTGAAAGCCAATTCTACTAGAAGATTAAGAGCATATTCAGATTATGGAAGCTTCCTGCATTCCCAAATTGCTCTGGAGCACATGACTAGGGTGTGCAAGAAGTGTTCCAAGGAAAGGCCCCTTTTCATTCAAGACTCCCTCAGTGGAGGCTGGTGGCTCTGATGTCAGTCGAGTGGTGAATCTGCCCTGGGTTTCAGTCAGAACTGAAAGGTATTCATACCTTGGATAGCTCCTTTAGAGTTCTCACTGGTTCTGACTGAAACCAGGAGCAGATTCACTACCCCACTAACATCCGAGCCACCAGTCTCCCCTTCCTGAACTCATTGACAGATGCAGCCTATGGTAGTTCCTGTCACTTGTGTGAACTGGGAAAAATCACCACACTCTCAAGCATCTCCCCTCATGGAAATTAGAATTATCTGAAAGAGCATATTCTTCTATATGAGCCTGCCCATGCTCTGGTATCTTCAGGCGAGGCCTTTCTCTCGGTCCCACCATCATTGCAGGCACGCGGGAGGGTATGCGGAAGAGGGCCTTTCCAAGGGCTACTCCAAGACTCTGGAACTTTCTTCCAAGGAAAGCTAGACTGTCTCCCTCCTTTTTGGAGGCAGGCAAAAACGTTTTTGTTCTGGCAGGCCTTTGGGAATACTCCTGACCTGTGTTAATGTATTGGATTTTTAAAAATTGTGACCTGCTTTTTGAAAAAGATTTAAATATTTTTGGTATTACAGGGGTTTAATTCTATTTTAACTTTTGTAAATTTGTATTTATATGTTTCAATTGTATACATTTTAATCTTGTAAACTGCCTTGAGACCCAGTATTGGGTGAAAGGCAGAATAATAGTAATAATATCATCATCATCATCATCATCATCTCTGGACATGGCCCAGTTCTGTAACACACACCTAATCCCTACCTACTCACCTAAACTACACACAGACAGCAGTCCAATACTCTCCCAAAATGTGAGAAGTCTTCTGCTATTAAATTGAAAGAGGTCGTATATTATCTTTATTGTTCAGGCAATATAATTTTGAAAGAGAGAGAATGATTTTTAAATGAACTGATTCTTAGAACTCCTTCATTGCAGACAGACCTAAAATAACCAATATGGAATATTAAGCTTTGAGATCATAACAGTTATTTTGCACTGTTTCCTGCTGGCAACAAGCTGGTTTCATCTTTTTAGGTTCCATTGGAATTAATATAATTTGCAACATTGGGAGCACTTAGTTGTAATTTGTATTTTAATAATGTTTATGATTCCTATTCTGGAGTACTCTTCACATTCAGAGAATCATAAAACATTCATAGAATCATGTTAATCAAATCACATTCCTGTTTATAGACTCATGATTTACAAGCTTCATGGGGAGAAACAATTTATTGAATGCTGTAAATTGCAATCCTCTTCAGTACAATATCTTGAATATTTTTCGAGAATTGCTATGATGGATTTTTGAAGCCACAGTTCCTTCCATCATTATAATAATCTATATAAATATGCTTTACATGGGAACATGGTCCCAAACACTAATTAAAGAACCCCAAACATCTGCCAATATGTAGAAGATTTCCAGTGGGTGTCTCCATCTTTATGCAAGAACAGACGCCTCCTGAATTATTGCTTTACATAGCTAAGGTGATCAGTGGTGTAATCCACTATGGTATAGTACCATTCTTGTTTTGAACATTGTTCTTGAACAGGATGCATGTTTTGTTGGGAAGGGAGCATTGTTGCAGATAGCTAATTCATGGGAATTTTGACCATAGCTAGCCTTAGGAGCTCTATACCCTACAGTGTGGTTTCCTATCAATTCTTCCTTTTGTTCTCCCCTTCCTCCTCCACCCCCCACCCCACCCCACCCTGAACTCCTCCATTGCTGGAAGCAATGGTGTTTGTTTCCTCACTCCTGCTGGTGTGATGGAACACAAAATGGACCAAACAAAAATCCTTTTGAAAATCTACACTGTACCTGCATTCTGTGTGCAAGGATATTTGTGAGTAAAACTGTTTTCTTTCTTCACTAAAGCAGGATGTTCTCTCTCTTTTATTCTAAGATAGCCCCGTGTGCATGTGGGACTGGTAAACGCTCATTCTGTTATGCCTTTTTGTTTGTTTTTTTCTCTGCTAATCGTCTTTCTAATAGGAGGCATCATTACTAAATCATCCCATCAGGTTTGAGTCCTTCTGTTAATAGATACTTTTATTTGAAGCAAGAGTGACCCCTAGGTTTTGTGGTATGCTTGACAGAGGTTAATTTGTATTCACCTCCTCTTCCCACAAAGCAGCCTCCTGTTATGCACTGAAAATGCATAACACTTTTAGCTGTGCCCCACTACTGGCTTCTGCCTGGCCCACCCCAGCATGTGATTCGGGTGGCCATGTGGACTGCCAAGAAAGGTGAAATGCATCACCGAGAAAGGACAGAAACTTGCATAACGTTTGCATAGTCACATTTATATGCATAGGTGCAAATTTAGGAATAATAGCTATAATGTATATAGAAACACAATGTATCTTACCATAGTTGAGAAGACTGAACAGGTGACCTGTGCTTACACTGCTCTCCAGCTGCTAATTCTTGCTGGGCAACTTCTAGGCCCCTACAGCTCTCCCTCCTTATGGTTCTTTGACTTTAAAGTTTAAACCATAACTGAGGACAGTTTAAATAGAGGACTGTCACCTGCCAGATCTCCAAAATAGAGGACTGTCCTCCATAAAATAGGATACCTAGCCGCCCTAGCTCCCCAATGGATTACCCTAAGGAAACAAGGTCCCTACTGTATTTAATTCAGCAATGATACCATATGGAATATTTGACCCCTGATACTGCCACGAACTTAGTCCAGTATAGTTGGGATTGTTGCATTTGGGAGAACCAGAACTGTTTAGTTACTTGTCCTTTGGCCAGGCCTGGTGACAAAGATGGATCTTTGGCAATGAATGTAAGTGGTAACAGGGCAAGGCCCTAAAAATAGGAGAGATATGAGGCTGCCAGCTGCATATTTACACATTTCTTTAAAACATTTATATCTCACCTTTCCAAAGTGGTGGCTAAAAGGGGGGTGAATACAGTCAAGATACTATAAAGTAGTAAAAGAGAGGTGCAAAAAGTATGGCCCACATGCAGCCCCCCTGGTGGACCCCCAGGCCCACAGGAACAAAAAAGAAAAAGAAAGGAAAAAACATTTTGGTCTATGGTTCCTGGTTAGGCCTCATCTAGAGTATTGTGTCCAGTTCTGGGCTCCACAATTCAAGAAGGATGCAGACAAGCTGGAGCGTGTTCACAAGAGGGCAACCAGGATGATCAGGGGTCTAGAAACAAAGCCCTGTGAAGAGAGACTGAAAGAACTGGGCATGTTTAGCCTGGAGAAGAGAAGATTGAGGGGAGACATGATAGCACTCTTCAAATACTTAAAAGGTTGTCACACAGAGGAGGGCCAGGATCTCTTCTCGATCCTCCCAGAGTGCAGGACACGGAATAACGGGCTCAAGTTAAAGGAAGCCAGATTCCAGCTGGACATCAGGAAAAACTTCCTGACTGTTAGAGCAGCGCGACGGTGGAATCAGTTACCTAGGGAGGTTGTGGGCTCTCCCACACTAGAGGCCTTCAAGAGGCAGCTGGACAACCATCTGTCAGGGATGCTTTAGGGTGGATTCCTGCATTGAGCAGGGGGTTGGACTCGATGGCCTTGTAGGCCCCTTCCAGCTCTGCTATTCTATGATCCTGCGACAAATGTCTCATTCCTGGAATGCCCCCAGGTCATCCAAGGATGCCATAATCCTAGTAGCAATGGGGCTTCTATACTGAGAACCATAGAGCCTGTTCCTAGAGCATTTGTCCTGTTTTTATTATATTTTTTCTTGAAAAAAAGTTCCAGGTAACAGAGTGTGGGGTGTCAGGATCTTTTAGAAAGAGATTGAATTAGAAGAAGAATGTCTGTGAGCCAGGAGTTCTAGCTGGTACAACTCTGGCTGGAGTCTGGACCTTAGGGCAAAAGTCCAGGGCCCCACCACCCAGGGGCTCCCCCTTTAAAGGACCACCCAGAGAGCAGCAGATGACAAGGAGGGCTGTGTGATGCTGGGAACTGTGTTCCATTTAAGCCTGATGGGATTTCACAGTGTTCCCATTCCCCCCTCCCCCTTGCCCCCTTACTTGGCTCTGCCGCCGCTGCCACACAGGCGGCAGTGGCTAAAGGGCCAGGTAAACCCCCTCCCTCCTCCCCCCTCTCCCTTACCTGCATCCGTTCGCCATCCAGCGGCTGCTTCACCTGAGCCCGAGGACTCAAACAGGGAGACTAGGCCTGGTCTTCCTGTTTGAGTCCTCAGCCACAGTTGAAGCAGCCACCAGAATGCAGCTGGACGCAGGTAAGACCCCCTCCCCCTTGCCCCCTTACTTGGCTCTGCTGCAGTTGACGCATGGGTGGTGGTGGCTTAAGGGCCAGGTAAATCCCCCTCCCTCCTCCCCTCTTACCTGCGTCCGTCCACCGCCTGGTGGCTGCTTCAACTGAGCCCGAGGACTCAAACAGGAAGACTAGGCTGGCCAGGGGCCCTTCCACACGCCATACTGAAGGCGCATGCATGCGCCCCAAGTACGACCCCAAAACGATAGTGTGTACTACAGCCAGAAGAGACGGAGGAGGAGGAGGCTGGGGAATCTGGGCGCGTCCTTGCTGCAGCCTCCCCGCCGGCCTCCTGCTGCCTGGGTAAGAGCGACCCGGGTTGGAGAGCTCGGCTCTCCGACCCAGGTCGCTCTTACCCAGGCAGCAGGAGGCCGGCGGGGAGGTGGCGGCGGCAAGGACGCGCCCGGATTCCCCAGCCGCTGCCTCCTCCGTCTCTTCTGGCTGTAGTACACACTATCGTTTTGGGGTTGTACTTGGGGCGCATGCATGCGCCTTCAGTACGGTGTGTGGAAGGGCCCCTGGTCTTCCTGTTTGAGTCCTTGGCCTCAGGTAAAGCAGCCACCGGAATGCAGACGGACGCAGGTAAGACGCTCTCCTCCTTGCCCCCTTACCTGGTTCTGCCGCCATCGTCGCATGGGCAGTGGCGGCGGTAGGGCCAGGTAAACCCTCCTTCCTCCTCTCCCCTTACCTGCGTCCGTCCCAGCCCGTCGCCAGCTTCACTAGAGCCCGCAGCTCAACCAGGAACTGTATCCCCCGCTTGCAGCCTACAGTTCCGGGTTGAACCGCGGGCTTTAGTGAAGCTGGCGATGGGCTGCGATGGACCAGGTAAGACCCCCCTCCCCCCTGCCCCCTTACCTGGCTCTGCCACCATTGCCACAATGGCGGCAGCTGCAGCAGCAGGGCCAAGTAAACCCCCCTTACCTTTTTTACGGAGCTCCAGATCGAGGCAAAGGATTCGCCTTCATTTCGATCCTCTTCGCCTCCGTCTTAAGTGGAGGCGAAGCACCCCGATTCGCTTCTGCTTCTCCGATCTGAGGAGAAGCAGAGCACAGCCCTACTAAAAAGTACAGGAAGATATTCACTATCCAAAACATTCATATGCCTGGGGCAGGTATCCCTCCTATTTTTGCAATCCCAGACAGTTGCCTCATGTGCCTCTATAGATGGATGGATCCTGCTTCTCATCCCTAAAATTAAAAGTTGTAAAAGCAACTATGATTAGCAAGCAATATATTCCCCACAAAGTACTCCATCATTCTTAGCCTAGAGCCTGTGTTCAAATCAATTCAATCCCACAAGTCATATTAGTTTGGTGGTTTCAGTCTAACACCTACTTATGTTTCCTCTGTAGTCCCAAATACTCATTATGCAATTTGGCTTCACTTGATTTTTCTCCTGAGAAAAGTAGGTTCATGTAGGTTGTAGTAAAAAAGACCTACAGTTGAGATCCAAAGAGGGATTTAGCATCTGCCTGTCGCCAATAATATCATTCCCAGTTTTCATCGACTTGGCCTTCCCCCCAAAAATTATTTTACACTATTTGAATTTAATAGATGTGCAGTCTTTTGCTTCTTCTGAGTTATATCCATATAAACTGCATCTGGAATAGGAGGAAACAGTACATTATTTCCTATCCCACTAATTTCCACCTTTATTTCAGGATTCATCTTAAAGTGTGTATAGCAAAGGGATGAACAACAGACACAATTTTCTGTTTTGCATGTAATGACAACCCAACAACAAGCCATTGGTTCACTTCCTGGGTTGTTCAACCAACAATCTAAAAACACAAATACAAAATACAACATAAAAAGCACAACCAGGATAAAACCACACAGAAAAAAATTGATATAGGTTAAAATACAGAATTAAAACAAGGTTTAAATTTAAGTTAAATTAGGTGTTAAAATGCTGAGAAAATAAAAAGGTATTCAGCAGGCGACGGAAAGAGTACAGTGTAGGCACCAGCCAAACCTCTCTGGGGAGCTCGTTCCACAGCCGGGGTGCCACAGCAGAGAAAGCCCTCCTCCTAGTAGCCACCTGCCTCACTTCCTTTGGCAGGGGCTCATGGAGAAGGACACCTGTGGATGATTTTAAGGTCTGAGCAGGCACATATGGGAGGAAGCGTTCCTTCAAATAACCTGGCCCCAAGCCATTTAGGGCTTTGAATGTTAGTACCAGCACTGAATCGGGCCTGGACCTGGACTGGCAGTGAATGAAGTTGTAGAAGGACTCACGTGATATGGTCTCGCTGGCCAGTCCCTGTTAGTAAACGGGCTACCCTGTTTCTGTAATCCCTCCTATAGATAGGGATTTGGCCCAAATTATTCTCTCTTTTTTAGACAAATTCATTGCTCTTTCCATATCCAGATATCATGTGCAATGCATTACATCTTCACAATGTAATTTTCAGCAGAACATAATCTTAACATATTTTGCAGGATTGGGATGCGTGATCACAAAAACTAACAACACTCCCAAGAATTATACAGTGTGATCCACTGTGACACCTACAGGATATTGGGTTGGATCCAGACTTAATCGTACTTAGTAGATCCATGGAAATCAATGGGACTTAAGTCAGTCATGACTAATGTAAGCCCCATTGATTTCCATGGGTCTATTCTAAGCATGACCAGCCTGGATTCAATCCAATGGCAACAAAAGTGCATGCACTCCTGCTTACGCAGCTGGAGGAGTGTTTTTACTTTAAATATTTCTCAAAATATTACAACATTAATATTTTGGCAAAAACACCATCATTTTTTTACATGTAGAGGGATTTCTTTGCAGAGAATCATTGCTAATTAGATTGTGTCTGGCCCTTAAACAGAGAGGGAAATCATTTCAATTGTTTAAATGCTGGGCCACCCATTGAAATGAATGATGACAAGATAGTCACAACTAACACAAGTCCCATTCATTTTAATGGGTCTACTCTACATAGAACAATCATTGGCCATTACCCTCTATTTTAGGAACTCCAAATCCATTTTATAGTCCTTACAAGAGTTGTTTTTAATGTGGCTACAATTCAAATATTACTGGGATTTACATCTTCAAAATATAGTTTCCCTACTATAAGTCATAGAAGGAGCATCCTAAGTTATTTTCATGCTCATAAAAGAAAAGTTCAATTCATTCATTCTGCACCTGAAGCAAAAAAGATGGTGTACAAGTGTAATACACCTGCTCATTTTGTGTTTATGTGCCCAACTGTGCAGGAGTTAATAACACTTCCCAACAGATCTCTACCAGTGGAGATGTTATAAATCCCTCCAGATGCAGACAAATTAGCCTTTCTTTTCCTTTTTATTTTTTCATATTGCTCTGAGCATCTCACATGACATTCCCAAATAAGGCATTGTAGTACAAGCCAACTCTGATTGCTAGTAATGACTTAACTGCAATGGAATTATAACAGTATGAATAACAACGGTTTGCACTGTGAATGCCTGAGCTACTCCAGGAATGCATGAGCAACTCATACAAATGTGCTTCTTTGCTGACCAGCCTGAAAGGACAAGAAAGCCAGAGCCCTTTACTTTACAACTGCTTCTGGTCTGCAAATACTCATGGTCCTTTCAGCAGCAGTATGAAAAATGGATCAAAAAGAAAATCACAGTTTCAGTAAGATCCGTTTTACTGTTAGAAGACAGCCAAGTTGCCATGTTGATTCATTTAAAACTAATAATGAAATATTTGCTTACAAAAAAGCAAGCTAATGTGGTTGAATGACATGGTGTATCTGCACAAGGAACAGGATTGGAACGGGATGTTAAAAATCATACTTGAGAAGAATCATCTCTAAAGTTTGGGCTCTGCTAATAATTAGCCTGGCCAGTGTTGCTGCTGCAGCTGCACCCATCCCTTGTCCTCTGAAACTGATCCAGCAGTGGCAGAAATTAGAAGGATTACTACTGACACCTGGTCATGTTCCTTCTGACATCACTGAGGGTGTGATGAGTCTTGAAGCCCAGAATACTGTTGTTTTTATACTGTTTTTATGTTTTTTTAATTTTTGTATACTTTTAATGTATACTATTTTTAATTGTTGTAAACTGCCCAGAGAGCTTCGGCTGTGGGGCAGTATATAAATGTAATAAAATAAATAAATAAATAAATAAATAAATAAATAAATAAATAGGCTGAACTTAAAATGAGGTATTTCAGATTTGATCTGAACTGAGCCCAAATTAAGTTCATTTTAAGTCACTCCAGGAAAGCTTCGTATCACTGCTTGGAATAAGCTAAGAATGAGATGGTCCAAAATGGCTCCTTATTGTGCAATGAATCTTATTATAGCTGCGCTGTTTACAGCAGGGGTGGAGAACCTCAGGCCTGAGGGCCTCATTTGGTTCATGTGGGGTCTCAATCTGCCCCCCTCCCATGGTTCCCCAGATGACCCATACCCCCTTAACCTGGCCCCACCCTATTTTCCCCAACCACCAGTAGTTTAGTGGCTTCCTGGCTTTTGTACAGTTTCCCCCCCCAAATTCTAAGAGGCTGAAATGCCCCTCCTAAGGCTGAGTTTCTGACAGAAGGAATTTTGAGCAAAAATATGCTAGTATTTTGCCCCCTTTTGCTTTCAGTCCAGCTTGCCACTAGAATGTGGTCCCTGACAACTTCGCTGAACCAGAATTTGGCCCTCACTTTGGGTTGAAAATGGTTCAACACCCCCACTATGCAGTTCCATGAGAAGGTGTTGCCAATAATGGTCAGTGGTTGGCTTGCCATATTTTTCTTGCTGAAACTCTGTGCCTTTAACATATCCATGGCAGGAATCAACTCAACAGGTGCAGCCTTCACCATCATTGCAGCTTTGTGGTGTAAGAAGCTGCACTCATTGAATATCTGCCAGTCTATTAAAGGGGCAGAAAGAGAACAACCTGAAGCAACTCCAGATCATACACCTATATTGTAAACAGTTCAGGGTTCAGATATCCAAATTGCCTAGATTTAAATTTTAAATGTGAACCACTGCAAATAAGTCTATCAACAAATTCAACTACAGATTATTCTAAAGTGCAAACAATTTAAAGATACATTATACTTTTCCTAAATGTTATTAGTGAAAATGTCTCTGAGGATATGGGAAAACAGATAGAAAGTTTTTGATAATTGTTAATGAGGCGTTTATCATATTCAAGTATGACAACTCACCCTATTTATAGTGACAGGAGGAGTACAATTATGCTGTCTTGTGGCTTTTATGGTGAACGCCATTGAAAAATATAAGGAGCTTATATACTAAAATAATGTTTGTGGCTCCTTAAAGACTACCATATTTATTACAGCATAAGCTTTTGTGGACTAGAGTCCACTTCATCAGATGCATGACTTTTTATTGATTTGGATGAAACAGACTAATATTCCTCCTTGGAAATTGTGAAGATTACATTGAATGCCCTATTAATTATTTGTGAAAGTTCCAAATACAATGTACATCTCTAGTTTGTATAACCATCTCACAATAGTTTCTATTAAACAGCTTTTGCAGGATTTGTATTGTGTGTGTGTGTGTGTGTGTTTTAAAAAAAACAACCCTGCAGGACCTGTTTAACCAGAGTTGTTAGTGGGACAACATCCATTTTAAAATGGAAATACATGATGCATATATTTTTCTTTTACTTTGCAGTGAATAGGAAAGCCTTTGAATAAGCAGGAGTTTTTGTGCACTGAAGCCCTTCAGTTAGGGAAATAGAATTAAAAAAAAAGACTTCACAGAACATGCATTCCAGGGATAAGCGACTTAAAGGTCCACATGTAGCATCTGGCATACAAGACTTATCTCACAGAAAAGCTACATCATGCAGCATAACATTGTGCTGCCCATGGAAAAAACCTCAGTAGGCTGTGATCTTTTGCTGCAGACAGACCATAGTGCTTCATTCTTTTAAAAACTATGAAAGTGCACTGGTGTCCTTGGTGTCCTTGGTATACACATTTCATATGTCCCTCTGTCATCTCTGGTTAAATGGCTTGTGCAGGTTTTTGAAATAATAATAAAAAAATGCAAAAAGTGTTTAACAGAAGGTATTTATTGTGAGATGGTTACAGAAACTAGGGATGTGCATTGGATTTGGATGAAATCTGTAATCCAAGCAGAATCAGGCCACTTTGGTCCTGTTCTGTTGTTTCCTGAGGCAAAGCAGGCTTCTCTCTGAAGCCAACAGAACCGAAACCATTACAGAACAAGCCTTCATTAGGGGCTCATGTTTCTTAGATGCACAGATGGTATGTCTCCTGCAAATACTGTATTTTGGTTTCATTTCTCTCAATGTTGAATATGAGCATGGGGATGGAGGAGGGGGAAGTGCAGTTGAATGACTGACAGGTCCACCTTCTAATCCTGGGGCATAGTTTACTAGGAGGTCCGATCATGGGGGGGGGGCATTTGGAGGGGGCAAGGATGAGAGTGTGATATGGCTGTTCTTTCAACACTACCAGGATTCACTGGGGGGGGGACACACCTTAAACTGATTATAAATCATTCATAACTCTCTACCTTTGCACCCATCCTTCTATCCTGGTCACATAAATGTGAAGACTGTCAATTTCATACAGATTGTCCCCAAAAACCATGAGATGGGAAAGGGAAGAGAATTACTTTCTCACTACTACATATTTGTGGACTTCCCTTCCACATGAAACACCTCACCCCAATTTTGCCTAATTAGAGCAAACGGTTAGGGAATGTAGCATACCTCTATTTTTTATAAACTGGAGATGCACAACTGTGCATCAGCAAAGTAAAGGATAAAAGCTCTCTCCATAAATGTGCTGGAGTGAATTAATACAGAATCAGGTGTGTTTGTGTATGGGGGGATGGTTTGATGGGATTTTTTTAAAGTTTCTAGAAATCAAGGGAAGAAGGGATCTGTTTCAAACTTGTATGGGTAAAGCCCTGCTTAAGAGCCATCATTGTGCCAAGTTTCATTTCATTATCTTTAAAAATTATGGAGGTGTAAGCATTTTTAAATTGCCATAGGCTACAATGGAGTGGTTATCCGAGAACAGAATGGCGCTCCATCAGATAATCCAAAAAAGTGGAGTAAGGGGAGCCACTCCAAAATCAGAATACAGTTAGCCGCTCTGCACACCCCTATATAACAAGCCATAGGCATCTGTTGGGCTGCATTCAGTAGTATCAGGATATAAATATACCCTTATGTATCTGATAAAGGGGTATATTTATATCCTGTGGCCCACAAAAGCTTATGTCACAATAACTTTCAAGGTTTCTCTGAATCACAAGATTCTCTGTATTTAGTGCAACAAACTGATCTGACTGCTCATGTGAAATGCTTTAAATAATGGTTTTATATTATACTATGAAAAAGATTAAGCTCAGCTTTTTCATGAGTAAAGGTGGAGGAATCCAGTGCTTACTGCTTTTATGCAGGAGCAGAAATTTTTTAGTAGTCTCCATCTGCCACCTGGTGGCCACAGCTTTCAGTTACAGAGGAAGCTAATCAGATAGATTTTGAATCATTTATTTTACTACACTGAAGAGAAGCACAATCTATCAACTGAAGATTATTAGATGGTGGCCCAAATCAAATACAGTAGTAGGTCAGATCAATGGAGATATCCTCCACAATCTCATCAAGGATGGGGGGCTTATTAGAGATCCTTATTCTTCCCTCCTCCCCTTCAAAGGTGTTCAGCCCTCTTGCAAACACTCTGACATCCATGCACAACAACCAATTACTGGATGGGGCTTCCTTCTCTTTCCTTCCATGAGGTGCAGTCACAGAGATGAAGGGCAACACTTTCCATTTAGTAGCCAGGAATAGCAGTACAGGTGTGTACCATTGGTTTTGCTCTACCTGTAACAAGTGCAGTGCAACACAATACTTTTGAATGGCAGGGCACAAGGATGATTCCAGATGGCGGTGCCCAAGCACTAGCAATCAGAAACCATTGTGCAGCTATTCCATGTTTTCTTCCTTAACAGATTTTCCATAGTAAGAAAAAAGATGGATGAAGCAGTGGGAAAAACACAGGAGAGGAACGAGAGAACAATGCTCTGGTTGCCTGGACTCCCATAAAATTCCATAAATAATGGCTCAGTAAAGGCTTTGCCTGGAAGCAACCCAAGATGTCCACTTAGCTGCAAGGCTCCTCTATAGGATCAGTCTTTAAATACAAAAGGGTAAATTGGGGTCCTATAAGCAGATTAATATTCCACAGATATTTTAATTATCTGCTCAAAGGTTCCTCTCTTCTCTTTTACTACTATACGTGTATGATTTTTCTATACCACAATTTCCCTTTTTAATCTGAAAAGAGGCAGTGGGGGAGAAATCACTTCTTTAGCATTCATGATAATGAGATTTGTAATAATGCAGGTTCTTCAGTTGCAGTATTCAGCCTTCAGCCTCACTCTCAGGAACACACCTGAGCCATGCCAGTATCCTAGCTTGACAAATGGCTTCACTTTTTTTTAAAGGAGTTTAATGAAACGTAATAGAAGAGACCTTCTGTATGATCTTAAGAAATTCATGTTAGAGAGTGGAAAAAGCAGAAGAGGGAGGATGGTATATCTGCGGCTATGGAGGAGAACAAAACATTCATCCCTTGGTTCAAGTCCTGCAGATCCTTGCTCATGTTTGAGGCCCTGGTTGCACCTGGAAAGGCATGTTCTCAATCTTAGTATGCCTTTGAAGGGTGATGCTTACAAGCTGTTTGCCCAAGGGAAACTGAAGTTTACACTGCCAGGGAGGGCTCACCAATGTAACAGAAAGGTTAAGAAGAATCTGATACTGCCAAAATGGAGATTAGAAGGAGAAAGGTTTTAATTCCATAAAGACTATCCTTGAAAAAGGTTCATCTGACCCAAAACATGGTATCTGCATGCACAGGGCAGTTTCCAATTCGGCACTAGCACTAACATAATTCACATTGCGCTAACATAAGCAACCTCTTGCACAAAGGAGATAGTGTTTGCTAGTGCAACAGGTTTCCACAACAAAACCCATCACACAGACAGATGCTGTTGACCTGGCCAGATCTACATTACTGCTTTAAAGAGGTATTGAAGTGAACTGATAACTGTTGGAACACAATCCACATTCCATATACCACTTCCATAGTGTTATATCCTGCTTTTTATTAGAGCTGTGTTCCGCCTCAGGCCAAATCCCTTAATCCAAGCCAAGGCAGAACTGGGTCAGCCCAAGGCACTCCAAGGCTAAAACAGATCAGCACTGAAGCTTTGGGGTGCCTTGGGCTGATTTGGGTTGGTGCTGGGCTGCTCCCCCACACCTGCCCACCTGGCCAGGAAAGCTGGTGCTAGGTCAGCCGTGAGGCCACTGGACTCACTAAACTCACCTTCCTATCCCTCCCTCCCTGCCTTCCTTACCCTCCCCGGTAATGTCCCTTTACAGCTGACATAGTTAGTAGCCATAGATACAGTAAAAATAGAGAGCCCCAGAGATTTTAACTTTAAATTGCAGCCCAAAATTCTGGGAGAAGGATGCAAGTTACAGGTAAGTCCTGGAAGTGGCAGCTCTGGGTTGGGAGGGGTGAGGGAGCTGCAAGCAGGGAGTGGGAAGTGGGGACTCAGGAGTCCCATGGACTTGCCAGCATCCAGGAAGCTGCAGGGGCACCAAATCTTGCTTTGGTGCCAAGGTGAGGGGGGGGCAACCCCGAAGTGCCCTGATTCAAATCAGGGCAATTTGGAGGCTCCTACTTTTTATTCCACATTCATAATGATTTGACACAAGATGTAGATCTGGCCATTGTGCTAGTAATTGCTTATGTTACCGCAATGTAATTTATATTTGCGCCAGTGCCGAATTGGATCCTTACCACAGATGTGCGCCTGTGCCCACACACACACACACACATCATTTTTTTGCCACCGTTGTCAAAGACTGAAATATTGATAAACATTAAAGGAGGCATTGAAGGAGAAGTCGACAATATCTTACTATAAATGCCTGATTTTTATTGAAGATCACACAAAAAACTAGATGTCTGCCCACAGATCCGATTTGATTATTGTGAACTTTGCAAAGGCATCAGTTAGGCAGCAATAAGATTTAATAAAAAAGGTTATATAAAGGGAATAATTAAAAGCAATTTAAACAGGTAACGCAACAAAAATAGAAAAGTCCACCCCAATGTCTGCTGATACATTTCCCAGCTTTGAAAAACTAGCCTTAAATGAAAAGCTGAAGAATGCTTTCCCCAGCCATGTTTCAGCTCTGGCACATCTCCAAGAGAAGGGTCTTCTGTAGCTGAGGAGAATGTGCTTTAAATAGACCCAAACAGCATGAGACATAGGAAGGGACCCTTTATTGGATCAGACTATTTGTCCGTTCGGCCCAGTACCCTTTACTTTGACTCGAAGTGAGTCTCCTGCGTCTCAGGGAGAGAATTTTGCTTTACCTGCTACCTGATCCTTTCACATGGAGATCTCTAGCTAATTAGAGTTGCCAGCCATGGTGGCTCCTTGAAATACAGGTGAAGGGAGTTGCATGTGGATAGTTGTTCACGTGAATTGATTTATCACATAGATCCAGCAATTTTTCACCATGTGACGGAACCCTTTTTGGGAGCAGTTTGCAATTCTAGCCTTAAAAAAAATGCCAGATCTGCCTGCATGCAATTCAAGAGGTTATCACATTGCTGTTGTAATTTAAGACTTGTACATTGCTCCATTACAAAAGGTGTTCTTTTCCAAGATGTGATGTCTGCTAAGTCCTTTAAAGTTTAAAACATTCTGTGTAAGTTTTATAGGTTTTCAGATCTATTCATTTGTTGTCAGAGTAAATCCTGTTGGGTAGAGTGAATTGTTTTCAGTGATTTTATGTTATTTTTATGATTTATTTGAAACTTCTCCTTTTAAAATGGGGGAGAGCATTCTGGATTTTTCATTAGTATTCTCATTGTAAGTAAAATTCTACTTTCTAAGAAAAAGTAGAATTTGGTAATCTATGTGAGTAGAAGAAGAAACTCAGATTAACTACCTTTTCACCAGGAAAGAAGATTGCAAAAATGTGACAGATTGTCAAGTGATAAGAAGAGGCAGGAAGTACTCAGCATAGATTGCCAGTAATGAATTATGTGTTGACAGGAACAATGGGGGAAAACATAGTAATTGTAGAAAAGAGAATTAAGTGCTGGACGATGATAAATTGAGAGAGAGAAAGGTAGTACAGCATAAGAACGCTAGAGAAAATTGAACAGGTTTCCTTAGTTGAAAGCTGTGAATAGGAAGCAAATGAAAGATCCAAAAAGTTGCAGAGTTAATGCAGGAAGAGAAAAAGAAACCTATTTATTTTAAAGAGCAGTGCCAAATAAGAATCCACACATTGTAACAGGGGTCCACAAACTATTTGGGCTAGTGAGTTCATGTAGGATTTTGAGCAAGTGTCATGGGTGCTAGCACAAAATGGCTGCAACCAGGGAGAAGGCAAGGAAAAGCCCAGGAACAAAAGAGGGTGGTGTGAGAGAAAATAGGGAAGCCTAGCAACAGAAAGGATAGGAAGGAATGCGGTGCAAAAAAGGGAAAAGCCCAGCAACAGAAGGAGCCAGGGAAAAGGAAAAGCCCAGCAAAGGAAAGCCCAGGGCAGGAAGAAAGAAATGGTAGTGGGGGGGGGGGGGACGACACTTACTGGAACTTGCTGAAGTAACACATATTGGCATCCCTATTGCTTCTGCAACATCATTGGTGGATATCCTAACCATGCCACATGTCCTCTGTTCTGGTTGGGGAAAGGTATGCAAAAAGGAGTTTTCTATTGGGCAACGTTGTTACTATGGCAACAATGGAGGGGTAGAAATCTGAGTTACGCCATGAAGGGAGCAGGGGCCACAAAGAGAGCAAGGAGTAGGGCAAGGATAAGGACAGCTTAAGGTCACTGGAGAATGTCCCTGCTTCAGGCACTTGGTCAACTGTGGGGGCACAGGGTTTAGAATCCTTGCATTGTAGCTTGCACATAAAGAGTTGGAAAGAAGATACGTTACTGAGATAGAAAGAACATGGGATTCTATGAGAAACAAATGATGCTTCATGATGAAATTGATGTATGACAAGGATACATGAGAATTTTGTTTTTTCTCCCAAAACATGTAACCATGACCCATTTGAATCCCTGAAAGTGAGTGTGAGCACGGGTTCACCAAAAATATTAATAAAGTGTCAAACACATGCTCACATGCATCTTGTTCCCTGTTCCCAGTTTGATTTGCACAATTTCCTCAGCAGACTAAATCAGCCCCACTTAAGTCTCTGGACAAAATTTGCACAAATTTGTGGAGATTTGCACAGATCTCCCATTTGATCACTGCTGAATTTGTGCAAGTTTCCTATTTGCACAGAGCAGCTTTGGTCCCTAGAAGCAGAAGACTTTGTAGAGACTTCCACCGGGCCTAAATCTCACATCCTCTAAAGCAGGGGTAGGCAACCTGCAGCCCTAGGCCTAATTTCAAAAGCCCTCAGCAAGCCCTCAGTTGTCACCATCCAATCTGACCATTACTCTGGAGGGATGTTTTCCAAGGATGAGCTGTGGGACCCTGAGGAGAACAATGCCACAACTGGGTACCCTCAAGGACCCACTGTCACAGCAGAGCTCAAAGGACACCTTGCCTGACACCCCCCACCCCCAACAAACCCACACACCATTCCTGGACCACAACCTTGAACCACAACTCTCCTCCTTCATCTCTAGCAGTAAAGGAGTAGATGCTCCCAGAAGCAGAGGCACTGGAGGACATGGTAAAAAGGGCAGAGCTGGCAAGGCAAAGCTTGTCTGGCTGCCAGAAGGCTTTGCCGTCAGAATCTATCTGGGAGGAGGTAGAAACTAGGGAAGAATAGGGTGTGACTTGGGAGCTAGGAAATGACCAGCAAAGATTTCCCATGCTGTCCTAGTTCTGTATTGCCTTATGAAAATTATGAGCTTGAGTCTATTGCTAGAGGAATCCCCTTGTGAGTTGACCCACACCTGTTTGCTGTTGACAACAGTCACTGGCAGGATGAGTCACTCTTCTGGTCCCCTTCGCCACCCTTATGCTGGCTCATCACAGAGAGGTTGTTTCTTAATCCTTTTCCTAGTGATCCCTAACAAGGAGTTTCCCTTCTTTTTTTACTGCAGCCATACACGGGGCTGACATTTTCACTGAGGAATTTCACCGTGCCCCCAAATCCCTTTCCTGGTCAGTCTCCACCATCTTAGTCCCCATCGGTGTATGTGTGACATTAGGATATGTTTCCCCAATCTATATCACTTTACGCTTGCTTACTCTGAAGCACATTTACCATTTCAATGGCCATTCATTCAGTTTGGAGATCTCTTTTTGGAGCTCTTTGCAATCCCTTTTCCCCAGTCTGATTAATTTGGTGTCAGCCACAAATATGGCTGACATATTAGTATGCAAGGCCTTCCTTCAGTCCCACATGTCTGTTGGGATTGAATGAAACCTTCTGTGGCCCATAAGGAAAATAGAAGCTAGCAAAGCCCCTCTAGTGTTGGGTGGGGACAGCAGCAGCAGCTCAATCAACCCTCTTGCAGAATTCAGGAATGAGCAGTGCTGGGCATCAATCCCAGATGTCTGCAGAAGTAAAGAGAACCATTATCTGGATGAGGTCAGAAGCCATAGCTAGCGAAGCTTTCTCCTGTTCGAATTGTTTTGGAGACTGAGCAGAGAAACTGCACAGCCATCTCCTACCTAACATATGGGTGTGTAGTATACCAAGGTGATTTGCATTGATCAAGGGTTGCTACCTCTTGTCACAGACACCAGATCAAGATGTTTACAATTAAACTCTGATGCAGTGGGAGAAAAGGTAGCCATGGTTGATTCTGCTATTTTCTCCCTACCCCTTCACCTGCTCATGGGCACATCTTGAGTTCTGGTTGTCATACCTGGTGAAGGGGAGGTTGGGCAACAGGACTAGACAGGCAGAAATAGCCCGGTCTGCCTTTTCACAACAGCATGAGGAGATTAAGGCAGCTTCCTGTGTTCCCACTCAAATTTGCCCACCCATAAATTAAGCGGTAATTGTTTGAGGGCACACTATGCCAAAGCCAGCTGTGAAATCAGGGGTGTTGAACCTTGTTCAGCCCAAGGACTGAATCCTATTTTGGAGAAGCTTTCCAGTAATGGGTGGAGCTGAAGGCAAAGGGGTGTGTCACCAAAGGGGGTGGGGTCCAACCTCCCAAAAATAGCAGCACAGTTTAGCTTGAAACTCTTACTGCCAGTAACTAAGCCTTAGGAGAGGCATTTCTAGCCTTTAAATTGTGGGCAAATTTAAAAAGCCTCCAAACAATTTCCGGTTGGGGGAAAGGGTGTGGCCCTCTGAAGAACACTGGAGGGTTGGTTTGGACTCCAGGAAGGACAAATGTGGCCCACAGGCCTAAGGTTCTGCACCCTTGCATTAAATAAGAGAGCTTTGTGTTGACAACGTGGTTTTGAAAATGGCTTATTTCTCTCAGAACTTGAGCAAGACAAACCCTTTATTATGTTTAGTTTGGGTGTGCTTCTCATATTGTGTCATATTTACAAGGTCTAGCGTGAGGAGATGTGCTTTGGACAGCTGGTAGGGGAGGAGCCGCATTGCCATTTCTCTCTCCTCCCCACCTTCTCCTCTCTCTTCATGCAGGCTCTCCAAGGACCAGATGTTAACAAATTACCTTAATTATTCCCACACCTCATTCCTTTGGTGTGGATATGTTACCACACCATATGCAACTCTGCAGGAGTAAAGTTGTAAATGAAATTCCCAAAGTTCACAGCTCAGAAGGTGATTGAAAGTGCACTTGATAGAAACATCCTTGGAGGCCATATATTCTGAGCAATGTCAGGAATAAGTACCACAATCTGCACTGCTGCAACAGTGTAGGCAAAGTCTTAATTACTATAATTAGCTCTGAATCAAAGCCTATCGCTGGAACAATAATAAGCCCCAAGCACAATAAGTTACATTCTAAAATAGCTGACTTTTAAAAAACAATTTGGTATACACCACAAATGAGAAACAAAGAGGTGATAAGTACTTCATTTAATTTACACTTAAAACTTATGGTAGTGGGGCCTTTATCTCTGGGCTTGACGTTGTATTAAAACAACTGACAAAGGGTAATTCTAGTTATCATGCTTGGGAAATGTATATGGTAGGAACACAGGAAGTTGACCTATACCAAGTCATACCATTGGTTTTTCTACGTCAGTATTGTCTACAGCAGTGGGTGGAGAGCCTCTTTAAGCCCAAGGCCAAGTTTACTTATGGGCTCTTTCTACACCTACAGGGGGAAGAGGAATGCAGGGGAGACGATCCCATGATTTCCAGCTCCCAGGATGGTCACCCTGAGTTCAGATGGCTGCCTGATGTCCCGGAAGTGGAGAGGGACGTTGTGCCCATCACAGCTGCCATTTTTTTTAAAGCAGTAGGAGCCGAAGCACACTTGTGCTCCAGCAGAACATAATTTTTGTTTTTTTAGAAAAAGCCCCAACCCTGCTCCCCATCCCCAATGTCCCTGGACTCCCCTGGCCTGGCTCCTTCCCTCTGTTGACCCCTGCTACTCATGAGGAGGAGGGAAGAAGCCAGGATGGATGCCCACACCACCAATTGTCCTCAGGATCATCCCAGGACCACTGGAAGAATTGGGTTTTCCCAGGGTTTCTTTATCCCTGGAAAAAAAACGTGCCCATCCCCCACTGCTCCCAAAAGTCCCTGTGTGTATCATTTGGACACCCAGGGAGCACCCAGGGACAACCCCGGGGGAAAAGGCAGGTGTAGAAATGGCCTTAGAGAAGGGGTCATGTTCACACCTTGAATAGTTCCTTTAGAGTTCTGACTGAAACCCTGAAGCAGATTCATCACATCACCCCACTGATATTGGAGCCACCAGCTTCCACTGAGTGTGTGGGACCAAAGGCAAAAAGGTGCAGAACTGGGACAAAAGGGGTGGGTGAGAAATATAAAAACACCAGTGTATTGTAGGTTAAAGTTCTTATTAGTAGTACCTAAGCCTTTCAACCTTTTAGAATGGGGTAAAAACTGGACAAAAGCCGGGAAGCCACCCAATGACCAGTGTTTGAGGTAAAGGAGGTGTGGCCATGGAAAGGGGTGGGGCTGTCAGGAGAACCCTTGAAAGCTTGACCCCAGAAAGGCCAGATTTGGTCCCTGGACCTGAGGTTCCCCACCTGTGGTCTACAGTGACTAGCAACAGCTCTCCAGGGCTTCAGACAAGAGTCTCTCCCAGCCCTACCTGAAGATCTGAGACAATGAATCCAGGACCTTTAGCATCAAAAAGCATGTGATCTCCCATTGAGCTATGCCCATTCATCTGTACGCTGTGTCCTATGTTCACTAGACTGATTCACTGGGTAAATTTGTGAAAAAGAGTAATCTTTGTGGTAATGTTTCCCCATTACAAACACTCATATGAATTAGGCTTTGGACCATTTAACCAATGAAAGATGATTGAGCTGCTACTGTTTTGAAATGTGCATCACTTTGAGCACACACACAAAAATTCAGTATTAAGAAACCAAGTGATGTCTAAGAGAGAGATCATCCTCATTCCCACTCATCCAGCCCACTGTCTTGTTCCACTTTTGATTAGGAATCCATTGACTCATAGGGCCGAGACGCCTGAGCAACTGACAGGTGATGGCTGCTCTAAACCACTCTCTGGAGCAAACCATTCACTTTGAATGACCTCACCGCAGAGTCATTGCCATCACCACAAAACTGCATTTAGGTGGGTTCAGAGTGCAGTTGAAGGTTTCTCCATATGTAGTGTTGTTCCAAACAAACATCTCATTCCTCAGAGGCAGCATCTACCGATATGATTGTCACATGAAATTGTGGTCTCCTCAATCCTCCTCTTAAGCTTCTTACTATACAAGAACGTGTCAAGCCCTGTCACCATTCTGTGAATCCCAACATTCAAAACACTGTCTTGCTTCCCCCTGATCCTTTCCCACTTTGTCCTTTGTCCTTCTTAACGGTAAATAATGATTGCATGCAATAAAAGCATTTTGTCCCGTTCCAACCTCATCATCTTCATTTTATGACTTTGTCTATAGCCTGGAAACTCTTTCCATGTAAACCAAAACCTTTGTGGGACCTTAGCTCTCTTGCATTTGAACATACATTGCTCATCTGTATTATATACATCTGTGGATTAACAAATTTCCAGCCGTTTGCAATTGTGAGCTAATTATTCCTCTCCAGAAGAAGAAGAAGAAGAAGAAGAAGAAGAAGAAGCAGTGGCGGTGGCAGAAGGGATCAGAGTGTTACAAAAAGAAGAACCCCCTGTATGGTAATATAAAAGGTTGGAGTTGTGTCATAAAATCAAAACCGCCTCCTGTTATCAAAGGTCAAAAACATTATCCACATGCCAACCAAATTTATAAATACACTCTCCATGGAGCTCAACCTGAAGTGTGAAATAAATAGAACACTGGGAGTTATAAAGATGAATTAGGAGCAGTAGGAACCCAAAACTCTTAGTTTAATTGCTCCATTAGGCAAGAAAAGCAACAATACTTCCACATTTGCACACAGGAAACCTGGACGGTTTTTTTAAAAAAATAAATAAAAAATGTGTACATTTTAAAGCAGAATGTCAGATGTCTGCCGAGGAGAATACCAGCACTTTAGACGTTACGCTGGTCCCACAGAATTAGGCTCATAGAAGAACTGACATAGGCCCTTTCTACACTTAAGGAATATCCCAGGAAAATGGAGGGATCATCCCTGCTTGCTCCCGGGATCCCCTGTGCATCATTTGCATGCACAGGGATGTTCCCAGGATGATACCTGGAAAAAAGGCAGGTGTAGAAATGGCCATAGTTGCTACTATTTAGAGCTCTTCATTGCTAGCATCTTGTGCAAAGGGGAGCTTTTAACTCTACTCTTCCTGCCTCTCAAATGCTGCTGCTTTTGAAATTTCAAAGAGACTTGTAAATTTAGTTGTGCTAATGTAAATAGTGCTTGAAACCCCGCTATACCAGCAAGTGCTACTAGTATTGCCTTAGAGATGACTTATACTAGCACAACTAAATTTAAGTTACTAGTAGTGTTGCGTTGGATACTTCCAAAGGTCATGAGCACTTAAAGCAGAGGTGTTGAACTTCAGGCCAATAGGCCAAATCTGCCCATTAGTGAATGGCAAACTCCTTTTCCTGCACCCATTTCAGGCTCCAATGGGCACCGAGATGAGGAAGGGAAGGCTTTTTCCCTTCTACTCTAATGGCAGCCACTTGCGTTTAGAGGCCCTTTCATGCACTAATGGGGTCAGGGTGGGTCAGTGGGAAAACCTTTAAGACCCCATCAGCGGGGAGTGGAGGAGGACTAACACAATTTCCCCAAGACTGGGAAAATTGCGCATTTTGCCCCGCAACTGACAGGCCCAGTGCTGCAAGGGACCACGGGGCAATTTTTTTCCCCAAGCGCATTCTGTGGGGCCAAGAGCTCTCAGGCCCCTGCAGATTTTCGACCCATCCCTACTCCACTCAGGGTTCCCCAGATGGCCATGTTCCCTTCCCCTGGTCCAACCCCTTTTTCCTCAGCCATCACTTGTTAGGTGATTTCCTGGCTTTGGGCCTTTTCCTCTTATTCTAAAATGTTGTATTGCCTACCCTAAAGCCTAATTTCTGGTAGCAAGGGCCTTCCTAGACGAGGCCTTAGCGCGCCTTCTGTCCCGGCTTCCCTGCTGTGCATCCAGGTGACGCACAGGGGAATCCGGAAACAGGCCGCTCTGAGGCCTCCTCCAAAGCGCCATAAGCGAATTCGCTTCTGGCGTGCCTTTTCCCCAGCTCCGGCCTCAGGCCGGAGCTGGGGAACGTCTAGGGACTTCCGCAGCTTTTCGCAGCTCCTCGCTTACTCGCTGCGTCTCCGCCGTCTGTAAGCCTGGGGGAGGCGCGCTAACGGTAGCGCGCCTCAGCCCCGCCTCCCTGCTGGCGTAAGCCGGCAGGTCTAGCAAGGCCCTAAGAGTTTTAAGCTAAAACATGCTGGTAATTTTGGCCCTCACCTCTTTTACCTTCAGCTCCACGCCCCCCCCCCCCGGAATATGTCCCCCAAGATTCAAAAGAGCCTTCTGACAGGGCCTTCTCAGCAGTGGGCCCACACCTGTGGAACAAACTCCCATCTGAGGTCCACCATCCACCACCATCCTTGCAGGCTTTTAAGAATGCCTTAAAAACATTTTATTTTACCATGGTCATGATGAGTACTGTTTTGCTGCTATTGCCATTGTTGTTCTTGAGGATTTTAATGTAGATTTTTACTGTTTTAATTGCTATTTTACTGTGTGTGTTTTTATTGCTTTAAATATTATAAACTGTTTTTATGTATTTTATGCTTATAAACCACCTTGTGAGGGCTTCTGCCCTGAAAGGTGGCCAAGAAATGTTTTAAATAGATAAATAAATAAAAATTAAATTCAGCCCTTGGGATGCATAACCCTCACACCAGGTTTGTGTGTGACCTGGAAACACAAAGTTTATTAGAAAAGCAGGCCTAATTACATGCTATGCATAAAGATATATAACACAATCTCAATTGCCATTATAAGAAAGAAATAGTTTCTCTGTTAAGACTTCAGTTCTGCTATGCATGTTGGTGTAATTTTTTTGTTAAGTTCTCAGGCCTTTTCTGAGAGAATTCAAGTTCCCCACAATCAAAGTATCCCATGGAAAATACATATATATTTCCAGGTGCACTTTAAGAAAAACTAAAGGCAAAGCATCTTATTTGCAGTACTATTAGTGTCTCACAGGTGACCTTTGAAGCTGAACAACAGAGTAGGCAAAATAATAAAATAGTAATATTATTAAGAAGGCTAAATATTAACCTAGAAAATGCATTCAAAAGAAAGCCAGTTGAAATCAGACTTTGTGGATCGTATTTTGGCTAGAGGCTTGAGTGGGCAGCTCCTTCTAAACAAATGAGGCATCTCTGAAAGAGCTTTTGATGACACTCGCCTCTGTAAAAACACACACACAAACAACAACAACTCTTGTTTTACACATCCTCAGCAATACCCAAAACACACACGCAGTGCGACGGTGGAATCTGTTACCTAGGGAGGTTGTGGGCTCTCCCACACTAGAGGCCTTCAAGAGGCAGCTGGACAACCATCTGTCAGGGATGCTTTAGGGTAGATTCCTGCATTGAGCAGGGGGTTGGACTAGATGACCTTGTATGCCCCTTCCAACTCTGCTATTCTATGATTCTGAAATACCAACAAAAAGCCCAATCCTAAATTTCCTGGGTGTGGAATCACAAAGCCCAGGATCAGCCCTACCATTAGGCAGGGTGAGAGACAGTTGCTCCAGCTGACAAATAATGGGAGGCAGAAGCAAGGTACTCCAGGAGACAGCTGTGTGCCTTGCAGCCTACTCTGTGCCCCTTGAATTAGCCAGCTGCTGTTGTCCCATCATTATGGTGGAAGACAGATCCGTTTGCCTGTCCAGACAGATTTTGTACATGGAATGGGAGGAGGCGCCATCTTGTCCTTCGCCTCAGGCAGCAAAATGTCTTGGGCAGGCTCTGACAAAGCCTCTGATCTTTTGCAAAAAAATGGTGACTGTGCACTGTTATTCTTGCTAAGAACTCTACAGGCTGGAAAAAAGGGGGCTTCTTTCTTCATGTAACCCAGAATTGCATAGCGAATCACACTCTGAATATTTGTGGTATATATATTCACTTGTAGACAATTGCTGTGGCCACAGCAGCACTTTGGCAACACCACATTGGTTTTATACTGTTTTAACGGGCACAGCTTCCTTTCTGGGAACTATAATTGATTGAGGATGCATTTTTCCCCCTAGTACAAATCTGCAGCCCCCTTCATAGAAGCGCAATTCCTAGGGTTTCCTGGGCAGAAAGAATGACTACTACAAAAGCAGTTTGGATCTGTGACACAAAAGTGCTACATTTATTTCAGTCTGAGGGTCCAAATTCCATGGGGGGGGCACATTTCAATGATGGGCAGGAGCCAATACGGATGTCGCGAGTGCCTGACTGACTCTGGGAGTCCAATGGACTCCCCCGAGTCCACTGCCTCTGGACCCAGCTGGGTGCAATCAGCACAAGCGTGGCTCCCTGCTTGAGAGCTCATGAGGTCCCTATGAATGCTTGGCAGCCGCCCACCCTCCCTGCCGAAATTGTGCATTTCCCCCTGCTGCATCAATGTGGCTGTAGAGGAGGGCTCCTCCAACAGATCTCAAATCCAGGGCAGGCATATATGAGGAGTGAAGCTCGCATAGACCTTCGAGTCAGATGCAGGTGAATTCGCCCACCCCTAGCAAAGGGGTGGAGCCATAGGTAAAGGGGATGGGCCCAAAATACAAAAAAAAGATACCCGCATGTCTTAGCTTAAAGTAGGGTGACCATATGGAATATCACCAGGTTCTCCATATATACAAATGACACCTGCTGAAATTCCCTTTTCTATGTAACTTTTAAAGATACAGGAGCCCTGTCTTTAAAACCCTAGCTTAAAGTTCATATTACCGTATTTCTTTGATTCTAAGACGCCATCGATTGTAAGACACACACTAATTTCAGTACCACCAACAGAAAAAAAGCTTTGATTCTAAGGAATAATAAATGACCTGCGATTCTAAGACGCACCCCGTTTTTAGAGATGTTTATATGGGGGGAAAAGTGCGTCTTAGAATACAGTACCAGTAATTAAGCCTTAGAACACACTTAATTAGTGATGACATGCAACTCTACTTCACCTTTCCATTTGAGGCAGGTGTGGCAGTGGATGTACTGAACTGGTGTCTGGACTTGGTAATGGGCTGGATGAGAGCCAATAAACTAAGGCTCAATCCAGACAAGACTCTCTTCAGGTTGGTGGTTCCTCTATCTGGATAGGAGAAGTGGAACCAGCTCTGGATGGAGTCACACTCCCCTTGAAGGAGCAAGTGCACAGTTTGGGGATACTCCTAGCACTATCATTGCCGTTAGAAGATCAGGTGGCATCCACTGCATCCGTGGCATGGAATGCCTTCTTCCAGCTTTGGTGAGTATCCCTGTTACAGATCTATCTGGATGGGGATAGCATACCATCAGTGGTCTATGTTTTGGTAAGTTTTAGGTTAGATTATTGCACTGTATGTTGGGTTGCCTTTAAAGATGTTTTGGAAACTGCAGCTATCACAGAATCTGGCAACCAGGTTGTTGACTGGGACTTGGCAACATGAACATATAAGCCCAGTTCTCACTCACTGATTGCCAATTTGTGTCTGGGTCAAATTCAAAGTGCTGGTTTTAACCTAAAGCCCTACATGGCTTGGGACCCTAATAGCTCAAGGACCACTTCTCCTCGAATGAACCCACCTGATCCTGAGGTCAGCTTCAGGGGCCCTTCTCTCTTTGGGCCCCCTCCAAGAGAAGCTCCGGGGGTGTCAGTTTGGGAAGGGGCCGTTTCTGCAAGAGCCTCATCTTTATGGAACACTATCTCAAAGGAAACTCATCTGGCACCAACACTTTAAACTCTTTGATGGCTAGCAAAGATGCATTTGGACATCAGTTATGACTGCTTTTGTGATGTTCATTCCAGGCTACGCATTTGTGGATGAACACTTTTCATATTGTATTGTTTTTAGATTGTGTTTTAATGGTATTTATTTTTATTTTTATTATTATATTGCGCACAATGATCCTGTAGATGAGCCAATCTCAGTAGAGAAACAAGCCAGTGGAGAAACAAGTAGTCTATTAGCATTAAATTATGTGATGTGTTAACATGAATTTTCCAAAGTTGTCCTACATAATGTGCTTAAAAAACAACACACCAGAGGCTAAAATAGGGTATTAATTGCATGTATGCAATTAACATGCACAGTTTTTGTGATTTCAATAGCAGTCCTGGGGAAGTCTGAGCAGCCTCAGGACCCTGGATGGGGATGGGAAGTTCCACTCTTTCTCTCCCTGCCATGGTCCAAACACAAATGGTCTCTCTGAAGCTTTTATTTGCAGTTCAAGAGAGGCCTCTATTGCAGCCAGCGTGAGTTTCCCTTGAAATGTAAATAGCAGTTTCACAGATACTATGGGCAGGTTTGGACAATCGCTATAGCCCAGTGTGGCTTATTTAAGCCATGCTGAGTTGTAGTGTGTGCTATTCAAGCTGTGGCAGGTGATCACTGTGGCTCATCGTGGCATGCGAACCCAGTGAGGATGTCTTATGTGAGGTTTATATGACCCTCACATGACCCTAAATAGCCCATGAGTTTAGTATTCAAAATGGCTGGGGGCTGAATATGCAAAATGGCTGCCGGCACATGCCACAATCACCCTGGTTTAAATAAACCACAGTGGGCTGCAGTGATCATGTGATCACAGCCAATTTTTAAATTAAACCTTTCCTCTGCACCATCCACAGTCCTGAAGCTGCTAAAGCTTCTTCCAAGATGCTATTAGCATCACTCAAAAATCATACATGTTAATTTGCATGTTACATGTTAATTTGCACCCATGCAATTAATGTCCCTTCTACTTTGGTTCTTAAACAACCACGATCAAAACTTTTATTTTTTAATGTCAAAATATGCTATTTCCAAAACAAGTCTGGTTCGCGCCCATCCAGAACGGTTTGGGTGCGAGGTGGTTGTTGCCGGGGGGGGGGGGGGAGAGGTGGAAATAAAGAAGAAAGGCTTACATGCATGCTAGGCACGCACGCAATCCACGTGAGGCAGGGGTGGAGCCAGCCTATAAAGGCTCACCCCCGCGTGGCTCTGGCTTCTTTTGATTTTGGACCCCACCCACCCTCCCTCCCTTTAAACCGGTGTGGGACAAAACCAGTCGCCTACTTTGCAGGAGGGGCTGAGTAGGAATTTCCCCTGTCTTCTAGCAATGCTCTAGTTTTTGCCTACTCCATACTGGATTCAATCTTTAGAAAGGGGGTTAAATAGGTTAATCTTAATTGCAGGGTTTGTGCGGGAATCTGGGAAGGCAGAATAGGGACGGTGAGCACTCTGGCACCTTTATGGTGATTGGCAGATCAGAGGTCCTGCTCCTCACAAGCTTTGCAGCTGGCGTGCCAGGATATGGTTTGCCTTGCGAGACCCTCTGGCATCATCTACTCAACTATGCAGCCAGAGTGGGGATGATGCGGAGCGGTATCACCAAACACTAAGTGTAGTTGGAAGGGGGGCTGGGTTAACTGACCCTGGTTTTCAACTGAGTGGCTCACCCTGAGGGACAGGCTAGAGCCTGTAGCTAAACCGATTAGATTCCCGCACGTTCATGCACAGATCCATGGAGTAAGCATCTCTATGTGTTAAATAAAGAGGCCCTAATTTACCCCAAAGCTATGGTGTCTGTGTCTTTATTTCTGGGGACTTCCTTCTACCCTTGCAACAGACAGAAGTGATGGTGTAGTGCTATGTGGATTTATGGACTGATGTTTATGAAAATTATATCATTTGCAAACTTTCCTTTGCATGATATAGAACACCATACCAATTATTGGTGATTCAGTATACTAGTCATTAGTGGATCTTCTTGTTCAATGACGTTCACCCCCTTTTCTCTTCTTGACTTTCACTATCCCTTTATAGTTTCCAGGTCAATATGTTGAAGTGACTTGGCATATTTTATCATTCCCTACCACAAAGAGGCTTCATATCTTGTTTCTTCAATATATTTTCAAAGTTTGCTCATTTAAACCTCGGACAAAACCAGCTTTTTTTTCCTTTTTCTCCCCACCCCCTTCTTCATGCCAAATAACAGAATATTACCCCTCAAATCATTACAGTATAGAGTTTGACAAAAATTTAATCACTGGGATGAAAACGTTCACTGTGTGTCCCTTACCCTTATGCAAAGTATGTTGTGAAATATAATGGCAGGTATTATTAGCATAATTACACTTTAAATTGCTTCTATCAACTAAAAGGGTTACTCATGCATCTATAATGTTGTATTTTCCTTAAAGCGTGTTAGAAGGATGCACAACTCAGCAGAATTGTAACTGTCTCTTAATGATCTTCTACACATATTGCCATGGAAAGAATTGGGAACAAATCACAATTTCAACTGGTGCAAGAATTGAAGGCTTCTTGAAGCATCGTTTTAAAAAAGAAAGTACTATATTATACACTGGTCAGTGAACAAGCAATGAGCTCAGAAAGAAATTTACATTTTTCTAATTATTGCTTAGGATCTTGTATTAACAATGGCCTTTGGTATAATGCCTTTCTCAACACTGAAAAATGTTGCAGTCATGGAACTGGAGTTGATCAAGCTCCAAAGGGTATGCCTGAAGATTGAAATGAAACAAGAGTGCTCTTTGTGTTTTTGATATAATTTCATGCTGACATTGCAATCCTATCCACATCTACTCAGAAGTAAGTTCCATTGGGCTTACTCTCAGATAAGCCAGTATAGGATTGCAGCATGAGTCTAAATAAATGCACCCTAAAGTCTACATCAATCAAAACCCTCTATAGTTAATATTGTATTGTAACACTTGGACCCTGGGTTAGACAATGCAGGTGCAGGTTCGCAGCCACTGTGGGGCTTCCTCGCGATGCTGCGTTTTGAAAACGTTGGGATTTCCGCTGACTTTTTCAAAGGGAGTGACGTTAACATGGGGCTTCTGCCATATTACATTGCTCCACAGCCAACCTAAGGCCAACCAGGGGGAAGAGCCTTCTGGAAGGTGACCAGCAATTGGTAGCCTTCCATTAGGAAGAGGGTGGGGGCAGCTACGAGTCCTGGATGGCTGCCCAGAAACCCAGTGCTTCCTCCTTGGCATCAGGCCTGGGAGAGGGAAAGTGTGGGGTTAAAGAAGGAGGCAGTGCCACCCCAGGGCCGTGATGACAACCCCCAAGGTTCATGATCTGTACTCAACCACAAAATTTACATCAACCTACCCTACTGCACAGGGTTGTTGTAAGGGAAAGAAAGAAGGGGAGCCATGGATGTTACCCTGAGGGCAGGATAAAATACAGCCCACTACTTAGGCAAGGAACTGTAGCTTCCAGGTTGGATGGCAAGCTCTCTGTGCATCTGTGGTAGTGACTTTCTCTTGCATCTTACACATGGCAGGGAATGAGAAAAGTCCCAAGCAAGCACATCAGAAGCTTGTAGTAGGTAGCATAACCACATTTGAACTTAATAGGTCATGCCCAGAAAATGAGGACTTCCCACAAGACTTGTTGCTCAGTGCAGTGGGTGTGTCTTGCTTTCTTTCATAAGGCAGCAGCTCAGAGTGGAGAAATCAGCCAGAAGGAGTGGATAGGTCACTGGAGATGGCACCAGATGGATCTTATCCTTATGGCTTCATGACAAACACACGAGGACTGAATAGATCCAGTCTATGGATGGAGTGAATCATTCTCTTTCCAGTCTCTGCAACTTTTGCATGTGCTGACCCCTAATTCCATTCCTGTCTGTTTCCACATTAATCTGCAAATTAAAGCAAATAAACAAGAATCCGGCTGACAAGTAGAATTGAAATACATATCAAAATATTTTTTTAAATGTATTTCCTCTCAAAATACACATTTAAAAATATACCTGCATTTTCTCCCAAAACTATGTTCTGTTTTCAGTCATAGAATCACAGGGTTCCATCTATAAACGCATTTTAATACAGCATTTGAACTGCAAACTGTGTCAGAACGATTTGGACATGCAAAAGCCAGAGAACAGCTACATTCCAGTCTACACGTCAGTCTAGTTCCTCAAGCATCCCTAACAAAGGGCCAAACTACACATTAAGTTAATTGCATAGCATGATGCCAAGCCTGATGGTTTTCTTTACTCTAGTGTAAGCACATGCAGCCCTTATCAGGACCACCACACTCCAGAAGGGGAGGATTAAACCTTTGCCGTTGGTGCTAATAGAGGCTTTTTCATTTTTGTTCCCTGCCCTTCCACACCCAGAGGGAAAGGGCCTGGAAACAGGCTAAACAGATGTCTTAAAGAGGAATAATTCAGTTTCTTCTTATGCGCTAAGCAAGTGCAATGAAGCCATTGCCTTAGCTGGATGTTCTCAATGATGTGTCATCATTCACAATGTGGGCAGTGCCTTTGAAAAGGCCAACGCTTCAAAAATCCCGATGATAAGAGTTATGTGGCAGCCACTGTCAGTGGCTGGGGGAGGCCTGAATTCCCAAACCTATTTTGGAAATGGATTGGAAAGGATTCAGACGCAAGCTCAAAATCAATCTGATCTGAACCAATTGGAGTCTTACCCAAAGCTACATGTATATCTGCAGTATTAAGAGCTTTATCTCTTGTAATAAGAGCCCTTTGCCTGTCATAGCTAAAGCACCATCAGTGCAGCCTGAGCAATGCCATTCATGTGGAATGTTATTATCCTTTAAAAGATTATTATGGAGATAAAACTCTTGTTCAGGGTCTACAAGCTTGGTCTGCACCAATAAAGCGCTCCCAGACACATCACTCTCATTAAAATTATAGGCAATAGCCATAGACGTACTAATCAGCAAGCAGCAGGAGATTCATCAAGCGATGCGGCACATTTCTTGGTTATGTGCATTATGGTGTAGCAAGAGCCATTTAACAATTTGGTGTCTGACAATGCCCTTGACAACTGGGATGGCTTTAACTGAATCTTCTACTTCCTTTCACCTATGAGTGACATCAGTCCCAGATGCAGTGACTGGGAAAGGCAAGACAGCTTCTCCATTCTTCATGCAACTGTATCCTTGCCATATAATCTTATGCAAATGAAATTCTTGCTTTGCTCAGTGGGGCTGATTCCCCAGTAAGTATATTTAGGGGAGCAGTCTCAGAGTGCAGTCCTATGGGGGTGGCCATAAGCTTCCAAACTCAGCAGCTTACAGACATCCAGAGCAGAAGAGGAAGAGCAGTGAAGGCTGTTTGCCTCTGGGCTCCTCCCACTCTGCATTTTAGCTAGATGTGCTTTTAGCTAGAAGGGGGAAGTGAAGGAAGCTGGGTAGGCCAGAGGGTTCCATATAAGCCACCGCCAGGCCCCTCCCCTCCCCTCCCTGCCCAGCCATTGCAGTTCTCTCCACTCTGGCTGAGAGGGGGAGGGGGAGGTGCTCAGACTCCCGAGTTTGAGGTGGGAGCTTGGTCTCCAACCTTGGATACAGGAATCCGAACTATCCTATGCCCCTTCCCTGTCTAGGGCCATCAGATTGCTCTCTTAATGTTTATTAATTTAGCATAACAATAATACAACCACTACCATCACCGCCACATTTATTTATTTATTTATTAATTTATTAAAAGATTTGTATCCTGCCCTATATCATTGGGATATCAGAGCAGCTTACAGACAAAATCAATTCAAACAGTATAAAACAATAATGTACATAGCTAAAAATGTATTAAACTATTAACAAGCTAAAACCAGTAGAAAACTTAAAAGCAATAAAAACAATTAGAACTATTTGCAGCTTTTAGGCAAATTTAGCCCTCAAAGGTTTGGATAAAAAGCCACATTTTTAACTTGGCACTGAAACGAGGCCAACATCAGTGGGAGGGCTATTTATTTATTTATTTATTTATTTATTTATTTATTTATTTATTTATTTTATTACATTTCTATACCACCCAATAGCCGAAGCTCTCTGGGCAGTTCACAAAAATTAAAAACATAATAAAACAATCAACATGTTAAAAGCACAACTAGAAAATACAGTATAAAAAGCACAACCAGGATAAAACCATGCAACAAAATTGATGTAAGATTAATTTGCTTTCCACAAACAGGGTGCCACAACAGAGGAAGCCCTCTCCCAAGTCCCATCATAATGTATGTCTTGCATTGGTGGGACATAGAGGAGGGCTCCTCAAACAGATCTCAAATCTCAGACAGACATATATAGGGAATGGCGCTCCCTCAAGAATCTGGGTCCCAAGTCTTTTAGGGCTTTAAATGTCATTGCCAACACCTTGAATTCCGACTAGAAGCATATAGGAAGCCAGTGCAATTCTCTTAAGACTGGTGTTATATGGTCTTTATGTGATGTTCCAGTCACTACTATTACTGTTAATGTTAGATATGCTCTTTTGTAGAACTGCAGATAAATGTTATCAACATGCTTGTCTCCTTTAACAAGTGTGGGACGTTAGGGCTACTGTCTTTGAAGTTAATTTTTGAGCCTTCCCCATGTGTGAGCGATGTGGAGGAAGACGCAGTGCTGAAAGTTTTGTTTCATTTTGTTTGCGACACTACTTTACCCTTAGCATCGCTCGATCCATGCTGTGTGTCAAGAGTACTTTGTGGTCCAGACTCGTAGGAAAGGGTCTTGGAGCAGATGTTAGCATGGCTTTATCTTTATCTTATGTTATGGTATGAGAGCAGGGCTTAGGATAGGAATGTGACTACAAACATAATTCTATGGAAATGTGTAACTTTTGAGCATTCTTATTTTGCATTCCTCTCATATTTTTCACATTACTATTCAGCTTAGGTGCCTTTTTCTGAAAGAAAGGTCTTCTTGATTAAATAATATCCACATACCAAAAGATAAATGTTTTGGAACGATTGTTCCCTGTAACATCCTTCACTGTTGGAGAGAAAAAAGATCCATGCAGCGTTTTCACAAGAGCAAAAAATAAATATGATGCACTATTACGCCCCCCCTTTTTTTAAAAAAAGAAACAGAAATAGAAAGAAGTATGGAAATGTTGACTCCTCTGCAACCTACCAGTCAAAGTGAGTTTTTCACCTTGCTCAATTGCTTGCAGGGTCAGTGTCAAGGGTAGATATCGTTGGGCACCAGCTAAGGGTCCACACCCCAGCAAGAGTCCACTGTCAAGAGCCCCCTAGAGTTGCTTCTCTTCTTCACTATTCCAACCTGTTTATTCACACCTGTCCAGACAAGGGTGGTGGTGAGGAGGAGGAGGTGCCATTACTTGCTTATGCATTGGCTCGCTGCCTATCAAGCAAGGAAGCAGTAGTAATGAAGTGAATGAATGAAATCTTTATTGCTAAAAGTGATAAGCCATCACAATTCAACATAGGCCTTAGCTAGACCTGGCGAAATCCCGGGGCGAACCCCAGGATCGTCCCTGTGTGTTCACATGATGCATGGGGGATCCCAGGATCACGGAGGGATCATCCCTCCCTTGCCCCGGGATCTCGCCCTCCCCTTTGGACCCGCTTTTTCCACGGTCTTGGGCTGAGCCTGAGACCATCGAATGTGTGGCCTGTTGCTGCGGTTTGACCCAGCTCCGTGTGATTCCTTGCGTGGAGCCGTGAGCCGTGCATGGGGCACTGCGCCCTTCAGGAGTGCTGCACCCATCAGGGGTAGGGTGGGGGGAGTGGGAAAAGTACTTAATTTTTTTAAAAAACCTCACCTTTAGCACACGAGCATTCGTGTGCTCCTGTGTCTTTAAAAAAAAAATTAAATGGCAGGCGCGACGCCTCTCCTCCTGAGGTAGTCGCGCCTCAAGTGTAAACAGAGGAGGGATATCGTGTTATGATATCGGACTATGAGGTAGGTCTAGCTAACGCCATAGTTAGAAAAATAAAATACAAGTTAAAAGATGAGCTGTACGTAAATGGAATAAAAATAGATAATTTAAAATAAAATAATAAACAAAAATACAACAATATAAAAATTCAAAATCACATATACATAGATTAAGAGCTCCTCAGTGGGGTACCAGAACAACACATTTAAAAAGGGCAAAATCTCCAGCTCCCCATGACATTACTTGTAAATGGTCTTGATGCCTAGCTCTCAACTTACTTGCAGTCAAGGCAAATTTTGCAACCAGAGCAGTAATAAATACTTTATTGCCAGCCAGCAAGGTACAGGTTTGCTCAAGGGAAAGTCGGTTAAAAAGGTGGAGAAGAATGTAATCGAGAATTTTTTGTCTAGGGGATGTATATAAAGGGCATTGCAACAGATAATGTGAAAGAGTATGAAGAGCAGGAGTAGCTAGTTACAGTGGTGTTGAGGGAGGCGGCATGAAAGTGTCCCCCCCCCCCGACTGTGGAATGATCTCCCTGATGAGGCTCACCTGGTGCCAACTCTGCTATCTTTCAGGCATCAGGTCAAGACTTTTCTCTTCTCCCAGGCATTTAATAGCATTTAACAACGCTAAGTTTGTTTTTAAAACTTAATTTTTATTATTATTATTTGTTTTATTGTCCCCCATGCTGGTTGGCCTTTCCCCTCCCTGTTTGTTTGTTACTGTGATTTTAGAATGTAAGCCATATGGCAGGGTGTCTTGTATTCTGTTTTATTTTGTTCTGTACAGCACCATGAAAATTGATGGTGCTATATAAATAAATATTATTAATAATAATAATTAACGGCCCCCAGAACTGTTGTTTAAAAAGATACTGTTGTTTTTATATTGTTGTTTTTATGTTTTTGATGGTTTAAAATTTTGTATATTTTTAATGTTTACTGTTTTTAACTTTTGTAAACTGCCCAGAGAGCTTCAGCTATGGGGCGGTATATAAATGTAATAAATAAATAAATGAAGGGTCCTCTGGAACCTGGAGCTGCCACAGATTGTTTGGCTGTTCCCTGGATCCATAAACAAAAATCTTTTCCCACTGACAGTTCGTTCTCACAGGCTTGATGTATTTGATTAAAGAAGAAGCTAACATCTTAATTGATAAATGGACAGCGCACAGGGACATTGCATATTCTCAAAGCATATATAGCACTTGTTTCTCAAGATCTACCTTAGTGACAGAAATTAACATTATTTCAATTTGGCAGGTGGTTTGCAAAAAATGAAGTAATGCATTTTGCATTAGGGGTGAAAATGCATTCTACTATTCTTGTGAAAAAGTAGTAGAAGTACTGCCATTGCTTTAAAGGAAAAATAAGTTGGTAATAACAGATTTACTGTTTCATTTTTAAAGGGTTTTTTTAATTTCTGTGCTTGGAATTCAAAAATATTCTGACTTTTGACTGACATCTAGTGGATAAAACACAAATTGCCTCCATCAGATTCAGTTAAACAAGACTTGTACTACAGGAAATGAGCTGCAAAGTTGTCATTGTAAGTAGATTAAACTATATCAGTATACAAACCTTTTGTATTATTAACAAAATAATCTGGTAGAAGTTTAGAGCCCAGGTACAGGCAGTATTCTGTGCAGTACCAACAGCACCAAAGTTCTGAAATCAATGGGATTTGTGAGTAAGTACTAATTATTATTATTATTATTATTATTATTATTATTATTATTATTATTTATTTATATAGCACCATCAATGTAACCGAACATAGGCACAATTAATTTTCTCTAGACTGTGGCAGTACTTTACATTGTTATACATGGAAATGAAGGGATTTCCCCCTTAACCAAATAAAATACAGTAAGCTCTTTTGCTTGAATCCCAGCCTTTTGCTCATTAAAGAGGAAGAGCCCTCATAGAAAAACCCCTTTCAACTCATGGAAAGGCCCTTTCTTGGAGTCTGACTCTCATTCCATGAAAAGAAACTCCTTCCATGAATGGAGCAAAAAGTTAGGAGCTGGGCCGTTGTTTTTAGAAAGCTTACAATATTTGGCAGAGAGCCAATTCACAAAATTATTTGTGAGAACTAGTGGAGTAGTCATCATAAAGAGACTATTTATCTCGAAAGTTACAAGACATGCATACCCCCTTTTGAGGTTTGGTAACATGACTTTTAGCATGTGAGAGTCCTTTCATATGGCTTAATTATGTGGATTTTTAAAGAAAAGTTCACCTTGTGATGACTCTTCTACATAAGAAATAGTTATGTGACTTAGCCTTCTATTCATATGGATCTAACTTAACTTTCCACAACCATATGTCATGCCACTTGTTAATGAACTGGTCACACAGGTATCTTCTGTAGGATCTGTTCATGCAAATTCAGTTTACAGGTAGATAGTATCAGAAGTAGCCATTGTAATAATCACCTACATTAAACCAGCTTCAGTTTCGTTAAGTACTATAAATAACTATTCTAAAGACTGATTATGGGTTGAGTGTGGGTTGTCATTGTACCATGGGTTGTTATTGAACTGGGGGTTGTTGTGTTGCATGAACCCTGCCACACTAACAAGCCATTGTTTGTTAAACACCAACAAATCACAAAGAGAACTCATATTTTGTGGATTGTTTGTGGTTAACAAACCATGGTTTATTAGTGCGGCTGGGTTCATACAACACAACAACCTGTGGTTCAACAACAAACCATGGTTTAACTTCTGGGTTACACATGATAACCCATACCCAAGGTTGAGTATAGGTTATCATGTTGTGTGGCCCCCAAATTGGTCAACAACAATAACAATGGCAGGGGATGCTGGGAGTTGTAGGACTTATTTCTGTCTAATTATGCATAGGATTGCATACTATGCTGTTTTAGAAACCCCTGAGCACTACGTGGTACAGAATGCAATTGTAAAAACAGAAGTGGAGGTAGAAAACAGCAAAGCATGATTCTCCTGAAATCTTAACTAATCAAAAAAGAAAAAGAAAACATGGAAAGGAAGCAAGGGAACTGGGAAAAAGAGGGAAGGGAGGGAAGCTAGCTAAGTGTTGGACACAACTGTCTCGAGGCACTGTGAAGGCTTAGCAAAACGCCCTCCACTTGGCTGCAGGAAGAGTGAACCACTGAGGTTAAAGCCAACAATTCGTAATCACCCTGCTACTTACTTCCACTGAGACTTGTGGCTTCCTTGGATCGGAGGGGATTAAATCACAAAGGTCTGTGACCCCAATATTGCATCTACACATGTAAACTGGAAGTCCCTCAAGTATTTCAGGCAGGAGGCTGAGGTCCCAGTGTGGTTAGGTAACACTGCTAGAGTGAATGTTGCCTGAATACAGCAATGGATACTTCCCAAGGGGAAGCAAAATAGCACAAACAAAGAGGGAAGTTCTGGACCTAATAAAAATGTGGTCCAGCTCCAGACCATAAGACAGAGCTTGGAGTAGATCATGAAGAATGAACAGTGTGCTAGGTGACTCCTGAGAGAATCACAAGATCATGTGTACGTTAAATCCTGTGATCACACTGAAAGGCTGGACTCAAGGACAATTATAGGGTACAAGGAAGATGCAAGGAACACAAAGGAGACAATTACATTAGGTATGCTCAGGTTGAGATCAAACAAAGGATACAATCACTTGTTTCCTGTAGTGAATAGAAACTTTTCTGAGACTCTGAGTTCCATGACTGTGTTTGGGGCTTTTTTTGTAATTTAGGCATTACAAAAGCATGCTTCTACAAACAGGTAGAGGTCCCTTGAATAAAAGAAGCCATGAGGGATAATCTGGTGATGCTAAACCTAATGACTTATCTAGAGGTAAGGATAGTTCAGAATTGGAGGTTATTTCCTGCCAAGGGTTTAAATTTACTAATTCAAATCACCATGCAGATGGTTGTGACCTGATAGCTAGTATATATATATGGATTTTCCATTCCTTGAAAACTTACATGAGGGCAACTCTTATTTAAGTCAATTACAACAAATGGCACATAGGTCAGGAGCTTGCTTATTACCATTATTTTGTTTCTTTGCTGACTTCAACAGTCCTGCTTCAACAGGCTTCCAGAACAATATGGAAAAACAAAGTGCTAGGATAATGCTTTCAAAAAATAATATATGAAAAATAGCATGCCTGACATTCTCAGGAACATATAGTTCCTCGTGACATCAGAACTATGGTTTTTCTAACTATGGTTAGTTAACAAACCAGCATATCAAGTCATGGTTTGATCACGGTTTGTTTTAACCACCAGTAGTTAAAACTAATAGCAGGTGGTTAAAATCAAAATCAATGACCGGTAGCTAAAACTGTTTAGTTTTAGTTAAAACTAGCCATGGCTCCTATACAGAGAAGTTAGGAAAAACAAGGGGTTGTGGCAAAACTTCAGAAATATAATTTAGTGGCTCTTGGAAAAGACTGGGTTTCTTTCCCTATTTTGCAGAAGCTGAAAGATTAAGGCTGTCTTTTATGGGGGATCAATATCTCTTCCACTTCAAATTCCATTAGACTAACACTTGCCACAAAACTTTCAAGCCCAAATCCAATTCTTTTCCTTCACATAAAGAACCCTGCTTTTAGCCACTTACCCACGGATGATTCAGAGTGAATATAAAAATGTATAGATTTTTTTTACTGCCACTAGGACAATAGTTCTTGCACTTTCTAACAATGTCTCAGAAGATGTACTTGAAGTATTAGCTGAGTAAACTGTGGTTGTTGTAGAAGATCCTCAACAAAAAAAACCAAAGATTTTTTTAAAGATAAGTTCTCCCCACCACCACCACCACAACCCTGGATCTCCATGTTTCAGTGGTAGTTCAAGACAAACCCAGGTGCAAAACTGAAGCAAAAAATATCCTTCTTCTGTTTCTAATAAGAGAAACAAGCTAGTATTGTAATGTTACCTTGCTGAATTAGTGTTAATGGCTGATAATATATAAGAGTAGTACATGGATAGTGCCATTATCATAATGTAACACAGAGGCTTATTTTCTTCTCCAAAAAGATCTGTACTTCTGATATTCTATACAAGGGGGAAAAAAACCTGTGAAAAGTTATTTAGTTGAAAGCATATTGGGTACACTGAGATCCTAGTGAAAGTCCAGCTTTTTTAAAGACAATGAACAGAGTACACTAACCACATGGAGTGAAGAGTGGGATAGCGGTGGCAGACCCTGCCCCTGCCTTCTGCTCATTCAGTCAAATTGTGTACAAGTTGAACATGCATACAAACCTTGATCTAAAGTTAACCCTGAGCCAGGGACAAATAACTTTGTTCAATTAGTAAACATCTCATCTGGTGCATATTCTTTGGGGTATGAGCTGGGCAGAAGATTTAAAAAGAAAAGAAACCTAATCTGCATACTCTCAGCTGTAGTACCACCAGCAGTTAGACTACCTCTGCTCTCTGGAAGAGGAAACATTTTCAGCTAGTCTGGAAATAACTGAAATTAGCAGGCACCTATAAATTTTAGGAAATTAGTGCAAGTTTAGGCAATAGCAGAAGAAATATGATATATGCTGAATTTTCCTTTTCTCTTGGCCAAGGAGAAGCCATTTTTCTTATGGTTGGTACTATCTGAGTCAAAAGCTATGCTTTCAGCCTGCAAGCCACAACTATTTTTGGTTCCTCACTTCTTCAAGGCATTTGTTCTTAAATGTTTTTCAGTCCCTTGGGAAATTGCCATTCTTCTTTCCTCATGATGAATCATCCCTAGGTCTTTGCTTTTATTTGAGTAAACATACATCTAACTCAAAAGGTTAGTATAGTACATATCTACACCTGAATGGAACTTCCCTCTTATAAAAGGAGAGCTGTTTTTCTATGGGAGAGCAGCAATGTGAGTAGGGATCTGTTTTGCTTTCTACAGCTTTCAAACTTTTTGAAGCACCCATTCTTTCCATCCCATTTCTACATCAGATTGCAAATTGTGGGGTAAAATTCCAGATGAAAATACATGGACCTGTTTAATTCACATTTCTCCTAATGTGTGCATTCTTCTGGGCATTTTTTTTATCAGAGAACTGCATCAAAAAAGCTGGAGAAGTGCAAAAACTGAAGGATAATTGCATTCTAGTTCATGTATTAATTTGGGAAGTGTAAATGAGGTTGGCTGTATTAAAATGCAAACCAAATGTATCCCTCTTCTTTCATGTATTCCTCCTCTTCCATGGCTCTTTGTGTTAGAAAAGGAAGAACCACAGAACTATTTGTAAGTTGTAGCTTGAGCCTACGTCAGAGCTTAACTAAAGCTCCTTTCACATGTCCAGTTAATTCACATGGGGTGAAGAGCAGCAGTCACCAGCTGTGCACATTCATTTTTAAGGTATAAATAGAAAGGCTGAGAAGAAAAAAGCAAGTGACTCTACATATGGTCATAACATATGGTTTGAGTCTGAGATAGGGATGGAAGATACCACACATACAAGATACAGCTTGTGTAAGATTGTCATCTCTTCTCTCTCTCTCTCTCTCTCTCTCTCTCTCTCTGTTGACATGGCTGGTTTGAATAGATGTGGTCTGAAGTAGGGATGTGCTCCGCTCCGATTAGGAGCGTAGAAGCAGTAGCGGATTGGCCTGCTCCGCCTTACCCAGAGGCAGAGTAGGAGTGGACCGCGGACCCCCTAGAAGCAAGGCGAAGAGAAGCGCCCATTTTTCGGAGCTCCGAGTTCAGGCGGAGCGCTCCGGTCGCCATCTTGAAAACATTTCGCCATAGGATTGCATTGCGGCAAATAATCGCGCATAACTACGTTGTTTTTGAAGCTATCATTCTGAAAATTCTTGTGCACAGAGAGTCGTGGATGGGGGTCATTTTGAGACCACTCTCACCTCTCTGCGTTGTCTGGGTCGCGGGCTATATTTTTGTGAAAATCGGGTCAACCGCGCGGCTCAAACTGCGTTTTCGGCTTTTCGCCCATAGGATTGCATTGAGGGAAAGAATCGGGGATAACTGGGGGGGGGTTTAAGCTATCATTCTGAAAATTCTTGTGCACAGAGAGTCGTGGATGGGGGTCATTTTGAGACCACTCTCAACTTTCTGCATCGTACGGGTCGCGGGCTAGAAGTTTTTAAAAAATCGGCGGGAAAAATACCTTTTTCAAAGGGCTGAGGGGCAGAGTCAGCTCCCGGTCATGATGATCCCAAAGTTGGAGGAGGGCATAGGCAAAACAGGTAACTTGGGATTCTGGGAAACTTCTCTTTCTTCATCTGAACGGGCTTTTCCCCGTGTTTTTTAAAACAGTAGCCCCACCAAATGCACAAACACAACCTGAAATCATATACTAAGCCAAGAATAAGAGATAGAAACACAGCACTGCTCCCCACCCTAACCTTGGTGAACAACTGAATCGATGTGGTGCAAGGGGATGAGCTCCCCTAGGGCATCTCATCGTGGACGTGCCCCCACTCTCTCCTGCACTGGAAGGCCGTTAGAGCCTTCCAAAGAGAGTAAAACGGTGGAGCAATGCTTATCATGAGTTGAAGTGAATGGTCACTTTTCAGTGGTAGAGCAATGCCTGTTATGAGTTGAAGTGAGCGTTTTACTTCTTCTCAGAGCTGTTGGTGGCTGCCTTGAACTGGCAGCTACTTCCCCCTCCCCCGGGCACGTCCCCCTATTGCTGGTAAAAGACAGATATAGCCTTTTTTAAAAAATTCTTCTTGCTGTTTATTGAGCAACACTGCTTCTTTTAATTCCACCCCTCCTTTGTTTATTGATTGATTTATTCCATTTTATATGCATTACTGGCTTATCCTTGGCTCACTTCCTTATGCCCCCAGAAATGCCAGCTGCATGCCTGCCTGCCTTCCCTCCCTCCTCCCCTGCCCACCTCGCAGGGATGTTGTGTGTGGGGTGCCCGATTTTCAAAAATTCCCCAAAAATCAGGGGATGATGGGATTGCTTTGAAACTTAGCGTGCATGTGTATATCCCCATGAGGTGTCATGGTGCCAAACATGAGGTTTCTAACTTGAACAGAAAAAAAGTTGTATAATTTTTTAGCTTTCAATGCAAGCCTATGGGGGGGGGGAAATGGAGCTCCGGATCCGGATCCGGAGTTCCGGGCGGAGCGGAGCGGAAGTGGGCGGAGCGGGGGCGGGGCGGAGCGGCCCGATCCGGAAAATGGCGGATCTGCAAGTGAAGCGGAGCGGGGGGTCCGTGCACACCCCTAGTCTGAAGGCATCTGAAAATATTGTAATATTTCTCTGAAGAAATTTGGTCTTTAAGGTAAGTTTCAGGGATGTTTGCATTTGTTTCGAAGAATGGCTGATAAATTCTGTTTTAAAGTTCCAAATATCCTCATGACACTCAGAACATTCCAGAATTTTGGGGTGCAACCCAAACACAGTTAAGCACTGAAAAGTCCAATTCATTTCAATGGGAGAGAGTGATGACTGCCTGTCTCACTCTCATTTTACTGCACTGTGCTTAAAGATTCAATTTTCTTGCCTGAGTAAGCATTTTCAAAAGGAAAATTCTACAAGAGCTGCAGGTGTTTGTCTGTTTGTTGCTTTGCATTGTGCCTGGGTTTTCCCTAACCATTGATTTATTTCAAAGAGGATCCACCGATATTAAACTCACTGACAGAATGCTGTGGGTTTGCAGATGTAATGTACAACTGCCCTTGCACTCAACAAATTCCTACAAAGTGCTTTGTCAACCTTTCCATTTTCTAGAGGCCCACCAATAAAATTTAAGAACCAGTGCAGTGGCTCGTCACAGTTTTACCAAGCTGGTTTCCTACCAGTCAGACAAATAGCATTATATCATTAGATCAATTTGTAGAAGCATTTATTGACCATTAACCAGTAATATACATTAATATTTGTTTATAAATTAATATTTTCATAGTGAACAAAGGCACTGATCATCTCCCATAAAAAACAATTGATGAGAACATTTTCTTATGGAATCCAAGAAGCCTAAAAACTCTTCTTGGTGTTTTCTTGACTATTTTTTATTGTTCTTGGACAGTCAAGATCTCCTCTCCTGCTGGAATGCAGAATCCATATGGCTAACTTTGAAAACTCTACTACCAGACTGCTCTTGCTGCATATTGAGATTGTAATGCAGACTCTTCACAAAATCAACAATCACAGCTAATTTAATGCTTAATATATTTTAGCCATCATTCTGTTTGCACAATCAAAGAGTGAAGAGGATGGAATACTTCAAAGAGTGAAGAGGATGGAATCATAGAGCAACTCTTAAGAATGGAAAGATATTATAATCCATGTTACTGATGGTCAGAGAATTTCAAATGCCTGGAATAAAAGGCATGGCTTAGTTTACAGTTCTGAAACAGTAAAGACAAAATTAGGCAGTTTTGCAGATGTTAGTAGGATTGAGAGAAAGAGAATTTCATGGCACACCTGCCCTGCCTTTGACACCATTTAACATCTATTTGGGGTATAAATACATTTAAATAACACATATGCTATTTGTTTTCACAGCTTTACCCTCCTGTTGGTTTTTCCTCTAATTCTGTTCTTCTTTAAAGTTGTAAAGGTTTTATATTCTATGTTATCAGGTTGTATTTTAGGATTTTGATTTTTGTGAACTGTCCAGAGAGCTTTGGTTAATGGATTGTATAGAAGTGTAAGAACTAAATAAATAAATACACATAGATTCTGTTCAGATGACCCACTGAGCCACAATGGTTAAGCATTTTGAGCTAAACATTATGGCTTAGTGTGTCATGTAAACCATGACTTAGCATGTTGTGAACCATTCCTAACAATGGAGGCTACATAACCATGATTTAAACACACTCACTAACTATTTGCTGCAAAAGAGATAATGGCGTAACCATGGTTTAGTGCGTTGTCTGAACAGGTCCATAGAATTCAATATGCATAAACCCAGATTGTGTGGTAGATTTCCCAGAAAAAAATAATAATCCAGGAGTTGACCATGTGCTGCAGTGGAGCTACACTTGTTGGATTTCATGTCTCCCCCATCCGCCCACCCCACAAACATGTGGATGTCCAATGGTGATGGAAGTGGAGCAGGCACATTACGTGACTGGAGAGGAAAGAAGATCTGTATTGGTATTTTTATTACTATTTATTTCATTTCTATACCATCCAATAGCTGAAGCTCTCTGAACATTGCACTTTAGGAGACACCTATCCCCCACCCCCACAAAACATAGTGCCCTTTATCTGTTTTCAGGTTCCGCATAGTAATGTGCAGTTCCATACCAGATTTGCTATCTGAAATGGAGCCCAAATGGTGCCTCCATCTTTCTCCCTTCTTGGCACCATCTGAGGCAGATCATCAGGTCCACCTTGAGCCACTGTTGCCCACAACACAAATGCTTCCCAGTGGTATACACATTCAGATGGCATAAGAAAGGGCTCTCCCTGTGTACTGATGTATGAACAAAAAGTTTTCCATACAAGGAGGGATGTGGAGAGCCGTTTCTCATGCCATCTGAATGCACGGATGTGTGCTGACACAAATGATGGTGGGAAGGGAAAGGTGGGGCATGTGGCTCCAGGACTCCCACACCCATTTTTTCAATGCATAGCAGAGAAGGTTATAGTGAAATACCCTGGTGTCTTACCCTCTTCCTGTTATTAATCAGTTATCAATTAAATGTCTTGACATTGAGGTCATTTTATTTCCAATGTGTTCATAGTAAACAGTTTCCATTTCAGTTCTCTTATTTGAAAATATTATGAAGAGCAAGGTATTAATGATGTATTTATATGTTTGTCTTTCTTGTTCTGCGATGTTTTCTTGTGAACTGCTCAGAGTATATTGTGTATGGAAAAGCACCCTGGTATACAGAAGATCTCAGGGAGCTGAAGCGGCAAGGACAACGACTGGAGCACCGATGGCAGAAAACTAGACTTATATCTGACAAAACACGACACAGAGAACCTCTTCGTTCCTATGGGGTGGCAATATGTGCAGCAAAGAAAGCTTTCTTCCCTGCACACATTGCGTCTGTGAATTTGCATCCAGCAGAACTGTTCAGGGTGGTGAGGGATCTAACTCAGGCACCTTCCCCCCTGAACCCAATTTTAGAGCCTTCGGTAGTTCGCTGTGATGCTTTTAATGATCATTTCACAGATAAAATCTCAGATAAGAGCCAACCTAGACCTTAGCCAGACCTACCAGTTAGCCCGCAACGGAGGAGGGAAGATCTCGCAATGCATTTATCGTGAGATCCCTCCTCTGTTTACACACGATGTGTGATGACCTCAGAAGGAGAGGCATTGTGCCTGCCATTTTTTTATTAAAGGGGCAGCAGCGCACAAATGCTCGTGCACAAAAGGTAAGTTTTTTTAAATTTTAATTAAAACTTCTGTCCTGTTTCTGCCAGCCATGCTGTGAAAATTAGCTTCCAACCTTATCAGGATAAAGGACCAGGGAGATCAGACTAGAAGGGAGCTGTCCAGCAGAGAGCACAGTGAGGAAGGTGTGGCTTCAGTAAGAGCTAGGCTCCAACTGAACAGCTTTATAGGGAATGCTGATGCTCCACCCCTTCCTGGCTGGTCAGCAAGGCCCTGGTGCTGAATATGCTATCTCCTCATGAGTAGGGCTCAAGGATATCTGTCATGCTGCCAGACGGATACTGAATTTCTGGCTTTGAGTTTCTGTCTGGATCTGTTGCTGCCTTTGTTTCTGGGAATAGAAATGGGACTATTATTATTATTATTATTATTATTATTATTATTATTATTATTATTATTATTATTTATATAGCACCATCAATGTACATGGTCCTGATGACTAGTCCTGATGATTAAGTCTCCTTCAGTTCCACAGCCTCCTTGAGTGGGGCATTACTTCTGCTGGTGGATTGAGAAAGGCTATCAGGATTCTTTGGCTTCCCATGATTCTTGCAACCACTGGACTGGCAACAGGATCCTCCTTCTCTTCTGAGGTCTCCTCAAGTACTAGACTGTCCTGGCAGCAGGGTGGTAGAACATGACACAGCCTCACTAAAGCCCTTTGCCTTGAAAGGGCTTGAATGAGCTCCCTAGAGAGGTTCGCTTGGTGCCTACATTGTTTTCCTTCCATCGCCAGCTGAAGACCTTTTTATTTTCTCAGTATTTTAACACCTAATTTAACTTAAATTTGAACTCTGCTGTTTTAATCTCATATTTTAACCTATATCAATTTTTGCTGTGTGGTTTTATCTTGGTCATGCTTTTTGTATTGTATTTTGTATTTTTAAATTGTTGGTTGTTTTATTATGCTCTTCATGGTTTTAATTTTTGTGAACTGCCCAGAGAGCTTTGGCTATTGAGCGGTATAGAAATGAAATAAATAAATGAATGAATGAATAAATAAACCCTTTCCCTCATGGGGGCATCTGCAGTCATTAGTCCAATTGCCACCCTCACCTCATGCCTTTTTACATGCCTTTCAATCAACACACCTTACAGGGAAGAAGCATTTTGTAACGTGAGTGAGCATTCTTGCCAGTGAGGTCTTATATTGCCCTTACAAACTAATTGAAGTAGGAACTATTTCAAGCCTTGGGTGGAAATGCCTCAATCAGACCACCAGGACCATTTCACACATTACACAAAGGCAAACCAGAGTTTGTGAGTGCGCATAAACTCAAAAAGGTTGCTGCAGCCCATCTCTGATGGGTGCACCTGAATAATACATGTTTTTTTGTACCTGAATAATACATGTTTTTGTAAACACAGGTTACATTTATATTTTAGATGTACACTCAAGAACCTTAGAAGTACATCTAAAACTATAATACCATTAGTGCCTTTGTGAAATCATTCCTAAGAAGTGCTTAAGATAAGGGGTTACAAAAATTGCATTTGCACTTTAGCAGGTTGAAGTTTGTTCTATGTATGTGCTAATGTATATTTGTGAGTAATAATAAACTGTTTCAGCAATTCTTCATACCTGATAGGAATTTGCTGTTGAGTCACCTACTGTGTAGGGAATTCTAATTGAGCTCTTTGGTATGAATATTCATGATAAAAATGAAACTGGTTTAAAAAGAGATTATGTATAATTCACTGCTGCCTGGGAACTGCACTACTCATACATAGCTTTCAAGATTTACCTGGGGATACTTAGAATTCACAATGTGTCCTAAAAAAAATTACACTAGCATTTGTGGCAGGATTAGATTTGATAATTTCTTCATAGAACTTTTCAAAGATGACCACATGATCAAACACGTTTCTACCAGGCCAGGTAATGAGCTTTTAAATTCTCCACTGGCAATCTTTTGAATAAAGAACTTTTTTTGGTTATATTAGTAAGATAAAAACAAAACAAAACAATCTTGATGACTGATCAGGCACAGGTGACAGTAGCTTGTTACAACAGTTTACCATGAACATCTGTGCTCAAAAGTGATAGAGGAATTTGTTAAACCTCTCAATACCAAGCAGGGGCATTGCTAGGCCTGGGCCCTGAATCTATTTTCCATTGCCCTGGATATATTCCCCAGAGCCCTACATGACCACTGGTGCTAATGGTGGGGGGATTGCACATGGAGAGAAAAAGCTTAACTTTTGCCCTGCGTGGCTATTAAGTTTAGGAAAAACAAAACAAACCATTGGTTATAATGGCAATCATTTCCTAATACATACTGGGTATGGAGGGCATTTTGAAGGGTATCACAGTTGGTAAGAGAATGTTTAACCCTTCCTATGCACTGTGGATCTCCCATGCAGCACATTAAGGGTGGGGGAAGCTTCCTCTGATTCCAAGCATTGTTGCTGGATTAGTCCCATCACAGGTAAGAGAGGAAAGTAAGATTTCTTTTACCTCTTTTTGTCTATCTCAAGTCCTTTATCAGGCCACTTTGCTGAACCCTTTGCCTGATCACCTGGAAGGATTGGTGACCTGCCTCTCATTTCCATGCATGTGATGCCTTATATGATCATTTTCTTCAGTTGTAGATATCATCTGAATATGCCAATTAAATATAAAAAATAAAAATAGTTTGAAAATCCCCACTCTACTTTTTAGCAGTCAAAATAATATGTTTAGGCAAAATTCTGTACAAAATTGAGCTAACCATCATTGCACACTGGCAATCCATTTGCAAAGAGGAGATTCTCTAAAATATATCCGAGTTATGTCCAGTTCATTGCAGCAAGTGACCCCAGGGTCCTTGGAGATTCATTGTAAAAAGCACTTTAGAGAAGCCAGCAGAATATGTGTAGCAGATAAGTCATTTAAGGTCCCTTCTACATTTCTTTTCAACATAAATGGTATCATTACTTGACAAGGTTGAAAACTAAAAGACAGAAAAGAAACTATGAGAGATGAATGGAAAAGTAAAGACACTTCATGTTTCAGGTGAATATATTAAACAGACACCCCACACCCATTGACAGGCACCCAATCTTTGCAATTATGCTTCATTTTCTGCTCTTCGGTTCTTGCTGTAGGATAGAACTTCATCTTCTAAACAGGTGTATGAAGAATGAAAGCTCAGAAGGATGGAGAAATTTTGGATTTTCAGTATTTCAGGTCAAAGAGAGACATCTTTAGCCTCTATAGAACTACTATAGTCATTTCGATGCTGTATGAAAATTGTGGTCAAGGAATGACGGAGCTTAGGACCTCGGATAGACTAGGCCTAGTTCGAGGTTTGGCCAGGTGTCAACAGTTCTGTCCAAAAGAAATACTTACAAAATAATTGGAAAATAGTAAGGTTGGGAAGCATTGTATGTTCTATACTAGAGGAAGAGTGCAACTCTATGGATGTTTAGACAGGAAAAAAGTCCTACAATTCCCAGCATGCCCCAATCAGCATGGCTGGCTAGAAGACTGCTGTGAGTTTAAGGACTTTTTTCCTGTCTAAATATGCATGGGATTGCACCCTAAGCCTACTAAGGGTAAACTACACCAGATGATCAAGGTATGTTCAGGAAACATTCAGATTTTGAAGTAAGGTTCTTTTGTTCTAACTTGTTTAAATCCAGAGTCTTTCTTACTGTCTACCTATCTATTATTCTGTCTACAAGTATATATGGTTTAGGAAGGAACTAAACTGGTGAATGTTTATATCTCAATATCAGAGATGTACACCCAACTATAACTGGGTATTTATTTGTACACAGAGAAATCCTTAGGCAGTGATTGAATAATTTACGCAAATATGAATTAATAAGTCAATCAGTTACTAGGGAAAGTGTTTGCTTTTGAAAGAAGTGTTGCATGTTATTGAATTTTTAATCCAGGACAGTTTCCACTTTGGAAGGCAAATTGGGCATTCTTGTCTTTCTATTAATGAAGCACCTTTCTGACGCAGGATGTGATCTGGGTTGTGGAGAGGAGGGGGTGAGCATGCTCCTCCACCACATCATTATGATGCTGCTGTTAACTTAAAAATCTTGGAGTTGGTTTAAGGTGCCACAGGTGTGATCTAATCACCTCTCTGTGGTTTATTAGTCTGTGGTTTATTGTTTTTAGCTGCTTTGACTGTAGGCAAGACTGCCTCCTCTTATCTATGAGAATTCAGTGAAGCTGGCTTTTTCTGTTACCAGTTTTTTCACACACACTCATTCTGTTTTGTACTCTGCCAAGTCCTTTTGCATCCAAGCATTCCCTAGTCATCTACCTTTTGGCTTGCAGGGAAGTTGGTGCAGCTGGACTTGACACACTCACACAAATGCATTCATTCCTTTAAACACTCATACAGTATGTTGTGATAATTTAGGGTGGTTTCTGCCAAATGGTCTGGTTTTTGTATCCAGGAACTCCTGAATAGATAGAGAAAGTTATTAACTCCAAGGTATCTGATCCTTTTCAAGATCATAATGAGAAATGACATAAGAGTTTAGGTTAGTACCCCATGCATGTAACATTTATTTAAAAGCCATTCCAGTTAAACAAAGCCAATAGGTAAGTATGTCCTAAGTTTCCCAGCAAAGCAAGCTCATCCATACTTTCACAATCACACACTGCAAAGGGATGGCAAAATCCCCATGCTTTATGGGTAGACCAGGACTAGGAAGAGGCAGTCCTATGTGCAATCAGAAGAAGTCCTTCTTTGATGTCATGCCTCTCCACTTTCACATAGGGATGTCCAGTCCTTTTATAAGTTCCATCTATGGATCCAGCCTTTCTTCGCCTGGGCACTTGCTCTTTCAGGCAACACCCATCCATTAGTCCCAATGGTCAATCTTATCTGCTATGGCCATTCCAGTCAGGATTCCATCTGTCCTTGCATCAGCCATCCTGAATTGATCCACAAATTCTGTTGAGTTGTACCCCATCATGGGACATCAGTTACTTGTTATCTCTAGAATACATATGCTGTTTTGCAAAGTTGTTTGCTTCTTCTTGCTTCTCAGAAACTGCTTCATGATTTTCAGGACTGTGTTCAGCCATTTTGCTGCATTTACATGCACACTTCCCATCCAGCCAAGCAAGCATATTCCAAACATATAGAACAGAATACAGAGCAGAGAACAGGCTCAGTGTCAAAGTCTGTCTAAGACCAGCACTGCCACCTATGGTGAATATGTGAAGTATCATATTTCCTTTCTTAACACATGATGTTGATAAATATTTTCTTTCCACCCAAATACCATTACATTTCAAGCTTCCACCCATTATTCCTAGCTTTATATTCCTTGTCCAGTTTACCTAAGACTGTGGCCTATGCTGCCAATTCCCCTTGCCATTATAAATCCATTTCTATTATTCAATCCCTGCAACACATTTCTCCTACACATGGAGTGTAATAGCATTTCCTGGGGACCACTTATGACTTTGCAAGTTGGGGTGAAACAAGAAGTGTGAATGAATTATGCTTCCATCACATGTTTTGGAAGATACACCCACCGTCTATGGAGCATGTTACAATCAAAAGACAATGAGGGAATGTAAGTCACTCATTCTCCCTGTCTGGAAAGTTGTAACTAGAGCTTGGCAAAAAAATCTTAGCCCGTGGGTGGGGGGCTTTGGGGGATAAATGGTTTCACAAAACCATGCCTCCTCACTATTTCTGCAGTTGCCACTTGAGTACTTCCTGCCTTCATTCAATCACAGGATAGTCTTCACTCCGGCATCTTCTGTGTAAGTGTAAATGAGGATGTATTGAAGAAATAGTGCCCAAGCTGGAACATGAATAGCACTGGTGCTAAGTGGGACAAACACTTTGCCCTTCTTTGCATCCCTGCATACTCACCACTATGCTGCCTCCAATTTCTCATCTTGCAAATAGGATGAAAAGGTTGGGAGGGGGGATTTTGGCTCAGTACTAGTTGTAATTACCTTGCTCCATTGAGCCATAATCAGTTCCAGTTTCCTATCTACCCTTCTACTCTGCCTGTATGTCCTGCAAATATTATATGTGGCAATTTAATTCTCTCTCTCTCGCTTTCTTTTTATCCTTAGTTTTTCTCCCACTTTTTTGAGGATACCTTTGTTTACCTATCATTTGAAGAATTTTTACTTTAAGGTATTTCAAAGATTCTCCATTTTCTTTAATGAAGTATTTATATGATTATGTGTAGCATTTTTAAAAGTGTGTACTGCGCACTTAATCTTTAACTTTTGTTTTAACTTATTTATGTTATATGTATATAGTGATGGGCAATTTGGTCCATGCTGCTTTAAATTCTGTTGATGGAATACATCAGGTAGAATCTCTTCTAAGTCGTCTTTCTGCCTACAGCACTGATGTTAGACATTTAAGTGTTAGATAAAACAAAAATACAGTCAGTTTTACTATTGAAAATGCCTTTTCCATCAATCTGCAATAAGGAATGTGGTGCTTTGTGCTAAAGTGTCCATGCTAAATTGGATTACCAAGCTATAGATCAGCCAATAGTTCAGTTTCGCTATGACAAAGACATCTACTTTTTAAATTGTTCGTAGTGATTTATTTGGCTCTTTCCAAAATGTGCAAATATGTTCATTAATGGCTCTCAAGGAAGCAGAATTTAATGAAAACTATATGAAATGGAAAATTTATGTATTTTCATAATGCAATAATACACTTCCTGAAACATATGCTGCTTTTATTAATGGTAATCATATATCACTGGTTTGGAGCACTTTCTCCCATTCTTGTTCAACATGGAAAACACAGAGTATGGACTAAAACTGGATACAAAATTATTACTATTATTTCTACCATTGTACATTTAATTAAAAAAAAATGAATTTTGAAATCCTGCACACAAACACACACAAACACACACACACACACACACACACATCATTGTCCTGGATTGTCAATATAGTTAAAGAGAATTACAAAGCAAGTGGTCTCAAAGGTCATTTAGTCCAACCCCGGCTAATCCAAACATCCACTGCTACAGCATGCCTGATACATGGCCATCAAGCCTTTTCTTAAAAATGCCTAACAAAGAAGAGTTCAACACCTTCTAAGGCAGCACATACCTTCAAGTAGAGATGGGAGAGAAATCTGTTTAGTTCACATTTTAATGCAAACCTGCTTAATTTGCAGTTCCTCAACCAGTTCAATTCCTGAACTTAAAAGGAAGTTATCCTTAGGTATTCACAGTTCTGCAATGCAATTCTCTAATTTAAAAAAATGCATACAAAAATGTATATGTTAGGGGAAAGAGCACCCAAACTGTATCTATTAGTGAAAATATACAAAATGCTTGCCAAAATGCAAATGTTAAGCAAAAATGCATACAGAAATGTGTATATTAGGAGAAACGCTCCCAAAATGCATACTGATTTTTGTGCAGACTTGAGGGGAAAAAACATTTTGCAAACTGATGCAGAAAAGGATAGAACAGACCTAGCACAGGAAAAATGAGCAAACTTGAGATTGACAGATTTGTCGATCTGTACTGTCAGGAAGTTCTTCCCCATGTTTAGTTGAAAACTGCTTTCTTGTAATTAGAACCCGTTGTTCTGTTCCTATGCTCTGAAACAAACGGGGGGGGGGATTGCTCCATCATCTTTGTGACAGCCCAACAAATATTTGAAGATGGCTATCATAACCCTTCTTAAATCATCTCTTCTCTAGATGAAACATACTCAACTCCTTTAACTTCACATCATAGGACCTGGGGTTGCTCTGACTAGCCATATTTTATATTGTTGGGTTCTATTTGTGAGAAAAAAAGGCTACATACGTTCAGGGTTGATATTCTCCAAACTCTCTGGCATGTTTTATCCAACTTTTGTTAACTGTCAGTGTCTGAAGAGGATAATGAGGGCAGATTTCACTCTATTGTATGGAAGGCAAAATAAACAGTAGATAGAACTTTAGGTTCAATTACTGTGGGCAGAGTGATAAAAGATGTAACTGGGAATTATGGCAAGGGCAGGAGTACTTAGGGGCAAACTGGATGTCCTATTAAATGTGTTCTTGCATTTAATGTTCTGTGTGTGTGTGTGTGTGTGTGTGTGTGTGTGTGTGTGTTCATGTATTTAAGGACACACAGCTGTGTGTCCTTAGTTAAGGTTCAACAGGGGAAAGCATTCTACCATTTAAAAAGAGTAATGAGGAGTTGGTCATCCTAACATTCATAAAATTGATTTTCCCCCCACCAATCTTTGTTAAATTTACATGTGCCAGAACAAAATGCATATTTTACATAACTTGAACCTTTCAGGAAGATTGGATAAAGATTGGAGGAGGAAGGGCACTTAACAGGGGGGAAAAACCCTCAGTCACACAAATGTGTTTCTGAAGAAAGTATTTGCAACCATTTGTGCCCAGTTCTGGTTGGGCCAGGATGGCCACCATGTGTTAACCATTGCATTTCCAGACTCCACTGCTACTCTGCTAGGTGGAATGGAATTTCTTTTTTTAAATTCAATTTCCTTTTTAAATATATATATATATATATATATATATATATATATATATATATTTATTGCTAATAAAAGCCTATGGAAGCTCATAACATGGCACTCGGAATGTTGAGGGGGAGCGGAGGGAGAGGAGGGAATAACTGCCATCTGGAGTAAAAGCAGCAGCAGCAGCTGTAAATTTCTGTGACATCCCCCCCTCTCTCTCTCTGTGTGTGTTTACATGGACAAACAATCCTGTCAGCATGACCAGACCCTACCACAAGGAAGCTATGGAACTGAATGGGAGTAAAACTTCAGTTCATAAACCAGCCTGTCTTTCCTTGAGGGCAGAGAATTTTGCTGTCTAAAGTCTGAGAAGCAGACTCCCTTTTGAGAGAAGAAGAGTCCTCTTTTCTCTTTTGGAACATGTTTTCCTTTGGCTTTGAGACTATTTTGGGCTATCTTTTCCCAAGCCGAATTGCTCTGATTCAGGCACCTGGCTCCTGAGCAGCTTGGTGTAGTTTTTACCTCCTATTAGGTGGCCCTAAGTTGTTCATCATCAGTTTACCACAACCCCACAGTCACCTCTGCATATCATATTCTCCATGGTTTATCTGCTTTGGGATAATGAGAATTTCATTTGCACTGTCTGCCTCCTTAGGGAGGATTTGACGTTAAGGTTTGTGAGCCTTAACTCCCAAGTTCCCTGCTTTTCGGTGCTTGGTTGAAAGCTCTAGAGCCTTAATGTTGTTTTGTAAACCATAGGTTTTTTGTTTGTTTAATGAATATATATAGATGTTGTAAGGGAACTGGACAATGATATGGGATTACTATGCATTCTTTGAAAAACCAATAAGATTTTTAATTACAAGCCGAGAGGGAGGCAAAAAGTGTGTACATGTTTGCAGCAGCAGCTGGACATAGGTCTGATCTTCCTGATGGATGCATGACCTATACATGTGAGTGGAGGAAGAGTGATGAATTTCCTTGCTGCTGCTATCAGCTATACGCCATAAATAAAGTGCCCATCAAAACACAGTAAGGAGGCCCATCAGTCTCCAGGTCATCCTTGTCCAGTTGCAGAGTAAAGGGTGCTTGGTCTCCCTTGGAATGTGGTCATAGGAGGCTTATGGCATTTTGTAATATTTCTGTTTATTTGCAAATATGTGGGCTGAGTATGGGGTGCTACAGCATTAAGCACCCCCAACAGATCACTGCTCTTACAACAGCATTTTGAGGGGGGAAAGCAACATCCTAAAATGCTTCCAGAGCCAACTTAGTGCTGTCCCTTCTCAGTCTGCCTCTCTCCACACTGCCAATCAAACCTTTCACACACACTCACACCTACACACAGCTTGATGACATCATCTCCAGCCAAAGGAGGGGAGAAGATATAGTAAGAAAGACATGCCCCCTTCTCGAAAATGGCTCGCTTCTTCCAGAACAGTCTTGGGCGATTTCCTTATCATTCAAAGGAAGATAGTCTAAGAATTAGACCTTATGGCATCATATGCCCTTAGTTTATCTATCAATAGATCGTGAGCCAATACATTTTGACAACCTTAGTGGCCTCTTTTTACAACTACAGAATCACAGCGTTGGAATGTGCCCCATGAAGCCATTCCAACCCCAATGCTATAACAGTATGTTAGTTGAAGTCCTAACCATAACTATGACCACACTCTCTTAATTGCAGAGAGATAGAGGAAGCCATACTTCCCAGCAATAGTGGTAGGGCTGTTTTTAGCATATGCATCAATGTGTGAAAGACTGACCAAGTTCTAAAGAACCCAAAATTAGTTATGTGAGTCCCAGATAGAGTGGAGGTTTGTTTTTCTTGAATAACCATCACACTTACTGAATAGTAGAGTTTCAAAAATTGTTTGTAAGCCAGCTGTTTAAAGTGGGGGAGTCAAAAATTCTACTGATCGTGTGCAAACCCTTGGGCACACCTAACGTAGTTCTTTGGATCCCGGCCATTTTGTCTTGCGTTTTCTGCTTGTGCAATGGTTTCTCTTTGAGCCAGAGAGAAATACAAGGCATAAATTAATTGTATCAGGAAGCATTTGTGGTGAAACAATGTGTGTTGCTCAAAATTCTTGGCAACCAAACTCAGTAACATTTTGTAAAACATGATTTTATGTTAGAATGCCAAGTTACACATCACGACTGATCAACTAACTGTGACTTCATGTAATAAAGGCTCCACATGGAAAATGTTGCTCAAACAATATCTTGGATTCAGAGCCAGACATTATTATTTAGAACTACCTACAAATGGCCTGACATTTCCTCTCTGTTGAAAATTGTCTGACAGTCTTGCTTTAAGGTGACAGATTCTGTGTAAAGCAGGGTAAAAAAACCTGGCATCTTGGCTGAATTCTATTATTAGAATTCTGAATATTAGAAATGCAAAACAGCACTTCTAATATTCTCATAATTTGTTACTATCATATTAATTTAACAGGTCTAACTTCAAAACAGAGCAAGTTTAAAAATTTTTAGTGCATCTATTGTAATATTTACAAAATAAATATGAATGTACACTTTTCCTGGGCACGAAGGTGGGAACAACCATGAAAGTTAGATTTAGCTCTACTTAATGAAATTTTCATGATGTGTGGGAAGGTTGATTCAAATGTTCCTATCCCTCACATGTTTGTTTTATAATATTTTGAAGGAAATTTCATTTGATAGTTGCAGTTGAATACATGGTAGATTTATTTAAAAGAACTTATTCATATCCGTCAGAAACATAGAGCCTGTCCTGCCTTTGAATCTCTGCAAATTTATTCCACACTCATTTCTTCTCACCTCGGATCCTGGGGCCTTCAGTTTTCAGCTTATCTGACCTGTTTCCTATAGTCTGCTCTGGTCCCTGGTAGCATGAAGCTTCCTCTATATTACCCTTTTAAACCAAAACATTGTGTCACAACACAATGGCCCAAATAATGGCTCTGGTGTATGTGTTTCTTACAGGAAATCAACGAATAGATGACAAACAGATAAGATTCCATCTTCAATATTATGTTTTAACACTAAAACTAGAATGTTACATGTACAAGATATTGAAAAACACACACAAAATTTTTCACATAGAATTGTAGCAGCGTATTGCACCTCTTGTTCATAATTTTAGGAAATACTTGTAAGACTTCACCTTCAATTAATATATACTAGGCGAAACCACATCACGCCAGTCCTTTTACAACTTCGTTGGCTGCCAGTCCAGGTCCGGGCCCGATTCAAAGTGTTGGTACTAACATGCCCTAAACGGCTTGGGGCCAGGTTATTTGAAGGAACGCCTCCTCCCAAATGTACCTACTCAGACATTAAGATCATCCACAGGGGTCCTTCTCCATGAGCCCTGCAAAAGGAAGTAAGGCAGGTGGCAACTAGGAGGAGCGCTTTCTCTGTTGTGGCACCCCGGCTATGGAACGAGCTCACCAGAGAGGTCCGCCTAGCACCTACACTGTATTCTTTTCATTGCCAGCTGAAGACCTTTTTATTTTCTCAGTATTTTAATACCTAATTTAACTTAAATTTAAATTTTGCTGTTTTAATTATGTATTTTAATCAATTTCTGCTGTGTGGTTTTATCCTGGTTGTGCTTTTTATATTGTATTTTGTATTTGGGTTTTTACATTATTGGTTGTTCCTCATGGTTTTAATTTTTGTGAACCGCCCAGAGAGCTTCGGCTATTGGGTGGTATAAAAATGTATTAAATAAATAAATAAATAAATAAGCATCATATAATATTTCTTTACATTCTTTCATTTTGTGGACCTCAAAGTGTTGCTGTCACAAAGTAGGACTTACCTGGAGAAAATACAAAAACTGATGGGAAATACTCATTTTGATGAGAAGTTAAGCTCTCTGTCATTCAATTTTTCCAGTCATTTGTTTCACCCAGGGTAATAAGAGTGAGAACTGCTGTGCAAGTACTTATTACTCATCAGATGTGATGTTACTTCTGAAAGAAGAATATCAGTTATGTCCCAATAGGCATGGCTAAAGCAACTTCATATTTGGTGCATTCTTGTTATTTGGTACTTTCTTAAAACTTGAATTTAAAGCATCTCCTTTATGAAACAATTTTTGTTTATTTAAATAATTTGTTAACCACTCTCAGAGCAGCTTACAGACAAATATTTGACAGCTCATGCACACATCCTTTAGCATGTTAATAGGTATTCAGGCAGAGACTTGTAAACATATGTACATTCTCATCTATAGCTAACTTCAAATATACATTTACAGTACAACTTTGTTCTTTTATTCAGAAATACTGATATATTGTCTATTCAGATGCCTTTCGAATCAGTATGTTTGAACTGAGATAACATAGTGGCTTAGAGTTTGAGCAGAAAAGCAGTAAGCCCCTGCTTCCAATCTCACATCTGTAACAAATTCCCATGCTGGCCTTTAGCAAACCAATGGTCCCACATCCTTGCAAAATGGGATAATAATGACTTATTTTACAGGGATATTGTAAGGATTACTGTGATAAACTATGCAAAATACATCCAACTAAACTCTTGAAACTGTTTGATTCATGCTAAATTATTCTCCATCATCTTCATCATTGTCTAACATATCTGTTACCAATCACTGCTTTTTCTGTTCTATTTCATGCATATTGTCATGAGAAAGAATTAGTGAGAACAGCTACTGATAGAACACTGGCATTTCTAAAGAGAGAATCCTTATGACTCGTAAGGAAGAATGCGACATCCATATTATTATTAGGAGCTTTATCCAGGTCATTTGTTTCTATGGTAAATGATGGCAGTGTGGTGAATGTTGCATCTCTTATTAATACAGGCCACATCATCACTTTCCTTTATTTCAAGTCAGAATAGGCATTTGCAAAGTTACATTGCATTACTAAGTGCAACAGTGATTAAGGGACTTCTAGATGTTGCCAACTATCAACTTTCCCTAAAACTAAATCCAAATATTTAAATGAATTTAAATCAATGTTATCATTACACTAAATTACAATATTTACCTAAAATTCACATAATCACTTTTGCCTTTAAGCATATGAGTCGGCCACAGATTAACAACCGAAACATGATCACTTCTAAGCAAATTAACCTTTTCTGTCTGGGCTGAATATTTCTATTAATATGAAAATCAGCAGCAATTTAATTCTGTTTTTCTCATTCTAAAGCTATGCTTTGACTTGTCACTGGCACAGCTAAAGAAGAGATGGGAATGCAGGAACAAGTGCTTTCAGCCAATGGCTAGTAGGAACCCCCGCCTCCCTTTAGACTTCTATAAGAAAAGGCCAGTGTAAAGTTTCTCCTAACAAGCTCCTATACACTCCAATGTTTTATTGGATGATACACAAAGGGCCTATTATCTTCTTGCAGCCCACCCTACCCTGCCCACCTTGGTCTCCAGACCTGTATCACTGTATGGCAAAAGTCAGGAAAGCAATAGGTAATGGCTGCCTTGCATCAGTAATGGAACTGCTAGACTTGTACAATGGTTCTGGGGGATGCTGGTAATTGCACTGACATGTAAGGGGGCAGATGTTATGGGATTACATGTAATAAAGCAGATTTGGGCCCGATCTGCATAAAGACAAGGGCCATAGCTAGACTAGGCCTATATCCCAGGATCGTACCAGGATCATCCCTATGCATCCAAATGACACACAGGAGATCTCGGGAGCAGGCAGGGACGACCCCTCCATTTGCCTGGGATAATCCTTAGGTCTAGCTAAGGCCAGGGGTAGAAAGCAAGAGAGACTGAAACCGGCTAGAGAAACAGATTGTAGACAGAAGGGAAAATAGGGGACCAATTTGAACTATTTGTTTCCTTGGATAGTAACCAATGTTGTAAAAACATTAGTGCTAATGATTTTGCACTCATGTAAACCAGTGGCAGCACAACATCATTAGCACTTTGCTAGGGAAAGGGGGGAAAGCTGTGATTTGCTGCACCACTGAAATTCGGCAACAAATCACTGCTTTCCCCTTTGCCTAGCAAGTGCTAATGACGTTATGCTATTGTTGGTTTATGCTATTGCAACGTCATTAGTGATATTGCTGTGACAGCAATAGATGATGTTCCTTATTTTCAAAGCTGTCATATACAACAAGAGAGTATGAATATTAAAGACATTTATATTTAATAGCATATAATCTTATGTATTGCTCTAACAATTTGATTAATTTTTATACATTTTTCTGCAGCACTAAACTGTCCTGCATATGAATCATGTTACAAAGTCAATCCTCCAAAAACAAAGGCCCATTATCAATTACATTTCTCTAAGGTTATCTGCCTGCCTGTTTATTGTTTGTGGCTTGCTTGTTGACTTGTTTTTCATTATTATCAGATTTTTATTAATTGGTTTGATAACAGAGGCCACCTTCATAGACCATTTAGTTAAATGCAGCTCCATAATTCCAGGCTATTGTACAGTGCTGCACAGCATTAAAGTTCTTTATAAAATACCCTTGACCTCATTAAAAATAACAAGACCTCTTTACAGCTTTGCAAGCACTTAGCCATGCTGAAGGGTGTTGCAAAGAGGGTGGAATATATTATGAAGTGCCATACAAAGTCTAAACTAGGTAGGCAATTAGTGAACTAATAATAAGGGTGCAGAAGTATTTCCTTGGAAACTGTTAATTTTGACATCAGTAAGTAATTATCATATGTGTTGGTAACACAGCATAAACACATAGCTCTTGCTGTTCTAATAGCATGGCTCAGAAAAAAATAACAATGGAATTTTAAACATTGTAAATGTAATCTTAGTGTCAGAGACATAAGAAATATCGAAGAAATTATATTATATATATATAATTATATTGCTCAGTAATTAAATGCAACCTTGTAGCATTGGCCCAGATTCCAAATTTGAAATCTGTTCATGGAGGAATCCATTGTGTACAGCTGGCTCTTTATGTTCTCTTTGCTGTAGGAGTTCTCTCTTCATTTCTGTGCCCAAACCCAGTGAACAAAGGGCCAATTATACATAGGGGATTTCCCCATGTGCATCTATTCTTTGGATCCTGGGCTTATGGTATGGAAATAGGAATTTGTTTCATCATTCATATTAGGGCTGTGCACGGACCCCCCGAGCAGCTTCGTGGCCCGATCCAGAATTTCCAGATCAGGCCCGAACCGCTTTGGGTAGTCCGACCCTCCCAAGCTCCACTCTGCGGAGCAAGATCCAGAGGAGCGGATCGAGATTTTGTCCCCCCATCCCCACTTACTTGCCTCTGCGGCAGACGACAGAGGCAAGTAAGTGGGGAAGGGGGTCAAAATGGAGCCCGAATAAGCCCCCCTCCCCCCTTACCTGGCTCCGCCACCATCGCCACAAGGACTGTGGTGGTGGCAGAACCAGGTAAGTCCTCCTCTCCCTGCACTTACCTGCCTCCGTCGTGGTCTGGCGCCAGCTGCAACTGAGGCCTGGGCCTCAGTTGAAGCCTGCGTCGGACTGCACCAGACACAGGTAAGCCCCCTCCCCCCTGCCCCCTAACCTGGCTCTGCCACCACCAGGGGAGCCCCCTCCCCCCACTTACCTGCGTTCAGACCTCTGGATGGAGGCGAACCACTTCGCCTTGATCCACAGCTCCCCCAACCCGATTCGGATCCGCCTTTGGCAGAGGCAAATAAGGCCACTCCGCTCCTGCTTCTACGACCCAAAACGGAGCAGAGCACAGCCCTAATTAATATATTAAGACCAATTATTATATATAGTTCAGAGATTGACAGCATAAGGCCAAGAGAAAACTTTCTGTGCTTTCTCCACCTCTAACTGATGCCACCCTGAGATCGTAGTGATATAGGGTGGGATACAAATGTTTTAATAAATAAAAAATAAAATAAAAATGTTAATCCCCACATAGCATCTCTACCAGTGGACACAGTCTCCAGCCTAGATTGATCACTTCTGATTATGTTGGCTACACATAACACTCCTAAATATGATTAGGAATTCAAACAATTATACAGGAAAACCTCCTATTAAAAACATTGGTATCTTTGGTAATTATTTCTCAGTTATAGTTACTCATCTTTAACATGGGAATAGCCATCTATCCTAATAGGAATTTTGTCAGAAGATATTAGTATGGAGAGCATGCATCATTAAACTTACATCTTTACCATTTTATATATTTTGTCCTGATCCACAGAGAAAATGTGCTTGCACACTTATCCAAAACACATTAGGTAGAACAAAGAACATCAGAATTGCCTTCAGGATGAGCCCAAACATCCATCTGGCTGGTTCAGCATCCAAAAGTGGCCAGCCATAGGCTCTGGGAAGTTCAGAGGAAGACTGTAGCTAGAAGCAGGGCCTGGTTTTAAATATATTTGGTTGGGGTAGAGGTTTAAGGAATTTGGTCTGAGGTAAAAGAAATCACTAAGAGGCTTGTAATAGCAAAATAGTGTCTCTTGAGTCCTTAAGAATTGTCACTAAGCAGTTGTTTGAAGACCTCAAATGCACATTACAATGCATGTGTACAATGCACATCTACTTAATGCATGCAAGTTCATTGCAGACATATGTTGGAACATATGTGGGGCAAAGGTTGGGCAATACCATCTTGACTCTGCTCCACCCACCCATATTCCTTGAAGTTATGAGACCATCTGCACTCCTGAAAAGGATTTTTGAATTCTAATGTTTTGAGAGAGTGACAGAGACCAAATGCAACAGATGGAGAGAATGAGATCCACTTCCAAAGGAGATCCTACTTGCTTGATGTCCTCTTGAAACAAAGGTGAAGCCTGGACCCTATATTATGTGCCTTACCAGTACATTTCAAGTGGCTGTAGCAATGCCAATGAAAGTCCCCCAAAGTGTAGTTGATTTGGTGTGGCTGAAATAATCATCCAGATGACTTACCATATGGATCCAAATCTGTAAAATGATGCACATTGGGACAAAAACAAAAACAACTTCAAGTATAACCTGATCGGATCTGAGCTGGTTGTTACTGACCAAGAAAGAGATCTTGGGGTTGTGGTGGACAGTTTGATGAAAATGTCCATCCAGTGTGCAGCCACAGTAAAGAAGGTAAACACCATGTTAGGCGTTATTAGAAAAGGAATTGAGGTTAAAACTGCCAGCATCATACTGCCTTTATACAATTCTATGGTGAGACCACATTTAGTATACTGTGTACAGTTTTGGTCACCACACTTAAAAAAAGATATTGTAGAGCTGTAAAAAAAAGTTCAGAAAAGGGCAAGTAAAATGATCAAGAGATCGGAGCATCTCCCCTATGAGAGACGGTTACAACAGCTGGGATTTTTCATCTTGGAAAAAAGGAGGCTAGGGGAATTCATGACAGAGGTGTACAAAATTATGCATGGTGTGGAGAATGTGGATAGGGAGACACTTTTCTCTCCCCCCCCCCAATACTAGAATCCGGTGTCATCCCATGAAGCTGATTGATGGGAGATATAAAAGGAATTACTTCTTCACACAGTGCACCATTAAACTATGGAATTCACTGCCACAATATGTGGTGACGGTCACCAATTTGTATGGCTTCAAAAGGGGGTGGAGAAATTCCTGGAGGAGAAGGCTACTACTCTTGATGGCTAGGTGCAACCTCCAGTATCTGAGGCAGTAAGCTTATATACACTAGTTTCTGGGGAACATGGGTGGGAGGGTTCTACTGCATTGTGTCCTGATTGTGGGTCCCTGGTTGACAGCTGGTTGGCCACTGTGTAAACAGAGTCCTGGACTAGATGGACCCTTGGTCTGATCCAGTGTGGCTCTTATTTTCTTATCTGTAGATTTTGAGATGCCACCCACACAGGTGGCAATCAGACTTACTTGCTGACTTAATTCACTGCACCTTAGTCTTGAAGTACCAGTTATTTTACATCCCAATAATTTGTCTTCATGGGACTAAGCTCAGACTCACCATGCTTTGTTAACATTGTGCTGCAATACATCAGACCAGATCTTAATCTAGTTCTACCTGCTTTGTGAAGCTGGAGACCATCTATCATTTTTCAACAGCAAAAAGGATACTAATAAATGGCATGTTCTTTTGGAGTCTTTATCTCAATATAGATATCTCCAGTCTGGTTTGTGGAAAGTTTGGAGGTTGTCCCCAGACTTACTTCTATAAGCAGACTTATTTTCCTTTGAAAATCGTTTCCTATGTTAACTTTGGAAAACATTTAACTTTGGTACCTTAAATAATAAAACTTCTTTGCAGGTGTATTTGCCATTCAGTTATGTTTTGTCTATCCTCTGAAATCATGTAAAGTATTTTCTTACATTAGTACAGAAGTGTTAAAGCATTCTATTGATCTAAGGGTGGGGGAGGTCATTTAAATTTTACTGTGTTTCCTTTCTTTTTCTTAGATGGATGGCATGAGCAACATTCAAAAACAGATCTAGCACTTTCAAAGGTCAAGAGCAGTGTAAACAAAATAAATATTTCCGTGTGAAACACACATTTATTATTGGTAAAACTGTAGTCTGTATTTATGCACTCTTATCAAATAACTGTTCCTTCGAGAGCCAGAAGCAACATCATATAAGAAAAATGAGGGAGAAGTGAAGAGGTCACACAGGCTTGTGCTATCATAATATGGCAAATATGAAGCAATATGTTTTAAATAAAAATTGTCATGCACTGTTGTGATAAGAGAACTTTTGCTTATATTAGATGAAATTATTCTTACACAATATATCTCTCAAGGCTCATAAAAAGGCCTACAGTAAGCATGCAGTTCCTTTTACAGTGTTTGGAAAATGCTATTGAGATCATAAAAAAGAGGGGCGGGGTGAATCTTTAGGAAACCTGTGCCTTCAGTCTGCCATGAGATCTTACACGGAGCAGGGTGCATGGTCTCATTACAACTTAATGCTGTCTTATGAAATCTGATGCTGTCTTTTCAACACGACATCTTTTTCTTCTTAGGGGACATTTTTGCTATAACAAGAGCAACAGTTCAGATGTCTTCGCTAACAATACTTGTACATACATAGCTGAAAACAAATTGAATGCTTCTCATTCCTGCAAATGTGTTTAGTTTGAAATATACTAGTGAAACTAGTAGGAGAATTAGTAACAGTAGTGATAAAGTATAATCTAATCTTCAGAATACCTGCCAGTTAAAAGACCAGATGCTAAGGCTACTTCATGTTGGTCCAAACTCCACAAGGCCAGGAAACTGGAAGCTGTGACGAGCATTTGGCAGCTGTCCGCCCATTTCCCCCCATAGTGTAAATGGGTGCTGTAAAGGCAAGGGTAAAGCCGTGAACCTTTATTGTTGCCCCAATGGGGCCTTTTCTGGAGTCTCCTATTATTATTATTTTCTGTTAACTGCCCTTTCTCCCTCAATTTTTAACCAGTCTTCCTGAAACCTTCCTGGTTATGTAACATAGACATTTATGTCTGGCACGTGCAAATTCCAGGAAGGTGGTGAAACCCTTTTGGTTTTATTGAAGTTAGAACAATCCACCTTGTTTTCCATTTAGCCTTATGGAATCCTTATTTTACTGATCACCTTATCTATGGGAGCCACAACTGTTTTTTATGTTAACGATATGATATAATATCAACAATAAAATGTAGATACCACTTTAGAGCAGGTGTACAGAACTACATTTGGGATGTGGGCCAGTTATTCCACACAGCGCTTGGGCCAGGGACCAGGTTTTCTGCACATGGGCTTCCCTGGTTAGAAAAGTCCCACACGGAGTGAAGTTGACCTGGATTAGCCCTCATCAGTTCTCTAATGGGGAGCAACAGAGACTTTGGCCTCAGCTAGACCTACCTGGTCTAGCGGACAGAGGTGTGAGGCTCTTGTGATATTTTTATCGCAAGGTCTCCCCCTCTGCTTACACGCAGCATATGACGACCTTGGAGGGAGAGGATATCGCAGCTGCCATTTTTTTCCTTAAAGGAGCAGAGCACATGAATGCTCATGCGCAAAAGGTAGTTTTTTATTTTAAAATTAATTTCCCCACTCACCCCACCCCACCACCGATGGGCACAGAGCTCCTGAGGAGCTCTGTGCCCTGTGCACGGGTCCCGGCGCCTCGCGAGTAACCACGAGGAAACAGGACAAACCATGACGCCCATTTCGGGATCATCCCGAGACAGTGGGAAAAGCGGGCTTGAAGGGGAGGGTGAGATCCCGGGGGCAAGTGAGGGATCATCCCTCCCTGCTCCCGGGATCCCCTGTGTGTCATTGTGGATGCACAGGGAGGATCCCAGGGATCGCCCCAGGATTTCATGCCATCTAGCTATGGCGTTTGTTGTTCCAGTGGGGGTTGGTAATGGGGTGTGTGAAGGAGAAGTGCCTGAGTCCCCTTTGCTTCTTTAATGGAGGAACAAAAGTGACTCAGTCACTTTGGACACTGCCTCTCATCCCTGCTGCTAACTCTGATGTTAGAGGCATTGAAGAGAGGCATTGGGATTTGCCCAAGAGCTGGGAAAGTGACCACTTTCCCCAGCCCTGGCGAGTCCCAACACTCACTGCTTCTCATCCCCCTGCAGTTTTCTCTAATCTGACATTGGAGATAACAGCAGGGGCACAATTGCTAGTGGGCACCAGCAGGGGAATTCCCACTTTTATCTCTGATCAGAGACTGCAGCAAGGAGGTGTCCTCCAAGGGGATTCCTCCAGGAGTGGGGCTTGAAGCCTAAGCCCCGCCCCCTGGACAAACCTCAAGAGGCTGTGCAGGCTGGGTTAGGGTGCCCTGCAAGGCAGATTAGGCCGGTGGATCAGAGGTTCTGCATTCCTTCTTTAGAGGGTACCCATAGCATCAGCAGTCCTGCTATGTCAATGAAAGCCAATCTACCTGTGCGAATCTCCTGATGGAGTCATGTAAATGAACTTCCTTTGCATAGACTGTGTCTGCTATAAATACCATAGTCAATTTACATAAGAACCTGGTGTCATGGTGTTCAAACAGGTGCAAATAAGAGATTCACCTGTTAGATCAATGTTCTTCACCCAGGGACGAGATCCAAACAGCCTCTAAGCACGACTCCACACTTCCACGACAGAGGGTTCAAAAGCGCTTTATTGATTAGTAATCAAGGTCTGGTCTCTTCAAAGGGAGCAGTCAGACAAAGACATTGGGAATTCAGCACAGCATTTCAAGCCTGCAAGGGGCAGGGCCCTGTTGCAGCATAAACCAATCAGAACGTAACACTAGAGCCTTCTTATCTTTTGCTAAACAATCCCTTTGCCTTACAGTAAGTTACAGTAAGTTAACTTTGACACAGGAGCACTGGAGCCGAGGCTATGTTTTCATTAGATAAGACAACACAAGGAGACATCCAAGGAGACATGACATACATGACATTTTGCCTGCTGTATAATGGCTACTCACAGCTTCCTTTAGAAAATGGAGGCACCTATGCTAACATTTCCCCCCTTTAAAGCAATTTAAAACTTAAGCTTGTTACGTTCTGATTGGTTTATGCTGCAACAGGGCCCTGCCCCTTGCAGGCTTGAAATGCTGTGCTGAATTCTCAATGTCTTTGTCTGACTGCTCCCTTTGAAGAGACCAGACCTTGACTACTAATCAATAAAGCGCTTTTGAACCCTCTGTCGTGGAAGTGTGGAGTCGTGCTTAGAGGCTGTTTGGATCTTGTCCCTGGGTGAAGAACATTGATCTAACACACCTGTTAGTCCTGGCCTGTCCCTTGATGGTATCCAGTGCAAGAAGAGTTGCTTTACAATATGCTATCAAATATCTGCTGTGGATCTGTTTTTCCAGTGATCTTGAATTTTGTTGTTTATTCGTTCAGTCGCTTCCAACTCTTCATGAATACCTTTGGCATAAATTTGCACAAAATAACTTTTATCTTGACAATAAAAAAAATCTTCAGTTAATCAGCAAACAGGCCATCCTCCATATCTAACACTGGTATATCATCCAGTAAAACCTGATAAATTGATGAGTTTTTGTCATTCAAAGAATATAGAATGCAAGAGGCCAAAAGAAAATCTTTGCATACCCTGGAAGGGAGTTTCTCCCCCCCCCCTTTTTTTTAAGCTTCCATTTTATAAATTGGAAGTGTGGCTGAGAAAGGGAGAGAATGACTCACCCTCAAAGAAGCTTCAGTTTTTCCTGCCGGAGAATACTGATGCAAAAGAGGCACTGAACACATCTGCCTCCTTTGTATCTTGTAGTTCATAAATAGAATTTGGGGTTTCTTTATATATCTTGGCATGCGACGTCTGCATATATCTGCAGAGGGAAGCAAGACAGGAAGGGAGATGCCACAAAAGCTGTTTCTCACCGCTTTCTTTTCTTCCCTACATACCCCAAGCTATCCTCTCAAATATTCTTCAGCCTGGCAATCTAAGGGCTCCTTTGGTTACTATATTATACTAGAAAAATGCAGGGATCAGAGGATTTCCCTGATGGCATTCCCCATTGCTCTGCCCTGTGTTCTCCTCCTAAATTTCAGTTGGAGAATTTCGAACATTAATTCCAGAATCAGAATATGCCATTTTCTGTAATTTACAATTCCTGTAATTGTTGTATTACATAATCCCACCCCCCACCCCACACATACACTTGTCAATGATGTTCATGTCTGCTGCAAAAAAAACCCCCAAAAACTAATGTGATGGACATTTTGTTGTCTTGCATAAATAAATACTTCAGATAGCAGAAGAGAAAACACCACATAAAGGAGAGGGGCTGAGACTTGGGATTTAGGCTGTGTCTACACTGGCCGTTTATTCCAGGATAATATCAAAGTCATCCTTACCAGGCCACATGATGCACAGCTGATCCCGCGGTGATCTCGGGTCGACCCCTCAGTTATTCAGGTTTATCACTGACTGCTTCTGTCATTGTTTTTTCAGCTCTCTCACTACAATCCCGAAGTCCGCAGGTGATGTCCCCACCCTCCTTCGTGAAGCTGTTGCTGTTCAGCCTGAGCTCCTGGCTCAGTGAACAGCCAACCCACTGTGAGGGGCGTGTGCATGGGCATTGGCATGTTTCATCACCAATTTTTTTAAAACCACCCCACACACAAATATATATCTGTGCAGCAGCACATTTTCAACACAGTACCTATCCCACCCCCCTTGTGTTGCTGTGTGTCTGTGCTGGTGTGTATCTCTCAGGAGTTATTAAAAATAATAATGCATGCCCTGTTCCCATCTTCCTAGTCCTGCCCACTTCTGCCAATACACATTCGGAATCGCCATCATGGGGCACACATTCTCCCACAATGGCTCTCCTTTACTTGCAAGAAACATCGGTGGTGTGTGCCCCATGAGTACAGATCATGGAAGCTGGGAACCACTGCAATTATCCCTCTTCCATTGCAAAAGGGCTGTAGGTGTAGATTAGCCCTTACTTATAAGGATTGACTCCTAATTTTACAGATTACAGGTCCAAACTGCAGTACCAGCAAAAGGAGCCCTCTTCAGCATCCTAGAGGGAGAAAAGGTGAGATATTCTAGGGCGTTTGTTGTTTTTGTTCCTCTTGTGGGGTTGCCCTCGTCTTCTCCTTGTGTGTAGTGGAGAAATTAGAAATTTACTGTTTGCATGTTGCAAGTTATTTATTTCCACAAATTGTAATAAAATGCTGTATGTTTGAATATTTGGTCTGTCTGATTTTATTTAAATTTTTAGAGCCACAAAAGGTAAAGACACTTGAACAGCATAATGTATAACCTCTGTGAGCCATGTTTTGGCATGGCCACTGCCTTGGTTACAGCTGCTATGAAAGGGAGGCTTCAATCTGATTAGGGGGAGAAGTTACCTTTGTTTATATAGGTAACAGGCAGAAAGTAAAATACAATTTGGATTGATCAAGGCATCAACAAATTGGATTGATCGTTAGAAGGTCCATAAAGAACATGATTGGTCAAGGCTTCTGGTCAGGAGGTTTTTAAGGGTTAGGTGAGAATTCATAGTGGCAAATAATTGGTCAGTTGGAAGAGCATAGCTCATAGCAGAGAAAGTAGCAAGCTTTCCTGTCTGAGAGAACACTATTGGGAGAACACCTGGAGATCAGAAATGGTGGCTGAGGAGACTTGGGCCATTGCTAGACAAGGGTTTAGCCCGGTGCAAGGCCCGGGCTCCCTGCTGTGTGTACAGATGATGTACAGATGATGTCAGGCTGGGCTAAACCCTCCCTTGACCCCTGATAACCGGATCCACTTTTGGCCCGGTTTTTCCGCAGCCCTGGGCTGAGCCCGGGGCTGCGGAAGGTGTAGCTGGTTCCGCAGCTTTTCCCAGCTGCTAGCTTACTCACTTACTCAGGGGGGAAAGAGTGGACCCAACGGGAGAGATGGGGGGGAGAAGAGCAGAGCCAGGGTGGGGAGATCATGGACGGGGGGCGGAGGGGGCATCGGACATGGCGAACAGGTGATTGGACAGGCGGTGATGAGGCGGGCATGGTAAGCGGGCGGGCGATCGGGTAGGGGGGGCACCAGACATGGCGGATGGGGGGGAAGAAGAACGGGCCAGGGCAAGCAGATCGGGGATGGGGGGGAAGAAGGACAGGGCCAGGGCAAGCAGATCGGGGATGGGGGGGGAGAAGAATGAGGCCAAGGTGGGGAGATTGCAGCTGGGGGGTGCGGGGAAGCATCGGACATGACGAGCGGGGGGGGGGCGAGTGCGGGGGGACGGGCAGGCGAGTGAGCGGGGGCGGACATGGCGAGCGGGGGACAGACGAGCGAGTGAGGGACGAGCGGGGGGGCAAGTGCAGGGGGTGAGTGGACGAGCGAGTGGATGGGTGAGTAGACAAGCAAGCAAGCAGGCAAGTGGGGGTGAGCGGACTGGCAAGCAGGGGGCATCAGACATTGGGGAAAATCGGGGGGAGCGGGGAACCCTTTATTATTATTATTATTTTAAAAAGCCTTACCTTCTCGTTGGTGCGCTCCTGAGCACATGGCCCTTTATTTTTTTTTAAAAAATGGCTGACGTGACGGGGCTTTCCCTTACCCTGTCGCGTGTTACATCTAGCTAGGGGCAACAGCCCGCGCTAGCTGCAGCGCGGCATCGCCCCTACTCCCCACCGGATTATCAGGTAGGTCTAGCAAGGCCCTTGGAAGCAGTACTGAGAGGTTGTGGTGAAGCTTCAAGCAGGCAGCAGAGCTCAGCACCAGAAGGTTTGGAGCAGAAGTCTGACCAGAGGAAACTTCAGGAGGCAATCCTTGAAACTTCTGAATCATCCTAAAAGCAGCACAAAGGGCTTGAGGCAGTGGAAGAGTACTGCACATTATCTATTTCTGGTTGTGAGAGATTAGCTGGGGTGAACATTAGGGAAACCTAATGTGAGGGAAAAGCAACTAATATTTTATTTAGCTGGAGAAGACTCTATTATAAATTAGACATTGTAACAAAGCATATCTAATCTAAGTATATTTAAGCAATCTCAGCATCTTATTTAAATGAAGATGTTTTATTCCCTTATATAAATAATTCTCTTAATAAATGTTGCAATTGTGTTGCTTTTATAAACTTGTCCCTAGTAGTGGTGTCTATGGCCATAGGATCCAAGCTAGTGAATTTCTCTAAGATAGTAAGGGTTTATTTTGATGGCAGTGGTTAAAGGTTTTATAGTTGAAAGAATATTCCCCAACCGTGAGGTCTGCTCGAGAACTTTATTAAAAGCTAGACCACCCAGAGAGCTTCAGCTATTGGGCAGTATAGAAATGCAATAAATAAGTAAATAAATAAGAGGAAGTTTCATACACCAAGGGCCCATTCAGATGGCATGTTAAGCCATGACAGGTATTTTGAACTAGCTATGGTGTCTTAGCATGTCATGTGTGTGTTTGTGCACGCGTGCAGGGGGGCAATGCAGCAATGGTTCTGGAACTACCCTTGGTAACCACCCTCCTGAAGCAGGGTTAAGGGGTCGCAGGATGGTTTACAGGCTGTAGCCATATAGTCCACTGGCAAGAGTGACCATCACTTCCGGTGCCACTCTTGCTGCCATTCTCTATGGTTGTGCTGCCATTTGTTTTCACTTTTTTTTGATAAAGAGGCTGCTAGGAGCCCGTTCACACCACAGAGGAAACCAGAATGCATTGGAGACATGTGTGGTGACTATGGCTGTGTGGCAGACCTGCTTGCAGAGGTTTCCTTAACTCTCCCCTCTCCATAGTTACCATCACCAACACCCCCTCATCACATGTGTTAATAAGGCCCAAGTCTTGAAAGTTTTGAAAAGGGAATATAGAGGTGATATCCACAATGTTCGTCACTGCCATACTAAAGTACTAGGATTTCTATTAATTCTTTACTGGTACATTCATTGTTTTGTTTTGTTTGTTAGCTGGCATTGGAATAAATAAACTGACCATATGGTGTAACACATTGCCTAAATCTTGACCTCACAATAAACTATGATTTATCATGTTGGGAATCAGCTTAGGCAAGACTCAGGCTTGCTTGCTCCACCTCCCCTCCTTTCCTCCAGTTTAGATGTGTGCTTTCCCTTCTGATTTCAATCAACCACAGTTTAGCATTACATCTAAACCCCAAACTGTGGTTAATTTTAACTACTATTTATTGAAACAAGCCAGTTTCATAATCCATAGTTTAAACCTAGCTTGTTTCAAACAAACCATAGTTAAGACAAGCTATGGTTAATTTTAACTATGGTTAATCAGGCAATTTTGACAACTCATAGCTAATCAAAAATCAGAAGCAAAATCTTCTGTATTCCTCCTTGCAGCCCTGCAGGAAGGGGAGAGGCAGAGCAGTGTATAAGCCTGAGGCGTGCCTAGGCTCATTGTCATCACAATAAACCATGGTTTATTAGGACATTCAAACACATCCACATGCTTTTGTTTTCTGCAAACTGAAGTGAATATAATGACCTTTCTGAAAAAGTGAGGACATGTGAAAAAGTTATTTAAGAAGATTTAATACAGTGAAGCCAAATGCTAAGATCTTAATGCTCCAGCAATTATTCTGATAATTAATAGGCAGATAATTTAGACATACAAACTGAGAAATATGGAATTACACTTCAGGCAGGTTCTCTGAATGACATCCAAGTTACTGATCACAGTCTTCTTGAAAACTGCTGGTTGAAATGAATTTGCTTGCTGATTATCACAGTCTGCGCAATAGAGTGTATCTCAAATATGCAGGGGGTGAAACAGATTTAATGAACCATAGAAAATGCTCAATTTTTTTTAGTTGCAACTATAATAATACCTAGGTGGATGCTACTTACCTGAAATTGAAGTGGTTGAAAATACCTTCTCCTTGAATTATTTATTCTTTCAAGCAATACCTGCATATCTCTGAGAAACTTAACACTTTAGCCACATTCTTTTTTTGCAGTGTAGTCCACTTTATTCCCAACAATGAGAGCCTCAGCGATGAGGGATGATTGGCTGTATCTACATTAAATAAACAAAAAACCTACAGTTTACAAAACAACGTTAAGGATGTAGTTTTCAACCAAGCACCAAAAAGCAGGGAAATTGGGAGTTAAGGCTCACAAGCCTTAACGCCACATCCTCCCTAAGGAGGCAGAAAGTACCAGTGAAATTCTCATTCTCCCAAAGCAGATAAACCATGAGGACAGGATGGAGAATAGGATATGCAGAGGTGACTGTGGGGTTGTGATGAACAACTTAGGGCCACCTACTTCTTTTTTGTTTGTTTAGAGCAGCCCTTCCCCAACCTGGTGTCCTCTAAAGGTGATGGACTAGAACTCCCATCATTGCAAGTCAGTATGTCCCATGGACGGGAATGCCTTGCTTCCTGGTTGACCAGGGGGCTCAACTTAACCCTGCGCCCAGCCAACACAGAGCAGGTAAGACACACACACCCAGCCTGTCCCCTTACCTGGCTCCGCCGCTGCCGCACAGACTGCGGCAACGGCGGATCCAGGTAAGCCCCCCTCACTTACCCGCTCCGTGGTGGCCGGGTGCAGGCTTAAATCGCGCCCCTGACTAGGGGGCTCGATTTAAGCCCGTGCCCGGCCTCCATGGGACAGGTAAGACCCTCCCCCCGGACTGTCCCCTTACCTGGCTCTGCTGCCGCTGCACAGACTGTGACAGCTGATCCAGGCAAGCCACCCCACCCCACTTACCTGCTCGGTGACGGCTGGGCGGGGGCTCTGACCACCACGGAACAAGTAAGAATCCCCCTCCCACCTGGCCCCTTCCCTGGACCCGCCACTGCCACTGCACAAACTGCGGCAGCGGTGGCTCCAGGCAAGCCCCCCCCCCACTTACCTGCTCCATCGTGGCTGGGCCCGGGCTTGAACTGAGCGCCCTGGTCCACCCGGAAGCAAGGCCGCACCTGCGGCCTTGCTTCTGGGTGGACCCGGGGGCTCAATTCAAGCCTGGACCCAGCTACGATGGAGCAGGTAAGAACCACCCCTGCTGCCTGGCCCCTTACTTGGATCCGCCGCCGCCGCTGCATGAACTGTGGCGGCGGCAGCTCCAGGCAAGCCCCCCCTTTACCTGCTCTATTGTCGCTGGGCCTGGGCTTGAATTGAGCCCCCGGGTCCACCCGGAAGCAAGGCCACAGGTGTGGCCTTGGTTCCGGGTGCACCTGGGCGCTTAGTTCAAACCCGGGCACAGTGACGACGGAGCAGGTAAGACCCCCCTTTCAGCTTGTCCCCTTACCTGGCAAGCCCCCCCAAGCAAGCCCCCCCTTACCTGATCTCTTGCGGCTGGGCGCAGGCCACACTCTCCCTTCTTTCCCCCCTCCCTCCAGGGAATCTGAGGCACATGTGCTGCCTTATCAGATTCCCCATAGGGAAACATAGGATTTTTTTAAAAAAATAATTAAAAATTAATGGAATGGACTTTTGAAAAAAGAAAGGCCATTCCATCAATGAGGAGGGCAGGGCAACGCAATCCCATGAATGGTAAGGCTCCCAATTTGGAGCTTTTAGTGCATAAAAAAATGGTCGCTACCCCGGAAGCATTTCTGTGTCAGTTTGAAACGGAGAGGCTTCCCCGCTTTTGTCATTTAAAGTGACATCCTGCCCTCAATATTTCACCAATCTTCTTGAAAAGCACAGGGTATGTAAAACCAGCATTTCTTTCTGGCAGGACTTTATTTCAGAAAGATTGGTGAAATATTTTCCATTTTAGGATGCTAGAATGACCCACCCCACAATAACGCCTTTTAACATGGTGGAATGCTTTTTTTTTTTTTTTTACTGTTCATCCTTAATACAGGGAAACATCCTTAATACAGGGATACAAGGAGCAGCAAAGTGATACCAGAGTTAGGTAGTTGGGATTGTTTGGAGACTATGAACCTGGAAAAGGGGAAATACTGGATCTGATTTGATTCACTAAGAATCTAAGGCTTGTAGGGTAGATTGTTTACCATAGGACAAAGTTGGCTTAGTTGTGAGTGGGGGCTTAAACTTCAAACGGCCTCTGTATTTGGGTTGCGGCTAATGCAGGCGTAAGCCACCTCTTCAGATCAGTGGGCACAGTTCTCATTTTTTTCAGGCCTGAAAGCACATTTTTCATTTGGACCCATGTGCACGTATTTCTCTCTTTATGTCCCCCTTCAGGATTGCCTCTGTTCTTGACCTGCTTCTTCCCCTGTACCTACTCTCCAAGGTTTCCTTCCCCCACTACCTCCCTTCTCACTCCGGTCATTCCACCACACCTACCTCTGTCACTGCTAGGGTGACTATACTTTGGAAACCAAAAAGGAGGACAACGTAGTCGGCTCCCAAGGGGGCATGTCCAGCACCAAGGGGGCGTGCCCACCCAAACATAGCCTTGGCCACATGTCTAATTTTACAGCACACATTTAAGACAAATCTGTTCTACATAACTTTCAGCCCTTTATCTTTTAAAAATGTCATTTTTTTAAAAAAATAATTTTAAAACCTCAAACTTTTTTTAAAAATCCTAAAACTCAATGGATGAACAGATCTGTTTAAAACTTGGCATAGCTAAAGTCCTTGTTAAGCACAATCATGGTGCCAAGTTTCATCTCTTTATCTTTAAAAATAACATTTTTTAAAAATAATAATTTTAAATCCTCAAATTTTAAAAAATCCCTAAAACTCAATGGATGAATGGATCTGTTTCAAATTTGGTATGGCTAAAGCTCTACCTAAAAGCTATCATGGTGCCAACTTTCAGCAGTTTATCTTTTAAAATGATGATTTTTAAAAATAATAATTTTAAAACCTCAATTTTTAAAAAATCTTTAAAAAATCAATAGATGAATGGATCTGTTTCAAATTTGGTGTGGCTAAAGCTCTACCTAAAACCTATTGTGGTGCAAAGTTTCATCACTTTAACTTTAAAAATGATGATTTTAAAAATAACAATGTTAAAACCTCAATTTTAAAAAAATCCTAAAAAAAATCAATGGATGAACGGATCTGTTTCAAATTTGGTATCACTAAAGCCCTACCTAAGAGATACCATTGTGCCAAGTTTCATGACTTTATCTTTAAAAATGACAGAATTATAAGCATTTTTGTTAATTTCCATTAGAGCTACTCTTTGGCTGGGGAAGATTGGAAAAATCCGGATTTCCCCTCCCCCCTCCTGGGTTTGCCACCGAAAACCCAGACAAATCTGGGCAAATCCAGTCATATGGTCACCCTGCTTCAGTTGCCACTTCTACCTTGGCACAGAAGAAGCAGGAAGTTGGCAAACCTGGAGATAAGTCTCCCGATCTTCTGAGCGCAACAGGAAGCAGACGTAGTGATGGGGCCGAGTGGGGGAAGACAATGGAGGTGAGTAGTAGGGACAATGGGGTCTGGTGGTCACACCTGGGGGTCCTGGTGGATGCTAGGCCACCTTCAGGTGACAGGTTGCTGACCCCTGGGGTAAGGAATGTGTCAGTGTAGTATAATGATACCAAGGCAGTCGTAGACAATAAATGGCATGCTTTACTTCAGAGACATTTCTATTGCACTTCACAGGACAGAAACCTAGGCTGCCATCCTAAACATACTGACTAGAGAGTAAGGCCCAATGACTTCTGTAGAGTAAACATGCTAAGAACCACACTGTTAACCTTGCACTTTGTTGTTCCATACCCCCAATGTCTCTGACTGGAGGTTTCAGGGAAGCTTGACTGGCTCAGTTTCCTTTGGAGAGAGGGTGATGGACATTGCTAAGTGCTTCCACAATATCCATTTATAAACATACAGCTTGAATAGGTAGCAAGCAAGCAAGTACACAAATGCTGGTCCCATCCTTGAAGCCTCAAGTGTTTCCGCCTACTCCATTTAGAAATTTCAGAAAGAAAAACAGCAGAACAGCTCATGCACAAAGTGTAAGAACCTAGTCTGGGCCTTGGAAACACTGAGCCATTTTGCTGACAAGATTTTAAGTTTTTTTTTTTAGCTATGTTAATTTGTTATATTGCGGTTTTTGTTATTTTTTATAGATGACATTATGTTTCATTCTTTTATGTTTTTGTAAGCTGCACTGTAATTAGTTATCCTAAAAAGAAGGTATAAATAATATTTTTTGAAGTGGGTGGAATCCAATTGTGCCTTTCCATTTGCAGAAGGACCTTTGATTCAGCCGATGCCTCTACTAATGGAAGAAAGGGGAAGGCTATTTTTGCCAATTACCCCTTTTCCTTAAGTCCCCTAAAAATCTCTTCCACAGGGTTGGGGGACCCTCCAAAACTGTGAAAGGTGGCAGAAGGCCACAATGGGATTCCACTCAGAGTTCTATGTAGTGGAATCAGTTCATCTGGGGCATTGCACGGGCCTGTTTGGGTTCACTGCCGCCACACATGAAGGAAGAGTGTGACCTAAAATGTATCTATTGCCTGACCTGTAGTGGAAATGTGGAAGACTATTATATAGCCCTGCTGTAGGTGCACAGCTCAGAGTTAAGATCAGCACCAAAATAAAGGCAATGTGGAAGATCTGTGTTTGGATCTTCGAATGTCTGTTTCTTTGCTTAAAAGGAGCGTCTGGAGGCAGAGAAAGATTTGGATCCAGGACATTGTGCTGAAGGTGGGGAATTTTATCCTTTCCTTTGTGAAACACAGGAAGCTGCTTTTTCCAAGGTCAAACTATTTGCCCATCTAGCTTAATATTGTTTGCAATGATTACAGCTCTTCAGATTCTCAAGCAGAGATCTTCCCCATCACCTGGTACCTGATCCCTTTAACTGAAGTTGCCAGGATTGAACTTGAGATTTTCTGCATCCAAAGCAGGTGGTCTACCACTGGTCCCAATCACTGGAGGCTGGTGGACCCAATTTTGGTGGGACTGTGAATCCATTTTGGGTTTCAGTCAGAACCAGCTACATTGGATAACTCCTTTAGAGTTCTAGCTGGTTCTGACTGAAACACAGAATGAAGTCACAGCCCCACCAAAATTAAAGCCAGCAGCCTCCACTGGTCCCAACTTAAAGGCACAGAGAAGTAAATGTCTCTCTTCTACCAAAGGAGGAGAAACCTTTGTTGAAATGCAAGACAGCCTCTCCATTTGACCAGAGGAACTAACATCTTGAGATACAAATGATGTTACCTGTGGGTACTATAGATAATATCATATTATATAGATGAAACCACATGTGCTGCATTGCATCGTGGTGATTAAGCCACACATTGTGGCTACAGTCAACACTATATTTATCTTACTCCTAAGTAAGGATGTATGAGAATTTCTTTAAAGTTTGTTTTGACCAGGATTTACCCAGTTAGCACCTTCCAGATCAAACATGGACTTGGCAGTCCAAGTCTGTACATTTCTGATCTTGCAGTGTGATTTGTGGGCAAAAAATGCATTTGACAGCAGATGTACATCTAGAAAACAAGCATGAAAAAACTTTTACTTTTGAAAAACGCACACAAGTATGCTTTACTCAATGGGAGAAGCATGCATACATTTCAAAGATGCACACAATGGATGCGTACATTTGGAAAAATTCTCACGAGAATACACATGGAAGAAAAACAATCCCAAACTCACACAATGATGCAGACTCGAGTCAGAATGAGCTTTGAGTTTTGCGAATTCGCACATCCTTACTCCTAAGCACTCTCTATGATTGCATGCATCTGTAGCCTGTCCTTGCCGTGATCTTCAGTTTTGCCTTTCAGCGCTCTGCTTAATTGAACCCAAAGTCTCATCCAATGTTTTATGCTGTCCTATACTATTTTGATTCTGAATCAACAGGGTTTGTGATGATGGTTTATTTGTTTGTTTGTGTTTTTGAAACAATAAAACATTTAAACCTGAAACAATAGAATGAAAATTGTCCCCATTTTCTTCCTCGAACAGACACTGGTTCCTACATTTTACAAATTACCCTCCCTGGCACTCTGTAAAATGGCAAGCAGGTACAACAAGCACACAGGAACACACACAGCTGCTAACAGCTGCGGAGGGAGAAAATAACAAGTACTTTTCTTGTCTAGTTTGGCTCTCAATTCATATAGGACAAGCTGAAGATCAGAAAAGCTTCTCAGTCATTCCTGCTTTTCCTGTTGAAGAAGTTGACTTCAAGGGCATCCCTGCTCCAGATAGATCACAGCTAGTATACCAGCCTGAGCTGGTAAAAAGTACCACTGCCCAATGCTACCACCTGAGCTTCCCAGTTAGTGCTGAGTCCAGAAGCACTTCCAAACTGCACAATTGGTCCTTCCATCTAAGATGAGATGTATTCCTCTCTCTGTTTTTATGTGTTCATTCATTTATTATTACTTTTACACTGTGCCATTTTTCCTCTTGCAAGAACCTCAAGGTGGCTTACATGGTCTTCCTCCTCTCCATTTTATCCCTCCAACAACCCTGTGAGATCAGGCTGGTAGTCAGTGAGTGGCCAAAGATCACCCAATGTGCTTTATGGCTGAGTGAGGATTATAATAATAATAATAATAATAATAATAATAATAATAATAATAATAATAATAATTTGAATTTATATACTGCCCCATAGCCGAAGGTCTCTGTGCAGTTTACAAAAATTAAAACACGGAACATTAAAAACCAAAATACAAAATTTTAAGCCATAAAAAACAGGGATGGCTGTTGTGAGGAAACTCAGCCCTTTTGAGGCTCGACAGATTTCCCCAGAGCCCTCGGCTCAGCTTGCATTTGCAAGCTGAGCCACAGGGCTTTTTCCTGGAATCTGGGAAATTTCTCAGTTCCATTTATACAATTTGCGGACACAAATTATATAAGTTACAGCTGAATTTTCCACAAATTATGCAAATTGCAGCTGAAAATGTGTAAATGGCCATTTTAGTGGTGAGGGAACTCGAAATCTGACAGATCAAGTCGAGCCAGTTTGCAGGTTATTGAGCTAGAGTCCAGGGGGCAGAGTTGCTGAAAGCTCAGCAAATTTTACACACACACACACACACACACACACACACGGATTCCTCTGACATCCCTAGTGAGGACTAGAACTAGGTAAAGTGCTGGTATTAACATTTAAAGCCCTAAACGGCTTGTGACCAGGCTATCTGAAGGAACGCCTCCTCCCGTAGGGTACCTTAGGGTACCTTAGGGTACCTGCCCGGACCCTAAGGTCATCCTTAGGGGTCCTTCTCCATGAGCCCCTGCCAAAGGAAGCAAGGCAGGTGGCTACCAGGAGGAGGGCTGTGGCACCCCGGCTTTGGAATGAGCTCCCTAAGGAGGTTCGTTTGGCACCTACATTATATGCTTTTAGACACTAGGTGAAGACCTTTTTATTCTCCCAGCATTTTAACAGTCTATAAATAAATTTTAACTTGGTGTTTTAAATTTGTAATTTTGCATTGATGCTGTTTTTATCTGGTGGAGCTTTTATATTGTATTTTATATTATGGTTTTATACTTTGAATGTTTTTAATTTTTGTGAACCGCCCAGAGAGCTCTGGCTATTGGGTGGTATCGAAATGTAATAAATAAATAAATAAATAGAACTGAGATGTTCCAAGTTCCAGTCCAACAGTCTAACCACTACACCATACTGGTCAGTTTTACTGTAGTTACATTATGCAATCCCACCGTGGTTTAATTTGCCTGTAGAGTTGTCACATAGCACCCATGAACTATCAGTTTGCCATGGCTTGTCGTGTCATGCAAATCCATGCAGAAGGGGCTGCTTGAGGGTTGTCTAACTCTCAAATTACCATTGCCACCCAGTTTTGTATGACCTGGCAAGCCATGGAAAGCTGAGCCCCCACAGACACTATGCAAAAATGGTGCCCATGATGCAACAACCACCATGGGAAAATTTAGTCACGGTGGCTGTCATGTCATGTGAACCAGGTCTGTTACTCTTGTCTGGATTAATTCTCAGCTTGTTTGCTCTCACCATCCCAAAACTGCCTTGAGACAGTAATTCAAGCATCCAATAGGGTCATTCAATAGAAATAAGAAGTAGAGCTGAGTGTCAACCACATATTGGTAGCACTTCAGCCCAAACACCTAAATGACTTCCCCAAGCAATTGTATGTAGATGTTGAGAAATATAGGGACAAGATTAAATTTGTGGCCCCCTACAGGACAATAACCATGGGGTGGAGGAGAAATCCCCTAGCACCACCTTCTGAGACTGTTCATCCACAGCCACTGTAACTCCTATTCCTAACCCAGATAATGATCTAGAAGTAGGATAGTAGTAATACCTTTTAAAACATGAGATAATGAATCTCAAACCTATCTAAAAGTTTTGTCTTAGAATATTAAAGCTCTGCCTTTATCCCAGATGTAAAGGACCTGATTGTGGTGTCTCATTAGTGCAGGGAATGAACTCTGAACATGCTCAGAAGTAGTCACATGATATTCTAGGGCTATTACTTCATGTGTTCCCTGGATGTGCTCTGGCACTGAAGCAGGATCTGCTGTGCAGCCTTGTCAAGCTCATATTAAGCCCTTTAGCTGAAATCTCCATATCTACAACAGTTGTTTTTTCCCATTAAGTTTCAAAAGTTGTTTCAGAAAGCCATTTACAGGGTGGAAAGTAATGTGAAAGGCAGTCTTCTCATGGCTCCCAGATGGTGCCGTTCTGCTTCCAAATTACTAACGCAAACAAAAGTACCAGAATTGTCACCTATTCAAGGAGAAGTTAGACTCTACTGTCACCTTCTGATAACACCATTTAGCAGAGCATATTTTACAGCAAAACTTATTGGCTAGTACATATAGCCCTCTGGAAAACCCGCTTCAAGGCCATTACACTGCCTAAAGCCATTAGCGCTTTGCCTAGATCTGAAGGCATTTGCAATATCTACAAACAATCAAGCAACGGTCGAAGATGCAATTCCAACCCCTGAAATTCAAAAATCCATTTCAAATAGAAGGGTGCTGTAATCTGTACAAAAATGATTAGATTTCACACATCTACTGGACTATTTTGACAATTTAGTCCTTTGAAATCTGTAGGAATAACCATCCTGCAAACAGAGAGGCATCAGCTCAGCATGACACAAGGCTTAGATCTTCAGTTAATCTTTACAAATAAAATGACCAAGAATGGAATTATTCGGCTCTCTTATATTGTTTATGTTTTATCATATGTGCTACATGGAGACAGCAAGCTTTTTCTCTTTCTTGTTTCCATTCTCGCTTCAGTTTATTCCACTGCATTCCAATTAACCATAGATTATTCAGACGTTACCTCCCCACGCAGCAAGCTGTGTGCATTGTAGGAAGATATGCAAAAGCCCATGTAAGAGATTTGCATGATAGCTCCCTGTTTTAAGCAATTTGATGAGAGCCAGTCTTTGACATAAACAATAATGGCCGTCTTTCAATATGTTCTTCTTGCTCAGGTGTCGTTTAAATGATCACCTTTTGCCGAATGATGACAATCTCTTAACTTGCTTCCTATTTGCTTTACATGATCAGGAGGTTATTCAGAGAAATGAAGTAGTGGTAAGACAATCAAGCAATGAGGCTGGCATTAGGTGAAAGCATAGGAGGTCAGATCTAAGGAACATATAAACTAGTGCAGTGCCAAAAAATTTGATTCTTGCATTTTTGGCATTTCGTGGAGTGGTTGGGGTTAAAACAAAACTCTGACAGAAGAGTCTGGGAGAGGTGAGAATTTCTGATAATTTTCTCCTTGGGGATGGGGACAGGGTTTCCACCTACAGGGTCTCTAATAGGCATTCAAAAAGAACTCCTGGGCTCCTCCAAGTACCGAGAAGTGTTTTTTTTTAATTAAAAAATTGAAAGAAACCCCCCCTCAACAACAGGCTACACTTAAAAAGGAATGTGGAAACCCAGTCTCCCTCCCCAAGGAGAAAATTCTCTGAAATTATCCCCGTCCTTGCGAAAGAAACAGAAAGAACAATGCCTCTTTCGCAGGGAGAAAAATGTTCCCAAAAAGAAGGGGCAGGATTCGGCACAGCACTATTATAAATGCATGGTAGGTTACTGGTGTGTATAATGCACACAAAAATGGTGTGGAAAAAACAGGCAGCCACTACAGTATAAAGGTTATTTAGCTATATAACAGCAAAGATTGATCTAGTCTTGAATTTTGTCTCCAACAGTGCCCAGTAACCTGCCTCTCAGAAGTAGAGGACAATGGTGTATTTATTATGAAAAAACCCGTATGTTCAAAGACACACACCCCGCCAAAAAACAACAACCCAGCAGTGTTGGCAAACAATTGTGAACTAACAAATAAGGAATGTAGAAGCCGTTCCAAAGCATGGAAGAGCAGGGAGTGGGAAGAGAAATAAATCCATTACTTGTGGTGCTTCACAACTGAAGTAATACAGTTGTGAAGCACACAGGTAATACTGGAACAGTGGGCACTCATGGCCTCCCACCACTATTGCCACCCAAGCTATCGCCAACCTACCCTAGTGATCGAGGCCTTACAAAGCTCTGAATGAGTCACTGCACGTTCCGCGAGGCCCCTGCAGCCGTCTGCTTCCACTGAGAGCTGCCCGTTTCTCATTGCTGCTGGTAAAATCTGGGCTCCCAAAAGTGGGTGGCCCTCAGGGTAAGCAGATGCTTCTGGGGTGTTGGTGGAACATGTGGTGACCCATCCAGGAACTTGCATGGCCTATATCCTGTGGGTGGGCGAGCGGGCAATAATGTGGGGGGGGGGTGGAATGTGCAGGCAGTGAAGCCAAGAGTGCCTGCCATTCCCAGACCCTGGCAATCCCATCCCTCTCTTGCAATGCATGCTGGGAGTTGTAGGCTCTATCCCCACTTTGGTCTAAGGCTGTGCACTAAATTGTGGATTTGTCATAAAATGGATGCTGAAGCTTCAAAAATCTGAATCTGAGGCTTCCACAGCACTAATTAACAGAATTGTGTCAAAAGCTCAGAGTTAAACCTCTCTTCCTCTGTCCCATGGTCCCAAAGCTGCTTGGGCTTCCGGCAGCTACTATTTGCATAAGGAAAAAGCATGCACCTTTGTTGTTCTAGTTTGGCACCCCTGCTTAGTGCCTTGGGAAAGACTTGCTCAGCCTAATCCTTCCCAAAATGTGAGTGTAAAATGCTATTCTGGTTCCTTAGGAAAGGGCAGGCAGGAAACATCCAGTTATTTGTCCTGAACTTTCTGCCAATCAGACTCACCAAATGCTACTGTTTTGACAATCAGAGAGACGATACCTTAGTCCCTATTTGCACATGGTTTAGTAAACTCCATTCAATGTCTTTTAGTCATCTTTATTCCAGACTACTTGAATGCTCATGAATGGGGGACTGATTTGACCCCAAAAAATGTATAGAGTGTCCAATCCTATTTGTGGAAAGTCAGAATTTTCCTGTACCTGACAGACCCCTTAACAATTATTATTGGACTCTTCCTTACCTGGAGATAGACAGCAAAGGAGTGTGCTCAAATGTTCTAAGATTCCCTTGTCTTTGTGAACAGAGACAGATGATTCAGAAGAGCAACCCTGAAACAACCTTTCTTATGCCACAAATGAGATTTGTGTTATTTTCTGATTCCTTAACAAGATTTGGCTCCAGTGATGTAATTATTTCTGATCTCTCTTAATGGCATGCATCATCCTACTTTTTGTAGCAGTGAGATTTTTTTTCAAAGAAACCAGTTAATTTCCTTGTAAGTCCTACGTGCCAAAAGAGAGACCGACAAGACTATGGCTTAGTGGCAGAGTCCCTGCTTTGCATATAGAAGGTCTCAGGATCATTCCCTTGTATCTCCAGGGCAGGATCTACACTACTGCTTGTACTGGTTTATAATGGTTATGACAACTGTTCAGGCCCAGGACACATTACATATACAGTTTTCATACCATTTTAAAAGTGTTATATCCTGCTTGGTGTAGATCGGCTCCAGTTGGGCTCAAAAACAGTTCTGCCTGAGACCATAGAGAATCAGTGGCAGGATCTACATTACTGCTTTATGGAAGTGTGCTGACAGCTGTTGGGGCCCAGGACACATTCCATATACCATTTTCAAACTGCTTTCATAGTGTTATATCCTGCTTGGTGTAGATCTAGCCAGGGTTGCAATGCTGAACTAGATGGCCCAAAGGTCTGATTCGCTATGTATAGCATCTCGGTTTAGATCCTAATTGGCTCCTCTTCTTGTAAAGGAGGGGACAATCTCCAGCAACTCTCCCCTACAACAGCACCATAGCCCATACCTTTCCCCGAGCGTGCTCCAGCCAAGAGGAGGTTTGGGGCAGCTACAGAGGGATGGGGAAATGAAAAAGCCCTGTTCAACTTCGCTTCGTTTGCAGAAGGGAAAATCACATCCCAGGTCATATCTATTGAAGGGCAGCAATCCTTTCAAGAAAAACCTTCAGGTTTCTAGGTGGGAGATTCCCAACGAGAAAGGTTATACCTCATCTAGGAACCAATCATAACAAAACAGCACCACGTTACAGTGTTTTCCTCTGCAAAAAAGTCAGCAGAAGCTAAACCAGATTTGTGCACACTCCAGACTCTATATAAGTGTTACTTGTTCATTTTCTGCTAAATTGTGGCAGCAGCATAAGACTCCAATCTAAACGGTAGCGGTACTGATTAAACCTACGCATAGCTGAAGATTAATGTGTAAGGTTAGATGGAACTGAGGTGAACACATAACAGATGATTTCATGCTGTTCTAATACTGAGCCATGTGAAAGCATGAGTATATGGGAAAGTATGTAATGTACTTCAAGTATCCGGGCCTGCAAACCCTGAAGAGGCATCACTGCAACAGTTCTAGCTGAATGAGCTCTAATTTGCCACTCAAGAGGCAACCTACCAAGTAATAACTAAGAGACTTGTACAGTGCTCCTAATGCAATGTTCTGTAGCTCTGTTTTTAAGCTAGCAGCTGATATATGTGTATGCCAGCTTTCTCCAAGCTATTTTTTTTTAAAGTGAGATAATCATGCATACTGGAAAAGGTAAAGGAGACCCTAAGTATTTTAAACGAGCGATAGATTAAATTCTTCACCCACAATCCTTGTACCTGTTTTGGTTTACCACATGTGAGCACACAGTATATGCTTTTACAGAGCTGTGCTAAAATATCTCCCCCCAAGTTTTGTTTCCTATGGAAGAGGCTTCCATTTTAATGCCTCATTCTAAGGGTGCTTTAGAAATTTATTTTGGGGATGTTTTAGAGCTTGCCCTTATTGCTGTGAGATGGCTGAAGGCACAGTGTGTGTCTGTGTTTCCTTTCTGTTACTCATCTCTCCATCGGGCTGTGGCCTCCCCAGCTGCCTGTGCTTCCTGATCTGAAAAAGGCCCATGGGAGGAGTTACCTCTTGGCTTCTTTCCCTGGGCTTTAATTAAAGCGCAGGAAGCTGGGGAGGCCACAGGCCACTGGAGAGATGGTTGTACAGTGAAAGTTAGGACACTTGCACATACCCCTCAGGTAAGGGCAAAAACCCCACACGTCATCCATGAAATCTCCTTTTAAAAAAACACACCAAATGCCATCCAAGAGAATTTGCTTTACCTTCGAAGGCAATTTCTTTTCTATCAAACTGAATGAAAATGGTAAAAAGAAATGCAGAAGGAAGTTGTAACTGTACTAGTTTTTATTTAGGCCTTAGCTAGATGAGGGGTTATCCCGGGCTGATACCCGGGATCGCCCCTGTGCATCCAGATGATGTGTAGGGGATCCCAAGCTCAGGCAGGGATCAACCCTCCCTGGCCCCGGGATAATGGGCACCACTTTGGGCCCGGTTTTTCCCGTGGTCTCGGGCTGAGCCCGAGTCTGCAAGCATGTGGCCCGTTGAAGCGGCTTCTCCCTGGCTTTGCACAATTATTCGCATGTAGCCGGGAGCCGTACATGGGGCACAGCACTCCCCAGGAGCGCTGCGCCAATCGAGGGCAGGGTGGGGGGAACAGGGAAAGTTTTTTTAAAACAAAAACAAAAACAAACCCTCACCCTTCAGTCGCTGGAGCGCTCCTGCGCTGCTTCCCCTTTAAGAATTTAAAGAAAAATGGCGGGCGCAACAGCTCTCCTCCAGAGCTCGTCGCGCCTTGCGTGTAAACGAGGGTGAGATCCCTTGATAGTTGAATCGTGGGCTCTCCCCTTGTCCATCCCGGAACAACAAGTAGGTCTAGCAAAGGCCATGGTCTGCATATAGATACATAGGGAACAAGATGCAATCTCTTCACGGCTGTAGTCTCTCACATGTCTCTCTTTCCTATTAAAGCCAGTTTTCTCTTTATCTGCTAGGTGTAGGAGAGCTTCCAATCACTGGGCCAAAGCAGCTACCACAGATCTGGCCATTTGACTTATTGTAACATAAGCAAAGCAGCCCTCATTTAAGAAACCAAAGTTTATGACGAGTGACAAACTGAACATGAAACAACAATGTGATGTTGTAGCCAATAATGGTGCACTGAATGAACAAAATTAAGTATAGTGCTTCCACCGCTGCCCAACAATACCAACAGAGCACAAAGAATTCATCTATAATCTTGTTATAATCCTAATAATAACAACGCTCTAACACAGGTCAGCATTATATATTGCAGAAGGTGGGTGGGAGGAAAGGCTTACAAAAAGCAGCTTGCCTTAGGGCCTAATGAAACAAGACATTGGAGATAAATGATTAGATCTGCCACCCCTTTTAGGTGTCAGTCCCATTGAACTCCATGGTACTTACTTTTGAGTAGGATTGCATGGTTATTTTCTTTTCAGAGTAGCCACAGTGGCAGTGGGTGGACACAGATAAATTGGATCAGGATAATGGCACTGGGACAAGCATGTATGTTAATCCTTTCTTTTGATACCATTACCCCAAACAAAATCACCTTCCAGATACAGATTTCCCCACAGGGAAAAATAATTTACATTGGAGCAACTGCTATATGGTTAGCAGTTGCTGGGTGTGCATGTATCAATTTAAATTGGGTAAAATGGTACCAAAGGAAAGAATTACTCCTTTTCTCAGTGCTGTGGCCCTGATCCAACACCCCACCCCCATTGTTGCTTTTACAGAAAATCAACAGCAGCAGGAGATCTGATAATAGCTCTCCAATGAATCCTCTAGTGAATTTATGTCAGACACAAGATTTGAAGTTGAAATTTTCTGACTCGTCTGTAAATGTGATAAGAACTATGCCTTGACTGCTGCAGAAGTGGAGGTAAAAGGCAGAATAAAGTGATAGGTGCCCATCAGGATGTGTTGTCCCTAGTTGAAGAGGTGGGAAAAATATGACAGTAAATCAGAATCATTGCTTCCAGACAGCCATAAAAAAGCAAGATTTCGTGTGGAAGCCAATTCTTACACAGCATGCTAAATCATAGGACTGGGCATCATCTGCCCTTTAAGCTCCGTGATAAAAGTTTGCAAATACTGCTTCTTTGAACTTGCAAACCCCAGAGCAAAAGTGGACTCAGGAGAAGACTGCCCCACCTGGAGCACTGACCCACCCCAGCAATGCATTTTCTTTGAAGAGCAGGCTTCTAAACTTGGAACACAACAGCTTCCAGTTAAAGAACAAGAGAGAAATTTCAGCATTTAAAAAACAAAACAAAATCACCTGATCTGCCCAGTTCTAAACACAAAAGATTTTCTAAGGCTCAGGATAGATTTTTCAAGGACTATTTTTTTTAACCCTTTTCAAGCATTCAGTGAACGCTTGGTGGGAATGGAGGTGGATGGACTGGTTACAGAAGGTTCTCTCCTGAGCTATGTGTATTCATTACATTGGGTGTAATTGCAATTGCCACCAGTACAGCATGTGTAATTAGCATAGCAAAGTGCCCAAAGCAGGTGAATTATAACTTTACTTTATTGAGGATGCAATGCTATACTCGTTTACCTGGGAGTAACTCCCACTGAAATAACTACACCTGAGTAGACTTTTTTTTATCGCATTGCACTATTAAGAAAAAATGTTTTTTAAAAAGCAAAAAAAAAAAAAAAAAAAGCCGCTGAACTTAAAATAACTGTACAACTTAGACGTTTCCGATTGAAACACATTAGTCTATATATGTTGGCCTGATTTGGATGTCACAACCCAGGGTTTTTTGTAAACCTGGGTTGATGTGAATGAAGCAAGAGCAAGCAAGTGTGCTGGTTCCTGCTGCCCAGTTATTCTAGCTGAGGATATGCAGCCTAGGTTTTCTATATCCTTGGTTTGTTAAACATGAAGTGTGAACTGGGATTTCTGGGTTGTTAGGGTAGAGACAACCGAGAGTTAACCCAGGGTTGTTTTGCTCTTCCCACTTCTGGATAGAGCGATCAGACAGTGGGGACAGGCATTCTCGTTCACTTCTGCTTCCTTCACAACAACCCGGGGTTTCAAAAAAACCTTGGTTGTTGTGACATCCGAACCAAGTCATCCTCTTGTTCTCCCAGTATAGCAAAGTCATTTAATATTTTTGTATCAGAAAATTTATTTAATTTCTCGCTTAATGTGTAACTGAATTTATTTGTTTTTGATGTTGTTTACCCCACCCTGGAATCCCTTGGGGATGAATGGTGGTTTATACATTTAGAAATAAACTAACCCTGATACTGACTGTGTAATGTTATTTCTGTCTACTCAGACATAAGCCCAAATGAATTCAATTATGCTTACTCCCCAGTAAGTGGGTTGCCACCTGATTCTCCATTCAATTTTTGAACATATTTTATTTATTTATTTGATGTATAACCTGCCTTTCTACCAAAGAATGGCACTTAATAGCAGTCCCATGTAGTCAGAAAGGGTACAGCAATCATAAAACCACATAGAATACCAGTATCAGGATGACTTCCATCTTTGGTAGTGTATTGCCACCACTGAACAGTATTGCAGTGCTTAAAAAGTGGAGTTTAATTCTCTCTCTCTCTCTCTCTCTCTCTCTCCACTGAACTTAAACAGGAGTTTCTTATCTCTCAGTAATTATGCCTCTGAGGAATTACAATGAGCTACTAAAAGGTCATATTCCCCTGTTATGTTTAGAAGTCCTGGACACCCATACCTGTATCCTTAAAATGTAGTACTGGGATTGCTCAGCACACACTCAGCTATAGGGGATAACAAACCAGGAGAAGTTCTGGACAATCTCAAAGATCCATCACACCTTGGAAGAAGCGCTGGCTAACGCTGGCTATTGTTGCTTTCAAACAGGAAGTAAACAAGGTACACGTGGGCCATTCAGTCCCTCATTGTGAACACACTGCTTCTCCCACACAACAGGAGAGAGCAGCAATTTTGGTTTAAAAAATATTTTGGAGTTTTTCTGCTTTTTCTTGCGGTGCAAGGAAGACCAGAAGGGGCGGAAGGCTTACTATTTCATGTAAGGGACCTACAAGGAATCCATGAATGCCCAGTAACAAACTTGCAATAAAATGCTTGTCAGATGGAGCTTTCAATCATCTTTGAAATTGACATGTTTCTTCACAATTTGTAAACCAGCAACCATGGGGTTGTTTCTTGACCATCCAGTCAACTGAGTTGGGTGCTGAGTAATAAGAACAAAAAGAGTGCAACAAGGAAAGGTGAGGTGTGAAGACCAGTGAAGCAGGAAGGAAAGAGCAGAGAGAAGAGAACAGTGAAAGAAATAGCTCAGACAAGGCTTTCAGCTTTAGATTAGTCTTGAAAATGAGAGCAATACATGGAGGCCACTGAAGTCTCTAGAGCAAACCCCAACATTTTGACAGACTGGAGGAGAACCGCCCTGCCCTCCTCTTTCATCAGCAAGACTGCCCTTAAACACAGATGCCCCCAAGAAGGGAGGTTCTGCAATATAGCATGAGGGCGGCAATACACAGGGGCAGAAGAACAGCTTTGTCTTGTGTGGAGGAAAAAACCTGGAGTTTTCCCACTCTAAAAAATCACGGGGCAAAATGGTAAACAAGGCAGGATTACAGTGCGATAAAATGCTGGTGTGATGGAGCTCAGAGTCTAGGATGGGTATGGGAAACATGTGTCCCTCCAGATCAGGGCTGCAGAACGTCAGGCTTGGGGGTCAAATCTAGCCTTTCTGGGGTCCCAGTCTGGCCCTCTAGAATGCCTCAGAAGGCCACGTCCACTTCCTTTTGCCTTACGCCACCTATTGTTGGTGTTTCCCCAGCTTTTCTGCTATATCCTCCCCATCCTAAAAGCTTGAAATGACTCTCCTATTGCTTAGTTCCTGGCAATAAGAGCTTTAAGCTAAACTATGCTGATTTTTTAATATTCTAGCCCTGCCCCTTTTGCCTTTGGCTCCACCCAACAATGGAGTGTGAACCTCGAAAGCTTCTCTAAAATGGAATTTGGTCCTTAGGCTGAACGATGTTCTGCACTTTGCTCCAGATGTTTTTAGTCGTTAGCTTAGGGATGTCGCAGAAGTCTGAGAGGGGTGGTGGAGTCCGGCAGACTCCCCCCTCCCTATTTGGCTTCTCAAACCCCTCTTGCTGAGCTGCCACCACTTACCAAACCCATTCACTGAGAACCACACAGTCCATGAGCACTGCTGGTCCACTCATCTCCTTAGCAGGCCACCATTTTGCATAAAAATGGTGGCTTGGAGTTTTCTGGAAATGTAATATGTAAATGGCAGCTGTAAAAGGGCTATTCCTGCAATATTACAGGCACAAATGGTAGTGTGGCATAAATGGCCCCTATATGGACACCATTTGTACAACATTACACACACACACACACACACACACACACACACACACACACACACACTTTGGGTTAGTGATCTAGGCAGGATCTACACTAATGCTTTAAAATGGTTTAGAACAGTAGTGACAACTGTTGGGGCCCAGGATATACTTCATATACAGTTTTCAAAATGTTTTCAAAGTGCCATATCCTGCTTGATGTAGATCTGGCCTTAGTCATCAGCTGAGGCCAACATTTATGCTGAATATTTTTCTTTTGTAATGCTTCCAAATGTGGGTCAAGAAGATTATTTTTTTAAAGATGCACTAATAGTTTTGTTCCGATAGAGGGAGCCGTCCTCTATGCAGTCTGAGACAGGCAAGCTGCTGCAACAAGCGATATGAAAAAGAAACATCAGAATACTGATACCCCTGTGCGTTATTTTTTAAAAAATATATTTTTGAAATATATTATTAACTCCAGGAATGTCTTTAAAGCGTTTGTTGAAATAAAATGCTTATAGATATCAATTTTATCAGTCCTGCACCTGCATTGTCTCATTTTTCTCCCTTTTCACAGATTTAATTATTTACCAACGAACAAAGGTTTTTCTTCCAGTCTCTGGAGATGTCTGTTTTCTGGCAGCACATTGCTAATATTTGGTTTTAACCTCTTCAGTGAGCGGTAATCTAACTGATCGATTATCTAACATAATAGAACACATTACTGCTTATTTTTCAGGTTGTAGACTCAGAATAAATAAGTTGCTCTAAAATTAACACCATCCACTAAATTCTCAAACCATACTGAGAAAAGAGGCTACATCAGGACTTTTAAAAGAAAAGCAGTTAATCAGAGGGGGGAACTAATGCAGGTCAAGCATACTTTAAAGGAACACTTTATTTTCAAATAATGTCACGGTAGGGAGACAGTGGTGCAAGTACCCATTATTTCTCTACCAATATACTGTATATAAGCTGCAAAGTCATATCTTAGCTCAAGGGTGGCACTAGTCACTTTGGAGACTTAAACAGGCTGCAAGTGCTTTGAGAACTGGAACCTGAGCCACATTTCCCACTATTTATTTATGCAAATGGTACTCTGGGGTTTGTAGATTACTTCATCACCCAGCACATTGTGGACTCTTTGGGCAAACATTTCTACCACAGCCTGAACATTAGAAGAAGAGGTCAAGGTTTCAAGAATGTGACTTCAGTGAATTGCGTATGACAAATGAGGACATTGTGTTATCGTTTCCTACATTTAAGTGATACAAGAGAGAGAAAGTGGCATTTTATAATTATTAACTGTTAACTTAGGATATTCACATCGTCCCTTTTCAAATAATCAAATGGGTTAAAATGAACATGCGTAGGGCAGTAATCAAATTATGGGGAAACAGGTTTGTCTGTATTTGGGGGGGGGGAGGGTTTCTTAATGAATCTACAAGCCCCAATCACCAACTCCCATCAAATTTTAACCTAATATGTTCTCTTGTAGCTTCCTAAAAATGGTAGCTATGGGGCTGCCACAAAAGGTAAAGGGTCTGGCCTCCTCTGTAATTTCAGCAGTAGTGCAGGTTGGAGTGAGGATTGCACTAGCAGGTTATTCGTCCAACGTAAGTGCATTAACTAGAACAAAAGAAGACAGAGCCAGTGTGTGTACAGATGTACATTTAGGATTGTCTGCACACATTCTCATCAATGTGTATAGGTCAAGGGTGGAAACTAACACTTCCACCATTTTTGCCCTTTAAATGTGACATTCTATAGGTGTCTACTAAAAGGAAGACCTGCTGAGATCAATGAAACTTATACCCCAAGCTGGTATCCTCCAGATGTTTTGGACTACAGCTCCCAGGATTCCTGACCATTGGCTGTACTGGCTGGAGTTGATGTGAGCTGAAGTCCAAAATAGGTTCGAGAAAGCTGGTGCATAGAATTGCAACCTGTCTGTAAAGGATGATGGTCTTCATCCCATTGATAGGACACTTCTGAGAATCTTTCCATGTGAGAGATAAGCAATAGCATGAAATCCAAACTTGAGAATATGCTCAACACAACTCTTCTATTGTTGCCTGGACAAAGTTCTGGGTTTTGTTTTGTTTGAACTTTCTACCTGTGTGTGTGATAGAGGTAAACCCATTAATGAGTTGGATTCTGATGGCTTTCCATGACAAACTGAGAAGCTAGAATTCTTATCCCTTCAAAATTAAGTCCTTAGATGTGGGGCAGTGGGATTTGGAGAATGGGATGGTAGAGAAGTCCTGGGGCCCTAATGGATCTGAAACTCCTGCTGCAGAAAAGCAGATGAGGAACTACAGTACAGAAGACCAGTCCTGTCAGATGGAGATCCTGGAACCAGCAACCCTAATCACCAACCACAAAACTTACCAATTTCCCAAGAATCCATCTTTAACTTCCTTCCTTGCTTAAAAAGTCAATTGATTTGTCAAGAAAATACAGAGTGCTGCAAATTCTTCACTGAGCAGGCAGGGCTTCATGGAGACAATGTGGCATGCAGAACTATGTAGAGTCAAGTCTTGGAGGTAGGCTGTTGGAACAAGCTGTTTGCTGAGAAGCTGTCCAGAGCCAGCAGGCCTTGTATCTAGCCAACTGCCTCATCTTGCCTTATCTTTAATGCATCTTCACCTCAAATATCTCCACCATGGATTTCTGTCTTCCATAATCATGAATTCTTATTATTTGAAATGACTCAGCACCTCATACCATTGACGTTATCCAGTAGACAGGATTAAAATATGTCACAGAATGGTCTAGGTATGTTCTCCATTAAGAGAAGAATAATCTCCTTTATCTACATGAACCATTTTTACTATAACTGACATGATTTCTTATGTCAGCTATTATAGAGCAGGGCTGGACAACTTGTGGCTGTCCAGATGTTTTGGCCTACAATGCCCATCACCCCTAGTGAGCATAACCAATGGTGAGGGATCATGCGCATTGTAGATCAAAACATCTGGAGGGTCACAAGTTGCCCACCCCTGTTATAGAGAATCCAGATGCCATTGCCAAAGTGTTGCAACAATCCAGAGCTTCCCCTATTGATCTGTCATCTTTTCACAGATTGGAAGTAAGAGAAACAAGCAAACTATTATATAAGGTCCCTTGTTAGTGAGTACTTTAATGAAGCCTCTGAGAAGCCCACAAGCAGCATATGAGTGCAATTGCCATTATTATTATTATTATTATTATTATTATTATTATTATTATTATTATTTATATAGCACCATCAATGTACATGGTGCCTTCACCCATTGTTGTTCCCAGTGACTGGTCTTCAGCCTCTGATCCTGGAGGCAGCAATATAGCCATTAGGGCTTGTGCTAGTGTTTATTGGGTTTTTTTTATATAACTCTCATTTCTTCCATTCAAAGCAGTGCACACAGAGTAAGGATTTGCAGGCAGTCTCCATTCCTGACACAGCCCAGAACTTGCATAACTTCAGCGAGGTTCCTACATCATGTACTTTCATTAGGGATGTCAGAGGAATCCAAACAGGGGTTGGCGCTCACTGAGCTTTCATCAGCTCACCCTGATGGACTTTGGCTTGCTATCCCATAAGCTGCCCAATTCAAGTTCGGCCAGTTAGGGTTTTTCAGTGTGTGTGTGTGTGTGAATTAAATAAATTGTAATTTGCATAATTTGTGTAAACTTTGGCTGTAAATTGTGTAATTTGCAAAAATTGTGACTGCAATGTGCTCAAATTACATAATTTCTGTCTGAAATTTGCACAAATTACACAAATTTCTGTTTATATATTTTTAAAAAACACTTGAAAAAGTTCCTGGATTTCATGAAGAAACCCACAGCTCAGCTCACAAATGAAAGTCGAGTTAGGGGTGCAGAAGAAATCCGGCGAGTCCTAACTTTCATGTCCTATCCTGTGTACACAGACCTGGTCAGCACTGCTGTCCTCAAATTACACTTCTGATGCAAACCCCATTCATTTTAGCTTCACGTCAGTTGGGAAATGAAAGAGATTGTATCATGAAAGCACCTAGAAACAAATCTTGAAGCTGACCACTATGGGAAACACGATAATGAACTAGATAGGCCTTTGGTCTGAACCAGCACAGCTCTTTAGCCTAAACTACACCAAGCAGGATATTGCACTATGAAACTGGTATGAAAGTGGTATATAAAAGGCAGGAGCCACACTACTGCTTTATAGCGGTATTGGAATGCACTGGCAATTGTTGGGGCCCATTGACGCACACCATATACCATTTTCATACCACTTTCATAGTGTAATATCCAGTTTGGTGTAGGGTTAGGCCTTCTTCTGTTTTACTGCTCCATTTTACTGCTCCTTCTTTGTAGCTGGAAGTGTTTTGATTAGGGGTGTGCACGGACCCCCCCCCCGATCCGCTTCTCTTCCAGATTCGCAACTTCCGGATTGGGTCCGCTCCACTCTGATCCGCCTATAGTCCGCTCCGGGTCACTGCGAAGCTCCAGATCCGGATCGGAGCTCCGCTTTCCCCCCCATAGACTTGCATTGAAATCCAAAAAAGCCTACAACTTTTTTTCTGTTAATGTTAGAAACCTCAAACTCAGCACCATGATAGCATATCCATGTATACACAGGCATGTCAAGCTTCAAGCAAATCCAAGCATCCCCTGATTTTCGGGGAATTTTTGAAAATTGGACACCCCATTTTCAGACATGAGATTTACTCCGACATTTTGACAGATAAAAACTTGGAAGCAGGCACCTTCACAGATGCCATCTAGATTCACATTCATGGCAAGTTTCAAGCAAATCCCATCATTCCCTGATTTTTGGCGGGGCTTTAACTTCTAAAGCATCACCCCTAACCCCAATTCACACCCCTTTCGATATCTCTGTCAATTTTCAAGTTAGAAATGTCAAATTAGGCACCATAACACCTGATGCATGTATACACATGCATGCCAAGCCTCAAGCAAATCCAAGCCTCCCCTGATTTTTGGAGAATTTTTGAAAATTGGACACCCCATTTTCAGACATGGGATTTTCTCCAACATTTTGACAGATAAAAAACTTTGAAGCAGGCAACCTCACAGATGCCATCTAGATCCACATTTATGGCAAGTTTCAAGCAAATCCCCTGATTTTTGGCGGGGCTTTAACCTTTTAACTCACCCCAAATCAAGTCCCATGCTAGAACTCCGTCAATTTTCACATTAGAAATGTCAAATTAGGCACCATGACACCTGATACATGTATACACATGCATGCCAAGCCTCAAGCAAATCCAAGCCTCCCCTGATTTTGGGGGGATTTTTGAAAATCGGACACCCCAGTATCTCAGGGAAGCTGCAGACAGCTCAAAGGGCTTTACTCATGGCCATTTCAAAGGAAATCCCAACATGCCATGAATTGGGGAGTAGATAAACCTAAATATGAATCTTCTTCCATACTTGAAAAATTTATTTGGAACTTCAAAAAGTCTAAGTGAGCGCAGGAAGGACTTATCCCCTGAGTCAAAGCAAGACACACACAAACCATCCCTGCGAGCGGGCACAGAGGAGGAGGACACGCAGCACTGGGAGCAAGCATGCTGGAGGCTTGTGGGGTTGAACTACAAAGCCCATCATGTAGTACAGCTCCCGGGCACCAGGCGGGCAGAGAGGCAGGCAGAGATATGCCATAGATCTATGGGGGAGTCAGTCCCGGCAGATGCCCCACCACAGCAGCACCCAGGGGGAGGAGGGAAGGCAGGCAGGCAGGCAGGCAGTAGACATTTCTGGGGGCACAAGGAAGTGAGCCAAGGACTGTTTCAAAGCCAGTAATACAAACCATCCCTGTGAGGTGGGAGCAGCACAGAGAGATGCCTTTTCTTTTGCATCCCATAATTAGGAGGCTAGGAGGATAAGAGTAAAGCTTTTTGATCCTTGCTTCAGAGTTGATTGACTGCATTGTGATCACAGCCATTATTAAACAACAACAAAACAATAACGTTAATAATAGCAGTACTAATTAATATTAATAGCAATAATAATAATAACAACAACAACAATAAGGAGTTGAACCACAATGAAAGCCTGCCTGACTTCACTGAAGAGGAAAAGCCAGGAGAGCTTGGGCTATGAGGTGTAAAAATATAAAATGTAATAAATAAATAAATAAATAAATAAATAAACAAAGGAATAAACAACAAGAAGAATTTTTTTTAAAAGGCTATGTCTGTCTTTTACCAGTAAGAGGAACGTGGACGTGCCCAGGAGGAGGGGGATATGCCAATTTGACTGGCCCTAAGTAAGTACCAGTCTTTAAGAAGGTAGTACCTGACACTTCAACTCATGACAGGCATAGCTTCTCCTGTCTTCACTGGTTAATCTTTGGAGGGCTCTGATGACCCTCTGAGGGCAGGCCAGTGTGTGCACTGGGCACGTCCACATGCCCTAGGGGACCTCATCCCCTTGCACCACATCTATTCAGTTGTTCACCAAGGTTAGGGTGGGTAGCAGTGCTGTGTTTCCTATCTGTTATTTATTTGCTTAGTATATGATTTCAAGTTGTGATTGTGCATTTGGTGGGGCTACTGTTTAAAAAAACACTGGGAAAAGTCCATTCAGAGACTAAGAAAGAGAAGTTTCCCAGTATCCCAAGTTACTAAGTATCCTGTTTTGCCTATCCCCCCTCCAACTTTGATATTGGAGGATGCTTCATCAGGTGATCATGACTGGGAGTTGAATCTGCCTCTCAGCCCTTCAAAAAGGTACCTCTCCTGCTTTTTTTACCCTATTTTTTAAAAAATATAGCAAGCAAATCGCACCACACAGAGTGCTGAAAATAGGCTCAAAATGACCCCCATCCATGACTCTCTAAGCACACCAAGTTTCAAACAGATAGCTTTAAAAACAAAAAAGTTATCCACTAATCTTTTCCGCAATGCAATCCTATGGGCGAAAAAATCCAAAATGGCGGGCAGATCGCTCCGCGAAAAGAGGAGCACTCCGCTTATGGTCACCTCTCTTCGCCATGCTTCTCCAGTCCCCTGATTTGCTTCTCCTTCGCCTCAGGTGGAGGAGGATCACCCCAATTCACTGTTGCTTCTCCGATTCTAAGTGAAGCGGATCACACCCCTAGTTTTGATATTGTATTTTAATGTTGTGAGCCACTGTGAGATTATATCATATTCAGCGATATGTAAATGTTACAAGTAGATGAATATCTATTGATTTAGAAATAAATAAATAAATACATAAATAACATTTCTAGCAGTGGAGACTGGTGTCTCCAATGTCAGTGGGGCAGTGAATTCACTCTGGGTTTCAGTCAAAACCAGTCAGAACTCTAAAGGAGCTGTCCAAGGTGTTGGTTCGGATTAAAACCTGGAGCAGATTCAATGCCCCACTGACATTGGAGCCATGAGCCTTCACTGGTTTTTATGTTTCAAACTGCATCGTAACTACATAGGAGAGAATGGGTGTTTTAGTAAAGGATTTAGTAAAAAGTTAGACTGTTGCTAACAACTCGATGAAAGGATGATCTTGGGTTCTTCATTTCTCTCCATTCTAACAGAACAAGGATTGTAGGTTTTTGTTTGTTTGTTTGTTTTTAAAACATATATAAACATTGCCCTGCAAACACAAAGAGCCGTTTCAGTGATGAGGATGAGAAGATCTAACCAGCCTTTTCTCCCTGGTTCCAGTGACAGCATTAAAAAGACAAAAAAGGCAGACAAAACACTAAACAATCCTACATCTGCATGCAAATCGGGCTAACTCATTTTCAGAAAGATGGAAAGCAGAAGAAAGATCAAAGAAGAGCAACAAAATAATTACGGGGCAGTAGGGATTTGCCTATAAGGAAGATTAAAAGAACTAAATAAATATGTAAAGTTTGGCTAAGCGATATCTGAAGAGAAGCATGCTAACCATCTACAAATATTTGATTGGTTTAAACACTTGGGACAACGGGAAATTGCTTAACACAGACTGAACAGGTACCGCTAGAAAGATGAAATTAAGGAATGGAAAATTTAGGCAGAAGACGAACTCAAAGCTAATTCTCCTGACAGGAAGTTGCATTAGTGTGCAGCCAATATAGCAGTAAATGTACAATGGGAAGGAATTCTGCACTGATAGGGAAAGGGACTAGCTGACCTACTGGGTCTTTCCAATCTCAAATATTTATGATTCTGTAATTAAGTATTATTAAATATAATTGCCTGTGCCAATGGTTGTCCCTCAGAAATCTTTGACTAATGCCTTAGGTCAGAAGTGTGCAATTATCACCTGAGCAAAGGTCTTTCACTTTAACTCATCCACTCTACTGAAATTACCTTGCTGATTTTATGATTTACAAGTGCTTCCATGAAAACCACCTGTTTGATCTTGCAGCAGTTTTAAGCACTGGGGACTGGAGCGAGGGCTGCAGGTGAAGAACCAACACTGAGAAGGGATGACTAGAGGGTGGCTTTCGATTCAGTCAGATTGTTAGATATTTTAATTAATCTTGGCTTTTTGGAAGGACTGATTATATGCTGGCATTAAAAGGACCATATACATGAAGCCTCCAGCCACATTGGGCATTTTGAATCTCCATGACCTTGCAAGTTGAATTGTCCTTCTTCACTGGCATGGCTTCTGTTTAGGCAGTGAAGAAAGGCTACTACAGAGAAAGATAACTCCAGAAGGAAATTTCAACTATCAGCCTAATGCATGTCAACAAGAATAATCCAATGAAAAACATGGACATGGGAATATAATGCCAGTCTTAGAGAAATAAAATAATTGTTATTTTATTCATTTTTTTTAATACAAAACACACATTTGGCACCCATTAGGGTGGCTAGTTATGCATTGTCAAAAAAGACAGCATGTACCACTGAAAAAGAGGACACCAATCTGCATGACATTTGCATATGATGCTTTATAGGTATATAGGGACATTGGAAATAATTACTAGTATTTAAATTTCACAGGAGACAAACCAATTAATTTACCATCTGAATCACCTTGCCCAAATTCTTAAATTAAATTAATTTGCACTCCATCCCCACCCCCAGTCACCCAAATCAATTCTTATTCAATTAATAAACCCACTCACAATCTAGATCCTCTTTGAAAAATAATTTCCCTTCAATAAATTACTCCCATTGTCCAATATTATTATCCCTTGGGGAGAGCAATTCTATGGCCCCTAAATAGCATCTGTGGAGAAGATAGCTTGGATTCTGGGATCCGAGCTCAGAGACAGCACTCTGACCTCAGATCCAGGAGACTGAGCTCCTTGCACCCTCCTCCTCTCCTCTTAGCGTTGCCAAGTTTGCAAAAGGGAACTTGGAAAGGAGGGAAAGGGGGTGTTCTGGGGAAGAGGAAGGGATTGGGGGAAGCGAGGATGTGAGCTATCCCCAGCCCTACCAGGCTTCCTTTCCTTCTTTCCTGCAGAGCCCTAGCTAGACAGGCAAATGCACCTGTCTAAGAAAAATGCAAAGTGGAAGAAGTGTGGAGGTGAAGATTGCCTCAGGGCTCTTCCCACTCTGCATAGGATGCCTGTCAGCCTTCAAGTTCAGAGGCTGATGGGCATCCAGATAGGACGGTGCCCTAAATTGTTTTTAAAGATAGTCTGATGTACAATGTACATCAGACTATCAAGTAACAGGAGGTTACTTGAGCATGGATAATTGTGGCCAAATCATCCAGGTAAGGATCAACTGGTGTATTCCAGGCTCTGGAACTCCTGCCAAGGAAGTCCATGCCAGCTTCAACTTCATTGTACTTGCACCAACAAGCAAATATGTTTTTACTGGCTTTTAAAAGTGTTTCACTTTTAAAACAAAGCTGAATTGGTTTTGCTGTATATTTCATTGTTATTGATGTCTTTTTAACTGTTTTGCTTTTATTTTTTTAATTATAATTTTGCACTTTATTTTACATTGTACTATTGTCAGCCTCCTTGGGCTCTATTTGTAGTGGTAAGGCAGAATATACATTAAATAAAAAATAAAAAGAAATCAATATCAGCTGAAGCTGATAAAAGTTGCTTTGAGCCACAAGGATCAGTTGAGCCTTTAATAAAAATGATATATCAATTAGCAGCCCAGATTTTAAACATGATCCTTTAGGAAGAGTGTGACCCATCTAAGGCAGGCTGAATAACATTAATCATGATGGACAACTTGCAGACCAATAGGGGTAGTTGAACCAGACTGTTTCTGGTTCATGTCAGTTTAACATATGTTCAACCACAGGTGTGTCCTTTCCAGTTTCCACATCAGCCTGCAATTTGTTTAAAAATGCAAAAATTCACATTTCTTTTTGGTATGCAATTACCCCATAACATATGCATGCCCTATGAAACTTTTCCTAAATATGCATGTTTTAATGTATGTTTCGAGCTAGGAACTGCATCACAACATTTGGAGAAGTGCACAATGCGCATAGTAGGCCAATGTGCTTAGAAACGCAAACCAAACAAATTGTCCTCAGCCCTACCAACTAACAGTGCAGCTGTCTTGTCCAGAACAAATCCCAGTTTGTTTGCCTTCATCCAATTCATTAATGTAGTGGAGGCATAGTGCTAGAGTAGGGCCTTCGCTAGACCTACTTTTAATCCAGGATGGAGCAGGGAAAATCTCGTGTTGTGTTTAACGTGAGATCCCTCCTCCGTTTACACATGAGGTGTGACGACCTCAGGAGGAGAGGCGGCGTGCCCGCCATTTTTTTTTTTTTAAGGAGCATGAGTGCCGAAAGGTAAGTGTTTTTTTTAAATTAAATTACTTTCCCCACTCCCTACCCCGATGGGTGCAGCTCCTGGCTCCGTGTGAGGAATCGCACGGAGCCAGGTCAACCCATGACAATGGGCCACATGTTCCGCAGTCCGAGACCGCAAAAAAAGCAGGCCCACAGGGGAGGGCTCTATCCCAGGGCAAGGGAGGGATGATCCCTGCCTGATCCTAGGATCCCCTGTGCATCATGTGGACACACAGGGACAATCCTGGGGTTTGCTCCGTGATAAAGCCCAGTCTAGCTAAGGCCTAGGACAGCATGGGGCACATTTTCCCATTTGGTCCCCTTGTACTGAGCATTTTCCTGCTATACAGTGATAATTTACCAAAATATCCTTCAGCCATTTTTCTTGTGTGCCAGCATTTTTTTTTTTAACATCACACAGATTTGGGCTCCTGCTTTTCATCCCTTTGATAGTTATACAGGGAAGGGACTGTTCATGCATAGAAGGTTTCCACCATCTTACACTGACATATTTCTCCTTCATTTTGCTGAAAGCAACTGCCAAATCCAACTTGCAATATTCTTTTAATATTATGTATTACCATGAACTATAGAGAATAGTGAGAGTAACATAGAATATATTCAGAAAGTCATTATTTCATTTAATCCCTCACACTGTGCCGTAGTGCACTCCTGTCACTTTGTAAAAAAAGCATACAGCCACGTAGATGGCAGTATTTTCTACACAGGATACAAGTTTTTCACTTCTAAGTTCCATTGATTTTGATGAGAGAGAGAGCTAGTCCAAGTTAAACTTGAAATCTACTTGAAATTCCTAAGGCTACAAAGCACTTGCTTTTTGTTGCTCAGTCTGTCGTTTCAGCTTGTAAAAGTTCAAGATATCACATTATGGTGATAGACTTGTTACTATCTATGTTCAGTACTACTTGAAATGAACATTCTTAGGGTGGGGAAGTGGGACTGCTGGATACTTGAAGACAAGGCATGGGGAGTCCTTAGTTTGCCATTAGTGGCCTTGGGTTCAAAGTCAAACCTGGGAGCTGTAGGAATGGAAGCTGAGGCTGGGACACTGGGCGCTAGAGGCTGAGACGACTGCACATGCAGCAGGTCACTTCAGGCAATTAAGTCCCTGTCCAACTTAAGGAGGGAACATTTATTATTTCCACACTATGGAACAACTGGACTGTGAAATGTTTTGAGGAAATATTTATTAATATTCAGTAAGGTTGATCGGAAACTTGAGGGTTCTTTTTCCACGAAAAGGCAGGTATTTTCATGGAAAAGCCAGTAATTTTTATAGGGGATATTATTATTTTTTAGTAGTTTGTGTGAGAGTTTGTGTGTATTTTAGGGGTGGCTATATAAAAAAAGTATTGCATGGAACAAGCTGTCTGCACTCCCCACCCCCACAATTTCCCACCCCCACACACTCAGGCAATCAATTCATTCCTAATCTATCCAACCATTTTTGCTCATGCGGAATTTCAAGGTCAATATTGGGAGCTGTAGTTTGGGATCACATCGTGCAGCATGACATCATGCATCACCATGTTATGTCCCTTTCTGATCCATTGTTTCCATGTGGCTTGCTTGTCGGATGATGTCATGTGATGTTTACTCACCATTACCGATTGGCAGTATGAAGGTGGACCCTGCAGAGTCCTCCTTCTTCTTGTGGAGTCAGAGCAGGGTAAAGAAAGCAGCTAAGATGACTGCTTCGAGTACATTGTGGGGGGTGGTGACTGAAAATTTGGGGATCTCTGTAATACTTAACGTACATGATCCAAACCTCACAATCAGTTTTTAATTCAATAACAAATCCTTATTTATTGACCCAGGCTTGCTACAATAGACAGATCAGTTTTGGCCAACAAGCTGTCTAATTATTTTTATTTATTTATTTATTTATTTATTTATTTATTATTTATTTATTACATTTTTATACCGCCCAATAACCGAAGCTCTCTGGGCGGTTCACAAAAGTTAAAACCATAATAAAACAACCAACATGTTAAAAGCACAATTACAAAATACAATACAAAAAGCACAACCAGGATAAAACCACGCAACAAAATTGATATAAGATTAAAATACAGAGTTAGAACAGTAAAATTTAAATTTTAGTTAAAATTAAGTGTTAAAATTCTGAGAGAATAAAAAGGTCTACAGCTGGCGACGAAAGCAGTACAGTGTAGGCGCCAGGCGGACCTCTCTGGGGACCTCATTCCACAACCGGGGTGCCACAGCGGAGAAAGCCCTCCTTCTAGTAGCCACCTGCCTCATTTCCTTTGGCAGGGGCTCACGGAGAAGGGCCCCTGTAGATGATCTTAAGGTCCGGGCAGGTACATATGGGAGGAGGCGTTCCTTCAAATAACCTGGCCCCAAACCGTTTAGGGCTTTAAATGTCAATACCAGCACTTTGAATCGGGCCCGGACTTGGACTGGCAGCCAATGAAGTTGTAAAAGGACTGGCGTAATGTGATCTCGCCGGCCAGTCCCTATTAGTAAACGGGCTGCCTTGTTTTGTACCAGCTGAAGCTTCTGGACCGTTTTCAAAGGCAGCCCCACGTATAACGCATTGCAGTAATCCAAACGAGAGGTTATCAGAGCATGGATAACTGTAGCTAGGCTATCTCTGTCCAGATAAGGGCGTAGTTGGTATATCAACCTAAGCTGATAAAAGGTGCTCTTTGCCACTGAGTTCACCTGTGCCTCAAGTGACAGTTCTGGATCCAAGAGCACCCCCAAACTATGGACCCGATCCTTTAGGGAGAGTGCAACCCCGTCCAGGACAGGGCAAACATCACCTCGCCGGATTATGAAATTCAGCAGCATCAATTATTACTACTTACTAGGAAGAAGTATTTTAACAAGTTTTTTTAAACAAACAAACAAACAAGAAATGGTGCTGAAGCAGTAATTAGATGCCCCATTTTCTTCTGCCCTGAGGCTCTCAGGGAAAGCCGATGGCATCTGACAGGGTCAGATCTATGCATGGAAGGTGTAGCTAGGTTCCGTACATCAGGCACAGCAAGCAAAGTACAGGCATCACCCCTTTTTGTGCAAAAGGTAGCTGCAACAGAGACGTTGAATAGCAGAGAGAGAGAGAGAGAATTTCTGCATTAAGAGAAAAGAAAGCACACAAGAAAGCCTGGCTTTCTTTTTCTGAGATCTTTTCATCTTCACTACTTCAGACAGTGACCAATGGTGACCACATGATTTTGAATTGAAAAGGGAACGCTATTGCTGCCTATTCTTTTCAACGAAACAGCATCATCTAGTGGCAGAATAAATCCCATCATAAATTAGATACTGGATTATCTCTGTGTTTTAAAAAACGGGACAACCAGAGGAAACCGCAGGAGACGTCCTGGCTGTTGACAACGTCATCTAATAAACCTGCAGACCTCCATGAGTGTGCAAATGCATGCTATAAATCACTCATTTAGAAAAGCCCAGAGACAGAGAGGCTCTCCTAATAGAAGAGCCATAGGAGGATTTCCCCCCCAGCTACAGACTAAAGCCAACTGAAGCCTTATGTAAGCAACCCCAATCTGTGACCATAGTCAGTACTTCCAATCCATCTGGAGGAGCTGGCTGGACTATTAAAGGATCTGCACCTGATTTTGTAGTCATAAACTGCAAGGCTGGAGAATCAGAGACTCAGCCAGAGGTTCCTCCTCTGAATCAGAGGAGTTGGTAAGGCTGTATCTTCTGGCCAGAGGGACAGGGTGGGGTGAGGGCTAAATACAGGAATGACTCCTTCTCCTCTAAGACCAGTCTGATCCTTAACTTTGTTAGTCTTCTCCTGTACCCTGAAGAGGCTAATAGTTGGGGAATATGACATTCATTGGGGCTGCAAACGTCAGCTGACAGTCAGAACGATCATAGGGTTCTCTCATAGGAAGCTCCCTTACAATGAGTCAGACCATTGGCCCAATTAGATCAGTATTGCCTATATTGACTCGCAGCAACAATCCAGGGTTTAAAACAGGATTCTTTCCCAGCCCTAACTGGAGATATGCCAGGGACTGAACATGTGATCTTTAGCATGAACTGCATATACTCTACCACAAGGGTGGACAACCTCAGGCCCATGGGCGTCATCCAGGTAGAGCCGCAAGCTAAACGATGATGGTGTTTTGGTGGGTTTTGCCCTGCCTCTTTTGCCTTTGGCCCCACGAACCAATGGAATGTGGCCCCTGAGAGCATCTCTGACACTGAATTTGGCCCTCAGGCTGCAAGAGGTTCCCAAGCTCTGTTCTACCAGTTTGGGGGCCCATTACACTGCCTCCCCTCAAAGTCGCTTTTTCCCCACACCAAAAATGTTTGCTTTTCATCTAAACATTTTTGCCATGTTTAGAGCAGAACATTCAACTCTAATTTTCTAAAATTAGGAAGCTTGGTTCTTTTTATAGCTTCTCTGCAACTCAACAAAAAAATAAAATAAAGCATATAAACAAATCCCATGGCCCTCTAATTACTGTCTTGTTCTTCCTTAAACTTTTTTGGGTTTTCAATATAAAATGTATTTTAACAGAGGCTTCCTTCGCACACGCTCTGAGCTGCAGTGGTGGTGGTGTCCCATTTGTTTGGGCGTTTTTATATTAAGGGAAACCCCCGCATCCCTACCAGGCTTTTTTCCCTTGACTTTTTCTGCATCCACTACAGGCCTCTTTAGATGGAGCCCAATGGTATCCACATAGTTTGTAATCGAAAACATCCCCTCTAGACAATACTCCATAAAGTTCAATGAAACAGTGCCATATAATGGTTGTATTATAGCACAATGCTGACTTTACACACTGGGAGTATTCCATGAGATTTTTAAATAGTTCATTATCTCTAATCTTTTTTAAAGCGAGTTTACTGGGGGGATGACACTGAAGTTGTCCTGGAGGTTAGCAACATCATATAAAAAACCTGCAAATTTCTATGAGTGCCTAATCATGAGCATGAAATAAATTGCTCATGTAGAGAGGCTCTATGTGTGTGCGATATACCATTTAGAGGTGAACGTACTGATTAGGTGGGAAAGACCTAACCACTCAACCCCACTCACCTGGCTGCATATTCATATACTGTATGCAACATATACTACAGTCATATAGGATATTGCTACAGAAAAGCTAGCCCTGACTGGCACATATGTATTTTAAGGGGAACTCAGTGTGTGTTTCTGGTAGTGAGTAGACAAGTGGGGCTTGCAGCACAATGTTGCAAAGGTTGCCCCACAAAAGCACCACTTCTTTGTCCCTCACTTCTCTACCCCCCCCCCCCATCATTCCTTTTCTGGATCCCTTTTCCTCATCTCTATTTGGCACTCACTTTCCTCCTGTCTGCTCTGTGGTTGTCCTTTCATTTCCTGACAGTTCTTAAAAAAACCTTCTCTCTCATTTCGGCTACATAACAATTGACATGCCCTTCCCAACTTGGCTATTATATAGAATGATACTGTACAATATTCTTTTATTTCTTTTTCTTTCTTTTTTTTCATTTCCAAAAATAATACACACTGGTTTAAGCATATATATATATATATATAATTCTTGATCTCTGCCTGTAATGATTCTTGAACAATCACTTCCCTTCTTTAAACTTTTTATTACCTGCAGAGATTTATAAAGTTAAAATGAACTCTAATCATATATATTTTAAGAAGCATCTATTTCTGCACGAACCTCCTTGATCTGGCAAACTTTTCTTAATCTCTTCTATTATAATTGCTGTTGCCCCATTTTTGTTTATTGATTATTTTCTAACACACAGCCTAGAAGCAGCCGAGGAAAAAAAAATCTAATAATTTATAATGAAAAGGCCTCGTTCTTAAACTTCAGAATAGTAAGCTATGAACACATATACACATTCACCAAATAGAGTCAAAACTAATTTATACATTTTCTTTCACACTGACTTTCCACTGAGTAGGAAGTAAAAATACACACTTCTGGAGTTGTAAAATATAGCTGTTTACTCATGCGTGGAGAACAAATTACTTTTTGGTAGCCTGAAAATATTAGACTTTAGAATTGAGGGATATTTTGCGTTATCCTAAAGAATAATGTCAAATCTTCCCTCACTGGATAATTTTTTTTAAGACAACAATAAGAAATTACTTTGCAGCGGTGATGCATTGTTAAATTCAAGGCACTCACATATTCTGCATTATTATTATTTTACCCAGAGTTTCTTGGATCACTTCTTTGAAAGATAATTTTCTTCTCTGACATCCTCCAGATAGTGTCTGCAGATTGTCCTGGGGAAAAAAGAATAAACTCCTATTAGTAGCTGAAGATGACTATTCTTTTGCAATCAACATTCTGAAAGAAATGATTTCCTCCCCCACAGTTCTTTACCTGGTTTAGACTCTCTGGAGCCATTTTTAGCAGTTGTCAGACCTGTTTCTCTCTCTGTCTCACAGTTATATGTCTTGAAAATGTAGATAGTTGTTTTGTTAGCAGAGCTTCATTTGTGCCCAACTCCAGCTCCGGCATCTGTTTTTAATGCCAAGATCCTACCATGGAACATAAGAAGAAATGACGTGTGTCCTTGAGAAGTGCAGAGTGAATTTCTGTCAGCACCATTGAATAGCTTCGGAGCAGGCCCACATGCCAGGGGTGAAAAGGACAGTCTTCCAGATCAAAGAATGGGGGTCCCAGGAAGTTTTGTGCCCCAGTACCTCGCCCTCCTCCCTAGAAATTAGTTGATTAGCCATTAAGAGATCATCTTTTTGGATCTGTTGGGATATCCCTTTTTATGACCTGGGCCAGATCTACACCAAGCAGGATATGACACTTTGAAAATGTTTTGAAAACTGTATATGGAGTTTGTCCTGGGCCCCAACAGTTGCCACCACTGTTATAAACCATTTTAAAGCAGTAGTGTAGATCCTGCCCTGCTTTTGAGCTTAATTTTTAATGGTTGGGGGGCGGGATCATGCCATTCCCCTTACTGCATACTTGCTGTTTGGGAAAAATAAAACTTTCTTCCAGTCCAGCAGTGCTCACTAAGAGGGGATGTGAGACTTCCACCAACATATGTTTCCTGTTTAGTATGCTACCACTACTGAAAGAAAGTGGAAAATTGCCACATCAAAAGCACTGTTCATGTGCATGTGCTAATCACAGGAATGGATTATTTCCATGCCACTACAGACCTTGAGGAGGGAGGGGATTGAAGTTATGTGGGAAAAAAATTATCCAATCTGTATGATCAGCTTTTGCATACAGACAGCTTGCCTTATAGGCCAGCCACTGGCCCAAGTGAGTTCTAGGCCACGTCTACACAGCGTTCCGAAGGCGCCCCGAAGCCCCTTGAGGGCGCCCCGAAAACGCTCGTGTAGTACGTACCTTAATCGTCCCCAGAAGAGGCGGAGGAGGAGGCATGCTTCGGCGGCGCAGACTGCGGGCGGGCTGCTCCAGGCTCCGTTTCCCTTTAGCCAGCAGGCCCTGTGAGAGCTCCCAGCAGCGGGGCTGGGTCGTGGGAGGGAAGAGAGCGGACGGGTGAGGAAAGGGGCGGCCCCTGCACGGTCCCGGGGGCGTGGGAGGCGCCCTGCCCTTTCCTCGCCCGTCCGCTCTCTTCCCTCCCACGACCCAGCCCCACTGCTGGGAGCTCTCGCAGGGCCTGCTGGCTAAAGGGAAACGGAGCCTGGAGCAGCCCGCCCGCAGTCTGCGCTGCCGAAGCACACCTCCTCCTCCGCCTCTTCTGGGGACGATTAAGGTACGTACTACACGAGCGTTTTCGGGGTGCCCTCAAGGGGCTTCGGGGCACCTTCGGAACGCTGTGTAGATGTCCCCCTAGTTCCCCCTGCATGACAAGTATAATGTGCACACTGGATCTAAGTATTTTTTTTTAGCTAGGTTGTGGATCAGGCAAGACTTTTTAGGGGGGGTGGAGGCAATGGGCAGTATTCAGTGCTGCTGCTGTGATTGGAATGACCGCTAGTGCAATGAGAAGCTAGCACTAACTAACACAGCTGGAAACTTGCCAAAATGACAGTATCTGGAATGGAATAAATTTGTGAAGCTCAGAGAAGGGAGCTTGTCCCATTCCAGAAGTGGTAGTTTCAGCTAGTTTCTTGGTTTGTGCTAGCAAGTACTAGCAGTCATTATTCCTGATAGTGCAACATGTTTAGTTTTGGTGGATTGCCAGCATTGGATATTGCCCAATGGGAGCAATTGCCCCTGGGCAGCACCCCCAAGAGGGGGGCATATCAACAATGACAAACAGTATGTTCTAATTGAGAAAAAATGCCATTGACACAGGATGCATTGAGAATGGAGTGAGATATCAAATGAGCAACCAGTTCCCAGGGCATCTCAGTCTTCAGAGAGACTGGGGACTACTTTTTGCGCAAAATTCACAAAATATCGTCTGAATCTGACCAACAACCTCAAGCATCTGCCAAAACATCTTCTTAAAGGTGAGAATGCAAAAAATAAGATGAGTGTATCCAAATCTGCACCTCTGGTAAGCAAGATTCTCCCTAATTAGATCATAAAAATATCATTATTCAGGACCCCAAATAGAAATAAAAGTTGTGGCATCATAGCAAGGAAATAGGACATTTCAACAATAAAGGAATAGTTGTTAGATTTTGAACTTTATTTCTGGTTTTCTGCAGTACTTGGGATGGGGTGGACAAAGGAGCCGAAGAGATTTTTTTATTTTTATTTTAAAAAAAGGATGGTCACGTTACATTATGAAATAGGCAGCAGAAAGTAAGCAGCCAAATTGGCGTGACTATTGGAGAGGATGAAAGAGAGTTAAGTGGATTATACCAGAAACCTGGAGACTCGCTGATGAATGGAGGCCTCTAAAGAGAAAGAAAGAAAGAACAGAGTAAAATACATGGTGCTCCTGAAGACATATGTAAGGTAGAGAGGAAAGGGCAAAGAAGTAGAAAGGAGGTGCTGGTATGATAGAAAATTCTGAACCCATGAGAAGGCTGTGGAGGCAAAAATCTGAGACTTCAAACAGCTTTACAAAGAAAAAGAAGGGGGGAAAACCCAGTGAAGGATCTTTCAGAAAGAAAGATGGTCACATGTGGTGCCCATTAGAGACTCTCCTGGACGGAAACTGAAAACACACGAAGAATAAAGCTAAGAGCTGGAAAGAGCACTTTGATTCCATATTATATTACTCACAGAGAAGGAAAATATCATTGTGTCTGCTGAAAAAGGTGATCGTGTGCAGGACACAGATGAAGAATACTGCCTGCACCTTGCAAACTGTAAACCTGGGAGCCAATAAATATTAGAAATAGGGTCTGTTAATAGGGTTGTTCTGAACAACATAAACAAGCACATGATGCCAACCAAAGTAGGATCAAGAGATGTGTGGAAACATCCTAATTATTTCTATGGGTGCTCTCATCTCACCGTAAAATGATATCACATATTCAAATGTATCTGCAAATGTAGGAGATACTATTTTTTGAGGACAGAATTTTCCAAATACTGAATTCTCATGTTAGTATACATATAAATGTAGATCCCAACATGCATTTGCACTATCCTTTATTTAATGGTGGAAGACCTGGCTTATTTGCATGGCGTTCCTCATGGAAAGATACTTGGTTTCATCATGCACTGTTCCTGCTTTGGAAGTAAATAGGAGTACTGCACCTATAAGTGTGTGGTTGAATTTTACCTGATTGCAGTTTCACAGGATACAAGCTATTGGTCTTCATAGCTCTCCGCCCCCATGAAAGTGTTTATGAACTTGGCCTTCTTTGTGTAGTTTCAAACACAAAGTGCTTAACCAACTTACTATGGTTCATTTGCAGTGCAGATAATATGTTTTGGCCAAAAAGGAAGTAAAGAGCTAAATAAATGAGATGAGATGTTTGGCCCAGTAAAAATGCTGAATGCAGATGATTTCCCACCAAATTACTGAAAAATCTTATATATTATCCAAGCCTTTAAAATTAATTTCATAGAGTTCAAGGCTGTCTTCAATAGCACCTACTAAGGCTGCAATTCTATGCATGTTTAGGCAGATTCCCCCCCTAAAACTCCCAGCATGCCCCAGCCAGCCATGCTGGGAGTTGTGGGATTTTTCTTCTGTCTAAACATGCATAAGCTTGCACCCTTAGAAACTTTGGGAAGGACATTATGCGTTGTGAGCTGATTAATATATTCTAAGGAGTTCCAGTAAGGAGTTATAGTAATATAAGTTGATATGCAGTAAGATCTTATGCAAGGCTGGGCAATGGTTCAGTATTGCAGCAGATATACAACAAGAATGTGCATTGTTGTCATCAATCCTCTTTGCACCAGCAATAGACTGGGTTGTAAAATTGCAACAAAAAATAGCATGAATGGTGTAAATGGGCTAATGGAGATGAACTACACAACTTTAACTCTGGTAGTGAAGTTGTCTTCTTAGGTATGTCATAGAGTAAAATAATGGTCCCCATGTCAGTCAGTGAACTGGAAGAAAACAACCCTGGAACAGTGAACACAAAAATGAGAAATGGAAAGAGATCACCAAATAAGAGATTGCAAAGGTATAGGTTGTATAAGAAGGAAATTAAACAGGAAGATATCTAGGCAGCATAAGAATCTTGGAATAATGTTTACAATAAACTGAGTGAGGTAAGGGGCAAACCTGGCTGTATGCATCATATTGAAGAAGTGTTATCCCATGCATGTTTCCTTGAAAATAAGTTCGCCTTTGTGCAGTCGGCCTTCCTCCCAGATAAGTGTGATTAGGGTTGCAGGCTTTATTTATTTATTTATTTCAAACCAAAACCACCAATTAAGTCTATCAGGTATATTATTACATGGACTAGAACCTTGGCAGATAACAAAAACCAACAAATTGATATTTAAAGCTGGTTTACCATCGATTTATTTGAAGGAAGTGGACAATTTCTGGAGAGAGAGAAAAAGCTTGAAATATTGAACTCTCTCTCTCTCTCTCTCTCTCTCACACACACACACACACACACACAGAGAGAGAGAGAGAGAGAAAGAGAGCGTGAGAGAGAGAGAGAGAGAATAAACAGGACTGGGAAATGTAATTACAGAGAGAGAGAGGATGTCCAATGGATCAGCTTATGCCATGGTGCAAGCGGTCTCAGGGCTATTGTTACCATTCCACTATTGAGGAAAAGTACAAAGAGTAAAACAGAAGTATTTCAGAGAAATTTAACTATCTGTCAATAGGTGGGAATTGTTTTGGACTCAGAATATTTATTATCTTCACAATTAAATTACGGGTGGATAAGAAGGTATACAAAACCTTAGGTAGAGTTAAAAGTACCACTACCACCACCACCATTTCCAAAACAGTATTTGAACACAGCTGGTGCTGTGCTGTAACATAGGATAGAAACTTTGGATCCAGCTTTGTGATAATTTCTTTTTCATGTTTGACATTTGCAGAATCAAGATTGCTCTGCCTCACAGATTTGGGATTGATTTCCAAAGGAGGCCCATGCAGATTGATAAAGCAAAATTTTAAGCAAATTTGTTTCCTAGACTAGATAAATGTATATGTTTTAATGGCTGTATTTCAATGTCTTTGACAGAGAATGCTACTAATCACCTTCCGAGTAAGTTTTAGGCTTGCTCAGAATCACATGTTGGTCCAGTTCACAGTTGGTCCAGTTCACAACCACAGTAGCTTGTTTTAATCCCTGAGTGCCATTTCCCTAATTACCCATCCAGGCACAGCTTGTCATGTCATCCAAACCCCAGTGGCATGGCTTGTTTGAGCAGAGAGATAACCCTGAAATAACCCTACAACAGGCCATGAGTTATTTGAAGGTTGTTTTCCCCTCAAACAAGCCATGCTGCCCAGGTCTGGATGACATGACAAGCAATGCCCAGGTGGGTAACAAGACACCATGGCCTGTTTTGATTGTGCAAGCCATGTTGTTGTGCACCTTGTTCTTTTAATGTAAACTTTTGTCCTTTCAAATTATTGCAGATATGACAGAGCAGTAACAGTGTCCCGATAAATTACTTACACTGTTCAAACTGTGGGTAGAGGTTTTCGAAGAGAAAGATATGTGTCTCCATATATGAAAGATAGAAAGACTAACAACAGAGTATTAAAAGAAATAGTTTTAACCTAAACATTTCAGTTTCCATTCTCTTCAGTAGCTTTGCTGTTAAATGTTAACTTTTGTAAACCGCCCATAGAGCTTCAGCTACGGGGCAGTATGTAAATGTAATAAATAAATAAATAAATAAATAATGGTATCAGGATTGGCAGTTGAATTAGCTCATAGTTAATAAACAGAATATACTCATATCCTTTTTATTTATTTATTTTGATTTGTTGCTTTTTCTGTAAATGAGAAGATATTTAACAGCATATAAAGATTAAGAGTCATTTCAGTCATGGCATCACGGAATTATTTATTTATTATTTCATTTATATCCCGCCTCTTTTCCTCCAATGAACCCAAGGTGGCATACATAATAATCCTCCTCCTCTCCATTTTATCCTCACAACAACAACCCTGTGAGGTGGGTTGGGCTGAGAGTGTGTGACTGGCCCAAAGTCATCCAGTGGGTTTCCATGGTCAAGTGGGGACTAGAACCCGGATCTCCCGACTCCCAGTCCAACACTTTAGCCACTACACCACACTGAATTATGGTAATCATATTATCACTTAGGACAGCAGGTTGCAATGTGGATATTATTTATTCTTTAATAAGGTTGTACAAATTCAGTCACATAATACTGAATATTGAAAGTAACTGTCTGATTAGCTCAACTAATTCCCATTGATTTTGGTGGATCAGTACTGCAGTTGCAATATTTTGCATCCTTAGCTGGGTATAATCACCACTGAACACAATAGGACATATTTTTTTGTCTTTTTTCTGTATAAATGTTTTATTGTTTCAAAAACAAACAAACGTCACAAAAATAATGACAACACATGCAAACTTAAAATGGGCTTCCAAATTTTCTCCACAGCAAAGATATGTAACAATATTTTCTCTTACTCTGTCATTACAAAAAAAGAGAGCAAAGTTCCCCTCTTTCTATTCTCTTGTAGTTTTCTTCTTATTCGTTGATTCCACAGATAAACAAATCATGTTTTTTCTAGTTCCCGCTAAAAGCCAATAAGAGGTTTCCATTCGATTATATAGGACATATTTCTGAGTGAACATGCATAGGATTACCTGTTAGTCTTTTCTTATATTCTCTGAAGCACTTGCATTAGTTATAAATGTTATTCAATGGGAATTAAATTACTCTGAATTCAACCCATTGGTCCAATATTGAAAAGTGATCTTGCACATTATGGTTTTAAACCTTGAGAGTTCTCTAGAAAAAAATAAAACAATAATTACCTCATAGCCACGAGAAGCAAGAAAGATTTATTCATCTGTCTATTCTTGAGTCAGACACAAGTACATATCTGACTCACAAATAGTCTCAGGTAGAGAATTCTTCAAATTCAGTTAATAGGTCAGCATTATACCATTAGCTGTGAAAACAAAACAAAAAACACATCAATAGAGATACAGATCTCAACATAATGCTGTATTCTGCCATATTTGAACCATAGCAGTTTGATCTACTGATGGAATCATCACATGCAATGCTGAATACTGAGTATTGCCACAGAAATGGGTGTAATGAATATAAAAACCTAAGAAGAGCCCTGCTGGATCAGACCAAGGGTCCATCTAATCGAGCATTCTGTACATACAGTGGCCAACCAGCTGCCCACAGGAAACCCACAAGCAGGTTATGAATACAACAACACTTTTCTGCCCATGTTCCTTTGCAAATGGTGTACATAAGCGTATTACCTCTGATACTGGGAATAACATATAGCCATCAGGATGAGTAGCCACTGATAGCCACCTTCTCCAGGAATTAGTGGAATTAAGACAGACTGTACCAAGTTAGGGGTTCATCTATTTAGATATGCAGAATTTCCTTCTTTCTTTATCCCCCCTGCTCCTGAGTTAAATATGTCCTCTTCTATGGATAATGTTTTAGTCAATATCTTACTGATAATACTATTTGTAATTTCTTCCTAATTTTGTTAGAGTGAAGGCTGGCATGTATTCTAAAGTTCAATGGATGTGGTTTTGACATATATTTGACGTGTTCTGAAGCATTTGTTGTCATCTGTGTTGAAATCACTTCCACACAAAGGGCCTTGCTACACCTACCTTTGAATCTGGTTGGGAGGAGGGGCCAGCCCGCACTAGAAGTAGTGCGGGCTGTCGGTGCAGTCTAAATGTCAGATGCAACGGGCTGCAGGAAAGCCCCATCACGTCTGCCATTTTTTTATTTTTAAAGGGGTGCGCAAGAGTGCACCATCGATTAATGTAGGTGTTTTTTTAATGGTTCCCTGCTCCCCCCTGCCCCCAATCTCCCCACCCTGGCCACAATCCCCCCGCCCATGATCTCCGATCCCTCCATCCCCCTGGCTCTGTTTCCCCCCCATCCACCTCTGGCTCCATTTCCCTTCCATCCACCTCTGGCTCCGTTTCCCTTCCATCCCCCCCAGCTCCATTTCCCCCCATCCCCCCTGGCTCCGATTCCCCCCCCCATCTCCCCACCCTGCCCTGATGGCCACAGCACTCCTGTGGAGTGCTGCACACAATCCGTCACTTTTCCCACCTACTCACAAGTAAATGCGGTAGCCAGGAAAAGTGGCGGAACAGGCTACATGCCCATGGTCTCGGGCTCAGCCTGAGACTGCAGGAAATACTCGGCCATAACCGGTGCTGGTTATCCCGGGCCACTGTTATTTCACAGTGGTAGAATCTAGAGAATCCAGAGAACCATTGGAAGGATATTTCCTACTGTCCCCAGTATCCAGAACCCAATGGAGGCCTAGAGGAAGTGCCTGCTAGCACTGGGGCAAAAATCTATCTGGGCCCGCAAGGGCAGTGGAAGCCCCTGCATCCAGCCCCTCACAGGCCCAGGCACACTGGTCCAGCACCAGGACAGGCCTGTGCACAATTGTTCTCAAGCTGTTGAGAGCACTCAGTCACAGTTCTGTCCTGATCTGCACGCCTTTGTCCTTTCCCCTGCTGTGTTAATGGAAGTTGCCATTAACGCAACAGGGAAAAATACGCAATTTCTCCAGCCTTGGGGAAATTGTGTTTTTCTCCCCCACCCCCATGCTATGGGGGCCTTAAAGGCTCTATTAACAGGGCTTTTAAGGCACCCATCAGTGGAGAGGGGGAGATACACAATTTCCTCAAGGCTGGAAAAATTGTGCATTTCCCCCCTCCATTCTAATGGTGGTGTTCGCCATTAGAATGGAGGGGGAAATAAGTGACCGTCCCCATGCCAATTGAGGCCTTAGAGACTCTCTTAACCTTGCATTAATTGGTATGAGGGGGAGGAAACATTCTGAGGGCTCTGGCATGCCATTAGGGATTCTGCCCCGACCTGCACCCCCTTTGTCCTTTTCCCCTGCTACATTAATGGCAGCCACCATATGCAATTTCCGCAGCTTTGAGGAAATTGTGTTCCTCCCTCCCTCCCCAGCCTTGAGGAAATTGTGTTTCTCTCTCCCTCCCCACACACTGATGGGGACCTTAAAGGCCCTCCTAACTTTACATTAAGTGGAGACAGGTCTGTGCCCAGGACCCCTGGAAAGTGTGCTTTGCCGAGGGCTTGGGAGTCTCACGCAGTCTCCCGAGTGCTCATCCAGCCTGGGTCCTCAGAACAGGGCAGCACGAACAGGACTCAGTGAATTCTATTCCCTAGTGCCTGCAGCAGCAGAAAAGATTAACTCTGAGTCCTGTGGTGATGGTGGTGATGAAATAAATTTGATTAATATCAGGTTCAAACTCTGTGGTGGCTCTAATCCAGGTTTGTATTCAGGCTTGGACATCAGAATACTCATCCCTTCATATGAACCTAAGAATTCATGTGATACCATGTTTAGGTCTTCCAGGTATTTTAAATATTGTAGGATAATACCTGGGACAGGTTCAACAGTAGAACAAAAAATTTGGAGCTCCCTCCTGGGGGAAGGTTTTCTACACCCTTTTTTCCAAACTCTCTAATGCCCGGCCAAGGAGATTTTATTTTGTAGTGCTCTAAATTTTATGGGTCATTTTGTAGAGTTACTTTCTGTTGAATATTCTTCTGATAAATTTCTTATTGACTTCTTGTTATTTATTTGTTTATTTGTTTATTGTTGTTTCATAATGTAGTTTGGATGTTCTTTTGATGTATTGTTTTATTGCGGTTTTCATTTTAGATTTTGTAAACTGTCTTGTTCAGTTTTTACCCAAAGCATGATATACATCTTTTAAACAAATAAGCAAAGAAACTAAAAATGAATTATTCTTTTCTACCACTAATGGTGGCTGAGGTTACTGGGTGCCTTTCAATACCTACTGCCTCCCAGAGGTTCAAAATATATTTATTTTAGCCTTGGGAAGACATTTCAGCTCTTATCATTGCTTTCCTTTCCATTCTCTCTCAAGGTTTCATAATCTTTTCATAATCAGGTACCCAAACTATTCACAGAGCCTCAAGGGTCAACCTCTAAAAGAAGGGATTATTCTCACATCTAAAGCAGTGGGTTTAATGACATTCAGTATCTTGCAGAACGCTCTTAACATTATGTGCATTCAGGTTATAGGTTGCTTTCACAATTCTGTCATCTTTCTGGTAGGTGACAGACAGCAGCAGAACAAAATCCCACTCAATTGCATCATTATATTGGAAATTCATATATAATTTGTGGCCAGCATCACATGTTGAGCTTCTTATAGACTTACAGTTTTCCAAACTCCTCCCTTCCACATACCTTTGTGTGGTTAATTATTCCCCAGATGTTTGAACTTGGGGGTGGGGAATTAGAGTTCAATCTCATTTTGTCATTTCGCAAGGAATCTCTTTGATGATCCATAACTAATTGTACTGTATTTGTCACACAGCAGATGTCTAGGTATAGTCCCATATGCGCACGGTGTTCTGTTATTACAAAGGCAAGTATTTTCTGCTTTGGCTTCTTAAAAAAATACTATATCTTGTATAGCTGGTTATTAAGCATTGCTCAATTCATCATCCTATTCAATCATGCTGTTTTCATAAATTGGACAAGGAATTTATTACTGGCTTCTTGTTCTCCACCTTCAACACCCCACCAATGTGGGGATTTATTTATATAAAATATTTAGCCCACCTAGCCCACCTAGGGATGTTTTCCATCTGTGTTTCACGGATTGTCAGGTGTACATTGTCCCATTGTCTGTTCGTTGACAGAATCAGTGGTTTTTTTTTCTTTTTTAAGGGACATACAAGGATTTTGTTTCACTTGCACTAATGTGCATTAATACAAGTTCAAATTTGTATGAACTTGTAAATTTGTAAATGAACTTTTTTTTACAACATTCCAACATTCCTACCTTTCACCCACGGCTTCTCAAGATGGCTTGCAAAATAAATGCATAACCTAACAGATAGTAAGACAATAAACTACTTAAACAAATAATAAAAGAGGAGGCGAGAGGAAACAAGGAGTATATTTACTCCATCATATCTAGTTAATACAAGATCAAGACCACAGCCAAATCAACAGGTTAACCAGAAGGAAACACTTCCAAACTAGCACTCCAGAATAAATCCATATTTCCATGGAAATGGAAAGCCAGCGAATAGGATGTGGAACAAACTTCTACTAAGAAGGAGTTTCAAAGTCTTGGTGCCATTACTGAAAAGACTGTGACACAGAACCACCTGTCCCACACATACATATATGCATAATGGGCTTGATCTAGACTAGCTTAATCATGCTTTTGTCCCAGTGAAAACAATAGGACTTAAGTTAGTCATGAAAAAATCAGATCATTGGTTTCAATGGGCTTAAAACTAGGGGTGTGCATGGACCCCCTGCTCTGATTCACTTCCAGATCCATGATTTGCAGATCAGGCCGCTCCGCCCCGCCCCCGCTCCGCCTATGTCCACTCCACTCCGCTCGGAGCTCCGGATCCGGATCAGAGCTCCGTTTCCCCCCCCCCCCATAGGCTTGCATTAAGCTAAAAAAGTATACAACTTTTTTTCTGTGAAAGTTAGAAACCTCAAGTTTGGCACCATGACACCTCATGGGAGTATACACACGCACGCCAAGTTTCAAGCCAATCCCATCATTCCCTGATTTTTGGGGAATTTATGAAAACCGGGCACCCCATTCACACCCCTTTCCATAGCTCCGTCAATTTGCACGTTAAAAATCTCAAACTCGCCACCATGAAAGCTTATCCAGGGGTGCACATGCACGCCAAGACTCAAGGCAGTCCCATCATCCCCTGGTTTTTGGGGAAATTATGAAAATTGGGCACCCCATTCACACCCCTTTCCATAGCTCCGTCAATTTGCACGTTAAAAATCTCAAACTCACCACCATGATAGCTTGTCCAGGGATACATTAGCACGCCAAGACTCAAGGTAGTCCCATCATCCCCTGGTTTTTGGGGAAATTATGAAAATTGGGCACCCCATTCACACCCCTTTCCATAGCTCCGTCAATTTGCACGTTAAAAATCTCAAACTCGCCACCATGATAGCTTGTCCAGGAATACATACGCACGCCAAGACTCAAGGCAGTCCCAGCAGCAGAGCCCGGTAAAGGACCAAGGGAGAGGGGGACCTTACCTGCCTCCGTCCGTGGTCCGTCGCCGTCTTCAATTGAGCCCGCGGTTCCACCAGGAAGTCTGGGCCGCGGCCCAGACTTCCTGGTGGAACCACGGGCTCAATTGAAGATGCTGATGGACCACGGACGGAGGCAGGTAAGGGAGAGGAGGGCGGGGAGGGGGGTTACCGGGCCCTGCCGCCGTCGCCGCATGGGCGACAGCGACAGCGGCAGGGCCCGGTAAACCCCACTTACCTTTCCGGCGGAGCTCCGGATCGAGGCGAAAGATCCGCCTTCACCTCGATCCTCTTCGCCACGCTCCGACGGCCCCCCAATCCTCTTCGCCTCCGCCTTAAGGGCAGGCAAAGCCCCCGGCTCCGCTCCTGCTTCTCCGGTCCGATTAGAAGCGGAGCACATCCCTACTTAAAACATGACTAACACGCCTTAGCTAGACCTAAGGTTTATCCCGGGATCATCCCGGAATCATCCCTGCCTGCTCCCAGGATCCCCTGTGTGTCACTTAGATGAACAGGGATGACCCTGGGATGATCCTGGGATAAACCTTAGGTCTAGCTAAGGCCTTGGTCTATATCAAACAGCCAAGGAAGCAGGGGGGCCCAGGAAGATACTAAACTACAGATATGTTCAAAATGGAGAAAGTGGTGCCTATAATATTGCTGCTATAGAAATCACAGCACTTCTTTGAAACCTTCATTATTGCATAAACTCAATCAACTATGTTTGTACATCTTGAGTTACCTCCTAGTGCTCCCAGGTACCTTTCTTCCCTTGTGCTCATCAGTGTCTCAGGCTTGAAAGTATTTTGTTTGGGTGAAATATATATAAAAAAATGGAATATAAAAAATGAATAGATTCATGTTCATATATGTTGTAAATTTGGCTATAATCCCCACTTCAAATGGGCTTTCTGAGGAATATTTATTTATTTATTCATTTATTGCATTTCTATACCGCCCAATAGCCGAAGCTCTCTGGGCAGTTTACAAGCATGATTATCTTCTAGAACCTGGATCCTTACGTAGTCTGTTATTTCATGTTGAGATTATGATTATTGCACAAAGTTATTCAAGAATTCAGTTGTTGCAGTGACTTATTTGTGTTTACATTTCAAATTCTGCCCTGCCATGTATCAGTCTGTGTGATCAGTCTGTGTGAAATGTAATTGTAGAGCAAGGGTGGAGAGTGACTGCTTAAAATATATTAGAAATTATCTCCTGGAAGTGAACCAGTTTCTGTGGAGTGATTTTATTTAATTATCCCTTAGGATTTGCTAGGTGCAACAACAGTTGGCTGTCATTGCCATGATTTATGAAACAGCTAATCTACACGGAACTGGAGCCTTTTTCTGAAACTCTGAGTAGGCTTTTTTGTTTGTTTGTTTCATCCGTTTGATCCTTAGCAATTTTCAAATCAGCCGTCAATATGCAATTGTCAAAACCAGAAAGGAGTGGTGACAAAAGTGGGATGAAGCATTGGGAAAGTGCATTGCAGTTCATCCAACAATCAGCCTTCTGAGAGTATTGAAGCTCCATCACACCGCGGGTGGGAGGGACACGCTCCCTACCATCGCTTCTCTGCCCGTGTTTTCATTCTGCAGTTACTTCTTCTTTCAAAAGAGAAAGTACAGAATAAGCACGAGGCGCACTGAGTCTGCTGTTCTAATGGTGCTGCTTCTCCTGCACACAGCAGGAGAGAGCAGCAATTCCAAGTTTTAAAAAACATTGGACTTAATGGGGGGGGGGGGTTTGTCACGCAAGGAAGGCCAGAAGGGGCGGAAGGCATGTGGGAGGCAGATGACGTCATGTGAGGGACCTGAGAAAACTCCATTAGTGCCCAATAACAAGTGTGCAATAAAACACTCATCAGATGCTTTTGCATTGCAATCCTACACCCACTTACCAGGGAGTACATCTCATTGAATTCAAAGTGTCTTATTTCTGGACAGACATGCATAGGGCTGCACTATTAACCATCTTTGTTTCTTCCATTGTAGCCATTACCAATGCCTACTCAGTATCTCTCACCCCTAAAATCAAAACAAACACTTATATGCCTTACATGTTTCATGAATGAAAGACACTCAGCCGCCAGATTATAGAAAATGGTTTCTCAATGTGTGTATTGTATTCTGCTCTTGGATTGGGGGCAAGCATATGATTTGCAAAAAAAAACAGAATTGGGTTTTTAGTTTTAGATGTTGCATTCACGGGGGAAAGAACAGCATGGGGCGGGGAGAGAACTCCAAGAGGCTGGGAGGCTACAACTGAGTCCAACCTGCCAGCAAGGATTGAAGCCAGCACAAAACTGTGCCATCTGAGCCCACCCTTGGTAAAAAAAAATCTAGAAGGATACCACGGTCAATGGTAGTGAAAACTGCTCAGAGGTCCAGAAGAACCAGAAGGATGGCACTCCCCCACTCACTCCACAGCATAGATCATCTACCAAGTGATCAAGGCTGTTCACATCCCATATCCAGGACACCTTATTGCCTTTGGTTTATAGAATGCCACAAGTTTATATTCCTTCCTCCATACTTTTAAACTTCTACATGAAATTGCTGGGGGATGTTATCCAGATGTTTGGGGTATAGAGCTATAATGACATATAGTGTCATTATAGTGCTATAATGACATACAACTCTACCTTAAATTTTCCGCCTACTAATCCCAGGGAGGCTGCAGAACTCTTCAACTGCTCCTGGAGGCAGTTTTGTTGTGCAGACTTTATACTGTTAGTTTTACCCTACCCTGTACCTGTTTGCATTCTCTTCCCCTCCTTATTGTTTTACTAGGATTTTATTAGATTGTAAGCCTATGCGGCAGAGTCTTGCTATTTACTGTTTTACTCTGTACAGCACCATGTACATTGATGGTGCTATATAAATAAATAAATAATAATAATAATAATAATAATAATAATAATAATATGGCATGAATGAAGCTGGGGGGAAATGGAACTTAATCCAGGCAAGAGAGAGGTGTTCTGGGTGGGAAATCCAATTGTTAGTTCTGGATGGGTTTTCATTCCCACTGAAAGGCCAAGTTCATAACTGAGAGGTCCTCAACACAGCATTCTCTGGGGAAACACAGGTGGTGGTGGTGGTGGCGGCTAAAAGGTTATCAGCTTAGGTTGATTTGCCAGATGTGACTCTCTCTTGATATGGCAAAACATCCAGACTAGATTGTTGTCATGCACTGTACATGAGGGAGGATGGGAACTGAGTGGTTCTTATAAAGGAGTATGGTTTGGGTGAGGAGCATGGCTCTGTAGGCAACATGGCATCCATGGGCCCAATGTTAGGGATATCAGATGCATATTTTAGGGTGACCATATGAAAAGGAGGACAGGGCTCCTGTATCTTTAACAGTTGTATTGAAAAGGGCATTTCAGCAGGTGTCATTTGTATATATGGAGAACCTCGTGAAATTTCCTCTTCATCACAACAGTTAAAGTTGCAGGTGCCCTGCCCTCTTTTAAATCTGGTCACAGTATAGCTGCAGTATAGCTCCAGCAGCTTTAACTGGTGTGATGAAGAGGGACTTTCACCAGGTGCTGCATGCATACAAATGACACCTGCTGAAATTCCCTTTTCTATGCAACTGTTAAAGATACAGGAGCCCTGTCCTCCTTTCCATATGGTCACCCTAGCATATTTACTTGGGTGTAAGTATGCCAAGGATGGAAGGTGTTTAAAACAGGAGGCATTGTATTGTCTCACTTTTATCCTAGCTTAACCATTCTGGTTGCATCCTGATTCTAGAATGAGTTCTCTTGAACTCAGGGGGTGAGCTTCTGCCCCACCCCCTCAAAGGCAAAAGAGGGGGGGGGAACTGTTTTACTATGGACCAGTTCCAAAGAAGTAGGGAACGTTGGATTATCTAAAGGTGTCTCTTTTCAGATATCTTCAGCCTTTTCAAACACAGGGCCTACCTTTACTGCAAACTTGCTCACTGACCTTTGCCTGTCAATCAAAGAGCAATGACGAGAGAGAGGATAAGGAGCAACAGTAGCTGGTGACAATTCAAAGTGCTGACATTGACTGTTAAACGCCTAAGTGGTTTGGTACCAAGTTATATAAAGGACTGTTTTTGCCCATAGAAACCAGCATGAGCACTGATATTAGCTATGGATATTCTTCAGGTCCCATTTCAGGTCCAGATACTGAAAATAAAAGGCTTATAAAGGAGCCATGGAAAGGAATGGGAGTAAAAGTTTGGTTCAAAAACAGGCCTGTCTTTCCATGAGGGCAGAAGATGGTGTTTGCGTGGAGTCTGAAATGCAGACGTTATGCTGACTATGCTGTGTGGTCAAGCCATGGAGCAATGGATCAGAACTTACTGAGTTTGTTTCTTCTCAGAGCTAGCAGCTCCATGAACCTTGAGTGTTCCGGTTGGGCTACTTTTTAAGGGGAGGGGCGTTTCTGCCACTTTTGGTGTGTGTGTGTTTTAGTTTTTTTAGAAAAAAACAATCCACAATTTTCTTTTGTACTTCTGGAAACTTTCGGGGTCCCCCCGCAAGCATGCAGACCTTTCCCTGTTGTTTTTCAGTGGCCCTGTGTTGGCACAAGACCACTGAGTAATGCAATACAGAGCTCATTGGCACACTACCGCAATGTAGTAATAAACAGTACATAGTAACACACAGTCATACAGGAGGCAGCGAAAGAAAGCATGTACATTTGTACGCTATTCCCTTGTGCACAGGACATGTCTAATATGAACAAGTGGGCCTATTCATATTTTCTCGCTTTTTCAAGCATTTCCCTTTTTAGGAAATGTTATTTCCTCTCCAGCTTTCAAATGCTGCACTGACAGTGAAAGTCTAATTACCATGTTTAATTTTGCTCTTTTTAGCATGCGCTGCAATTCTTGCCATCATACAGCTGTGAAAAGAATTTATTTTATAGCAGTTTCTTCATTCCTGATCTTGTGAGAATAATGCTGCAGCACAGAATCTTTTGATTGTTCAATTGTATTAAAATTAGCATCAGTCCTGTTTTCCTTTGTTAAGGACTTTCTTTCAGTTTACTTTACACTTTTGGGTGGAAGAATTTATTTATTATTTCTCTATTTGTTTACTCTCATACATTCACACAGAGAGAAATAACATGCTTTCCCTCTCATGCTTCCATTCTGTTGTCTTTCTGTATAGAGTACAAAAGATTTCAATAAAAGCTATTGAGTAATAATCCTATAAAAAGACTTAAAATATGAAAGGAGACTATTACATAGTGATAATCCACTGGAGTTTGATACACAAAGAAATTCCTGTTAAGCAAAGAGACTTGTAAGAAAGAAGTTTTAACATTTTGTTGTCTTTCTATTGCTAAAACGTTGTGCTTGGAAAACAAAACTGACATATCAGAGAGGGTGGCAGAAGGAAAATTAGGATCAAAGATTGTATTCAAAACCATCTTGTTTTTTAATCTTGATACACACAGAACATTTCCATTGACAGAAAGGGGGGGGGAGCACCCTGTATTGCAAATCTGACTGCAAATGGACAATCACTATGGGCACAATCCCACCAAAGTGAAACACTTTGAAGTCCCATTGATTTCAGTCAGAAAGTTAAGCACATGCTTAATTCTGTACTACAACCTTTTCCTTGACTCACACCCTTTTTAAATTTAAGATTTCTAAACTAAATGCTACTTATAGAGTTTGGAAATACATTTTGAATATATTTTTAAATATTTGCAGTTTTGTAAGGTTGTTGTTTTTTTAAAAAAAAATCATTTAAATCTTATGTTTTCATAGGAACGCGTTTTAACATATAAATAAAACTCATACTCATTTCTTTGCAGACTAAGGAAATGGTTGTTTATTGCTGAAACAAACCAGGTGGAAAGAGACAGAAAGTCTATAGATAGAGTCTTGCTCCAGCCTATACTAATAAGGGGTTCTCAATTTAACCACAAAATTTAACTATGTAGATTATTACAGTATGTTTGAGGAATTATTAATTTATTGCTAAATTATTATTAAATTTATTAAATTTAACCACATAATTTAACTACATAGATTGCTACAGTATTTTTGAGGTTGTTGTTGTTGTTGTTGTTGTTGTAGTTATTATTATTATTATTAATAATAATAATAATAATAATAATATTTAAGGCCGCAATCCTAAATACAGTTATCTAGATGTAAGCCCAGGAATGCTCAAATTCAGTAGTGTCCACCTCTGAGAATAAAAGCTGTGTAAAACTATGTAGTCATAGCTGCAAAGTTACAGTTCTTCGTGTGATGTGTAGTGAAGGGGAAGGGTGGTCTGTTATTTATGTGAATAATTTTTGTTTTTAAGATACAAAATTAAATAAAATGGATGGCTTCACAGGTTTAAAAGCGGCACCATTTTCTTTCTTTTCTTAACAAAATTAACAGCTAGGACTTTTCCCTGCGAGAAAGATAAGGACTTAAAATAGAAAGAGTAATGAAACACCAGCATCAATCCATTTTTCACCAGTGTGCATAAATACCATTATTTATCAATATGAAAAAACCTTTAAGGCTCTGAGGATGTATTATCCACATACTTTCTTAAAAAATCGGAAAGTCATGAGAAAACAGGACTGAAGCAATGTATGGAAAGATGGGCCTTCATTCCATAGCAAGAGAAGTCAGTAACTAAAGCCCTGTTCAAGCATTCAAAAAAGGGTTAACAGTACTGTGTGAGGGGACAGAGCATTCCAGTCCTGCCCCCCCCTTAATGTTCTGGCTCATCTACACCAAGCAGGATATTTCACTATGAATGTGCTTGAAAGCATTATATAAAGGCAGGAGCCACCCTACTGCTTTATAGCAGTATTGAAGTGCACTGACAGCTGTTGGGGCCCATTGACACATACCATATACCGCTTTCATACCACTTTCAGAGTGTTATATCCTGCTTGGTGTAGATGTGTCATGGGCCCCAACAGTTGTCAGTGCACTTTAGTACCCCTATGAAGCAGTAGTGTTGCTCCTACCTTTTATATATTGCTTTCATACCACTGTCATAGTGGAATATCCTGCTTGGTGTAGATGAGCCCATAGAGAGCCCCCATGGATACAGGACACTCTCCTCTTCAGGCACTCGCCCTCCTGGAGTACAGAAGAGGGGCGAGGCTGAAGCACTCCTTCTCCTCATATGTTTATTTATTTATTTACAATATTTATATACCACTCCCCATCCAAAGATTTCAGAGTGGTGAATAACTAGAATAAAAACAGAATAAAAACTCTTTTAAAAGAACAAAGTTCAGATAAAACCACAGCAGGTACTCTCAGGGAAAGCTTCCTGAAACAACAATGTTTTCAGGAGGCACTAGAAGCAATACAACATTGGCACCTGCCTGACTTCCAAAGACAGGGAATTCCATAGGAGGGGGGCCACCACACTGAAGGCTCTTCTCCTGGTGGATGTCATGTTTCCTGTTTCCTCCAGCATTCACACATTCTGGCAAACTGACACAGGACATCCACATCAGTGAGACTTCTTTTATTGTGGGAAATCTCATAGCGAAAAGCTTAATGGTTACACACTTCAGAAATACTTAAAGCTGATTGATGGTCAGAAAGCTTTAGGCTCCAAGGTAACATACAGTAAAAATGCTACTCACTGCAATAACAACCTGGTTTCCCAGTTGCCATCTCATTGGTTCCAAAAACAGGTTCCAAACCAGACCAAGGGACGGGAAAGATTCCTGATACAATCCTTCAGGCAATCACAATGGGAAATTCTTGAAAGGCTTAACCAACAATGCCAAAGGAGCAAGTCCAAATGTGGATCATTCATTGGTAACTCAGGGAACATCGCCACAGCCTAAACAAGATCAGAGGGGAGGTAAAATCTCAGGCACAAGAAGTCCTGTGCTGCTGCTTTAGCACTGGGAACTCCCACCACCTAAATCTGCAGAGTAAAAGTGTAAGAATAAAAAATCAACCCCAGTCTATCCTTATACTGTGTGGTTGATGAACAACACACACAATCTACAACAAACAAGAGTTCAAGTCTATGAAAAGCCCCATAGTACTTTTCATGGCACAATCCTTAGTAATCCAAAATCCAAATAGAAGAAAGTCCATGTGCAGAGTGCTTTCAAAGTCCCAAATGGTGATGAATCCAAACAGGGAGGGATTTCAGGAGTTGAAAAATGATCATCACAAAGTTTCCATGCCTTTATTCCAGCTTATAAAGGGAGGTGTGGGTCTGTTCAAAACCACTTGACAGACAGGGGCTCTGGCCGGTAAGTCATGCCCCTGTCCAAATAGGGTGGCAGTGCTCAGTCCATCAAGGTGACAGTACAAACTGAGTGACTTGTTCAACAAGGCCCCCCCACCTTTCTAAACACTCTATCAGTTTCCCAGAGAAGTCTTACAGCCTCAAGGCTGAGGGTGTGTATGTGAAGCTACGCTCTTCACTCTTTCCCTGAGAACGCTGACAGAGATAAGTTTGCACAGATTCTGACATTCCAAAGTAGTTCTATATAAATTTAACTACAAATGGCAAGGCCTCAATGGCCTTGCTGAAAGCAATACCTGACAGTGGACTCCAATCAAACCATAGGTCTATGTGGAACCACCAGGAATATGTCCTCAGATGTCCATAGTGACTGGGCAGGTTGGTAATGGAGAAGGCATTCTCTTTCAGGTATCCTGGTCCCAAGTTGTTTAGGGCTTTGTATTCTGCACTAACTCCAGCTTCCAGAACAGCTTTAAGGGGCAGTGCATTGCAGTAATCCAGCCTTGAGGTTACTAATGCCTGTACCATGTGGCCAAGCTATCCCTGTACAGGAGAGGAGAGGCCATTTGGAAAACCAAGCAAACTTGGTAAAAGGCACTCTGAGCCGCCGTGGCCACCTGCTCCTCCAGCAACAGTGATGGATCTAGAAGTACCCCCAAACTATGAACCTGCTCTTCCAGACAGTGTGCAACCTCGTCCAGCCCCCAATGTTGCTGGTATTCCTTTTTGGAATGCCTGAACAAGACTTCAGGGTGGAGCGAAAAAGCCATTACAGAATAAGCCAAACCCTGCCCCTCAGTCACCTGTATTGCTGCACTTCACCACACTCGAGTCTACATTAAAGTGGGTGCTCAGAATGTCAGAGAGGAATGGAATAGGGAGTTGGAATGCTGCTCCAAGCAGTCTAATCAATGGAAAGTTGGCCTGGCTTCCATATGTACTATTGCTGTACATTTAAAACTGAGGCTGATTCAACAAAAATGGATGTTTTCCATATATTGGACACTACAGAGGCTTGTTACGAAAATGCTAGCTAGCTCTACCAGATGCTGGAGATGCAATGAGGACAATGTCTCATTGAGGCATATGATGTGGTCATGTCCTGTAATGGCTTCTTTTTAGGTGGAAGTCATTGCTCCTCTAAATTTTGTTCTTGAAAAATCTGTGACAATAGTGGATGTCCAGGCACTTTTAAATTGCATTCCTGTGATGTGGGGATTAACAGATGGACAGCAACCGTGGATACAGAGAGCCCTTACAGTTGCAAAGAGAAGGTTAAACACCCATCACCTACCATTCAATCTACCAAAAATCTTGCTGCTCTTGCTACATTTGAATGTAGCTCCTATAGCTGTCAATTCCATATGGATGCTTATTTAGATATTTGGATTGCTTATATTGATGTATGTATTTGAAATAGAAGAGTTAATTTTTTTCTCCTTCCCCCTTTTTTATGATACATTCCTCTTCTTCTTCCTTCCCTTTCCCCTTGTGGTTCTCCCCCCTCTTTATTTTGTTTGTTTGTTATTGTTATATTTGAACCCACACTTAAGCACACATTTAATTAACAGGCAAACCTGCACACATGAAGCACTTGGTGGGTTGATTGTCTGTATTCACTCTCTGTGTCGCTCATATTCCGTAAAAGAGGCTAATGTAATTCTGCTTCTGCTGAAAAGGATCATGCCTTGGCAATATATTAACTATGGTAATTTACATTTAAAATGTAAAACACTCAAGTACACAAGCTTGCTGGAATATTGTTGAGTCTAGAAAAAATGCACCTATTTGCAATTTTCTAGTGAGCTACGTTTTAGGAAAATTAATAGCCCTTATTTCAATTAGCCTTTTTCATAATATTAAAATAGGCCTTGCCCTGGAAAATTCTGATAAATATGCACATTGAATCATAAATATAAATATACTTAAACAGCATTTAAAGCATGGTTTTAGTAACAAGAAACCATTGAAATGACCTATAGTTTTCAAACTCGATTTATTACAGAAATTTTTGGACTCTGCTTCCTGCTTAGCAGGCATTCTTGTTTTTATGTAAGGAAAATGTGTACACATTTCATTTATTATATTTATATGCCGCCTAATAGCCTAAGCTATTGGGCAGTTTACAAAGATTAAAAACCACTAAAAGTACATTATACATAATAATAAAAAACATTAACATGCAAACATATAAACAAACAGAACACAGACAGATATATATCTAAACAATTTTTAAAGAATTAATAAGAAAAATTGACCTGATTAAAAGCTCATCATGTGCTATAAAATGCCTAAGAAAAGAGGAAGGTCTTAACCTGGTGTGAAAAGATTGTGATGTTGGTGCCACACAAGTCTTGTTATGGAGATCATTCATAACCGGAGGGCGGGCACCACTGAGAAGGCCTCTCCCTTGTTAATGGCTTCTGAGCCTCCCTTGGAGGAGGCACTTGGAGGTGGGGGGCTTAGATGATTAATGTATTGTGTAGAGATAGGTTTATGCCAGGAGAGGCACTCCATCAGGTATTCTGATCCTGAGCCGTGTAAGGCTTAATAGGCCAAAACCAGCACCTTCAACCAGGTTTAGAAACATAAAGGCAGCTGGTGCAAGTGGTCCAGAATTGGTGTTATATGTTCAGATCCTTCTTGTCTTATAAATGTAAGAAATGCAGCCCCTGTGAAGAAAGTTTAACACACATTTCTCAAAGAAAAATGAAATGGCAAAATTCATACCCAAGGATGGTTCATAACTGCAATGTCATGCTTAGAACCCAACTACGTATTACACTTGAGCCAATAGCAATAAAGTCCCAAATGGCCTTTGCACCATGCCCTTGGGCATGGGGCTATTGCAAGGCCAATGGACAGGAGAGAAGGGAGTGCTTAAATTGTCTCCTGCCAGTAATATTTCCCCTGAAACATATCACCTCAGCAGCTATTTACCTGTGTCCTGGGCGTATATTTTACCTTGCGCACACAAGAGTGCTTTACAAAGGAGAAGGGACCATTGGGTACTATTAAACCATGTTGCAATGTACAGCAATTGTATTTTAATCTTTCTCCAATGAATCATTTCCAGCACACTATTCTTCAGATGCTTTACCAATACTTATTACAAGCAACTCAACTGCATTTGGTTCCAAAACCTATCAGGGTCTTCTGGGATGCAGTCAGGGGAGAAAAAAACCCTATGCACTTTTGTCTCCAGTTTTTTAACTGCTATAACTCTGGAACTGTCTATCCGATTTCTAAGAAATTTGGTCAGCTTCTTCTCCTCACACAACAGAACGTGTATGTTATGTTTCCTACTGATAGTAATAAATTATCTTGATTTTATGGCAAATAGAATTGTCAGAAAATGTGTGTTTCCTTAACTATAAAGCCCCTCCTCAAACACTGTAATATTATAAACAGAGAGGCTTCAGAGATTAATAACATGAATAAAGACAGTAACCATGAGTTAAGTGTCTTGTGTTCATGCTTATCATTCATGTGCAAAACTAAAGGTATGTACATTAGCCCTTTGAGAAGATGTATGTATATGTCCTGATTAGGGATGTTGGAGAGATCTATTTGATGGGTATGGACTTTGTTTTGGTTCCCACTGAGGTGCTTGACTCAATCTGCATCGAGTCACGCCAGTTTGCAGATTTTCTGGGAATGTTGCACATTTGGGTGGGTGGGTGTCCAAATTTGCATAATTGGGGCACATTCAGCTGTAAGTTGGGCAAATTTGGGTGTAATGGCTCGAGTGTTAGATTGGGAGTCAGGAGATCTGGGTTCTAGTCCCCACTTGGCTGTGGAAGCTCACTGGGTGACTTTGGGCCAGTCACAGACTCTCAGCCCAACCCACCTCACAGGGTTGTTGTTGTGAGGATAAAATGTAGAGGAGGAAGAGAATTATGTATGCCGCCTTGGGTTCCTTGGAGGAAAAACTACAGGATATAAATGTAATAACTAAAATAAATATATAATTTTCACAAATTGCTCAGAAATTTGTACCTGCCCCCAAAAATGCACAAAAAAACTTTCCTGAGTTCAAGGAATAGCCCACAGCTCAGCTCATAGGTGCAAAGCTAGTCGTACATGCCACGGAACTCTGTCAAGACAAAAAAGAAATGGATTTCCAAGCAACGGACATCCCTAGTCCTCATGCACTTCTCACCATGGGGAAAATATACTGGTTCCCATTGATATGACAAAAGTATTCAGAGACAGGAAGCACAACTCTCATGCATTTCCTGAATTTGCCGATATCATTAATGTCTGAAGGTTCTTAGGGTGTTGGCTTATATTGAGAAAATACAAGAAAAAAGTAACTATAAAATTCTGTCTTAATACAGAATTTTATAATTGCCTTTTGGGCTCACTGTGCAAAAGTGTTTTCACATAACTGTCTGCTGAATTTCCAGACATCTGGTGAAGTAATCTCTAGCTTTAAAAAGCTCAAGGTACAATAAACAAAAATGATGCTTGTTTTTAAGGTGTCACAGAACTCTTTATTACTGAAACGTCTTAAGCAGGAACACTTATAATTAAATATGTAATAATAAGAAATAAATCAATTGCACAACTTACCATAATTGAAAGACGTAGATCTGCACAGATGTGTCACTGGAGGCTTACTGTGTTTTGTAACGTTTGCATTTATTTATGATTATACAGGCTGAACTTAAGTAGAGGTTCACATCAAAACACTTCAAAGTTCATTGCTTCCCCCATCAGATTTCTAGAGATGGGGAGCAATTACCATATTTAGATCCTTGCAGAGAGCAACTCAGCACTATCCATGTCTTTTTCAGTCTGACTCCAGCTGCACTCCTATTGTTCTTTTTCTTTTTTCTTTTTTTTACATGGAACCTGTATTAGCAGATTACACAGCAAGGAGAAGGGAAGGAAAAACTCAGATGAGTTATCTTCTTGCCCAAGCAAAGACCTGGACAACAGTCTTTACCTTCCAGGGGTAGGCAGTGTGGAGCCCTTCAGATGTTTTGAACTACAACTCACAGCAGTCCCAAGCAGCATGGCAATTGTCAAGGATTATGGGCATGGCAGTCCAAATCACTTAGGGCAGCAGATTTTGTACCCCACAGATTGTGTACCCCTCAATACACTTATCTCCACCCCTCAAAAAGCCTTGGATATTTTACAATCAGTCATTGCCTTGAATGGGAACCCTGAGAGATCACACAGTCCAAACTTAAATCCCAGAACAGACTGCTGTTTTCATTGTTGCAGAACTAATTTCTGCTTGTGCCATGGCAGCGGAAGCAAGGAATAGGACCAGGCAACCCATCACTTTAAATCGAGGTACGCTGGCTTGCAGGGTCTGTGGATCAAGCTGATAGTTATAGCTTTATGTAATGAGAGTTTTCCTATCCGTTGGGCTCACTTACATGCCCATAACCCTACAATAATAATGGACTGACACTAGTGAGAATTTATTTCCTTCATTGATGGAAGTAATATTGGCAGCACTATTACGTTGATTATTTTATACTTCTCCTGGTGGATATACCTCTTGTATAATTGTGATCTGATGAAATATGCTCACAGTTACTTGAGAGGTTACTTTGCACTTTTTGTCTGGATAAATCCCAATAAAATTAAGGCTACAGCCTATGACTCTAATTTTTGATGCAGAATGTGTGCTTGAATGGCACTCTACAGCCTGTTTATCTTGCCTGAACCATGCACTTACATATGCCCACTTTGATTTGGAAAATAGGTTTAATAATGTATGCCACCTTAAAGATGTATTCAACTTGGTGTCATTTATGAATTAAACACACCCAGAGCTTTCATTCTCAAACTTTTAATGCTGTTTAAAAGCATGAAGTACTTGCCTCCTTTTAATAAGGAAAGTAGTTTCACCTACATGCCTGGTGACAGACGATGGCTAGAAACTATTTTCTGTGTGTGTGTAGAGTCCATTTAAAAGGGAGTTTATTCTGAATAAGTTTATTGCCACTTTCTGCTTGGATCCCAATGACTACTTCAGCATTTACAACCACTTTATGTGCACTTGCTGGTAATTACTTGAGTACTCTCTGCACGAACAGCTCATTGTGCAATAAATATGTGTTTGTTTCTCTTTTTGGTTTATGAAGACCTTCTGTTGAGTTGAGATTATGTCACATTTTCTAATCCCTAAATTTGCAATATTTTAGGTGGAATGTGACACTGCCTTCAGACAACGTTGCAGTGATTGAGGTGTGTAATGTGTTTGGTTGCCTCAGTGTCACAGGAACCATTAGTGTCATAGTATGGCAATACTTCCTTTTTTAATGTCTTTGTTTCCTTCCTTCATTTATATAACACTTTGTAGTATAAATGTGCTATGTGCCAGAAGCCTTAATCTGAATGAAACAGACACATACGTAGGAAAATTTCCATTTTATTTCTAAAATAGTGACTCTGACCTTGAAGGCTCCAGTTGGTGTGTCACTCAGCCTAGAGCTTTAGGAAATGAGACTGAAAGAAAATATGGATGTTCTTGTCAGCCACAAACTATAGGATAGGGATGGGTGAGAAATTAGTTCCATCAAGTTTTTGTTCTTTTGTTTTCTGCATACCTAATTATCCAATTTGCTCCTCCCAAGCCTTTAAGCAAGGCAAGGCACAATTGCATGCCAAAATCTGCATTTTTGCGAGCTTTGCGATGCAGCTCATCTCAGTAAAAATATGCACAAAAGTGTGTGTATTGGAGAAAGTGCACACAAAATGTCTATATTTTAGAGAAGTGCACACAAAACATGCATTACAGCAATGTGAAGTATTTGAAAAATCCAAATATTTAGAAAATGTACACAAAATATGCCCATTAGGAAAAAGGTACACACAAAATGTACAAATTTCTTTACAGATTTCTTTTTTAAAATATAACATGCTTATGCAGAAATGGGAGGGAACAAGCTTGATCCCTCAAATATACTCAGAGAGAATCAATGACAGGGTTTGGTTTTCTGCTTTGGGTTGTGGTGATGGGCCTTATTATTGAGGTAAATTGATAGGAATAATCTATTGCTAATATTAAATCATAGGGACTCCTTTAAAAATTACAGTGAGATATTGGGGGTGGGGTTTAATCACATAATAACTGATTTTAAAAAAAAACCTCATTTGGGGATGAGGGAGCATTGTAACTGGTACATCATTGTGCAGCTGACAACTACAGATTACTTGTTGTCCATGCATTAGAAACCATGCTAAAAGTTATTGTGGACAATACAAAGCATTTGAAGTGTGTGTGTGTGTGTGTATGTGTGTGCACGTGTGCATGCACACACACACACACATGTATGGGGTGGGTGAGTAGAGAAAATAACAGAATTGAAAGGAACCCAAAGGATCACCAACCCACAATTTTAAGAGAAGGTGAGTTCCTTTGCTTGTTACTTCCACATTTCCCTGCATCCATGTCTACAAACTTGTTAGGAAATGTGTCTGTTGCTTTGTCCATATATATGGAAGGGATGTAGATAGGCAGAATCAGAAAGAAGGAAACTCCGGAGATGAATCTGCAGCACTACCTTATCCAAAGTACACAAGACTTGGGAGGGGGGACAAGAGGGGAGATCTGGTTGCAAATCCCTTCATTATTTTAAAGGATGGACTATAAAGATGAAAAATGGTTTAGGTAAGCTTCTTACTTGAAAAGTCATAAGAACAAGATAAATGATTATGATCTATATTTTCTATAAATCACCTCTCTCTATCTCTCCTGAATATGAGGCATTGGGTGGCCATGTATCCTCTTTTTCAAATAGAGGACAGTCCTCTATTTGAAGTGCTGCCAGAGGACTGTCCTCTACTTTGAAGGTGTCCTCTACTGGAAGAGTTGTCCAGTCCAGGTCCAGTATAAAGATAGAGAAATATCAGAAGTGAGAACAGGGGCCTTGAAGTTGTCCATCAACAGACTGAACAACCGTCTGAGCAGTGAGCAAGGCATACAAATCACCTGGTCACTGTTTCCCATACTATGGTGAGATGTACTGTATTTCCATTTAATGTTAATAATTATTCCTAAAGCTGCATCTATGCATATAAATCAGTGTAGGCAAATTTTATGCAACTTGGAGTCCTCATTTCCCCTCTTTTTTTGTGGTGATTCTCAAGAGGCCAATTTAATGAGGTATACCTTCAACTAAATAAAGTAACAGACATTTTCCCAGCTTCCTTTCCCCATATATAACATGAAAATAGCAATGAAGCATCAGAAAAAGCTCTTGTGAATGCAAATCACACAAAATTTGACAAGGATTTTTAGCTTTTTTTTTTTTTTTTTTTTTTTAAGGCTGGGACTGCCCTGAAAACGTCTTAAGAGGCTGGTAGGAGGCCTAGGAAATCTCTCTTCTTTCACTGCAGAGTCCTCAAGCTGTTTGCTCTCAGACAGAGGAGAGCCCATCATTCCTTTATGCATATTTTAGAAGGGTCTTCAACCCCTTGACAGGCCACGATCAATCTTGCTCTTTTAGAGCCTGAAAAGAAGTGGGAGGAATGAGAGCTAATGTGTATAAAGACATCATTTCATTTAAAAGACAATTGGTAGCTTTTTATGTGCTGCACTATCCCAAAAAAGTATATAAAATTAAAAGAGACAGGGTGGGTGTGTTTTTCCTTTTATCAACAGCAAAGATCGATTTAAATCATACCAAATCACAATGAAAGAGCAAATAGTCCATTTAATTCTAGCATCCTGGTGCTTCATACATATTGGTTGTAAAGTGAGATCTAAGCAGATGTAGAGATGCTGAGAAAGTGAAATGAAGCTGTTGGGCAATTTTTTTGCCCTGAAGAGAATAGAATCATTGTCAAAAACTTTTTTCTAGCAAAGGAAAAAGAGGTGAAAAGTTGTTGCTTAATAAACTTTGTAAAATGGTGTCAAAGGTTACTGAACTATAGAACAAAGACACTTAATTAGCTGTGTTTTCATCTTTCAGTTTACTCCAAAGAGTCAAAATGAATAGATATGTATATTTTATTTATTTATTGATTGCATTTTTATACCACCCAATAGTTGAAGCTCCCTGGGCAGTTCACAAAAGTTAAAGCCATTCAAAATCTAGCAGTATAAAAACATGATATAAAATACAATATAAAACCACAACCAGGATAAAATCAGCAGCAGTGCAGGAATACAAATTTAAAATACAAATTTAAAACAGCAAAGTTAATTTTTTATAGACTGTTAAAAAGCTGAGAGAATAAAAAGTTCTTCACCTGGCATCTTAAAGAATATAATGTAAGTACCAGGCAAACCCCCTCTGTATTGCACTGCTAGTCCCCAGTAAATGTGTTTCGGCCTACCCAGATGAATTTTAAACCTAAGAATTTTAAGATGCTGTGATCATTATTTTAATATTGTATTGGTTTTATATGCTCTTCTAACTAATTTTATGTATTATATTGTATTTAGTGGCAGCAGGCCAGCACGTAAGTCCCAAGCAGCAGCAGCTCTGGGTTGAGGGGGGGGGTGAGGCGGTGAGGGAGGGAGCACAGAGTCCAATGGACTCCTACTCAGACTTGCTCCTGGCTTTCCTGGGTGCTGGCTGAACAGCCGGCACGAAGGGACCCACAAGGCTGAGTCACCTCGGGGGCCCTGAATCTCACCTTGGCTTCAGTGCCAAGGCAAGGCTGGCAACCACCAAAGCACCCTGGGGCAAATCAGGGGGACCATGCACAGCCCTACTCTATATACAGTTTCCAAACCATTTTCAAAGTGTCATATCCTGCTTGGTGTAAAGTTTAGCTTTTGACAATCAACAATCCTTTTCATTTAGAATTTTTGTTAAATGATTATCATGCAGTACAGAAATATTTTAATGTTCATTACAACAAAAGTATATGTACAGTAGCAACATTAATTGCTAATAATATTCTTTAATGTGAGTCCTGGATTTCCTTTTGAGTGGTGATAATACTTTCAACCTATTTGTGATGTAGTCACTTACTAGTTATCAACTCTCTCCTAATAGCCCAAGATGTTCAAATGTGATCTTAGTGTTCCCGCAGGTCTTCCTGTTTACTGTTATAAGTTATACTGCATTATTTTTAATTGGATCAAGTGTACCCTTTGAGAAATTACATTAACCGTAGTCGCAGTCTGATAATACTTTATTTTCTAAATGACAGTGTGGAGTTTTTATTTTACCTCCAAGTAAGCCAATATGTACTCTGTGGATTGAAATCTCTATCACTTTAAAGCCTTCTTAGATCACTGCAGGAAGCTATTGCGGTCATTTTCCTCAAAGAAAAAAAAAGTATTTGCTTAGCAAGAATTAAACCACACTCAATCAGTGAGAAAATAACTAGCAACAAATCAATGTAGGCCTAGACCAACATCCTATATTTAATAATTTTTTCCCTTTTGTAAGATGCTCCTGCCATCACCTCTTGAAAATATTTCCGATAAAGGCTTTACTAGTCTGGAGTGTTTGCATCTTGTGCTGGGCCAGGGGGGACAGAATGGAGATTTTGTTGGTGTACCCTGCTGCTGACCAGTCTCACTACCAGAGCTTCTGGAAGTGGTCTTGAATGTGGTGTTGAGGACCTCCAGTCTGCTGTTTCTGGGGGACATCAGTATTCTCAACAAGGCCACCTTATCAGGGCCAGCTCAGCACTTATGACAGCCATGACAACCAGGGGACTGTCCCAACATGTCATCAGCCAAACACAAGTAGCAAGGCATGCTCTAGATATACTGGCAATGGAGAGAGTGATCTGAAGTAGGGAACTTCAAATCGGTTCATTCCTCATCGTCAGATCACCTCCGACTGAAATTTAAAGCATCATCAGGTGGAGGGAAAAACACATTTCCCTACTGTCGCTTTGGCCTCCTGCTGCTATCCCACAATAACGATGAACAACTTCCTCTTTCTTCACATGGGGAAGAAAGAGGAAGCAGCAATGACCATTTGGCCCATTCAGTGGGAATTTTTTATGACATTGTTTTTCCTGCACACAGCAGGAAATGGCAGCAAGTTTCGCTTCAATAATAATAATAATAAAAAAACAGATTTGCCCGGTCTTATTTTTTCACGAAAAAAGACCAGAAGGAGCAGGAGACATGCAGGAGGCAAACAACATAGTCAAAGAGACCCACAAAAAACTGTGAGTGGCCAGTAAAGACCATGTGATAAAATGCTTGTCTGATGATGACATGCTTAGACTTATGGTAGCTTTTCACCTCTGCAAAGGTGGGGGACCTCTTCAGATGCCTTCTCCCAGAGCTAAAAGGTTTCTGAAGGGCTGGGGGGCGCGTTCCAGCTGGTATGGCTGGCTCTCCTATCAAAACCTTGGTTGATCTGTGGAATGCAGAACTGACTATACTTCCTGTGTCCCTCTAGCTTAGTAGAGCTCATAGAGCTCCATGGAATCCCCAGAGCTTAGAGCAATGAAACAGGGTGGGGGGCGACTTGAGCATAGATGGAGGGAAACTACCAGTGAATGCAATTGGACACTGGTCTTTGCCCATACTGAAGCATATTCAGGGAAAGCAAAGGAGTTGAAGAAATTTACTTTGCCACTTTCATTACATCTTCTTTATGCCATCTAGCAGAAACTTAGGTTTTTTCGGGGCATATTATATTGTATTTATGTGTTTATTGGCTGAGAAAAACAAACAGGTGCACATTCCAGGGATTGGAAAAGGCACCAAGCAACCCTCAGATAAAGACCCATAAAATAAGCCTCCACTCCCTAAACTGCTGGTGTTGGTGGTGCGGAGGTTACTTGCAAAGCGATTGATCAGCCAGCGAAGCATAGCTGAACTGCTTCAGCGTCTTGGAGGGAGGGGAGATGTCAGAGTGTAGAGGGGGGTCTGTCCGTTTCTTTCAGGTGGCTGACACAAGCCCCACCCCCATCCCTTCACAAGTCAGCCTGCCTGATGCTTACCAGCCGATGTGCTACCTGTCCCTGAAGTCTCGCAAGACTTCCGGGAACTCATCCCAGAATTCTCATGAGACATCCTGGAACTTACCCTAGAAGTCTCGTGAGACATCCTGGAACTTATCCCAGAAGTTTCATGACATGATGGCCTGCTGTCTGTCTGGGCAATCAACAGGCATGACGGGCAAGCAATGGGCAGTGCTGGTTGGTGGCCAGCCTGGCTTGTCCTTGGTGCTGTGGCCCAGACCGGCACAGTGGCCGGGCAGGTGCAGTGGCAGGTGATTGCTATGGCAGGTGGTCTGGCCTGGCCCTGGAACCCAGCATTTCCCTGGAGATTTACTGTCTTGAGTAAATCTCCAGCCGGAGCCCTGGTTCTGAAGCCCAGAACTGGATCAAACCATTTTTTTCTGGTGGGTCGGTCACCTTTATTGTATTTCTGCACTCCCTTTCTGGGACCAACCAAGGCAGCTTACAAAAAGTTCAGATGATAAAAATCATGGTCAAATAAAATTATAGTAAGGGCATAATCCTATGCATGTTTAGACAGAGTAAAGGCTTACAACTCCCAGCAAATAGAACTGAGTAGAGAATAAAAGTTAGGCTGTAGCTAGACCTAATGTTTATCCCTGGATCGTCCAGGGGTCAAACCTGTTCATCTAGGTGACACACAGGGGATCCAGTGCTCAGGCAGGGGCGAACCCTGGATGATTCCAGGATAAACCTTAGGTCTAGCTGTGGCCTTAGATTCATTTTCCACCTCCAACATGGTATCCAGCTTCTCGGCTAACACTGCAAGGTGTCAGAGTGGAGCTGCTACAGAGCAGCTGCTATCTGGAGCTGCTACAGAGCAAAAAAGTGGGGGAGAAAATAAATAAAGAAAAAGTGCAAGGACTGCACATATTCACACTTTCGGGACCCTTGAAGATGCAACTATAAAGTTTGCAAGATTGAAACTGCTATTGACAAAGGAGAGCCCTAGTCGGAGAAAGGCCTTCCGGAAGCCCCGGCTGCTGCAGCTACAGACTGCACTCCATTGTTCCAGAGAAAATGCACCAAACAGAAGTGAGTTCAATCCATCTAAAAGCTTTTGGAACAGCAGATATGGCTACCCCACTCCCAGCCAATTTTCAAGTCATCCTCTCAGCAGAATTTGACTTCCAGCACCCTGAAGCCTGGTCACTCTGGATAAATAGATTCCAAAGATATTCACAGACTTCTGGCCTGGGTCAGCAGCCTGATGAAAGGCAAGTAAACACCCTGTAGTATATAGCTGGCCCAGCTGCAGAGGATATAATTATCTCCAGGAAACTCACAGAAGCCGGATGATTTTTTTAAAAAAAATAACAGTCAAAGAAGAGTTTGACAGGTATTCCTTATTCTGCCGCCCCATAATCTTTGAGCAAGACAGATTTCACTCTCACACACGAGAACAAGGGAACTCTGCATCTGATTACAGTGCTGTATAAAATCCAGCACTGTGAATATGGGGAGATTTCAGAGGAATTCATCAGAGACAGATTGTAGATGGGCTTAGAGATAATTCACCTCTCTGAGATGCATAATGACCTGAATCTCACACTGGAGACAGTCAAAACCAAAGTCCTCCAGAGTTCCTATATCAAGGAGCATCAGGTTCATCTTAGGAATTACTTTAAGCAAGGGACCACAGTTGAAGTGGTAGAAAAAAATACTTTGGGCTCAGGATAGGAGCTGCATACTCAGTACCCAGCAAACAAACCTCGAAATGAAAGGGGGCAAAGGCTTCTAGAGATTCATAAGGGTGTCCTTGGTGTGGCAAGCTGCCCCATCGGAAAAACCAGTGCCCACCCTCAAGAGACAATGTGCAGGAAATGTCTCAAAAAAGGCCATTATGTTGCAGTTTGCCACTTTAAACATATGGTGGTGACTATTCTCCAAGAAGACTGATCCAGTGGGATGGAGATAGCTAGGATCTCCTGGTTGAGAAGACCAAAATGAACCTCCATGGACCATCACCATTCTCTTGGGAGAGCTCCAAGGTGAATTTAAAATAGAGATGGGGCAGATGTCAGTATAATTCTAGCCTCACTGGGCAGGTTCAAAGCACCGAAACATCAAGAACCCCCAAAGATATTACAAGATCCAGTACAATCCACATGGAATGTAATAGGCAAATTTTACTCCAACTTATAACTAGGGGAGAAGCCTATTTCCCAAAAAATCTACGTTGTGGGGGGCCTGTATGCACCCCTCCTTGGCCTCCTAGTAATTACAGCCCTAAGCCTGTTTAAAAGAGTAAGGAGCATTACCATAGCCTCAGAATGTGCTCTCAAGAATAGATTTCTAAAACTTTTCCATGGCCTGGGCAATTCAGGGGGTGACTACAAAATTGCTCTTTTGTCTGATGCAGAACCATTTGCTCTCTTGACTCCTAGAAGGATCTCTTTACCCTTACTGCCAAGAGTAAAAGAAGAACTTGAACACATGCTACAGATGGGGATTATATCGAAAGTGGACATTCAACCAATTGGTGTGCAGGTATGGTAGTTGTTCCAGAATCAAATGGGAAAGTTTGAAACTGTGTCAAGCTCACTAAACTGAATGAAAGTGTCTGCCAAGAAAGACACCCTTGCATAGAACACACTTTAGGACAATTCTGTTTTCTCCAAACTAGATGCTCCAAAGTAGATGCAAAGGTTTTCTCCAAACTAGATGCTCAGTCGGGATTTTGGCAAATTCCACTGGCAGCAGAATCTGCACTGCTAACCACCTTTATCATACCTTTTAGGTGATTTTGTTTTAATCAACTACCATTTGCCTTTTCATTAGCTCTGTTTTGAGCAATTCCAAAAGAGAATGCCCCAATTTCTTGAAGGTCAGGTCATATGCCAAATGAACGATATCCTTATTATATCTGGATCCACACAAATGCAACACGGTCAATGATTGTTTGTTGCACTGACCTGACTAGGAGAACAATGACAAATGTGAGTTTTCAAAAACAGAAATAAAATTTGGTCAGATTATTGGTGGCAAAGGAGTCAGACCAGATCCAGAAGACTTAATGCAGCTTGCATTAGCTGCCTATACATTTCCAAGCCCAATTCAAGGTGCTGGTTTTAACCTATAAAGCCCTACATGGCTTGGGACCGCAATACCTGATGGAACACCTCTCCCGACATGAACCTACCTGTACACTGCACTCAACATCTAAGGTCCTCCACCAAGTACCTACTCCGAGGGAAGCTCGGAGGATGGCAACAAGGGAGAGGGCCTTTTCGGTGTTGGCCCCCCGACTGTGGAATGATCTCCCTGATGAGGCTGGCCTAGCGCCAACACTTATCTTTCAGGCGCCAGGTCAAGACTTTTCTCTTCTCCCAGGCATTTAACAGCATTTAACAACATTAAGTTTGTTTTCAAATGGACCCCAGAACTGTTGTTTTAAATGGATGCTGCTGTTTTTATATTGTTGTTTTTATGTCTCTGATGGTTTTTACATTTTGTATACTTTTAATGTTTACTGTTTTTAGCTTTTGTGAACTGCCCAGAGAGCTTCAGCTGTGGGGTGGTATATAACTGTAATAAATAAATAAATAAATAAATAAATAAATAAATAAATAAAATTAAGGACACTGACCCAAGGAAAAAGATTCCTGGTTAAGGGGGATAGTCCAAGGACAGGCTGGGGCCACTAGGCCCTATTTGGTTGCAATGGCTGCTGGGACTATTGGATGTAATCTGGCACACCTTGTTGAGGCTGGAGAAGCTTCAACACCTGCATAGACAACCCCGGAAATGCAATGAACAGATAACAACTCTTATGAGCTGCCTGTGAACAATGTTCCACCTCGGCTTCCTGAGTGTAGATACCCAAATAGAGAAAGACTACCGCCACTATGCTGGAGAGATTATATAGCATCTGAAGGGGTGCTCTAAGTTAGAGAGGAAAATGAATCTGAACAGATATCCTCGTGAAGCCACTGAGAGCTTCTCTACATGGTCTTTTTGCAGTGCAATCAACGTTCCTTGGCCACGGAATGTAAGGAGAGCTTTAAACGATGCTGTCATCAGCCCATTTCCTTCTCAAGTGTTCCCCTCCCCCATGGTGCTGTTTTTTTAGTCCAGAAAAAGTGCAGTATTTAATTTTACTCATGCTATCAGATTCCTTATCACTTTATGAGGGGAGTGGTTATATCAGGCTGTGAGAATAAAAGGGCAGTCTGATTCCTCCCCTTTTGGCACTTCCTCCTCTGCCATTTGCAGTTGAAAATGCAGAGCCTATAGTTTCTCCCACTGCTCCATCTGCCTGCCAAGAAACCCTCCTGGACAAGCTGCATAAAGTGAGCCAGATACAATGGGAAAGAGAAATGCTCTCCTCATGAGGAGAGTGGAAGTAGGAGTGACTGCCAACCTGCCCATTTTCCCCCCAAACGATCAACATCTCCTCCTTCCCAGGAGGCTCCTCCCTTGTGCACAGAGGGGCAGGGGGAACATCCCAGCCTGTTTACTCAGAAGCACATGGTTCAAGGCTGCAACCCAGGAAGTAAGCCTCACTGAACTCAATAGGATTTACTTCTGTATAGAACATGCATAGGCTTCCATTGAGGCTTCTCTCAGGTTGTTTTGAATCTGGATCTGTTGTAGTTCTGATAATGGTTGCAATATCCCTCTGACCTGGGAGTAATTCTCATGGATTTCAATGGGACTGACTTCTGAGTAGACATGCATTAAGCTTCTGCAACATACATTTATCAGGGGAAGGGTGAAGGGGGCCGGTAGTCACAACAAATGAAGTCAGGGTACGCCCATCAGTACAAACAGAGTAAGGGCAGGGCTTGTTCATGGGGAGGAAGGCAGATGAAGACATTCAGAAATTCCTGGATTCACAATTCTTCTCCCAGCCCCTCTCTTTCTCCCCATCTCCATTTCTCCCCTCAAAAGGAACAAGTTTGTAGTTGGGTATTATTGAAGGAGTGGGGGAAATAGAAAAGTTGATCAGCCTGGCCAAGTTCTACAGAACCTGATGTCCTTATTATTGCTGCTAATGTGTGGGTGCCTACCTAATAGGGAGGAAATTAGGGAAGGATATTTCAAATTCAACAGAATGCGGAGGTTTTCCTGGAGTTGGGGGGAAGGGTGAGGAGTGTCCCACTCCGTCAGTCCCTTGCCAGTAACCATTAATGACAGGGGAGGGAAAAGGGGCAGACCCAGCAAAGCTGAATCTGTGACACTGTTCAAAGGTGTCACCCATCCGTGTATAGATTTAAACCGGAAAGTACCAATGTAACTGAGGACAATGTACATGGCCAGCACTTGATCAGGAATAAAAATAGTGTCACGCCCCCAACAAAGGACATAGCGCTACGACAGCAATACATGAGGGGCAGAAAAGCGCTTTAATCCTGTGTGGAGGAAATAAGCCGGACTTTCCCCACTCTAGGAAAACATGAAAAATGGAGGGGAAGAAGCGGAGTGACTGCAGGACACGCACGATGTTATGTGAGTACCGTGCTACAAAACAG